>NC_053124.1:13288173-14738173 GCF_010015445.1 Perca fluviatilis | reverse complement strand
TCACTTTGTCTTGCCCATCAACGTCAGACTGCAGGACCAGTTGTGTAACAGCAGTGATCTGGTGTCATGCCCAAGGTTAACAGCATCAATGCTTGCCCTGTTTCAGTTCATCCAAATTACAAAAAAATAAATATTTTTTCTTCCTGACATCTTGTCATATGTACCATGCTGATAGTTTTGGTTTAATTTGCCCAGGATTTGCTATAATTTTTCTTGAGATGTCTGCTCCCACACTTAATCCAATCCAATCCACTTTATTTATATAGCACTTAAATAAAATGGAGGTAAATAGGCATTGGAAAAATTATGTTTAAAAACAGCAGTACTAGAAAGTACTTTATTGGAACTACTTTCTATGATTGACTGAATGGTCCATAAAAATCTCAAAACCTGGGAAAATAAAGAGCTGGTTAGATTAAAAGGCCACTATGTCTACGGTTTTGATGCCCATCTGTATGTGTCCAGTACCTGTGGGAGGTGGAGACGTGGAGGTCCTCTGAGTCGGGGTGGCAGAGGTTGGCGGACACTCTACAGGGAACGCTGCCTCCACCACCAACTTCACACTCATGCTCCCCAGTGCGCTATAGCTGTGTGTGGTCACTTCGCGGTGTGTCACCAGCTGGTTACCATCTCTAAAGTCCCAGATGTAGTCAATTGCGGCTGCGGTTTTGAGGTAGCCGCTGGGGTCATGGAGCTGGACTTTGAAGACCACGTCCTCACCACGAAAGAAAACATTCTGAGACTGGTTGACCGCAGACTTCTGGGAGATTTTGACTGCCACTGGGATCTTATCTAAGAGAGAGTGTGTAAGGGGAGTAATAAATATTCATTCTCAGTATGTTAGGCTGAAGCATGCTGATGGATAAAGTTGTACGAGCTGAATGTGTGAGTTTGTCTCCACCTGTGACGTAGAAGACGGTGTTGTCAGTGGTGAGGGGGCTGTACTTCCTGCGCTCACGTTTCTTGTAGACCATAACCTCCATGACCTCTGCCCCCAGAGGGATCTTGGTGGTGTTGATGGTCAAACTGGAAGAGGAGCCGTCACATGTCTCGTAGTACTGGCCTGAAGACCGATGGAGAGTAAAATATTTACTTGCTTTGTTTTTGCATGTGCATATGTGCAAATCATAGACTGAATAAAATGGTGGAAATCTGTAAACCTGCGTGTCTCACCCATTGCGTGCCACACGTAGACATAGCTCTTGCGGCTCCAGTCGTTGCTCTGAGGGAAGGGCTTCCCATCGGGAAACACATTGCATTTTGTCAAGTCTGTACACTTTCCAAAGCCATAGTCATCCAACCAGGAAGTCCAGGTGTACACGTAGCCAGAACGCACCTGTCCATTAGCTACTCAGAAAAGAAGTTAAATTGAAATTAAAGCTGCAGTAATTTATATTTTTATATCAACAATAGGTCAAATTACTACTTGTAATTACTTGTAATGTTACATTCCATAGATAATTATCTTCCAACATTGCAGTTCCCCCCAGCTTCTGTGGACAATTTAAGCCACTTTCAGCTCATTGTTTTGGTTTTAAAGCCTGCAATTTTAATGTTTTGGTTCAGTCTCAACATCCTTGTTTCTAGCAGCAGCGGGCAGCTGTTTTCAGCAAAATATTTTCGATATTCCCACTGTACGCTACCTGCTTAGCACCAAACAGCAGACAGACACAGTAAGCGACTAGCTGTACTGTAGTGGAGTATTTAGCAGCTAAAAAGCCCCCTGAAAAATGGCCACATAAATCGTTAAAGCAGCAATTACGACTTATATTTACGTTTAAAATGGCGGCGCCATCTAGTGGCTGTAGTAATTATGACCGGAGGCTCGGGAGCACAGCAGAAAGTAAGGTGACAAAGTATGACCCCTATTGTCCACCACGTGCGTCTGCGCTGTGTTCCAGAGGCGCCGCCACCCCCGCAAGCAATTCAAGTCAATGCTTGATATTCCACCACCCGAATCATCTCCGCATGAATATTCATTGGGGAACTCATCACTGATTGGCTTGCCCTGACATTCTTACCCTAACCATAACGAATCCCACTCCTCTTGCCTAAACCTAACCAACCCAACCAGGGCAGGCAACGAGTACTAGCCATTCAGGGATGAGTTCCCTAATGAATATTCATGAATCTTCCCCTACCACCCTGCAAAAAAAAAATTAAAAATAGGCCTCCCGGTGGGGTATGTCACGTGGCGGAGGACGGAATGCAGCACAGACGCGGGTAAGAGCGCATACGCCTCCACCTAAAGAGGGAGGTTGGGGTGGTGGAATGGTCAAACAAACACAGGACTCTCACCCAGGGGACTGGAGTTTGTGTCCTATACAAAAAAAGTAAATGGTGAGGTTTTTTAACTTTACGAAGCTATAGGTCATGTTTCGGGTCACGTGCGTAACCGGAAGTGAAGTAACATCTGATTTTACCCCAAGCCACAATCTTTTTCTAAACTCAACTAAGTAGTTCTGGTGCCTAAACATAACCAAACTGCGACTTACAGTGACCAGGTGGGCAGAAACAGGACTCCAAATGAATGTGAGTATTGCCCTTTGTCTGCTGGATGTGTAAAAAGGCAAATGTTTGCCAACATGTCAACTTTATAAGGTTACAGTTTGTTGTGCTGCCTCCAAGTGGCCAATAAAAGAATAAATGCTGTTTTAAGTGTAATTGCGCAGCTATTTTTTTTATTACTACAGTCCTGTGGTGTAGTATGCATACTATCTGTCTAAAAGGACACAGTGTGGTGGACTGCGATGATGTAATGTGTTTGTGGGCGTGGCCTGGCTTTTTGGCAGCACCTGAGGCCTCAAGCTCCATACCATCTTCACAGTGCTCATCCCATACGATGTTCCCACTGGTATCCTCCTTCTGGCATGGTGGGTACTCCAGCTTTGCAGTGAAGGAGATGCAAGAGCCGTTAAGAGCCGGACTGTCGCTGGTCAGACGAACCTTGGGTTTACCTGCAGAAAAGTGGACGATCCAGGTGAAAAACTCCAAACACAACAGGAAGAATTCAGAGGAGAAAGACGACTTAACTCACCTTTGTGGTGCATGAGCTCGTTTGGCTTTGGGTTTAGTGGAGGGTAGAGGTAATCATCCCATGGGTTGGTGTCAGGATCCCAGCCAGGGATTGGTGGAATTGGAAATGGTAACTTCCCTGCTACTGCATGTTTGTGGGAGAACATGTCGCCATATGCTGGAGAGAGAACAAAGAACATTTTAAATGCGCACTATGAGTTCCTGCATGACGTCACTCAAAGTAAATACCAAACAAAACAGAGCAAGCTCGCCCCTCCGCCCATGTTTCCGTAACTGTCATGACTAACTGACTAACTGTCACTAACCCCCTCCCCCAACCATCTTGTCGGTGATTGGCTGGAGTGGTTTGTTGCATTTTGGTGCACAGCCTGTGCCTCTAGTGTTTGTTTGATGTTTACGACCCCTGTGTTGTCTCCAGAGACCGGGCTTTTTCACAGTGTATTCAGGGGGCAGGCAGCTAGCGGATCAAGGAGAGATGCCTACGGTTTGAGACAAAAATGAAATCGTCATGAAACCATGCAGGAACTCATAGTGCACCTTTAAGACTTTTCAGGCCCCTTAAAATGTTGTGAGGATCACTGAGGGAAAGTGAAACTCCCCTAGTGAAAACTTGTTTATTTAATCGTGCACATTTAGAAGCATTTATTGGAATGTTTCCTTACATGTATTTTGAAAATACTATTCACTGAAAATGTCTTAATTATTATAATTTAAGAACTGCTTAACAGAAGTTTATTTTGCAAACATTGCCATTGATCTCAAGAGTAGGCTAGCTTTATATTCCATGCCTTTAAATTGGCTTTGAATAATGTATTTCTTATTTTGTAATAAAAATCTCTTTTTTTATCATGACAGGAAAGAGGTCTGCTGTGTCACCTAAGATGCAGTGTAGAAAATAATGAAAACGAACTTATTACACCTAAAATAACTCATCTATTTACCCCCTACTCAAAGTGGAAATCCTTTTGAGGATAACCTTCTAAATAATAATAATAATAATAATAATAATGAGATCAGGTTTTCTAAATATGGTAGATATTTTAGTAAAGCTCCCTCTGAATGGAATGCAGATGAAAGGCTATAGCATAGCTGTTATGTGAGTGAGATGTTCATAATACCAGATAATGTCTGGCCATATCTTGGAGGACTTTATCTGATCCTACCAAGTGTGTTTTAATTGTTAATTATATTTTTATGTAAAACTCCATGCCTATGTTTCTGGCTTCTGTCTTAATTTAGACCTTCGCATAAATTACATACTTTAACAGATGGTATACGAAAACAACAAATTATCTAGTTAATATGTGATTTAATTAAAGGGAAAAACAACATATTTGCGTAAGCAGACATCTGTGCAGATAAAAAAAAAAAAAAAAAAATATATATATATATATATATATATATATATATATATATATATATATATATATATAAACATATAACTACATGATGCAGTTGTAATAGGCTATTAACAAAAACATTTTTCCATATTGATAACATGTTTTCATATTTTTAGGACTATAAAATCGTTTCCTTTGATAGTTTTCTGACCGGAGAACGTCAGCCATGCAGGACACGCGCCTTAATTAAACTCATGGGACTCTGAGTGCAGCTGATCAGGTATTACAGAAACTGGGACGCAAACATCGAATATCTAAAGTTTTACATTTAATACAATTGTTAAGTCAAGGCCCATAAGATAAAATCATGTCTGTGATTTCAGTGTGAATATTTGAATTCAAGTAGCTACATTTAGTAAATATATGAGGAGTCTGTTAATGATTCTAAGATCTCGTCAGATTGTTACTGTTTAAAATGCTGTATTGTAACTTCAATTAGATTCGCTGAAACTATAAAGCAGCACCACTTACTTTTGCGTCCATCTGCTTGAAAAATAAAGCAAGCCCAAACCAGCAGAAAAACGTATCGGAAGGCTTCCATTTCCCCTCCTCAGCAGGGAGAATTGTGATCAATATATTTTCTAAAAACTCCCAAAATATCGAATAATAAGGTGTTCACCGACACAGCTTGTCCCTCTCTCTGCTCGTCCAGTTCTCCCAGTACTTCCCCCCTGCTTGTCCTGGTGTTTTATAATTTAATCTGGGGGCCGCTGAGTGCACAAACATGTGATGTTTCCTAACAGGACGCATCTCATTCCTCATTAGTCTTTTGGGCGCAGGAAACTCATGAGAGACGAGATGCGCGCGGACACGCTATTTGCGCACACCCACTCTCCCTTTGCCCTGATAAGAAATTATTAAGGCTTTTAATTCGAACGAGCTTTTATTTATTCAGTAATCCTAAATTATTACTAATGTCTATGTACAGGCATACTGACTCATGATTTGCCTATTTTGAAAATATGATTATAGTTTGTATAATAGCGTTCATAAACCGCTCACTTGCGATGTCAACGACAAATTTCTCTCAATACTTCTATTTATGAAGCTCATTTTTGTCTTCAATTTACAGGATTTAATTCTGAAATTCTGATATAGTATAGGTTTTGTCATCCTTTCAAGGAAATTGGACTTATTTTGACCCTTTCTTGATTGGAGAAAGATGTTAAATAAAAGGGACACAAATGGGATGACAACGTGCCTAACTTAGTCGAATCGTAATGTAATTAGGCTACATAATCGTAATTGATAATTGTATTATAGAGATATCTTTTTGATTAGGGGTTGTGTGTTTGTTGAATCCTACCCAGATCATCTTAAATGTCCATTTTGTGACAGTTGAGCACATGATACATTTGTCTCATCGAGCTGTGTCACGGTGAGACGCACCGCACACGGGTGCGTGAGATGAGAGGTCCGAGCGGGGTTATTGCGCCACAGCTGCACTCCTAAAAGCAGAAGTAAAGCGTATGATGTGCTGCCCAGTTGTGCGTTCGTTTTCAACACAGTCCAACATGTGATTAACGCCATTATTCCAGCGGGTCCTCTGCTGTCACAGGGAGAGTTTGGAAAGTGCAACAAAGGGCTCCCAAACTGCAAACTGACATCTAACTCACATTTAAGTTTCTGTTCAATTTCTGTTTCTCATCAATCCTGCGACACAGAGAGAAAAGTCTGATTTGTGACCAGAAGAACATCTCTTGTGCGGAAATTATGGAAAACATCACGATATTGAATTCACAATACACTAACCTATGAAACTTTAAATTGCATTTTTCCAGCAAGCAATTATCTGTTAGCCCACAAAGTTTCAAAAGAGGAAAAGAGTGATTTCTAAATTTTGAAGCAGATAGCAACTTAATATAGCCTACAGCGTAGAATAATGCCTAATGATTGGTATCAATAATTAAACAAAGAAATCCATGACTTTCATATTTACCGAGAAAAAGCTATCCGTTATCATAATAGATAAGGTTTTGTGTCTCTCTCGTGCTTTATGATTACATATGAATTCATTTATATTATTTCTTAAAGTCCAGCTGTTTGGAAATCAAATCCATAAAAGAGCTGTCAAATACTTTGCCATCTTAAGGTCTGATAGACTTTGTTGGCATTTCTGTGACATTATTGTCCTTAAGTCATAGTCCAGAAGCTCTTTATCGAGATGAATTGTAGATGAGAATTTGTTGTTTGTGTGTGGTATGTGTGTACGTGTATATACATATGTGTATGTGTATATGTGTGTATATGTATATATTTGTATTCATGCATTTCTCCGAATGATTTGTAGACTATATGCGACAGGAAGATGTTTGTTAAATACGTAAATTTGAGGTGTCTTGTAATCCCATGTGGGATGGGCCAAAATGTTTGGCATGACACAGAAATAAAACATAACTAACTAACTAACTAACTAACATAGTCGACATATAAAGCCAGTCAGACAATAACGAAACACAGTTATTAATATTACTAAATAGTTTCCATGGGGTCTGCAATAATCATGGCATGAATGAAACATGAATGAATGTCTGAAACAAAACATCAAATATCGAGCTTGACTCGTTCATTACATCTCCATGACAACTGAGCAAAACTGCGTCCGCTGATGAAGGCCACAATGTGACCGAAAGCTCTGGAAGAAATCTAGTAGGCTAGGTGAACCTTGAATTAATATTTTTTTTTTGTCAAAGAAACATGACATGTAGGACAAAACAACGCCAATAGAGGGCAGCCCTTTCCAAGATATGGTTTACACACACGCGCGCACACACACACACACACACACACACACACACACACACACACACACACACACACACACACATCCAATCAGTAACATAATTGACAAACAATAAAGCCTAAACAGTAGGCTACAATTATTTAGAACTTACGGCTACAACTATTATTTTCATTATTGATTAATTTTCTGATTATTTTTCTCAATTATTTGATCAATCTCCTAGTCTATGATATGTCTGAAATGTCCATCACTGTTTCTGTTTTGTGGAAAAGCCAGGGTTAACAATCACAGAAGACTAAAAATAATAATTCAGAGTTGAGAAGCGGGAATCAGTTCCTTATTTACATTTTTTCTTTCTAAAAAAATGAACTAAATGATAATAGTTTGGGCTTGAGTTAAATGATAACTCAAAGTAGAATCTCATGTGTCTCTTCTTTGTCAGCACATAGCAGACATCGCTGGTTGTAAAGGAAAAATGAATGAACAACAATCCAAGCCAGAAATACAATGTGCAGCCAAAAGTTACTGTTATTCTCACTCTCTTTCTCTTTCTCTTTGTTTCTGTGTGTGTGTGTGTGTGTGTGTGTGTTGTTGTGGGAGGATACATGTGAGTACTTGTCATGCCTTCTCATTTACAGCTCTGGCTTTTACTCGGATGATGGAATGTAGGCACATTCCTGAGAATGTGGACTGGACCCTGGACCTTCGGTGTGTGTCTGTGTGTGTGTCCATAAGTGTGTGTGTGTCCGTGCTCCTTTGGTGTTGATCTGTGTGTCTGCAAATGTGCTGGCAGTGGAAACTTCAATTCTGTGTGTTTTGGCTGCAGGATGGAACATATGGGAGTGTTCGCTGTGCAGCAGTGGAAATACATGAATACTTCTTCCTTTTCAATCTTGAAGCCCAAAAACATTATTTCCAAAAAAATAAAAAACCATAAGTCTAGAGCTGGTCACTTCTAACTCTCTTTTCTGTCTCTGTGATCTTTCATGTCTCTTTCATTTCCACCCTCTTTGCAACAGCCTCATCTTGTTGCTCTTCCCACCCTCTTAAGCCCTCCTTTGCTCTTTCAACTTCTCAATTTGTCTCTGCAGGTGTCCCTCTTCCTCCCTCCTCTGTGTACTGTAATCATAATCATCAGAAGCCATTCAGCCCTGTTATCCAGAGCAGAGGGGAGGTGAGCGTCTTTGTGTATAATGACAAGAAGGCAGGGAGCTGCTAATCCCACCCAATCACCCAGACAGTCACCACCACCACCACCAGGACGGGGAACTGGTGACTCTGACTGCAGCCAAACTGGCTCCAAAGCCCCACTGGCTGCACTGCCAAGTTGTATGCAGTGGCCTTTCACAGCTCCAGTCAACAGAGAACAGAACAGAGCTTGTGAAGCAGGCTGACACAGATGGTCTTAATTTCTAGTTATGTGGTGAAGAAAAATAAAGTACAGTCTGACCTCTTGTTGGCCATCACCATAAAGAAAGTATCACCCTGAGGTCACTTGGAAAATGCATTAGGAAATTAAGCCTTTTTCCATTTATATCCTTACTTGAGTTTTTGGGCGTTTCCCCTAAAACGTTTCATAATTCGATTTTGGTACCACTTGCTGTGCTGTGCAGGCTGTGTCATTGTGAAAAAAAAGAATGTAGGTTAAAAACTGTTTTCCACTTGTCAAAAAAAAAATATCAAACTGTGTCGGACTGAGGTCTTAGTCTCCACTCAGTTGAAAACAGCAGCATGGGCTGCCAAGATCTCCTCGGAGAACCGGGGAGATCGAAGCTGCGACCGCCCCGCTTCCCGGCACCGACAGACGGTCATGGGACTGCGAGGCCTGCCGCCAGCTGGCTGGAAAGAGCATCTTTTGATGTGTGGCGCACCGGGGAGACGCTCTCGTACGTACGCACGCACGCACACACACACACACACACACACACACACACACACACACACACACACACACACACACACACACACACACACACACACACACACACACACACACACACACACTCCACAACTGGAGGAAATATAAAAACACTGTCTCATTCCACTGCAATGTGGGCTTATTTATAACTCAGTTGTTTATGGTGGGAGACATAGTTTTGAAATACAGAGTTTTTAGATCCTGTATGGTACTGGCGCCATATCAAAACTAAGTAGCCTAGTCCCAAAGACATTCAAATCCCTAAATAGACTTATTTTAGTGATGCAACATTGAAAAACATCATATTAATCATAATAACTGACACTTTGTGTGTGGGAACTAGACTTCTAGTTTTTTGTCTAAAAAGGTGTAGGAGCAGGTGGATGTATCAGGTGCATCCTCAAGCCGTTAAATAGGCTGTGAGCTTAATTTTACGGGGGCTTTAGGACCGCGGGATGAGCTGGATGAGAGACAAAGTCCGCGCACCTCCAGCATAAAACGAAGTTAGGAGGTTGTCTTGAACCTGCCTTGTCTGTCACTCGTGTCCCAGGTCTGGTGCTTCATGGAAGCAGCGCTACACTCCAAAAGACTGATGGGCGAGTTATTTCTTTTTCTACTTTTTGGATAATCCCTGAAGATTGTCATCATTTTGGTAAAATGTAGCCGATTTCAAAGTTGAGTGGAAGCTCAAAAATGGGGAAGTCAAGGCAGTACTGGGACAACTTCGTACCCGCTTCTCCTCTGCACTCTTCATCATGAGGCTGTGGGCCAGAGCTACAGCTGTCCGGAGGAGGGTGCTCTGCCTGTGGCTGCTGCTCCTCGGGTTCGCCCTGGTTATGCTCGCGCTCTCGGACCTCTTAAACCGGGACCGGGACCACAGTCGTCAGAAACCTGTCCCTCCTCTCCGCCCCCTCCAGCGGATTCCCAATGCACCGGACCTGGAGGTCATCGTGGACTCCCGGGACCCTGCATTAGAGCTCGGTGTCGATCTCGCCCCGCTAAAGTCTTTGCAAGAGGACCAGCTTTTATTCGTGCCGTCGACGCAGGACTCTAAGAACCCGCCGCAGAAGAAGGGGAGTTACAAGGTGCTTCTGCCCGGAGCAAATAAAGATACCCGGCCCCCTGCGCATCCGACGCACGGTGAAATGGGGAAAGCAGTGCGGATACACCTGGAGGGTATGGAGAGGGATATGGAGTTGTCTGCCGTGCAGAAGTACGGTTTCAACGAGATGGTCAGCGAGAGGATTTCACTCCATCGCAGGCTGCCCGAGGCGCGCCATCCTGAGTGAGTGCAATTAGATTAGATTAGATTCAACTTTGTGCAGAGTAAAAGTAGAAAGACAACGAAATGCAGTTTGCGTCTAACCAGAAGTGCAAAAAAGCAGAAAAGTGCAATGTGATAGAAAGTATAGACAGGTGGTGCATAGGCAGGGCAGGCAATATATTGCAGTCTTATAAGAGCAGAATAAATATGGCTATGTAACATGAACAGTGTATGGACAACATGTACAGATATGTGCAATGTAGTAGCAGTGACATTATAATAGTAGTTTAAGAATAATATAGATATATGCAGTGTATTAGCAGAATATATAATAAGAAAAACAGATATTCTGTATGACCCATATAGACAGATATGTACAGTATAGTATAGTACAGCTATGTACAGTGTGGTAACATTATGAGTATGTAGTAGTAATGCGCAGTGTCCAAAGAGCACGACTGAAAAGATACATTAAAATCTTTGCGCTGAAATGTCCCCACTTTGGCATTAAAACACATTCAAAGTTAGTGAAGTTGTAACTTAGACATAGTGAGTGTGTTTCCTATTAACAGGTGTTTGGGGGGACAGTACAGCGAGTCGCTGCCGTCGGCCAGTGTTGTTATCTGTTTCCATGACGAGGCTTGGTCAACGCTCCTGCGCACCGTGCACAGCGTGCTGGATACTGCGCCCAAACCGCATCTGCAGGAGGTTCTGCTGGTGGACGACCTGAGCCAGCACGGTGAGTTTCTCTGAGTCCACATCCACCCATCCATCCACTTGACCTGTGCTGACCACATGTCCATGTCTTTGTCTCTGTTCACCTCTCAGGTCACCTGAAGAGTGTGCTGAGTGAGTATGTGTCTCATCTGGACGCGGTGCGTTTGATTCGCAGCACCAAGCGCCTGGGAGTTGGAGGATGTCGTACACTGGGCGCTGCCAGAGCTGCAGGGGAGGTGCTGGTGTTTATGGACTCCCACTGTGAATGCCAGAAGGGCTGGCTGGAACCACTGCTGGAGAGAGTGGCCCAGGACAGGTGCTATTTACTCTAATAATGTACAAAAGTAATTAAAAGCAGTGCAGCATTATTTTATTATTTGAATTTTAATAAACATTCAATGCACCATTCAAATAAACAAAAAAAATTTATATTTTTTTTTTTTTTTTATGAAAAAATTAAAAAATTTTTTGTGTTTTTTTTAATAAAAAAATTAAAAAAAAATAAAAAATTTATTTGGAAAAAAAAAAAAAAAAAAAAAGAAGGGGTGTGGTTTTTTTGTTTTTTTTTTTTTTTTATTAAATGATAGAAGAGATAGGAGAGTGAAGGTTTTTGTTGTTTATTTTTTTTTTTTTTTTTGTTGAGAGGGGGGGGATGGGTGGGGTGTGTGGGGGGTATCCAAAGCTCAGCTCTCATGATTTGGCTCTAGTCTTGTGTCTCAGGCTGCCTGCAGTGTGGCTCTAATTAGACAATTAGGCTGAACTGCAAGACCTGGAATCTGCAACAACTCAACTCTCTCAGCCACATGTTTGACCCTTCTCCTATTTCTTGCTTTTTTCTTCCCCCCCCCTTTAATCTCTTCATTCCATTTCCTCTGAGCATCACATCACACATGGCCTCTTGGGGGAAATATTTTAAATGGCATATGTGAACCAGAACACACTTTGAATAATAAGTGAAAATGTAACCAAGGGAGGCTGGTTAGGACTTATACGTAAAAGGTTCTTATCCTTAAAAATCTTTTACCGACAAGAACATGCTTTTCATTCATGACACCAACCTCAGTTTGAATCACCCTTCTTGATAAATGTCAATG
The DNA here is from genome assembly GCF_010015445.1 of Perca fluviatilis. Taxonomy (NCBI): domain Eukaryota; kingdom Metazoa; phylum Chordata; class Actinopteri; order Perciformes; family Percidae; genus Perca; species Perca fluviatilis. Next base: position 14,726,001 of record NC_053124.1, on the reverse strand, counting down.
CAAAAAGACACATTTGACTATAAAAATGACTTTTCAGATGAATGTGGCATCTCTGTGCAGGACCAGAGTGGTGTCCCCCATCATTGATGTGATAGACTGGCAGACCTTCCAGTTCAATGCCACCCAGTGGCCAGTTAGGGGTGTGTTCGACTGGAGACTGAACTTCTACTGGGAGTCTAACCCTCAGCTGCAAGATAAGGAGTCAGACTCCGCTGTTCGACCTGTGCAGTGAGTTTACAGCAAAATTATGTCAGATGGGCTTTCATGACACCAGTATATACAAAAGTTTTACTTAAAAGTAATGTTGAGTGAAGCCTAAGAGAAAACACTGAGCAAATTTGCTTTTATATTTTTATGTTTATGGGGGCAGAATTGATGGTAACACTTTATAATAAAGGTGCAAATCATATACTTAAGTAATGCATAATTCATGATGATTCAAAGCATGTATTAATGCAGAATGTATCATAAATTCCGGTTGATCACTGTTAACAAATGATCTAATAATCTAATGACCTAATAAGTGTGAATTAATCACATGAAGTCATGATGACTTCATCATGACTTATTCACTTAATTCACACTTATTAGGTCATCTGTTAAGAAATGTTAATTCACAGTTAATTCATACATAAATTCCTCTTACATAAAAAACAATTTTAGGACCATGCATTTGCTTAGCCTCTTTGATAAAAAGATTTGTTTTAAATTGTGTTTGTGTTGTTGTTCAAGCCAGTAGAGCTTAAACATGTCTGATCATTCCCCTCTATTTTGTCAATTGGTACCTGCTGGATAATTATTGCACTTTGCTTTAAGTTCTCATAGCTCTTAAAATATATAACCTTTGACAAGGAGTGTGATTTGTTTTAAAGGGTCACATGCCAAAAAGGGAAGGAACCATTGCTCTGCTGTGATCTGTGTGTCCTTGCTAACTAAGACTTTAATACTCTGAAGTTTGTAATATCTCTGCTCCAGTGACACCCAGATACATTTCTGTCTGTTCTTGGCCAGTAAAGTGATGCTGATTCTGTCTCCGCCAGGAGCCCAGCGTTAGGAGGGGGAGTTTTGGCCATCGACAGACATTTCTTCCAGAGTGTGGGAGCCTATGACCCTGGGATGCTGTTGTGGGGAGTGGAACAAATTGAGCTGTCAATCAGGGTACAGAAGAAAACTAAATCAACTCTCCATTCAAATCCTCCAATTCACATCCTCACACAGGACAGAGAGAAAATCTTTTTGTTTTTCACCTTAAGTCATAAGTCACATAAGGTTTTTTTTAAACGATGCTTTGGCTGATTCAGATGCCTTCTGTCAGGGCCTCAGGAATGTTGTGCTGCGACATGATACCTTTTGCAAATGGAAATCTCAGGTTTAATAGTGGTCTGGGAATGTCTGGGCCGGTTGACAAATACACAAGTTTGAGAAGAAAATGTTACTTGACCACTTGTTTTTCCATGATGACCATTAACAATCATATTTTGGAATTGTAGCATGTTATATGACAGATTAAAAAGGGAAATGGTACAGTCTGTTGTAGGGCTGGGCAATATGGAGAAAATCAAATTTCACAATATTTTTGACCAAATACCTTAATATCGATACCGCAATGATGTTTTAGTGTTGACTATTGGTGCTTTTAAAAATATTTACACAATGAGATTTTTTATAAATAATCATCAGTAATGTGGATATAATAACTAAGTGGGTAAAGGCAAATAATAGAACAGTTACAACAGTCTGGTAAGTTCAGAAAAGTAAATCACTTTACTGTAATGTAGCCTTTAAAACCAGTAAAAGACAACACTTATGCCATATTACGATATCCAAAATCTAAGACGATATCTAGTCTCATATCACGATATCGATATAATATCGATATATTGCCCAGCTCTAGTCTGTTGAAATAAAATCAATATGCAGCTTGCAAAACAAAATATAATTTATACTTATCATACTCTCCTGCTGTTTTACAGCAAAAGGCACAAACACACAAACTACAGGGTTATAAACCGTTTTTTTTTAAAAAATTTTAAAATTTTTACCGTTCCTGTTATAGGTGTGGTCATGCGGGGGTTCCATGGAGGTGGTTCCCTGCTCCCGTGTGGCCCACCTAGACCACCACCACCTGCCTTACCACTTCTCAGACCAGGAGCTGCTTCAGAGGAACAAGATTCGGATTGCAGACACCTGGATGGATGCATACAGGAAGATCTTCTATAGGAGAGACACTCTTGCTCATTTCATCAGGCAGGTGTGTATGTTTGGTGTGGATATTGTGTGGATATATGTCATCAAGAGATTGATTGGTGAGTTTACCAAATATAAAATAAAAAATCTTAGGATATAATTGTTATTTGTTCAGTCTGAGAGCCCTAATATCACAGAGCGTCTGCAGTTAAAGAGAAGTCTGGGCTGTAGGAACTTCCACTGGTACCTGACTACAGTTTATCCACAACTTTACATCCCCCAGGACAGACCTGCACTGTCAGGCGAGGTAACACACACACACACACACACACACACACACACACACACACACACACACACACACACACACACGCACACGCACACGCACACACACACTATTCATTGATGGACATGCTGATGTGTCCCATTTGTGCCTGTTTGAAGCTGTACAATGTCGGCACTGGCAGCTGTGCAGACTACCCTCGAGGGCAGGGGCTGCGGGGTGGGGCCATGAATGTAGCACCATGCAGTGGGACGGGCAGCCAGGTAACCATGACAACAGTTGTGAAAATCACAGACAGAGAGGTAACACACAGTGGCAAAGATGATCTCTCTTGTCATCGCAGCACTGCGATCTAAACTCTGAGTTTGAAGTGCGATGTGATCCCATGGGGGCTTTGTGTTTGGACGCCAAGGGAGAGATGGTGGTCCTATCTCCGTGCCCTATACACCGACCACCAACCAGCAGATTCCAGTGGAAGTTCATAAAGGTAAGGCAGAGAGTTCATCTTGTTTTGTTATTTATGTGAATAGATGTAAATATGTTCAGTGGCCGTTAGGCTAACTCAGTGTGTCTGTTTTTTTGCTTCAGCTGAGTGGTCAACTCGTCCATCAACAGTCCCAGTTATGCCTAGAGGTTGTAAAGGAAGGAGGGCTCCCACACAGCAGCCCAAAAAAAGTCAACACCCATGCCAGGACAGGAGGTCTCTTCCTGCGCCCCTGCACCCATCACCCCAGACAACAGTGGCACTTTGAGCAACTAGTATCTCCTAAAGATGCTTGATACAAAAAGCAGAGGGATCATCAAAAATGTACTTAGTGGCATACAGTAGTGAAATGGTCTTAGAAAAATATACACAAAATATAACTTTTTTGCTCCACTGTGCCACTTGTTCCTGTTTTAAGGATTGCAAATACAATTTATTCTGTTAAATAATAAACAACTGACTATCTAAAATAATAAAATACAAGATATGATTATGTTGAAACAAAGTCTTTATTTAAAAGTGCAATCTTTAGGAATACATATTATTGTATTTATGTACATTTAATCATACAGTGTGAAAAACATGTAGAGAAAATGATCTCAAATGATGTTTTACTTGTTTCACACGTGTGAATGTTTTTGTGCGGTATTCAGCAGAATCACATTAAAAACCGATACATCTCTATTAACTGACCTCAGGTTGGATGGAAATTATGAAGGAGAAGTATCAAGTAGACAGTACCAAAAATCGGTCTATTGTAGATTTTAGTCTATTAGATAGAATTTGTTCTGGAATGAAACTTGAACCGGCCAGTGCACTGTTCCTCTCTCTTTATCTTAAAGTTAGAAAAAGAAAACAGGGTTAATAAACACACTGGTGCCTATTTTCTAAATGGTTCCTCAATTAGTGGGATCTGGTAATACATCTGAAAAAAAGATATAAAAAAAGATTTGCACTGAAAAGTATAACTTCCTGTAGTATAGCCTACAGTCCTACCGTTAAGTTATTTAATGAAGGACCTAAATGGTTATGGAAAGAGACATTCAAAAATCATATAGGGCTATAATATTCAGGTGTCTACATAGTTTTGGCCATGTAGTATAGTTCTGTAGGACATGTATTAAAGTCCCTGCAAACCCAGGTGTTTCTTTGTTATTCAGTTAATTAGATGTCTACTCAGTGGAGCTATTCATTCACATTTTGACTTGTCATAGTAAGAGCACAGATGCTACTAAAAAAACTAAACATGATTCTGTTCTGTTTAAGTGTCCCATTAAGCCAAGACAGTGTGACAATGTACACAATACCGGAAACTGAAGCTGAAGCCTATTAATGGACTATAGCCATTGTTCATTTATTTATACATGTGCCTTTCCCACTATGACATGTCCAAATGTCCTCTTAGGTGCAACAAAACAGGAGTGTTAAAGAGTGTCAATCAAGAAGTATGTACACACCCACACAGTCATCTAAGTAAAAAAAAAAAAACTCCCCCCCCCCTAAATGTTGTATTTTAAAAGGTTTTATTCTTTCTTAATGTGTTTGGGATGATTGCACTCTTGTTATTATTATTATTATTTTTTTTTTTTTTTACAATGTATACCAAGTCTCTGACCAAAATAAACAAGAATATTCATACTTTATCAGCTGCCAACAGCAGATGGAGCCATCTGCCTTCAAAATCTTCTCTAATGCCCCAACTGATCACTTTGTTATTGTTATACACCTATAAACTCCCCATATGATTTACTTATGAGCATTTCCATAAAGACATTCTTATATAAACGTTCTGTGATTGCTAATGTTATTACACTAAACAGTAAGTCAACTGTTTGTGATTAGGATCTAGACAACAGTGTCATGTGTTTTTGTGTCTAGGTTTACTGTAACTCAGCCCAATCATAAGTGTAGCTGTTATTTAAACCACAGAGCCCAAGGTTAGGATGGCAACTGGCAGGCAGGGAAGACCCTGAGCTTGTCCTCAGTAACTCTCTCCTTGCCCCCAGACATGGAGTGCTAATAACCGCCTATACTCTGTCACAGTAATGCTTTTCTTAACCCATGGTGCACTTAGCCCAGTCAAGGACACAGCACCTTTTGATAAAAACCAGTCATATGGTATGTCTGCAGCTCCGAGACATAGGTCAAACACTTGGACAAACATGTTGTTGATTAATAAGTCTTCTCTCAGTTACGTAACTATAGGCTACTGAGTACAAGAAGGGCAACGTCTCTGCTTTGGGTCTTCAGAGGATGGCAAGAAGTCACAGACTCATTGTGTGGCTATTTTTACATGTTTGCTCAGAAGATTGCAAGACATAGTATAGCTATAAAGTAACATTTTGTTTCGTTTTTGATACTTAATGACCTTTACCAATTTATGAGTATTGCTTATAAGCATGATTTTGAACTGATGACATTTCAGATGGCGCTTCATTTCAGTGTTGGGTATCAGAGAACCCTGCTCTGGCAATGGATTTTATTAATGCTCCATGTCTGTGATTGGAGCTGACACTACTTTTAACACAGAACTACCTTCACAAATCCCAAACAAAGGATTTCTGATTTCTCTGCGGTGTAACATCATAATGAGGGGTAACACATACAGTTCTTTACTTGTGATAGACTTTTTGGCAAATCAAAAGGAACATACATTTGTTCATGCCCATATTAACATTTACAAAACATCATATTTCCTTGTTTGGTGTAATACCAATGCTTTATGGTCATTCATGTATTTTCTCTGATACGCATGCTCAGTTTGTGACAAAGAGACTGGTTACTACTTCAATACATTTCTGCATTATCGGTTTTAATAAGATCAGAATAAAAGAAAAACAGTTACAAGGAAAAATATTTGCAGAGAGTAGACTATACATGTCGCCCACGATTCGTGCATCAAACCTGTCCCATCGTAGAGTCAGCACGCTACACACACTAACACAAAGGGCCTGTGAAAACAAAAAGGAAGTGAAAGTGAAAAAGGACCTGAGATTGTAGCCTACCTCTGACAACCCTGTTGAAAACTCCTGTCACTGCCTGTTTTATTTAGGCTTAGACTTGAATCCAATAGCCTATTGGGGTATGCAGCGTATGGTAAATTGTGAGAAAATTCCCCAGTTGGGCATAATAGGCTCCATAAAGTAATCACAGTCATTCACTGTGGTCTGTGTGGAGTCTCTCAGCAATAACTTGTCAATCCAAGCATGCTGGAAAAGGAACGCCCTTTTCAACATGCTTGTTCGAGAGGGAATGCAATATGTTCAATATTTATAACATATGGCAACTTGAGGAGGTGTCATCAAACACTTCTGTAGTGGTAGCCATTAAATCCCATCCCTAGTTGGTATATAATACTTTTTGACATATGTTGTAAATAAGCTGATTTCTAAATGTCATACAAAATGGGACAAAACTGGGAACTAGGACAACACATGGAGAGGAAACCAGATAAAAAGAAAACTTCAGGAGTCTTCACATTTTTAACAGTTATCAGAATTGTTTTTTTTGTATTTGAAGATGTAAGTATCTAGTTTGTGTTCATTTTAATGTCAATATTTTTCTTCTGTCTGCATTTAAAATGCTCCTCCTGAGATTCTTTTTCTACTGTGCTCCCTTCTGTCCCCAAACTATCCTCCTCACACACTGCATGTGACCTTTTGCGTGTCCTCCCCTCCCCTCTCATCATCTTCCATCTCTTCTCCATGCTGAGATGAGTGTGATTAATACAGTGAACACCCACATCAAACGCCGATGGCCGCCGAGCATGTGGCATTCTCACAAACACACACATCTTCAGATGAACCTGTGAGACTCAGATGGATGTCAGCTGCTGTGGTGTGCAGGGAGCTGTGGCCTTTTTATGAAGATCCATGGGGCTATTTCACACAGGGCGGAGATGGCTGTACTTACTTAGCACGCCTTTAAGAGCCTTGGGTGGTCTTTACACAGACACTATTTCCAGTGATTCTTTATGTGCTTGTTGTGCAATTAGGTCTATGTGGATGGGCCACAGGAGTCCGGGCTGACACTGAGTAAAGATTAAGTGCATTAAAATGCGACCAAGGTCAGAGACAAAAACGGCTTTCAAATGTCTCATTTAGAAAGTTCCTTGTGACGCAAACACTTTAAAAGGGGACTCTTAAAATTCTGAATCAGTCTTTCATGTTTTCACATCTAATTGTGTGAGACATCAAATACTTGAAAACTATAAATACTATTTCAGGTGAAAAACACATTTGGAATTTCAGCAATCTACTTATTTCCACTACTTACATGGTGAATAGTGTGACTCAAATATAAAGGGTGCTAAACAGGAGGTAAGAGTAGGATTAATCTGTAAAATCTGATCATAAATTGATCAACAATGGTGGTGAAAATAAGATTAAGCTGCTCTTAAATTTGAACTTGATTAGATGGAGATTAATGATTTGATTAAGACAATTACAATTGCAGGCCCTTCTTGGGCATCACACAGCTGATTTAACAAGCATGCAAGATGTGCATAGTTTTACTATAACATATGGAGATTTTCATGTACAGTTCCACACAGAAAAATGGTACATAAGCTTACCTGGCAAAGGACCCAAAGTGCCTCACTTGTTTTTCACCACTTCACCCCTACAGCCCTCTTATTTCTGCCTCACAGATGGCTTCCTATGTAAAGCAAAAACATGGACAACATGTAGCTGAGAAACAGAACTAACACAGCTCAGACAAATATGTAACCAAAACTGAAGAAAATGTATGCCAAGATCCCAAGTTAAGGAGGACAAAATACTGTAATTCCACTTGTTTATAATTAAACAAGTGAAATGACAGTACAAATGCAGTAAACACTCTGAGCCTCAATCACAGACAAGAAATGCATACAGAGACAGAGCCCTGCTGCTATGTCTGAATAATGTTTTTGCAGTCTCTGATTAAATGACTAAAAAGAAAAGCTTCAGAACTTTGTGTCATTTTGTTATGTCAACTTTTGGCTAGTTATCCTTGAAAAACCCACCATCGCACAAGACAGAATGGAAAGGTACATAATGTATGGCTGTCAAACAGTGTTTAAAGGGCGCTATGCAGTTTCTTGGTGGGTGGTTTTTCCGGTCACAGACACTAGGGGGAAGCCAGACGACCACCATTCAACTCGAAAAAAGTCATATAACCATTCCAATGACTCCGAAGCTGTTCAGTTAAGGTAAATTAAGCAAAAAAAATTGCATAGTTCCCCTTTAAAGAGTAAAATATAGCCATGTTTTCACATACATAAATGAGTGAGCATTTTAGTCTGGACTTTTCAACAGGGACCCTTACATCACTGTTACATCAACACAATGGAAGACAACTGAGCTCTACATGGTGACGATCCTCCTATCTGCTCCTTTGAAAATGCCAGACTACTCTCTGTCAGGTAAGCAACAAAGGAGGTAATTTAGCAGCAGTTCCAGAATCCCGCTTGATGGCCATAGCCAGACCTACACGTCTCAGAGAAGAAACCACCATTAATCTCCACTTCTGACATGCGCATTGTTCTGCCACCCCTCCCACCACCGCCACCAACACTTGTACCATAGCACCCAGCAGGAGCAGCTCAGACTCATTTATCAAACACACAAGATGCCCTGGATGCTTCCCCCTCCATTCCTGCTTTACACCAATGCAAATGTAACAATTTGGATGTGCAACAGCGGCCGCTGTCTCACCCAGCGTGGAACAGATTCATGTAAAGCCCTTGTGTGGAGAGCTTTCTCTATGTTTCACATGTGTATGTGTGCTCTTATATGTACAAACACTTGATATATATGGAGGTACACATAACCAGAAGCACACACAATTTGGACTCCCCCCCCACCCCCGCCCCTCCCCCACACACACACATTCAAACACAAAAATAATGTGCCTTTGGTTCAGCACACAGCCTTTTATGTTGTTGATAGCAGGCAGCGTATCAGGTCACAGTAAGGACTGAATGGAAACAGCTCACCACAGCTGGCAGATTTCCACATATCTTCATTTTGTCCGTGAACATGAAAGGAGAGAAATGGACATATTTTTATTACCTGAGAGAGAAGTTCACACCTCCTGCACGGCGATGGTGTTTTTAGTATTGAAATCTGGGGTGAGGGACAAGTGAAGAGGCTCTTTTCGCCGGGATAAAGTGTTCACTTGAATGGAAGACTGAATGTGTGTGTGTGTGCCCACACAACATTTGTTTTGAGTGAAAAGAGTGGACAGGGATGAATAGTTGCTGTATTTGGGTCAGACCCATCATTAAACATGTGAAAAGAGTGGATTAAACAGACAGCAATAGAGGGAATATGAAGCACAATACATACACATAAATACATTAGATGTATTTTGAGTATAATGACGAATGCTCATACATCATCAGTCCACATCCCACGTCTTTTAATCCATTTCTCCCTTTGGCATTTGTGTTGCAATTTTCAAAATTGTTACCATCTCTGTTTTGTTCTCCTCTCCATCCCTTTGAGTCAGACCAAACTTTAATCAAAATTCACAAGTGGTTGGAAAGAGGAAAGCGAGGGTGCAAAGGAGGAAGGCAGATGGGCCTCAGTTAGCTAATGTCAGAATGTGGGAAGCAATGAATAAAAGATGAGTTTGCTAGCAGGTAGATAAAACGATGCATAAACAGCAAGGATGGGATTGTGTGTACAACATTAAATATGGAGGGGTCTTCGAGACCCTAGGCTAAAAAACAGCATTCCCACAGGTGTGCTGGAGGCGCTGCTAAATACACAAAAATATTATCCTCAGTGCAAACACCCGCCTGCAAGTCCCTTCTTAGTAAAACACACAATACATGATCTAAGTGGGGGATCATTTGACCACACATATCTTCATTTTCACTTTCTCTAAAAGCATTTACTCACATGCATGATAAATAAGGGAAAGCATTGCAACATCACCTTAAAGTATAGTGCTGATGTATCAAATTCAGACAGATCCCGTATTCCCCACTCCACTTCCTACACACACACACACACACACACACGCACGCACGCACACACACACACACACACACACACACACACACACACACACACACACACACACACACACACACACACACACACACACACACACACAGCACCTTGCCAGGTGAGAGCAGCTGGACCTGTGACAGATAGTGATCTACAGCACGCATACTTACCCAGTTTTCACCCAACGCCCACATCCCACATCACCAGTGGGACATGACGATTGCAGCGCTTTTACCTCAGATGAACCGTAGCAGCAGCTAACAAAAGACAGTCACACACGCGCATGCACAAAACAAATACACACTACGTTTATAAACAGTGTGGATAAGCAATAGTCTTGCATGACAGAGATCTGGCATTATTACCTTTGTGTGTTTGTGTATTTTGGTGGACATGTATGGGTTGGTGCACACACCATGAAAAATGAAGAGTTTGAGAACAATTCAGCAACAGCTGTTGGATGGATTTCTGTAAAAATTCTGCACACACCTCACCCCCTCAAGATGAATTGCAATAACCTTGGTGATCCCTAAACCTTTCCAATAAACCAGAGAACGTTTTTCTCCCATCCCGGAATGCTGTGTGGACTAGCCAGACCCTCCTCCGCTCGCGTGTGGATGGTCTGGCAAAGCAAGACTACGTAGACTGTGAACCTTGCTTCGATTCACAGCCCAGGCTGGGCCTTTTTGTGTGGAGTTTGCATGTTCTTCCAGACTTTCTTTGACACACTATACTATGACTTTTTACCACTTTCTTCGACATACTATACTATGACTTTTTTTTTATCACTTTTTAATGGCTTTTTCGACATACTATGCTAAGAATATTTTTAGGACTTTTTTCCATATGCTATACTATGATTTATTTTATCACTTTTTTTCAACTTATTGTTCTATGACTTTTTTGTGTGGCGTTTTCATGTTTCTCCAGACTTTCTTTGACTTACTAAACTATGACTTTTTATCACTTTTTTCGACATACTATACTATGACTTTTATCACTTATTTCGACATAATATACTATGACCTTTTTATGCCTTTTCTTGACAGACTATACTATGACTTTTTCAGGTCAGATAGCTGACAGCGATGAGAAAATGATTGGAGGACAGGCGGTTGAGTCTTCAAATCTTAAAGGGTGCAATTAGTTTAAAGACCTACTTTACAGGAATGAATAATTAAAATCGATAAAAATTGTAAAAGAATAGTAGTCTAAAGGTTGTGTTCCAGTCTCTTTTTTTTTGTTTTGGAAATATAAATGCACTTTTCGACATACTATACCGACTCTTTTACAACTTTTTTTTGACATGCTATACAATGAAATTTTTTGTCTCAACGTTTTTCAACATACTATACTATGACTTTTCTGGAAATGCTTTACTATGACTCTTTCAATTTTTCCCGACATGCTATACTAAGACTTTTTATCACTTTTTTCTACATACTATACTATAATTTTTTTTTAATCAATTTTGTAGACATACTTTACTGTGATTTTTTATCACTTTTTTTGACATACCATACTAAGACTTTTTATCACTTTTTCGACATTCTATGACTTTTCTATCATTTTGTTTTCGACATCCTATAATATGACTTTTTTATAATTTTTTTCTACATGCTATAGTATAACTTTTTCATCATACTGTACTATGACTTTTTTATCACTTTTTTCGACATACAAGTGACTTTTTCTACTTATTATACTATGGGTTTTCTGGAAATGCTTTACTATGACTATTTTCACTTTTTCTGACATACTATACCATGACATTTTATCACTTTTTTCTACACACTTTACTATGACTTTTTTATAACTTTTTTTCGACATACTTTACTATGAATTTTCTGGAAATGCTTTACCATGAATCTATTCACTTTTTCCGATAATTTTTTTCGACATGCTATAGTATGACTTTTTCATCAATTCTTTTCGCCATACTTTACTATGGCTTTTTTTTTTATCACTTTTTTCAATATACTATACTATGACTTTTTATCAATTTTGTAGACATACTTTACTAGACATACTACTTTACTAGCTTGCAGCACTAGCCCCCCCTACTGTCTTCCCTTCCCATTAACACTACCACCGGTCCATCTTCCCATTCAGACTGTTGTCACAGATAGGGCCTCCTGCCCTCATTACACAATTAATAGGGTTAATAAAAACAATCTTCTTTACATAAAATGCACTACTGTCCCATTACCAGTGGTTATGTGTAAACTGGCCCTCCTAAATGTGAGATCCCTCTCAAAAAAGACTTTTATTCGAAATGAGTTTATCTCCTCCACCATCCTAGATTTCTTGTTCCTCACTGAAACCTGGTTGGAGTCTGGTGAATATAGCCAGCTCTTAGAAGTATGTCCCCCCGACTATGACTTCTTTAGCTCACCCAGGCTTAGTGGCTGTGGATGAGGCATTGCTGTTATTTTTTTGAGCTTTTTATGTTTAAAACAGGTGGTATAAAGCCTGTCCTTTGTGTAACTGTCTACCGCCCTCCCAAACAGAATTCTCTATTTTTAACTGAATTTTCTGAATTTTTATCTTTGGTGGTTTTAGGCTATGATAACATTTGCACACTTGGTTTGTCCATTGATTCTCTAGATGTGGAGGATTTGGGTGTCTCAGACCATCAGTATATCAGGTTCTCCACCTTGTTTTCAAATCATCGCCAATCATCAAACACCTGCTCACTACTGCCGATCTATAAATACATCCACTCCAAGTTATTTCTCAGATGCCTTCAGAGCCTCCTTTTCACTTAGCAGTTCTAAAACCCCACCCCATCAGCTGAATACAGACCTATTAACCACAGAGTTTAATTCTATCTGTGGAAATATTTTGGACTCCATTGCCCCTCTGACTATCAGGAAACCTACAGCCGAATCTCAGCCTTGGCTGAATAGTGACACTCGTGCTCTTAGACGACTATGTTGAAAAGCAGAGAGAAAATGGAAAAAGGACAGGCTACAGGTGTCTTTTGAGATGCTGAAAGACTGTCTGGCTAATTATCAGTTATCAGTCAAAGCAGCAAGGACCAAATATTTCGCCAACATCATTTCCAAAAATCACCAAATCCCAAAGCCTTGTTCCATACAATAAATTTAGTTCTCACCCCTGTTGACAACACTTGTCTTGTACCATCCACAGCCATTTGTGAGGATTTTCTAACATTTTTCTTAACAAAAATAGATCTTATTCGCTCAAATATCTCACCGCCCATTTATGATGATGGTCTGATGCTTGCCCCCCCTGCCATCCTGGCTTTCAGCCTGTATCTCTGTCTCTCGTCTATGACACTATTGTTCATACAAGGTCCTCCACCTACCCTTTGGATATTGTTCCCTCACACCTTTTAAAGGATGTATTGGACACTGTAGGTCCCACAATTTCCCTTATTATAAACAGCAGTCTTGCCAATGGAACTGTCCCATCCATTTTTAAACATGCAATAGTTCATCCTCTTATTAAAAAACCGAACCTCGACAAATCAGATTTAAATAATTTCCGTTCCATTTCCAAGCTTCCCTTCCTGTCTAAAGTATTGGAGAAAATTGTTTATGCTCAGCTACTGGCTCATTTAGATAATACCAACATCATGGAAAAATTTCAATCTGGGTTCAGGGCTCGTCACAGTACAGAATCGGCCCTTTTTAAAGTTTCAAATGACCTGCTACTGGTTTTGGACTGTGGTAAATGTGCCATCCTAATTCTGTTAGACCTTAGTGCAGCATTTGATACAGTGGATCACAATATTTTATTAAATCGTCTTGAGGACCAGGTTGGCATCCAGGGCACTTCCCTCAAGTGGTTTGCCTCCTATTTAGCCAATAGGACTTTCTCTGTTAACATTGGCAACCTTTACTCCTCCACTGCCCCTATTTCTTGTGGAGTACCCCAGGGTTCCATTTTGGGACCTATTTTGTTTGCTCTGTATATGCTCCATTTGGGCTATATATATTCCACCAACACAATGTTTACTTCCACTGTTATGCTGATGATACACAAATCTTTTTGCCGTTAAATCCGGGGGATACATCCATTGTTAACTGCCTCCAGGATGTGAAATGCTGGATGGCCAAAAACTACTTACAGCTGAATGACTCTAAAACAGAGGTGATTCTTTTTGGTCCCCCAAACACCACAGCAAGCGTAGATAGCCACCTGGGTCCGCTGTCTCTTAACCTTCACGTCTATGCCAGAAATCTTGGTGTCATCTTTGATTCATCACTTCGTTTTGAGAAACAGATCAATTCAGTGGTGAAAAGTTGCTTTTTTCAACTCCGGAATATTGCCAAACTGAAGACTAACCTGTCTTCTGATGACATGAAGACTGCCACCATTGCATTAATCTCCTCCAGGCTTGATTATTGCAACTCACTGTATCTGGGTGTTGGCCATTCCTCTTTGTCTCGCCTGCAGTTGGTGCAAAATGCTGCAGTGAGACTTCTGACTGGCACAAGGAAAAGAGAAAGCATCACACCGATTCTGGCATCCCTGCATTGGCTACCTATCAAATACAGGATTGATTTTAAGATTCTTTTATTTGTTTTTAAAGCCATTCGTGGTCAGGCTCCTCAGTATATTTCAGAACTCCTCAGCACATACTCCAATTCCAGGCTTCTTAGATCCTCGAATCAATTATTTTTAACTGTTCCTCAATCGAGGTTAGTGGGTAAAGGAGATCGTGCCTTTTCTGTGGCAGCTCCAAAGTTTTGGAACAGTCTCCCACTTTGTCTAAGATGTTCCCCCTCCATTGACAATTTTAAAACACATCTCAACTCAATGGCCTTTGGTTGCTCTTAGAGGTTTGTAGCATCTTAATATGATATTGTACTGTATTTTTTGCATTTATTTTATTTTATTTTTGTTGTTGCTCCTTTTGCTTGATTTTAGTGCTTGTGTTGTGCACTTGAATTTGTACAGCACTTTGGTCAACTTTGGTTGTTTTAAATGTGCTATATAAATAAACTTGACTTTACTATGACTTTTTTATAACTTTTTCTCGACATACTATACTATGAGTTGTCTGGAAATGCTTTAGTATGACTCTTTTCACTTTTTCGACATACTATACTATGACTTTTTATCAAATCTTTTCGACATACTATGATTTTTCTGGAAATTCTTAACTACAAATCTTTTCACGATTTCCGACTTACTATATTATGACTTTTTATCTGTTTTTCTACATACTATACTATGACTTTTTTTAATCAATTTTTTCGACATGCTATACAATGATTTATCTGGAAATGCTTTACCATTACTCTTTTCACTTTTTCCGACTAATATACTATGACTTTTTAAAATAAATTTTGTAGGCATACTTTACTATGCCTTTTTTATAACTTTTTTTCAACATACTATACTATGACTTTTTTTATCAATTTTTTCGACATGCTATAGTATGACTTTTTCATCCATTTTTTTAGAGATACTATTCTATGACGTTTTTATCACTATTTTCGACATACTATACTATGACTTTTTATAAATTTTTTCTACATGCTATATATGACTTTCTAGCATTAAATTCGACATACTACACTACGACTTTTCTGGAAATGCTTTAGTATGACTAAGAAATTCATACTAATTAAAACCCTTCCCACATCCCAACTATTCTCACTACTTCACCTTAGTCTTACGCAATTATGCCAGCAATCCAGTTTAGCTGTAGCAATTTAGCTTTTCAGCATTCACAAGCATTTTCTGCAGGAAATGCATTTTCTAGTTACATTTGCTGGACAAGTATGCTTTGAGTTATCTCATCAAGAGTGATGTTTTTTATTTTAGCCATGTCAATCAAACTTTCTTGATTAGGAAATTAATTTTACTTTGAAGTTGTTGTGCATCAGCAGACATTCTATCCACGGTCTTCCATAGCCATCAATCAAAGTTTTGTCCACATGGGTTTTAAGGAATATTCTTTTTATTGGTTTTGGAAAAGAGAAAAAGGTGGAATTCCTGGATGTGACCATCTCTAATATCCGCATTCCAGCTTTAATGAATGTTTCTGTGAACACTAAACAAAAACAAAAAGCCAGGACATAACAGTCATATTTGTCATTTATTAGCATAACAGTTTTTTTGTATCTAATAATATCAAAATGTTAAGGGAAAAAAGATGTTTGATTACAGTACATTCCATTTGCAGAGAAGCAGAGTCAAACCTACATGAATTCAAAAGAGAACTGTCGGACTGAGGATCGGTCGAGACGAGAGTTCGGACCTTTTTTCTGGTTTAAGATTGCATTGGCTGGTACCAGCAAACTGCCATAACTTCATATACAGTAGCATCAGTAACTGCCATATCACACTCTTGCATTCTTTGAGGTAAAAAAATACATCTTTAGTATTGATACATTCATAGAAATATAAAAGCGTCTTTATTTCCTTATTGTGCTTTTATGTGGGAATATTGCCTTTGCTCTGGACAGCTGATAAAATGGATCTCAGAGATGATAACCAAGGGTGACGATCAGGGAAATGGCCTCCATCGTGGATCATGAACCAATTTAGTTTTGGCAATTTTCTCCCGGCCACTTCACAAGAGGGGCGACTACTTTGTGCCTAAATTACCCAGTGGTTTAAACTGAGCCAACATCCAATAAATATGCATCAGTAAATGCCAGGTTCAGCTATTAAACGATTGAACTGTGTTTCCTTTAAATAGATAGATAAATGGCAAGCTGGATTTCCACAGGGTGACATGCAGCATGTTAATGTGTGTCTACAGGCACTACTCAAAAGGCTCGGAAAGGCATGCAGAGAGCAAGAGAAAGGAGAGAGATAGAGAGAGAGAGAGAGAGAGAGAGAGAGAGAGAGAGAGAGAGAGAATAGGTGTGTGAAGAGAAACACTGGAAACGAGAAGCAGAGAGGGAGAAAGAGTCCCTGTGCTCAGTGTGACAGGCGACAGTAGGGGCTGTGCTGCCCGAGGCATAACATATCCCCCCACCTCCATAACCAACTTCCTCCACCCTCCATCCCCCTTTCCCTGAGGGCCAGCGGTAAAGAGCACGATATCCCATCTCTCTCCTCACACTATTCTGTGCTCCCAGTCCAACCAGCCCCTTCCCAGCCACGCACTGGTACACGCAATCCAAAGCACCGTGCGTGGGTTTAGTGCACAAGGAAAGATGGGTTACAAGGAGAGAAAATAGCAAAGATAGGAGGTTGGGGGAAGGACGTTAACACCCCCCACTCCTCCCCTCCTTGTCTCCAAAGCCCAACTCCACCACTCACAAAGCTTTCTCTTCCTTCAACCAGCTCAGCCGACCTGAAACCATCACTAGCCAGGAGCAAAGAGAGGACTGAAATAATGCTCTCCTTCTCCATATCCCTTGTCCTCCATTATGGCACAATCCCACATTAAGGTTGGGGGGGCTGGAGCCATCATACAGCTGCACAACTGACCCAAACCTCTACATCCTGTCTAACAACACTACGTTTCTATAAGGTAAAGCTAACACACCTAAACCTTCTGTACTTGTTTTCATGCAACAAGATTTTTAAACACGTGCCTTTAAAACAAAAGGAATCTGGGTTGTATCACTGTAAACATCCTCCAATGATATGGGGGACCCCAGTTGATCAGTTTGATCTTCAGTTCAGGAACATATCCCCAAAAATATCCTGGATTAAGTCCTGCAGAGTCCAGGAAAGTTCCCATGGAGGGCTGCTACAAACCCTTAGTTGGGTTGTGGTAGGTGCCTCCATGTCTAGCTTGTGGAGAACACACAGAGCTCTGATGAGGGCCCTCATCTCCCCCATCTTGTGGAGGTGGACTGTGTACCCTTGACCTGATGGAGACAGAAACCCCGTCTTTGTAGTAGGAAATCTCTGGTGAGCTGAGTGGTGAGGGCTGTAGTAGAAGGGCAGATGTGTTTTGAGTAGTAGGCGGAGTTGAGCTGGGGATAGCAGGGTAGTGCAGCTGGAGGTCCTGGGGTCTAGGTGTGAGGGAGTCTGTGTGGCATATCGCACCATGTTGCTGAGGTATGGTGAAGGGAGAAGAAGGCAATGAAATGGGCGTGTCCATCCAGATGGAGGCAGTCTGAGAGGAGGATGGTGAAGGGTAAGACATAGGAGGGGCAGGATGGGGCAGGTATGTGATGTGTGCTGGGGAGTAGTGCGTGGAGCAGACTACTGTAGGTTGTGGCGCTGACATGAGGGTCTCCATGAGTTGGGCCATTCTCTTCATGCCTTGTCCAAGGTCGGCCACTTCCCTCCCAAGGTTGCTCATCTGCAGACACAAACACAAACCATCTTTAGTTAGGTATGGCATGGCATGGCCACAGAGGGCACGAACATGGAGCCCTGCCAACGTGCCATCTGCTTCTACCAGTCAAAGCACTCATGACCATCAAGCCAATCACGCAAATCAGTGCCACTGGATGCACATCAGCCTTCCACAGGACACACAACTCCAGGTAGGAACTGCGGCGGCAGTAGCTTTGTGAATACATGAAGAGGTGATCAAGCACATTGTGATTACGGCAGACTAAATATGGCCAGGAGCTCCATCTTCTTCTCTCAATTACATGGACACACACTGTTAGGCATAAATATGTGAATTCGAAAATGTGTTACAAATTTGTTGTCTTGCCAGTTAATAGCCAAGTGTACATTTAGTTGTATTTGCGATTACGTGTTTGATATTATCTAACATTGAGGTTCTTTAACTTGGATCTACCATACTGAGTCCGTCCAGACAATAGTTTAAACAGGGCAAAAATATACCATATAACTATATAACATAATTCTCCCATCTCTCTCCTTCTCTGGAGAGGCTGATAAAAGCCTGGGTCTAAACTACGGCTCTGATAAAAATAGAAAAGCTGAGAGTGACAGGACAGTCTAATCTGACACGCTGTCAACATGATTCCAGTACTCCCACCTCAGAGACAACAGACAGAGATAGTCAGACAAAACAGCAGCCACGAATGACCAGAACTCACTGCAGCTACAGGTATGTGTTAAGCCTACCAAAAATAAGTACCGTAGTAGAATCATTAGATCATACAATGCTTATTCTAACCTACCCATGAGAGTTATAAAAAGTATCCAACTCGGAATAAATGTTTCTGAATAGATAGTAATCCACTATATTAAGCAACCTGGTTTAGCACAGAGCAGTATTTTCTTTAACAATGGAGGGTTGTGATGACAGTAGCTCTAGAAATTAAAATGTACCTGAGATTACTGATGATAAGGAATTAGTTTTGTGCCTTTTGTAATATCATATCATTCCCAAGCAGAATTGGAACATGAGAATGACAAAGTTAGCTTAGACAACAAAAGCTCTAAATGTGACGGTCAAGATACTGTCCAAAGAGTCGGTCCCAACAGAAGGTAGGACTAATGCGGGAACCTCATTTAGTTACCTCAACCTTGCTGCTATAAAAACAAAAGTAGTTTTCCTGGCCACGTTTTTTAACTTGGGAAGCTAGAAGATCTCACTTCTAAAAGCTGATGGACTATTTTTCCAGAAATAGTGATTGTTATAGAAGTACAGAGAATTAATACCTGACTCTTCCACTTCATCTCAGCTCTACAGAGTTTTTTAGCATCATTGTTTTGGTTTTATGGCACGCAACCTTATGGTTTTGGTTTTGCTCTCCTCAACCTTGTTTACAGCCAATCAGCAGGCTGTGTTTGCATAAAGCTACTGTACACTACCTAGTCAGCACTGTACACTACCTAGTCAGCACTAAACAGCAGATAGAAACAGTAAGCTACTAGCTGGTTTCTAAATGCTAGAGGAGTATTTAGCACACTAAGGAGCTGGAATAATTTCCTCAGTCTGTGGAAAACAGAGCTAACAAAAAGAGGGAATATTGGCGTTACATTCGTCAGGTGGCCATAAACACGCCTCTAAATATGCGTTCATAATTCTTGTTTCTTCATTTACTAAAGTAGGTCACTACTGCTGTGCATACGTGTGTATTTGTGGTGTACTGTAGGAGTGTTTCTAGCCTCTTCTTGTAATCATAAGTGCAATTACTGAGACTGTTCAAGCAAAGCTCTCATTCTTTCAGCTCTTCTTATGATTTATATGACATGGTACAGAGGTCACCATGTTAGGCCTCTTTTTAACTATACTAACACCTCATACATCTCCCACTAGAATAAACCCTCCAGAGGAATAGATGTAGAACAAGGTCAAAAGGTGAAGATGAGAGGTCACAGAGCGAGGCAGAGTTTAGTACTGTGTTGACACATTTTGTAGTTCATTAAAATGCTGCCCCTTTTGTGTGGTTTAGGTCAGAAGGAACAAAGACATTAACCTTGTTAGTTGGTTGTTTAAAATTGCAGTTTGTGCTTTTTTATTCACAGGTACAGATACAGGTCTCGCTACATGACTTCCACTGAAATAATTGGTACTGTCATAGTTGTTTATCAAGAAAAATAACACCACAGTGCCAACCAACAAATTGGGCCCCTGCAAGCATGAATAGTTTTGCATGTTTTCGTTAAGTTGTTGAGTGTTGTAACGGAACATTCACAGATTTTCTTTGCGCTGGATGAGAAACTGTGCATGGCTTAACCACATTACTGAATTACAGTACTTGGGACAATAAACCAATATTTTGGTAATTAATATACATTATGAAACTATGCTGCATCTACCAAATAACAGACAGCCCCCTTATTTGTAATTTTATATTTATGTTCGTGAAGAAGGCAGAAAGGGTTTAAACCAACCCCTTTTTATCTCCTATGGTGATCGAAGTGGATGGATCCAAGTGAGGATTAACAACCTACACGAGCATGCTGAGAGACTTCCTGTCAAACACGGTAACCCACAGAGACACAGAAAGGACAACAGAGCCAATGTGTATCACTGTGAAGCTGCTGCGCCGTTGTCTTTCACACTTTTTCTTCATCACTCTCTAATTTGCTTGTTTGTTTCTTCTCATAAAACTATCTGCCTGTTCCTCTTTACCCCTTTATTTCCCTCTCTTCCATGTCCTTTTTCTCTCTCTGATCATCCCATGATACAGACTAAGGCTTAGCGGGAGGAAGCACACTCCTCCTCACCTGCCAAAAGTCTAATGTCAATTTAGCCACCCGCCAATCAAAACCATAGGATACAGCATGAAAGGCTGTGTGTGTTTGAACGGATTATTTTAAGCTGGACAATGAACCACTAAAGTCTATAAAACATCCACATATGATAATATACAGTGAGACAGACAAGGCACTGTAGTTAGTCTGGTGTAAAAAACAGAATAGAAATAAACTTTGTAGGTCAGGATTTTCTGAGTTTCAGCAGACTATAGTGGCAAATTAAGTGCAAAGTTCATGAAAACATATACACGTAGGGTTTAGTGAAAAGTTATACCATTCTGTAAGGCCTCATTATAACACCCTATCCTCTAGAGCAGTCATTTCTACAATGTCACATTCAATTATTAAAAAAAATCTGTTTTTGCTCCATTACTTCTCTCAATCCTTTCAACCGTCTTGTGCCTGACATGCTGCTATAGCCATATGGCTAGTGCTTACCTGTGCCCACATATCTGTCTCTCTCTCTCTGTCTCTCTCTCGCACACGCGCATGCATGCAGACTCAGAGTCCTACCTGCTGGTCGAGGTGTCGCAGTTGTCCTCTTGTCTCCTCTGCTTTAGCTGCTAACTCTGCTGTGCTGTTCTGCAGCATATCTGTGACACAAATGTGCAAGTTACAAATCACTTCAAGTCCTGATACGAACTGCAAATTTATATCCAGCAGTTATTGCATCAAGGCAGCTGATAAATACTGTAGGCATTGACAGGAAGTGCAAATTCACATTAATCACCCTCATTATACAACAGTACTGAGGGATTTGGAGATGAACATTCTTCACTTCCCAGGATGTGGGAAGTTGAAGGGATTGTAAATGGTATTAGCTTATATTTGAGAGATAAATTGCAGAGTACTGTAGGATGGGAGGACCTGTGGCAGATGCTGAGGCACTGGTTGGTTTATTGACAGGACAACCTTGGCTGGTAGAGAAGGGGAAAGCCAGGGAACCCTCCGTCCCCTCACTGTCTTCAGTACCGTCCACTATCCTGCAGAGAGACAGCAATCAGTGTGTGTGTGTGTGTGTGTGTGGGGGGGGGGGTTTGTGTGCAGGAAAGTAAAGATTGTTACTGATGATGTAATAATTGTTGGATAATTTAGAAACAATGCTAATATTATTAATGAATAGTAGGTTTATTGTCATATTATTTAAATGTTGCACTTTCATGGTCTTAATGAAAATGCATGTGTATTTGCTTTCTTGCCAAGAGTTACACGAGAAGATCGATATTACTCTCACATTTCTACGGTAAAGAGGAAGCTACAGCCAGCAGCCGTTTAGCTTAGCTTAGCATAAAGACTGGAAACAGAGGGAAAAAGATAATTTTTTTTTTAAAAACTGTAAAAAAAACTGAATTGAATAGTCAATGGACAAAAAAATTATAATTGGGAACTATTTTGATAATCAATTAATTGTTTCAATGCAAAAATGCTGTTTTCAGCCTCTCAAATATGGAGATTTCCTGCTCTTTTCTGTTTTATATCATATTAAACTGAATATCTTTGGGTTTTGGACTGACAAAACAAGACATTCAAAGACATCAACTAGGACTTTGAGAAACTGGGATCGGTATCATTTTTTTATTATTTTAACAATATTTGAAAGACCAGACGATTAAATAATCGTTAATAAAAACGATAATATTAATCGATAATAAAAATATAATCGTTAGTTTCAGCCCTAATTGAAAGGTAATACAAATGTTGACTGTGACTTTATTTTAGTCATTTGCCGAGCTGTAGTTTGTACCACCTTTACTGTGCTGAAGAATGACACAAATCGACCTAACAGAGTCACAGAAACACAGGCAGACAGACAAATCAATGGCGATCAAACTCACCTGGGGCTGAGGTTGGACGGGTCTAAAGTAGTGAGAGTCATTTCCTGGATCTTTCTCCGAGACCTCCTGGAGCTCTGTCCTGTGGTCTTCTGGCTGGAGTGACTCAGCGGAGACTTCCCACCTGTCCCGAGGTTCACCTTCTGGTTCCGCTCCAATGACAGAGAAACAGACATGGCCTCGTCTTCCTCCTCTTCCTCCTCATCTTCCTCATCTTCCTCCTGTTCGTCCTTTGCCTCTATGATGGGCGGATAGCCCTGAACCACTCGTCCGTTCTTTTTCACCCCGGACTGGAAATAAAACGAAAACAAACGTGAAAAGAATCTTAGAGAGTTGCGACAAACATCAATCCCATGTGATTTCAGGATATTTTGAAATACAACCAATTGAGTATGGTTACTCAGAGAACTTTTGGAGATTACATAACTACAAAAAAAGCAGAAAGCTGACATGAAAGCGAAATCTAATCATGCTGATTTGAGTAATCTGAAGCATCAGCCTTGATGATGTCAAATGCCTCTTTTAAAAAATGAAAAACAGCCATTCTCTGTATTCTGTGTCAGAACAAATGTCGCCATTTTTTCTGCTTTCTCTGAAGATGCTAAATACGCTAAGCTGTATTTGTCCAGTTAATACCGTGACCCTGAAATACACAGAGGTGTTTTCAATACATACTGTAGAAATGCACTTATGGCTTCTAAGTGCAAGGAGCAGATCACTCAGATCGATTTATGAGTGACAAGGTTGACCAAAAATCCCTGGATCAACATTTAAACTGAAAACTGTGACCTGCAGAGTATAGAAGGCAACATTGGTAAACTCTGTCTCTAGTCTTGTGTCCTCTTTTGTCAAGGGTCTGAAGTTGTGCAAAATTGCAAGGATGCTTATCAACCTTATATGAGGATACAATTAGGTAATAACAGAAATAAGGTGTCATTGTTGAGCGGCCTATGAGCCAACTCTCGGAGGAAGCCAACACCAGCGTGAGGTCAATGGCTCTGACACCTGAATTGATTTGTTGGGTTATATTTTATTCATGCAGATTCTCAACATTCAAAGAGCAGCTTGACAGCATGTAGAGCATTAAATCCCCACCCTCTATTCTGAGGAAGAATGATTTAATGACTGCTAACCCAATCTGTGCAGAAATGATCTTTCTCCTCCCTCAAACTCCCTACCAAAAAAAAAAAGCTCTCCATCAAGATCATTCATTCGAAAAGAGTAATTGAGTCCATTATCAGCTGATTCAGATGGAGGTCTACTGCCGGGTTGCCCTGCAGACTTTTCATAGGGATAGAACAATTGATCTGCGGTTGAACATTAATTTAAGTTTCATTATTTTTTATTGAGGGCAGATTTAAATGTTGCGGGCTGGTATTAACAAATAGAATGAGGTGATGGACATCGGACACATCTTTCGAGTTAACGGTACCTGTCTCAATAGGGGGTATATTGGCTTGAGATTACCTGAGTATCTGGAGCTGTTGTGGAGAGTCGGACCTTAACCTGGAAGAGAGCCAGAGAGGAAATATACAGTAAACTGATTGCAGGAAAGAGCAATCAAGATGTGGCCTTTCTTCTCTCAGTTTAAAACCACGGAGGAGCTATTTCAATTATTTTTGCAAAGCTGGCACAAGAAGACAATATGGCTTGCGGTGATCCAATGATGGAAAATAATTCACCTTAACACACTGATATTGTGCTATTGTGTTGTGCTCATATATAGTACAGTAATATCCGAGCAATCTCAACCTCTCAGCCACAAACACATCCTCCATCCTGAGCTGCCTCTTTCCTCCTGTCTTCATCTTAACGCTACACAGTCAGTCCGGAGATCTGGACTGCTTCACCTAAAAGCCTTGTCGCTGTGTGTGTGTAAGTGGGCCAGTGGTGTTTGGGCCGAGAGACGTAAACACCTGACTCTAATTACAGCAGCAGAGCTCCTCCAAGTGCCCTGGCCATTTCTGTCCTCTCTCTCTCTCTCTCTCTCTCTCTCTCTCTCTCTCCCCCTCAGTCCCTCTCTGGGGATTTTTGGTCTTACACACATACACTTTTTTATTTTAAAGCTTTTCCCTCTTGCTTTCTCAACACTTCTCTAGTTGCCCTCAAAGTCCATTTCTTACCCTCCCAACTCCTACCCTTCTTCCCTTACCGTACCTACATTCATTATACAGAGAATTTGGCAAGTGTGTATAAAGTACTTGTCACGCACTGCTGTGCTTAGGACTCATTAATTGGACTCTGGTGCATAATCAGCAAATCTTTTTTACGTTTCCTCCACACTTTCCTCTTTCTATTAGCAGAGGCTTTTTTGTCAACATCACAAGAGGGCCTTGTTAATGTAAACTACAGTAATCATTGTTCTCTTGCAGCATGAAACATAATAACGTATGGGCACATAGGGACATGAAATCAAGGTGAAAATCAGTTTAACGGATCTTCTCCTTTTAAAGTAACAAGTAACATGCTGTGATGACATCCAGTAGACAGCAGCATCTTTGAGATTTTCACATTTAGAAATCAATAATACTTGGCTAGACTTACGTGTGTCTCATGTCCCTCCCTCAGGTTGTATGTGAGATCCTGCTGGATGTCCTGGACGAAGCGGTGTGAGTATTCAGGGTAGAGGTCCAACACCTCATACAGCCCCCTCAGGTTAACACACTGTAGGTCACAGTAGGTCAGGGCTTTCACGTCCGCATTGGTTTTTATCACTCGGTCATCTAAGGACAGGTTCGCCCCGATCAGGTCGCCTTTACCTGCTCAGAGAGAGACATGGACATGGTAGGTCATAGTAAGGGTAGCAGCATAATGTTTATTTCCTGGTAAAAGGGGTTGAGGATGCAGACTCTGTGACATGTTTCAGATCATTCATTCATTATAGAAGCTTCTCAGGGAGTGCACATGTTAGAGTGTGTGAGGGGTTTTGGATCAGAAGAGATGCTGAGGCATTAGGAAGCCCACCTGCTCTAATGTGAGCGTCCATCTGTGACGCGAACACGTCTATAAGCTAGACTGAATCCCTACCATCCCCACAGGTCTGTCCCTGGCCCGGACCTTTGACCTCACAGTGGGGTAAAAGCAAAAAAAGTTGTAGGTTGTATAAAATAAAAGTGTTCTTACAAAATAACAAATTTTAAAAAGTAATTTAGTCATTGAATGCAATAAGCCAACAACAAAAGTTATTGAGTCCTTTGCTAAATGACTTTAATAAAGAATTCTTAGAACATTTCACCAAGTCTGCAGTTGTAAATGTTAATATCTTTTTCATCAAATGATGAAATGATCCATTGAATAATTAAAACGCTGAAGCTAGTGTCATGCTAGAGGGGGATAAACACCATCCAAAGGTGTTTTTTTTTACAACCTGGCAACCCAAATGTTTTCTTGTTAATCGCTTTAAACTGATCTACAAATAATTAATAAATTATTTATAAAGCAAGGATATGGTACCATCATAAATCTAGTTATCCTCTGACCACTATGGCTTGACAATATTCTTGACTTGAATTTATTTGGGACCAGAGAGCATCAAAACTGTCATTCCACCATAGGCTTCTGTATCTACTGCAACAACCATAACAACTACTTGATCTACGTCTTGCAGCTTTTTCACAAAACATTAGAGAAAAGAAGAGCAATGCAGATAAAAAAACAAACAGAGCTGACAACAAGCTTTTTTTTTTTCAGTTTTTACATTAACATTAAAATCAGTTAAAGCTGATCAACTGTCAGCATTTACTTGTCAGATGATTTTAACATTAAAAGCACAACTGGTCATCTGAATGCATCGAGAATTTAATTAAGCAAAAGAGGTGAAACTCAAGTAAGAAGAGGTATTGTTGGGGAGCCAAATACCACCTTATGAGCAAATTAAGTAGACTGTGAATGAACAGAATATAACTGTTTACAGTCTATAATTATATTTATAAAACATAATCACTCTTATTGCTTTTAGTAAATGTACTGTATGAATGAAGTGGTGCTGACAGCTATTTCCTGTTCTCTTTATACATACAGGGAGAAGCTGTACAAAGTACGCCGTTTGTGTTAATGCCCCTTAAGCAGTGATAAAATATTCATTATGGTCATTGGGAACTGTGAACGCTGCTCAATTACAACGAGGTTGATGGAGCGGCAGTTGTGAAGGTTCTTATTTTCCCCCTCCCTCCCTCCCTCCCTCTCTCTGTTTCACTCCTACTGTAGTCTGGTCCTTCTCACCTCAGCCATTACTACTCTCCCTCCCTCCCTCAATTTCCCCCACATTTCCTTCTTTCTTTACTTCCTATGTTCATACTCTAATTCATTTCTTCCTTCCTATTTTAAGTCTTTCATTGCCTCCTCCATATTTCCCCCTTATTTCAATTTTCCTTTCTTCCATGTTTGGCTCCCCTCCATTTTTTCTGTCCTTCATCCCTGTTTTCCTTCTTTTTTTTATTCTTCTCTTACTTCCTTCCACCTTGATCTTTTTATATTCCTTTCTCCAAGTTTAACCTCCTGCCTTCCTTCCTTCACCTCAGCTCTATTCTCTTCTTTTCCAATCTCACTCACTCTCCTCAATTTTCCTCCTTCCTTCTTTTTTTTCTTATCCCTTCCTCTCATCCACAGCCCTGCTCCCCCTCTCTATTTTTCTACCTTTGCTTTCCTTCTCTTTCTTTCACACTTCCTCTCCACATCCTCTCTGTCTTCCACATTCTCTCTCTTTTCTCTCTCCGTCATCCCCACTTTCTCCTCATCCTATCACTCACTATTACTGAGCTGTGGTTACAGACTTGTGTTGTAACAAGGAAGATGGGGATACATACAGAGAAAAAGAAACAGAGTTTTTTTCTCTCTCAGTCAGACACTCAATGTCAGCCTGACCTTCTGCACAGTCAGCAGGCAAGCACAGTGACAATGCTTTCTGCCTGTCAAGCCCACACACACATATACACCCACACACACATACTGTACACACCCACACACACAAACACCACTCTGCACAACAGTAAACAATTCCACCTACTCCATACAAGCACAGACATACACACATTTCTTTTTCAACAGGAGAGCTTGCATGCTGGTGCTGAGACAAACAACACACACACTCTGACAGAGATCAAGATAAACACAGTGATGAATAGAGGACCAGTTTTCAGATCTTCCTCGCTTTCTCTTACTGACTCACTTACACGCACGCACGCACGCACGCACGCACGCACGCACGCACACACACACTCACACACACACACACACACACACACACACACACACACACACACACACACACACACACACACACACACACACACACACACACACACACACACACACACACACACACACACACAGACTGGTCTATAACTCTGTGTCATGAAGGTGAGGTAGCAAAAGCCATTAAGGTCACTCAGTACAAGAGGTTGTGTTACACAGAAAATGTGAGTTGTTGGAAATACAGCTAGACTGGGGGTTGTTCACATCTCGTATGTATGGAAGGAAGGTGTCAAGAGAGTTTAACTATCTGTGAGGACTGAGGAGAGCAGCATTGAATAAGTTCCAAATCCAATTTTCCAAGTTGCTTTTTTATGAAGAACAGAACATTAACAACCAGCAAGATACCACAAAGATACTTATGCCAATATATATGTTATTTAAAGGTCAACACTTGCCTGGGTGCACAGCCAAGCAATACAAATCAATTAAATAAATGAGTCATGTTAATTAGTGAGCTTTAGAGTTGCTAGGTGGACTTGTTATCTTTTGGACAGAGCCACACTAGCTGTTTCCTCCTGATACCAGTCTTTGTGGTAAGCTAAGATAACCGACTGCAGAATTGTTTTGTAATTCGTAATCTGTTTGGAACGAGCAAACTGTTTGAATACAATACGCATAAAAATACATATAGAGATTATTAAAGGGTAATTAAAAAACATTTTTAGTCAAGGAAGTGGAGTAGTTCTAGCCTCGTGAGACCGTCCTGATCTTGCAAGCTCCAGTTTTCTACTCGCAGATCAGTCTGGCATCCTGAGATAGAATAAAATTTGGAGCCGTTCGCCAAACGACCGACCAATCAGCGTTGGTTTTGAGGCGGGTTTAGGTGTGACGCAACGAGAAGCGACTGTTAGTCTAAACAACATGGCAGTTTCCACGGATGAGATGAGCGTAGCTATCGTGCAAGTTTTATCCGAATTAGAAAGTATTCCTTCATTGAAAGAAGAGCAAAAAACGGCACTAGAGGCTTTTCTCTGAGGAAAAGATGTTTTTGCTCTTATCCCGACTGGTTTTCGGCAAGAGTTTGATCTGATTGGTTGATTTGGCCCTTCTATCGCCAACATAGGTGGTGATAGACAGACCGTTTATCCAATCAGCTAACCAGTATTTTCGCCCCTTCCCAAAAGTTCTCCATAGGAAAGTTCCCAGATGGATATGCCGAGCAAATGCAAAGCAATCCATATATATATATATATATATATATATATATATATATATATATATTTAATGAGCAGTCCTTGCTTTTTTATGCATCTTTATATATAAGTTCATCCTTTTCCTTTCATTAGAGTTTTACATAATCACTTTACCACATTATTAGTACTTTCTATAACAAATATTATTATAATTTATTGAACAAAGACACCAAAAAATCCTTTCTTAGTTTTAGCTGAATTGCAGCTTTGGCAAATGTTTAGGAACCTCATTCCTCCTTTAATGAGAAGCCAATTTCTATTTTAGCATCACTGATGCTAAAATAGAAAGTTTTATTTTGTTCAGTTTGTGCTGTAGAATGCACAGAAAACAGATAATATTACCTGCTGCTCTAGCAAATCAAACATTCATTTAACACTGTGAATGAAAATGCATATACATTTGGCCTTGGGTAACCTATAAAGACTAATTTCAACTTCACCTACCATGGACTGGACAACAGTGAACTGAACTGGCCTTGACTAGATGGAACTGAAATTACCTGACTCCGGTGAATTGGACTGATGAAATGGGCTGGACTGGATTGGACAATACAAGATTACACTGGACAGGACTGAATTACAGCGCTGTAGAATAGACATGACCATACTCAGCTGGACATCACTAGACTGGAGTGGTTTAACCTGTGTGGAATTGAACAATCATGTGATGGTCTATATGGTATAGTGATAAATAATAAAATATATATAATGTAACCTGTAGTGGCTGAATGTTTGTGTCTGTTTAAACATCTGTCTGCCAGCTCTGCTTACCTAAATATTAACTCTGTTATGTCACCCAACATCTATCTAGCGCCCCCATTTTGCCGAGGGGGTAAGCCTCTCTCCACAACGCGTACCTCCTATGGCGCCATTTTGATGCTTACAAGCACTCACCCGCCGTTAGCATTCCATTGACTGCAATTCATTTTTACGTCACTTTGACAGTGAATAACTTTACATCTGAAGCGTTTAAAGTCTTTATTTGTCCATTGTTTATTTATAAAGAAACACGACAATGTATAAAAGGCTCCATTACCTTGTATCTCACGTTAATGCTCCGTAGCAGACATTTTTGTAAAAATAGGCTAACGATTATGTCATAACCACGCGACTTACTGTCTCATAGTAGAGGAATTACCGTATAGTAGAGGAGAAGCTTGCAGGCAGTTTCGACTTACATTAGCTGTTTAAGTTTAATTACTAATGTTAACTAGCATTTTAGTTAGCAATAATTAGCCTATGCCTATGTTATCTCCTTACATATACCTACGCTCTCCGTCTCTGCAAGATTCAGAATGATTGAGATTTCTCTTGGCACAGCTACCAGAAGACTTACAACTTTCAGACAGGTTGCTCATCCCATCCAGAGCAACGGGATCTATTGGTCCATTTATTTTACAGTCTGTGCATTTTGCATGCACAGATAAAGACATCTTTTTGGCTCTGACTGCAAGAAACTATTTTTGAAAAAATGGCATGTAACTAGGGTTGGTTTTTATGGGAGTTTAATAATAGGCTCTGAGAGTGATCTGTAGCCTTTAGGACACTGCGATGCTCCTATTTCTAAACAACGGACTCATTTACAGACCCAGTTCTTTTTCACAATTAACCACACAGAGCTTTATCATGAAGCTTGCTGCTAGGAGTTTTTATGTAAAACTATAATAATGGCACAGAGGGATTCTTGCTCCTTCTTTCACACACCATCACTCTTTCTCCCCTCCATCCCCCCCTATCCTTTATCATACCCAGGATGGCCAGCACCATGCCATCTTTCAGCACCTCCATGGACCCGGAGCAGACAAAGAAGATGGCCTGGAGTGCGTCGCCCTGTCGAAGGAGGTACTCTCCAGGAGCACAAAAGGAGGTCTTGATGTGCAGTGACAGGGAGCGTAGGCAGCCACGACTGGCCGAGGCAAACAGCGACAGCTCCAGGATCTCCTTGTTAAGGTGCATGGTGATGTCGGATCTCAGCTCATCCGGAAAGTCCTTCAGCAGCTGTGAAGATGATGGGAAGGAATGAGAGTAAGAGAATGAGGAATCAGGCAAGAGTGAGTAGAGCACGAAAGCGGTGAAAGCATAGCCAAGCTGCAACTTAATGATCACATTTCCAGCATTGGTTGCCTTTGATTTGATTACTAAGCTATTGCACCACAGGAAACATGAGCGTCAAGTCTACTTAAGTTTATTTACATAGTCAATTGTTTGCCTCTGAGCGTTTTACAATCTGCACAAGATAAACCCTATATTCTTAGACCCTTGATTCAGATAAGGAAAACCTCCAAATGTCAGAAACTTCCCTCTTCAAGGACATTATTATATATATTATATATAATTTTATATAATTAAATATACATTCAGCAAATAAACAAAACTAACATTTGTTTTTATGTGCTATGGTAAGTATATAAGCCAATATATGGTACATCTAAGAACAAGTCTTTATAGCCCAGAACGTTGATATTAACTCAATGCTGGACCCTCAAAATAAACATGTCTAGGTCTAAAAACACTATGAATCACTAATATTCATCACTAATATGCAACTGTATAAATCAACACAATTAACACAGTTGCAACACAACACACAACATAAACACTAAAATATGATCTGGAAAAGCCCCTATTACAGTTAAAAAAAAAGTCAAACACAGTCAAAACATCTGTCTGTCTCCTTGTCGGGACTAAGATCTGGAGCTCACCATCACATTGAGTCGATCAATGAGTCATCAGAACTAGGCTGACTTTAATCAACAGGCCTATCTATAATTCAACTGTCTGGGATTCATCATCATCACTCCATGTGATGTAAGCGCTGGTATGGGCTCTGACAGCCCTCTCACAGGCATTCACAGCCCGGAGGGACGTGCTGCTATAGACTACTAGCTATTTGCCTCCGTTTTCCCTGGGCTTGTCAAGAAAAGGTGTCACCATCCTTTTCTCTTTGTCGCTTCTATATGCTGTCCTTGTGCCATAATGTTGTTGATGTTGTGTTGGACTAAGTGTGACGTCCTGTTGTCCCACTTTCATGTATGCTGACATGGTCCTGCAATCATGTCACCTGGATTCCCTACATCTCAGATTTCTGTACATTGATTGTACTTTGCAGTGTGACTTCAACTACAGGCAACATAGAAAAAGCTCTGCAAGGGTTTAAACCCCCAGGTTACAAAATATCCTGTCATCTATAAAATGTAAGACAATTTTCTGTTCATGTCTTCTGTCCCATCCTTGTCAGTCAGTGCTAAGGAAAACAACAGGCTCTTACATGGTGGAGGATCATGTAGTATCGATCATATTATCACTCTTATGATGGGTTTGAATAGGGATGATGAGGATTGAGAAGTATGTGGTGTTTCAAATGAACTATTGATCCCTATATGCTGTCAAAAACACAAGTTAACTGAAAAAGGAGGATAAGGACTTCTACCAGCTTGAGTGTATAATCTGTGCTGTTGGTACCTCATTACAGTCAATGCCGTTGTTGACCGACCAGGTCGTCTGAAAATACTCCAACATTCGCTGCTTGAGGCTCTGCGGCAGGTGATGGACACGTATGAAGTCCTTGAGGTCTTTGGTTCTGGTGTGGTACTGGGACCAGCGTGAGTACATCCTCTGGATAATGGCTGTCACATTACCAAAGACCAACGCGTGCATCAGTGCTACAGGTGTAGAAAGAGAGGAGTGCAAGGGATAAGGGAGAGATAGTGATAATGGAGCGTAAGCATGAATTAAATATAAATAGATAATGGACTGTCATGACAGGGATCCAAAATAGGAAAAACCTTTTGGGTGCTTTTTTAATGGAAGACGCTTGGCAGGTGTAGGAAGAGGAACAGCAGGGGCTGTTTCAGTAACAGTAAGGAGAGCAGTGCAAAATGAATTTGATATGCACTCGGACAACTGCTTAGACCAGGTAAAGGGTGCAGTGAGAGACACAACAAGGAGAAGTCATGTCTTATTTTTATGTCTTTACAATCGAACAGACCTCTCCAAAACCACACAGACTCATACTAGTATGCTTGTAGCCACACTGCCAGTAGATTATGACAGGAATAAGCCAAGTTTGTACTCAATTAAATGCAGATTTTTACTATGATGCTTGTGGGCTGTATGACTGCCTCCACTTGGGACTGATGAAAATGTAATTTCTAAAACCCTATTTGGATAATTAAAATAATTATTTCTGCCATGTAAATATAATTAAAAATGATTCCTTTTTGGAAGCTGTCAATTTCTGCAACCAAATTAACAGTCAAACTAGTCAACGAGCTAAATATTATATTTGCATTCATGTCTTGCAGCTCTGCTCCTCCCCGACAGGAACATCAGTGTCAGGACTGAGATGAGCTGATTTGATTGGTATGACAGACAGATAATGTATTCTATTACTGTAATCTTATTCAGTTTCCAGCTGTGCCACAGGTATGTCGCACACATATCAGGACATAAAAGCACCTACCAAATCAAATTAAAAATCAAAAAATTCCTCTTCTAGGCATACAGTTATTCAATTCCTTCCACAAGCTCATTACATTTGACCTATGCTCTGCTATAAATATGAACAGGTGCTTTGTAATAGTTTTCATTCGCATCAACACACAAGGGACGGTGTGTGTGTGTGTGTGTGTGTGTGTGTGTGTGTGTGTGTGTGTGTGTGTGTGTGTGTGTGTGTGTGTGTGTGTGCGTGATTGTGTGTGTTTGTGTGTGTGTGTGTGTGTGTGTGTGTGTGTGTGTGTGTGTGTGTATCTGTCACTGCTACAGTATTGCCCTCAGGCAGCCAGAGACATTTAACATTTAGCCGAACCAAAGTGGGGAGTGTCCACAGGGAGAACCCCGCCACGGTGACCTCTCTTCATCCCCCAAAACCAAACCTACAGTGTAACAATCCACTCTAAACAGGATCAGACCATCTTATAAAAGTCTGTTTAATACACATTATACTTTCTATTGGAAGATAATAAAACTGAACATGTCTGATTGAAATCTGATATTGTTAATATGCTATTAAATGCTTAAACCAAGATATCATGGATTAGCAGTAGATGGAAATATAATTCTATTTTTAGAATACTTAACGTACACGTGATCGCTGATGTGTGCATTCTGCGTACCTCCTATAAGCATGACGCAAATAGAGAATATCTTCTCGATGTCAGTGTTGGCTGACACGTTGCCGAAGCCCACGCTGGTCAGACTGCTGAGGGTGAAGTAGAGTGAGGCGATGTAGACGCTGCGAATGGCAGGGCCGCTGAGGGTCCCGTTCACACCTCCTATGGCATAGTAAGGCGACTCCAGACGCTTCCCAAGCTCATGCAGCCATCCTGTTTTTAAGATGGTGTAATAAGGGGATATTGATGGATGGAAGGAGAAATGGATGGTTAGAGCTGGTAACTATAATGCAATCTTATTGTGTGTTCCAGGCTAGTAACATTGGACTTCTCTATTTGCCACAAAAGCATCTCATTAAGAGTCAACCTTGGGAGAATAGTTATACAGCCTCATTAGAAAACCTTATATATTTTCACACATTTTCCAGTCTTGCATTCCTGATGCTATTACTACAAGTGCACCATGCGATTAGATTTTTTAAGAATGAGCTGTAATAGTCATCAAAAAGCTTGGTGCAGTGAAGCGTAGTATAGATGCAGACAAAGCTGACAGCATTGTTATGGAAACTGTGGTACTGTAAGCAGTGCTTTCCTCTGTGTATTGGATTTAACAGTAGAAGCAGATCAGATGCCTGGGAACCTGAACTGATCCCTGGTCAGTACAGTGTGAGGACAGGCAGCTGATCCCAGGAGAGTCTCCTGCAGACACTGATGAATGGTAATTGGATGGAAGCCTCTCATAGCTGCCTGACTTCAATGCTCAGTTCAGCATCACAACACATAATTAGGATACAACTCATTAATCCTGCCTCATGCACTGACCTGTTATTTCATGACACTGAAATGCAGTAATTGGTGAAGAGAAATCTGCATTGTTCTCATGACCCAGTCAATGCTGACCCGGAAGCAGTTATGAAGACACCGGAGGGAGGTAATTGCAAGCAGTGCAAGGTCATCGATACTGACCAAAGATCAGCCCAATGGGGCCTCGTTATGTGGGGGACCTGGAGGCTAAGGGGGAATTACGAGAGGAATTGTGCCATTCGCTCAGTCAGTTTTTACAACATACACACACACGCACCTGCATGCAAGCACACACAGAGCTGATGTAATTGTTGCTCTCATAATTTCTTTTCAATACGTATTTTACAACAGACATAAGTATCAATAAATACTGAAATATTTAGGAACCCAGACAAACGGCATGCAGTACTGTCTCTGGACTGCAAACACCCACCCAACATGATGAGTGTTTCAAACCCACACCTATGTGGCCTCCTATCAATTGCTCTATGATGATTGTCATGTCATACTGCAGTGCAACTATTGTGTAAAGTGCTTCATTATGCTATATGGTTTTTTAATCTTGGTTGCACATAAACATCTGCCTTAATAGCTTGAAAACCTACAGGGATGAGGTCCATAATGAGAAACGGGTCTACGGGTTAATATCAGCTCTTACCTGCTGAAAAACAAAACCCCTGCAGGTTTCACGCATTGATAGCTTTTCAGAACTACTGCTGATTTGGAAATAATGAGCTATAAAACAGCAATGCACCAGAGTATTGACATGTAAACCGAGTTGCACAAATAACATTATAATTGAGATAAAGCAGAAATCTTTGCTCATAAAATTCCAGTGTTTCCTTTATATTGATCGAGTAGTACATAGTGTGACAGACCTGGGTAATGGCTCCCTCAGCTAGAAAAATGGAGATGAAATGAAAACACTTCATCTGACATCACTATTGTACACAAATAAAAATAAAAATAAAAACAAACAATTACATGAGCATCAAGAAATTAGTCGGTATGTATGTTTGTCATGCTATGAGATGCCATTATATGGTAATCATTTTGATTTACACTTTCATAAACAGACCTTAGGACTGTTTACCTTCTCATTTTATGTAAATAGCTAAATCAGATTTTTGAAAAGTAGAATGTTTTGTGGTGAATCAGCAGATTGAGTGTCATACTAACAAAGGCATTATATAAAGAAATACTGTACAAAAGGCCTGTGAAATTGCACACATACATTTCATATCACATTACAATCCCCAGCAACACTACTCTAAGCTCCAACGGTGCCTGAAGACACACTTGGTTATGGTATGGTGCCTAAAAGTACCCCCAATGAATTGGAAGCAATAATTAAGTGGGTCTCACTGCAATTATCCATTACTTTTTTAAACATCAACAACTGAGCTGGGAAGTGTTTTTGGATTTGTGGGCTTCATTTTGTTTTACTCACCAATATCCCAGTTATAGGCATTGGCCTCCATCTCCATCTTGCCGATAATGTACCAGATGCAGGCCATCCAGTGGGCCAGCAGGGCGAACATGGACATGAGCAGCGTCAGGACCACTGTGCTGTGCTGAGAGTAGCGGTCCATCTTCTGGAGCAGCCGCAGCAAACGGAGCAGACGTACTGTTTTTAACAGGTGGACCACGGACACCTGGAGATTAAGACCAAGGACCTAAGGTGAATGTATTCTTATGATGTTGATCATTAAAGTGATCGCTTGTTAAACCATTCAATCCATCAAATCAATCCTTGTTAAACCATTCAATCCATCCAAACAAAAAAAATAAACTATCCGATTGGAATTGTCACCTTGTACAACCAAAACATACAGCATTGTCTTCATTATATACTGTATATCAACACTGTATCGTTATCACCTCCCTCTCCACAACTGCAGTATAGCTCCTGAGGGCAACATGTGTTTCATTCCTTGCTAAGCAGTGATCAAGTACCACAACTACTTAACCTCCTTTTCATTTCTTGACTTTTTCTGGTGATCTGCTAAGGGCAAAGTCAGAGAGACACAAATATAAAGAGAGTGAAACAGTAACTATGAAAGTGAGGAGCAGGCTGCAACTGTCTCTCCTTTTTACAGACACTAAATCTCATGGGAAGAGTGATAAACCAGCATAATACACACACAAACACTCACACGCTAATAACGTTGCCTGAAGTGATAAAAAGCTCTTAGCCATGCTTCATGTCCTCTCCAACATTACAGGCTGCTTAAATTCTCTTCAGTTCTATAATTAGAACTTGACAAATGCATGTAAACACGTAGACAATATGAGCTATATGAAGAGTTCCTGATGAAGGAGTCCTTGATTATAAAATGACCAATTAGAGCAACCAGGCGCTTGCTCACAGGAGTGTTTGTTTAGTTTATTTAATCTCTAATCCTCACCATCGACATACGGTATTTCTCTAGTATCCAGCTTCCTCCATTTTGCTGTATTTTCTCACTCGTTCTTTCCCTCTAACAAATTAAACTACTTTTGCCACACTTACCATGACACAATGTTCCCTCAAAGTTCCCTTTCACTCACACTCACACACACACACACACACACACACACACACACACACACACACACACACACACACACACACACACACACACACACACACACAATCATTTAGTACAAGGATGTAGGACATGGATGATATTTGTAACCTTTTCACAGGGATGTATGTTGCATGTGTGTGTGTGTGTGTGTGTGTGTGTGTGTGTGTGTGTGTGTGTGTGTGTGTGTATGGGTGTGGTGACTGGGAAAGTGGGACAGAAATCCTTTCCATAAAGGCATATATAACGTAATAACTCAAATAAATAGAGGGAGGATGTGAGATATAGGCAACAAAGGACTGACAACAAAGGAGGAGACAGAAAATGTGTGTGCGTGTGTGTGTGTGTGTGTGTGTGTGAGAGAGAGAGAGAGAGAGAGAATTACACAATCGAAACGTTTGAACAAAGAGAAGAAGAGGTGTGGACAGTTCTTATCAGAGCTGTTCCTGTCTGACTCTCCTGTATGTTTTATTTGTGCACACTCTTGCTGTGAGAATGGAAAACTGGTGCAGCATGAGTGGGTAATGAAGCCTCCTGCCAAGCCTTGGGGAGAAGCTCCATCTCCTCTCCACCATCTATCACCACCCGGCATCCCACCTATGGCGAGAGCAGGCTGCGCCACATCCCATTCTCCTCCAGCAGCATAAGCAGTAAGCAATGTGATGTACCAAACAAAGCATTCACACCTCCTGCTACTTTCTCCTTCAACTTTTCCCTCTACGACTTCCATTTAACCCCTGCCACTCGCATTTGCATTTCCTCTGCTCATCAGGTGTGAAATTTACATTTAACTACTTGATTGACTTTCTTTTCCTCTGCTTTTTAAGGTAGCATTTGTGCACAAGACTATAACTTTACAGAAATGCTCATTATTTCTCCCCCTGTAGCATCACCTTTAGTGCTACAATACAATCACAACAGTGTGACCGATCAATTTGATGTATTTTTATTGATGCAGCAGCACCGAGCCCATAAGCATCCATAACACTTTGCCCGATTTTATAGGAGCTTTAACAATAACTGCAGCTGTTAAGTATTAATAACACATTTCTGTGTTTGGCCCTGGTGTAAAGGCATTATCACTACAGGAGACTAGTGCTTTCATCATCATCTTACTGCTGACAATTTCGGGTAGATGATTTTAATATTACAGTCTTCAAAATATGAAAGCTAGATGGTCAACCAGTTGGGTGAGGCACAATTTAAGTTTTAGAAGTAAATAAGAAGTGCAGTGAAAGACAGTAAAAATTTACTTTTTTGTTGATCTTTAAAAAACTACTTCAGCACCCTTAAACTACCTCAACAAACATCAACAATTTAGTTTTTTCTCAAAGGAATGCGTTTTATTCAAATTATCCTTTTACATACATTTGTTGTGGGACACTCACACAAAAAAGGAAGAAACCAGATTATCAGGTAAGAGGGATGATCATGGGAAATAGGAAAATAGAAAGGAAATAAAGAATATATATGTATTGGAAAAACAAGAAAAGTAAAAGGAAAAGAGTGGAAAGGGTAAATGGGATCACCTGACAGACTGTAAAACATGCCAAAAACGCAGAAAGAGTGTTGTGGTCCCTTGGCTTATTTTTTTAAAAGATGGCTTCTTTTCACAAAGGGGACATCAGTCTGAATGCTCCGTCCTTAGGGGACATCATGCAGAATGCTCAGCATTCTCTGCCCGATGGCGGCACCCAAATCTCACCGAAATCCCAAGCTACTGCTGGGAGAGCGTGGTATTTCCATTAATAGAGTCTGGAACCAAACAGGCACCTTCGCCTGAAGCGGCCTGTCAATGTGCCCACCCCTCCACTCACACTTTCTTTCACAGCATTTTTTTGGGGGAGCTACTCCTCCTGCTCTTTCTCTTTTCTTTCAGTCTTACGACTAATCGTTCTCTGTTTCTTTTATTACATTGAACACATCTTCCTTTAGAAGAGTTCATGATTTATTGTTTTTATTATTAGTTCTATGAGGATTCCCCAAACATTTTGTAGTAGAGATACATTTCATTTTTTGATAGGTGGCTGGAGGGAAGTTTATATTGCCCAGAATTAGAACTAATGACATCCAATGTACTCTGTCATATATTGAGCGATGTATGAATGGAAATCACACCATCGACTGATGATTCATGAGAACAGCATGTCTTGTTTTAAAATGTGATTAAAAAAAGCAACTTTAGGAAAATAGACTTTGTTCTTCCATTTTCATCATGATGCGACTGATTATTGTCGTACTTATTTTTTCCAAACTTGTCTGTTTTTTTGTGTTGTGTCTAATGTATGTAATGTGTATGTTTGTCTTATATAATATATCACAGGGATGTCATGTCCACGTTCAGTTTTGTTAAGTTATTTTTTTAATAGTGTAACTGTTGTGTGTTGTATTGCAGTTGTAATTGTGAGTTGTTTGTAAGTGTTGATTTGTCTCTCTACATATTTTTATATGCATCCCAAAAGAATAGTGATATAGCAGCTAATGGGGATCCAAATAAACAAACTTTGATAGCTAGCAATTGTATGAAATCCAATACTGTATATTGGACCTTTTGACTCACATTACTGTGGTTGAGTGAGTGGAAACAGCAAATATTTCCCTAAATGAGAGACCAGAAAGCAAAAACTTTCATAAGTAACCAATCAAAACCTCCCTATTGTGCAGTGCTTCCATAGGGTGATA
The DNA here is from genome assembly GCF_010015445.1 of Perca fluviatilis. Taxonomy (NCBI): domain Eukaryota; kingdom Metazoa; phylum Chordata; class Actinopteri; order Perciformes; family Percidae; genus Perca; species Perca fluviatilis. The sequence goes on along the minus strand of NC_053124.1, from coordinate 14,685,531 downwards.
TCATTCAGTCGCGGACAAGACAAGAACATCTTCCTAATTGCTCCAGATCTACGTTTCTTCCTCCATTCAAGTATTCTTAAGGGGGCCATGTATTGGACTCAACCAGAACAGAAAAAAAGGTTTTAATGATACAGGTTTCATTGTTTTCTCAGGCCTTGTACAGTATGTGGAATCAATGCAAAGAATCAAAGAAGCGCTGGAAACAGTCCATGTAATCTATTCTTATGACGTCAAATGTGCAGGCGGTGTTAAGGCCCGGACACACAGAGCCGATAATTGGCCGTTGGACAGTGTGTCGAGGTCAATGACTTGAGTCTGTTCGGTGTGTTCCGTGCCATCGTCCGTCCGAGGGGCCGTCGTCCTTCATTTTGGCCGATTTGACATGTATAATCGACGGGGCGGGCACTGCCAGCAGTCGGACTCAAATGACCCATCTGATTGGTAGAGTGCTAACCAGGAAACTGGGAGCAGAATGAGCGTGACTAGAGTCTCTCAAAATCGGACGAAAATCTTTTAAACTGACCTTTGTCGATCTGAAATGAAGACAGATTCAGCAACTGCATGGCTCGCTTAAAATGTTTTCAGAAACACGTTTCGCTGAACTATTTTAGTACAATATGAGATCGTATTCTGAACAAGCCACCATGACAGTCTGTCTTTGAATTTCCGGAGAAACAAGACCCACGTGACGCGTTCGTCCAATTAGCTGCCGGTTTTCATTTTTGGGCAACAATACAGATTAGCGTCGACTGCTGTTATGGTGACGTATTACGTCTTGTCGCTTTGGTGTGTTCCGAGGCACTTTTTTGACCAATTTGGGGAGACTGATCAGCCCAACTGCCTTTTCTGCCGATGTTTGGCCGTCGGCTCTGTGTGTCTGGGCCTTTAGATTTTATAATGCATCACTGTGTTGACAGGATTAGAGACTAATTGTTTTTAATCTTTTCAGAGAATTGTATTTTATATAAAATATTGCTTGGATACAACTTTTATTATCATTAAAAATGTGAATGAATAGTAGCTCGTTGATTATGTTTAATATTAAACCCTGGGGGTTAAACAACAAGCTAATGGCTACTCACCACGCTGACTTTGAAGGCATAGAGCAGGTCAAAGGGCAGCGCGGCCACCAGGTCAATGATGAACCATGTGGTCAGGTAATGGATGCAGATCTGCCGAGCGTCAAAGATCACCTGACCCGATTTGCTGACATAAGTTGTGCGAAAATTAAAAACAATGTCTGGCAGGAAAGACAAACAAATAGAGTTTGGGGTTTGGTTATTGTAAATATATAATAATATATTTGCACTTAAATTGGATTGAATAGTTTATAAAAAAGTGTAATTCTCAGTTCTGCAAGTCTGAAACTAACCTATGATGAACAGTATCTCCACTGCGATATCACTGACAGTCGTGGTGCGGGTTAGGTCGTCGTCATCACCGATGAAGCACACGTTGTAGGGCACCGTCACAGCAACATAGAATGTGGCAAGTAGAATCAGCCAATCCCAACCAGCTTTGAATGTGCTGTAGTGAAGTAAGATGAATTTTGACTTCTTGGCATCTGCTACCTTGTACTCTGGCAGAGCAGGCAGATCCCCAAACACATTCTGAACAGGATAAGAAAACAGAAGTGATAAAGTAGCAATAACCTGTTTCATCCACTTACTTTGTTTTGACAGTCCAACTCCATCACGGAGCGTGCATGTAGCCAAGGCTAAACCAAGATGAGGCCTGTACGCAAAAAATATATTTAAAAATGTAAAAATGTACTGTGAATTGTCAACCTAGCGTGCTAACTAAAAATAATTTAAAGGTCCCATGGCATGAAAATTTCACTTTATGAGGTTTTGTAACATTAATATGAGTTCCCCCAGCCTGCCTATGGTCCCCCAGTGGCTAGAAATGGCGATAGGTGTAAACCAAGCCCTGGGTATCCTGCTCTGCCTTTGAGAAAATGAAAGCTCAGAAGGTTACCTCCCCTTTCTCTGCTTGCCTGCCCAGAGAATTTGGCCTGACAATGAGAAAGACAGAGACATCATGGCTTTCAAACGAGCAAAATGGCAGTTGGTCAAGGCCACACCACCACCCTCCACCTTGCCCCCCCCACTCTCTCCTCCTCAATAGCTACAGACACAGAAATGGCACGTCCTAAGGAAAGCTCATTGTGGGACTGGCTCTGGTGGCTGTAATTCTGCACCAAGGCTGAATTTCGGGAAAGAGACTTCAGATACAGTATTAGGGGACCACTAAGGTCTATTTAAAAGCATCCAAAGAGCATCATGTCAGGGACAAAAATAACCTTGAGGAAGCAACTTTACTCTTACTTCTGGTACATTCTCACTGCTCTCGTCAGCCTTGTTTCTACCTGCAGCAAGCAGCGGTTTTCAATGAAGAAGTTCAGGATGCTAACTGCCTAGCACCAAATGGCTGAAAAATTTAGCAACCAGCTAACATGCTGTAGTGGAGCATAGCCCGATCAGACAGATCGCGCTTTAGTAGCCTGGGGCGGCTTTTTGTAATCGTTTTTTAATGAGAGTGAAGCGTTTTGCTCACTGCTTTTGCGTTGCTGAGCACCTCATGTTTTATTTGCAAGAGAACCCTGAACACCCTGAGTTGGCTGAGGACGGGTAACTCGATGGTTGCCTAGCAAGAACAACAAAAAGACGCAACTGGTCTGATCGGGGCGTCTTCAACAACAAAGGCGGTGCAGTGCGCTGTCTGATCGCGGAGAGGTACAAACCCTCAGCAGCTGAATATTTGACTTTTCACATTTGTCAGGTTGACTGTAAATGAATGCTAATGTTGCTTTTTGTCTGCTTGAAGTGTAAATAGGGTCTTTGCATATCAATTTCAAATATTATATTATGTTGTGTTTAAAGCTTGTGCTGCCCCCAAGTGGCCGCAAATCATTTACACAGGTTTAAGCTTCTGGCTGTCTAAACACAGGGTTGCATTACACTTAAGTTTAGTAAGATCCAGAGACATGACAGTAAAACTAGCTTGCTAGCCACATTACTGTATGTTTTGAATTCATTAAAGTTGTTTATATATTTGTACAGTATCCTGATGTTTTGCCTCTGGTCACAAAGATGTTTGGGATTAAATTGATGCTACAAATAACTCATGTTCTTGCTCCCCCTCTCCACCTAGACACAATATTTCTCATCAGCTCCCTGCCCTTGGATTGTGTCCACTGTGCTTCAATAGCAGCATTGATCTTCTCACTTCCTATATTACAGTCTACCCACACCCTCTTTTGAAATATCCTTCATCATGTTACATCCTGCCCTGTTGTTTGAAGTGCCTGATGATACCTTGTTGAGTTTAATCTTGCTCTTGCTCTTGCTCTTCTCTCTGTTGTGTAGGTGACCAGAGATGTGGTAAAGCACTGTACTGCTCCGCAGACGAGCTGAGCTGAACGGAGAGTCTGTTTTCACCCTGCCACGCCGTCGATCTGTAAAAACACACACACACACACACACACACACACACACACACACACACACACACACACACACACACACACACACACACACACACACACACACATTTAGTACATATCCCCCCTGCAATACTTTACCCCCCAAGGTTAACTCCTGATGACTGAATCAGTCATTAGGCTTGATGAAATACATAATATTCCATTATGAATGAGAAAACATGAATATGCAACAGGAAGAATGTGTCATTTCTGAGCAAATTGCACAATTTCTGAGTGAAACTATAATTTTGCTTCTGTAAATGTCAAAGAACGTGAGTTACCTGTTGTGATTTACATTATTCTGCCATAAATATTGGTTGATGATGTCTTATTGTGTATACACTACAGCTAAAGTCAATTTCCAGCTTTGATGTGTTGCTACTGGTGCAGAGAGGCTGTTGTGTAGCGTATAGTATGGTAGATTATCTATTGTTGATTGCTACTGGGGTGGGTTTGTGTGTGCGCTTGCTGGCGTGCTTGTGTGTGTGTGTTTCTTCCAAGTGTATTGTAGTAGTAGATAAAGTAGATAGTGTAGGAGTGAAGTGTTCAGACTGAGGACATGGGTAATGGGAGAAGGCATTTATTGCTGCTGGGTTCTGAGCCCCATTCTCACTGTTGTGAACCCGCAAGAAAGGACCAAAGCCAGATTGGCTTGTTTGTGGATTAGGGCAATAACAAAGCTGGAGAATAGAAGTGATAACTGCTTTTGAGTGTCCTTTGGAAAGTGTGTGCGCTCTGTGGTGTGTGTGTGTGTGTGTGTGTGTGTGTGTGTGTGTGTGTGTGTGTGTGTGTGTGTGTGTGTGTGTGTGTGTGTGTGTGTGGACCCCAGACGACGCGAACAGACAGGGCCCATCCATAACGCGGTGCAGCCCTGGGGGATGCGGCACGGCAGGAGCACAGATACATGCTTATTTTTAGATTTAATGAATTTCCCTCCACTTTTATAGCCCTTCTTACAGGGGTAGAGAGGGAGTATGGGTGAGGAAGGGTGGGGTGAGTTTTGTGTATAACGGGGGAGGCCGAAGGCATGTAGGGCAGATAGTGGAGGTGGCAATGGGGGAGGAAAGGACAGAAAAAGGAGAAAGCAGAGAAGGTGAGGAGGGGAGACGGGGGGTGAAAAAAGAGAGGAAATTGTTGATGCTAGTTTCCCTCTTTTGCACATTGCCCAGACTGGGTCACATCCGAGGTGTCTGCACATCGAAAGGCTTGAAAGGCTTCCCCAGTTAAATGAAAATACCCCAATGATTTCATAGTATCTGCATTTCTCCAAGTTGTTCTTATTTCTCTTTTTAAACAAGTTTAATGATTTTATATCTGTCCATCAATTCTTTTCTATGCACCTTGTAACTTTGGTGTTATACAGTACAAGCCAAGTTTACTTCTAACTCTTCTAAAGTGGCTTAAAGAAAAAAAGACAACCACATCCCTTTCTACAACTGCACTGAGAATGGCATGAAAATGCAAATGTTTTGCAATATTCACAGGCATATTCTCATTTAAACTAGCTTGTCAGACCCAAAGCCATTATAGTAAGGTGCTCGTCTGTCGAAAGACATGCTACATCAGCCTTTCCTTTTCTATGAAAAGCATTTCATTATGTGGGCAAAAATAACTTTTCCTTCCGCTTCCTGTTCTCCCTTATTTACAGTAATGAGAGTAATTAGGCAAATTCAAGAAAGGCAGGCCTGAGATGAGAAAAGTCAGGTATGCTGACTTCCCAGACACACACACATACACACACACAAATTGACCTTCTCTTTTGCTTTGTAGATGGCTTTTGGCTTTAGCTTAGGTGTTGCCCTTAAGGTAAACCTTTGAGAAAATTGATTTTGGGGACAGAATTTGCTACTTTTCTTCTTTTGTTTTTACAACGATGAATATAATTAAAATACTAGAAGGGCAAACGTGAGGTGAAGTTCTAACAGATATCGAAGCTTAGTAGATATACTATGCATCACAGACAATGCTGCAACTTTATCCTATACAAAAATAAATATATAATATAATAAATATAAGTTGTGTCTTTATAATCTATAGCTATTTTGGCTCATTATGCTGTACATTTTGAACAACCCTGTCTCGTAACAATTGTGTTCATATACTTCTACTTTCTAATGGAAATTCACATTTTGAAAGACATTTAATGCCACCATAATTACTTTTTTCTCATCACAAATTGTTACTGTAATATAGAACACATATGGAAATGTTCCACCATTTCATATTTCCCACAATATCTGCTTTTTCAATACAACATCCACTCTTACAGTACATAGCAAGTTAAGCATGATTATTTTTCATGTATTTCATGGTTATGTGGATGCACTCAAAGCACTACAGTCAAGGTTAGGGAAAGACTAAAAAACTTTTTTTTAAATCATGAGACAGCATGCATGTCCTGTCTCATGATTTAACACATTGTCATGATTTAACACATTCCTGTGTTTTTGTGGACAAAGCCCACTACCCTGTCTACGTGTCAAAATTCTGCACTCTGCAGTCCAACATCCACCCCGCTATAAGAGTACGTTGCACACTGGTCAGACAAATTCTAGTTTCTGCAGTTCTATTATTTATTCCATCCTGCCAGCATAATAGATCTGTAGGCCTCTGTGGCTGTAAGCACATGTGGGTATAACATGCAAACTTGCTAACAAAAGTAATTTTAGATAATTTCAATATGCATACTGTCATCATTCAAATTGTTAATTAAACAACCACTCAATTCTTTTATAATACTTTACATTCAAATTAATTTATTGGTTATATATTTCAAGTAACCTAAATATTTGTTAATGAGCTCCCAACCATATTCCCTGCTGGGTCCAAACTGCCGAACTGGAAGTGAGAGCTTTCAATGGGCTTTACAGTAGAGGGATATCAGACTATACCATTTTGAGTGCAGTACAGAGGGGAGTCTTCATTGTTTCAGTGAATGGTCATTCTAAGTGCTGTAAACAATCAACATTGTAAATATTTTTGTGTTAGAACAATAAGAATGATGATAATGACAATACAATTGTTGTTGTTTTTACATAGATATTAAATAGTATTGTCCTAATTGGTTATACACTAACTTTGGTTTGTCTGTAGGATGAGCTTCCTGTTTAAAAGCAAGAGGTAGAAGCTCCTCTGGGTTAATTCTTTGTTGGAGTGGAAGTTGGTTCAGTTCCGGTGCAGAGCTGTTGGAAGCTTGTGGTTAGCTGCCCAATAGCCATGAGCCTCACCTAACTTGTTCTTTTGTTGATTGAGAACAAATCTTTCTTTGGAGAAAACAAACTCTCCTTCAACACATGACAATCATACATATTTTGTGTTACAAAAGAGATTGGTTTTGTCTACAAAAGCAAGCACAATGTTCGCAATTTGGTCCCCTAACTCATACACCTTTGCTGCTTTATTAAAGGTGATAACATGACCAAAATCCATATGCTAAAGAGAAAGCATTTCATAATGACGGGGCTTTTCCCTTTCTTAGAATCTATTCAATAACAACACACCTTCCACATACATATACATACTGACCTTCCTTCTTGTCGTCTTGGATGGTTTTGGCTTTAGTGTCGGTGATGTCTTTAAATGAAGCCAGAAAGAGTACCACATCTCCCTTCTCGTTCTTAATCGGCACAATGTCCAGCAGGCACCAGAAAAGCACAGCTGAAAGAGGAGAAAAACTTATATTCACCATCTCTGATTATACTCAGAGTTGATTTATCGTGTGTGTGTGTCTGTGTGTGTGTGTCTGTGTGTGTGTGTCTGTGTGTGTGTGTCTGTGTGTGTGTGTAGAGCAACAGTTTCACAGATCCCCGGACTTATTAATAAGCCTATTTACAGTTGGAAGTCCTTGGGGAGAAGCAGAGCCTTTAAAAAGACCAAGTCGCTGGTCCCCAGGCGTAGCAAGCGATGAACCCATCTCTGAGGTCCCATCGCCTGCTAAATAGATTGCTTTTAAGAGGAACTGCAGGTCAGCATTCTGCACCAGCTTGTGCTTATTACTGTATTACTTTTTTAAGTTTGATTCACCAAAATGACATGACAGGAAACTGATGATGTTTTGGTTTGGAAAATGCCCACAGATTATACCATTATGTACACAAATGTGCCATCCCTTTTTCAGTTAGTCTTTAAAGCTACTATAATCATGTTTTTTATATTAACAATGGATTAAATGATGATGTTTATGTGAAAGGGGTTGCATATAGTAAGGAAGGCACAGGTAATTAACACCAAACACTGCAGTTCCCCTCTGCTCGACAGAGCATTTTCACATCTTAAAGCCAATTTAAACTCTCGTCAACCTTATTTCCACTACCTAGCTAATGAAAGTGATTAGCTGGTGAGAATAGTGGAGCATCTAAAAGCTAAAGAGACAGATGTTCTTCTCAGGAGTTGATGGAGACCAAAACAGAGCTATAAGGAGAGCGAACATTAAACTTACATTCTCCAAGTGGCCATAAACTTCAAATTAATGCTAATGTTGCTCCGTGTCTGCTGGATGTGTACAGTGAAAAGGTAACATCTAGCATAGCAAGTTCTCTATATTGACTGTATTAATGGAGGTGTATGTTATCAAATTAACTAAAAAGTAACTCAAACCGTTGGATGGGTTGCCGTGGACATTTATGATCCACAGAGGATGATAACTTTGGTCACTCCCCTTGCTTTTCATCTAGTGCCATTGAAACTAATGTCTAAATTCCCATCAGCCTCACATGTACTTGTTATGTAGCCTAACACTAACATGAATGCTAATTTGCTAATGCTGGTGTACTAATAAGCTGCATATCACGCTACACCATTTTGCTAAAGCGTTGTGAATTGGAACACACTAAAATACAATTAAGTCTGACAACATAGAGCTGAGCCTTATGGGCCACCGTACAGCGAATACACCTTTTCAATTTGGGTAACAACATGGCCTGTCCTCTGTCACTCACTTTGAATTTCTTTCAAGGATTAATTATGTTGAGCATTAGAGTGATTCAGAGGTGTTAGCCTTGTTAATGTTAATTAAATAATCACATCAAATTCAGTCCAATCCACATCATGCTGTGGCATATGCACAACAGTGTCACTTGCATATGTTTTTTGTGGTGGAATATATTCAACGTAGGGGTATTTTTCTTGTTTTCTCTTTGATAGTTTGATTATTCAATGAATTCTTTATTTAAAGGTCAACTAATATTTTTGTCATCTTGTCAAAATGTACCTTTAAAGGGGCTGTACTTTACATTCAGAACATTAATATAGCAGTAAACTATTTGCTATGTAAAGATGGAGTAATGATGTCCTGAGCAGAGAAAGTAGAGAATAAAGTCACACTCCCTCTGTGTCTGTCTGTGTTCTAATCTGAGTTTCTCTGTTATTTATTTGGATAGTCGTTACAGCCATGTGTGCATGTCAATGCATGTTAGTGTATGTGAGTGCCTTGTGCATCGGTATTAAACGCCGGCGGCCATGACAAAGTATCGGTATTTGGCGAGTTGTGAAATGGTCTGTGAGAGCCTTATGGAGGCAATCTCAGACCACTTTTTTTCAGTATTTCAATTTCAGCACCTTTAACCTCAAAAACTTGTTATGTACATAGATTTTGTCAAGATGAACGTCTTCAAAGGAGCTGTCATGGTCTGCCTCTCATTCCTTTCTATTCAGACTAGAAATTAATTGCTGATTAAGAGGGATTTCCCACGGAGTTCCCTCCCATCACTCCCACTCACTGAATCTTCCTGCCCGGTGATGACTCAATCACAGTGTTTTTGTCTCTCCGTGTGTATGTGTGTGTGAATATCTGCATGCCTGCGAGACAAGGCAGCACTATCAAGATCACAGCGAGAAAAAGAGCGTTCCTGATTGCAAGCATGCAGCTTCCTCTTTTCTCTAGCTGACAGACGGAGAACAAATCAAGTCAATCAGCTACATTTACTTTCGGGACTCCGCTGTGACAGACGGAAAGAGCGGGATGAGACAACATAAAAAGGCAGAGGCAAAACAAAAGCAAGATAAGCATGGGAGACAGACAGACAAATCGGCACAAACTGTGCTATGTGGAAATGGTAAAATGGTGAAAAGACAGAGACAGAGGGAGATGTAAGGTAACTAAAGGAAAGAGGAAACTGAAAGAGAACAGAAGGAAAAGGTAAATATGTGGGGGGATGACAGAAAAGACCTCAAAGCAAGAGAGTGGCATAGACAGTTACATCTGTGGTGGTATTACTGAAGCTGTGTGCCTATGCAAACTGCACTGACTCATCTACAAAATCTGCTTTACAAATCAAAGAAAAATCATAGGAAAGTGGCACAACATCTATCACATGCATACCATGATATTTGCATTTTTGTAAAAGAGCCTACAGTAGAAATTCCTTTCAGATGTTGTCAAAATGTCACATCAAGGTCCATTTAGTAGCTGTATTGGAGCTTTGGATCGTACCACACGATCTTCCTGCTCCTGGTGTTCGATAGCCTGATAGGTGTATTCTCCCTATTAACAGCTGCTTCCCCAGTTTGAGAAACAACTGACCAATTAGAGCTTAATGTGTAAGAATGGGCTCCAAGAGCTAGCAAGTTACCTACAGTAGGGGAGAGCGGGGTAAGTTGTCACATGGCTAAGTAGTCACACTGTTCATAACTGCACCACTAAAGGCTCTATCTCAAAAATCAAATAGCCACTTTGTATGACTTCTTCTTCTATAGTCAACTTCCTTCTCACAAGGTCGCTCTAATCTGAGGTTAGCACAATTTTCTTATTTTTTGGCTTAAAAAGTAAAAGATTCAAACTTAAAATTTTATGCAATACAACTTTGTTAGGTATGAATGTTAAAAATAACTATTTTGCCCAAAATAGAGGAGACAATAACGTGTCTTTTGATTCTTTAGCTGAAGTGCTATGTTGAGCTAATCTTGAGATTAAGCCAACATTAGCACACATGTCAGTTTGGGGCAAGTTGTCTCAATGACTTTGGGGCAAGTTGTCACATGTGACCAGCCAGCAAAGGAAGAAAACAATGCAAATCAGCAATCCTTACTGACACGCCAGTGAAGCAGCAACTAGAAATTGAAAAGAATAAGGCTCAATCTAGCAAAAAGCTGTTTCAAAACAAAGGGAAGCAAGGGGGCAGAGTGAAAAATCTGGACCTACGAAGAACAAGGCAGCTAAATGAAGAAAAATTATACAAGAGTCATCATCAGATGATGAAGAGTGCTTCTGCTTCGTCTGTGTGGAGCCATTTTCAAACAGTCGTCCAAAAGAGACCTGGGTAAAATGTGTAAAATGCAACAAATGGGCCCATGATGCTTGCACCTTAGGCCAGGCAATTTATGTGTGCCAGAATTGTGACTCTGAAGATGAGTCTGATTAGTCAAATACAGGGCATCTGTTTAGTTCAGAGGGTAAACATGTTAGGTTAAGCAAGTTATCTGAAGCATTCCATTCAGTTATCATGAATCTATGTGCAAGCCAGAGAACGTTGGAGTTTAAAGTTCAAGTAAAGTGGTCTTGCCACTTAATGTGGTTTGTTTGAAATGTGTATTGTTTTTCCAGATTCTCTAGGCATGATTGTTTATATTTTCAGTTCTGGTTTGAATTTAAAAAATTAAATCAATATTCACAAATAAGTAGTTGTGTTCTTATTTTTTAGATAATCTAGTGTGACAACTTTCCCGCCGATGGGGCAAATTGTCACAAGTGCACATTCTCTATTCAACAGTCTACAAGTAAGTCATGAGATAAGATATGAAAATGTTATGAATACAAAATATGTTCCCAAGACTTCCTTCTTTCATTTGGTATGACATATATACCGCTGTGATGTATGGTGCTCAGTAAATGTTAGACAGTGTGAAAAGTGTGACGCTCTCCCCTATCTATATTAATGAAAAGTAGCAACAGAAAAGTGTAGATGAAGTGGCACAGTGAAAAAAATAAAATAAATCTTGGTCGGATACATCAGTTGTAAGTGAGTTGTTAGGGCAAAACTAATCAAAATAAACCCCTTTCCAAACATGAGCACAATGTCACACTGAATGAAGTGAATTGAAAAGGATCATTAGGCCCTGCTGTCAGAATTGCAAATGTTCAAATTTCCATTTTTCTGAGAACTTTAAATAGTTTTTGTGTGATGATCAAATGATAAAAGCTCCAAAAACAGCTACTAAATGGATCTTGTAGTGAAACAATTTGATCAACATGTTTCCAAAGTCAGGAATGGGCTTTCAATCTCAATCCTTACAGTTGCGTGGTCTATGTAGAAATGAGAAAGCTTGCAGTGCTGAAACTGTATAAATAAATAACTGTTGTGTCTTGATTTGTGACGGAGCAACTGCAGAGAAATTCCCCAACAAACACAAATGCTGCCCAGCTTGATTTAAAAACAAAACACAAAACTGGATTTACTGCAAGAACATAAAGCATAAAAGCGAAGACAACTCTCAAACCATACTGCACCATGGCCAGCTTCTGGGCTCAGTGTAATCGAAGAAGACAGGGTTAAGGAGTCACTAGCTTACAGCTATGAAAATTTAATGTGTCTCAGCTTTAAATGATAACTGGAGGATTTATGTGACTGATTGCTTGGTTAAATCACCTTTTAATGAGAATAGGCCAATACAAAAAAGTTACACATCCATTAATCCAGCCATTACTTCATCTATCTATGGGTCCATCTATGCCAATTTAAATGTGGCGTCTTCAGAAATAGCCACAGAGATCTGCTATCCATTTATGTAAATGCAAAGTCCAACATGGTAATCACTGTGCACCCTCTTAATGGCTTTCTGTGCTTGTCTTCTCGCCTTGGTTCCAACACTTAATTGGCAAATAGTGGAGGAAGGCACACCGTCTGTGTGCTTGGTGGTAAAGTGTTGAGGTATAAGCACAAAAGAGCAGCAAAACGATAAATGGAGTACTACAATTGAACCAACAACTTAAGACGCAACAAAAAGCAAAATTAGCTTTCCACTGTTTACCTGTCTTTTTGTAGAACATGATCTCATCTTTAAACTCCTTTCGCTCTTCCAGGGCTTCGTCAATGCTGAAGATGATGCTTTCACTGGTCTCTGGCCCGTACAGGAATTTACATGCACAGCTCTTCTGCATGACCTCGGCCCGGGAGAAGCCTGTAAGCTCACAGAAGCCATCAGAGCAGTAGACGATGGGAAAGCCCTTCGACATCTGTGCATTGGCCAGGATGAAGTTGCTGTCTGCAGTAGTAAAGGGAAGAAAAGATGAGGTGAGAGGACGACATGGAGCTGCGGTAATTACATTATTCTTGATCTTGTACGGGGTTGAAGATATCGGTGAGTTTGTTCAGCCAAGTTCAGCTCAATTCCCAGCTCCTTCTAAAATAAAGCCAATACCTTTAAACTTCCCTGTTTAACATATCTTCATACTGAATGCAGTGACATAAAAAAACTAACATCCAATGTGTTTTTCTGACTCCAGGCAAGAATGAAAAATAGTAAAACTCTCCACAGACCAAACTGTAGTTTTAAACTATTCATTATTTTGCTCCTCCAAGAATCCTTGGCGGTCCCAATAATAATCCATAGACAACCACAGTTCCACAGCACTGCAAATATCTGGCAAAGCAACACTGGTAACAGTTATTATTATTACCAAGAGAAGTTGCATGAAACCTGTTATAATTAAGTTTCGGCCACCTGGGAGCAGCACAACAAGCTATAAACACAACATAGCTGAGCATTTAGCTAATAGTTGCTGTAGTTGCTGAGTTTTTTACCAACTCCTACATTAGGCCAACGAGGTGGGACCAGGGAAGAACTTGTTTGGACGCGTGTTCTGCGTGACAATAATCAATGTCCACAATCTGTCTGCATTTTGGTGCTGTGACACATTTATTTTCTTTTGCACACTAATCTAACAATGACACGCAAACATGACACGTTGAAAAGCTGTCTGCTTTTCCCCTTAGCCACACACCTGTGTATCCCTGGCTGTTAATTACCTATATGCCTTTCCAAAGGCAGTGCTCCACCCAGTGCTCAAACATAAAACTGCAGATTAATTAGCATAACCAACGTGGTATATAAACAAAACAAACTAAGTTGTGTAATAACTGTGTAAACAGTTGCGTATTTTCACATCACCAAGACGTGGAACAACATTACAGTTTTCACGATCGCTATGACACTTTTTTCAATACTTTTAACAACTTTCCTAAACTCTTAACGCACCAACACACCTACAACACACGATTGGCAAAACAGTTAATTTCATGCTCAAAATCACACATTGTAAACTAAACTCCAACACTGATTTTCAAAATACAATAATTCACTAACACAATACACTATGTTTACCAAAACAATGCAATCATGTCTCAAAATCAAATACTTCTTCCACAACACTAACACATGTTCTCTCCCAACAGGAACATTTAGTCAATCATAGCACAATGACATAAAAAACACTAACATCAGATGGAATTACAGAAACTGCATCACTGTAAATGTGTCAGTCAGGTCTGCCCTTATACAACAGACAATAGTATATTGTATTGATCATAGATTGTGTTTTGGACTGCAGTTTCTCTTGAAGTCTCTCTGCATTTTTGTTTTGTTGGGTTTAGTAAATGCATGCATATTTTCTTTTACTGTAAAGATTATTTTTTGGGCTTTTCCACCTTTATTTGACAGGACAGTTAGTTGAGAAAGGGGAGAGAGAGGGGGGGGGGGGAAGACATGCAGGAAATCGTCACAAGCCAGATTTGAACCCTGGACCTCTGCGTCGAGGCATAAACCTCCAAGTATATGTGCGCCTGCTCTACCCACTGATCCAACCCGGCCACCATTTTGTTTCTTTTGCTGCAGAGATTCAATACAAAAAATGAATGACCCATGTCAGAGTAGCTTTATAGAATGTACGGTTTATGAAAAAAAGGAGATATAGACAGAATTGTCCTGGTACTCCTCTTCCTCTCCCTCGTGAAGGCATTTTTCTTATTTTCTGTGTTCATCTACAGTATATTGTTCAAATAGGTCCTCTTTTACTGTACTACCATATGATCATGCGATTGAAAGAACCTCAACACCTGAGTGTGTTTCCTAGAAGGGAATCAGCTGGGATTGATCTACGTATTTGCATAACTTCAATCAGCTGTTTCCAATAAATGCATGTATAAAATGCAGGGGATATATTTGTGTTTCAATTTACAATATGATCAGCTGTTCACTTTGACTTTAGCCTATAAGTTAGGTTTAGAACATGATGTTATCTGTTCTGACATACAGTGTGAAAGCATTTGGAAATTTGGCAGTAAAGATCCATTGTTTTGGTTTTGGTGGAGCTTGTGTGTAAAAGAAATTTAAGCATTTTAAATTTGTGTTAACTGTATGCATTTTGTGTCAAAGCAACAAGAAATGTGTTAATTGTATAGCCTACACAGACGGATGTTGTGCTAACTGTGTTAAGAGTTTAGGAAAGTTGTTAAAAGTATTGAAAAAAGTGTCATAGCGATTGTGAAAAACTGTAACATCATCCCGTTCCTGGTCACCCGACAAACATAAGTGCAATTTTAATTCTCTTTTAGCTCTGTTTTTGGTCTCGACCAACTCCTGCGGAAAATATCTGGCTCTTTTGCTAAATGCTAAATACCCACAAACTTTTTCTGTCTTTGTCAGTGCTCAGTAGGTTGTAGGGGTTAATCAGAGCTTTTTGCTAGAAACAGCCGCCTGTCACAATACGGCTGAAAAGGAAGTTGATGCGAGCGGTGAGAGTGAACCAAGCAGTGAGCTGAAAGACGCAAGAACGCTACAGGGAAGAGCAGAGATGGGTGGTAATTCTCTGTGGGTTGGTCAGTACGAGAGACACCTTATACGTAGTCATTTGATCCATTGTTATTATTATTGACAGGAAGAGCTTTAATGTTGTTGTTATTTCAGCTGGACATTATGACTACTGTGACAACTGAACTTTAGCCAGCTCATTTAGAATGTTGTACTGCAAACACTCTGGTTGTGAGACCACTGTTCTCTCAGCTTCAACCACCCACTTTTTGAAACTTTAGAAATAAAAATGAAAGCCAATTCAGCCAGTCAAGGGGTGCCTCTCTGGCTGTTTCACTGAATTGCTCAAACTGGCCACTGGGGCTAAAATGTGACTTTTAACGCACCGATACACAGGCTGATTGGATCCTCAGCTCAGGTAGATGAAGGCCTGTGTGGGCTGCAACATGAAGGTCATTTACCTCAATAAATGACTGATTTACTGTACAGTACTTCAAGCTGAAAAGCAATGGAATCCTACTCTTGAAACTCATTCCCTTGTGTCAAGAAACTGACCCCGAATTCACAATACTCTTAGTAAGGAGATACATTAAAGAGACGTTACATGTTAGGTAGAAATTTGTTCTTCTCAGAACCTGAGTGAAGAATGAGTGAGGAATGTGCTGGAGTGATGACAGTGAAACAGAATCACATTAGTGCTGAAGTAGATCACAGTTAATTAGACTATTTGTGTCTAGCACTAAATACCCGGTTGAAATGCGCCAGCTGTTTATACCTAAATCCATTTATTATGGCACACAAACACACCCACTCATCCGGACAAACAAACACCCACAGTGCCAGTGGAGCTGAGCAGTGCTGATAGACAGCTAATGTTAACGGTACAATGCCCAATTTTGCCCATCATACAAGACAGTGGACTATATGGTTTGGCAGATTCTATAGTGTTTGTGAATAATGTAGATGTGGGTATTTGCGTGTGCGCCTCCTAAAACTATAGCCCCTAAGTCTCAAATCACACACACATATTTGAAGGGGCATGCAGCACTCACAAGTGATACGCAATACATTTGGACACATTAGCATAATCACAGTATATAAATGACTCACACACTTATGAAGTCGCACACTCCGTATACAGAAACATGCAAAGCGACGTGAGCTAGTTTATAATCATAGCTTGAGACATCTTGCAGAGTGACTTGTTTCAATTACATAAATACATTTTCTGCATCAATAATTCCTTTTTCCACCAACCCCAATGTTTAATTGTTTTATGTTGTACGTCAGGCTTTGTTGAAGGAAACCACCTTAGATTTGAACAGGGAATACAACGGCAGAGAACAAAACCCTTGTATGCGTCCCTCAAGAGGAATGAGCAACATGTTCTTTTTTATAATCCCATTCAGCAACAACAATTGCTTCGGCACGCTTGATGGCACTCTCTAAAAATTGTGATTTATGTCACTTTCAGGAATGTCGGACGAGACAAAATACCCTGAGATTATGCAATAGTGAATAAAGAATAATCATTAATAAAGAAAAAAATAATTAATAAAGGAATATAGCAACATTGCAAGTATGTCTGTGGCTCTCAGCCCCAAACCCATTTGTTCCTGAAGGTGTACATCTTTAAAAATGGCTCATAAATGTATATTTTAATTTCTTTAAAATGCTAAATAATTTTCTAATGCAGCTGGGCACTGTAGTTTTTAGCAAATGTTACTCAAACAGGAGTAAATAGTGTATTTTTGGTGACTATTTTCAGAGGCAGATTTGGTTGCTCTAATGACTCCAGCAGGTATGTGGGCTTGGCTCAAAATAAACTACAGTTCCCATGTTCATCACAATCAAGAAACATGTCCCCCGTTGCAAAGGCATGGCTTATTTATGTTTTTAATCGTTTTTGGACATTAATAGTGGTCTATGGCTCAGAGAAATAATATCAGGTATTTGCTACAGTAGTATACAGTAGGACACATACAGTAGGACACATGGTAACACTTTACAATAAGGTACACAAAAATGTAGGTAGTTACTGAGGAACGAATGAGGAATGAATTATGAATGAATGAGTAAAGAATGGTTAGTTAATGATTAGTTACTGATTGACTGTGATTTAAGCACAAATTATTAGTTACTGGTAAACAGAATGGTAGCTACTGTTAAATGAATGAGTAACGAGCTTAGTTACCAGTAACTAATCATCAGCTAACCATTCGTTACTCATTAATTTAACAGTAGCTACCATTCTGTTTACCAGTAACTAATCATTACTGCTTGAATTACAGTCAATCTGTAACTAACCATTCATTACTTGTTCATTCATCATTCGTTCCTCAGTAACTACCTATATTTTTGTGTACCTTATTGTAAAGTGTTTCCGGACACGTCTTTTCTTGAGATTGGTTGATATTACGAAAAATGCAGATTATCACCAGACTCATTTAAAGGATAATTCCAATATGTAACAATTTGTTTTAATTTTTTGGCCTCAGTTCAATTGCTTATGATATGCTGTACTTATCAAAGTAACTGAGGACATCTACGAACACAGTGACTTCCCTAAATAGAGGTCAGAACGGGCAAAAGACACAAGGCAAGTTGTATACAAGCCTTAACCATTTTAGTCAGAATGTCCAACACTTTATTTGGACATAGAAAGTGAGCGTATCTGTAATAATCTCTTACTGCACAGGGAAACTGTGTGCAACTGTGATAGATGTTTCTGATGGACAGTTGGGGTAATTATTTTACAGTTGACCTCCTTTTGCTCCTCTAAATAATTTGGCTACCCTAGAGGTCTGATCGCCTCACCACTCATGTTTCTTGTCCCATCTGACTGCTTTTTGGCGTTGGTGTAGCTGGCTTCACACATCTCAGGAATTTACTTGGTCAGTATAATCTTACCATTACCAACAAGAGTGATGATGATGATGACTAAATTATGAAACTAAAACCCAAGTGGTCATAAACTGGAGTAATGCTTTAACAATGCTTTTGGAATCATAGTCAACACAGATGAATAAAACACAGTGACAGTGATACTGTTTATAAAAGAGAAAAACACAATGAGACTGTCATGTCAGCAGTAATACCCTGACTGCATGGCCCAGACAGATGGTCAGAGCGGGTTCAGCATTGGGATCAGCTGTCAGACGTGAGGCCCTTCAGCTTTGAGGTAAGCAAGAGAGAAACCGACAGGACTGCTGTCCTCTCAGGGACCCAGAGCAAAGGCCTGCAGCCTGTCTGGTGGCAGCTCCCCAGTGCACGAGAGGATGGTGTTGACAGAAAACGCATGTTAACAGGGAAATACACACTATACTGTCTTTGACAGTGGATTACTTTGTTTTGATAGAATTGACAGATGTACTGTATATTGTTTGAATGTACGGTATGTATGCATGTGTGTATGCAGGAGATGTGAGGTGATGTTAGTTTATATCTTTTTGTTGTGATGCAGATTGGACCACTTATCAAATGTATGCTGAATGCATGAATGGAGACACAAGCAAAAGACACTGTCATGTACATATTTAATGTTTTAGAGAAATGAGTTTTGGCAACCAAGTTTTAAGGAGCTTTATGAATTGTAGGATTATTTCTTTGTCATTTAGTAATCTCGTTTTGTGCAATATCAGCCATTACTACTGCTGTAGGTTGACACAGAACATCATTAACCTTTACTGTCTTTTTTTACTTTGTCCTTTCCACCAATTCCCCTCATCCTTCATTTTCCCTACCTTTCATTTCTCCTCCTCCCTCCTACTGTCCTAATTTCCTTTCACCTACTCCTTTACTAATGCGCCAGCATGACACCCCCCCCCCACCTTCTTGCAACCGCCTGCTCTCTAATAATCCTACCCTTGCTCCTTTTTTTCTTTCTCGCTTGTCACCTTCCTTCCTTCCTTCCTTCCTTCCTTCCTTCCTTCCTTCCTTCCTTCCTTCCTTCCTTCCTTCCTTCCTTCCTTCCTTCCCAGCTGTTATTTATGTCCCTCCTACCATTTTGGATCTCTCCACCTAATTAGTCTTCATATCCTCCCTTCCCTTGGAATTCCACAAGACTATCCCTCTTTTTCCCAATCCATTTATTTCCATCACTCTTAGCACATGCTCACCTTCTTCCCCACCACCCCTACAAGAGCATCATCTGTCTACTTTCACTATCTTCCCTCTGCCTCCGAAACTCTGCTAAAGGAAAGGACTGACTCATCTCTCCTTCGGAGTCCTTTTCAGATTTCATCTCACCATCTCCCACTCCACCACCTCCCCTTTGTCTCTCTCTTTTGTTCCTTTTTTTTTTTACTCTGGATCTTCTCTCCTCTGTCTCAACCTCTTCACCAGCTCCTATTTCTCTCTATCTCTCTCTCCATTCTGAATTTCTTTGGCTAATTGCTATGGTGTAGAAGCCCATAGATCATCTCCCCTCATGCTCACACTATTGCATGACAGCTGCTGTAGAAACCCCACAGGGACACAAGATGAGGAGTAGGAGAAGGAAAGACGGAGACAAAGAAAGAGAGAGGGAGGGTGGGTGAAGAAAGAGGGAGGGCAGGGAGAGAAGAAAGAGAGCAAGAGGGATGGAGAGAGAAATGGCGTCAGAGCTTTTTAAGCAATCAAAGTCAACTGTTCTGCATTGTAATTGTTGGTGAACGAATGTCCAAGTGTAATTATACCAAAACACCAGCATAAGACAGCTGTGGCATCACAGTTGGTATCCTGCCTTCTACAAACAGTCAGCATCTGTATATTGTATGACCACAATGTTTTCCTAATCTTAATCAAGTTAGTTTGCCGCATGGATCTAGGGATGGCAATATTGTTGGTTTGTCAGTCAGTTGGTCCACCATATCATAACAACTATGTGTGGGTTGACTTGTCATGACATTTTGTACAGACATTCATGGCCCACAGCGGACGAATCTCTGTTACTTTAGTGATGCTCTGGCTATTTCTCTAGTGCTACAAGAGGTTGACATTTTGACTGAAATATCTTAAACTATTATGATGAACTGCCATGAAATTTGGTGGTTATATGCATAGCCTCTAGTGGATAAATCCTGAACACTGGTGTTTCATCTAGTGCCACCATAAGGTCAAAACGATCACTCATTGAGTCAAATATAGCCACATCTATTACAGATGGGCTCAAATTTGCGTGCTGACATGAATGGTTCCCAGTGGATGAATCCTAACAACTCTGGCGATCCCCTTACTTTTCCTACGCCATCATCATGTAAAAATCTCCCTTTCTCCAATACTTTGGTTTATGACCAAATACCTGCAAAACATATTATATTCTCATCAGCCTCAGCTATACTTTGTGTTTGGTGCTAACTGGCAAACAACATGCTAAAATAAGTTGATGAATATGGTAAACATTACACCTGCAAACAATCACAATGTTAGCATTGTCATTATGAGCATCTTGGCATTTTACTCAAAGCATTGCTGTGCCTAAGTCAAGCCTCAGAGCTGATAGCATGGCTGCAGACTCTGTCATACCGACAACAGCGGAAAACTCTCCCAAAGAAATTGACAAACAACTTATGTGGTTTTATGTTGGATGACTTGTTGGAGTTTACTTTCTCAGCAGGTCAGTTCTACAATAACTATGTGGGTCACAAAAATCTAAGGCAAAAAGTGTTCCATCAGGTACATTCCTTCACTACACCCTCCTAAACAGATGGAATAGTGGGGAAGAGGTGAGTGTGTGTTACCTTGTCCACACACTGCTTTGTCCCAGATTTTTGGTTTTAAACACACTCACAAATGCTCCGAATGCATATTCCCCGGCTCCTAGACAGAACCGTGACACCACCAAGAGTAACCCCTGAGCTATTTACAGCACAGTAATTCACATGATGGGTGAGCAAGTGTAAGGAAGTAATGGAGACATAGATAGAGAGAGAGAGGGAAGGAAGCAGAAACCAACAGAGAGACACAGCACAGGGGGAAATGGATGGCAAAGTAGATGAGAAAGTGAAAGATGGGGGAGTGTGGGCAGTTAAGGGGAAGAGAAGGGGAGACTGAGAAATATACAGAGGCAGACAGATGAGGGTGGGAAAGAGACATAGGGGGATAGGGTGATGTGAAAAATTGAAAGTCACTATGAGAGGTTGGAATGATGAAAGATGGAGATGGAGTGTGGTATAAATTGGCAGAGAAGTGGAGAGATGGATGGAAAGACCTCCTCACCCCTTTGCCAGAATTCATGCCAGCCTCTCAGAAACCGCTACAAAGCAGTCACATAACCACAAAGAAGTCACTCTAGAGTTGCCATAGTAACCACTGACACACCATAACAACCAAGGTTACAACTGTAGTTTGTCTTGTATTCTGAATGTAGTCGACACATAGGGTTATGAAATTGATGTCACTGCACTGTATCAACAAATTGTAGATATCAATTAATTTGTATTTTGTGTTGAAGAGCACCAATTGAAACATTACACCATCATTACATTCCTGTACTTTGCAAGCCAGCCTCCCTCTACCTTTTCCCCTTCTTTTTAATCTGCCTGTCTTTATCGGTATCTTTTTCACCCTCCATTATCTTATCCCCTCTCTGCCTCCTCAAAATGTTGGGTCATAGCCTCTCCCTTTCTCACAAAATCCAATCCTGTCATTTGAAAAAGTAATTGAGTCTAAAAATGGCCGAGTTGGCCAGGACTTCGCTGGCGAAACCCCGTTTGTCAATCGTTTTGGACAGTCCATTAGAGACGGTGATTAGGAGAGGAATTTTGCTAATTAGGCGATTTAACAAGGCAGAACGTAACAGGGAGGCACTCATGCAGACGTCCCAGAAGTTTGGTGGAACAGACTCGGCTCCTGTAAATGCACAGTAATAACCGAGTCTAGTGACCTTACAACGAGGACATCAATTGCCTGCTGAGTCAGTACTGATGGTGGTGGCTGTATTCTCCTAACAGAATGCTTTGTCAAAGCCTTGTAAAAGCCAGTAGATAATGCTGGATTGCCATTAATTCAGAACACAAATTTACATTTTCCACACTAAGCCGATGACTTTAGCCATGTTGGTTTATAGTGAGATTGTTTAAGTAGATGATGAGGATCTTGTTACTTTTAACAGGATATGTAACTGATGATGTTGTAGGAAACAGCCTTTTTCTGATAAGTTGAAACATGTTGTGTTGAGGCACATCATTGTTCTTTAAGTGTAGGCTATACACTGGAAGAGCAGGCAGCTATATTCAGAAAAAATAATAATTCTGCCTTTAAATGAACTTGAGCTCATGGTTACGACATCAGCATGTTGTGTACACATAATGCTTAGCGTTCAAGTGGTTTGGTCGTGAGAACACAGCTGCTAGGCAACAGCAACAATTATTGCTAACAATTTAGCTATATGTTTTTCGAATAAACAGTGTTGACTTTTTGTTCCGTTAATGTGCAAACTAGCTAGCTAGCATGCCAACTGGTAGCTAGCTGGTAGTAAACCAGTTAGCTTGGTGAAGTAATTGGCTGTGGCTAGCAGGATAGCTAGATGTTACCGATGAGCTCACGAGCCCCGTAAGTAGACTCTATGTCACCAAGCTTGTAGCACCACTTATTTCACAAGGATGCGTGAATGAACTCACTGTGCTACTTTCTGGTGCAACTGGGCAAGACTTTGATACGATTTCATGGAAAAGGGGTCCTCTGTATTCTACACTGTTCACAAGGATACAGCACTCACGCACCCACGCTTTGTTTATTTTTACCCCAAAATAAAACAGTCTCGATATTAAGTGGGCTTTGGAGAAAATGGGAACAGCAGTGCCAATCCACTGCCAGTAAGTGAGAGCCCCTGTGCACCCTGCAGCACTACAGTCAATGATGATTGATTACTCTCTCAGAGTCTCATAACTACACTCATTACTTTTTTCATTCTCTAGCTGAGGACAACATTCGACCTGTCTTTTCACAAGTTGGCATTGCCAGGTTGTAAAATAACAATGTACTAAGACTCTTTAATGGGAAACTAAAGAGTTGTTGATGTTTTTGACACTGGTTGACTTGTGAATTCCTGGCTATTCCCAACAAATAATAACCCTGGTTATCTCTACTTTAACAATTCTCATTGAAGCATATGTGCGTCAGCATGTGGTCTGTGGTCTTTCATACTCAGTAATTAGCTCCCTAGGTCTTCCTGCAGGTCATAAGGTTGCTGGTGAGACTGAGCCATAGCAACAATATATCCTCGGTCTTCTTCTGAGACAGCAGCATCTGATAGTGATGGCTTCTTCTATATTGTGCAAAACTTTGATGAGTTTTTAAAACACTCACCTGGCAGCAAGTGGTTATCATGATGTGAGATTCCACAGCCACTTTTTAACAGCTTAATTAGATGTGCTGCATTTAAAGGAAGTTAATCAGTGGTGAGGAAACTTCTGCTTTACTACCCTTATGCTCAAAGTCAGAGGCAGCTGAGTACAGACACTCTTTCATTCGCATACACACTTTAAACATATCGACTCAACACACAGCTGTTCCAAGTCTTGGCATCAGTGATTGTGACAGTAATTACCTGCCTAGTGGAGGTGGAATTAGTGTGTGCTGAGAGCTAGAAAATGGCAATCTGGAAGAGTGGCACAGGATGGGCAGCACGCAGCACAAACTGGGAGACTTTTGTAGAAGAAAATGAATTACCTAAAAGTTTTAGTCTTATTTTATCTTGATATCCTCTTTCCTGCTGACTGATTAAGTTCCTATTATTTTCTCTGAACAACAAACTTTTAGTGTCTCCTGTGTTAATGCAGTCTGTCTGCCTTTTGTTTATGTAATTTGAAATTAATTGATTTTAGGAAAAATAACATGATGTTCATAAAATAAACGTATGCAGAGCTGCAACTAATAGTCATTTGCTTAATTAATGGGCAACTATTTAGTCACTTTTTAGGGTTCCAGCTGTGTAAATTTGCTGGTTTTCTTGGCCTTTTATAATGTTTAACTTAATATCTTTGGATTTGGGACTTTTCATTAAACAAAACAAGCATTTTGAATAAATGAACCTTGGTTTTTAAAATTTTTATTATTTTGTTACTGTTTTCTGACATTTTAGGGACCAAACGATTAATCTAGAAAAACAATTGATAATGAAAATAATCATTAGTTGCAGTCCTAATGTATATACATTTCAAAATACTATACTATGGGCTAAATGATAATGTGTGATTGCAATAAGCAGCACACCACTAAACACTGATCCAGTGACAGACAGGTGGTGAGATTAGTCACCTGGATGGCACACTGTTGTAGTGATGACAGAAGGTGTCACAGCACTCTCACACAGTCATCACAGTGTAGAGCTACAGACAGATTCTGTTATTTCAGTTACACTGCGGGCAAACGATCCTTACACAGTGATCAGAGGTGTTTGTGTCTGTCAACTAATAAGTCGACAAAACCCACAGTGAAACACGCAAACACTGTTGGCCCTTTGAAATATCATGAACTGCGCTGTGAGATCCAAATAAAGTCAGCTGTGGGATGCTGTTGAAATTATTTAAAGCCATGAACATTTTAATGTTTACTCTCATCTGAGCTATTTAAATGATTTTTTGCTTCTCTCAGCTGTTAATTGATTGTATCCCGAAGGTTTCCAGTTACCACTAGGTTATGTCTGAGACACCTCAAATAAACCTGGGTGTGAACATGGAAGAAAATATCTCTCTTTGTGAGCACTGAAAAAGTTGAGTCAATTTCAAAGGCCACCTGTAAATAAGCAAAAATCAAGTTAAACAGTTGCCTACTTTCACTTTAATCCATTTATCATACATTGTTTCCAAGTCCGACCTGCCCACCCGGGCTTTGGATGACGTCAATGGGGATCACATAGCAGTGAACCAGCACTTCCCTTACATTTGCTCCTGGCCAGGCCATCAGACCTAATTTGTCCAGTCAAGCTCCACTGCCTCTAGTCTGCCCCATCTTTCAGTTGAAATCCAACGTTCATTTCATCTACTTCTCAGCTCAAGGACAATCCATTTGTGCTGTATACTATACCACTCCAATTCCCTTGTGTTAGAACAGATCTACTACCCAGGCAGCTGCATGTTTGTTGGCACTTGACATATAACCTGCTCTTACTCATACAGTGGTGCTTAACCTGAAGATATGGGTACTGAAATAAGGATGGATGTCTGTGGTTATTATAGTGCCTCACTGAGTGCTATGAACATACCAGACAAAATGGAGCATGTCCCAAAGAGTAGGGTGAGTGGTGTCAGGAGGTGAGTTTGTTTTGGAACAAGCCCTTAAATTCAGGATGTATCATTATAACTAATGTCTATGATAAGGATTTTAGCAATACGTGGCAAGTATTAATATTACACAGATAGACGTGTGTCTAAAAAGGTTGTAGTGTAGTTGTGTTTATGACAAATAGACAATATATTATAGTCTGGTACAAATACAGTACTGTAGCGACCGCCCTCTAAGTAGATGCACTATGATAAACTGATACATGAAGCTGCAACTATTAGTTCAGTAAACAATTAGCTGATCAGCAAACAATTAAATGGTAATCATCAATCAAATGTTTAGCTTTTCCTTGTCTTAAAACTATACACTGTGTATGTTTAGGTTTCGGACTGTTGGTTGGACAAAGCCAAACAGTTGGTGACATAACACTGGTCTACAGGAAACTGTGATGGGCATTTTTTACTGCAGACCAAACCAATAATTGATGTATCGAGAAAATATAGGCAATACAAATAATCGTTAGTTGCAAGCCTACTGATACATTATAGGAACTGTCTGAAGTGCAATGAAGAGCAAAGATGAACCTCTGAAAAAATACAAACTCAAGGGTGTGCATATACTGTAGCTGCCTAAACAAACAAAATACACTAAGATAACCCTTAAAAGCATGAACATAGGTTGAAACTGAGTAGAAAGAGACACAGCCCTGGAGAATGAGAGCAGGGCAGCTCAGCTTAAAGTCAGTTGTAAAACATAGCTGATTTCCAAAATTCTTCCAAGAGAAATAGAGAATGATCATTGTGAAGTAAGACGTCTACTAAAATAAAGAGGCGGGAGTTCAGACAAAAGTTGTCGTTTAGAAATGTCTCAGTGTGTGTGACTCAGCCCGGGGAAAGACTTGCTGTAATGCCGCCGCCGACCAATTAATTTTGATAAATGCGACTGCTGGTTTCAGACCGGCGGGAGGAAGATCGCACCCACTGCAGGACTTGTCGGGCCAAAGAGCAGAGATAATAAAGGTTAACTTCACAGAAAAACAAAACCATCTGTGGATAACTCAGACAAGTTGGATGTATTCATGTGTGTTCAAAAATATGTGCATCAAATATATGACACACAGGCTGCAACTAGTGTGCAAGTTGTCCAAATGTGTGATGTGGAGCTTGGAGCCTGCGTGAGCGCCCAGTTAACCCTTTGTCGCTGTCTGTGGTGCTGAGCTTTCAGCACCGCGGACAGCGACAGACTCTGCCTGCTAATTACTGTGGGAGCGTGTCCGGCTTTCCTTTTCTGTCTGGCCCTGAGACATGAAACAATTTGGAGTTACCTTGAAGTTAAAGTCTAAATGAGCAAAAATAAAACGGGCCTGAAATACCCGATGCCCTGATGTCTACATTTAATTGTAAGGCCATTTGCATTAGGAAAACAAATCGAGCCCCTCAGCTTTATTAGATTGTTGCAGGTGTTTTGATCTCAAGGATCTCCAAGAAATGTCAAGCTTCTTACAAACCAGAGGATACAAGCAAGCCGAAAACTTAAACCAGAAGCTAATATAGATGCTAAAAAGATCCTAGTGTTTAAAAAATAATTTAAAGCAAACTTACGAGTGCCATCGAACCGTGTGGCTATTGTGTCCAGAAACGTGTTCTGTGGCGCTAATAATCCCTTCATCACAGGCATTTTCCCTGCTTAATATCGAAGTCCCCATCAAAGTTACTGAAGAACAGGCGCAAGTCGTCCAAATGTGTATGGTGCTCCCATTTAAGCTAAGGAGCCTATGAACAAGGAGCTATCCGGTCAACTCAGCACAATGCGATCCCTAGTCGGTGGAGAGTGCTCGTGATGCGCGCACCCGCGTGTCTGGAGCTTTTTGTTGCGTGTGTAAATGTCAAGAGAAGACGAAGCCCACAGGTGCAGTTCAGGTAATAGCCAGGTACGACCGTGAGAGAGTGAGACTCCTTGTCAGCGATGCCATTATTGTGCCGTTGGATTCAATGATCATCTCTCCACAGCGTGCAATGGTGGGAGACATCAATCACTCTCAACAAGAACTCTGATCAAATGGGGGAGTTTCTCGGTGTTGAGACATCACAAGTCAGAAACACAACTTGTATTTACATTTTGTTTTCTATATTTTTTTCTTTATAGCTTCTTGGGGAATTCAGCTTTCTTTGTGTTATCACCGCATCAATCAAGTAGGTCATGGAATACACAATAGAACAATGGCAGCCAACTAATAGCTCCATCGATGGAAATCCGATTATAATATATGTCAGTTACCTTTGACCCTTTTGTTGATATAATGCAATCTATAGCAAGTTAATTAATGAAATACGTTTAACAGTCTGCCCTGTATTTAAATAATGCATTTACCA
The DNA here is from genome assembly GCF_010015445.1 of Perca fluviatilis. Lineage (NCBI taxonomy): Eukaryota > Metazoa > Chordata > Actinopteri > Perciformes > Percidae > Perca > Perca fluviatilis. The sequence continues at coordinate 14,657,727 of NC_053124.1, read as the reverse complement.
GCGCTTTTTTGTGGTGCAAAAACGTGAAAAAAAGATTGTTTGTCTAGGCATTATGCAATTGAGACTGACATACAGAAAGAGGGGAGGGAGAAGGAGAAAAGTGAGGAACAGCATTTCTTCCCACCATCACCCTAAACCAAAAACAATTATACACAAGACCTGCGCTTGCACAGCAGTTATTAAATAAAACTGCAACAGAACACAATAGTTGCACAACATATTGCAGAGTAATTGCTTTCGGAGATGCATGTCTCATTTGCATTGTTGTGTTGACTGACTGCCTACCTGTCAGCAGGCGCACAGCTGGCTATAGTAACACAGAGGTATCGCGAGTTTCTAGCTCCATCTGGTGGTAAGATTAAGGCCCGACATGCATAGAAGACATGTCTACTAGATGGGCTGGAGTCAAAACATCACATGAGCAACACAGAAGTGTTCAGCAGACCCATCAGTTGCACAATAGCGCCCTCGTGTGGACAGCAAAGTGCCAATCTCCAATACATAAAATAACTATTTTAGAAGCAGGTGTAACTTTCATAAATCCACATACAGCTCAAAGAGAATGCATAAGAATTACATGAAATATTTTAACATGGGGTGTAAAGACTGTTGTGTAGCATAGACAGAGTGTCAAAGATTGGCAGGCAGACTTCTTGAATTCCAAACAGCACACATTTATTTGCAAGAAGCCAAACAAGTATGAATGAGGAAATACAAAACTTTAAACTAACAAAAGAAAACTCGAGCAAACCAACAAAATCTACTTGGATAAAATGAGAAAAAGCATGCGTTTGAGCAGCAAGGCTAATCCAATAGTCTGTCCCAAAATGTCGATAAAGCACGTCTTTGTATTGGCACTGCTCTTAACTTCTCTTTGTACAACTAAATACTATATAGTGGTCAAAAGACTCCAAATTGATTGTGCGTCCTCATGATGCGGTCCCAAGTCCATGTACCAAGTTTGGTTTCGATACGTGAAAGCATTGCTGAGATATGAGCTCATTTCCTGTAAGTATAGCGCCCCTTAGTGGTCGAAGGTCACCAAATTGATTGTGTGTCCTCAGAATGGGGTCCCAAGTCCATATACTAAGTTTGGTTTTTATACGTAAAAGCATTGCTGAGATATGAGCCTACTTCCTGTGATTATACACATCAAACGTTATGGACCAAAACGTAATTTTGCTAATTACAGCGCCCTCTATTGGTCTAAGGTCACCACATTTCTTGAGCCTCTTCCTAATTGGGCCCTGTACCTATGTACTAAGATTGTAGTGTTGATACAATTTATTAATGTCCTCTGACAAGGGTCAATGCTCTGTTTTGGTGCTGCTGGATCTTAGTGCCGCTTTCGATACAGTGGATCATAACATCATGCTTGAAAGATGCTTAAGCATTGGGTTGGTATCTCAGGAGCGCCTTGGATTGGTTCACCTCCTATCTATAAGACAGAAGTTTTTCTGTGTATCTTGGTCCCTATTCCTCAGAAACTGCGGCCCCTTCCTGTGGGGTGCCGCAGGGTTCTGTGTTAGGTCCGCTTTTATTTGCATTGGACATGCTCCCCCTGGGATATATAATTAGCCAAGTTGGAGATATTTCTGTCACTTCTATGCAGATGACATCCAGCTGTATGTCTCTTTTGAGCCAGAAGACACTGACAAAGTGTTGAAATTGCTTAGATGTTTCAATTCGATCAAAGATTGGCTCGCGAACAACTTTCTACAGCTCACTGAAAATAAGACCGAAGTACTTATTGTTGCTCCGGACACTATAGCTTCCAAGATTAGTCAGCTGCTGGGCTCCTTGTCCTCAGCTGTTCAGTCCAAACTGAAAAATCTTGGTGTAATATTTGATAATAACATGTACTTGGATCAACATATTAAATCTCTGACATGCACATGTTTCTTTCAATTAAGAAACATTGCCAAAATTAGAGGAGCTTTTTCACATTCTGAGCTTGAGATGATCATTCATGCTTATAAAGCTTTGCATTGTCAGGCTCCGGCGTATATCTCGGACCTGCTCCATTCATACACAACGAATAGGCCCCTCAGGTCTTCTAACCAGGGATTAAAGGGTTGAAGCATTTAAAAAGCAGCTAAAGACGCACTTGTTTAAATTTGCTTTTGATTCATGAATGTAAAATGTTGTCTTTTATTGATTGTTTTTAGTCTTTTAGTCTTTTTAGTTGTATAACTTACTATGTTTTGTACAAATGTTTATCATGTGAAGCACTTTATGACTCTGTCTGTGAAAGGTGCTATATCAAATAAACTTATTATTCCTGTTTGGCAGCTTCGCCGTCGATTTCGATTGGCTGTGACGGGCAAACACTTTCAAATATCAATATGCAATGGAATAACTTTTGTGAGGCATGGTCTGAAGATCTTCTGTGAAAAGCTTCGTGAAAATCGGACCAATTCTGTGACCTGTGAGAACTTGTTAGTGTTTTTGATCAAATCCAATATGGCGGAAGGTCCATCATGGCGGATATTGACATCATGGGATGCGTTGAGTTCGGCGTCATCCAAGGATTCCAACTATATCTTGATGTTCAAAATCGGGCATACGGTTCAAAAGTTAATCGCATGGATGCAATGCCAACTTTGACCCATTGGTGGCGCTAGACTGCCTGTGTTGCAGACCTAAAACTTGGTGAAATTAATTATGGGACTGTCCCGAATCAATGTGCAAATTTCACAACTTTTTACTGTACGGTTCTATGGGCTGCCATAGACTCCCATGGCAGAGGAAAGACGTGTAATAATAAGAAAAGGTAGAATCACTAATGACCAATAACTCATTCCCCCAAGAAAGTGGGAAATAACTGAACTTTGAGGCACACGCTAGTTGGATCACCATAACAAGAGGGGGTTTCCACAAAGATGTATAGCTCATTTTGTGCATAAGGGCCAGGGCTATTGACATTGTTCACTGATGGGGACATATATCAATTGGTTCGTGGGCAAGCCTCACTGAACTGCTGGATGGGGCAATCATTTTGAAAATGAACACTACCTTGAATTAAGTAGTCACAAATTCACAGTTCACAAATTGGTCTGTAAATCCGTAAATGGGATTGCACCCAAAGTTTTTCAATTACACGCCTCATGTTGCAAGTACCAGACACCTCTAGCAAATACCAACATTCACACACAGAAACACACACATGCAGGCAAAACATAACAGGCTGAACTAAACTCCAATCTAGGTCGATCCCATTACCACCAGTGCCACCGAATGAACCTAAAAACAGGCTAAACACCAAAAGTCAAGCATGTGCCTCCTTCTCAAATCCTCCACAACAGTGAGGCAGCTGTTACAGCTGTTATGTCCTTCAGACAAAGTGAGGTCATCAGGTGCTCTAAGGCTGACTGCTGTGAATCATTTATCAAATTTCAAACAAGCACAATACAAAACACATACATGATGCACATAAAGAAACATGCAAGTCATGTCCCTGAGTCGAGGCAGCATGAAACATATACTTATAAGAGATATACTTCCATAAATGTGTCAGCTAATAAAATGAAAACAGACAGCTACACGCTGTGATGCTTCACCTGATTAAGTGCTTAATGCGTCATTTAAGCCTGATCATTGGTCCAAACAAGTTTTGTGTATACAGTATATATATATGTGTGTGTGTGTGTGTGTGTGTGTGTGTGTGTGTGTGTGTGTGTGTGTGTGTGTGTGTGTGTGTGTGTGTGTGTGTGTGTGTGTTTGTGTGTGCATGCGCGTGTGTGTGTTTGAAGTGAGAGTTGAGTCAAAGTGATGACAGTGTTACCATACCTGAAGCTTAAACCTGCATCAACATCTTTAATTTCATTGCACTTTTTAAAACAAAATTACAAAGTGCTTTTCAACGCAATTAAGACCCAAGTGTGCGATAATGGAAATAAAAAAGAAAATGTTCTTACACTAAACAATGGATAAAAACTAGAATGAAAAGCTGGAAATACAAGACGGGAGCTTGACCGTGTTAAGACTACAAAGTCAAATGTAAGACTACACATGCAACCAGTTAAGAAACTAGAAGAGCGTAATGTGTTCTCATCTTCGGCATTTTGGTTTAACTGGTAGAAGACATATGGCTCAGTCGGACAAGATAAAAGCATGGATGACTCTTTCAAGAAAAGTGAAAGTTGGAAAGTGTTTGTATTACTCTGTTTAATCAAGAGTGTTTATATTATAATTGCTTTCCAAAGAGAAGTTAGATCAAAGACGATAGATTATTTAATAATAATCTATCGTCTTTGATCTAACTTCTCTTTTTCAGCTTTTTATTAGTTTCATTTAACAACCATATTTTGAGTGAAGAAACTATTCATTTTAAAAGCACAAGACAAGCATATAATTGAGCTTCATTGAGTTGTAAGAGATTCTGTGACAAGCAGCGATTAAAGTGTGTGGAATTATTACATGTGTTACCAAACACACAACATTTTTCAGATTGCGTCCATTTTTGTTTGTAAGAAAATGGGACAATCGCAGTGAAATTCGCTGCATTCTTTGTATTGCTCTTAACTGTTCATTCTGTCCTCTGGGTCAGATGTCTTTCTTTATGATACCACTAGGAGTCGCCAGAGATTATTTTTTATTGCGCAAATAGGTTCAAGGTTTATTTTGATTGTACAACACAGGGTTGAACAATGAAATGCACTTGTAGTCCCTTTATGCCAACAAAACGAAAACAAAACCATAGGAGCTTTAACATACACAACATGCATATAAGAAATATACATAAAACACCTGCATAAGCATCAATCAGTCACACCTGATAAATTAAATCAAAGAAATTGCTATATGAATTTGGTTTTGGATGAGTGATGCACTGCTGATGTGCTGCTTTGCTGTAATCCTCTGTCTCTCTTTGTACTTAGGTTTCATTATTAACAGTCTAATCAGACCTAGCCTTGTGCCTGTATAACACACAGTTCTGCATTTATGCTTTAATACTTCCTTGCTGCATTGCAAAGGCAACACTGTGCCAGCATTTTAACTTAATGGTTTTTACGATGCCCTCGGGTGCTATACAGGATGTGGGCATGGCTGTTTAAAGATTTGGCTATAAGTTCATTTTACGCACATAGTTTGACAAAGCTAATAGCCCATATTGTATGTGCAGTATGTACACAGCCACATTCACACACACAATGTAGTCATCGCTCACAAAATCACAAAACACACTGCACAAGCGATCCTAATACAAGCAAATATAAAAATGTCACAACATATCATTCTCTTTTCTTACCCAATGCTTCCCCCTTCTATCTTTTGTCCTTTGTTCTGTCTTCTCATCCGTATCTCAAACAAAAGCTCAATACATTTGTTTTCCTTCTCCCCACAAAACAAAAAAACATAAATTTTTCAATCTAGTTGGTCATATCTGATCCCAAGCTCACAATCTCATCTGAAATCTGGAGGTCCCTGCATTCAAATGTGAACCTCTTTTGTCAAAGACTTTCTGATTTGTATACATACATCAAAACCACCTTAACCTGAGGCTGTGGTTTCCAATATTTGATACCTGCCCTGGTACATTAACAGGCCGAGGAGCCTGTACACACCCCAGATCAGGAGAAACCTGAGGAGAGACAGCTGCCCTCAAGCCTGCTTCTGGCACAATGTCTGATACGATTATTGTATAGATATGTAATATATCTGTAAAGAGAGGTTTCTGGGTTAGGGTGTTTCAGATTAGAGGCAACAAAGACAGTGGTGAAAAAAGTCATGGTTCATTTAGAATTTCTATTTACGTGAAAACTATGAAATTGTAGTGAGAGATTCGCAGTCTGGAGTCTTGTTGTTGATTCAAGTATTCAGAAATGTGTGCATAGTGCCATTTTTTTGTGTAAACAATGGACAAAAACTATAATTTTTCTGTCACCACTGACACCCAGTTCGTAGTACTGCAATTATATAATATTGCAATACTTTCATGGGTCATAGGCTCAATCATCATTGCATTACCCCCTTTACCGATAGTGACTTAACAGACATTTATTTAAATGAAAATCTTTAAGTAAATTAAGTACAGCAATGTAAAAACACTCCATTACAAGTAAAAGTCCATTAAAATAAGATTTTAAATGTACTCAAATTGTCAAAAGTAAAAGAAAATAGGCCCTGTGACTGATACTGTATATTATTGACATACTTAAATTAAAAATACTGATGCATCAATGAGGAACAAATTGTATCACTTAATATAGTAGAGTTAGTTTAGTCCAGTATTTGCCAACCTAGGGGTTGGGCCCCCTTCAAAAGGTTACATGATAAAATTGGAGGAGGTGCGAGATGATGAACACATTTGTATTCATTTTTTAAAGTAGTACTGGAGTGAAAAGGACAATATTTTCCCTAAAATGTACTGCATTGGAAGTATAAAGTAGCATAAAATGGAAATACCAAAAGTACAAGTACCTCAAAATTGTATTTAACTTAATTATTTCCCACCACTGCACAAGGAGATGGCAGTCTAAAATTCGAGGTGACAGATCATGTGTGTGTTCCGGTGAGGAGTGTGTTTCTGCTTGTCAGTCTGCATAAACACTTACATGCATTTGTGAGTGTCTCTGTGTGTGTGTTTTCTATGACATTGTGTTGATCAGAAAGTGTTGTTGTGCATCTTCAAACGTACTTCAGAAACACAAGTATGCATGAGCAAGAGAAACAGGGATGTGCAATGCTGAGTGCTGGCAATCCATTTCCCTTTTAACGCGCCAACATGATGCCTCCACCCATCTAATGGCAGTAGGCTCACTAACCATATCATGAGTTTATAATAACCACATCACATCCATGGCGAATGAGGTGGAATGAAAATCTAACCTAATTTGGAGAGATACACGACTGTGTGAGTAGTAGGGTGTCCCCTGAGATGAGGCTCCGATTGAGGGAGCCGTGTGCTGCACTGGTTGCATGCTCTGTGAGCGTGTAATGGTCTTAATTATCATTTAGCATGCCAGCCTCATTGACGATGTATCAAGCCAGTGATAAAATAGCAGAGCAGAGGGTGACAGTAAGAGAGAAATATGAACATATCAACACTTAAAGGCACAGTCACACACAAAATAGTAATATCTCTTAAATACACACACACACGCACACAGACACACACAAACACAAACACAAAACAGTAAACTTATAGCAGCATATGCAGAGATGCAATTGGAGTGATACACATGCACACACACACATTTCCACCCAGCTGAGTGACATCTCTCTCTCTGAATTAGTCACGATGAATGATGTGTAACCAGCCATGACTCGTTCTGGCTGGGGAGATGGCTAATTCACTTTGTTTAATTAGTCAAAAGTACTAGAGCATGCTCTCTCTCCCCAAACATACTATCTGATTGCACAACATCCACCCATCTATGTGCCCGTTCTCTCTGTAGAAAAGACAGACCTGTGACCACACCGGTGTAACATTTCATAGAGCAAGTCTTCAAATCTTATCTGCTATAGTGAAGGATCTCTGACTCTTTCTCTCACAGACAAACACAACACACACACACACACACCTTTGTGATACCTTCACAGGGATTCCAGACACCATTTAGGGATCACAGCTCCAGAGGTTCATCTCATCCACAGTGGACTGAGTTCTGCTGATACTTGGCTGAAAGTTTCTGCGAACAGAAGAGAAGACAAGCTGTGTTCTTCGCTAATTGATTCAGCTGCATCAAAACTTTGAGGTACAGTGATGACTATTTTTCTGTCTTTTTTTATAGGTTTGGTTTGGTGATCCTGCTTTGAGATATGTTACAGTGAGATATAAATGAGTAAATGATTAGAGTAAAATTATCATTTTGAGAATTATTTATTGCTTTAGCTTGTCTATAGAACTTATATTTGAAGAACTACCATGCGGTTTCATAGCATAGTATATATATATATAAGTGTATAGCGTAAAGGCACCTATATTGTTGCATAATATAAGCTACTACAATATTCTACAATCTATACTATGCTAAACTATCTACTACTATACTATACTGGTATAGGCCCATATTATTATACCATAGTGTATAGTATAGTATAATATAGTATAGTATACCCTACTATAGGGTTACTTACTATAGTAAGGGTTGCTCTACAACTAGCCTACACACTGTACACAATACTATATATGTATAGTAATTTACGCCCCATAGTATCAAGCATAGCCTATTATACTATGGCATAGTGAGTATTTTATTATAGGCTACTACTACAGTATATACTGTAATATATGCTACTAGCTACTAAACCATACTAATGGGATATAGAGCCCATGCATGGAGTAAAAATTGTAATTATCTACATAGGCCTATGAATTGTAAGCCATAGATAATCGTGTGACAATTAAAGATCAACGTTCAAAAGTTAATATCAGTCAGCCAGTCCCTCATTGCCCTGCTCCACTTTGTTACCATGGAGAGCTCCAATACCCTAAAGACAATAATAAGTGCGTGCACAGCATGCGGCAGAAAATAATAAATAGATTTATGCGCAATTGTCACATTTAATACATTTACGGAGCGCGCTAGTGAATTCATTATTACACCATATGCTAATGCAGCTGGGTACGCGTATTTATGAGTCTTTGTGTGTGTGTTTGTGTGTGTGTGTGTGTGTGTGTGTGTGTGTGTGTGTGTGTGTGTGTGTGTGTGTGTGTGTGTGTGTGTGTGTGTGCGCCCGCCCCCCTTCCTTCTCTCTCTCTCTCTCTCTCTCTCTCTCTCTCTCTCTCTCTCTCTCTCTCTCTCTCTCTCTCTCTCTGCCTCTCTTTGCGTGCGCACAGGGCTTTGAAGTGTAACCAACAACTGCTGTCCCGGAGTCAGTGCTGTAGACTAATATGTGATAGGGAATGTACTCCAGGAGCTCCGTGTTTTGTTCTCTCCATAGCTTGCTCCACATAGGCTACAGCATGTCCCGGTGCTCTGGATGGGAGGTCGCTCTGAACTTGCGCTAAGGCCAATTTATCGTTACACCGGGAAGGGAAGCGCGATCGGAGAACTAGGAGGGATCAGAGGCAAAACTACTTAGACAGTAAACACGGGATGATGTCGATGTTAAACATACGATTAGTGTAAGGAAAATGACGTATCGACAACCAAGAGACACGGTATAGCCTATCGTAACCTGGAGATCAATGGAAGCGAGGATAACATATGGATACAGCCGATGTCTACAGGAGCGGGCTGTTGATGTATGATGGCAGGTCGGACATGCACGTTGTGCCGACTGAAACAGGTTGGTTTCGCCTCGATCAAACTTCAGCAGAAATCAGACGTGGGACGATTAGCGCGCATTTACTGTAGGTGCTGAAGATGAACTGAATCACTGTCGCTTTACAGCGACGCGCCTGGAGATGACAGCAGGTTTCTTTTCGGGAAACTGCGCTCTATCATTCACTGGACTTTTACTGGATATAAAGGGTTATCCTAATCGCTGCATCTGGGTGAAGGTCATCCACGATTACTGATCAGAATATCCTATAGATCTGAATGTGTGTGTGTACATGTGTGTCAAAATTGTACTAAAAATGAACTGTAAATTACTGAAAAAGCTTTCTTTCACACTCTGTAGACGCTTACCGGGTATCTTGCTGTATTTGTGTATGCCATTTTTGAATTACTGGACGCATGTAGCCTTTTCTACTCTAATGAACATGAACACTATGTTTGTCATTGCAAAAGTTACTTAAATATCTATAGGTAGTCTATGAATTGAAACATAATAGTAGGTCACCATAAACTCACTGCTGATCACCATGGACATACTGACATGAAAATATGAGTATTTTTTATTAGGGTACCTCATGCACTGTTTAATTTTTAAGCATATGTGTTTCTGTATTAGTGTGAGACCACAGATGGATGCCCTGTGTAATGGAGCCAAGAAACCTGAGGGCGGTGATCCCGTTGTAGATCCCCTGCCGCCTCCTGCCAAGCTGGCTCGACTGGAACAAAACGGAGCGGGACCCTCTGCCCAGGAGAAGAGCTGTCAGGGTAGTCCTGTGGCCAAAAACCCCTGCCTGGCCCAGAAACCCAACACAGTGAGGCCACAGAGCAAGAGCTGGCACAGCAAAGGTACATGGGCTGAAAAATGATATTACAAACTGTTTTTTTTAGTGCAATGGTTATGACTCCTACGTGCAATCCCATATTTCTAATAACGGTCTGTCCATCACCTCAGGGAGCCTGCTGCCGGTGTTCTGTGTGGTGGAGCACAAGGAAAGCCCTCAGGAGGGAGAGAGGAGAGAAGAGCATGCTGAGTTTGTGTTGGTCAAGAGAGATCTGCTGTTTAACCAGCTGATAGAGATGGCCCTGCTGACACTGGGCTACTCACACAGCTCTGCTGCACAGGCTAAAGGTACATAGCACACACTTGCAAGGACAGGCAAGGACACACGTTGAATGTGAGACATTTTTTTTCACATTTGTGTGTCTGTGCTCAGGTCTGATTCAGGTGGGCAGGTGGAACCCGGTGCCTCTTTCCTGCGTAACAGATGCTCCTGATGCCACCGTTGCTGATATGCTGCAGGATCTTCATCATATTATCACCCTTAAAATACAGCTGCACAGGTGGGTAGGGAGCTCACATCATATACCTATGTCTGTCAACAGTTATAGTCAGGTTCTATTCCCTGTCCTGTCTGCGTGGAGTCTACAGACTCTTATTGATCTGTCGCTGGGAATGTGGACTCAAGACTGGTTGAGTATTCTCCCAGCCTTTTATTTCTAACTCATATCAAGAAAATAACCAAAGGGCATGGACCAAATCAGACCAAGCAGGGAATGATACAACTCATATTTTTGTATCTTATCTTAATGCCATTAGTTTAAGTTTCTTGAGTTGATGTTAGTTGCCTGTGTAATGAATAGTGATTAACATTTTAATGGTGTAAGACATTAAAAGTTATTTCCTAGTGTAACATTGATAAATAATCAATGTCCCTTTTTCTTACAGTGGCCCTTTAGTTGTGCCACATATTGGGTCTCGGGTCAGATCCACCATTAGATTTAGGACATCGCAAGATACAAAAGATAATTTAATATAGACCTTTTTCACACAAGAAAAAAAGAAAAAACACAGGTAATAACATTAACGATGGAAGCAGCTAAATGGAATTCAGACATCATTAATTTTAATATTTACACCCGAGACTGTGCTTTTCCTCTAGAAACGGCCAATTGGCTCAAAGAAAGAAGGACCTGGCATCATGTATGTTTTCCCTGCAGTGCTCACATGAGTTTATTTGTTTAATTTATTAATTTATTAAGTGCTTAATTTTCCCCGCAGCACAGACTTTCCTCCACACCCTTGAGTGAAGTGTTTGTTTTAGACAAGATACCCAGTGCATGCTGGGAGGTGCTCGATATAAGCAAGTAAAGAGATATTCTTCTCAAAGGGCCCTCTACTGATTTGATACGACATATGAAGTTCAGTTTACTCGTTACAAGGAGTACTACTCAGGCTGAGAAAAAAGTTGTCTGTCTTCTATTGCACTGAAGGGAGCTTTCTTGAGTCTGAGTTACTAACAGTAATGATGTCATCAGGGTCTAATGAAAGATGCCATAAAGTTATATTATGGGACTAATAGGATCAAGCGTTTGTAAGTGTTTAAACCATAGTGGGTACTAAAAGTCAGGCTGTCAATTGTGAGTTCCCAACTTACAGTTTTTTCCGATTGCTAAACGACAGTGGGCACAACTGGAGTCACATGTGCAAAACTCAAACTACAGTCTGCACTACCAACAGTCACCTGAGCTAAACAGTTCACATCACCTGCAAAACTCATTCAAAGCAACACAACTCTTAACACACGTCTCAAAACAGGCTCAGTGCAGCCAAACGCTATGCACAGGCCTCACTGAGATAACACACACCGTCACTCAGAACACACGGAGAGTAAAAACACTAGCATCAAACACCAACACAGAAATTACAAACTTTTTCATCTTTACAATTTGAACAATTTGAGTGACTTGACACTACTCAACAGTTTATTTAAGGAAAAAAGATAGATTGTATAGCATACCAATTTTTACATAAGGTAAATAAGAAGGAATGAAAATCAGCAGTTTTCTTCAATAAAGTATTTTGTCTCTAGTAATTTATGGAATTACTGGGGGAAAAAAACTAAAGGTACATACGTAACAGTACCAAAGAATAGTGTGACTAATCCTGCTTCTCTCATGTGGCAAGTTTTCTTCATCACATTGGATATCTGCATCATCTCTAAATACAAATGAATGTGGTGTTTCTATTGCTTTCACCTCCATTACTTTCTGAAAAACAGTAAGAACGCGGTTTTACTATTGTAAAGATATAATGTTTTTCACTTTTTTTTTATAGCTGTGTATATAACCTCAGACATCTTACCAGGACATATTGGTATCTTTGCTCTTTTACCTGTTTCTCTCAAACATTACAGTGTATAATTGTTTCATTCTTATTTGGTGTTTGTATTACAAAAAAGACTTTCTGAGCTTTCTCTGTATAAATACCGTATATGTTCACTAACTAATCTACAACAACACACCTGCTTAGGCTTTCAGCTAAAATTGCAATCAGCAGTGTTTGATAGGCACCAGACTGAAATCTATTCTGTTTTGAATGTGTGGTTAACAGTTTTGACAGCAGTGTGTTAGCATTTGAACAAAGTGCTGTAAATCTACAGTGTTGTGCACATTGTGGTTAAAGTCATGGGATAAGTGTGTAGAGTTTTGAAAACTGTGTTCAAGCAATGAAAAACGAACTAGAGATTGGTCCACATGAACTGCTGCTGTGCAGGCTGTAGTTAGCGTTTTGCACATGTGACTCCAGTTGTGCCCACTGTCGTTTAGCAATCGAAAAAAACTGTAATGGAAGTTCAATAATAAATCACTAAACTACCCCTGTAATATATCAAAATGATGCAACTCAAGTGTTTTTAATTTGCTCTTTGTCTAGCTGTCCCAAATTAGAGGACCTGCCACCCGAGCAGTGGAGTCACTCCACAGTGAGAAACGCTCTGAAGGAGCTCCTCAAGGACATGAACCAGAGCTCCCTGGCCAAGGAGTGCCCCCTGTCCCAGGTACAAGCACACAGAGAGCATGGCATGCATACAAGAAGAGAGAAGAAGAGAAATTGGAATAAAGTTGAAGTTAAAAGTGTGCATGTTTGTAATATATTTGCCCTTCCATGCCCTGCAAATGTGTGTGTGTGTGTGTGTGTGTGTGTGTTTTTTACTTTGACTCATGAGGCAGAGTAAGCTTGTGGTCCAGTAGTTAGACAGGAAGTCCAGATCCAAAGGCAGATAAGGTGTGGGGGCAGAGCGCGAGAGAGAAACAGATAAAGAGAGATCTTAAAAAGCCTTTCTGTCTGTGCTGCTGCCTATCTTGATTTTTTCCACTGCCAACCTGTCTGCCTATCATTCTGTCTGTCAGCCTTACCCTGCGTCTTACTCTCACTTACTCTATATGTCCATTACTCTCCCTCTTTGGTATTTAGCTTTCTCTGCACACTTGACTGATTCAGCAATAACATCCAAATCTGGTTTGAAGATCTTGATCGTTTAATCAAGCAAATACACAACTGCAGAAATAATTTTTACATTAATAATGCAGTATTTGGGGAAGGCCATTTTATGAATATTCATAATTATCAACTTAGTCTATCTGTTATTTTGCCTGAGGGTGCGTAGGACATCTAAAGTTTGATAAGGAGAAATTGCTCTCTAACTCTCTATCCTTCAGATTCCTTCATCCTTCTCCACAGCTCTGGTACTAGCCAATCCTCCCTCCCCCATATCTCTCTCTCTCTCTCTCCTATCACTCCCTTTACCCCCTCTCTTGTTTGCGAGAAGCAGATTAAAATAAATATGAGAAGATGAAAGGTGTAATCAGATGTAAAGATTGCACAGGATGGTCTTCAGGGAAAAACTGTGTGTGTCTGTGTGTGTGTGTGTGTGTGTGTGTGTGTGTGTGTGTGTGTGTGTGTGTGTGTGTGTGTGTGTGTGTGTGTGTGTGTGTGTGTGTGTGTGTGTGTGTGTGTGTGTTTGAGTGAGAGTGAGAGTGAGAGTGAGAGAGACAGAGACAGACAGACAGACAGACAGACAGACAGAAAGGCATAGTCTCTGATGACCTCTAGTGTTTTCTTTGATTACACACACACACACACACACACACACACACACATATGCTGTACAGACGCACACAGAGCTCACACACTGACACACTCATCTGTCTTTATTATCCTATTTACCTGGGGGTCTTTTTAATAACACAGATCTGAGTTCATTAATATCAGATGTGTGAACAGCTGAGACACCCAGGCCGCCCATAGCACTAGCTTGGAAAATTTAATGAATTTCTATTGTCTTTTCCCCTCTGTTTCAGAGTATGATATCATCTATTGTAAATAGCACTTACTATGCAAATGTCTCAGCTGCCAAGTGTCATGAGTTTGGGCGATGGTACAAGCACTTCAAGAAGACCAAATGCTTCAAGGGTGAGGGGGCTTTCAATCAAGTCTGCAAACATTGTGTGTGCCTGATAAGTCTTACAGCATGTCCCAAATCCATACTAACAGGACTTTATACAGTGCGTGCAACGTCAGACATCAAGATGTTTCCAGAGGTGTGTCACTGCCACCCACATTTTATTTAATAATTTCCAGCTGTGAACAGCCTCCCCATTTAATTTGTGCATTGCACTGTGGGAGAATAGTCTCCTTCAGCAGCATACTCAAAGATTAAGCGTGTTTTGTATGCATTATTTCTGTTTTGAGTTTAGTTCAATTTGTCACTCTTCTAGTACTTTTTTGGGACCAAGTGTTTGTATTTGGTGTGTAAATAATTAAACATTGCCTTTGCTTTCTTTTTTTCCCTGCACCAGAGATTGACAGCTTCCCTGACCAGTCCACACATATCACCCTCACTCAGCAGCCAATAACAAGTAGCCCATCTGATCAGAGCTCCACCCTTTTTTTCTCTCATGGAGAAGTAGCCAACATATGTGGCCGTTCCCCCCTCAGCTTGCGCCCTCCCGGGTTGGTTACCCAGCCTCTCAGCTCCCAAATGGTCAACCAGCAGCTGGTGATGGCCCAGTTTCTCAACCAGCAGTATGCTGTTAGCCGCATGCTAGCTGGCAAGGGTATCTCACAGTCCCCGCAGCAGTATCTTAACCACCCGCCTGTAGGCAGGGCTCCTCCTGCCATGGTCTTCTCCAAAGTCCCTGATTCCCAAGCCCAGCAGCCGGCACAGTGTGGCCCAGGGGGAGGCCTTGTAGCAGGGCTGCAAACCCAGACATCGGCTGGGTCCTCTGTGGGGACGACAGATGTGCCAAGTGACATCTACCACTGTGTGAGGGAGGAACTGAAGAGGGCAGGCATCTCCCAAGCCATCTTTGCCCGGGTGGCCTTTAACAGGACCCAGGTATGGAAGGGGGATACGGTGACTGTGATCTGAATGAGAGGTGTTGAAATTCATAAGAGTTTGCAACTGTTTGCTGCTGACTATCTTTTGGAAGTGCTGTTGCGGTTGTAGGTATGTGTGGTTTGTGAACGTTGGTTGGCACGTTGGCATGGCCGTTGCCGCAGTGCCCCCTCCCCCACGTGTGTGTGTGTGTGTGTGTGTGTGTGTGTGTGTGTGTGTGTGTGTGTGTGTGTGTGTGTGTGTGTGTGTGTGTGTGTGTGTGTGTGTTTGTGTGTGTGTGTGTGTTTGTGCCAGCCCTCTGCAGCACAAAGCTGGTGCCAGCACTGAAGCAGCTGCTGGGCCAACTAATCACAACTCCTTGGAGAGAAGCTGTCTCCCTCTCTGCCTCTTCTTCTGTCTTACTGTCCCTCCATCTTGTCACCTTTCACTCTGGCAGCCGCCCCTCTATTTATTTAATCTCTACCTCTGATTGTCAATCTATCTTTCTTTTTTTAATCCTTTATTTTTTCCTTCCATTGGTCTCCCTTATTTCATATCCATTCATATCTCCCTCTGCCATCGCCTCTAACACTAAAATGCCACATTATCTGTGTCTATCATCTTACATTCACCACCACACCCACAGAAATGAGGCTCAGAGGACAGGCTAAGCCCATTGTTATTATTATTATTACCGTCATTATCATTTTCATCACAATAAGCAGAGCTAGTTATTATCCACCCCCATGTTTTCTGCATTGCCAAGTCCAAGGTGCTTTGGTGCCAGCCATACAAGTTGGGCATGACGCCAAGATGCCATATAGAAATGAGCGGAGCATTTATCATTTGGCGATTCACGTAAAGCCAGCATCTATTTGGAAGGAGGGGTTTGCTGGGTGGATCCAGAGATGATCCATGATTTGAATAAGAAGGCTGTTTCCTCGCTTTCCATTTCACTGCCAGTGTGAAATCTGATTTCTTTTTAGGAAGGAAGCCCTACAATCTGCATGTGCTGTATTAAGGCGTTTCTGCGTACACATGATGCACACTGATACACCCAGAATAATGCTAGCTCTACAGGCGAGTAGCGTGCTTAGCACTGACTGGGGAACTGGCTCTGTATCTGAAACACTAAACCGCAGGAACTTGATAAGGTGCCTCTTTGAATGAGATCCAGAGTTTGATATGAGGAGCTTTTGCAAAATTCCTTCAGGCATACGAGACACTTTATATTTGCCATTTTTAAGTAAAAATTATGGGAAAGTCCAGATTTCCCAGAAAGTCTAAACTTTCTAAAATTTTCTATTTGAATGCACAGCAATGGAATAAACTATAGCCTTAAGATAATTTAGTTGATAACTAAAATATTTTCACACCAGCAATAATAATACTGGTATAAGCATAATTTTCTTTGAATACTACATGAATTTGACATTGCATGCATGTATCACTGTGTATTGTTTTCTTATACTAATTAATGAGTATCGACTGTGTGTGTGTGTGTGTGTGTGTGTGTGTGTGTGTGTGTGTGTGTGTGTGTGTGTGTGTGTGTGTGTGTGTGTGTGTGTGTGTGTGTGTGTGTGTGGGGTTGGGTGGGTGGGTGTAAACTTGTGCCTTTACCAGGGCCTGCTGTCAGAGATTCTGCGGAAGGAGGAGGACCCTAAACACGCCTCCCAGTCTCTGCTGGTCAACCTGCGGGCCATGTATGGCTTCCTGCAGCTGCCCGAGGCTGAGAGGGAGCGCATCTACCTGGAGGAGAAAGACAGAAGCCTGACTGGCTTCACCCCAAGCTGCAATAACACGCCACCAAGATCCACACAGGTCAGTCAGTAGAGAGATGAAGTCAAAAATCTGTGTCTCAAAGCTTCTGTGAAATGTTTTTTAATGTGTTTCTCCTCAAGAAAGAGCACTAAATAATGAAGTGGGAGTTCTGTTAGTTAGCTGAGCATACACAAGCCAAAGTAAAATGTAACAAATTTAAAATATGCTGTCCTATAAAAGAGAACACAGATCCATCTAGGTAAACATTTGTGGTTTTGAACAACTTGTTTCAACAACTAACAATAGATTGCTGAGACATTTGCTATTGAGGCTGCCCTCAGGAGGAAATGTAATACAATTGGTCAAAATCAATGGCATTATAATGGCAGAATATGAATTTTTCAAATGCCTGTAAAACTAATGACATGCCCATCAGCCTCAGCTGTACTTTGTGTTTAGGGCTAATTAGCAAATGTTTATACAGTATGTTAACACACTAAACTAAGGGGGTGAACATTGTAAACATTACACCTGCTGCACATTACATCTCCATTACACCTCCAACGCATGTGAGGATTGTCATTGTGAGCTTGTTAGCATGCTGGTGCTAATATTTAGCTCAACGCAACACTGTGCCTAAGTACAGCCTCACAGTGCAGCTGTTTTGTGTGAAATGGTAAAAACAACAAGACAGAGTCGTTTTGTTGTTTTACTATTTCACACAAAACAACATTTTTACATTAGCAAATCAAATGATTGGAAAGCATTGTAAATTAATGAAATGACTAAACTGATGCTTGAAAACAATTAATATATGGATTTTTCTCTTTAAAATTATCCTTAATTTTTCCAAAACTTCAGTGCGGGAAAGATTATATGAACTATGTCAATGCAGTAGACTGACCCTACCAGCTTCCTCTCTAGCCGTGATTTTAATGAGTCCTCCCTCATTACTTCTTTTTTTAAGGTTATTTTTTGACATTTTAGGCCTTTATTTGATAGGACAGCTTAGACATGAAAGGGGAAAAAGATGGGGAATGGCATGCAGCAAAGGGCCGCTGGTTGGATTGAACCTGTGGCCGCTCTGCTGTTTTTTTACGCTAATTTTCTGGTATTTCTAATCTGGTATGGGCAGCTCCCTCTGCACTAAACTGCTGACTCCCTCTGTTGGCCTGGAGAGACTGCCACATGTTTCCACTAATATACAGTTGCCAGCTGCTTTTCCTTAGGGAGGAGCTTCACTTTGTGCAATGTTTCATGCTGTCTCCCCCCAGATCACACTACCCTTTGTGGCACCTGGCTGTATAAAGGACAGGATGCCTCACCGGCTTCCCATTTTCAAATACTTTAAAGTGTTTTAGACGAAGCGCCTGGCCAAGCCGGAATTGTGTTTGCTTTGTGTTGGATTCATTTCACTTTGCTGCAAATTCCCCTTACTTAGATGCTTACCGTGGCTCACTTGACTTTCTTGTCCTCTTTCTTGTCCTCTTTTATGTCTCTTTTAGGCGAGACTGTCCCCAGTTACGGGGGACAGAGGCTTGAGGACAGACAGTTGTGTTCTCAATGTCAGTGCTTCTATCTACGAGGACATTCAGCATGAGATGAAGAGAGCCAAGGTGTCTCAGGCTCTGTTTGCAAAGGTGGCCGCCTCCAAGAGTCAGGTACTTACTTTGAGTGAATCTGATAAAGATGTCCAATGTCCAATCCTTCCACATATTGCAACCAATTGTCTCTATTGCTTGACTGTTCAAATGTAACTTCCATGATGAATCCATCTCCTCAGTTAAAGCAGGGATAGCCAGTGTGTGTGGAGGAAACCCAGACAATCAACCCAGCAGCTGTACTCTGCAGAGGACTATCATCATGCATCAGGCTGCTATTGTGTCCTAAATTATCGCTTTAATTGTCGCCCTACAAAACACGTGCACACACTATACACCACTTATTTGTGCACAAAGACATACTGTACGAGCACATGCATGCGCATGCAATCCCAAAAACAAACACAGGCACACAAATACACTAATATATACACACACAGGCATGATTCGAGTGGTTATTGTTCTCATTTTTATGGCAGCCCCATAAGCTTGTTATTGCCTTTTGTTCTAAGGATAATTTCCCTTCATGGAATGGAGGGATTTCAGCTGTCTCATTTTCTCTTCCTCTTGTGTATGTCTCCAATTTTCACTTTTCTTTGTTGTTTCTTTCTTCCTCCCTTCTCTACTCATCATAAAGATGTTTGGAGGTCATTCATCGGTCATGCCAGTACAGACAGGTGGTCCAAAATCCCTGAGGTTCTTTTTCTATCTGTTATCGCTGGCCTCCCTTTTTACTTTACTTTCTCTGTGTTCTCTTTACCTCTCTCTCTTTATCCCTCTCTTTCTCCCACTCCCTCTCTCTCTCGCTCTCTGTATTACCGGGCTGATTGGCAGGCAAAACCATGCTGGATCTCTCTGTTCTATCTGCACTGTGCATCTGGATGGCATTGTGTGCTAGATTTGGGCTAAAGCCAGGTGTGTGTGTGTGTGTGTGTGTGTGTGTGTGTGTGTGTGTGTGTGTGTGTGTGTGTGTGTGTGTGTGTGTGTATGCACGCGCGCGTGCGTGCGTGCGTGCGCACTTTCGTGCTGGTGTGTTAGTGCGAATCTGTGTGTGTGTGCATCAGCCTGCTTGCAAATGTAATCATGCTCCAGTTCATGAATCTGAAACTACCTTGGCTTTACGTTCCTCAATCTGCCACTCACAAGTTTCTTCCCTCGTGATGCAAGAAAGAAATTCTAGCTAATACGAAAATCTCTCCATCATCTTTTGGCTTTGCTTTACGACATGAAACCATTTTAAATAAATGTGAAAAGAAAGTGATTGTAACTGTATAGTTTATAGACCAAGGGAAGGCTGTTTGTTTCTGAATTCAGACCTCAATGTTGCCGTTATTACCACTTATATCTTTTTAAATTATAACTAGTCACAGAATGAATAGGAGAGCGGGTGTGTGGGGGTGACATCAAAATGTATACAAATTTACATGATGTTGCCATGGCAATGTTGATGTATTAATGCTGTATTAGCCTCACACCAGAGATCCCCACTATACAATATATCAAAGTATTAGATTTTAAAGAAAAATGCTGCATAAATATGCTTAATGAGTTATAAACTGGCTTTGTTGAAATGATCGTCCCCTAATATTTCGTTTTTTTTCCTACTTAGTGCCAAAGAAACTTATAAATGCACTTTGATTATGCATTCAGTGCTTAAAGGTGTGTTGAATGGTGAGGTTAGCTTAGCTTAAGAAGTAAATGTCTTTGCAATAAAGTAGCAGCAACATTTGAAGGCAGGTAGTCTGCAATCATAAACTTCTCCAGAAATGGATACCTGGTCTATCTATGGATACCTGATACATCCTCGTATCTGCTTCCAACTACATTATAGTTTTATAAACCACTTATTAAATGTTGTATACTGCTTATAAATGCTTAATAGGGTGACTTACAAAGAATAGTAAATAGTAAAGTGTTACCATTCCTCCTGTAGGGCTGGCTGTGTGAACTGCTGCGTTGGAAGGAAGATCCCAACCCAGAGAACCGAACCCTGTGGGAGAATCTGTGCATGATCCGCCGGTTCCTTAGCCTGTCCCAGACTGAACGAGACGCAATCTATGAACAGGAGAGCAGCAACACAATGGCACAGCAGCACTGCACTGACAGGCTTAAGCTGCTCAGCAATGACAATACACTGGTGAGACTGCAAAAACAAGATAAACAGCATAATTACACACAGACTGCTGTTCTAAACACCGTCTCTGGTAGATATTGCTTGTCAGCTATAGAAACAGCAGTTTGGAATAAATTGGAGAGAAAAAACGAGGAGCAAAGTATAGCAGATAAATAACTTCTTTTTTTTTTTAGAGGGGAGCCTGTCCTACAAATATATTTCTGTCTAGGCTAAATTCATTTAACATCATCTACCATTAAAGATAAACACACTAATATCCACTTTAACACAATGGAAATTAGTTGGTGATGAAACTATAAAATACAAAAGACCAAATGCGGCGTTTTACTCTAATTACTTCTAATTTCTCTTTTTCACTTGTCAGTACCAACGCAACTCTCCGCTGCCACAGCAACACCATCTTCAACCTCACCAACCCCTGCAGCCTGAGGCAGGACCTCACCTGTCTCCACGGCAACCGTGTGCCGCATCACCAGCTGAGTCTGAGGCTGGGGGCAACTGGGGGCACATGAGAGTATGTCTACAGGGCAGGGGCAGTAGTAATGGGGAGAGAGGGGATATTAAGGACTGGGTTGAGGGGGGACAGGGAGAGAGGAGCAGTTTGGGAGGCGACTGGGTTGGTACTGGTAGAGTGAGGGACAAACATACAGAAAGAAAGGAGCAGGTGAGGGATGGACATGTGGGAGAGGAAGGGATTAATGAGATCATTGGAGACAGCAAAGAGGAGAAGGAGGAGCTCACTATGAAGTGGCTCGGCATGAAGGATGAGGACCGAGGCGGGGCTGGGGTTTGTTCAAAGGCAGATAATCAGGTCCAAGGTGTAGATGAGGTCCAATGTGAGGGGTTAAGAGTGTCCCACGAAGCACTGGGAATCCTGCAGAGCTTCATTCAGGACGTCGGCCTCGATCCTGACGAGGAGGCCGTCCACACCCTGTCGGCTCAGCTGGGCCTGCCCAAACACACCATCCGAGGATTCTTCAACAGTCAGGACCACGACCGGCATCAACACGACAGCCGGAGCCCAAAACCGAGTCGAGACAGCCAGCATGGTTGCACAGACCGAAACCTCTCCCAGATAGACATAACTGCAGAGGAACAGGAGGAGGAAGATGGTGGAAGGACTGAAATGGAACAAAAGGAGGTGGATGAGGAGAAGCAGACAGGGAGAAATGAAGCAAGCGAGATTACTGTTTTGAAAGAATCTGATGTTGGCACTCAAACCATTACAGCTATGAAGGAGGAGCAAGAGAGTTACATCTAACCCAAATCCATGCAGTGACGTACGCGTTTCGACTCAGTGTTTTATAAGTGTGTGTCTTTAAATGCTTTGGAAAGACTAAAAGCTGAGTTATTGTATATGTTTATACCACAGTTTAGAAGGATGCTGGTGGTCATATACAGACAGTACACCTGCATTAGAA
Source organism: Perca fluviatilis (assembly GCF_010015445.1). Lineage (NCBI taxonomy): Eukaryota > Metazoa > Chordata > Actinopteri > Perciformes > Percidae > Perca > Perca fluviatilis. The sequence continues at coordinate 14,635,425 of NC_053124.1, read as the reverse complement.
AGCTTAGAAAGCTGTCCTGATTTGAGCATCTCTGCTGCACTTGAAACAGAAAATAACTGACTATATGTGCAGATACTGTTTGAACACATTGTGTCTGTGTAGATATATGTGTCTGGATGAATGGGACCCAATACAAAGAGCCTCAGATTACATATCACTGTTAAAAAAATGAAAAATTGTAGTTTGTTGACTGATCTAAAGTTTAAGAAATGTTAATGCCAGAAATGCCTTGTAGAATGTGGCACTGCCAATCATTTCTTTTTTTTTAATAATCTATATCTCCATTGTTTTTGTTTTTCTATGTTTTTTTAATAGTGCTTTCTGTTTTGGATCAGATTTTGTAAGCAGTTTAAAAAAAAAAAAAAATCTCAGTGTTATATCTTACATTTTCTTGTTCAAGTCTACTGTCACATTATATGTAATACCAAGTTTGCTGACTCTGTTTTAAAAGAAATTATAGTTGAATTTGTAAATGATATATATCATTGGGAATTAACCCTTTCATACATTTAAAAACATTTTTTTATTGCAGTGTGTAATAAATCAATAGATGAAACAATGAATTAGTTACCAAACTGATATATGGACATGTGAAATCTTTACTGCAAATGAGTCCATGTTTGTTCCTATTTCTCACCGTTAATCATAAAGTTTTGTTGAGATCTAATTTGCTCCTGAACACATCATAATTTACATACAGTGTTTCTATTGATGCATGAATCTATACATCTCTCTCCGCAAAATAGCTATGTTATTTTGGGGAGTGTTATGTTTACACATCGTGTGGTTGTTGTATTGTACTGATTTACATACTCTAGCAGAGACATGGAGCATGCTGGAGAGCACAATGTTTAATGTTTCTTCATGAAAGAAAGATTGTGGACCGGAAATATAAGACTGAAGCTGTGCAGTGTGTACATACAATGTTGAAATTAAATGATAGCACTTTCATTTGTAAAAAAAAAAAAAAGAAAAAACTTAAAAATCGTATTCATAATTGTACTGTATGTTCATTACTTCAGTCTGTTGTGAACATCTGATCTTACAGTTGAAAAAACTGAGTGAGATTAATAAAAAGGTATGTACTTTGAGAGTCCAGAAGCATGGACAATAACTTTTTATTTAAAATAATTCCATTTCATTCAATTTGTATATATTAACATTCAAATAGAAAGTGGAAACCTTTCTCACCAATACAAACAGTGACATATGATGTTTCTCACCAGGAAATTCAGGTTTGTGATAGAATCCGCAGGAACACACTGAAGCTGAGATAGCTGGGAGGGCATTATGTTGTTTTTGTTTTCTGACTTTTAAAAAGATGGTTGTTTTCCTCCTACGTAGCAAAATATCAGCAGATGGCATTTGCACTTTGACAATAATCACTTGGAATGTGTTAGCGATGTATAGAATTGTATTTGGGGACAGTCTATATGAGATTTATCATGCTAGAAAGACTATTTGAAACAAGTAAATAAGAGATGAAGCTCATTTATCAGACTGCTATTTCAAGACAAGCAGAGGGCTGCTGTTGCCTATTAAAGCTTAAATCGATGGTTCTTATGTCCACTGTCTGTACTGGAGTTATAGAGTTAGTACTGATGTTTTCCTCTTATATAACTAGGCTCTCTTTGTTTGTGAATTGCTGTCATTGTTTCCAGCCATCAGACAACATTCTCTGTGTTTATCACTGGGGCTCTCTGTACCAGTGGATCTGTGTCTCTGTCTGCACAATCGCATGCCCCTCAGTGCTGTTTTCTATCTTCTGTCTCTTTTTATTCCTCTTTTACTTTATCTGTCTCAACTACTAATTCTATTCATGTTTCTGTCTCCCTCTCTGCCCCTGACTCTCATCCGTCTCTCCTCAGGACTCTTCACATTGCTGCTCCCCCACTATACTCAGACAGTGCAACATTCAAGCCCCATTTGGTCAGAATAGCTTCACAGAGTAATTCAATAAAGCCATGATCTTTTTCTGTCATCTGTTTCCATGACGATACCTAAGTCAGGGCCAACAAGAGGCCATGAAAGCCTTATCATCAGCAATATTAGCTATAATAATGATGATAATGGCGCTTTTGAAATGCCATGCCTGTGATGATGATGGTAATGGCAATGATGGTCATTATGCTTTGTTGTAACCTCCATCCCTCCCCGCACTACACACACACACACACACACACACACACACACACACACACACACACACACCATTATCAATGCACACATTTGACTCACTGATGCTATTTAATGTCACCTATATATTTTCACATGCCTTTTCTTGTGTCAATATATATATATATATATATATATATATATATATATATATATATATATATATATATATATATATATATATATATATATATATATACATGTTTTTGTATCCTTTTGTCTGTGGGAAGCACTTTGTGATACAGATATTTGATAAAAGCACTCTACAGATAAACTTGACTTGTCTGACCACAGACATTTCTGCAATTTAGTCTCCAAAAAACGTGATCCTTATTAACGCCCCAGCCCCTTCAATCTGTATTATTTCTCCTTGGTGGTGTGATAAACCACAACATTGAGATCTACTAACGCAGCATTCTTTCTCTCTTTTTCTTTGTTCACTATCTTACCACCCATATTGTTTTTATTTACACAGAAATATATTTATAGCAAATAAGGGCCCTAAAAGCCACAGTTTTTGGAAATATGCACCACTTCATATCCTGTATGTTTCAGATCTTTGCCCTGACAGTTCAAATTGCCATACTGTAGCTTTACCGGCTTTACAGGACATTTTGTCTTTTAGTTTATCAGGTAAACTCATCCAATGTATTGTTTGACCACAGACCTTATGGAAAATAAAATCAATTTATTCACAGCCAAATAACATATACCTGCAACCTTTTTTTGTGACAAAATGTTACTATTGACTGATAAACATTATTATAAGCAAGTGTCATGCTGAAGGAGGACAGCTACACCAGCCATAAAGAGTCTCCACAACCTGGCAACCAAACGTTCTTATTAACCCTTGTGTGGTGTTCATATTTTGTTACACAGCCAAGGTTCCCGGGTCTGGTGGACCCACCACATTATTAGGCTTTTAAATCAATACAGCCATAACAATTTATGTAAAAATACCTAAAAGATGTTTACTTTAGCTCAATTACCAATGATATATACGTCATTTATGGTTCATATTTGCCATTTACCCCTGTGAGATCACATTTATGATCATATGATCAGTTTTGGTTTTTGTGAGAAAATAAGAAAATTCAATTATAAAAAAAAGGTAAAAAAAAAATAGAAACAAGATTTTGGTGCTTATTTCTTAGAACTTAATCATAACAGGTGAAAGTGCTTGAAATGTAACAATTTTGTAACTTTGTATGGGAATAGCAGGTGCAGAAAGACAACATAGTTTCATAGCACCTACATTTAAATACACTTGGGTCCAGTAGACCCGAACTCCTCATATGTAATATGTGTAGGGGGGATGTGCACTTATTAAAAATAAGTTATTTTTTATGTTCTTCACAGAAAATGAGCCAAGGCCAATGAGCTTGCATACATTTTCCTTTAGCAAACATTGAAAATGGGTCCCACAGACCCGAACACCACACAAGGGTTAATAACCGATTTCAAGCAATAGTGATATATACTTCTCATTTATTATTGCCTTGAAACAAAAACTACATTTTTGTGGTTTATGATGTTGTCTACAGGTGAATTACTGCAAAGCCTCAAGAGCGAAAGCTTCCTGGTCACATGATCAGTCAGCTGGACTTCAGCACATCCGCCTGACTCGCGCTACTGTTTACAAATCAGCAGACAGCCCGAGAGACACATCAGAATGAGGAGTCCTGCGTGATCTGAACAGGTATCTGGAACACAGTGGGATCCGACAGTGGGTTATGGATTACTATGTGACATTACTTACACTTATATTAGCCTGTGTGTTTTTGTTGTGTGTGTGTGTGTGGGGGAGAGTGTGTTACGAGTTCGTCTCGTGGCTTACAGGCCCGTGCATCGGGTCAGTTGCAACTTGCTAACAGCCAGGCTAACGTCACATTATCTTACCTGCTCCCTGTCATATGTAGTCATATTCAGTCAACATTGATACCTACGGCCTGTCATTGTGCGTTTATTTAACTAGCATAGACTTCATTTAGCATTGTTAGCCCACACAGGATACTAGCTAGCTTAGCTGTTGTTTGGCGTTTTGCCTAGATGCCTGCATCGATAATCCTACTGGTTGTCACCAGACGGACACTGTGTGCGTTTTACGTAAAATTATAGATTACAGACATTGTTAGTGCTGGCTATGAATTATGGCGTCAAAACTGTAAAAACGGTTCCTCTTTATGACAGATTTGCTAGTGTCGTGTCGTGTTGCCTTTAACCCATTTCATCGGGCTGGCCCACCCTGCCTGACAGATTTAGAGATGGGTTCAGGGTAGTGTAGGAGTATGGTAACCGCTAGCATTGCCTACCTACCTGCACGGTTTAATGCAGTTTCACACAACTCTTCACACTTCCAAGAATCCGTTTGGTACAAATATGTGTGCAGGGAAAGTATACAGTAGTTTAAAATTCTGCAGGCTATTTTGGATTAGAGATAAAAGCCTCCTGACTAGAGACAAAAATCAAGGCTGTGTTGTTGACCACTGTCCCATAACTGTAACTAACCTACCTGTTGTGTTGGGAGACAATAGCTGACCTTTACTATACATGTCTGCATTGACAAATATAGTGATAGGAAATACAGTAGGTTGTAGGTCAAGTCAGTGGTGGGGAAATTTGTAATACTCGCTAAACTCGTCTGTTCCTGCAAATTAATGAGTGTTACTGCTTCTGGGTTTCTTCCTTGTTCTTCTTGCACAAGGTCTTCCCCTTGTGCTTTGATTCCCAACCTTTTTGGCTTGTCACTTGTTAGAAGGAAACAATGTGTATTGTGTACTTATGATTACTTGGCACCCGTTGCGTAAGTCATTGAGTTTTCTTTTCGAGACCTGAAGAGGTAAAATCATCCAGCAATTCACAAGAAAAAACGGCAACCATTAAAGTCAGAAAAAATCCTTCTCACGACCCCTTAGATTTGTCTTGTGATTCCTTGTGGAGGTCTAGACCCCCAGGTTTGGAAAAAACTGCTCTGTTTTTTTTTGTATACAGACAGATATCTGTCAGATTTCATCTCTTGTAATGTATTTGGTAATTGAATCAATCAAGATCCAGCAAGTTCACGGTATTTTGCAAGGGTTAAGGTCCCAAGCATGTTTCCAGCAGCCTCTTGTGTAGCATGTGACTGTGAAGGCTGCTGGGCTCTTTCTGTGTGCTGAAGTAGAGGCATGTGAGTTTGTTTAGCTGGGGTGTTTTACTTTGACTAAACTGCAATCTGCCTCTCCCAGTGATGGCTCCTCTCATCGCGTTTGCAGACTCCTATTTGAATATTCATCTTCTAAAGAGCACCTGATTCTCTTTCTGAATCTATTTTACGGCTGCTCTGACAACGGTTCATGGAAATGAAGACTTGTGGACTGGTTCAACTAATGACTAATGTTGTTAGTCAATGCTTAATAATCATTCTCGTTTAAGTATTTCCCAGAGCTGAAAACAAGGCTGCAGCCTGTTTATTTCACTTGGAATTCAGTCAGATGTCTCTAAATGGATATTATGCAGGCACCTCAGCAACACATTTAATACACTTTAATCTGGGTTTAGTTTCAGAATAGTTTAGCCTTTGTGCATTTTAGACCAGTGAGCTTAGAGCAGGCTGAAGCTCTTCTTTGTGTCAGCTCAGCTTGAACGTGGGATATCTAGCATGTGGTTATCCAGCCGATACGTGAACCGAACCTGCTTCTGCATTTTGAAGATCTCAAGTGAATTTGTTAACCGGGCTGCTGTATTGAGGTGAACTGCCTTGCTTTTCAGCTGATCTGTGTCTCCCTAAAGAATGTGATGCTATTCAAGTGGGAAATACAGTAATATTTGTGGCCGCTTTAAGATGTAATGTGTGTTTTAAAAAGGGAAGTGAAATGTTTTTTAGCACACATTGAGGATTATTGAAGGAAGGGGTTTAGAGTGAGGCTATCTGACTTGACTTTGGTATGCTTCCTGTGTGCTTCACACAATCCAAAACATCGGCGTTGCTCCTTTTGAAATCATGCTTGAGGCGATAACTTTGAAAAAGAAAGTGGTTGAGAAATCTAAATGTACAAGATAATATAACTGCTACAGTTCAGATGTAGCTTCGCGGGCTGAGGTTGTAAATCCCAGGAACACATCTTCTACTTCAGAACAGATGGACCCAGTGTTATTTGTCTGCTGATTTATTTATGCATTTCATTATGTATTGATTTGATTATTTCATAAAAGATTCGTTTTTTTAATTATTGAGGTGTCTCCAGTTGCTGTGGATTAAATTATGCAGAAGCTTATTTGCCTTGATTATTATGTAGTAAAGTTAGGATGTCGTTTCAGTTTGACTCTGGGAAGATGTAATAAAGGCAGCAGAAGGCTAAGACAAGACTCGCTTCAGGCACTGTGCTAACATGGCGAGGCCTCGAGTCTTTTACCCGCATCGTCTTTCATTCACTTCACAAAGGCTTACACACACACACACACACACACACACACACACACACACACACACACACACACACACACACACACACACACACACACACACACACACACACACACACACACACACACACACACACACACACACACACACACAAGACATGCCTCCTGAAAGCACAAGGAGCAGCGAGAGATCAGAGGAGGCCTCTTTGTAAAGTTTAGGGTGACTTTTTATTTATTTATTTCTTTTGGAAAGAATGGGCAAATGATGTGTTTGCAGGCATGTGGGGAAAATGTTCCTCAAAATATCTTTTGACACTTTGTGCAATGCAAATATTAGTCAGATAGTGATGATATGAATTTGATATTCTGTGCGAGATGACTACTGTTATATATTGTAGTTGTTGCTCAGGAGGGTTTGATCAGTCTTCCATGCCAATCTTTGTGAAGTGAAACTAAGAAACCAGGCATTATTGGAGATACTTCACAGCATTCCTCTGCCTTTCCTATAGTTGTGGATTAGTTACGATTATTTAATGGGATAATATCCTTTTTATGAGGGAAGGGAGAAAAACCCCTCTGACTTAAGGAGAGCATTGGTCTTTGAGGAGAACAGATGTTTGCTGAAAAAACAGGCACATACATAATGCATATAAAATTATTTCTATTTTGATGGCGTGTGTAGCTGAATTATCGAGCGTTGTCCCATTCATATGGTTAATAGGTTTAAGAGATGCCTTTGTTGTGTTATTTCCACAATTAATTAAGCGAAAGGAAACTTAATGCTCTGTGGAAGCGTGCTGTTCTGTAGGCCTGTGTATTAGGCTAACCATATTCATAAACGTGGAATAAGCCCAAGCCGGATAAAAAAGAAATGGAGGAAGAATTGTTTAACCTAGATAGTGATGTCTCACAGAGAAAGTTAAACTTTTCCCATAGCTGTGATTTTTGGCAGAGGGACGTTGGCTCAGGGTTTACCTGCTTCAAACTATGACAATATTGTCAATCCTAATCCTTTTTTGTCTGCTTCCCAACCGTACAATTTGAGCTAAAATCATAAATTGACACATTTAGCTCTCACAATGCACTGATCTGATGCAACTCTTATTACTTATTAACTCCAATTAATCTTGACAATGTTTTTTGACGATTAATCAACGAATAGTTTTGTAGATTTTTAAATATCAGACTTTAGTGAAAATTTCCCATTCATGATTTCCCCGAGCCTAAGGTAGTATCTTCTTCTCACATGTCTTGCTTTGTCTGACCAATGATCCAAAACAGTAAAGAATCATTTGAGAAGTTGGAACCAAAGACTATTGTGCAGTTTTGCTTGATTAATGACTTAAACAATTAATGGATCGTCAGAATTGTTTCCGATTTTTAATTTTCAGATGATCAACTGATTTTTAGACTCATTGTTCCATCACCGGTAACTGTAAACTAACTATTTAGTTATACAGTAGTACATGAGTGCATAGGTTTTTCTTGCTGCTGCTGCTAGCAAACTTCTGAAATGTTTGCTCTGTTTATTTACGGTATAGGCTAACCAATTCTGGCCTTCTGGACTAGACTGGGGCATGATTGGTTGGTTGAACGTCTGGTTAGATGTCAAGGGGTTGCTGTAGTCTAACAATTAAAAGTTAAAAATTCAGACCTCTTATTAAAAATGACTTTAGAGTAACTTTAGATCTGTTAAAGATTCATAATGATGGTAATTTGATAAATTCAATTTGTCCGGCCCTAATGCATACATAACAATTATTTTCATTATTGAGTAATCTGTTGATTACTTTCTCAATTAACTTATTATTTTTTTCTATAAAATATCAGAAAATGGTGAAAAGTGCTTTTTTTAATTTTCTAGAATCCATGGTGATCTTAAATGTCATTTTTTATCAGTTCAAAATGACAAAAATATTCAGTTTACTATTATGTAAGAAAAGCATCAAATCCTGACATTTCAGATGCTGTAACCAGCATTTAATACTGTCTATGTCTTATGTGAAGACCAATGTGTTGACATCAGAATATGTAATGGATGCATTAATTTGCCTACTTAATGACCTCATTAGCATCACTGCTTATGTTTAATATATCACAGTGAGCGTGGCAGGGCATCAGGCAGCTCAAGTGCTTCATGTTAATTTAAGCCATTCTTCACTGACAGCAAACTCTGTCACTGTTTTATTTTATGCTGCAAAGTTGTGTTGAATGCAAAAGGTGAATAAACACCAACTTCTGTTTGTGATCATCATCAAAGAACCAAACTTACTAGTTAGCCTATTCACTCATGTCTTCATATATACTGTATATCCCAGTTTGATTTTCATAACTGTGGCATAGAGTGAATTAGATGTCAAGCTTTATGCAAATGCTATTCTAAGATATAAAGTAGTGATTTTACCCTCCACTACCCCCCTTGACTCTAGAGCTACATTGTTTTTAAAGGCATCACACAGTAGAAGTCCAGTGGATAGGTAGTACATGACAGTGGTTTTCTTTTACTGCTTCCTGTTTTCTTTGTTTCATTCTTTTAGAGATAACACCTACATTGTTTTTGGCCCGTTAAGAACAATGTTCTTTATTTCCCTGTGCGCTGAAGGTGTATAGTTTCATCATTGTTTCCTCTTCTTCTAGCAGAGTCATCCTTTTCTTCGGAGTCTTGGCTGAGGAGAATCACGAGGCTGTGACAGTAAGTCCAGAGATTTAACCGTTCCACTGCATTTAATGTTAGTAGCAGGGGGACTTCAGTGGTTGCAGTACATCGATTTTGCATGCAACCCTTCATGAAGAGGTCAATTTCAGAATAATACTCCTGCTCAAGAAGATTGAAGCAGAGCAGACGCCTGGCCTGTCAGCACAATCCCTGATCAAAGGTCAGTTTCTCTATCAGTAGATGGTAGTCAGTTTAAAGGGAAGCTGCTGTGCTTTATCATTTGGCGTTTTTGGATTGAGTTTAAAAGTCACGCATAACAGCTACTCAAAGTTTGGCCTGTAGTTTGGGTGGTCTCTAGCAGATCTGCTAGCTGTGCTGTTGCACTAACCTGTCATTTAATTCTGGTTTCTTTTTTCTGGTTTCTCTCTGGTCTCCTTTACTGTCTCCAGGTCCAGCTGGGTAGCGGTCATGCAGCACCCCAATTTCGAGACCCGCCACCCGCTCCAGACAGACGAGCAGCAGGAGACGGGCTTCGACCCGCTCAATAATTTCAACAAGAACCACAACAGTATGTCAACTCTCACAGCAGACTATGATTTTAAACTCTCAAACACAACCTGTGGCAAAGACATTTTAGTGCCTAAACTCAAAATGTACTGGTGTTTCTGTCGTGTTGAGACAGTTCTTCATTTGTTCCTTAATGCCGGGCTCTAATATTTTGTTAAATTGCTTCATAAAAGAATTACCTGTCAGTATATAAACCTACTCTTACATTCAGAGAAGTGACCAGTAGGAGACATAGAGTAGGAGAGAGAGTCACAATAACTTCTAGGTAGAAGGAGATGATTTAAAAAAAAAAAAAGAAAAAGAAAGAAATGTGGAGCTCACTGCGAAGTGTGAGTCACAGACGTGGCAGGCGACGCCCCCGGGCTGAGGGTGTTTTTGTGTTTTTATGTTTACGTGTGAGAGAGAGAAGATGTTGGGGGCTGGCATGTTGTGGAACTGATGAATATTCATGCTGAATGTCCCTGTGGAATGATCTACTCCTGTAACTAATGTTGATAGACAGCTCTCTGAGTTGAATGCATGTTCACCTGCAGGCCAAATTAGACTTATTACCGCCAATAAAGACAAAGAGGAGTATGGTGCTCTACACTACTCTCTGACGTCACTTTCTCCGCTTCTGGCCCCTTTTTGCTACACTACATGACTAGAGAAAGAAGCCCAAAAATAACTGATGCATCATTTGGAAGCAGTAAATAGGCCAGTTCCTTTTATTATAGTAATTGTCAAAGGTTATGTTTTTGTTTATTAAGCTTTAAGTGTGTGTGTGTGTGTGTGTGTGTGTGTGTGTGTGTGTGTGTGTGTGTGTGTGTGTGTGTGTGTGTGTGTGTGTGTGTGTGTGTGTGTGTGTGTGTGTGTGTGTGTGTGTGTGTGTGTGTGTGTGTGCGCTTTAACAGGAGGATCTCTTGACAGCAGCACTAACTCACAGTCTCAGTCAACCTTCCTCTCATACAGGTGAGTGTTTCCAGCATTTTCTTGTGTGGGTGTACCATAAACTCTTGGCCCAACTCATTGCTCCAGCCTCCTGGTCTACTGCTGGATGACAAATTAGATGCAATACCGTGCCCAATTTGGGTTGAAAAGCTCATAAATCTCCTTGTCCTCTGCCTCCCTTCCCCTGCACAGGAAAGAATGGGACGACTTGTTCCTCAACAGTAATTACCTGGCCAGGATCCGGCAGGCGGGCATCAACGGTCGCCTGAGGAGCAGCCGCTTTCGGAGCGTATGCTGGAAGGTAACTGCCAAGTGGATCAAGCAGTCCTATCGAGTTTGATTAAAGTGGCTTTGGCAGTTTCCCTGGCGTAGAAAAAGACAGCCGTTCTGGCAGCTCACAAACCTTCTTTGCTGGAAACAGCGGCCTAGAGTTTAGTTTTGACAGTGTCAATTGTGGGCAATGGGCATGTTGACGACTTTTGAGAGCATGCGCTAACCTGTGTGCTGGCTGTCTGCAGTTGTACCTGGAGGCTCTTCCAGAAGACAAGGGTCAGTGGATCAACAAGACCAATGAGCTCCGGGCCCAGTATGAGAAGATCAAAGAGACGGTGAGAGCGCCTCTGTGTGGCCGTTTCCCTCTGCATGATGTGAAAATGGTTATACAGTCATCCAAAGTTGCAGTAGCTTTCTGCAGCAATGTGTGGAGCATTATGTCTCTCATTATAATCTTAATACATTATATTATTAATTACATTAAAAGGAACTATTCACTGTTTCAACTACCACAGACATTTAAAACGTAATAGAACTTATACCCGCCTACAGTATATGTTGCTATAGTTGAGGGAACCCCAGTTATAATACGGTCATGCATTTTTGGCAGTGCAGCCCTTTAGGAATTAATTGATCGCTGATCTGTGAATGTTATTGACGTCTTTGTGGTGTGTTTTTCTTTTTTGTCACAGCACATCACTAACCCTCGCAAGGCTGCAGGCCAACAGGACCTGATGGTCAACAACCCCCTGTCCCAGGATGAAGGGGTGAGTGTGTGTGTGTGTGTGTGGTGTCGGTCTTCTTTTCTTTGTTAGTCAGTTACTTCATATTTGCATACAAAATGTGACCCTAATGCATTCCCTACAGACTGTGTTGTTGCAATAATTACAGACTATTTCAGTGATTCATTAACAGATTTTTTTTAAAGTAATTATGAAGCCATTGAATTGATGTTAAATTAGGCACTTAATAAAGTGTTTAAAAATATTCCAAAACTAATTCAGTTTTTTTTCTTTCTAACATTTATTTTTCATCTCCCAATTAATTCGCCTGCTGCTTTACCACTTATAGGTTCTGAATTTGGTGATGACATGGACTCAAACAGCCACACTGATAATAACCGAGAGTAAACAAGAGCTGTTATTGGCCATCTAGGGAAGTGGGGAGGTTTCCTGGAAAGGAATATGTAATTTGCTACTAATTATAGAGAAAATACAGACAAAGTGCAATTGGTACTCTTCCTGTTGATTTCAAATGAATTGCTAAGTGTAAGTATTGTAGTCAGGACACAGCAGGTTAGCTAAACATGAAAAATGTAAAACTGTCTACAGGCAAGGATACAATTCAAATTATGTGAAGAATAGAGTGTCCAAGAATGAATTAATAAATTAAAAAAATATATATATATAAATAAATAAACAAACTCAACACAGTAAGTAGCTACTAATTGTATAGAAAATAGTTATTTTGAAATGAACTCTTGATGCACAAAAGGCAACTGAATTAAACCAAAGTGTCTGGTCTGTAATTAGCATGTTGTCATTTATTAAACAATCAACATCAGTAAGTTACTGCTTTGAAAAGTTGTGGAAATAGCTTTTTAAAATGTTGGTTTTGGAAAGGCAGTTTGATCCATCTACCCTCTATTGATGGATTTTTCCAGTCACCATTTCTAATTATTGTCGTGTCACATTGGCTCCTTTAATCCTCCAGGTTTCTGAATATTGTTTGTCCATCTTATTTTTTTCCTCTACTGTCCAGAGCCTGTGGAACAAGTTCTTCCAAGATAAGGAGCTGAAGGGGATGATCAAACAGGACGTGTTGAGAACGTCAGTATCATTTTTTTTTCATACCCAATACCTGAAAGCTTTGTGATGTCAACATGAGGTTAACAATTCCTTTTATTTTTTGCGCAAGGTTCCCCGAGATTCGTTACTTCCAGGATGACGACGTGAGGACCAAGCTGACAGACATTCTCTTCTGTTATGCCAGAGAAAATGAACAGTTACTGTATAAACAGGTAGGATTGACACATTGTCCCAACAGCTCATTCACAGAGCTTAAATGTAAAAGTCAGACATGTTTAGTTTCTCTTAAAGGTCCTTGAAAATGGGTTCTTTTGATGTCTCTGTGTGTGTGTGTGTGTGTGTGTGTGTGTGTGTGTGTGTGTGTGTGTGTGTGTGTGTGTGTGTGTGTGTGTGTGTGTGTGTGTGTGTGTGTGTGTGTGTGTGTGTGTGTGTGTGTGTGTGTGTGTGTGTGTGTGTGTGTGTGTGTGTGTGTGTGTGTGTGTGCGTTACGCTCAGACAAAAGAACAAAATGCCTTTGTAACCTAATCATTATCAGTGTCTGTAACAAGTGCCAGCGACTGAATAGACGGCCAGTACAGCATCTTTTTTGCAAAGTGGAAGTGACACATGGCCGGGCAGTGGCTAACAATATCTAAATTAAACCTGTCATCACAGATTAGAAACCTCGTGCATCACTATTAAAGAAAGACTGATCACAAATGAACCATCCTTTCCCTCTCCACTACCCTTTAACGTCTTCCACTCTCTTCTTCTCTGTCTGTAGGGGATGCACGAGTTGCTAGCTCCCATAGTGTTTGTGCTACACTGTGACCATCAAGCCTTCCAGCATGCCAGCGAGACGGCCAGCCCCAGGTCAGTTCCTCATAGCCTAATATAAACTAATTCTTTCACCTTTTTAGTTGCCATAAACACCTTTTTAGACCTGCATTTGCTTCCAAAGCCTGTGCTCTAGTCAGAAGACAAAAATATTTCTGCATCTATTTGGAGAAAGATCAAATTTTCTTTTTCTACAGTGAGGAGATGAAGTGTCTGTTGAACCCAGCGTATCTTGAGCACGATGCCTAGTGAGTACACTCCTAATATCAGACAAATAACCAGTCTTCATATTCAGAAATTTCGTAACTTTTCTAATAACTGGAATTGGTTTATGTCTGTCTCCATCTCACAATATGTTCTCCGTCTTTGTTTGCTCATTACACACACCTCTATCTATAGTGCCTTGTTCTCACAGCTGATGGAGACAGCAGAGCCGTGGTTCTCCAGCTATGAGAGGGAAGTGAGAAAGGTCAGTTTGATCTGAAGATCTGCTTTTGACGTTGTAATTACAGTAATTGATTGTGCATTGTAAAACAATATTGGCTGATTGCGCTATAATGACTCCACAGAAGACATGACATTATACCTGGTATGCTAACGAAAGGATTTTAACACTAAGGATTAATCCTCAAAATGTCATTGCCAGTTGATTTGACGAGACCTGTGGTTACTAGGGTAACGGCAAGTGCGATAAATGCTACAGCATGCTCGGATCAGCAGGTCACAGTGAAGAGCTGGTTGTAGAGAAACTGGGAGTGTGTGACTGCTGCGTCCTGTTTAATTACTCCCTGCAATATTGAAAACTGATTCACTGCCAAAAATAGTGCCAGAAATGACTATTGTCTTGTTTTGTAAACACATTTTTGATGAATGATCGTGGTTACAACTGCATTGCGTTTCCTGTGACTGCTTCACAATAAAAGCCCTCTCATGTTTTGCCAGTTGCCCTTTTAATTTGAACTAGCTGCAGCAGGAAATGTTGGGTTTGTGTTAGCAGTAACCTGTAACAGGTTTGATATGCCTATAGGAGAGTGAACAGTAAACATTACATTTCCTTTGAATCCTTTATTCTCACTGTAGGTAGGTAATTTGAATCCAGGATGGGAATAGCAGATTCCACCACCAACAATCTAAATTACTATACAGTGAGGTGATAACAGAATGTAAATATATTGAGTGGCTGTTGCTTATTTATATGCTGACTATATATAGTAAAAATGGGGATTGATTTCATAAAAATGACACAAAACGGGTTTATAACTAATAAATGTTTCAATATCTAAATAGAACAAACTGCACATTTAGGCTTAAAATAAACTTTGGTTCAAAATCCGACAATTTTATGCACACCTAAAAAGAAACTCTGTATTTGTCACTATTGCCCCATTTTAACATATCCAGTAAATGTTGATCATATGGACATAGATGCTGTTCATGACTGTTTGTTTATATAATGATATGCTAACTACATAATGATCTACTGTTCCAGGGTAAGGAAGAGATGCTGACCAGCATCCCGTTTGCACGGCCCCAGGACGCGGGGCCATCTGTTGCCATAGTGACCAAAGTCAACCGCATCCAGGACCAGCTGGTGAAGAAGCACGACGTTGAACTGCACATGCACGTCAACCGGCTGGAGATTGCCCCGCAAATCTACGGCATGTCAGTATTTACACCTGTAGCTCAGTGCATCTGATACTTTGACCCTCAGCTGTAAACAAATGCAGTTACCCTCTTTTTCTCTCTCTGTCCCTTTGTCTTGCAGCCGGTGGGTACGTCTGCTGTTCGGCCGCGAGTTCCCACTCCAGGACCTGCTGGTGGTGTGGGATGCCCTGTTTGCTGACAGCATCACTCTAGACCTGGTGGACTACATCTTTGTGGCCATGCTGCTCTACATCCGAGATGCTCGTATGCGGCATTTATTTCTGGAATAATCCAATAACGCCATGTGTTGTCTTTGTAGCATGTCATATTCATAAGAAACTCTTAACTGGAAGAATGTGATTTGCTCCACATCATTTAATCAGATGGGGTCATATTGCTTTAAATAGAATACAGTAGCTCTTTGCTGCCATACAGGCGAGATGGGGGTTTAAGATCTAATGTCGGCAAACACAGTGCCTCCTTACGTGTCTTTAAGTAAGACATTAAATCCCTGTTGCTGTAGAACTGTTGCCAAGGAACCAAATACATACAGCATTTAAGAAGACTTTACAATCAATGTGCACATTCATCGTCATGTCCAAGTATACTTTTAAAAGGAAAACTGAAATACAAAGTTCTAAGTTGCAAACACTGAACACAAAAGACAAAGTGATATTGTTAATCAGTAGCACTGTAGTGCTGTTACAGCTATACTGTAAGTGTCCTGGGCACAAAGAGGAAGCTGTTCATCAGAGAGGTGTTTTTCTGAAGGGTACCCTGAAGGTAGAAGTTTCATGGTGTTAGCGCTAAACTGTTTTTTTCATTTGAAACTATTTGTAAAAGCATATTCTATCATGTCTAAGGAAGCCATATTGCATTATAATACATGAGTGTCCATTTAGCATGTTTAAGCAAGACTGAATGCTCAGTCTTGCTTGAGTTTTTTTCTTGTCTTTTTTTTTTTTTTTTTTTTTTTACTAATACTGCCTAATTCTGAAATGTGACACACTGCTAATGCAATAGCGTACTATATTTGAATGAATTCTGAGGTTAGATTTCTAACTGCATTTGTTGCTCTGTCTGTTTCAGTCATTGCTAGTAACTTCCAGACTTGCCTTGGCCTGCTAATGCACTACCCTCCATTAGGAGACATCAACTCCCTGCTGCAAAAGGCTCTTTTCCTCCGAGATCCCAAAGTAAGCAAACAACCACACTTGCAAAAGTAATTGGACGATTATTGTCATTACTGTACATGTTGATTTTGTTTCCAAGAACAGAAGCTGTATGGTTTAGTAGTAGTGTTTGTTACTCTTCAATTTCCCTGGAAAACCCTGTTGTGGTATATTAAGCACTTTCATTATGTCTGACCGGTCACAAGTTAAAATGGAGAAGAGAAAGTGAGAATTATTCAGTTCTGAGGAGATACTGTGCTAACAGAATAATTACCTCCCACCAAGGAGGTTATGTTTTGGGCTTGGTTTGTTTGTTTGTCTGTCTGTCAGCCAGCAGGATTACGGAAAAAACTGCTTGCCTGATTTTCATTAAACTTAGTAGAAGGGTGTAGCATGGGCCAAAGAAGAATCCATTCATTTTTGGAGCAGATCCGAATCACGGGGCAGATACACAAAGTTTTTTCACTTTGGTTAACATGGCGAAATAGGGTCTATGTACTGCATTCGTGTTGTCAGAATTATTGGGAAAATTAGATCCCGACTGGGAAAATTCACATTTTGAGATAGCGCATGCTTTGGCCAATGTCTGCTCTCTTTGAGTGCCCTTCTAGTTTCTCTTGTTTTTTTTGCAGAGATGCGAGAAGATTTGCAGAAGTGAAACACTTGCCTACACACAAAACACTGGGCTGGAATCCTCGAACAACATCGTGTACTGTAGACTAATAGCACTGTGGGAAAAAATGCTTAGGTGTAAGACGTGAAGTTAAAATTGGCTGCAAATGTTTCAGTTCCTCACACTTCAGTTGTTAAATATTTATGATGTTAAGCCCCTTACTGTAAATACATGAAGCACAGGTGCGGTCAATGAACCAGTTAATAAGAAAGAGGAAGTTGTACAGATGCATACTGTACATGTTTAATGCCTCTATATACTGTATGTAATGCACAAATAAAGCTTTCTAAATCCTATTAAGACCTGCAACATTTAAGAAAGATCTGAGAAAAAGATATGAGAGCTCAAGGTTGGCACAGTCACACATCACTAATAAAAAACACTTTCTGCAAGATGAGTTTGAAATATCACAACACAGCTACCTAAAAAAAAATGTTTTCATCACATACATTGGTATGGGTCTAGTGGTAAAACAGACCAAACATTAAACCCCTGTTGTTGTCAAGTCCACAAAACATATACATCTATTTACACTCTTGTTAAAGAGGGTCTATCAACATTGATATATGACCCACTCAGTGCGTTAAAAGGTCTGGCAATGCGCTGGCAATACTGACCCTGATTTGGGCACACAAAAGACTAAAGGTGGTACAAACAGGATACATTTGTCAGAATAAGATTTGATTTTGACTCCAAATACTGCAGGGTTGGATCGAGCCAGCTAGAAGGATTAATTCTTGCCACAAATTGCATATACGATTTAGTGGCTTCATTTTCAAAATCCTCACGTCTAATACGGTTTTGTTATGGGTGCATAAATTGGCTTTTTGATATCAGCTAGTCTTTTTGCCCTCTGTTTTTTGTGCAGGTATGTTTTTCAGTCAACCACAATCATGAATTTGAACACACTGAAAAATTGTGAAATAGCCCATTGTTAAAGGGGAAAGTGAGTGATCATTAGGAAATGTTATTGCCTAATTATACTAGCTAGCTATGCTATGTATTCAGAATCTAGCAGAGTAAATGAAGGTTGGCCTCATATCTTGCAGCCGTCAATATATTTTTCCTGTTTCATTGTTGCTCTCTCTCTTTCCCAGTCACACACGCACTACGTTGGAGGCCCTGTTTTCTGTCAGTCTCTCTTACACCTCTCTTTACACACAGCAAAATCACATGCTTCCCTTTACCTTTTTATATAAAAACCAGTTGTTGATGTGTATGTACGTTAACTCAGACATGTTTTTGACCTTGGCTAACATCTCACTGTCCCGGTACAAACTATCTTCTGTTCCTCCTCCAAATTCACTGACCCGTACACTCAAACACAACAACTCAACCACACCCCTGTCTGCTACTCTCCTGGGATGAAAAATCCAGGAAGGTGCTGATCCAACGTGACAGTGTTTCCCCCAGGTGAACAACCCTGTCACAGCACGTCCACATCATAGTTACACCTGGGGGTGCTAGGGAGGGGGGGCGGTCATCCCTAATGACAGTGAGGTGAGGGGGGAGCAGAAAAGATGCTCGCTGCTCATATGTACTGACTCAGAAACATCAAGGCACGTGCATTTGCGTGTTGACGTAGTCATGCATGCACACATAGTGTGAGAAATGCACAGATTTTAGGTTGACATGTTCACTCTGTTTATCATGCACAGCAGACATGTTTTCTGACTTGTAAATTTGCAAGCCAAAAAAAGTTTATTCTGTCTCTCCCTTTTGTAGAACTATCCACGACCTGTCAACTACCAGTTCCAGCAGAACCTGGATTACTACAAAACGAGGGGAGCTGACTTGATGAACAGGACACGGTAAAGACACACACACACACACACACACACACACACACACACACACACACACACACACACACACACACACACACACACACACACACACACACACACACACACACACACACACACACACACACACACACCTGTTCTTCTCTCTAAGATCAAAAGTCAGGGTACCCCTTTAAATTGTCCACTTTTATCTGAAAGTATTTTGGATGAAGTAAAATGTTTGTAGTTTCATCCTTCACAGACATCGGAGGTGTTTCTTTTTCTTGAATTCACAGCAGACTTCAATATTCAGCACTTTTCACATCAAAACCAGTGACAAAACCTGTCACCAGCTGTGTCACAGTTAGCAACATGTTTTTAGAAATGTTATGTTACAAACCGGTGTATATTTTTGCCAATTTATGGCTTAATACACTGATCCAACTGCTTCTACAACTAGTACAACAGTTGTAGCGTTGATTTGCACGTAATGACTAGCCTGAAGAATCTGCCTTGAGCTTGTTCGTTAGTTTAAATTTTGAATTCCTCTTGTAGTTGTAGTCCTCTTGAATGTTTCTGATGCACGTCACTCAGTTTCTTTGTCAATAAAGAACACCATTCTCAAGGTACTTAGGTCATGCCACCCAATGTTGGACTGGCTTCCATTTCATTGCAGCATGAAAATCATATTACAGAGGTTCAAAATGTGCATGATATTGGCAGTCCATCTCAGTGAACACTTTGAGGTCTTTCTTTTATTTTTTATGTCAAAGCTGTATTTGCAAAGTGTTGTGCACAAAGCATTCAGTTGCAAGTAGGAACTGCTTTGAAAATTGGTCTTGTTACCACAAACAAGAACAGAACTCTTCTTGACATTCAAGACTTGAGAGTACCAGAGGTTTGACATTTTTTCAGTGATGGAAACTATTCACACAAGTTTCAAGTTTCTGCAAGTTGAGCTTTATTCTGTACAGAAATAAAATGGAAATCGTGGGTTGCTTGCAAGGTAGGAAATTAATCTAAACACTAAAAGTGTGTTTTGGAAAAAGGAAGGCAGTCCCAAGTATCCACCATTTGTTCAATCTGTAGGCTTTTTTCCTCCCAGTTTTATTTTAATTTTTTTACCTCAAGGTAATTTTGTCTTTCCAGCTCTGGTTCCAGTACAAAACCCGCCCCCCTCAACATCAACAAGGTCTCCAGCAGCCTCCTGAGCTTCGGCAGGAAGCTCATCGCTCCGGCAATATCGGGCGGGTCCGGCAGCATCTCGCCAATCAACAGCGAGGTACACTCCTCCTCATCAACTTCCCACGCATCGGCGGCCTCGCCCACCCTGCCTCACCCGCTGGCTGAGCCTCCGTCAGGCCACGCCGTGCCGCAGAGCCAGAGCCACGCACAGTCTCAGCACTACCGCCTGCTCAAGTCCGAGAGCATGCCTGTCCAACTGAGCAAAGGTGAGCAACAGGACACACACATTTACCTTGTTGGCTGTTAAATGACTGGTGAATTGGCAGCATGTACGGATTATCTAAATTTCTGCAAAATTGTTTTGGTATGTGTGGGTGTGGCAGCATCAGCTTTCACTCTCCTGTCTGTTAGATGTAGTTTCAGGTGGAGTGTCTCAGGTATCTCTCCCAGCTCAGACTCACACTGACACACAAGGTAACTGCTACCATGGCAACCGCTTGTGTGACACCCCCCCCCACCCCCCCTCCTATTTGTCAATGCTCATGTCGCTGCCTTTGCATGTCTGCACACAGCATTTCATGCAGTATTCCTGCTGCTTAATTAGAAGCTATTTAGGTACACGCTGCAGTAAATGGACATCAGTGCCCACAGCATGTAATGGAAACCTTTGACCAGCAGAGGGAGATCACAGCTTGCCACATCCCTTGAAATTACACTGATGGCGTACACATCATGGATCACTTGTGGCATCTGCTGTCGGCATTGCTTTGATCATGTGCTCATGAACGTGGTGCGTGTGTGTGCTTCATGTCTATGTCCCAGTGGATGTAAATGTTGTTATGTGTCATGTGTTTGCAAGTTTTCTTTGCCTTTACAAAGACAAATGCAGAGAAACATGGTTTCCTCTTGCCCTTTTATGGAGACTTTGAATCATTTTTAATTATAATAAAGTGATAAATATAACAAACTATTTTTAATTGATTAAATTAATTTACATATACAGTAACGAACATCATTCACAGAGCAGCAGGAGCTCTGATTGGTCTGTCTCTACACATGCCAACATAAAACAGCCGGCCAACCGGAGCTCCTGCTGATGCTCTGTTGGTTGAAGCTTAATGTTAAGTGGGCAAACGGCTTTTTTTTTTTTTTTTTTCTTCACAAAATCAAAACTGTAAGAAGCAGGTGAACGTAAAAGTCATTGCAAAAAGTGAGTTTAAAACGTTAAATTAATTTAACTATTCCATTTTAAAATGTAACTATTAATGCATAATATAAATACAAATGTAATTGATCAATTTATTCTTGGTTTTTTATATTAAACAATGTTTTGATTATAATTTTAAAAGTCTGTAATAATTCCAATTATTACACGCTCGAGGCTTCATATGCTTGTGGTGCTCGTCTACTCCTTAATTTAAACATTTTATAATAAACGAAGCATAACCTCTCATTATTTTTTAGATATATAGACATGTATATCTATATAGTATTCTGCCTCTTCTTTTAGCCTTCCCAAACAACAGTTTTATGTGAGAAAAAAATCTTAAGTCAGCATCCACTTAATAACATTTTTCAAGCTTTTTTTTTTTTACTGCATCTCCATCAGCAGAGGCCAGTAGGTGAACCTTGAACTGAAATGATTTTATGAGACCTACTGATCCCAAGGTCAGGAATTACCGGCCATGCTTTAGCAATATAACACTGTCGTAAAGGCGTGTAAGATTTTAGAATATCCTATTATTATATTTTCAATTTGTAAATTTTGCACATTCGTATTGTGTTAATATTTAGTCCTCTGTCCTATCTCCTTCTGACCCTTTTTCAGGCCAAAGGTCCAGGACAGTCAGCTCCTCTCCCAGCATAGAAAGCCTCTCAGGTGGGCGGGCTCAGTCTGCCGCCTCCCCGCCTTTTCCCCCCTCCAGAGGGAGTGATGTCAGCACTTCATCTCCGCCCCTCTCTGCCACCAAGAAAGACTCTTTCTTCAACATCACTCGCTCTCGCTCCCACAGCAAGACCATGGGCAAGAAAGAGTCGGTGAGCGGTTTGCTCTGTTCTTGTAAACTTCCTTTATTTCACTGACAGACTTGTCCCATGTCTTTGTGTCTGACTTATTCTCTTAACTCTCCCTCTTTGTCATTTCTTTCATCTTCTCTCACAGTTACAACCCTAACCCAACCCTTTTTTTTATTTTTTCAGCCCTCTACTTACCAAGCGTTCTCCTTTTTGTTCCCCTCTGCTTCTTATTGTCTGTTTCTGACCTGTGTTGAACAGGAGGAGGACCTGGAAGCCCAGGTATCGTTCCTGCAGGGCCAGATCAACGACCTGGAGGCCATGAGCAAATACTGTGCCAGGATGATGAACGCTCACATCTGTGAGTACAGCCACAAGAAATATGCACCAGCAACAGATGGTCAAATCTCCATGTTCATTTTCAGCATCTAAAACCTGAAACATCGGTTCAAATACTAGCGGTCTTGAATGTTGTTCCTTTTTTTTTTTTTTTAAAGAAGACGTTAGTACGATACAAATTATGTGTTAGTGTCTGAAATAAACAAATCCAGCATTTTATTTATTTTAAATATATTTGTTTGTGTGGAAATTGGATTAAATGGATACATGCTTTATTGTCATTTGTGCTTAAATTAATTATTTAATTTCAGCGTAATATATTCATTGTTTTTCTGTTCATTTCACTTAATTATAGTTTTCTTTTGACCTTTTTATAGATGTTGTTATTATAGATGTTTTTTTTTTTTATTTTAGGCCATTTTAAGTGTTTTTATCCATCTTACACATTGCATTTGAAACAAAATATTAGTGCACATGCTTTGGACACCACAGATTGTGGAAACTTTGATGCTACTACAAAATGCATACAGTTTTAGACTCAAAAAAGTACATTAGGTACAAACAGGGACATTTTGGGAAGCAAGCTCTAGATTTTAAAACACATTTCCAATTTGTTAATATAATTTATTCAACTGATTAGGGAATTTTGTAGCTGGTGGTATAGCTTGAGTGGGTGACTGCTTATTATATCTCTACAGGTAAAATCCAGGAAGTGATTCTCCAAGAGCACCTGGAGAAAGAGGATGAGGTCCTGGTGTCACTGGCTGGACTCAAACAAGTGAGTCTTGAGTTGTTTTTTTGTAATTATACTCTGTATACATGTGCTTGTTCTCTGTGTGTCTCTCTAACACTTGACGTATCCCCCCCCCCATCCTGTCAGGTCAAAGACATCCTTAAGGGGGCGCTGCGCTTCAACCAAAGCCAGCTGGAGGCCGAGGAGAACGAGGAAATCTCCATCGCTGACGATCACTACACCATCACGGCAGCCGCTGAAACTGCGCTGAGCGCCAGCAATGACAACATCAGGCGGAGCCAGGACTCTGATCAGGACGGGAGCGTGAGCACGGATGAGAAAGAGGAGGAGCAGGCGATGACCCCACCTGAGCAACAGGTTAATTGTTGATCGGTCCTCTTTTGGGCTGCTGGAATTAGAGCTCTGCACTTTCAGCACCTGTATTGGTATTAACTACTCGGTTAAGACCGACGGTATTAACTCTCGGTTCAGACAGGATTAGTTTTCAGTTGTTTGGTCTAATTGTTTGACCTTTTGATCCAGTGTTCAGTACCTTTTTTAAATCCCATCATTTTCGTGCCAACAAACTGTACCCTGTGTGCAAAAATGATCCAGTGTTTTCACGAGAATGGTATTCTTTGCAGAATTGGGCCCCTAAAGCTGTCCCATTTGAGAATGAATCAAACCCAGAATTATGCTGCATTATACAGCAACTGTTAAATCACATGTTCCCTGGAGTCCGATGTTTGTTGCATTTGAATACATTGGGCTTCAGGGGCCAAACAAGCAGCAGTGAGTGGTTATACAGCCTTGGTTTATGTACACACCTTCTACCTCCACTAATTGCACTATAGAGAAGTTAATAAGAAAGTAAACAATTTCACGTAAGACGGCGGAATCTTTGCTTACACAAGAAAAAGACACAGACACGACCCTCACCATCTCTCGTGTGCAGGTGGCGTCTTCCCTCGGCTCCGAGGGTAAGAACTGGGACGACTACATCCTCGTGTGCCAGGATGGAGACCTGGTGGCCGCCGAGGGAGGGGGAGGAGGAGGAGGAAGGGCTGCAGCCGAGCGCACCCCTCCCATCAGGCGAGGGCGCGGCTTGGTGCGAATGGAGCCCGAGGGTGCGGCTGGGACCTTCCATGACCCCCTGATGGCAGGCACCACCTCGGGCTCTTCCAGCCCAGATGAGGGCTCCACCCACAGCAAGGACTCTGACTTCACCATCGTCAACCCAAACGAACTGTGAACCAGCCAATCGCCCCGTCCCTCTGCTTCTCTTATACCTGTATCCTATCCCGTTCAGAGGAGAAGATCAAACAAAACAAAAAAACTGACTTGTGATCAGAGGGTGGAATCTGCAGTTTTTAGTGGAGCACCGCCGGAGCTGCTGACGGCAAAAAAATGTTATTAAAAATTGCACATGTGGACTGTGACACTTTCAGTCACAAATACCTTATACCTTATGTCTCTTTACCTGTCATCTGTGCCACTTCAGTCCAGTTTAAGCTGATGCTGTATGCTATCTCATTTACCTAATGCCTGTCTCCTCATTATGCTGGTTCCTGTCACTCATGATATTTAACTGTAGCGCCCTGCTCCACACAAAGAGTGCGCCATTGAACTGCTTACCCTGTCACTACATGATTACTCTGAAGAGTTGGACCTTAAACTGCAAATTCTTTCCCGAGCTTACTGTAATGATCAGGAGTGCAATACTCTGATTCTTCAGGCCATGCCTCAGCTCGTGTTATGCCTGTATGTCTATGTTCTGACAGAGGAAGCTCTCTTCTCTGATACTCAAAGGAAAGAAGGATGATGTCCTCATGCCAGTTTTCGAGGGCAGCTTTCTCCCCCTCCTAAACCAGTGCCTCTGACCATTATTATTCTCTCAACCAAACAAAACCTGACTCTGTGATCTTATTCTTTTTGTTAGTGTTCTTTTTTTAATTTTTAAGAAAATATTTTTAATCCTTAGTTTAGTTTCCTTGATAAAAATTATTAAATTATGGAGTAAGTCTTTTTTTCCCTTTTTTTTTTTTTTTTTTAAGTGATTCCAATGTGGACATTTTAATGTGGTAATTGACCGTTTATATTTCTCATATTACAACGGAGTTGTTCTCGTGTCCTGTGGAAACCATGTAAAGCAGCGCACAAAGAATGTCCCTCTAGCTGCCCGTTCAATTTAATTAACTCAAGACCAATAAAACTATGTCGCTCTTGCTACACACTGAAGTTATTGTGCCTTTTTGGGAATACTGTGCTTGCTTTTAAGACAATGTAAACTTCTGATTTCACTGTTGACCTTGGAAACAGCATTTGAGGAAAATCTCTCAACCGCTTCAATTCAGTAGCTGTTCTGGAGCTTTCGATCATATCACATGATCTTCATCAGTAGATGGAGCGGTCATGTTCAAAGCTCCCGAATAGCTACAAAATTGGATCTCATGGTGAGATCGTAGACTGTATATCTATGGGTGAGATTGTTTTTAGTTGAAGTAATTAACTATAAAACATGCCGTTAAACATACAAATACTTCTCAATTATGTGACTCTAACCATGATCTTTCAACCCTACTGAGCATTGAAGCCATGAATAGAAGCTAATTAGAGGCACATTACAGCCCCATGGGTCTGGTTCATATATATACAGTAGTCCCCATCATGTCATGTCTGCAATACACAGAACTTGCTTCATGTGTCGGTATGAATTCATGCACATCAAAGTAAAAACAGTAACAGACACACACCGCATTAGTCATTTAAAAACTAGTTTATTTCCATCTCCACTGTAAGGGAAAGTGAACTGCAACCTTTTACAGAGCTGAACAGGTCAAGCCTCATCTACTGCACCCGATAACTGGAATGTTTTAATTCAGGATCAATAACTTATGTAAAATATTCTTTACAGCAAAAGGATTGAAATTACATAGTAAAATACTGTACAGTGTTTTGCACACAAAGTAAGCACTTTCAACATAACAGTATTTGTTCACTAGAGGCAGACTTTTACCGGTCTGGAGTTGATCATTATGGCGGGTAACAGTGGTTTAGTTAGCACACGGGCTTCAGGAAAATACAAAAATATAGAATACTGTATGTGAGACAACAATATTTAGAGGGTTAAGTGGATGACAAATGACATCAAGATGACTGGATGAAAAGCAGCGATCCAGAACCTTAACAAATGCTTAATGGAAATAAGTTGGAGAGGGATATAAAGGGGCTGCACTGGTCCAACAGATATAATGGTAAAAGACGTAAAACATCCACAGACTCCTGCGTATCTCCCATTTATATAATCGAGTGTGTTTCATTTAAACCTAACCCAATCTTCACAAGCTTCTAACGTAAATGTGGCTGTTTTTCAAAAGATTATAAACCTCTTTTGGTGTCATCCCACACTGAGCTAGAAAATGACAATTTTTTTTACTCCCTCTTCAAGACACATTGCACATAACAAGATGTTGATAGACATTTGTTGTATTTACAGTTTAATGCAGCACAAACAACTTAACCTTGGCTTAAAATCCAACTACATTCATCGTGCAACCTGATTCATCATCGTCATTTTTTCTCCCGTCTCCTCTCAGCAGTGCTCTGGCTTCTGCTACTCCCAAGTGTTTTCTGCGAGTGGACGGTGGCTGCATTTTGAAGACTTTTACATTCATCAACTCTTCTGTTCTTCTCTTTTAAAAACACAGTACTTGCTATAGCTCACACTAAGGCAAATTAAGACCTTGGAACAATTTTAATAACATGAAAAGGGTTTGTCACAGCAGCTACGTAGGCAGTTTGGTCACGTCCTCTTTTATTTGCTTGCTATGCCGAGAGGGTCATCTAGCATACGTGGTGGTTTAGTCATCCTGGCCTCGTCGTGTTTGGGAGCGGACTCTTCTCACTCCTGGACTCTCCTTGGTGAGGTTTCCAGTCAAAGCAGCATCATGGACCTGCTTCATGTTCTCCTGGACTTCAGCTTTTGCGTGCTTCAGCCGGTCAGCCTGACCCTGAGAGAAAAAAATGGAAAATAAGGAGAGAAGTGAGCGATTACAGGGTAGCAAGGAGAGACTTGGGACGGAGGGTAGTAGTGGAGGGAGGAAAGGTTGAAAGAGAGAAAAAAGATGAGCAACTAGCTGGAGGCCCAAAACATGTTCCGACGGTCTACCCCTGAGGCTGTTTGGGTTTTTGTCAGTGTACGAGTGTGTGTTGCTGACCTTAAGGATGGTGATGTTCCAGCTGAAACTCTCCAGCGCCCGACTGACCTTGCGACCCCTCAGCCCCTCCTTCGCCGCCAGAGTCTGCAGCTTCTCATGAAACTCCATGGCTAGAGCCGAAAATACACACAACAACAGCAGGTTAAGATCAACCTGTGAAGAATTATACCTATAAACAAACTTGTCTGAACACAGATAACAAAACTATACACATTTTCTGTGTAGATGTAATTGTACACAATAAGCATCATCCAAAATAGTTAGAGTTGTATTTTCATTAATGAAATATATGCCATGCTAGCAGTGTGGCTCTATGCATGGCAAAGTCAGTCAGTCAGTCACTCGGTCCACCACTTTGGTGCAGACTGAAAAAAACTATTGGATGGATTGACATGAATTATTTTTGGACGTAAATGATCCCCAGAATCCTACTAACTTTGACGATCCCTTGATTTTCCCTCTAGTGCACTAGTATGTTAGCATGCTTATGTTAACATTTAGCTCATAGCAACACTGTGCTTAATGGTACAGGTTTTATTTACATCCATGGTGGCACAGCCTTACAGAGCCACTAGGGTGAAGGTAGACTCTTGTCTTATTGTTTGTCTTAAGTGTATTATGTACGTTCAGAATGTATAACAATAATATCACAGAACGTCCTCGCTCTGTTGCACTTGTCATTGTAATTTTGTTCAATTCTGTGCAAAAATACCAATAAAGAATTTTTTGATTAGAATCTATGACAATAACAAGCAGTAGTCTCCTATTCCCCCACAGACCTGTGTCCAAAATGACACGCAATTTTTGTATGATCTTGTGCTAATTTGACCAAATATAATTTAGCTCAGGTTCTCTTTTCTCAAATAAATAAAGCTACTGTAGTCACTTAACAACAGTGTATGTTACACAAGAGTAGCTGTAATGGACCATGAACACAGGGATAATTTTGATTTCTGTGTAGACTACTTATCAGTTAAAGCTTAGAGCACATTGGTCTTGTCTCTTTCAGATACTGAAGCCCACCAACCATCACCATCACCACACATAACACAATAGTGAACACTCGGTATGGATCTCAGAAAGTTTGTCACTCAAACTTGCATTTTACACTACTGATCAGCCCCTTTTTTGTGTAAACTGTGAAATGAGAAAAGAAAAGATGTATCCACACTGAGCCATGGCTATGAAAAAAAAAAAGGCTGAAGATGGTTTGTATACTTTGTCGAACAAACTGAATAGATTAAGAATGTCAAAATACATCAACGCCATATGTCTAATCCAGTATTTAGTGGTTGGGCTTGGCTCTCTCTGGCTATTGGGTGTGTGTGAAATTCAATAGGTGGCTCCCACACTGATTAAAGGAAGCTTTGGCTAAAGTTCAGTAAGGAAGATGTTTTGTTTTGTCCCACCGTTTTGCCTTTATTTCTCTTAATTACATTCACAAATTCTGACGTGACCATATCTGACCAATCAACTTTTTGCCTGCATTCCTCAAACCAATCAGTCTGCGAGTTTACACCTACCATCCACCCGCAGGCTTTACTCCACCAACAGCAGCGTCTAGACTCTGGGGAGTCCTGTCCTATCTCCTGTCTTCATACGGGCCTACGCTTAATGAAGATGCTTCAAATCAATAGGGCCTAATCATCAAAGTCGTTCTACGTTGCCACCCTCAATTAATTGTTATACACACTGATTAATCTCTCCTTTTTGAAATTCAGACTATAAGCATTACATTTCACAGAAATAGAAAGAATAAGAAATGAGAAATGCAAAGGAATGATGGAAAGTGGATGGAAAATCTGAGAGACCAGATAGAGAAAAATACAGATAGAGAGATAGAGAGAGAGGGTCATAGAAGTCTGGCCGCCGGGTAGTTAGAGTATGTGCAATGAGTTGTGTTGTGTGTCTGGCTTCCTCTGACTGCCTGGGGGCACTGTCCCACTGTTACCATGGAAACCCGGAAGTGGGTTAACACAGGGCACACATCACTGTGAGCCATCAATGTTAAACATGCCAAGCTGTGGACCACACACACACACACACACACACACACACACACACACACACACACACACACACACACACACACACACACACACACACACTCTCACACTCTCACACACACACACTCACACAAACATATTTTGTAAACACTAAACAGATTGGATGTGATTATAATTTAACAATCGCTCACACATAATGCCTCTCTGTCACTAAAGGTCTGTAAACATAGACACACACCTGCACACACATACGTTGCCACTGCTCCATATTCACACACACCTACAAAAGTTGCCTGAATAATAACCTTTACGGCACGGTTGCTAGGCAACTCAAAGCCTGCGTGCCAACTTAATGTGTGTGTTTCCCTGTGAAGCCAATGGAGGGAACATGATTTCCAAGCCAATGCTGGGACAGTTTGCATACACAGACAAACACACAGACACAGGGTCCGGGCCCAGAGACCAAAATAACCTTCAGTGCCAGCCAAACAGGATATAGCAGGAAGAGTATCACCTTCACTTCCTGCCTTCTATTTGAACTGTGAGCAGTTGTGATAGGATAGACATAATCTACTGTTCAGACTTCCAACCTGATGTCATTAAGAAACAAACAGGCATATGTATTTATTAGCATCTCATGTGTGTGGAAGTGTGGAATCTACGTCTCACTACTATACACATCAGGGTCCTGGAGGAAAAGCAGCTGCTCAACTGAGGTTCTTAAAGGGTCAGTTCACGCAAATGCACCAAAAAAAAAAAAAAGAACAAAAAAAAATCTTCCAAAAGATATGTTTATTTGGGGATGATGGTGGTGGAGAGCTTGTTGAAATCTGGTGGGTGCGACAGGCCAGAGCGTATGATTCACATAATCTTATTCATCAAACCATTCAGTGACTCCCTGTATGCTCCATGTAAAGCATGTTCATTCATTATCAAAATGGTGTAACAATTACAAATAGTAGTTTGTCCAACAGAGAGCACTAAGTTCATCAACTTATTAACTACAAAATGCGTCTTTCAGTACATATCTTGGTCCCAGTTCTTTAGCAGATAATTTTAAGGGAAACGTATCGAAAATGTTTGTTGGTCATGCATCTATTTATTAAAAAAACGAATATCATCTGATATATCATTTTCAGATTTGATTGGCCTCAAAAATCGAGTATTGGTCAGGTGCTATCACATGCTCTAGTGGTTAAAGCTATTAAAGCTGTGGTAGGAAATGTATTTTTGGCATCATTTGGCAAAAAAATCAAACATAATCTTTCAGCATATTATTATTCAAGTGTTCTGAAAGAAGAAGAAAAATACACATGGTTCTGTTTTCAGGCTTGAATGAAATTGCATTGCATTGAATTTTCAGCAACACCTCTTTCCAGGAACTACTCTGTATAAACCACAGCCCTCACTATGTTTTCATTGGGCCTACTTTCTAGAAAAAAACCACAGTGTGTAGTGTGGATTATCCAGAGTAATGACTCTGAGGACACTCTGAAAGACACATGGCAAAAAAAATTAAATAATAATATATATCAATTTTTCAGAGGTTTGTAGCTCCACTCTAGATGTGTACTCCAGGGTGTAAGGGTACGCTGTGACATCACTTATGGGTGTGGTTGTTGGGTGTAGAGACGGCATCAAAACATTTCAGCGTGGTGTTGTTACTTTTTTATTAAGAGACAGATATCTCAAAACCTGTCTAAATAAAACTAAAACTATTTGTATGGCTATATACCACCGAGAAAATAAGCGTTTCTATATAATCCGGATGAACCAGCTCTTTAACACACCAACACATTATGATACTGAGGGGGAGTCACTCTCTCTTCTCCACTGAGGTTCTTGTCTTCCTCTCAGCATTGCCTCTTGCTATCCATCTCTACCATCTTCCCATGGCTTTCTTCTCCCTCTCTGTTTCAACTCTCTGATCTAATGTAACTTCCAGACATCCGTCTCTGCCACCAGCCGTCCCATGGCTCTCTCTGAGTGACCTGTTTATGCCTTCTCGCTGCCCGCCCCCTTGTCCAAGATTGAGAGGAGGACCTCCGCAATGGGATCACCTGATTGCCATCTTCACTCTGTACACACAGGAAGAGCTTTGTTCATCAAATCAGGCCTCGGGGTCTGCAGCAGCTCTTGAGCGTAGTGGCACCTAACCAAACTATCTCACTTTCAAATCTCACTCTATTTACTAATAATACTACAAGTGATCACATTAGAAATAAAAGTATATGATAGCGTATAAGATGGTTGCACAGTATCTCAGCAGCAGTTGGCCTCGGCTGCAGTCCGAGCTGCAAAACGGATGTCACAAATTATTTGATCAGCGAGTGACGCTGTGGCCACGGAACGCTAGAATAAAGTTCAGTGGAGGATGGGTAGGTTGTCTGGAAGCAAAGTGGAGCAGTTTGCAAATTTGTAAACGACACTCATCTCTGTCAAACACTCGCAGTCTCCAAAATGTTTTGTACCATCATCATCCTCTTGAAATATCAATTCACTTCAGGTTCACTTTCATTTCTCCTTCCTCTCCTCTTTTCTATTCACACCTCTCTCAAGGCGATGTTAATGAAGCTGACATGTTTGTGTGTATTTCAACCCACAAAGGTTTTATGAAACCTATAGATGAATAAATATATGTCCCAATAGTTTGAACCTGTGATGTCTGTAACTGCAGCTTTTTTTAAATCCAGCGCCTAGAGAATCATATTAATAAAGTGAATGTGTTTATTTTTTCTCTCCAAGCCACAGGTTAACGCTTCCAAATGTCATTCATAGTGACTCCTGGGCGACAGCTAAAGACAGGCGAGGATGGGGATGTGGGTGCAGTGTGTGTGTTGTTGTGTTTGTGGGTTGTTTATTGCCTCTCTGATGACAGTCAGCCTGACTAATGTCAGATGACCCAGGGGGTCTGGCTGAGGTAAACAAACCTCTGCCAAAGATCACAGAGATGATTTCAGCAGGTCAGATAGGGTGCCCTTAGCTTAACAGACTGAAGGATGATCGATGGCGGGAGCTCGCCAATTTAAACCCCCTCCATCCAAAACACACAGATGAACAAGGCCAGTAAAAATGTAACCTTGTGTGACACTGTTGATTATAGACAGATGTCTGCAGAAGATAGGATAGGAAAACATATGGTGGGAGAGGAGAGGACAGGAGAGGAAAGAAAAGGAAGGAGCATAAGAGGAAAGACAAGGAAAGAAAAGAGGATACAAGAAAGGGAGATGAGATAAAAGGAAATGAAAGGGACAAAA
Organism: Perca fluviatilis; assembly: GCF_010015445.1. NCBI lineage: Eukaryota > Metazoa > Chordata > Actinopteri > Perciformes > Percidae > Perca > Perca fluviatilis. The sequence continues at coordinate 14,602,773 of NC_053124.1, read as the reverse complement.
AGGACAGAAATTAAAAGGGATACAAAGAGAAAAGAGGACAGAGTATAAGAGTAAAGGAAAGGAAATAGGATACAAGACGAGCAGAGGTGAGAAAAGCGCATACGCAGAAACAAAGAACAATGGAGTAAAAGAGGTGGAAAAGGATACACAGAGAGGAAATGGAAGAAAAAAAAGAAACAAAAGAGGAGAGGGAAGGAGAGGAGAGACCATAAGAGGAAATAAAAATAAAGAGAATACAGGGAAATGTGAGGAAAGTAAAGAGAATGAGGGGAGAGGACAAAAAAGGAAAGGAAACAGGATACAAGAAGCAAGGATACAAACGAGAATAGGAGAGGAGACGAACTGAAAGGAAAGGAAGGGAGTTAAGTTAATGACCAAAGCAGCCACTGCAGTGTGGAAAACAGCACTGTTGTAGAGGCTGTGTGGGAGTTGTCATGACTGAAATGGGAATATTGCCTGGTTTCAATACACACATCATAACACCAGCTACATACCAGCATCTCATACAAACACCCACAACACCCACCCACACACACACACACACACACACACACACACACACACACCTACACACCCATTGTCTGTATATGCAGGATCCTGTCGTAGAGTCCATCGGAGAGCTCGATCACTGCTCTGCTGGTCTGGACCATCTGCAGACAGGGAAACATCTATTAACATTAAACAGACACACACACACACACACACACACACACACACACACACACACACAGTTGTAGTGCAACATTAACCCTTTAAGTAATTTTGCCATCTTGTTTTTGTGCGTAAATCACACATGTAAGCAAATATAGCTACAGTCTGTTTTATTATCTGCTGTAAAAGAACAAAATATACTACACATTAAACTGGTATAAATGACACGGGAGGTGAACATTAACAATAAAATAAAACACAATTGTGATGTTTTGCATATGTTGGCGATTGCTAAAGGTGCCCTGCCATACAAAACCGTTTTTACTTGCATTTTTTTAAATATGTTAGGTCCATATGTGTTTGTGTTATGTTTTGAATGTGAAAATGAACTGCTACCTCCTCTGTCAGCTCTAGCCACTGAAAAGAAATAAGCAGAGAAATCAGGCCAATTACAAAAGCTGGTCAGTCTGACATCATATTGCCTGAGCTCATTACTATTCATTAGCTCGCCCAGTTGGGCTGGGTAAAGGATTCTGACAGACAGGCTCTCGTTGGCTAGCTGTTAGCCTATCAGATTCAAACAGCTTAGCTTGTTGAATATTAATGAGAACTGGCAGAAATCAAGCTTTCTATACCACACGAGAATGGCTTGAAACAAGGTAACCAAGGCATTTTTTCCACACAAAATTTTTTTACAGAGTCCATGGTAGAACTTCAGACATTACGACAAAGTAATGAAATACATGTGGCAGGGCACCTTTAAAATTATGGAAATAGCTGTTTGGAGTTCACACTGTAGGCTGTTTAGCCATATATAAATATATATATGTATCTTTCCATTTATATGTTATCTGCTTTGGCAATATAAGCATGCCAATAAAGCTCTTAAAATGTATAAAAAATATATATATATATATATATATATATATATATATATATGTATGTATACACACACACATACACACATTACACATGCATGCATGAGAAGTCACCCACAGAGACTTTTTTAAGTAATTACCACACACAACACACATACACACACACACACACACACACACAGTAACAAACACACACACACACACACACACACACACACACACACACACACACACACACACACACACACACACACACACACACACACACACACAGGAAGGACATGAGTAGCTTCCGCCTGATTAATTCTGCACCTCCTCTAACAAACCCTGCTGGGAAGTGACCCCTCTATGGGAAAAAACACTGTTCAACAAATAAGGGATTAGCTACAGAACATGAATTTAACCAGATCCAATGCAATAAGATGCAAACACACACAAACACACACACACATTACACACTTCTTACTTACACAGTCACAGGTCTATGTAGTTGCTATAGTTGCATAGCAGTGACAAACAACCCTAGTTAAAGTGTCACACTGAAACCATAACTTAATAAGTACAGGTCCACTTGTCTCCACGACAGCCTGTTTCTGGCTACAAACCCTCTCTCACTCATAATGCACACATACTCGCACACATCACACATGCACTCTGGACAGTATCTCTAAATTGGCAATTCATACTGACTATCCATCATCCTACCCAAAAGACTCCTGGGGAATATCTAATATGAAACACAACAAGTGCACTTTGAGTAAATATCAATTTAAAAAGTATTGCAGCAGCCAGACAGATGGCGAAGAGAGGGGTATAATGTTGTTTCATTTCATGTAACATGGCAAAGTGGGTTAGAGTGCTGGACCACAGCTGGTATGATAAGGACAGAAAGAAAGCCTGACATTGGCAACCTAAATTCACACAAACACACTGATTCATCCCACCTTATTGACTATTTGACGCGCTGACTAACAGACCAATTGACCGCTCTGCCCCTGCTTTTCTCTCTTCCTCTTTATCTCTTTGTATTTATTTCCGCGGGGGAGGCTGGAAATATTTTTAGACATCATTAAATAAATTAAGTCAAGTAAATAACTTTCTCCTCGTTCGGTGAAAGTCACAGTGGATTCAGGCCAAGGATGTAGCCGATGTGTTTACGAGCCTTGTTACAGCCAAAACAATTGGGAATGTTGTGTGCTACATAACAATGAGAGCCCACTTTGTTTTTGAGAACATATTGGTTACAGTAAAAAGGAAGCTTTTGTCTGGGAGGGGATGTTTCATTGTTAGGTCAAGTACATAGGAGATGGGAGGTGGTTAACTGATTTGTGATGTTTGCTAGTTTTGTTTGGCCTTCCCTTCCTTTTTATGTATTTCAGAAATGTGAGACTCCTTCATCTGTTAAAGAACCATAAGTATATTAACTGTCAACTCTCTTCCATCCTCACCGTTTCATAGGTGGAGACGACCCGGCGAAGGACGTCGGGAAGCGGCCCCTGGGGCTCCAGTGTGGGGTAGTGGTCCCTGAGGTCAAACAGTAGTAAAGGTGCCCCGTCTGGTCCTGACACACTGGAGCCCAGAGCCAGCACGCACTGCATGAGGTTAGCCACTGCAGACACTCCACACAGCTCCCTGAACACTGCTACAGAGTTCTGTTGGAAAGAAAAGAGGGTAGACAGATATTACATCTGCAAATGTAAACCAACACAAAAAGTCTTTCACAATCTTTCTTATTTAATTAATTGTGTGAATGCTGATTTAGCAGCATACACAGTACTGTTATCCGATTCTTCCGTACGATTTTCGGTCACCTACTACTTCTGCATACTTTCAGCTACAAAAACCATTAAAATATCAAAATGTTCAGCCCTTTAAGGACATTTGTGCTTGTATTCAACTCTTCTCCACCATTTATACTTTTTAAAATATTAAGCTATTTTCTTTTTACATAGAAAGTCAATGGAGCAATCTTTAAATTCTCTTCAGGCTTCTTCCACTTCTAAATGCTACTCCTCCCACATAATTTCACCTATAGACGTCATTCAAACTTTAGACTGTCATATGTTACAGTGTGATTCAGCTTTTCAATATCTTTTACAGTTATGTTATCACTGTTTAAGTTTAGCTTTTTTTTATTTCCGTGTATTGCATGACTATGCTATGACAGTTTATTTGTTAGCATGGTAGCTTGATAGGGTGTTTTAAGCCCCCAACGTCGACTTAAAGGCAGCGCTGCGACCGTCGACTTCAAGGCACCTAACCCTAACCTTAACCATAACCCTACCCATTGCCTAATCCTAGTGCCTTCCAGGCAGCGCTGCCTTGAAGACGACGTCGGGGGCTTAAAACACCAAACACCGGCACTGTAGATCAGTGGTTAGCACTGTTCTAACTAGCACCAGCAAATAGGCACTGCAGACTCTCACCCTTCATCGACTTTTTCAGCATACTATACTATACTACCATACTATGAATTTTTTTGATATGACATACTATAAATTTTCTATCACTTTTTTCAACATACTATACTATGACTTTTTCGATATACTATACTATGATTTTTTTTTTACATTTTATACTATGACTTTTTTTCAGCATACTATACCAGAACTTCTTTATCACTTTTTTCGACATACTATATATACTATGATTATTTTTGACATACTATACTATGACTGTTTTATAACTTTTTTCGACATACTATACTATGACTTTTTTCAACATACTATACTATGAATTTTTTCGATATGATATAATAAAATTTTTTTCAAAATGCAATTCTATGATTTTTTTATAAATTTTTCGACATGAATTTTGTATCACTTTTTTGACATATACTATGACTATTTTCGACAGACTATACTATGACTTTTTTATCACTTTTTTGACATGCTATACTATGACTATTTATCACTTTTTTCAACATACTATGACCTTTTATCACTTTTTGCGACATACTATCTATGACTTTTTTATAACTTTTTTCTACATACTATACCATGACTTTTTTTTCACTTTTTCAACATACTATACTATGACTTTTTTATAATTTTTTTTGACATACTATACTATAACTTCTTTTATCACTTTTTTTGATATGCCATACTATGACTTTTTTCGACATGCTATACTATGAATTTTTATATATATTTTTGACATACAATATTACTTTTTTATCACTTTTTTTCAACATACTATACTATGACTTTTTTCGACATGCTATAATATGACTTTTTAATCACTTTTTTTGATATTACTTTTTTTTTTTATTATTTTTGGGCATTTTCAGCCTTTATTTTGATAGGACAGCAGACAACATAAAAGGGGAGATAGGGGGGAATGACATGCAGCAAAGGGCCACAGGTCGAAATCAAACCCGGGCCTGCTGCATAGAGGAGTAAACCTCTATATATGGGCACCCACTCTACCAACTATTTTTGACATTCTAAACTGACTTTTTATCACTTTTTTCGACATACTATACTATGACTGTTTTATCACTTTTTGACATCGGATACTATGATTTTTTTCAAAATGCTATACTATACTATAATGCTATACTATAGGGGCGGCCTATAGCTCACCCAGTGGGAGCGTTCGCTGTGTTGGCTGAGTCCTGCAATAAATACAATGAATAATCAATATTGTTACTTTTGCAAGCTAAATATTCACTCTTCCTCACCTGCATATTTTCCCTCAGGTCAGTGGCTTCTCTCAGCGGAGGAGCAGCCATCTTGAAAACCTCGTCCACAGCCCGGACCCCCAAGTCCCTCAGGGCGGTGTAGTCTCTCCCCTTGCGGGCCTTTCGCACAGACAGTCCCCTTTTGTAAGGCTTTCCCCCTCCTCGCCGATTGGTGAGGGCCACATGGACAAACAGCTTGGCGTGGGTAAGTTCCTCCCCTGTCAAAGACTGTAGTGGTACATGTCGGTAGCCCGGTTGTAGACAGTCCAGGCCGATGGTATACTGACCTGTGGTGGTAGGCAGATCACATTTAATTTAAAAGCATTTCAAAGAAATATGAAAACATGAGCGGTAATAACATTTTCCATCCACTCAAACCTAAACTATGATATCGTCCATTGAGTCCATTTACAGTAACCCTTCTGAACTCTGACCCTGACACCGACCTATGAAATCATCCCCTATGAAGTCATCATCCAGCACCACAAAGCGAACCATGGCAAGCTCCGGCAGGTTGATCTGGAACTCAAAGCTCTCATCAAAGACGGGGTTGTCCCCATTCTGTGTCACCGTCCTGGTGCGGCGCTCTGTGCAGTCAGCTGGGATGCCGTGGATTTCAACATACACGTAGGGGTCCACCACATCTCCTTTGGCCCCCGCACCCTTCGGCTTGGGCAGGTTCTGGCCGCTTATCACCTGGGAGAAGAAACATACTCATGAGTTGAGAGGATTATTCCAGTTTAATATAACTTCACATTTATTGTGGTTTGCACATTATTCCACCACACCTTGACATGGAGCAGCTGTGGAGACACACCAGGCACTGTGTCTCTGGTGTCGGCACTGAAATAAGACACCTCCTGCCGCATGATGGCTGGCCGCAGAACATAACCACAGTTCCCGTTCTGCCTGAACCAGGCTGTGTTCAGGTCCATCATCAGTCCTGCTGTCTGAAAATTCATGGACACAATCTGGCAACCGCACTTCCACAGGTCCTGAGGGTTCATGTTGCTTGAGTCAATACGCATGGGACTGGGGTACACCCGCGACAGGAAATGCTTGTTGTGATTGACAAAGTCGCCAGGACTCTCGCTAGCGAGACGCACGGCCAAAGACTCATGAAAGGAACACAGTTCCCAAGGGTTTTGGCTTTTCGATGATGTTGGGAAGTCAATAAAGAGGACTGAGCGGCAAAGAGTTACTAGGTCAGAGAGCTCCTTCAAGAGTTGGAAACGTTTGGGAAGAAGATGAGGAGGATTAGACTGAGTGACAGCTGTAAAAGAGACACTTTTCTGCACCATGTCCTTCTCATTTCCTCCAGGCACTGTCCCTCCACTGTTAGCCGCCTTCATCCTTTGACACATCTCTGCCCCTTCATCCTCCTCACTTACCTCCCCGTCCTCCCCATCAGAACCTGGCCCCAACTTTTTACCCTTTAGGAGAATTCGATTCTTTAGGGCATGGGGCGATGGTAGGTATGACTCCCCTTCGTAAGGGGGATCTGTGTATAAACTCTTCCCTAGTATCCCTATGAGATGTTGCCACAACACTTTCTGTTGTTGAAGTGAACAGTGGTTCTCAATACATATAATTAATGGGTACTGCGAGGCCACAAATGCAAACTTTCCAATTGCTTCTAACACACAACGCAGGACCAGTGGTGGGGAGAGGGTGTGTCCAGTACACACCACTGGCTCCTCATCGGGGCCGTCCCAGACGTCCACCTCCACACATCGACAACCCATCTTGAGAGCGCGGATGTAGCCGGAGATGTCGGACGGACCTCGAAACTGGTCCTCGATGAGGTAGGTGTTGTGGGAGGAGCTGATGTAGTAGTGAGACAAAGGCTGGGACATGTCCTGGCACACGGTGTCATGCTCCCTATCGAAGAGGTGGCACTCTGCCGAGGTGAGGTAGCTGGTGAAGCCATCCAGTGACAGGTATCCCTGCTGCCGGCCCTGCTCCGATGGCTCGTGGGCCTGGATGAGCTTCAGGCTGGTCTCCTCACTCACCTGGAGGACACAGTGAGAGAAGGGAATTGAGAGATAGAAAATTGGATAGGGGTGTAATGACATACAACAGGAATGCTGGGATTGCATTTGTTTTCTGCTATTTGTATGCATGATTAATTTATGTTACCCACTTGAGCCATGCCTTGCTCAGCCTCGAGGAACCTCATCAGGTCCTTGGTGTCCAGGAACTCCTTGTTGCTAGAGAACTGCACCAACAGAAAGTAGATCTCTGGGCGTGTGCAGAAGTCATGGAAGACCTCGATGAACTCCTGCCTAGTGACTCGCTCATTTCTTCCTATTAGTCTTTTGTTTTCGCCATGATCTTTAACTCCAGATTTGCTATCTAGAGTAAGCCCACACATCTTCTCCCTAACTCTTTGAAGCTCTTTAAACCTGTGCTCCACTTTGCCTCTGCCCACCCCAGGGTTCACGCCCTGTATCAACTTAATGGCTAACTGCAAGCGGATCCCTTCCTCGGCATCTTCCTGTCCGTCCGATTCAGCAGCAGAGGAGAACAACTGCTCCAGCCAGCCAATTCGAAGGCTGTCCTGACTGCTGGCGAGCATGTCCAGGGCATGTTTCCCATACTGCATCAGATACCTGGAGGAAGATGAGAGAAGACAAGGCAGATGCAGTTGGACAGAATATTTGCCTTACAATGCTGCATCACAAACATTTTCATTTTCAGCTCACTTTCATTTCGCTGACTCTCACATAAAACACCACAACTGCAGCAGTGGAATCAGTTTAAAGTCAAATCACATTCACTGCCATAGCCCTTCATCACAAGAATGTCTCAAAGGACTACACAAAGAAATCAGACCACCAAGATCTCACTATTCACCTCAATACAAGAAATACAAGAGAGAACACAAAGCCTAAGACATGAAATATCATGTTGGACTGACATAAAGGGCCTGACTAAATGAGCTAGCCTAGCCTACCCCACATGTACAAACCTCAGTTCAACCACAAATTGATGTCAATTTGTATCTACGTTGGCACCTTTGAGAAGCTCTGAAGATCAGAACATTCTTTACCTATCAAATGCATGTGGTGTGTTTCTGGTACATGTTACATCACAGGTGTACAATGTAAGACCGCTCCTAGTTTTATTGTTGTGTCATACCTCAGGCCAGTCACCCAAATGTTAGCCACTTCAGCAGAGTTGGCCACCAGGTCCAAACTTTCATACATCTCTCCATAGATGATAGAGAATGCACAGTCTTCTGAAATCTGCTCATAAACTCCACTGGTGCGGAAGGTTTCTGTGTTACGACCTGTCCGTACCTAGAATGTGAGACCATAAGTGATGCAAAAACCCACATCAGATATAATAAAAACAAATCAACTGCTTCCGTATGGTTCAGGGTTGTTTTTCATTGCCTCAGTCTAAAGGGATCAGTGAGATCATTCATAAAGTGAGGGAGGGTTGATTCATAAAGCTTTTTCTCTGGACACTGACCTCTCGTATGGAGGCCAGCGAGATGCGAGCTTTGTCTGACTCCTTCTTGGATGGCTCCCAGCATAGAGCCTGGAGGCCTGCGTCCAGCAGGTAGTAACGCTGGTAAACACGTGAGTTGGTTCGAATTTTCTTCAGCTCAATCCCCTCCACCTGCAAGCAAGATATGGATGAAGTTGTCACACACTGACTATCAGTGTAGAGCTCACTCATTTTCACTTCTGAACAAAACTCTGTTGAGTGTTTGAGAGGCTCAAAAGCCTGTGATCTAACAGAAACCACTGATGCATGCACTGCACATTAAATATTTCATGCACAGATATGTAAGATGTATATTCTATGTAAAGGGTTACACTGTGGCTGACCCACCATGGAGTGGATACAGTCTGCAGCGCTGCTAATCTTCTTCTCTGACAGGCTGCTGCTGAAGGACACTGTCTTCTTCCTCTCCCGACCAGCACGTGACCCATCCTGATGAGGAGGATTGGAAGGAAGGATGAAAAGATGGAGCAGAGAAAGAAAGGGGGGAGGGATACAATAAGAAGAAGACAGATAGTTATCCCTCTAAAGAGTAGGCTTTGCTTAGGCATGATAATAATTTCCATCCAGAATGGATCTCAAAGGATTAAAAGGCATGTCAGTTTATATAACCATACAGTACATAAACACAGATTATTTTGTCTACTACATAGAGCCTCCTCCTCCCAATCTGTTATTGTTTTTCCTGATGCTAAAAGCCTTTGCTTGACCTTCACCATTAGACCATTAATCATACCTGACCAGACAAAGGCAGCAGGCAGCAGCATTCTAATTCTGCCCCTCCGCAACGACACTGCAGACCCAATCAGTTTATCTGAGCCGACCATCGGAGCTCATCCATCTGATGTATTGACCAATCAGATATCACCCCCAAGAGAACAGATAAGAGCATATATGTGGGTGGTTATTCAATTATGGATATATTAGAGTCCTGATAAAATCCAATTAAATACTTAATTGAAGCTAAGGCAGGATAAACAGAATGACATAATTGTAGTTGATTTAATCGAAGTTAGGTGATGGAAGACGTAAACACCCTAACCCTCAACATATGATTGTCTTAAATCTTAAATATAGAAAATGTATATATATATATATATATATATATATATATATATATATATATATATAAATGTCAGAAAATACTTTAAAATTCCCATCACAGTTTCCTAGGGTCCACAGTGACGTCTTCAAATTTTGCTTGTCGACCAACTGTCCAAAACTCAAAGATATTCAGTTTACTATAATGTAAGACAAGGAAAAGCTGCAAATACTCACAGTGGAGAATCTGTACTCTGCAAACATTGGACATTGTTGCTGGGAAATGACCAATAATTGGCAATTCATTTTCTCGATTAACCGTTTCATACAGAATTCCAATAAAAATGAAAATATGTTATTATCATAGTCTAGATTCAGATTTCTTTCAGGAAGTTGTTTTGTTTTGAAATAGTGAATAAATCGAAACAAAATTTAGAAAATTCCAGTAAGTGCACATATGTCTGCAGTGGAAGATCAAATCCATCCAGCAGCCTGTTGCTGCACCTAACAAATACATAAGGCTCAGTTGTTTTGGAGTATTTAAGAAGTCGAAATTGATCACCAGTAGACCGATCAATATTTTCATATTCTTAATGAACATCTGTGAATACTGATCAGTGGCGGATTAATATCTACTTATCAGCATAACTCTTTTCTTTTCATTCAAACAAGAGTTTAAATGAACCTCAAGAGCACTTGGATCTTTTATGAGGGAACCCTTCATATGAAAGAAATCTGGGGGATATGAAAGACAAAAAGAGATAAAAGAAAGAAAGAGAGAAAAAAAATCCTGAACTGTGTGTTATCTAAAGAATATAAACATGTGAGAGAGAGGAAGCATAATTCACAGAGGATGAAAAGGTTTCCTTTAGAGGGAAGGCAGGGCGCCTAACCATCACAAATTCTCATAGAATTGTCTCATTAGGATGGAGAAGTGTTTCCAATGGCGACAAGTTTTTTATGGCCTGGGTGGCAAGGGAGGGAGGCGGCGCTCTAAAAATACCCTTGGTGCCAAGGGGTATGATAGAGGGAGTAAGAGGCGGTGTGGACAGAGAGACAGTTACTCTGAAAACTACAGAAAGCAAAAGGAAAAGCTCTGACAGTCAATTTTAGCGCCTTCAAAAATATATTAACAAAATAAAACCTCACCTGAGCTAATTGATGTGTGTTCTCATTACAGTAAAAAGCTCAGATGCAGCTCCACACCAACAGCAATTTATTTTGAAAACAGCACTGAATTTGAATCTGAAAGCTCATGGGAAGTTCCCAGTGACGCACAAATGAAACACACTTATTCATTTAACTCACAAATACACACACGTGCACCTTCACACAGGAGCGCACAGTACCACCGTACTCAGTCACACTTCTCTCTTTCCTTTCATGCAGTGCGATGACAGGCACCGGAGATTAATGTTGGTCTCAATCTATATCTCTTCCTCTGTGTGTGTGTGTGTGTGTGAGACATTTACGGTTAATGGTCCCTGTGCGGCTGTACCAGCACCAATCGCAGTCCACACGACACCCAATTAGGAAACTCCACATAAATACCATTGGTCTCCACAGACATGCATGTGACCAATAACAAACATGTCATCCCTGATTAATAAACAAGCAATGGAAAGATATTATATTGAAGCAACCTAATAAGCATCATATGGTGTGTTGTGTGCATGTCACAAGCTGTGCTTGCAGCAGGGGAAACACCAGAATTCTCCCAGTGGCCTGTTCAACAGTTGGGATTGAATTATCGCATGTGTGGAGGCTGTCCTGCACGTCCACCTCTGTTAGCCTACAACATAAATTACTGATAGAGAGAGAGAGACACATCCAAAGAATGCTGACGTCACTGTAGATTCTGAATCAATTATCCTGACAGGATAAAACGAGAGGGCACAGATTAATCTCCAAGTAGATAAGCACATGAATAAAATACAAAGGTAAATTTATTGATTTTTCGATGCAAAAAAAACCACACACTGTCCAACCAGATTAGAGTACACACACACACACACAGACACACACATAGAAAAAGAAAACAAGTGCAGCTTCTACCCGCTGATAAAAAATTCCATTTGACTTTAAGCTCTGTTTGAATGTCTCCGTCACAAATGCCCTATTTCGTTTTGTTTTTGAGTGGGGAAGATGAGTCTCCAAAACCACCACTGTGCTTCAAAACAGGAAGCCGCCTGTCAGCTTGTCACAGAGAGCTTCCTGTGGCTCAGCTGAGAACCGTGTGAAGCGACAATGCAGAGGACGAAGAAAGAACGAAAGAACAAAAGGATTCTTGATAAAGCAATACAGTAAAACCTCATCACTCCTGATTAGTGATATATTAGTTGTTATTTTTAGGTTTAAAACATATGTGAGCCCAACAAGTGATAAACATTGAGACCAAAAAACCCATTTGGATACTTTTGTAGCAATTCATAGCCACGTAGACAGAAAGTTTTCTTTGTTTATACATTGTTAATACAACCTGTTGAATATACTGTAGTTCCTATAGACCTTTATAAAAAATAAGGATTAAAACACTTGCTGTTACTTCAGCAGTATTTCACAGAGGTTAAGTATTTCTTTTCCAGCTGCCAGTTTTTATCTGATGGAAACACATAAAAGATTACAGTTTAAATACATTTGGAAACTATAATACAATATAAATACATTTTACACACTGCTATGTGATTACTGATGTTCCTGATAGGACATCTAGACTGACTGAACTGTAGTGACAGATGGACGGATGAAGGGCGAGAGAAATGGGGGAGACTGTGTGGCAGAGCAGATTGGATGCAGTTATCAGAGAAGGACCCACAAGATAACAGAGAGACATTACAGAAAGTTGAAACTTGAGAAGAGGACACAGATTAACTAAACAAGAGGAAAATAAAAAGATGAGCTAGAGGACGGATGGAGAGAAATAAATAGAAGCTCTTTGGCACATTAGTGTCTATGTTTATACGTACAGGCACAGAGCCTCTGCCCTTGGTATTTGCCTCTAGGTACCAGCATAGCCTTCATTAGCCAGCTTACATGCATGCAAAGTATGATGTACTGTATATGAGCGTATGCAACAAGCCCGTATCACTAATTACAGCATCTCAGAGTCCGCAGAATGAAGATGTAGGTCATTAGTGGGTGTTGTCTTTGATCCACTAATTAAGAGAGAAAGAAAATCAGAGAAAGCAAGATGGTTGTTAGGTGAGAGAATGTAAAGAATAGAGGAGTGGAAATTGGTAGGAAGGCAGAACTGTCATCCCTGTGGCCTTGTGTTTGACGGCAGATGATGGATGATTAATGGCGTAGGTTATTTCAGGGCCTGTCACCCTGGAGGAGGGGGGTGGGGGTAGCAACATGGGGAGGTTTGCTGTGAGGTTTATTTGAATTGTGTTAAACTCAACACTCACAACATGGTGCCGGCAGCCACCAGCATGTGTGTGTATCTTATCATCACGTGATACCATTGCTACGGAATAATTGCTTCTGATTGGAGAACATAGTTCCAATCAACCACTTACCCACCACTCTGAATCACTACACAAGGCTATTACACTGCAGGTAACCATAGCAATACTAATGATTCATGCTATGTACCAGTAAAGTCTTAATGATTAAACTGACCTAAATGTTGGTTACACAGGCTACATACAAACAAAAATAATGGATGACAACTTACACGCAGACACTCTTTTCTTCTTTGGTACGCTAGCTACATGTAGAAAACTAGTGCACTCGGAAAGCGCAGACCTCAGTGGGGAAACACCATTCTGACTCATGTAGGCCTAATGCTAGTCTTGTCCTTTACGTTATTATTTTCTTAAACCTGGACTAGAACTGAAATGTCGATCAATAGATTGGTCGATCTACCTAAAATGTATTTAAAAGAATTACAAAAAATCATGACTAAAAGTACACAGCCATGTTAGTTGCTCAGTGAAGCTGTAGGCCTACTAATGCCAAGCACAGCTGCTGATGTTTAGCAGGTATTATGTTTACTATGTTCACCATCTTAGTTAGTTTAGGGTTTTAGCATGCTAACATTTGCTAATAGGCACTAAACACAAAGCACAGCTGAGGCGGATGGGAATGCCATCAGTTTTGCAGGAATTTGGTCATAAACCAAACTACTTAAGAAAATATATTTTTTTATCTGATGATGGCACTAGATGAAAAGTCCCCAAAGTCATTACAGTTCATCCTGAGGGGAAATTAAGTACCAAATGTTATGGCAATCCACCCAATAGTTGTTGAGATATTTCACACCCAAAATGTTCTGACCTTTTCTAGACTTAACAATTAATCAATGAATCTAAAAAAACTCACTCACTACTTGGTATTCACTGCCATAACCAGGACTTCTTCATTGGTATCACTTACTAATTACAAAGTGTGTAATCATCACACCATCTGTGTCTTTGTGTGTGTGACTGAGATAGAAGACGGGACGTTGGGGTCAAACAGGGAGCAGGAAGCACTGTGTGTTCAAGTTATTCTATCATGTATGGGAATACTGTTCAACAGAAAATGTGGTGAGCATTCAGAGTAACTCAGCTGCTCAGTCTGACTATAAACCCCTGCCCTTGTGGTAAGAAGAGCTGCAGATGCTCTTTTACGCCTCAAACCTTTAAAGTCCCATGTGCGCTTAAGCACACATACACACAATCAAACACACAAACCACACAAAATGAAACATGTAAAAGGTTGACTTGAAAAGGTCATCTTGTCAGAGAGCTAACTGCGTTTTCAGCTGACAAACGTCACAGAGATATTTACTGAAGATAGGAGGACCACTGAAACCAACAACAGGCGGTTGGAGACTTGAGTCAGACATCAGCATTTCACATGCCTCCATGATGGTGAGGCTCGCTAACAGGCACAAACACAGACATCCATACACATACACACATGCATGGCTGGATGTATATTATAAATGTAGAGTGTGTATGTGGAGCGACTCAATCGCCAAAGGAGCTCCGAGTAGTAGCATGTTCTGTGGCTCCATCACAAGCAGAGAGCTGGATTCCATAGAAATATGAGAGTAGAATGTACATTGAACTGTTTGCCGTGGGCATTTGACTTATGAAAATAAATAGTGACCAGCTCATTGACCATAAATAGAACGAGTTAGCCCGCTACAATGGTCACAGTTCTTTGCAATGGCAACGGTATACAGAAAAATGTGCGCTGCTCTGACCATCCTGCTATTGATTTGAATGGGAATGTCTGTTCTACTCTCAGTCTATTTCTATGGTTTATCCTCTCCCTGTGCTGTGCAGGGATCATTCGTCTGCAGGCTAAAGTGTTTTAAAGCAGGCTAAAGATGCTGATTTGAACTGCAGGAGGTGCTCAGGGCTGCTCTGACTCAAACTACTGCCTTTTCCAGCTGTGTGCTAATGCTGCTCCCTCAGTCTGAAAAACACACACACAAAACAGACATCAACCACCTAGGCCAAAATTAAATACTTCACTTGCGCGTACATGCATACTTCACATACATAAAAAAAAACATGTACTAGGTTCTCCAGTCAGTGCCCTTGATTAAGGCACTGGCTCAGATCTGGAGTAGGTCCCCGGGCGCTGTAAATGGCTGGCTGCCCACTGCTCCCTTGAGGGATGGGTTAAATGCAGAGAATGAATGTGTATGTGACAATAAAGTACCTTTACATACATATTTATTTGAACCCAAATGATCATCTTTTCCTAAAATTAACCAAGTATTTTGGGTTGCATTCACAACGTTAACCATGTGTGACGTTAACTTAAAGTTGCTACAACAAGGTGGCACACCAACCGCCAATAACATGTAAGAAGTCATGAAACTCAGAAAATAACAAGTCAGCTTAATGTAAAAATGGGTTTCTCATGGGATGCAAGTGAAAGTCTTGTGTTTGACTCATTCATCCACAATAATGATCTACCTGATTCTCTACAAAAAGCCAGGCTGGATGTCAGGATTTATCCCAATTTCATACCAGCACTTTACATCTGGCAATTCTGATATTTGAAGTTGATTACTATTGTTTTCCACAGCTGTTGCAATGGATTGATCACAAAGGGAGTTATGAGCGAGCAAAGCTTTACCTGAGCTGCATCATTGACTGCCGTAATGCATTTTGCCTCCACCTGTCTCAACCTCTTCATTTATGTCATTGGCGGTGGATGTGCCACATTGTTGTAGCAACTTCAAGTTAATGCCACATGTGGTTACGTTGTGAATGCAACCCAAAATACTTGGTTAATTTTAGGAAAAGATGATGGTTTGAGTTAAAATATGTATGTTTGTTACGTAAGTTAAGTAATCAATAAATAAGTCACAAGGTGGCTTTAGACTGGACTTGAAACCTAACTTCCTGTAAGAAAGTCCTGTGTTTACTCACTTCACCATACATGCCATACTTATACACACATACATACATACTCACACATGTTATGCATGTATGTGCAAGTGAAGTATGCATGTATGTGCAAGTGAAGTATGCATGTAGGTGCAAGTGAAGTATGCATGTATGCGCAAGTGGTTAGTACTAGTATGTATGTATGTGCAAGTGAAGTATTCAATTCTGGCATAGGAGGCTTCTCATACCAAAATGCGCACACACACACACACACACACACACACACACACACACACACACACACACACACACACACACACACACACACACACACACACATTAGAGATATACCATATTTGCACACTTGTGTGAACACACTCTAAAATATGCTGTCCAGTAAAAACATATCTTAAAATTTGAAAAAAGGAGCTAACCATTTATTATTAATAGAGAGAGAGTTAGATGAAAAGATCGATACCCCTCTTCGATCATTCGGTTAGATGTAGCTGGAGCCAGGAGGTTAGCATAGCTTAGCATAAAGACTGAAAACAGGGGGTAACAGCATGGTTCTACACTTGTGCTTGTGTGCAAATTCAACAAACAACATATAACAAGTTAATTAGTGAGCTTTAGGTGCTGACGTGCATATTTGTTATCTTTGGACAGAGCCAGGCTAGCTGTGTCCCCTTGCTTTCAGTCTTCATGCTAAGCTATGCTATGCTAAGCTAAGGTTTATACTGAATGGGCAAAATTTAGTGGTATCAATCTTCTTATCCAGCTCTCAGCAAGAAAGCCAATTTATATAACCCAAAATGTTGCAATATCCTTTTCAGATGAGTTAACACTTAAAGAGGTGAGGCAATTATTGGCTTATATCCCTTTAAACTCCCATTAGATTATTATATTAAAGTGCATTGTTTTTCTTGGTTATTAAAAAGCGGAGAGTGCCCACATATACACTATCTCTCTCACACACACAAAGGACCACATTAACATGCCAACCATGTATTTCGGAGTCTCACGCTGGCATGAGTAACGAGAGAGCTGGAAAGCTGATATTTGTTTTGCCTAGCTGTGTTTTACTAGAAGGCAGGTCTGTGCAAGAGTGTGTGCTTGTGTGTGTGACTGAATGTGTGTGTTTTAAAACTAAGAGAGAGAGAGAGACAAAGAGAGTGCCTGATGGTTATCTACATCAAGATGAACTTGAAGCATAAACTGAGTGGGCACCTGATTCTGCATCTCCTTCACAGACAGAATAAATGAGAGGACAGCAGACAGCATGAAGTACTGATAAAATACAATTAAGGGTACTCTCATTACTTCAGCCGAAGCGAATGGAAGCACACCCCCCCCACACACACACACACACACACAGACACACACACACTGGACATAATCCCATGACTCCTGTGAAAAGTGGTCTGGAATGTCATATTTCCTGTTTATCTGCCTACATACCACCATATACTCCTATTGTGTGGAATCCTGAGTTTAGCCATATGGGTAATTTATGAAACAGCACATGTAGATTGATAGCTCCTGAGCTCTATCTATCCCAAGCCTCAGCTGTTTAGGATTCAAAACATGCTTATGGTGAAAGCATAAACGTATACGTGCACTGCTGTGCGAGACGGCTGGTTGATTGCTGAATGTTCTCAGCATTAAATGTGCCCACTGAACCTGAACAAGTCAAATACATCCTCATACCACAAATGCATGCTTCAATACACGGGATGGATATGCAATGTACAGAGTTTTTTTCCCCACACTGTCATGCATTACAACTCTTTGGAGTCATGTTTTTGGATGCAGTCAGGACTTATTTAATGCCATTTCTGACCCAGCATATAGAGATAACAGAACTTCCCTGAAGCAAACAGAGTGTTTTTAAACCCTCTGTGTCAGGCTGGCTGCAATGGCGTAACAAAAAAGAAGACAGACAAGACCAGGCCTGTGTGTTGGCAAATAGGTGAGAAACATTGAAAAAAGCAGTGTGTTACGCATCATCACCAACTGCTCATGACTTAATAGCAGAATTGCAACATGAACCTTGCGAGGAAATTGGCCAACTGGCCGGCTTCCTGTCTTGCAGAGTGGGAGCCAATCAGACACAGATGAAGCCATATTTGAATAATCATGTCTTTACAGGCAGTAGCTCTGGAGACAAGCAGCAACTAGAGATCAATACAAGACCTCCATGCCAAGAGGACTGAAACCATAAAAGGCCAAAGTCAATAGATGAGTTATTGATAAGATGTTGTTATTGGCAATACTTTAAATGCCTTATGATTAAAATAAACATAAACTGTTGTGATATCTATTTCAAGGGCTTTATACAAATAAACATTTGCTTAAATCTGAGCTCAGATCAGTGTAGGCTGTGGGGTTAATTGGACAGGGGTACGCAGAGGGCGAAGTGAATGCAATTTCTCATTCTAATAAAAGACTGCAGCAGGTGCATTCACTTATTAGTTCCTCCTCCTCCACTCTGGCTGATTAAGTGCTAATAAGTGACATTGCCTGCTGTTGTCTGTGGCTGGAACAAAGCCTTGCACATATATACCCTATATGATTGAAAAGCTCTGAAATTGAATGTTTTTTTTCTGGAGTCCTGTGAGGTCTGTAGTCAAGGCTTGAGGTTTAAATGTATGACAGGCAGCATTTAAACATCCTAAATGTGACATGAGGCACATTTTTAAGCACAAAATACTTCTACTCATTCGTCCAAATTTCTTCAACAGCACTGAAACATGATGCAAATGAGGTGACTGATAAATGTGCTCGAGACAGATGGAGCGGAAGTTGACAGGAAGCAGAGACAGTGTATTAACCGTTTATTTTCCAGGTTGCAGGTAGATTATGTCAGCAGTTTATGTCAGAGGGAGAGCTCCGTGGCTGTGTGTGTTAAGTCACCACATCTATACATGCACAACTCAGTAGTAATTTTATAGTGGCATTGTATTTTTTGTAGGACTATTTTAATTTTATTTTTTTACATCCCATGGCACCAGCATGCAGGGACTTGTAGTGCAATCCAGAAGCCATATCCTGCTTCGTCATGTATTTTACGGAATCATTAACTTATTGTTTAAGGTGGACTTGCAACAGTTTGCATGCGTGTTTTATTTGTTTATTGTGTTTCCTCTTACATGTAAAAGCAAGACGAGCTGTTTTCTCCTGACGGAAACGATGGCCTACCTTGATCAGACTGCTGCGTCGAGGAATTGGTTTGCAGGCTGAAAGTGAGCCCGCGCTCTCCGACGTCGGGGACTCGCAGCTGGATTGGTTTTGGACCCTCTTCACGGTGTCTGACACGCTGCAGTTTCCGTTTGACACCGGCTCTCCTCGGTGCGTCTCCAGGCTCATTCCGGCTCCTCCTGACGCTGCTTTCCAGCCAGCAACCGGCAGACCGACGGCTCTTTTGTTCTCTCCAAATTCAGCCATGGTGACACTTTTTTTTGGATTTCTCAGATATCTTGAAAGCGCCGGGGCTCCGAACGCAACAGCGCTGGACGCGGACGCAGGCGTGCCATCATCTGAAGTGAGCGATAGGCGACCGTGCGCCAAGAGCAGAGGAAACTTCTCTCTCTCTCTCTCTCTCTCTCTCTCCCTCTCTCTCTCTCTCTCTCTCTCTCTCTCTCTCTCTCTCTCTCTCTCTCTCTCTCTCTCTCTCTCTCTCTCTCTCTCTGGGTGACAGGAGGAGAGACAGCAGAGCGACAGCAGTGACCGACACCTACTACCTCCACCGCCAACACTCAACACATCTCCGGCCGCTGCGTTCAGGAAATGCACATGCTATATGGCTGTCTGCCTTCCCCTCCGCCGCCGCCGCCTTAATACATCCTCTTCCTACTGTGCTAAAGAACAACGTAGCCTACACCATGATGATTTCTACATAACATCAGCTCCTACTGTAGTTTCCCTCCCTCGCTGTCTCGCCAGTCTTCATCAGCAGGCGCTGGGTTTATGAGTGCAGCAGCAGCAGCAGCAGCGGGCTAGCATCTGTCACCGGTCTGTCAGATCGGTGGTTTGTTCTTGTCTGGTTCTCCAGCAACCGTGCTACTTTCTATTAATGGTTGATACATCAGTTATTAATGCTTTATAGATAATCCGCCAATTTTGGGTGACAAGTTGTGGAATATCTCTTTAATTGGTTTGATAGTTTATTTCTAGAAAAGGGCTGCAGAATAGCTTGACCAGAATCTATTCACTAACAACTTTTTAACATTTACAACTGCCGATTTGGTCATTAAAACACCCTATTAATGACTTATTAATGGGCACAGCTGCAAA
The DNA here is from genome assembly GCF_010015445.1 of Perca fluviatilis. Lineage (NCBI taxonomy): Eukaryota > Metazoa > Chordata > Actinopteri > Perciformes > Percidae > Perca > Perca fluviatilis. The sequence continues at coordinate 14,582,380 of NC_053124.1, read as the reverse complement.
CCTGACAATTAAATCCTTTTAATAATCACTTAGTAATATATTTATAACCGAATACCGTATATTAAACCCTTTTGACACTTATTGACATCTATAACTGCAGACTTGATGATTAAAACCCTCTATTAATGACTTATTGGCCTAACGTTCTTTGTAGACTAGATATTCAAACCCTTTATTTACTTGGCATTAGTATCTTATGTCATCTGTCTATGCCTTGAAAAAGTGGGTATTACGCCGTTTAGACTTGCACTCAAATTAATATTCTTTTCTGGTATGCACTTTTGAGACAGTCCCTTGCATACCTAAACACACAGTAGAATGCACCATCAACTGCCTCTCTAAATTTCAATTGAAATCAAGGTCAGGGATTTTGCTCAAGGATTCAGGGGGACATTTGTGTGATGCATTGCTCAGGGATAAATGCCAAGATCCATTCCGCATTTTTTTTGTTGCCCTAAATGCAATTACTAGAACTTAATAAATTATCAGTAAGAAAGGATAGAGTAGTGCATCCAGGTCCTATGGGTAGACTGTTTTTCATATTTTCTGAACTGCAGTGTTTCTGTGACTTTGCAAGATGACAAACATCACGCTCCAAATAGCTGAAATGATTTTGCTTGTTGACACACAGTTATACCAATACTTACACAAATCAAGGTCAGTGCAACGTCCACTGATGATCAAAAACTGAAGTCGAATTTTTGTGATGTAATACTAAGTAAATAGAGGTCTCACACTCTCATAAAGTGTTGGAGGACATGTCTGTGTTTTGCTCTTCTAGGCAGTTCAGTTGGCTCATTTTCATTAAAGAGAAATGATCCATTTAGCTTTCTAGGGGACTCTTTCTGAAGGACATTTACACATTAGCTTAAGGAGGAGCTGAAGGGACGATAGAGGATGACTAAACTGGAGCTGGAGTCAGAGGTTCCCTAAGTTACAGGACGGATGCTAGAGATGTACCACTGAAGTTAGTAGCATCTGTCACTGAAGTCTCCATCAGCTGCATTTAATAATATATAGATTTAATGTTGCAGTATTTTAGGCCCTATAATCTAGGATGGGTATTGATGCGGCAGCTGAATTTAGATGTCAGATGAATTATGGTTGAACCCACGAGTGCTGACTACAGAGTGCATCAAGCAATGCTGACATTAAAGGTGCTGTAGGTAGGATTGGGAAGATCCAGGACTTAGCCAAAACATTTTAATATCTAATATCTATAACTTTTCAGTCCCTCCCCCCTTTCTGCAAAAGCCCAAAACGGTCTCCTAAGCCCCTCCCCCCACAAGGCGTGTGCCTGAGCAGTGATTGACACACAGTTAGACACCACCCCCCCCCCCTACCCCGATTGGTGCATCCGAACAGGGAGTGGTGGATTTTTGTAAATCGCACTACAGGCTGTAGGTGGAGCCAGAGGAGCCACATTTCTTTTTTAAATTACCTGCTTCATGTTCTACTCAAACATAGGGTCAGTTTCAGCAAATATGACAGAAGGTTAGTTTTACCTACTGCACCTTTAATACAGCATCAGCCGCACAGCACCACTCACAAGCCACCTGATCTAAAGTTACAGGGTTGAGTATGTGAAACTATACCACTGGGGTTTTAATGCAAAAACATTCCTTACACAAAAGTTTGCAAAGTTGAATTAAAAGTCCATCATGAAAAGGCTCAGTTGGGGATTTGTGGCATCCTGTGGTATAATGTACAGCCTGTATGCAGAGAAAAGAATTAATCCCGTAAGGGGGTTTCATAATTAAGTCATGAATCTGCTTGTCAGTGCAGAGAATTGTTGCCACACTCCCAGCCAGACCTCAATCAGTGATGGTGAGGCACACTTATCAACCATTTTTTCTTCTTGCTTTGCATACAACTTCTCAGCCCTTAATCTGAATAAAACCCTCTTTAGTTTGATAGATGAGCCATGTTTTAACATCACTGTTGCATTACCAAAGCACTACGGTGAAGATATTTTGGCAACCCCTATGTCCCAACAATATGTGATACTGTTTCTCAAACCTAAGACCACACTTCCCATAAACCATACTTGCACTTGATGGCACACTGTTTTGCTGCATGAATATACATGATAACATATATTAATGATACAAGACTGTATCTCAGTGTAGATGTAGTGAGGGGACATTCTCATTGAGGGTACCAGTTCAAAGCCCTGTGGAATAGTGGTTTGCCTTTGCTGCCATCTAGTGTTTGCTATCAGAACACACTGCTGAGTTGAGAGAGCACTATAAATATTGACATCATCCAGTTGTTTTGCTGACTTTATTATCAAGTAATACATCTTAGCAATAACCCTCCACCCACTCTGAAACAAAAGAATCATATATAATATAGAAATGTAAAGTGCATCATAGTGCAAATACATATGAAAACTAGTTCTTTTCATTATGAGCTTACACCAGTTACTAGCCCCTTGACTAGAATCAGTATGAAACACATTGTAAATATCACGTTTTTGTTTTAGAGTTGTTTTGAAATACATTCTCCACATCCACACAATGTATCTTCTGTTTATTGTGTAGCTCACAGCTAGTATATGTTATGAACTTGGGGGTTTTAGTTTCAAACTTTAAGAGTCAATTTCCCAAATCATCAGAGAAAACCAAAAAATCATGCTTGATATCCTAAAATATTACATACAGATTTAAATGTCATCCACTATGACAAAAAATAATAAAAAAAGATTTGATTGTGGTCATGGTTGCCAATATGTGCTTACAACCGAGCTTTAGAACCTTTACGTGTTTCAGTTTACACCTGTGTTACTTTGGCATACAAACACAGACATTTTCTTTGGCATACATAGTTAGTTTAAAATACCGATGCTAGTTTTTAGTCATCCAGCTGGCAGAGGCATGCCACCCCACGGTTAATCCAGTGTTTCTGTGGCTTGTCAGAGGGCAGCTCGATGGACAGGACATAGTTGGTGGAGTGGCCGGTGGTGGACAAGGTGCCTCTGCGGGCGCTGGTTTTGTAAACAGGACAAACATAGATGTTTTCATGTTTAAACTTAGCCATTTCCCCTGGTTTCAGCTTGATGATGGGCAAAGAATCAAAGAGGATCTTGGGGAGGGACTCTCCAATGACCATGTTCTCTCTGTCCCAGCGCGCCCCCTCCATGTAAAGACCCTTGACATAGGCCCCGTCCTCTGGTTTCTCATCAATATGGGTCTCATTTTTGGTGACCTGGAACACAACTCAGAGCATGAATATCCACCCTAAATATATCCCTGTTATTATGAAATTCATATGATTGAATATGACCTGAAACACTGAGAAAGGTTGGCAAAATCATTACATGCCTCAAATTCAAAGCCAATGAAGTCTATGGGGATGGTGTACTTCCTGGCAAAATTCTGAGCCACTCCAGTGAGAAATGACTGGGTGAAGTAGAAGCCAGAGACCCAGAAGACTGTAGGTGGGCCGGTATCTATCCAATCCTGTCAAAAAGATATCCAAGCATATGCGTAGGAATCAGTATATTTTTTGGAAAAATGCAATGTAATCTATTCTCTATACAACCAGTGTTGCTTTACTACAATCCAAATGTTATAGATCAGTTTTTAAAATGATATTCATTATGCATATTCAAACAATTTCCCTGACTGTACATATGCTATTGGACTTGAACTACTATGTGCTTAATTTATCTTGCAAGTCATATTACAATGTTACCTTCGCTCAAGGACTGTATAACCTATAAAAATTATAATTCTTACTTGTAGGAACTTCAGCCTGGCTAAGAGATCAGTCACGTAGCTACCCATTGGCTTGAGAGAAGGGTATGACTTGGCTGCCCACATAGCGGGCAGCTTGCCCACCAGCATACTGTTGAAAACATTCTCAAGTTCAGCAGACATAACGATCTGGCCCTTCAAAGCTTTGCGGAGGTTTACCAAGCTGACGCGCACCACATGAGTGAGTCTGTTGAGAGGGGGAAAATAATGTTGTCAAGCATTAGTTGTAAATGATGCCATCAGTGTGTCCTACAAAAAACTGATCAATGATCATGAGTTATTGGTAAATAAGGTTTGTCTTTTCTAATATGAATATTTATTGCATAGCAGCCCAAGTTGTTAATACCTGTTAAAGCGGATGATTTCCTGCCTCAAAACCGTATTCATGGACTCCTCATACATGACTGGGTATTTATCTATCACCATTTGTATGTCAAAGTCTGCTGGCAGCTTAGACAGGATGTCTTCTGCAAGCTCATCTACTACCTCCTGCAACACAGGCGACAACACATAGCTTGAATATAAGTCAACACGTTTGCAAGTAATGTTTCCTCAGGGAAATAAGTGTAAGCCGAGAGGGTGAAATTAAAGTGATTCACACAACAGGCAGTGCAAACCTGAGGAGACTTGGCCCCGCCGCCTGTCTGCCTGGGCAGAGTCAGCAGTACTCCATCCAAGAGCTGATTGGTCTCTTGATTATCCTTTGTGATGTCAGCGTTGCTATGGAGTCCGAACACACAAGGATCGGCACAAATTGGAAGACTGCGAATGTAGTTAACATATGTCTGGAATAAAGAAAATAATTGATCAGATAGGATGATTAAAGCAGTACTTGAGTTATAACCGTGATCTTCAACACAGTGCCTCCCAGGCCAAACATGATCAAGGTTTCATTCCAGACGCTCTATGATTGAATGATTAATCCTCCTCTGGGTAACCTGTGGAATCTGCTGCTTTTGGGTTCATTTGAAATGCAAGCCTGTATGTACTTTGGCCATAACGATATCAGAAGACAACTGCTTTATGTCACGTCATGACTGATAACAATGGATATGACAGTCTTGCGCTGTAGCAATAATTAGGAATTGACCAGCGTTCTGACAGTACCTGATAGGGGCCATGAGCTGGGACATAATACAGATCTCCCTCACACAGGTGGTAGCCCTCCTGCTCTATCAGGTCCCAACTGTAGAAGATGGACAGAAGCGACAACAGCAGACGCCTGTCTTTGTCGTCTGTCACCCTGCCACCGTAGTTGCACTCACCTGAGAAAAGAGAGAAAAGAGATGATTATTAAAGCAAAAACAAAAGTTGGAAGTGCAAGCACAATGTTTTGATGTTAATTGTGCGGTTTTGTCAAGTTTGTTTAGTGATTATATAAGTGACATGTTACTATATACGCATGTTATATAAGCAAAGAGAGAGGGAGAGAGATTTGTGATAAAGGCCATTCATTTAAAAAAATAAAAATAAAAAAACCTGCCCAGAGGTTAAGGGTATCCACCAGGTTACATCAGCCTGTGATTCAAGGGTGACCTACTTACTCAAAATATCACCTCGGAGTTAAGTAATGCCCTGCTGTGTTACAACTATGGCATTTTCACCTGTAAGGTATGCGAGGGCCTCCAGTGGAACCTCATCATACTCATCCAGGAACATCTGGATCTGCCTCATACTGATCCTCAGATCAGACTCGTTGAACTCATAAGGAATATTCCAACCTGAGAGAAAATGGACAAACAACAGCAACAGGATTGTTTTACAATCAGAATAATGGTACAATAAAAATATTAAATAATCACAAAAATAAATCAAAATGGAAACCGTACTTTACAATAAGCCAAGGTAAAAATAAAATAAAATACATCACACGGGTCAAACAGTTAACTACAGCTAATATTCCTCACCCAGAGGTCCAAAGTTCCTCCTCTCCTGTACTAGGGCGTGGAAGAAGGTGAGGCCAAATAGGAACTTCTGCCAAGTGACCTGTTTCTTGGAGCTGTCAAAGAAGTCAGGGTCAGAGATGGGGTGACTCAGGTAAGAGCGCAACAGGTTGGCTCTTATTCCTTTAGGAGGCTCATTGGTCATCTTCAGCCCATTCTGCAGGATACTGACTGGGAACTTGTCAGATGGATAACTTGTTAACCACAATCTAGGAGAGAAGAAAAGATACTTGCCTTTATCGGTTTCTTCAGACAAGAACACGTTTCAGTTAAACTCACTGTGTAGTCTGTTACCTAAAGCTAGGGTGTGTGTTCTCTGGGGTGATGGTTTCCTCACAGATCCTGTCCAGAGCAGGCATCCAGCTGGTGGCCAGGTGACAGTTCTGCAGGACCACCCAGGTGCCATCTTTGATGCCTTTGATAATCATCTGTGCTGCGATGGGTCCTTGTCCCTGTCCAAGAGAAATGGTTTGGGTCTTGCTGCCCCCCATTTCGAGGTCATCGGCAAACTTCAGCAGACCTGAAGAAACAATGCAATACTCTATTAAGGACTTTTTGCACCCAGACATAAAACCATGAGCCACTTTTGAACCAAGTTTCCTTCTGTATTTAATTCTATATTATAGTTTGAATATATGGTTTGTGTGTAAAAGTGTAGAAAAGGTCACAAGTCTTTGATTAATCACCTGCCGTTGGATCAGACCCTGGTGACAACACAAAAATGAGAGGAGAGCAGCAGTTGGAGTCTTTGTAACTTCCTGCCAGGTCAAAGGTGGGCGGTTCAATGTAAGCCTGTCCCATGTTATTCACGATGAAATCCTGCACTGCTGGAACCATTTTATCTGGCCTGAAGCACCTGATTACTACCATTCTGTCCATCCCTTTCAAGGTATTCCACTGGTCGGGTAACTGGTCCTCATGGGGCTTCCCTGAATCATAGAGCTTCTTCCATTTTGAGACGCTGTCTCGGACATGTTCAAAGAAACCATCCAGGTTTGGAAGTTTGGACGCCCTGACGACTTCAGACCAAGATTTCTCAGACAGCCAATCTGGAGCAGGGTTTGGGTAAGGGTTATCTAAAGCAATGCCACCTGTTAGGAGGAAGCGCCAGACTTGGTCGTCAACCTGGCCCTTACCCTGCATGATTCCTACAGTGAGCAGCAGGGAGAAAAGCAACTTATCCTTCTCAAAAAGCGAGCGGCACACATTATTGTAGATGCTGAGGGTAAAGTGCTCAACAATATTGTTGATCCTTTCAGTCACATCGTCGCTCTTTAAGCTCTGGGCAATGGAATACAGGTAGAGGTTGATGAACCAGGTCAGGGAGTACTGGTACATAGGCTCGATGTTTGCTAATTCTGAGATACAGAAAAATAAAATGGAGGAGTGCTCAGCCACAGGACGGTAACCCATGCGAGTGTCATCAATCTCTTTCTCTGTGACACTGGCAATTTTTTGCTTCTCTGAGATCTCCTCAGAGAGGATTTTGGAGGATGACAAGATCTTAATGGCGGTCTCATCCTCCAGGATGTTCCCCTCAGAGGAGGAGAGCACTTTCAAGATCTTATCCTCAATTTCCTTCAGCTGCTTGTTGTTGGCAGCACTCTCCAGAATGAGCTGGTTCTTCTTCTCTTCCAGCTCAGGTTTCTCTTTGGCTGCTACAATCCCTAAAAGCTGGTCCTGTAGGCCTTGTGGCGTGATCATGAAGTTCAGCAGACAGACTTTGACAGCCACCTCTGGGAGGTAGTGAGGGTTCCTCAGCCCAGTTGTCATGTAGAACAAGAAGTCTTTAGAATATTCCACAATATTCTCCCCTATTTTCATGTACTCAACACCCTGCTGTTTAAAGGTCTGCTTCAGCAACACAGGTTCAAGTACTGGATCAAGCTCCTCTCCAATGTTCTCCAAAAGAACTGGGGTTCCGAACTGGATGCAGTTCTCCAAAATTCTCACATAGTTTCCATCAGATAGTTTGATGACAGCAAGTTTATTACCCTTCTCCATGTTCTTCACCCACTTGTTGGCTTGGCCTTGAGGGTCAATCATTAAGGGCCATCGACGGGAGTTAAACACAATGATGCCATTGTCTGTGGAGAAGGAGTCCACTGGCAGTCCAGCAATCTGCCATGCCCTGATGGACACCTGGTTACCCAGAGTGTTGCTGAGGGTTAAGACCTCAGAGCAGGGGATATTCTTCTTCTGGCACAGGATATGCCACTGCTCCTGGCACTCCATACGGTAGTCTACTGTGAATGCCCCAAGGTAAGATACAGTTCCCGAAGAGAGGAGGATGTCACCTGTCAGGTTGGTGTATCTGCAGAAGGGAGATATAGTACCAATCTGATTATATCAAAGTTCAGGTGCACCACACATCATGACTAATAGTTAAGATTAATATACATTAATATAGGTTTGTTTTGATACCTAACCCCGAGTAGCCTTGCGGCCTCGGTCCACCTGTCCTTCTCCCCACCCAGTCCTCCAATCAGCTTCTCTGCCCTGATCAGCTTCTGAGAACACAATTCAATGTTGTCCTCCAGGTCTTTCTTCTTGGTAATCATGGCCGCCAAGTCATCATTCAGGCTCTGCAGTCTGTCTACAACTTTTTTTAGCTCAGCTCTTTTTACAGTCAGCATTTCCATCTGTACAGCCAGCTCATCCTCAGCCAGCTTCAGTCTCTCCTTCTTGGGGGCTACCACTTTGGCTACACGCTCATACACTTCCATTGCTCGCACCCATTTACAGAGACCCTCACAAGCCGAGGAGACATTTTTGATGATAGAGGGCTGGAACTCTGGGTTGTCGACAAACTTGTCTCTGATTTTCTTCATGTACGGTGCAGGAATGTTGTCTCTGTCGTAGGCTTTGAGGCCTTCCAAAAACTTCAAGTCTCCCAGGAGTTTCTTTGAGGGGCCCCAGAAGTCCTCAATCATCTTACCTGCAACAAATTTATTGGAAACAGCAATGCTGTTATCATATTTTATATTGAGCTGAATATTTTCTTTCAAAAGTGCAATATAAACTTGATGCCATATAAAAATCATTCTTTCAAAGCTGTGATCTTACCTGAGCCACTCGGATCAGGCTTTCTCTCGGGTTTGATGCCCTTCATGATACAGATTGACTCCATGACTAGCTTGACCAGACCTGGTGGGTTCTGCATAGACTTAACTACCGTAATGTCTGCAGGTTTTAAGGTGTCCAAGGCTGATAGGGCAGCCTCTAATGCAGGCATTGCTTCTGCCAAGTCTCCCTCACACTCTTCCTGAAAGACAAACAATCCTTGTCTAAATACATAAATGGATGCAAACCAAAATACTGCACTTCTTAAAAACAATTGGTTGAAATATTTTAGAAAGAAATATTTGAAAACAATATAAACTATGGACATTTTTGCAATGGCAAAATGAGTCATTACTGTTGAAATATCTGTATACCTTAATGGCCTGGGCTGCAGCTGCTGCGTCATTCGCCACTTTCTCATCAGCAGACACAAGTTCCTTCTTAGCATCCACCTCCACTGTTTCCCCCTCTATCTTAACCATCATCTTATCTGTCTCAGCTGAGGTCTGGATGAGCTCTGGCTGCAAGGCAGTCAGCTCCTCCTGCATCACAGACACCTGTGGACATAGCATGATGTGTCAATATCATTCATATGGTCAGAAAACCAAAGTGAAATTCAAAGTAATATTGTTTGCCAGGGTGCAACACCTGAGATGCAGCGAACTCCAGTTTCTGGAGACCAATGATATAGCGCTTCCTTGCAGTATCCACTTCATTCCTCTTGGCATTGAGCAGAGTCTTGAAGGTGAGGATGAGTTCAAGGTAGGAGGTGGGCGTGACATAGTTGTGTCTCCTCAGTCTGGAGAAATACCTTTCAGACATATTTTTGACACTTGTCTGAAAGGTCTTGCACATCTCCACCACCCTGAGATCACAGAAAAACAACCTAAATGTGGGCATACTACATAGTGATAGATGCAAATTAAAGGGATACATTAGCATTAAGCTTTGTATCAGTAGAAACCCGGTAGTATTTAGAATGACCGTGCTTCCCTCTGTCATGTCCCCCTGAAACTAGATTTCTCTGTATTGTGGGTCTGGAAAAAAGCCTCAGATGACGCAAAAATCGTCATTTAGCGTCATCTGAGGCATTTTTGCCCAGAATCTATCCAGCTACCAGGCCTGCTAGCCCTCCGAGCAGATGTTGCTCTGTCGGGTAAGACTCATGGAGGCGGGCTGTGTTAACACGGACACGGACTGGTGCAGAAATGGGGTGCTTTTATCCAACTACTGCTAACTGCTGGTGGAGTTTGTGACTGTTAGATGCCCACCATTCTACATTGCACGCAAATTCACGGCTGTGTTTATACTCTGTGTTTACAGCCCACCAAGCGATAATGCTACCAATTAGCTGAACTTTATGGAGCCTATAATGTGTGTGCACTAAATGTAGCCTATTTCGTATGTCATTTTTATATATTTTAAATGTGTAACACCATTTGAGTCACGGTGAAACGTTGTTTTGTGTATATGGTTGAAATGACAATAAAACACATTTGAGTTGACTTAACGGTCTCACTGTCTATTATGTCTGTAAACAGTAGGCGTGGCTTGGGAGTGGACTAGTAGGGAAGCGAAGCAAGTGCATTCTGGGAGTTGTTGTCTTTCTTCCACATGAGCCAAAAATAAATGTTCTGGCTTTTCTCAGTCCAGAAGGCACCAACTTCTAAAAGATTTTCACATTTCTACTACATAAATTACCCAATTTAACTTTCCAGTGGTGAAATATCCCTTTAAGTATGTGCCACAGTCAAGCAGCTAGAATTAGTACTACTTTTTTGCACCCTTCTTATGTCCTTACTCCAGTCTGATGTTACTTTCCATTTCCACATCCTCAAGGAATTTGTGTGCCACCATTTCCAGAGCATCATTTGGCCAAGCATGGAACCAGTCAATTGTGCAGCAGTTGATAAGGGAGGGGAACATCCTAAGACGGTTCCTAAAGGCATCACCGATAGGACTCATTGCTGTTGAATGCAATAAATCCCAGTTACTTACTAAAACTTCAATAAAAAAAACAAACGAAAAAGGGCAGGTAAAAGTGCCTACCTAGCACAATGTGAAGGTTAGCCTTCACACGGTCAATGAAGAAGTTGTACATTGAGAGCGGAGTGGCATCGATCTTTTTTCCCTCAAGCCGGGCTATTCCCTGCACTTTATCTATGATGTCAGCACGTTCGTCGGCAGCAAAGATGTTCGGCACATCACCAGTGTTAAGCAGCATGTTGATGTCTTCTAACATAGCCTCATCCTTAATTTGGCTGTCGTTGAACAGGAAAACCAGGTTCTTTCCCTCGATGCCTGCTTTAAGCATAATCCGCTTCAGGTCATCACGCCAGTCTGACATGCTGTAGTTCTTGGTCAACTCAATCTGGAACAGGACATAATCGTTGATATAGGTGCCCAGCTTAGTGGTGCTCTGACGCCCTGAACCGCCAATGCCGACGAGCAGAAGGTGGCCATTGTCTTGTTTCAGCACACGGCATATGCGGGAAATGTGCTCAATGGCAAATTTGAACATTACAAGGGGCATTGGTGCCTTACTGCAGTTGTTGTACTCATTCAGGTAGAACTCCATCACTTCTTGTAAGGCACACAAGTCTGTGATTTCATCGTAGGCCTTAACGTCAGAATCAGGCTTGCCATAGTCCCCGAAGAACAAGCTACGGATGCTCTCGTCCACTACATTGCCATCTGTGCTTAGATGGCTCAGGAGCTAGACAACAATAGGAGAGATTTAGGATTAAACGCAGTGTACAGTTTTGAATCTAGATCATAACACACTACACTACACAAAGCAGCAGCTTCTTTCACAGTTTGTTTGTGTACTGAATCTGCTTGTGATTGCAGTGCTGTATAGGTGACTTGGAAATGTTTAGGTTTGTACTTTCCCACTAGCACTTGGATGCAGAAGTAGTTATTGAATGAAAAATGTATCTAACAGCAGAAACCCTTTAAACTGATTTCGACCCAAATCTACTAAAGTGATCTTTTTGCAAATAGCTTTTTATCTATCTATTTAGCTCTGCAAGTCAGTCTGGCCAATTCTGGCCCATTCAAGCCCATTACCAATTTTTCCAAATCGAGGTACAAATCACAACCATTGAGGCGGGCTTTACACGATGACTATAGCGCAGCGAGGCAAGCAGCTTTTTGTTTACATTCAACATGGCGGCCACCGAAGCGCAGCAACCCGTTGATGTCGCTGTCGCTGTTACGTCACCCGGATCGTTGGTCTGATTGGTTGAAGGACTATCCAATTGCGCCCAGAGGCATTTGAGCGGCGTCCGTTGGTGACGCCCCTTTGGAAATGAGCTGTGAATGAACCTTGCCCAGACCCACTCTCAGTTACATCTGAGAAGGGTCTGGTGTAAACCAGGCTACTTTTATAATTTTAATTTGTTATATAAAATGGCAGGACTAATAAACTATTGTTTTGACTTTACTAAAATAATAATTGTTAAGTGTGTGTGCGGACACTAATCAAACATACCTTTTCCACGTTCTGCTTAAAGAAGTTTGAGGTTCTCTCTTTGACAATACCAAAGAATGTCTCCCTGTCTTCATTGTCAATGAGTCGGTCATAGAAAACCCGGTAGACCTCATGGATCCACAGGCGTATCAGTTTGTTTCCGTCCTGACATAAACAGCCAACATACATGGAAAAGATACATCAATTCAGAACAATTAACTTAAATATTTCACTATCGTCTCCCCTCTTACCTGCATGTGGGTATGTGGAGCCAGGAGCACACCCCGTATCACTCGAGCAAAGTCCCGCAGGTTGAAGATGTAGTGGGACTTAGACGGGGTGGGGAGGAAGCTGTCCATGGTATCATTATAGACTGCCATGGTGGCCTGGACCATGATCTTGCCTAGCCTTGGGTGTAACACAAAAAACGGTATTTCTTTCTGACAAAGATAATTTATTTAATTATGCCACTGTTTGACATTCTAATACATATTTCACAAGTTACCTGTAGAAAGAGGCATCAAAGCCCTTGCTGAAGTGCCAGTCAGTGATGGAGCTGAATATCTTGGTCAGTGTTTCAACATCAAAGGAATCAATTGAGATGACATTCAAGTGGCGGGTGAAGCGGCCTAGCATTTAAAAAATGTTGTCAGTTTGATCTGCGGCTTTCTTTTGATGAAATTACTATTATCAAATAAATAATTATTTCAAAAATACCTGTAATGTCATTTTTCCCACCACCAGGAGGCCCCATTGCAGACATAAACAGCACGTCCTCTATGTTTATTCTGGAGGTGTCGGCCTTGTCATACCAGTGACGATGGTCAATCCACTGCCTTAACAGCTCGATTGGGGGTTGGGCACCGTAGATTTCTTTAGCTGGCATATTCAGATCATCTATGTAGAAGAGATAACAATCAATTTGTATGTGAAAAGACTATCAAACACTCAATGATCCAATTTTAGTCCAAGAGTGTGGGATCTGTATTTGGGTCTATCTTTACCAACATAGATGATACACTTCTTTCCCATAGGAGGTCCAAACACGCCCTTCCTTCGTCGGTCCAGCTTGGCCATGATGATGTCTTGAGTCTGATTTGCTGAGGTTCGGGCTGAGAAGTTGATACAGTTTGGTGTGTACTGCTCTTTAGGCAGCTTTACCAAGAAGCTTTTGTTGATGACAGATTTGCCAGTGCCAGTGGGCCCAACAAACAACATAGGTATCTCATGTGCCAGGTAGGTACGCAGGAAAAAAAGCTGACGTGCCGTCTCCATGGTTGGGATAATGAGGTCTGACACCTGGTAAGGAAAAGCATAGTTTCAGCGAACATGGAGATTTACAGTGGCATCTTTAGCAGCAGTAGTAACCTCTGTGGCATAAACATACTCACATTGGCTGCAACTGGAATGACATTTTCTTCATTTGTAATTGAATCAGTCCATATATTCCACTGTCCTTGTCCATCCTTATGAAAGTAGTAGTCGTAGACAGTGCCTGCAAAACAAGTAAACATGAGGCATTTCTAATGTTAAACGGGCAGGTTTTTAACTGCTATAGTAACTGCATATGTAAATAAATGTGTGACCTCTCTCAGGGAAGATGTTGTTCTTTTTGAGTTTGATACTCTTAGGCCGAGGGTGCTCATCGTCCATGCCCATGATCAGATTGCGGTAGAAGACATCAAACTTCTTACGGCTGTTCCCAGCGATGGTCCCACCCACAGTCCATACAACAGCAAATATAAACAAACCCTGCAGCCACATGGTTATCTGCTGGCTGGACATCTGAGTACCATCAGCTCCGGAGGCAGAAATTTCATCTGGGTATAGACAAGACCGTTAACCCACACAGACCCACAGCCGCACACACACACACACACACACACACACACACACACACACACACACACACAGCTAAAAAGAAATATGTATAAATTATCAATTAAATACAATTCTTACTAACCCATAAGGCAGGTGTACAACTTCATTAGACTGGAGGCCAAGTGAATGGGAGATGTTTGAACCACAAAGCGACACTCTCTATCTATAAAGTCCAGACAGGGCTGAACTAGCCAATCAAACAGGTCCACTATCTGTGAGACAAAAGTTCAAAGAAGCAGGTATAAGACACATCATATGACACCTTTAAGGACATAAAAACAACAAAAACTGAGCATCAATGAGCCAATTAGAATAAGCGTGTTTGTAATGTCACCAGTTCTCTATGTTCAGTGCTCAGGCTTTGGGCGGTTATTGGCAGGTGTGTATGAATGTCGACGAGGGGCATCTGCTGAGGTGCTGGAGGATGTCCATCCGTATATCACACCTGGTCAACACAATGTTTACATTCAAAAGTTACAACAAAATACAGATAAATTTCGGAAACGTGTGCTTTCCACACACACACACACACACACACACACACACACACACACACACACACACACACACACACACACACACACACACACACACACACACACACACACACACACAACACACTCTCTCTCTCTCTCTCTCCCTCTCTAAAGTTGCTAGCGTCGCTTCTGTCTGTGCTGCTTACCTACTGACGGTAGCCGGAGAGGCTTGCTCCAGGTCAGCAGCCTCAAAGATGAGACTCATCTTGCTACTCATCTGGATGATCTCGCCACTCATCAGACAAAGCTAGCAGAGAACAAAGTGAACAGGACAGAGGCAAAGTCTGACCAACCAGTTGACTAACTAATTGCTAGCATTTAACACCCAGGATTTTAACAGAAGTACATAAAAAAAACTACAGCGAGGAAAGCATCAAAGTGGCCAGTACCTTCTTGTTGTCATCCAGAACAGTATTCATGTTCTCGATCCAGACAGCATCAATGGGCCCATCGAAGATGATCCACTGTCGATTATCTGAAGTGTTGATGGCCTGATCCCTGTAGGAGGTGGCCAGCACACCATCAGACCACTCATGGCTGACTGGATCAAAGCAGCCATACAGCTGGCCCATGGTGATGGCCTTGGGGTTGATGATGCAGTAATCCACTGCAAACTCCTCCACCAAATTGTCTGAAAAAGTGGAATGAGAGAGAATAAACTCTTATGAATAACAATTGCAAATAATTCAAAACTGAAATAAAAATCATATCTTTGTTAATGGCTTGCTAGGAACCAACGTATGGTTAAAAAAACATGGTGGCAGTGGCCCGGGTTAGCTCAGTTGGTAGAGCAGGCGCACATATATAGAGGTTTACTCCTTGACGCAGCAGCCGCGGGTTCGACACCGACCTGCGGCCCTTTGCTGCATGTCATTCCCCCTCTCTCTCCCCTTTCATGTCTTCATCTGTCCTGTAAAAATAAAAGGCCTAAAAATGCCCAAAAAATAATCTTAAAAAAAACATGGTGGCAACTAGAAGATAAATATTAATTGCAATACCTACCCCTATAAAGGTCCCCAAGGGCAGCAGAAAGAACTTTATATGCACAAGTCTTTCCTCCAAGAGGGTCTCCTACTATCATGAATCCATGGCGTACCAACATCATCTCATACACCTAAACACAATCACAAATCAAATTCTGAGCACATTTATGTGGTTGATGTATAACAACTAGCAAAACAACGTTTATGAGCGTAAAGTATTACAGTATTACTGTATGCTCCTGCTTGGTACCTGGATCATTTTGCCAATGAACCATGGGACAGACTGGAGGTTGAGCTTAGCAATGTTGTCATTAAGAGCCTTGAGGAGGAGATCATAGTCGGGTTTTGGAAGGACCACACCAGGGAATAAATCTGAGATGATACCCTGTGGCAGCAGATGGAGAATTACATTAACTAATTAGTAAACCAATTCATGCATTCTTTACATAGGAAAAAAAGAAACACTAGTGATTACAATTGGATTTGGTACAAAGTCTGTCACCTGAAACAGTGGCACATCCTGTGCTAGAAATTTGGCCATGTTGACGTCCATCAGCGCCCTAAGCAACAGCACACTCTCGTTCTCCTCGGGGTACTTCAGCTTCAGGTTCCCTGCTGCAGTCAGCACAGACTTCACAGCTCGCATACCATAGTCATAGTGGTGTTGGGAAGACAGCTGCTCGGAGCACAAGCGGTAGGTGGCCACAATCTTCCCGGCGAGACTGGAATTTTAGATGTATGAGGCTTGATGAATCAACCAACCAGGAGCTAAGAGTAGCCCAGAAAGAAAGTATTCTTAATAAAAATATGTTGTCCAGGACATCATTCACACATACCTGCGAGACTCAATGAAGCCCATGGAGTATAAGGAGATTTCTCCAATGAGACCATAGTCTGGCACCATCATAGCAACTGTACGAAACAGAGCCTACAAGACAAGATTGATAGGTATACATCCGGTGCCAGCATCTTATTCTCTCTTATTAAACTCTACTACATTACACTTTTCAAAGCTCTTCTTCATTATCATATTCTGCTCTGTTGAGTAATGTTTAAGACTATGCTGAAGTGTTACAGTGATGTACCTTTAGGTTGTCAGGGAGCTCTGCCCTGCCAGCATAACCAGGGTTCATGGTGATGAACACAGAGCAGGTTGGGTTGAGTGACAGCTCGGTCCCCTCAAACAGGAAGGTCTTCAGATCCTTGGCAATGGCCTGTTGTATGCTGAGGATCTGCTGAGCCACCACAGAGAGCACCTCCACCTGTGACACACCAAAAAGACACATGAGTAACTACGTGAACAAATATGATAAAAAAAGAAAAGAATATGCATTTATGTGACTTGCAATGTGACTGAGAAATAACATTATATAATATTCATGGATTATTCTGGATTATAATTTACTCGCAAATTTACATTTTGCAGGCTAAATATTCTCCTCAAGTGGGAGCTATAAAGTAGTTTTCTCTGCATTCATCATTTGCATAAAAATGTAAGTGCTGATATGTTTGTTATCTAATTGCTTGGCTACAAAACAGCTAATCCCATGTGTTGTACTGCCATTGTTAAAAAAAAAAATGTTTGTGCACAGGTAAATCAGGGCCGATTAAGGTGCATGGTACATTTGTGTAGAAGAAGATGAGAGAAAGCACAAGACACAATATGAAATTATGGATATTCTGATATATGAAAAGGTGATTGTACCTGACTCTATAATACAAAGGAAGCCAGTGCAATACAGACAAGACTGGAGTCAGTTTTTTTAAGAAAACTCTAGCAGTAATGTTTTGTACGTTGCAATCTGTCAATTTCTCTCTTTCTTAAGACAGTTCTGTATTAAAATAATCCAGCAGCGTCTTTATATCCTATTGAGTTGCAGGATTCTCTGTTGTTCCAAATCTATTAAGATTCTGAACATAATTCTTCATCCGAGATGCCAAACTGACCATTTGAGCTTTATCATTAACATGTTACCAATAACAAACAAAAAAATAGTAAACCTAATATTAATAGAATATATGTTCACTTGTCCTAAACTACTATTCAGTTAAAGCAGATAGGGTATTTGGGTCGTTTGATTTAACAGATTTACAGATTTGACCACTATAACAATAGCTGTGCTCACCTCAATACGATTGAACTCATCAAAGCAGGCCCAAGCTCCAGACTGAGCCAGTCCTTTAAAGAACTTACTCATGGCCTTGTAGTCCAGACCATCGGAGCAGTTGAACACCACACACTAAGATAAGATAAGATAAGATAAAAATGTATTTATCCCAAGGGATATACAGAAAAATAACAGCTCATGTGTCAGTTTTAAGAAAAGCAAAAACAAATAAAATGCAGATCAGTGTTTCACTGAGGTGTACCTGTTTAGCCAAAGCTTTTGCCAGATCTTTTGTGGTCTCAGTCTTGCCAGTTCCAGCAGGACCCTCAGGAGCTCCCCCCAAGTTCAACTTCAAAGCCCCCATTAGAGTTCTGATATAGCACAAATTTGACCAAATGATACAATGAAAGAACTTCACATCTTTTGACATTTGAATTAACTTTAGAAGTGACGGTATGTCAGAATAAATTGTTTTACCATGATGTATTTTGCAACTCTCTTCCATAGCCAAGGATAAGGGATCAAATAAACTGTAACTAACCTGTAGCAGCGGTCAGTAAGCGGTGTAATGACAAGACGGGGGGAATTGCCCAGATATTCATAGCCATATTTCAAGCAGGTGGTGATCATGCGCAGCATCACTTCTCCATCCTCCCAGAAGTAACGCAGCTGAGAAATCCACGCAAAGTCATTCAGTGAGGAGATGCCGTCCTTTGCCAGTTTTGCCACAACATCTCGAGCTAGTAGAGGAAGAAAGCATGAGATTGTCTGCAAGCTAACTTTAATCAAGAGAGCATATTTTGTATTCCTTTAAAAGAACAGTTATATTACCATGAACATCTATAACAGTAAGACCACCAAGGGTCATCCTTGCCCCTCCTGGCAGCTTCCCACGCACCAGCTCCACAATGTCACCAATCTGAGCGTTGCATTTCTCCACATATGCCTTTAGATGGAATAGAAAATCAGTCCAATGGTTAGGCTAGGTGTAATCATTATGTAAGTTTTAAACTTAAAGAAGTTGTCTTTCTATGTGGAAGTTAGCAGAGGATTTACTGACAGGCAGTGTGTTGGTCTGGATGGCTTCAGATACTTCAGTAGTCCAAAAGATAGAAGAGGCACAAATGACAACTTGGCCAGGCCACTGCAACACCCACTTCTTCCTGGGCAACTAGGGCAAAAAAAAAAGATAAAACATTACACAGTAGAGATAAAAACCGTACACTGCTGATGGATGGTTTGATAAAATGAAACGAAGTCCCCAGTATAGTCCCCAGTATAGTCATGACTTGCCCACATCTACTATCAGTCAAGTTCATCACAGATTCAAAAACTAAGTTTTACCTCTGTATACTGCATCACTCCTTGATGGATAACATGTCGAACACTCCTCAGCATTAGCTTCTCCACCTGCAGCAGCCACTTCTCTACCATACCCTAAAACAGCACACACATACAGTATGTTCACTTTGTTATGTCCAACAAAGTAAACTTTGTTAAGAAATATAAGAACATAAAAGATATGATACATTTAGTATATCCATTTAATGTAAAAAATAATATATGATACAACTACGGGCACAATGTATAAAAACCTTGTATGTATGTTCTATACCTTGGCTTGTGCTGGATAAATCTTTTCTGTGAAGGCCACAGTCTCCTTCTCGGAACTGATCATGCCAACGATCTCCAAGTCCTCAGTGAACTCCAGTTTGGCAATGCCCTCAAAGCACTTCTTCAGGTGGGGCTGCACACACAGTGGGTCTTTAGTCTGTGACAGGATCTCCAGCAGCTCGTCGTTGGAAAGGAAGAAGAACCTGGGAATATGACGAGGAGAGACAAAACAAAAACAGTCACTTGACAAGACCCTTAAAAAGAATGTCAAGTGCTCACTGTGTCATGTTGTCATGTGTATGTTCTGTAATGTAAGCAAAATTAAAGTGTTTTTAATGTCCCTGACGAGTAATTTGGTGTACAGACATAAGTCAAAACAGTCAAAAGCTATTATAATGTACTATTAGGGCTAATACTAGTGGTCAAAACCTTGGGAAATACAGCCTCTTCTGTTCCAGGTAGGTATTGAGGCCTTTTTGGATGTCCTCTAGAAACACATTGGACTCCTGTAGCCGTTCCAGCATGTTGGGCTGACCTGTAGCCACCAGCACACGCGTATCCTTAACCTGGACCAGTGAAATCACACAGAAGCCAAAGCAAAGCAAAGTGCATGAGACATGAGAAGTTTTGCATACTAAAACAGGAAGATGTGTTTCAGGAGTATCTTACCGACTCAGCGATGATGTCCTTCCAGTAGCTATCCACAATGGCAAACTTGCGTCCCTCCTCAGGCATCTGGGCAATGATGTCCTCAGAGCTGAAGATGGGTTCGAGGTAGAGCCAAGTAGCTTGACACTTCAACATGGAGTCGAGGATGTCCTGCATACTCAGCAGCTTGTCCTCCCATTGCTAGGTAGGAACGTTATGGTGAGAAATACACAATTATAGCAACAACAAGCTATTGTTGTGTCCCACAGTTGTGGCATTTCTAAAGTATAGTTTACAAAATGCTTTAACGATCCAACAGCCAACATCACACTCAAGACATTAATGATCAAAAACCCACAAAAAAATAAGATGACAGGCAGAAATGATACTCAAAAATGGTAGTGTAAAAAAAAAAAACATATACAGTACCACGTTCAATCCATAAAATATATTTGCATTCAGGAGATTGCTGTGTGGAACAGGTTGTTCCAAGCTTTTTATGGTAATTTTATGGCAAAGCCATTTCCACTGGTGTAGAGAGTGGGACAGCTGAGGTTGTTTTATGCAGAACAGGCTATTTTGTTACTTGTTCTGGCATGAAAGTGTGCTTGCATTTCCATCTGCTCACACCGCCTCCATCGCACACACAACAGTTACTTTTGTGGCTCCAATTGGCAGAGGGGCACACACAGACTTCCAAAACCACACAAACTCATTTAATGTATGTTGGCTCTTTGGCTTATATATATTTTCAAAGTCTAAAGGGAACCAAGAGTGACTTGTGGTGCCATGTCTTACCTTACATGCAGTTTCTATTGGCTTAATGAAAGGTGAACCTCGTATGGTCTGCGTCTTAATAATGTGGTCATCAAGAAGCATTTGGATTTCATCCACTGCGGACATAATACTGGTACCCTGTGGTGAAATATTAAATGTATTTAATACAAAAAAAAAGTTGATGTCAATTTCCTGCATGGAAATTAATTATTAGTTAAAGACGACATAACCAACCAAAAATGTTGTAATATTTCAACATTCAATATGTAATTCTTTGGAAAAAGTTACAATGACAATCCAATTGTGGTGTGTCTATTGTAATAAGTATGTGATTATTTATGCGTTTGTCTTACTGTATCTCTGTATGGAGTGAAAGTGAACCGGAGCTCGACCCATTCATTTCTCATCTTATCCATGGATTTTTCCAGAGAGTACTCCTTACTAGCCAATGCGCCAACCTCTTCCAACCTAGGGCAGAGGTAAAAAAAAATAAAAATTAATCCATCACCTTCTGATCATGGTAAATATTTCCATTACTCTGGGTTACTTTTTCTTACAAGCCATGATTTACCTCTAAACACAGTACATTTATTCTGCTCTTTCCATGTATTCCAACATGTCAGTAAAGTGTCTTACTTTTTAGAGAACTTGGAAAGCCCCAGTTCCAACATGTTCAGCAGTGAGCTGCTCACATCCGGTTTGACAGCAAAGCCCACAATGCTGCTAATCTGTAGACGGACAGAAAGTGTCGTAAATTATTTAGCTTCATGGATCACAGGACACGCAGGACACTTGGTCCACACAAAGTGAATCTGATACTGGATCGTCAGATGGTCTAATGAAACTAAAACACTAATAGAGCTGACCGTGTCCCAGTGACGGTCTTTGATGCCAGGGTTACAGATGGTCGACAGGATGGGTAAGTGCTGCTTGAACTCGTCCAACTTGCTTTTAAAGCTTTTGGCCACCCGACAAGGCCCGGGAAGATTAGAGAAAGACTTTGTCAGTTTATGCATGGTCCTCCACATGCCATCTAGTTCATCAGAGATTTTCTCAGCATCCAGGTGTAGGAAAGGACCTAGGAGTTAAATGATAAAGGAAGTATGCTAATGTCAAAAGAGCTGAGCATCCTGCTTGTAGTTGCTGTAGGCCATTAGTTAAAACCAAACAAAAATGGATGTAGTTTTCCCTGTGTGAGTCACGTACCATTCATCCACTCTTCTGACATGCACTGAAAGTTTAGCGCTGTGGTCCAGAGCTGTTCATATGGCTGTTTGTCGGCTATTAGAGTTTGGAGCTCTGGGAACTCTGTTTGTTCCCTGTCCAGCAAAGCCTGCTCTTTGTTGATATCCTGTAGAAATGACGTGGTATTAACATTTTGTAGCTCCCAAGATCTATGTTTTGCTTGGGTATGAAAGCTTTGAAATGAAAAGGATAACCACATGCATTTTGGTGCTATCTGAAACACCATTTACCTCTAGTTCAATGACAGCAGCCTCCAGGTTTGCAGAGATTTGAGTGAGATTTCCCACGTTGTTTTTCATCTCCTCCATGTTCATCACTTCCTTCTTCTTAAAGGCCTTTATCTCCTTTTCCACATCCTGCAGCCTCTGGTCAAAGTCTAATATCCTGAGATAGTCAAATGGAGATATATTATTTGTCATTGCAGTTGTTGGCGTTGGAGACACTATAGTTAGTTTGGTGCTTTAAAGAACACTGAGTAATAATAATATTTTTTTTATAGGCGTCTTTCGCGACACTCAAGGACACCTTACATGTAATAATAAATAAAATAGTATAAGTCTAATTGAAGAAAAATTTAAAAACTATAAAATTACACTGAGTATGCCAGTTTAAAGAGGCAGGTTTTAAGGTGGGATTTGAATGTGGGGATTAAGTCAGTGTCACGGATGGCTTGTGGGAGTGCGCTCCAGAGACGGGGGGCTGCACAGCTGAAAGCTCTTGACCCCATGGAAAACAGCCGTGCAGGTGGTGTGGTGAGGAGCATGGAGAAGGAAGAAAGGAGAGTACGGGTAGGGGTGTAGTTGTGGAGGAGGTCAAGGAGGTGCCCAGTTGTGGAGAGCTTTGAAAGTGAGGAGGAGAATCTTGCTGTCAATGCGGTGTTTGATAGGCAGCCGGTGCAGTTGTCGAAGGACAATGGTGTTCGATGGATGGGGTTCCAGTGATGATCCGAGCAGCTGCGTCAAGTTTATGGAGGAGTTTGAGTGGGAGACCGGAGAGGAGAGAGTTGCAGTAATCTAAACGGGGGGTGACGAGTGCATTAACAAGAACGGCTGTACTGTTAAGTGTGAGAGACAGACGGAGACGGTTGATGTTTGCGTATGTGGAAATATGCAGACCGAGTAATATTATTGATGTGAGATTCAAATGATAGAGTGCTGTCAATGGACGACAACCAGACTCTTAAAATGGGGACACACTAGTCATGTTTCCATCTAATTGTCAAGCAAATTTTAAGCAAACTTTTAAAATGTCGCAAAAAAGAAAAAAAAAAGAAAACGCGAATTAGAAGTGTTTCTGTCTGGTTTAGAGCGAATAAACTAGACTACGCAAAGCGTAGTTTTGTCACAAATTGACGTTACGCATGGTTGTAGATTGCAAACCGGCTTGCTAAATTAAAGAGTTTAGAAGCCAAGTTCTTTGTCTAAATGGAGAGAGGTAGCATTGTACAAGTTGGCCACCTGTGCAGAATACAGGGTTGTGGCAGAGACATTTGGTGTCAGCGAGATAACCGTTCACCGCTGTGTATACGCGGTGTGCAGGGACATAGAATTCAAGCTGTCGAACCAATTCGTCAATTTACCCAACGTGGCTGAGGTACAGGCTATAGCGCACCGCAACTCCACTACGCACCTTGTGCCACAAGCACATTGGATGGGACCCATATCCCGATCCTTCCCCTATCCGATGGATACCGGGACAATAGTCATCTGAGTTACATGTTCGCTACGTCACAACTTATTCGGCTGTTTCCATCTCCCATTTGCGAATTTGAGGTTAGTGAGGTTAGTAGTTGAGGAAGTTATTTTTTTTATTTTGCCATTTCCATCAACATTTTCTAATGCAATACCTCAAAATACGCATAAAAATACATTGATGGAAAGATGACTATTGACACAGTTCAGGAAAGATGCTGGGATTCTTAAAGCGTTTTTTTCTATACATTTCAGTGACTTTCTGCATACTGTACGAGGGATGTGAGAAAAAAAACATAGACATTGTATGTGTGACATCACCCACAGGTTTTGGAAGGGATGAATTAAAATCTAGATTTGAGTTTACTGCACTTCTTGGAGCCAAACAATTCTCATGTGGGACACCGGGTGGTGCGTGGGTGAGGCTGATGAGGGACAAAGAAGTTGAAAACACCACATTCAGCTGTGGTGGTTGCCACTTGTGTGAGACCAGAGTATGAGAAGTGTTTACTCAGTAACCTTGTTTGGACATGGTGTTCAGCCTGTCTTCTAATTGCAATCAGACGAATTGTGCTGTCATCAAGCTCAGTGAGGATCTGATTGGGCCACTGGAAAACCAGGGAGTTTAACCTCAAGTCATCAGCTAGAGTAAGAAAGAAAAGACAGAAAATAAAAAGATTAATTTAACACATTCAAACATTCAAACATATTGATAGACCTTAGGTCTGGCTAAGATTTTTTTTTTTTAAATACACGTCATCTATGGTCTATTTGTATACATTAAATGTCATTTCTTTTGACTGTAATTGCAAATACCACTGTGTTTCACATACAAGGTAAAGCGGCATAGTCCAGGAGGAAGCTGAGGCGGTATGTTGCCTCATCAATCTCATCTATCAGCTTGTGAATGGTCACTTCACTGGTCTTTTTAATGTACTGGTTGAGAGACACCAACTCCTCTGTGGTTTCTGGGGTGCCTCTGACGGTCTCTGTAATCTTCTCATACTTTTGACAGATCCTGGGAAAGAACATTAGCTTGTAGTTGACATTCTCTCTCTTTAAAATGGAACTATACTCAATATAACTGATTTGCTGTCTAAATTAAACAAAGAAAACAAATCAGATGTTGAATCAAGTTAGAGACAGAGAGTTTCCTCTCACCCCTTGTTAAGCTCTCGGTTTTCCTCCACTTCAAACATGATGATCTTGTCTCTCAGTCTCTCAGCATGGTCACACAGGTCCTCATTCACATTGCCAGCATAAAGACAAAACATGGAGAGGGGCACCGTAACGCGCAGTGAGGCAATCTCCTTCCACAAGCGATTAATGCTCTCAATTTTCTGAAGAGAGGACATGGACACTTAGTAGACAGCGAAGGCCAGTTGAAATCTTTCAGATTCAGTGTCAATTTTAGATAGAAAAATGCAATCACCTTTGTAAATCCCTCCAACGAGTGTCTCTCTTTGAGAAAAGCGGAGATCTCCTGCTTTGCTGTGTGGTCCAGTAGATTGCTGTATTTTTGATATACATTCAAATACCTGAAGAACGAGATGAAGTATTAGCAGCTCCTTTACACATGCCGGTACATCAGAATAATTGACAGGCATAAGTTCACTTCATGTGCAGTTACTTTGTAGGTCCCACAGTGTTCTTGTGGAAAACGTCTTTGGCTTTGTTGATTAGGTCTATAACCAGCGGCTCATCAGGACGGACTGTGCGTAGGTACAAGTTCTTGATTTCGGGAAAGAGGTTACATTCGACCTGGCAAAAGCACATTAGTCACAGATTATACATAGGTTTGTTTTATAAAAACAAAAACAGCACTGTGTATTGTGTAATTTAAAATAGATGGCAATGACATAGGTAAAAGCTTATGGAGCTAAGGGAATACTGTACCCTTGGGAGCTTCTCAGCACTCTTGATGATTTCCATGAAAGCTCTGTGGATGAGCTCCCAACATTCCTGAAAGCTCGGACTAAAGTCAATGCGAGGCTCATCCACTCGTAGCTTAACCAGCAGCACCTGAGACTGGACATACTTCATCTCATCGAACACCTCGCCAAAGTCATTGCCGCCCTGAATAACACAGAACGCAGGTGATCCTTTTGCACAATTCCAAAGACTTGGAAATTTGAACATGTTCCGAAATTGGAACAACTAAAAATGTTGTCCATACCTCATGTAAAGTGAAGAAATATAACAGGTCCTGTAATGATTCTATGACCAAGCTTCGGAGCTGCAATGACATGAGAGCAGCCACACAGCTGAAGAACTCCTGAACACTAGCTGGAGCCAAGTGCTCACCCTTGGGTAAGAGGGGCAACCCCAGGTCCTCGAAAGTGTCAAAGAGTGAAGCACAGTGAGGCAGCCACCTGAAAGAAAATGGTCTCGATAAGTTCAGTTCTAGCTATTAGTTTGTGTTTAATATCAAAGGATGAGAAGAATTGAAAAGACATATCGACAAAAAATATACCCAATAATAGTGTTGCAAAATATATAATATCCAGAAATGTCAATTTAGGTTTAAAAGAGGTCTCAAAAATGTGGTTTATTTTTAATTGAAAACTCCAATTCACAAATCCAAATGAAACGTATGCCTGGACTGGTCACATAACACAGGGGGTCATACATTTTCTCTCTGCTGTTAATATAACTCGCTTCCAAGGGCATGTGTGATAATAAAATACCTGAAGGACTTCCTGCACAGTTTTTTGTTTTACTCTACAATATGATGTCTACTGAATAAAAGCTCTACTGACTGCACTAGTTACGGCATGTATTATATCTTGAGACACGGCAGAATAATGGTATCCAAGGAGGTGCAAATTACGAACATGGAAACAAACAAACAGAAGCCAGTTTCTACAAATTATAGTGGCTCATATTTCAGTCAGCCAGCCAGCCATCCTACAGGGCTGTTACATGGTCTAACAGGCTATCCAACAGGCACGAAACAAAGGATGCCATGGAATCCTAAAGTGAGACAGTGTGTAAAGCATTCCCCTGAAAGGCAGCCTGACATGGTCTGACAAAGTGGACAAGGCGGTAACCTGAGACTGTACCTACAACAGGATTAGCTCTCTTGGTTGTGTACACACTGCAGACATACAAGCCAATGAGAGAACAAACTACAATGATTAAGTTTGGACATCACATTATGGTCTCACTGACAGACTGGCTGTTTGAGAGTGTCTGGCAAATTGGCAGTTCTCACTTTTGGATCAATTCCTCTCTTGTGGTTTGGCACCGTCTCTGGACAAACTCTTCAAACTCAGATGGCAGGAGGGGGAGGCTGGTGGAGAAAAGGTCCTCCAGTCGAACAAATCTCAAGGATGAGAAGCTGAAACAAGATTTTATTTTTTATCTATTCTATTTGTTTGCACATTAAAAATGTACACAAAGTACACACTCACATATACACAAACACACTTTTACCTACATACTGTAAACCCAGATTCACATGAATCCAAAGTAAACAAGAGCTTGTGAAGGAGAGGTACAGTAAAAAGACCTCTCTTAAAAACTCTAGGCAAGATAAACACAAGCACACAGACAGACAGACAGACAGACAGACAGACAGACAGACACACACACACAAAATTAGAGTAAACTGAGAGGATGACCAATGTGCAAATATTAATTCCACAAAGCAGCACTTCAGTATCTAAATAAAAATGTTGCCACATTACTGCAACATAAAGGAAGATGATGTTCAGACTGTCCAGTAGGATATGAATAAATAAGCGAAATATAATCTAACCCTCACTGAGAATGTACAGCATGATACTGTTCTGTATTACCTGTTGAGCCAGACATCCTGCAGTAGGAGCATAATCCGACAGATCGTAAACAGATGTTGGCTTTGCCACGTTTGGGCCTCCTCGTAACTAGCTGCCCAGGGCACAGGCGCACGGATCACCCTCCTGGGAAATGGCTTGGGGACGCTGGATATGGACAGTCTCTGCCGCTCAGATGGGTCCATCAGAATGTAGTCCACTGACAAGGAACAACATGGAAGACAAAATAGATTGAACGGATTGACTAAGTGTCATTGTCAAGGCAAGGGAGGCACTTCATTACAGAGGAATTTATTAATTAACTAAGGCACCAACTAGAGTGACTAGTAGTTGTGTAATTTTTCGAACCTATAAGGTTATTTATATGAAATAATCATATTTAATATTTAAAGTGCTCATATTATGCTCATTTTCAGGTTCATAATTGTATTTAGAGGTTGTACCAGAATAGGTTTATGTGGTTTAATTTTCAGAAAACACCATACAACACCATGCAGCTCCTCTTTTCACCCTGTGTGTTGAGCTCTCTGTTTTAGCTACAGAGTGAGGCATCGCACTTCTGTATCATCTTTGTTGGGAGTCGCACATGCGCAGTAAGTACTGCTAGCTAGTCAGTTGCAGAGCATGAGGGAGTGCCATGCTAGCAGCTAGGCGAGCATTATAACGTGTGTTACAAAGTGATGCACGTTCATCACAGAAGTAAAGGCTGGACTACAATAGAGCTGTTTGGAGCAGTTTGCGAACAGTGTTTTCTGTTGGAGATGCTAAGTCCCTTTGGGGTGGACTTTGGGCTTTTTCACTTTGTAAACCTATAATGTGCACAAAAAAGATATAGAACATAATAAAGGAAAGAGAAAAAGCCAAAAAGCATAATATGAGCACTTTAAGTTTAATGATGCAACAAACGTTTAGACAAATAGCAGTAGACATAAAGAAAAGTTGAAGTGGCGTTCTATGTTTGTTTTGGTTGGACTGTCTATAAAATCAAGGTTAAAGTGATACTGAATGTCTAAATAAAACAATACTGCCATTAAAGATTCACTGAGATTTTATTGTTTCATACCTATGTTCTCCTTGAGGCTGAAGTAATAATCTCTTTTGACCTCTTCTTCCATGTTTGCCCTCAGAATCTGGAGGTGTTTACTACTATCCTCAGTCTCAGGAGGCAGCAGGCGCATGATGTTCATCATCTGCTGGTGTGGCTGGGGTGCCAGCACAGAGCTGGGGACACCATTGGTGATGTAGTACATATACCTCTGTGTGAGAAAACATCAACAATGTGTCAGAAAAAAAAGAGACTCAAAAAAATCTAATCAGCAACTTACACGTTCATTACTGAATTCATTGATACTTGCTTTCAGGTCTCTCTCATTAGGTTCTGTCTGCATCTTCTCCTCTTGGCTGTTCATGATGTCCAGCTGCTCTTTAGGACTCATAGGCCGGCTGCTGGGAGTGCGAAGGTTTCTCGATCTAGGCTTTGGCCGAGGCGTGAGTGAAGCAGGAGAAGATGTATCTCTGTAAAAGCATGAACGAATCAGATCAAGTGCCTCAAGTTAAAGTACATCATAAAAGATAAGCTATTGCTGCAATGTGTTGGGCATAATTACTTTCTTCTCTGTGTTATTGCTCCTCTCCTTCCAGGTGAGGTAGATGCTAAAAGCTTCATTAAGATCAAAAATCCATTCTGACAAGTTTCCAGAGCAGTGCTCAAATTTTTAATTATTAATCAGATAAAAAAGTAAAGAACGTTGCAATCACAGACAGTTTCAGAGTGGTGTCCTTTCGTCACACAGACCAGGGTTTGACATGAGAGGAACATGAAAGGATACAAGGCCCTGCTGGTTTTGCCAAGGATTGACGGATAGTGTGTCGCCTGTGCTGGAGTTTGACAATCTTAAGGTCCTGGGCCCAGGGACTGTAGTTATTTCCAATAGACTCACTGGGAGTACGGTGGTAACGTTGCTCTTTAAAGGGAACTGCTATTGTCCAAGAATTGGTCTGGAGGAGGGGAGGGTGATGACTGTGCCTCATGACTGTCTGAGGTAAAATAACGTAAATGTTAAGATTGTGAATGGTAGCACCAAGGTTAATGTGTTTAACTTGGTAAATATCTGAGCAAAACTGGCTTCTCTAAGCACTTACTTGATACAGTTCTGACGGTTCTGCGTCACAAGCAATGGGCAAAGGTGGAGGAACAGAATATCCTCTGCTCTGAGTCATATTGTAGATAGAGTCATCCTCCATCTGTAGTTCAGACAAAAATAGTAAAGGTTGCAACACAAAGGACCACTGACACTTTCATTTGACTTGTATTTGTTTAATACAAGCCTTGTTTATTCAAAGGCTATTAAATATAGGCCTCCTTTACTTTTCCTCATATGATAAACACATGCATTTGTTTCTTTAAATTTGCTATTACTGCATATAATTTGCATACAATATACAAATGAATACAGTTAATTTCAGAATCAGCCCATCAACATTGTTCAGTGAAACTGCAAATTAAATGTTTAGCTATACAGAGGCATAGCTATAGCGTCATATTTACGACGGTATCAAATAGCATATAAAACTATGTAAAAAATGAGAGCATGAAATGTAGCCAAACATGTAGCTAACGTTAGCTAGGTTAACGTTACCTGTTTCAGACGTTCCATCTTGTTCAACTTTTCTGACAGTGGAAGGAATACAAAAAAAAATGGAATGCATGAATGAAAAACGACAGACCTTTCCATTTGCATCAGTATAACCTGACAGCTAAAGAGTACACAAACGCTGAAAAACACGGCTGTACCGTTAATATCAGTCAACGTTACCTGGCTTCTATCTGTCGCTCTGTAAGGTTATGCCGGCTTACAGGATTTCATTCATTGCTGCGTGGCATTAGCTTAAATGTTTTATGTAAAAGTGTCCGTCTGCAGCAAAAGTTGCCCGCAGAGTTTGGAAGTTATAATATATCACTTTTCTACTGTACAAATGACACAACTAGCTAAGCTGATAAAGGTTTAGTTTTGCCCTGCCATCACGTTGCTGCTGTAACTCAAACACTGTTGATCTCGTCCGGAAACGTCTCCATGGTAACCCCAACCACCTTTGTATTATTTAAATTGTGTTAACTGTTATGTTGTATTTACAGTAGACGTTATGAGTAGTGTGAATATGAATCATTGTATTGTTTCTATGTAAACTTTGTGGACCACAGGAAGAATGCTCCTGCGATGCAAAAAGCTAATGGGGAAACATGTTACCATTTAGAAAATGAGAATTAAAGTCACAAAAATAATGCCCGGGGCGCTTGCTCATGGAACAGGTGGACCAGATAGCTAGCTAGGCCTAACGTTATATATTTCAGTTTTAATTCTGTTTTCAAAAGAGAACAAAGCTCAACGCTATGGATGAGATCAAAGAGCTCAACCAATCTGGCCAAAAATATACATTTCCATCATTGTGTACTCAAACAAATCCAAATTGAATTGAATATAATATGAAATCACACAACATTTTAGATTTTCACATATAAACTATAAAATGTCCCCTTGGAAAACATGTTTTCAGTTATGAAGGAGTCCTGTGGGAATTATTTGTGCAGGACAATTACTTTTTAATACAGCTTTTGAGATACATTTGCATTCAATTAGCTATGTAAAGATATTATGGTCAGAGTGACGGCAAACCAAAAAGGTGTTTCGCCTCTTGATATAACCTCTTCAAGCTAACTATTTAAAATTGAACTTTGTATAACCTAGCTATAGTTACGGTACTTTTGATAGGATGTTAGATGAGTCATGTAAACTAGGCGTGGTTTCTGACTAAAGTGAGGTGGCTGTTGTTGGGCAGAAGAAGCGCTGCAGCTTGCTCTCGAGTCCGTCTGACTAACTTCTTAGTTTTAATTATTTTAGATATGGTAAGTTTCAACGACAATTCTATGTGCACAACAATAAAATGTTGGAATTCCAGCCATACAATCGCTGTATTTAATTGTATGCACTGTTGACTTCTTAATCAACATGCTAGCTAGCTAAATGTGCTAACATCAGTGTTCGCTGACGTTAGCTAGCTAGTTAGCTAACGTTTGATAATTAGCGACCTTCGCCTTGAGAACCGAAAAAGGCGCACTAGCAGCTGGTCGCTAACATTAGCTGGGGTTAACACACTTAGCTAAGCAGTATTTAATATTAGCTAGCAACGACTAGCATTAACGATAACTTAGTCTATCACTCCTGACCTTTTTTGTCAGTGCTATCCACGTAAGACAGATCAAGGTTTGCTTGTTGAAGTCAATTTAACTTGGACCAGTTAACATTTAGCATGACAATGCAAACTAAGTTAGCAATATCATATTGCTGGGAATGTTTCGTGTAATAACTTAACATTAACCCACAGAATAGTAAAATAAAAATGTCATGTTATGGCATTTGTTAACTGCTGAAAATAGACAATCTAATTTGGCTTAAACTAACCTTATAATACGGTTAATCTTACCTTTATCAAGTCAACAGTTATCACGTGGAAGCAGCGCCAGATAGCTAACGTTAATTCAAGTTCTAAACATGCACAAGTCATTCAGTGTCATGATCTTGTAGGTTCATTGTACAGTACTTGACCGTAAGTATTTATTGGACTGTTGTCCATGAGAATGTACAAGTTTTGTGGTATTATCCTATCATTCAGTTTAATAATTCAAACCTTTTATTGTAAGGATAACCAGAAGCCCAGGAGCAGCAACCAGACTTCCCCTTCCCATAAACTGTCAAATGGCTACATTCTACCTGAGGGCAAACTGACTCCCAACGCCCTCTTTGTTGGTGGAATTGACATGAAGGTAAGACCAGCGGTGCCTCTCATAGCCCTTAAATTTCCTCCTTGAGTCCTCCACTTGCCTCCCTTCCCTCTCGTCTTAGTCCCTCCCACCGTCTTAGTTCCTCCCACCCACCGAGGAGGCACTGAAGAGACGCAAGGAAATCATGGGAGGAGAGAGGCAACAGGCAAGTGTGTTCTGATGAGTTAGCCACTCCTTCAGCTGCACGGCTTCCAGGAAGGCTGCTCTCGTCTACCCTCGCCTATAGCTCCTCGATGATCCTCCTCGAGCATCTTCGATGATCCTCCTCAGTCCTCTGGGAAGAAATTAGAGCTTTGAGACAGCCTTCACGGAGGAGGGACAGAACCACAGAGGAGCTATCAAATAAGGGCCATTAGATGCAGCCCAGATGTATTAAGTTCATACCACATACCAAAGTTTTATTCTACTGTAAAAAAAACAAAACTAAAACATCAATGCCATAGCACGTTTGAATGTGTCACTCACCACTTAAACATAGTAGATTGATGCTATCAGTTACATGTAAAATTAAGAGCTGTCAATCCAATCATATCTGCACTGACATCATTTTTGTGTAACTTGACCTTGAACAGATTAAATTATACACAGACTAGGTCTGCTGTATGGAAAAGATAAAAAAAAAAAAGTGCACTGCTTTTCTTTTCTTCTACAGTACACAATGGAGTGAAGGTGGTAAAGTATAGCAACTCAAATCCAGTTTTTCACTTTGAAATTCATTTCAACTTTCAGGTGGATGAAAATGAAATGCGGGACTTCTTTGCAAGATATGGTCCAGTAAAGGAAGTAAAAATCATCACATACCGTGGAGGGATCTGCAAAGGGTGAGTTTTGCGGTTTGGTGACCCTCAGGTGTAGGTGCTACATTTTTACAATACTGGGTGACTTGTTTTTTTTGTTTTTTGAGTTTGACTCTTTAGCGATGGGCAAATGAAGCCTTGTGAAGCTTTGGGGCTTTCTTTCTGTTAGTGCTGAAAAAGATTCAAAGCTTTGGGGATTTAAACAACAGCAAATAGTGACACTTGGTGGCTTGCTAAATGTATAGCAGCCCTTCAAGACGGGCCTGAAGCACTTCAACACCTCTGATTTTAATAGTTTTAGTCTCACATGTGCAATACAAGTTCAACAAGCCTGTGTGTTATCATGTTCTTTTGATCAGAAGTGCTGCATTAAATGTAGATGGTATTGTGCAATATGTTACAGTAAACTAATTCATTTAATCAATGCATTATCTAAAAAGCCTAAACTTTTTGGCTGGCACAAAACCTTAATGTACCTTATTGGTGAAGTATGGGTTCATGTATTTATGTATAACATTTCATATAAATTGCAACGTGATTGGAGAATGATATTCATTAAAATAGCTTATTCATTGTTACCTTTTTACTTGGTATCAGGTGTAAATGTTATTATACCTACTACATATCTTCAGTGTACATCGCCATATTTCTCAGTTCTATTTAGAATAGTAACATAGATTAGCAGCAAAACCTTCCAACTGAATGAAGCGCCAGTGACATTTGAAACTTTGGACGTCTTTAGTCACGTGGCATTCCTCGCTTAACACGAGCTCCGACGCGATGTATTGAAACGGTGCGCTTCACAGAAGTTTGTGTATTGTACTGCACTCGTGACCTTCATTGAGACATTGGTGAAGTATGAATACAGAAATTGTTTTGATTCATTGATTTTCCTCGTTAAAGAGTGTTGGCTGTATTTTGTCAGTGAACTTGTGTGACAGTGTGTGGGTGTAAACTGGGGGATTGTTTATTTACAATAGCTTATTTAATAACTTGGTTTGAGCTCTTATTTTTATTTTTTTCTTCCATATTTTAAATGAGATATTGAGTAAATGTTTGTTTCTAGGTATGGGTTTGTGTACTTCAATGAAGAGGTCAACATTCAGTCAATCATTGAGGTGAGTGGATGTATTTCTGCGGAAGGTGTGGTTCTATTATTTTTCATCTGCAACTGAGAATAATATTTCCTCTGTTTTAATATTTTACCATAGCAACAGATCAGTTTTAAGGGCCGGAAACTCAAGCTGGGCCCTGCCATTATGAAAGAAAGGAGCGCTCGTATGTATTCCGATACACTTCACAAGAACTTCATTGACTACGTTTACATGCAGCCAATAACCCGTTCAAAACCGGAATATTAGCAATAACCCGGTCGCGCACGGCCATGTAAACACCGGCAAAAACCCGAATATGCTCATATTCCGGTTTTTAAAAACCCGAATATGCTACCTGGGTTACCCGTTTTCTAACCCGAAATTTTGGTCATTTAAACGCGTATCGGCATATCCCCATCAAAAGGAACATTGATTTGTGTTCTGCGCATGTTCTATTCGCAAGGAATCTTGGTCTTTTGAGTAGAGGAACTTCTTGTATGCGCCAGAAAACATAGTTATAATAATAATTATATACTATAATAATATAGTTATATGTATGTCAATGCAGAAAACCTGCGCGCAGTATACCGGAAGTAAACAAGAAGTAGAGGTAAACATGGCGAGACGCAGCACAGCACCACACTTTTGGAGCGAGGAGGAAACCAATTTTTTTATTAGTGTGGTGAAAACCATGAATATAATGTCTTTTGTTGACGGCAGAAAGTACCGAGATAGTGAGATTTATAAGAAGGTGACCGAAAAGTTATTGCGTCTTAAGGTTGTCCGTAGGCTACGTCCAGACGCTAACCGTGCGTCGCCGTTTACGTCGGGATATTGCCAATTGATTACAAATTCCATGTATACAGGAGTAACTCTCTCTGCTCACGCATGTAAACGGGTTATTCCGAATGTTTCAGAAACCCGAATAGTGACCTTAACCCGACCATAACCCGAAAATTGACAGCTTGTAAACCTAGTCATTGGCTGTTTGATTGGCAGTGATAATGCAAGGTCTGGCCACTAAACGTCATGCGTTTCATTCTATCTTTTTTTTTTTTTTTTTTTTCTTTCTTCATCTAGGGTCCATGCCATCCCGTCTGTTTGGCCCGGCTCCCTGGATGAGCCCCGCTCAGTACTTCTACTGCGCCTGCTGCTCACCCATGGGAGGGGCAATGGCACCACCTTCGCCCATCCTCAATGGAGGCAGCCCCTACAGTCAGGTAACACACGCACATAGCCAAGCTATCAATCTCATTTCAGTAGGCAAGCAGATTTAATAATAAATAAAAAAAAGAAGTCATGCCAAATAAACCCACTGTGTGGCTTTAGTAATGCTGTCACATAACACCTGTCTGTTCTTTCAGTTACACTCTGTAAAATAAAATGAACCTTATTTTCTCTGAGGGGAAATTGGCTCATTATCACAGCCAAGAATAGAGGTGCACGGCAGAGAGCAATCTACCAATTTACTTTTCAAATTATTATATTATTAAATTTTGCAAATAAAGTTGGCTGTGGCATGATTAATGTCATTGCTAATAATATCCAAGTTGGTGAATTATTCAGACAACACCAACTGTCAAAAACATTAGCAGTTGTGGTGCAATCTTTGCAAGATACTAACATGAGAAACAGTGACTTATTGCTGTAGCCTTTCAGTCTGTTTTAAGATATTAAATATGTATTTTAACATCTGCTGAGCAGTTTGCTGTATAAACGTACATCTCTGCACTGTGGTTTAAAGTGTTTATCTTGGCTCTCTATGCAGCCGTACTCTTACTCCAACTTTGGAGGGGTCATGATCCCACAGATGCCAATGAACTACGCACAGAACGCCTACGCCTACCAGGTACACACACACACACACACACACACTTGCACTAATTAGTCAACAGCATCCCATGCAGGGTCTCCTAGGCACTGCACATATGCTCCTGCATATGAGATGAAGGGTTTAGCCTGGCTTAGATCCAGTTGTCCCAGCCTACCCCACCTTCCACATCCCCATCTCCTTCAGAGACAAGTCTGGGTTTGTCTGTTGCCCTCTGTCTCACCGCTGACCCATCTCCCCCTACACGCAGTACACTCCACCTCACTGGATGGCGGACCAGAGGACACGGCCTGTCAATCAGGTGACTCTACATTTAGTGAGAATAGGTGTAGATGTCAGTATGAGTAGTAGTAGTTTCAAAGCAACGCAAATCACGTTTGAGAACCCTGTGCGATGAAAACATTGATGGGAGACTTTCAAAATCCACTGGATTAAGTTGAATGTTTTATTTATTTCATGTTTGTCGCAACAAATTGTCCTCAAATTGCAATGTTCATGCAGCCCACTAGATGGTGTTGTCTGGTCATTGTTCACATCCTGAAGAATGGACTGTGCGGAGCAGTTTTTGTCTTTTTAAAGCATTTCTGTGAGATTGTTCTCACAAAGCTGTGTGTTATGTTATGTTAATGTCTGTTTCCAGAACTTTGTGGACTGCGGAGTCCAGACAATGATGACTGTGCTGTAGTCCACAGCTACTGAGCCCCTTGCCAGGTAAAAACACTACTTCAAATTGCTGTCCTACAAGTGATACAGTAGGTAGCAATGTGCCAATGAGGGCCAAGTGTCTGCAAGCTTGCACACCTTTTTTCTACAAATACGTTATGGTGTAGTGTAAGGCATGGATACCCGACCCGAGGCCGACGGGTCCCGACGGGCCGGGCCGGGTTCGGACAGATATTTAGAAATTATGGTTGGGGTCGGGCTCGGTCACATCAGCGCGATAAGGCATTTGTTGTAAAATGGTGCTGCGGCTCCTGAGAGGTGGGTGTGGGTGGGTGGGTGGGTGGGTTTAAGTGGGCAGAACAGAGATAGAGAAAGAGGAAGCAGACGTGTTGTAGATGCAACCGGAGCAGAGTTAGTGGTTATCATGTTATAACGTGGGCCCTGGGGGTAATGAGTCTCCTCTGGTTTTCTGATCACGGTCGAAAACGAAGCGATCAGGAAAGGTTAACCCATTGAACAGTTTAACAGCTTATTAACGTGCGCTTGTTGCCCCGTGTGCGCTGATGCACTCATCTGTTGACATTTCCGAATGCCTTCCTACAGTTGCTTAACAAAAGCGGGCTTTCCACACAAACAAACGTAGCCTACATGTGTCATTAGTATGAGGAAAAAAAATTT
This sequence comes from Perca fluviatilis, assembly GCF_010015445.1. Lineage (NCBI taxonomy): Eukaryota > Metazoa > Chordata > Actinopteri > Perciformes > Percidae > Perca > Perca fluviatilis. The sequence goes on along the minus strand of NC_053124.1, from coordinate 14,544,961 downwards.
GATTTTAACTGTGTTGGGCTCGGGTCGGGCTCGGACACGGCTCTGTCGGACGCGGGCCGGCCTCGGACAGAAAAATTCGGCCCAATCTGGACTCTAGTGTAGTGTTTGGTTGGAAGAAGAACCTGTATATAGTTAGCCCTCCGTTGTACATGGTTGCCTATCCCTGTTTAGCTGCTTCACAATCACTTTGCGGAACTTAAACAACTTTGGGATTAGCGAGAAAGTCACTGGAAAAAAAAGAGTGCTTATGCGAACTAGTGTAGGTTTAAATGTAAAGCGGATAATTAGCCGCTGCAATAAAGAGATGGCAAAATTAACTGGGTTGAGCTACCGACACAAGATGCTATCGGCAAACAGAACGCCGCCAACTGGAAATGAGGCAGTCCGCTTATTGCTGCACGTCAGCTAAACTGGATGCAGGACAGCCAAGCCGGTGTAGCCAGTTTCATTGTTTATAGTGGAAGCGTAGCGACTGATGTCGAGTAACTACGATTGGACGATATGAAAAGGAAGGGATCGCACAAGCCTAATTCTTTACCACTGTTACACAAATACGGTTAACAGTTTTTATCTGACTGGCTTTTGAAAGGACTAATCCTGATTGGGTGTGTAATTGAAGGAGGGAACCGTTCTTAGCTCTTAGATTTGTTTTTATTTATGTATTTATTTTTGTCTTCTGCTCCCTTAGATGTTCTACAGTGGCTACAGTGAGTCAAAATGCGGACCGGATTACATCTTGATGTTCCAGAACGGCTGGAAGCAACCCAACGTCTCGCACTGTTTCCTGAATGCCCTCCTCTCGCTTTTTGAGACCCATTTTAACACCAGACTGCAGGAGCTCTCCACTTTTTCGGTAATTTGATCACAATCACTTTGACCACGACGGGTAAGGACTACTGTCGTGTGGTCAAACCGCTTTTAACCCACATGGATCACAGGGACAGAAGAGCAGAGCACCCCTCACCGTACCAGCTGATGTATGGGCTCACATTCCTCATTCTTGTTTGTACACCTTTGTTAGTAATCCCAAAGAAAAATGGAAGAGACTTTTAAGCTCACCTTTTGTGCCTATTTATATTTTATGTTTAATTTATTTTTGGAATTATTTTAAGTGTTTGTTTGGTTGGGGGCTCTCTGTACATATAAAAGGTTTGTTTATATATATATTGTAACAATGTCTTGACAGCAATCTGGTTGTTTCAGCATTGGAGTAGAATGATAGTTTAACTCCAGTTCAGGTCTAATGCCCCTCTGATTAAGAAATTGTATTAACTTGTGTACTACAGTATAAGGGCACTTGGTCACTCCATTAATTTCAAGCACTCACATTTATTTTCTGCTCCATTCTATTTAAAGGGATACTTCAACGATTAGCATTAAGCTTTGTATCAGTAGAAACCCGGTAGTCTTTTTGAATGGCCGTGCTTCCCTCCCTCATGTCCCCCTGATAGGAGATGTAGCTGTATTGTGTGTCTGGAAAAAAAAACCTCTGATGATGCAAAAATTGTTTTTGTGTCATCGGAGGCTTTTAAAAAAATAAAATTTGGGGGGGGGCTGTAGAGGGTTTTTTCCAGACACACAATACAGCTATCTCTCGTATCAGGGGGACATGACGGAGGGAAAATACTACCATGTTTCTACCGATACAAAGCTTAAAGGTGCTCTAAGTGATGTGATGAGTTTTTTAGGCTACAACATTTTTTGTCACATGCAGCAAACATCTCCTCACTATCCGCTAGAGGCCTGTCCTCTGAACACACTGTAAAAAAACGCGGTCTAAAAACAAACCACGCCAACCTGCACAACGAACCATAACCGTTCCAGCCAATAACCGACAAGAAGGAGCTGGTTGAGTCATTAATACACATTGTGGAAGTAGCCTACGTGCTAACGCTGCTGCAGTGATGGCTCAACCAACTCCTTCTTGTCGGTTATTGGCTGGAAAACTGTTTGTTATGGTTCGTGGGGCAGGTTGGCGCAGTTTGTTTTTGTTTCTGTTTGTGGAGCCTGGGCTGTCTACAGAGACCGCGTTTTTTTTTTTTTTACAGTGTGTTCAGGGGACAGGCAGCTAGCGGATAGTGAGGAGATGTTTGCTGTATGTGACGAAAAATGTTGTAGCCTAAAAACGCGTCCCATCACTTAGAGTACCTTTAATGCTAATCGGTGAAGTATCCCTTTTAATTGGGTGTTGATTGAGGCTATAAATGAACAGCAATTTTGTCACACATCAGTATCACTGATTTATTGTCTTGGTGAAACACCAATTTCTTTTTATTTTTTTATTTTAAGTTGAATTCCACACACTGATCATCTGTGTTTCTAAACCGTCCCATCCTGTGACTGGAGTTTCACGCCCAAGGACAATCACGGCATAATTTCTTTTTCCCATTACTTGCCAATCAACTTCTATTTGAAAAGAAAAAGTGGAAAGCAGTTTTTAATCCACACTGAAAATGAAGGACAGTGCTCTCTTTCTTTGGGGAAAAATACCATTCACTGTACATAGTTCACTTTATACCGGTTGTTTTTCTCTGGGTTTTAATCTAGACGCAGATGATTTTGCACAAAGTATTTTACTGTCGTATGAGTGAACAATGCTTCTTTTATATATATTTTTTTTTTTCAGTAAGTGCACTTCATTTGTTTTCTATTTTACTATATACACTAAAAGCAGCTTTGTATGGTTTGAGATGCACATTTTGTAATTGGTGTAGATCACACATTATCTTTCACTTGACCCAGTTCTGCCTAGTTGTAATGGGGCATTGACCTCAGGGTCTCCGGTGTGCAGACATCCGATTGTATTGATAGAATTTTGTTCAGAGAGCCTGGACACTGCACTGTTAGGTTTAGTTCATTTTTAGTGTTCATGTTTAGTGGGGTTTGAACGTCTGTTTGAAAACAGCTAGGACTACAGTTTAAAATTAGCCATCTGTGGCTAACACTGGCACATTTACAAAAATGTTGATTAATGTGCATTGTCCTAATCAAAATAAATAATAAATAAATAAATAAAAGTTGAAGTATCTTATTTATTTTATTTACCCAGGTAGGCCATTGAGAACAGCTTCTCATTTGCAATGGCGACCTGGCCAAGAAAAGCATAAATGTACAAGACCACATATAGTTTCACATTCAACATAGAACAAGAAAACAGAATACAATAGGCTACGAAGGTACAGAGTGAGTTTGCAGTTCAAGCCGGGCGCAAAGTGAGGTGTAAGTAAGTCGATGGATATGCGAAAGTGGTATGGTGATAACATAATATACATAAAATAAACAATCTATAACATTGCTGAGAAGTAGTAAAGAGTCAGTATACAGTTAGTGCAATTTACATTGTGGTCAAGATAGTGATGTGGATCAAGTGATCAGTTATAACGCACTGTATATAAATAGATAGTTGATATGAATGCTGAGAAGTAGGGAAGTCTCATGGAGGCCCTAGGTTTCTTTGCATCATTGTAAACACTGTGGTTGTGTATTTTCTGGGATATTTATTTGAAAATGTAGTGATGATGTTAGAGCATGGAGCTTTCCGACTGCAATGTGCCCACCTCTGCCACTCCCAGCATCCATAAGCCTGTCAGTGGCTGCTGCTTTTCAGTCAGGGTTGGATTCCCTGTCTTCCCTGGCAACAAGCCCATCATTTCTTGGTCACAGAGCGTTTTGTTTTTGTCACAGTCTAGTGGTGTGACTGGGCTCCCCAGGGTGCCCTGTCCAGCCCGTGACCACCCATCAGCCCCACCCACCTACACCCCAGTCAGACGTTTCTGAATTATGGATAAGTCTGGATCTTATGAAATATGAATTTTCCAAAGGAGACCTTTGAAAAGCACAAACACCTTGATAACCTTGACGGGAGAGCCACATCCACATGTGACTAACACTGAACCAAAAACTTAACACTTTTCACTATTGGTGCCAGTCTATGATTGGTGCAAAAATATCTGGATACAGTGCAAGTACATCTTATCTCTATGGTAGGCTACTTTAGTATATTCCACCCTCACTTTTCTAAGTAATATGCCATCACGGGGTAGTTTTATTCATTTAGGTCTTTATAGGATTCATACTGTCTCCCAAATTGTTTCAGAGTATCCAACCTTGAGAGCAGCTAGTGAGAAACAACAGGGAGGAGAGATAATGTTTGTAAGGCGCTCGCTCTTTTCCCTCCTCACACACGCTGGTGACAGAGAGCTAGACGGAGTGTTTATGAGCCGCCCGTGAGATTCAGCAGCAGTCAGCTTTAGTTTCAAATGGAGGATTCCCGTTTTGTTTCCATTGGATCGCAGCATCTGGCCTGATGTGTGCCTCGTCCCAGCAGCCGTGACGGGGACAGACAGAAAGACATTAAAGAGTAGAGGGACGCACATCGACAGACTCAAGTGTGAGCTGAAGCTTTCCGTCCAGCATACACTTAGCGCAGATTGGGAACGATCGTGATTGGTGAGTGGAAATCTTGTCTGTTCATTTATTGACGCTACAAAAGGTATTTCCACATTTATTTAGGATTAGTGTTGACACATTTATGATTATTGGCAATATGAGTGGCCCGGAACTAAATGTAATATTTCCAAATAACATGTGTGTCTCTCTTATTGACTCATTATCTTATTGTGAATTTCCTCACTGTGGAATATGATATTTCTTGGCTTTAAAAAAAAAAAGAAAACTTTTAAGAGTCAAGTAGAGGCGGAAATGCCCTCCTAAAATAAAGGGCAGGAGTCATAGAGAAGTCTTTGGAAACCTTTCACAATAAAACACTTGTGACAGAGAGAAATCCTCTTGGTTTAGACATTCAGCCAGTCTGCTTGATTTGTGTGATGTTGTGTGCCATTTGTTATCCGTGGCGGAACGAAAATGAATTAGCCCTCTGCTCACTGTCACAGGTTGAAGTGAACTCAAGATATGCGTGACGGAGTAAATGTGTCGAGCGCAGATGGAAGAGGGGGGTGGAGTGTGTGTGTGTGTGTGTGTGTGTGTGTGTGTTTTGTGTGTGAGCGCGCGGCGCGCGTCGGAACAAGAAAGATTCGGTGCGTAAGCGACCTGTCATGTATCATTTCCCGTTCACTAAACTACCGGCGTTAACGGGCAGCACCAGCTACCCACGTGTTGTGAGAGTGGGTAAGTGTGTGTGCGGCAAGAGAGGTTGAGGTTGAACGCACCAAAGAAGGAACATGTAATTTCAAGCTAGGCTGCACCCACAAAATGCAAGGGGCATCAATTAGTTACATGGATATGTATGGGTGCTCACCATATAGCTTGGAAATCTATTTGGAAGCACTTGAAAAAGCAGTCATTAGTGGTGAGTGACATCCAGTTTATTATACGGGCCATATTCTAGAAGTCATCAGGTATATTCTTACTGCTCAGACCGAAACGTTAAGAGTCTACCTCAGGGTTTAGTCAATTGCAGCCCAAACAATCTCCCTTTGTTAATAAACTGTTCTTTTAAGAGCAAAATAGGCTGTGCAAGTAACTGCGCGACAGACCGATACATCATTGTCATAATTCGTTTTTATCCTCCCCATGCAGCCTCATTAAAACGCTGTTTGAGGTGACTACTTTTGTTGCTTGCTGAAATCACACCTCCCTCCAGGCAACTTGACATGCTCTCAGCCTCCTCTGTCTGTCTCCCTCACTCTTTCTGTTCTGTCTGTCTCTGTTGCCCCCCCCCCCCCCCCCCACCCATCCTTCGATGTGGAGATCCAACCCAGTGGGAGGGAAGCCCACTCCCCAGGACTCAGTCTGTCACCTCTAATTTAGAAATTCAGTGAAACACATCCAATATAATACAACAATCATGTATTAATAATAATGCTACCGTTTTCATTGACATGTCTACATGTTTTTATTTATTTTTTTGTCAAATATCACACAGCTATAAAAAGTGACTTAATTCAGAGTCAAACTGCTGATAGGCTGAACATTCCTTGCATACACTGCGCACTCACAAGCAGTAGGAATTATGGCTTCTGAACAGGCCCATAAAGTCTTATAATAGAGGAGACTGGAAGCTAGTAATGTATTCGCTGATGAATTTGCTGATGTTTGCTATAAATCAGTTTAGTGCATCGGTGAAAAAAATGAACACAACCAGCAACTACTGTATATTAGATGCAGCAAAACAAACCTAACCCTCCTCCTCCGGTGGCCTGCGGTATAGTAGCTGTAGTCACCAATGATGCCAGACATTATGGGCCTTTTGATAACAGCTCACTCAAGACCCTGAAATAGCAAAATATCTAGAATCTCTGGCCGCTCTTCAACGTTTAACACAAAATGTTCGTATTGAAATGAAATGCCATCTGTGTTTGGCACGCACACTGGTTAAGGTCTGGCTATGAATAGGCTTCTGCAACCACTTGGTTTAGTTTTTTTTTATTTGAGAACATCAGACTATTATATAAACCTATTTACTCTGACCTCCACACATGCAACATTTTGCTGAAAGCCACACTGCTTCTTGCATTGGCCCCTGCTGTTTATGCTAATGCAGATTTGTTAAGAACATAACCGATAGGAGGCAGTGCTTTGAGGATATATATGGTAGAGCAGAGTGGCATTTTCTCTGCTAAGCCCATAATTATTGGGATGCTTCAAAGTGTGTTATCACACTTATACCGTGACCACAGAAAATACTGATTGGCTGGCAGGTGCAGATATTATATTGGTAGAGCTAGACCGTTAAATCAGGCAGTATAATGGCCTTTTATTGGCGTACTGCAAATATACCAGTATCGGTGTATATAGCGGCTGATAAATAACAAGAAATCACGGTACAGAAACACCAAAGATATGATTGAGCAATTTAGAAATCGTGTCATTTTTGCTTATTTATTTCTCATCATGTAGCTGTTGCTACCTGTAGCTAGTCTGCACAGTAGTGGAGTATAATTAGTGGGTTTAAATATGTATTTTATAATATTCACTGTAGTTGTAAAAAGAATGGCTAAGACAATATAAAGTGTCCAGCATGAATACATGTGAATTTTAACTACAGGGAGAGCCTCCCGTATAGTTCCTTCTATATTTACTGTTCATTTTCGTCTGTAGCTCTCCCTCTGCAGCGGATGAATGCAGACTCTTGGAAAGCAGACATCCCCCCCTGAGTGGCACGGGAGGTAGCAGAGCAGTGGCATAGCACAGACGGATTATGCTCTCGCTTAAATCTGCTGTCATTTCAAAACTCTCAGTTACAAGAGATTCTCTAATGAGAAGCCCTCTGCTACTCCCTGTCTATCTTCGTCTTTACTCCATTCTCTCGTTTTCACTTCTTTTATCTGTCTCTCTCTCTCTCCCGTTTTCTGCTGTCAAGGCCTTTTTTCTGTCTGTGTTTGTGTGAGAGCAAGTGAGAGATTCTGGTTGAAGTCAACATGTAGTGAAAAAGCCTTCATATGTTGCAAAAAGGGCCTTGAGTCTCGAAGGCACTGGAGTGTCTCCGCTACTACAACCACCTTGGTTTTTCAGTCTACGTTGTGTCCAATTACAGACATCTGTTTCTAAACTGAGCAGACAGAGTTCAACTGTTCAAGCGAGGCCTTTTTGTTTTGAAACAGAACTGTCAGAGTAAAAAAGGATGATGAGACGTTGGATCAAACCGTAAAGCTCTAGGCTAGTCAAGACCAAGACCACAACAAATCAGGTTTTATTTGAGAGCAATAAAACCAACTGCCACTAGCAACATAGTGAGCGACTTATTCCAAATTGTTTTGATATTTTTACACTGCATAATGCATAATGACATTTTTTGAAAATTGAGATAATTTGCATTGGGGTGAGTAGATTTGTATTAAAACACTAGAGCTAAGGCGAAGGATGAAAAAAAAAAGTGGATCCAAGGAGGAACTCACTGATGCAAATGACTCTCCACAGACATTTCTGTCTTCTCGGGGAAGACAGAGAGTCAGAGATTAAGCCTGCTAAACATCCCCACATTAACCTGCCCTGTGTCCCTGTTGCAGACAGAGCATATTAAAGCACGGCCCTGGAGGGAAAATGTTTGGGAGTGGATCTACATGCTCCAACTTAGTCATAACCCAGGGCCTACTTGACTGGCTGGCTGTCTGTCTGGAGACATTGTAATATTTTTATGGGACTCAGCAGGGGAGTACTTTGTCTGCAAAATCTCATTGAGCCACCAGACAGAAGGACTGGACAGACAGAGAGGAGGATGGAGGATGGAGAGGGTTGGAGTGCTGGGAGAGATTGTGGAAGGACATAATGTACCACTATAATGTAATAACAGGAAGGATCGAGGAAGGTAGACATGGGTGGTGCGACGTCAGTGAATTGAAGGAAAGAGTTTGGGGAAGGGTTTGAAGGGGCAAGACTGGAGGGAAGTTGAGACAATAAGAGTGGACAGATGGAGTGAAAGAAAAAAATCAGGATCAAGTGATAATGAAATAGGGAAGGTTGGGAGTTCTAGTAATCAAATGGACAAAACAAAGAGAGAATGACAAAAAATTACTGTCAGGCTAATCAAGGCCATTGTACCTGTAGAAAGAAGGGAGTTAGTGCTAATCAAGGACGGCGGACAGAAGAAGAGCAGAGGCCGAAGAGAAAGAGGTGATTAAGGCATGGGTCAAACAAGAGCAGAGAGTTGAGCGATGACACATTGAAGAGCTAATGGTGTGAGAGTTTAAGTGGGGAGCAGACAGGTCAAGAGGAGAGAGAGAGAGCGAGAGAGAGAGAGAGAAGATGATCAAATATATACTGTTGCCTCTCTCTTTCTCCTCCTCCAGAAGCTTCACCCCCTCCGTCTCTTCTCATTGGTCTTCATTATGAAAGCATGCTGTATTGAAAGAATAATGACTCTTAATTGCCAGTTCTTTGCGAAATTTAAAATGACGGTGTACTGTCTCAAGACAGATGAGGTATGAAAACCTAGTTGTAGATGCTGCCTTTTGCAACTTTGTAACCTTTTCGAAATGAACGTATTATGCAGTCAAAGCTGTAAGTCACCAAACGTGCGCGCACACACACACACACACACACACACACACACACACACACACACACACACACACACACACACACACACACACACACACACACACCAGGCTTAACGTCGTCTGTTAGGATCGTTAGCCGAGTTAATGTCTGTGCACTAGGCCCAATGGGAGTTACTGTGTCATTCTCCATGCTCCCTAAACAGATACAGGCATGCAGATATAGACCTGCCTTTGGGGAAGACATATGCACAAAGACACACACGGACACACACAGACATGCAGATGCGCACCTCACCGTGTGGCTCTTACAAGCCGTGGCAAACGGGGATATTAAGCGTAACTGTGGTGATGGTTTGAAGGTACCAACGCTGTCACATTCGATTAGCTTGACGATATTTGACCACGCCCGGCTCTTGTCCTGTTACCCCTCTCTCTTGTCCTCTTTTTTTCACACCCTCCACCCATTTGTCATTCCTCCTACTTCCAATTCCTAAATCACTTGTCCCAAAAGCCACCTCACTTCTTCTTGTTGCTCTTTTTTATGCAACTCAAATTTTAAGTCTGACGTCAAAAAATCTGTCCAATCACCTATCCTTGACAGCTTACACATCTGAAAAACTCTTTAGCATTAAATTTTTTTTCTTTGATAAACATATAAATTCTAAGCAGTAAACATCCTCTTTTTTCCTCCCTCTCTCTCCTCTCCTCTTCCTCTCCCTCTCCTCTCTCTCCTCTCTCTCTCTTCTCTCTTCTTCTCTCCTCTCACCCCCCCCCCCCCCCCCCCCCCCCCCCCCCCCACCCACCCAATCAAACAAACTTTATCTAGCAGGCAGGAAATCAGTCTCATTTTGTTTTTTTTCTGTTATCAAACATTGTCGCTCCTAATCAGTCCTACTAGATTAGAGTATCACAGCCCACCACGCAGGTAATGGCTGACACTTTCATATTTCAGTTTTATTGCAGTGTGTGTGTGTGTGTTGGTGTGAGAGAGAGAGTGTGAGAAAGAGAGAGAGAGAGAGAGAGTTAGATACACACATTATTCCTCGCAGCTTGAGCTCGCACGTGAGAAATAGCATTCACACTTGTCTGTGACTATTACACACACATACACACACAGATACGCACACGCACACACAATCTCTCTCTTTCTCTATTGGAAGTGCTAATGTGTTCTGTATATTTAGAAACTCTATCAATTCCATGTCTCCCACTCAAGTCTTTGTTAGCACCCTCCTCTGTTTTTTTTCTTTTCATTTCCCTTTTTTTTTTTTAAACACTTTCTAATGCCCTCTCCTCTCGTCTCTTCTCCTCCTCTATCACAGAGATATGGGTTGTAGGCTTCCAAAGTTGCGGAAGGCAGAAGAGAGGCGAAGCCCGGGCAATATCTACTCCACCCTTCGACGGCCTCAGGTTGAGACTAAAGTGGGCGTGGCATACACCTACCACTTCCTGGATTTCCTGTTGGGAAAAGAAGGTATGGATAAATTCTCATGTGAGGACTTATGTAATATTGTACTAATCCCCATATAGGTGCAAAGATTTTCCTCTGTCCTTTTTGGGTTGGGCTCGTGAAACCCAGTGAGGCGTGTACTTTATGTGACTTGACTTCTCCCACACTTGCATGCTTGAAATAGCCATGCGTTACTTGTTTCTTCATAACACACTTCTCTATCAAAGGTGATGGACACAAAATAATAATAATGAGGAACTAGCAATTCCAGCATTTAGTTTGTCCCTTCATCTCTAAGATGATTGATGTTAAGATTCTTGTTAAAGTAAAACCAAAGCCGCCCTCACAAATTTCAACAATGAAATAAATAAGGTAGCATCCATGGCATATAGTATGCTATTTTATGCTAAAAAACATCATCCCACAAGGCAGTGCTTCTTTGCTTCTAAGATGACAAATTGATGATGATTCAGAAGTTTCTGAAATCACTCACAGTAGAGTACCTTACTGAGTGTTTATTATGTACTGAAGGGAACAGCGAATTAATGGGTATTAGAGGAGGCGATTTCAGAAACAGCTCAAATGAAAAGAACAAATCTTGGCCATCACATGCAGCAGATCTGATTCAAATTTGTTCCAGTTCCACTCTAGCGGGGGCTCCAAGGAATCTGTCTCCACATTTGGTCATAATTCCAAGGTATTATTTTTCACTGAGCACCTTGTTCCTTTTTTAAGTATAGTTATCTACTTCAGTCTTCTGTTGAACCCTGTGCCTGCGTCGTCATCCTAAACTCTGGCTACAGTGTTTGCGTGTTCCACTCATAAAATAGCCACAGTTGCTGTTCCAACTTTAACTAGTTAAAATGAAATGTTTAGGTCAGCAACTTTGTGGAACTGTTTGTGTGTGTGTGTGCTTTTTTTTCCCGCTGTAAGTATCTTGAGGGGGGAAAGTGGCTTATAAGCTGAAGTTGTGTCTTTGTGCGGCTCCTGTTGCAGGGAGTTCAAAGAGTTCTGTAATTCTCAGATTCAGCTATATTGTGCACGCTGTAGCCATGCCCTCCAACTTCTCTCTGCCTCGGCCTCCCACAATAACAATACACTAAAGCGTGTGTGTGTGTGTGTGTGTGTGTGTGTGTGTGTGTGTGTGTGTGTGTGTGTGTGTGTGCATGCATGCTTGCGACGTCTTGAGAATGTTTGATGAGAATCCTCTAGAGGCATTTGGTTTCTAAAAATACTAATTCTGCCATTGTGTTTGTGTATACTGTGAAGAGATAGAAGGGACGGAGCGAGGGGAAAAGAGAGGCGAGGAGGAGAAACAGATAGTGTTGAAGCTGATATAAAAAAAAAATATCATGTCTTTTTTTTCTTTATGGCTTAATGTTTCTACAAGCCTGCCCTGTGCACTCCATTACCTGACAAGCTAGAGCAGGTGCAAGTAGATCACTGAAGTTCTTTTTTTAGAGGACTTTCCAATACAACACTGTAACAGACAGCAGGCAGAATGCCACAGCCAAGTGGCAATGGTCTGTTTGCCAGCCGGCTTCATTTTCAGCCAGCCCTATTATGTTTGGCAAATTGGTTAGGCTGTAGTGTTGGCTGAGAGAGATCTGGCAACTCGAAATGGTGGTGGTGACTAAAACAGACAATAGACATGAGGATTGCTCATCTTTCACTTTGCTAACAGCAGGAGCAGATAAATTGTATAATCGCGTATAACGTGCGTATAACGTGCACCAGCGACACACACAGAGATACAGAAAGACACACACACACACACACAGTTCAAACAAGCAGCAATGGCGGCTCATTCACACTCACACAAAACACTTTATAGCACTTAGTCAACAGAGTTGGCAGGTCATTTATATGGTAAACTCATTGACGCCACCTGAGCTGCTTGAGATAGGTATACTTTATTTTAGGATAAACATAGCTACTTTGAATTGATTGTGTTTGCGTGCGTGTGGTTTTGAGTGGGTGCATGCTTTCCTCTATCTGTGTCTGTCTCCCTCTCTCTCCATTTGTGATAGAGAGACCAAAAGAAGTGAAGGATTCCTTAAGGATTATCTGATTGTTTGTGGAGATTGAGAGACCTCATTCCCAGCAAAGGGATTTATTTGTATTTGTCCATGTGTGTGTGTGTGTGTGTGTAGGAGGCAGATAGAGGAATCTATATGTGACATGACATTGAGGAAACCCACGGTCAAATCCACGCTTTAATTCAATTTGGCTTCTATTAATGATATTATTTCCATGCCAGCGTGACTTGACGACTCCTACACAGTAATGAAAAACAAATATCTTTGCCGGCGCCCCTCTGAGATTTGTGAGACTAAGGTGGCTGTTTATTAAACTAAGTTGTGTTTCTCGGTAAGGGAAGATTTAATATTGAGAATGAAGAGGAGTGCATTGTGGTTTGTAACTTGACCTTTGACTGGTGGGTGATGGTTTCATCACCACCAGAAACTGTGTTGCTGATGATATAGTGCCAGCTTTTGTTTTACGAGCTTTGCTCTAACTGCAGGAGTGCTTTTAGCTGAAACATATTTCTGTGTGACTAAGCCCAACTTGCTCACATTGGGTCAGAGCGACCCTGTGGTGAATCCATGGAGGATGAGGAAATGTTTAATGTTTCAGGCATTTAGCCTGCGCTTCAGACATAGACCATTTGTTTGCTCCAAACCAATGTCTTATTCTACAGAACTGTCTTATTACTCTCTAATCACGAATCTACTGTGCCTTGACAGCCACCTTTACAATAGGTCTGCCATGATCTTCATTAGTCCCATTTTAACACTGATTGGTTACCTTGACATGTCAGCATGAATGTCGAGTATGAAATGTAACAGCCAGGTGTGACATTTTAACCCTCCTTTGTGTCGAAGCTGTGCTCGGATAACGAGCAAAGGATACGGGAGAAAGCAGATAGCATGAACAGAAAAGGGGTAGAGTGGAGAAAAAAAGGGGGGCGGAATAAAGTCAAGGAGTTGCAAGGAGAACAGAGGGTGAGAGAACGAATGGCATGTAAAAAAAAAAAACAAGAGATATGAGCGAGCGTTATTAGTCGGGTCTGGAGTGAGGAGGAAAGCCGAGTGCCTCAAGAGCGAGGAGGTGTGAGAATGAGCGCGCGGGAGTCAGGGATCTTGAGGATGTGTGAGGAAGTAAGTTAGGTGTGATGCTGCGTGACTAACGCTGGTCTCTGGAGCAGACATTGAGGAGCTGAACTCTGCTGATGACTTTCTGCCGCCCTGCAGAGACGGAGACCCACTAGGCTCATTAAAACTTACAACATGTGCCTAATGCTCAGCCGTGTGTGGGGGCATGTTTGTGTGGCTTTTCCGCTTCTGTATACCTGTCTGGGAAAAATTATTTTGACTGTCAGTGCCTGTGTGTGCGTGATCTACACCTGAATGCTGTGATAGATATTTCCTCTGTTGACAGAGACTGATATACCTCTGCCTTATGTGGTACAGCTTTTCTATCAGAATCTGTGTGTGATGTATTTGGCTCAGAGAGCAGGCGAAGCACAAATCCATCAGTTTGCGAGATCTTTGCTGCCTGACACACTTTTTCAGGCAAACTCATTTTTTTCTTAAAGATTGTCGAAACTAACTTTTTTTTCTAGATAATTCCTTCCCACTTCTTATTCAATAAGTCTTATTGGCTTGAGAGAATACCAACAAAGATGGCAGAGACATTCAGGGTATCACACGTATGTTAGTACCGTATGCGCCTTAAATGCCACACTGTGTTCTCATTTCTCTTGCTTGTACTGTACTTGTCAGCTATTTTTGTCAGACATTTCATGTGAAGCGGGGCCTTCTGAGGAGATCAGACCTCCTTTAGACAAAGCTCAGATGCTGACCAACGACTCTCATAGCCCGTGGGCTGCATTCCCAAAAACAGTGGGGAGAACCTGGCTCCAGGAAGCTGATTATTTTATAGTCACTGTTTTTGGCACATATCCTCGCCCTCCACAAACTTCTGCAAGTCATTAGAAGGCTATTTAAATAAACGTGAACCTCCAGCAAGCAGAGGGATAAGCCTTGAGAGTGGATGTGAGTATAGTAATCCCCATGCATCACCTAGCAGGCTTAGTGCAAACTCTTTCTTTCTCGTTCACACACACAGGCAAAGAAAGATGGCCCATACACACTTGCTGAGATACCGTGGCGCACACACCACAGAATATATGCTTTATAGTCACACACAGAAATTCATGGATTTTATACAAGGAATTAATAAGTCTTTTCAAACGGCTACAGGAAGGAGGATGACTCTCACACTCTTCACGCAGCTTGTGAAATCCAGGGTCAAAAAGTGAAGCGTCGCTCATGACACACGCCGGCTGTTATGTGGTCAAAGCTTCTGGGTGAAGACGGAAATAGCAGAGCGGGGATCAACAGCTGAACAGCCACTCGGCAGCGTCTCGTGTCTGTTAAACAATGCACTTTTGGACATCTGTACTGGCTTTTAAACTTGCATGTATGGATGCAAATGTTCCCACTCTATTATATAGCCTACTGTATACCCCCCCCCCCCAAACACACACACACACACACACACACACACACACACACACACACACACACACGCGCTTCCATTTCTTCCCTTCTCTGATCCTCAAAGTCCCAAAAACACTCACACGTACTCTCCTGCACTACACCTCCCTGCCCTCACTTGCTGGCACTATAAAACTCCACCCGGCTTTTCTGCCCTGAGCCGTTCCCATGTTCCCATTCTGGAGCGGAATTGCAGCCTCCCTTTAAATCCCACTGTGGCAGACAGTATAAATGAAGTCGCTTCCCAGCCTAAAGCGCTGCATAACACCCTAATAACTTCTGTATGCCTTGCCTGAATTAGCTGCAATGCCTTACTTATGTCTCGTCGGTGGGTGAGTGCCAGCCGTGCACAGCTAATGACAGCTAATGACTATTTACGGTGACAGGATCGTTGTTATCCCCCTGCCACCCCGCCCCAGTCTCCAGCTGTTATTATTATTATCAGCTCTGTACTGCTTTTGATAAGTCCCCACAGACACCCGTTTTAAGTGTTTGCTTGATGAAAGGCTCTCTCGTGGTTCAAAGCAGTTATGCCAAAATAATGTGACGGTTGGATTTTCTCTAGGAGTTTTTCTCCCATTGTTTAACTAAGATGGGAGTCAAAAGAGTGTGTGTTCATGTGCTTGTATCATAGCATGCTGGCCAGCCCCTCATATGTGTGCTTGTGTGAGTGTGTGTATGTGTGAAAACGCCAGATGATGGAGAACAAATTGAAAATGAGACGGCTTGCACATCTTTTTCTCCCTCTGTGTGTGCGTGTGTATGTGTTTTTGTGTGGGTCTAGTTAATTTATGCAGGTTATTTTCTCTTCTCCAGACCCATGCAAATGAGATTGAATGGGAAAGGATGACAAGCATTCAAGCACAAACAGACAGCCTCATCTCTCTCTTCAACACTGCTCTGCTTACTGCATCTCTCTTTCTGTGTCTCCCTTTTACTCATCTCTTTTTCCACGCTTCTCTCTCTCTCTCTCTCTCTCTCTCTCTCTCTCTCTCTCTCTCTCTCTCTCTACTCACACACACACACCTGGCTTCACTCAGTGATACAGAAACACACAGCAATACAAGCATGTGTTCTCTTAAAAGCCCATGAACAGAGAGTGAGCATTACTACAATACATCGACCCTGAGAGCGCAGCTCTCGCAAACATTACGCTCTCCCTGGTGGATTTGCCGTTGGGCCGTGACAGTTTGCTCCCATACGATAAGCTCCGCTAACCATTTTCCACTGAAGTAAATGGGTGTTCTTTCCATTGTGTTTGGTAATAAAGGAACCGGCTCTGTGTTAGTGATTGCTGCTAATACCACACGGCCAAACAAGCAATGTGATAGCATTGTCTTTTTAAGTGTGTGTTAAGAACACACTTTCCAGCATGCATAATACATGTATGTCTTTGCACATTTGATGTGTGTGTGTTTTACAAAAGCCAGACTGGTGATGGTGACAGTGAGGACAGAGGCTAATAGCTCTGGTGTAATTAGTTTCAGATTTAGCGTGAAGATGCCATGTGTTGTTGTTCAGGGGGAATTATCATAATGAAACATGCTCTGTCTTTGTTTCTTCACACCCTTTTTTCTTCCCTCTTCCTCTTTGTTCCATGTTTTTTTCCACTTCCAAATACCTCTTTTGCAACCTGTAATGTCCATATCTGACTCTTTTTTCCCCATGTTTTTTTCTCCCTCTCCAGAGGTGCCGGTGTCATCGGTGCTTTGTCTCTCCTCAGTCAGAGAGCTACCGGTTCAGGTCAGGGAACTCTACGCGCAGGGCTTTGTCCTGGTCGCCGTCCACCCGTTTGTCCATTCCTGCGGCCCCCGTCATGCACACATCCAGCGCCAGCTGCACCGGGCCGTTCTGGTTCGAGAGACGCCAAGGTACACAAATTAAACACACGCTTGTCTGCAGCATGAGCGCCACATTTGTAGAATAAAACAGTTTGCACCGTAAGGATTTTTATGGCAGAGTGATTGAGATAAATGAGGTGATTCATTTGCAGCCAGATTTAGACAATAGTTTGCAACTTCATTTTTTTGACATGGAAGCCAATTGAGACCCATTACCACAAGCTAAGTTCTGCACTTCACCTCCTTCTCTTGATGTGAAATTAATTGCATGAGTCAGCCACAAAAAATGACTAACTTTAGCTCACTGTCCCAATTCTTTCACTTTTGACTATACATGATAATATACTGTACTTTGTGACTCCACTGCATACTGTGTATCTCTTCTGTAACCCATTTATTCTCTAGTAAAAACTGCAATATTCAGTCACATTTGAGCAGAGCATTATTTTCATACCTCCCTGCTATCAGCTCTGGTACAGCATGCAAGCTGAGCTTTATTCTCTGCACCTTATCATGGAAGTTACTGACAGATTTGCTCCAAACAAACCGTGCAGAGTCCTGCATTCTAATATGGGTTTTAATAATGCCCATTTTTCCCATTTTGGCCCCAGGTTTGTCTCAAGACGTGTACCAGTTTCTCAATAAAGAGCGCGTCTACATTAATTACTAGTCATTGGTTCCCCTTTTCCCCAAATTCCTCATTCTGCATTTAGCTATGCTAGCGGCATACCTCTGTAGATGGCAATGTTGGTCTGTCGTTCAGTTGGGCCGCCACTTTGGTCCAGACTGTAATATCTCAACAACTGTTGGATGAATTTCCACATTCATGTTTCCCAGAGGAGGTTTCCTAGCAGGCCAAAGTTTTCACTTATCCAGGGAAATATATCAACAAATATATCTTTCCTATCTAATCTCAACATTTACCAGATGCATTGGTACAGCATTAGGTACAGACATTAGTTTCCCCCTTAGGTTGAATTGTAATGACTTTGGTGATGCTTTATCTCTAGTGCCATCATCTGGTTTAAAATTTCAATTTGTCCAATTATTTGGTTTTATGACCAAATACTAATAACTAATTATGTTACCATCAGCCTCAACTGTACTTTGTGTTTATCGCGAACAAGCAAATGTTAGCATACTAACATGCTAAACTAACGTAATGAACATGATAAACAAAGCTGCTCAACATCAGCATGTAATCACTGTCATTGTGAGCATGTTTGCCTGCTGATGGGCTGTTAGTCTATATCCACGGCGTTCCACTTCCGGGATTGTTCAGGTGCCGCCGGAAATTCCGCCGGGTGTCTTTTATTTCGGCCGGATGTCCATCACCTTCCGCGTTCTTTGTGTTGGCATTTTAAACTCCGGTGGATTTATGAGGACTATGGTTAACTGCTGCTCAAATCTCTGCAGGGTAAATCCAGACAGCTAGCTAGACGATCTGTCCAATCTGAGTTTTCTGTTTCATGACTAAAACAACCTTTGGACGTACACACGTTCCACCAAAACAAGTTCCTTTCTGAGGCTATTTTGCAGAGGTGCCATTGCTCTGTGCAGCACTTAGCACCGCCCAAGATGATTGTGATTGGTTTAAAGACATGCCAATAACCCAGAGCACGTTTTTCTCCAATCCCAGAATGCTGTGTGGACTAATAATAATAATAATAATAACTTTATTTGATATAGCACCTTTCACAGACAGAGTCACAAAGTGCTTCACATGATAAAAATTTGTACAAAACATAGTAAGTTATACAACAAAAAAAAAACTAAAAACAGTCATAAAAAGACGACATTTTACATACAGGAATCAAAAGCAAATTTAAACAAGTGCGTCTTCAGCTGCTTTTTAAAAGCTTCAACAGAGACTGCAGAACGTAAGACAATAGGAAGAGCATTCTACAGGTTTGGAGCCACCGCTTCAAAGGAACGGTCACCTCTAGTCTTTAAACGGGTTCGTGAGACAACCAGTAATCCCTGGTTAGAAGACCTGAGGGGCCTATTCGTAGTGTATGAATGGAGCAGGTCCGAGATGTACGCCGGAACCTGATCATGCAAAGCTTTATAAGTCAGAACCAAAACTTTAAATTTGATCCTGAAGTTAATCGGAAGCCAATGTAATGAGTATAAAATCGGAGTGATGTGCGACATCCTGCTAGACCTGGTTAGCAGCCTTGCAGCAGAATTCTGGACTAGTTGTAAACGGTCCTGGGACGATTTGCTGAGACAGGTGAAAATAGAGTTGCAGTAATCAAGCCGAGATGAAATAAAAGCATGAATAATCATCTCAAGCTCAGAATGTCAAACAGCTCCTCTAATTTTGGCAATGTTTCTTAAGTGAAAGAAACATGTGCAGGTCAGAGATTTAATATGTTGATCCAAGTACATGTTATTATCAAATATTACACCAAGATTTTTCAGTTTGGACTGAACAGCTGAGGACAAGGAGCCCAGCAGCTGACTAATCTTGGAAGCTATAGTGTCCGGAGCAACAATAAGTACTTCGGTCTTATTTTCATTGAGCTGTAGAAAGTTGTTTGCGAGCCAATCCTTGATCAAATTGAAACATCTAAGCAATTTCAACACTTTGTCAGTGTCTTCTGGCTCAAAAGAGACATACAGCTGGATGTCATCTGCATATAAGTGATAAGAAATATCTCCAACTTGGCTAATTATATGTCCCAGGGGGAGCATGTACAATGCAGACTAGCCAGACCCTCCTTCGCAGCGCTGTGGAGGAAGGTCTGGCAATGCGAGATTAATGGGCTGTAGACTCTTAGTCTTGTTTATTTGCTATCAATAGTATTTGAACGAAATATGTATTGCTTGCTAATAAAATAATCTTATATCCTTGTATTTATTGTAGCAATTTTACATACCATTTCCCAGTTATTTTCTGACATTTCCAAAACATATGTGAGTGATCTACAATACACCAAATGATCCACACTCTCCTCCAACATATCTGACATCAGCTTACTGAACTCTATGATAATTGGAATAAGAAAATGTTTATTGTATAGAGATCCCTGTGGATCAGACTTTGTGTCTTTTTCTTAGACAACCATATGTTGTTACTTACTCTATGCATTTAAAGGAATTACTTTGCTTAGCCTACAGGTTTGGTCTGTGTACTTTTTGTAATGTGAATTTTAAGGTACAGCGTATTGTATAGACACTCACTCACACACACCGACACGCACACTCTAGTGCACAGGCAGGTGCCGGGCTGTTCCTTTGATGCCCCTCCTGCCAAGTGGTCCTGCTGCTTCCTGGCACCTGTCACCGTGGAGACGGCTGATTGCATCATCAGCGCTCGCCAGAGGGGAACGGCACGCTGAAAGAGAGAAACCATCTTCTCCATTCTTTCATCTGCTTTCTTCAGTGATGGCCGTCCCCCCTTTTCTTTTGTCCTCCTTACCCCCCTCCGTCCCCTTTAACTCCGCCTTTTATCTCCCCATCAACGCCATCCCCTTTCATCAAAAAACCCTAAAAATGAAAGCAAAAAAATCTGACAGAGCTACTGTTTCAAATCTAGCTGAGAATGTCACTCACGCCTCAGAGCACAAGATATTACCACAGCCTTTCCACTGACCTCAATCCAAATCTGAAGAGGCGTATCTGAATACTCCTTTTATGATTGTGTCTTGCAGTGGGAGCAGAAGGAAATTCAGTCCCTCTCTCTGTCTAATAAGTCTTTTGTGATTGTGGTGAATGGGTGTTCCCCTTAAATGGAAAATTTAGCCTGTACCAGAATTGACATTATGTTTCTGCTGTGATCATTCTGGGTCAATGAGTGCTCGTGAACATGAGCGTGTCTGCCAGAAGGGATCTCGTTTAGACTGTAATGTTACTGGGTGATGGAACTGCTCAGGTGATAATGGACAGGAAACGAACCGAAAGGAAATGTAATGTTATAGCAATAATATGAGAACATTTGACATTTCCTGGTTCATAGGAGCAGAATTGAACTGAACTAAATGACATATGATTGATGCTTTTATACTGACTATTTGTTTAAATGATTTTATTCCTCACACTATAGTTCAGAGAAAAGCCAACTGAGGTGGGCAAGACATCGTCTGGAGACAGATGTGTGTGTGGCAGGTCACCAGGCTGCTGACCCAGAAGTGATCCAGAGCTACGTCAAGAGGGTGAGTTCTGTATTTTTGCAATGGGCCTTTCTGCCAGCAGACATTTTTACTTGTCATAGAAGGAAAAGCACAGGTGTTACTAATAACACCAACGACGGCTCTGTGCCATTCAAGCGCTCTAGTGAGACAGTGAGCAAGCATGCACGATACCAGCAACCTGAAATCAAAGCAGCTAAATGGAATTCAGCCATCATTATTTTCGTTATTTACACCTGTGCTTTTCCTACTGTGTCAAGACAAAATGTCTTTTGTGAAAAAGGCCTATTGTGTGTAGGGGCCTTTTTTTGCTGTTATTACCAGGGTATGTCAAATAGGATCTTTGTGTGCACCATGTCTTTAATGATGCAGGGTAGAGAGCTTAACATTGCTAGAATTACTTCAATGCAAACATGCAACAACAACTTCAGGTGCAGATCTGACACCAGTGCTCTCTTTTTTCCTCTCTGCAATTGGAGTTAGTTTTATAAGGTAACGTGAGGCCAGGGATTGCTGTGGCACTAAAAATAGAGTTGGTGGCCAGTTGTTCTATAAACCTTTTTTGTATTAGAGTCAAGTAATGTCATTTGAGTCAGCGTCAGTTGGTGATGAAGACTACAAGGTTGAAAATGAAACAAATGTGAGGGTGTGGAGTTAAAAAGAAGTCAGGTTAGCACACCTCTGTAGCCCGCTCCTCATCTGGAGGCTAGTGGCTCAATGCTACTGTAACCTAAGCTGCTACTACTTGCATAACACACCTGAGTTTTCGCCTAAACTGTCGGTGCATTGTGGGTAATGTAGGCGGCATGAATGTGTGGAATTAAAAACCTCATTTTCTTTTTTTAAATATTGTGAGTCTGAAAATGGTATATTAATGCAGTAATAAATCAGTGGATTCTTTTAAAAAAGCGATCTATGTAGAATCCACCCCTCCCCCCTGCTTAGTTTTTGCGTGTGTACCTCTCATGTTGGTGCAACAGTGCTGTGACAGTGGAGGAAACATTACGGGGCTCAAAGGGCTACAGGCAACTGCCTAATTGTCTGTGCCATATGGAAACCTTGCCTCTAAAAAAATAGATGGAGGAAAATAAATCAGCAAAACATACTGGGACACGGCTCACTATCCTGTAACTAGGAAACTGAAGGAGGAGATATATAATGAATGGAATGTCCCAGAAGTTATGGTAAACTTTAATGAGACTTAACCCTAAGATACCCTGCCAACCACTCATCACTTCCATCACTTCCATTCATCACTGGCATTTATCAGCTGTAAAACTCACTTTTAGTCTCTCTGCTCATGAATTCTCCAACAGTCCTACAATGGGAAATGAAAATGTGCTCTATTGAATAGATTTGCATCTGAACACCCAAAGAGCACAAAGGGAAACCTGATTGGATGGAAATGCACATCACTGTGTATAATGTGATAGGCTCCAGCAGCGTGACATGAATAACCAATCAGATCACAAGCTGCCAGAGAGAGTTCGAGATAAGAACCCAGGAGCGGTACCAGGCAGACAGAGTGACAGGCTGGTTTTGTGTTTGTGTGTGTGTGTGTGTGTGTGTGTGTATATTCAGTTTTGAAATTCTGTACTTCTATTTCCTCAGCACTCTCTATCCCACCCACTCTCAATCTGTCTCCGGACATACTTATCAGATAAAACTGTGACTTTTTGTAATGCGAGTGTGTTGGATGGTAATAGAAAGACTGTGTGTTATATGTTGTGTGTGTGCGTGGAAGAGTGAAGTGTCAAAAGTAGTGGGTAATGGGGAAAGATGTGTCTCATTATTGTTTGGTGGTAGTTTGCAATCTGATTTCTCTCCCGTTGAGCCTGTCTAAAACTGTCAGCCCAAATATCAACTGACAATTAACCACCAGAGCTCCATGGGAGGGAGCGACACACACACACACACACACACACACACACACACACACACACACACACACACACACACACACACACACACACACACACACACACACACACACACACACACACACACACACACACACACACACGTTGAGATAATGAGGTCCTTTTGTCATTTGAATATTTGATCTTTGCAGATGATTAGGTAGGTTGTTATTTTGCAGAATATCTACTCTGTGTACGTCAGCCTTTGTTTGTGTGTAAATGAGGCTTTCTTTTGTTTGACTATAGTAGCAATGCTGTGAATGACGTCCTTTTATATTTATGCGTCACTCAAATGAATTCTAATAGAGTTTACCGTGTGTGTGTATGCTACACCTACAGATCCAGGATGTAGCAGAGCAAGGGGTGATGTTTGTGGGCTTTCTGCAGCAGCCGGGTGGAGGACCCAGCTACCTGGGCCACTGGGATGCTGAAGAGCTGTCATCCTTACATTCAAGCCCTTCACCCATACATCGACACCCCTTCAGCGCCAACACCAGTCCAACAGATCCTCCAGAGCCACATCATAATGACACAGAGCCTGACCATCACCGCTTTGAACCTCAAGAGTTAGATCATGAAGGTGTAGAGCATAACACAGGAGACCACAAGCCAAGAGAAGCGGACTTCAGTCCTCTGAAACCCAATCACAGTTTAGAGCTCAACCAAGACGAATCCAATGAGCTAATCCAGACCTCACAGATCAGCCTCAAAGAGTCACTAGAATCAACGAACCAACCTCAAGATCACGGCAAACCCAGTGTAGACGCAGTTCAGTGGTTTCCAGATCAAAACCCAGCAGAAGCACAAGGGAACCAGCGGTGTCCCAGCCCGCCAGAAACTGAAGATGTGATCAGACAGCAGAAGGGCCATCTACCAGATCTCAAAGAATCCACAGAGAAACATTTTAACCTTTACAACCAGAGAGAAATACAAAGTTCAAGCTCCGAGAGCTGGCCCAGCTCTCCTGAACTAGATCGAACCCATGAAAGGAAGTGCGGCTCTATCTGCACCGATGGGCAAAGCAGAGTGACTCACAACAACAACAACCATATCCGACTCAAGAGTCCCGAGAAAGATAAGAATGCAACTTCACCACCAGCGCAGGGCAGTAAGTAATCAGTTTGTACCGGGGTCATTGGACAAATCATCATTATGCAAAGTTCGACTTGGTGTCCAATTGTCCATTTTATCTTTGTGTGCTTGTAGGGATGCAGCTCTTTGCCTTGTACAACCACACAGGGGAGCTGAACACTTCTCTGAGGTTCTACTCACTCAGGGTGCCACTGCAAGTACAAAAGGAAGCAGGGCTAATCACAGAAGTTGACACACACTGGCTCGACCACATGACTCAGCATTTTACCAGCGGCGCGCACCTCATCGACGGGTTTTTTCAACTTGGAGATGATAACGGTATGCTTCGTGGCCGTAGCAATGAACTACTGCTGATTGGGGGATTTTTGGAAGTGCTGCCCCCTTGGAGTCGAACATTTAGGGCATGCAAAATCATGAAGTGTGCAACTTTAATCTAGGCAGCATGAGTACCAAGTCGCACCAGAAAGTGGCACAGCAAAATTCATTCTTGCGTTCTCACAGAATAGCTCATCATATCATGAAAAGAGCTGGTTGCTGCAGCAGGACACAAGGTTGATGAGAACAGTTAGTCTGGACCAAAGTAGTACAGATGTGGGCTGTAAAAATCAAAACAACAGCTGAAAGAAGCTCAAATAAAGCTAAGGGGACTGCAGAGTTGGGTGACAATTATCTGTGGATTCATCACTTTCACATTAAGCAGTGATTTCATCAGCTGTTAATACAAAAAAAAATATTGATTATTGCAGCTTTAAAGTAACTGTTTCACCATACCTCCTTACCTTTCACTAGTTTCTGTCAAGAGGAAAAAGCTGCTCAAGGCTGTAGATCTCTGCTCCGCTGCTGGGTAATGGATGATATGCATGGAGTGACGTGCCATAAATCCACGGCTTATACCATAAGTCACTGTTCAGTCACCCATGGAATAAGTAGGCTTAAGCCATATGGAACCAGGGGATCAATAGTGAGAGATTGGAGAGTGGAGATGAGCTTGTCTGACTCACATACATCCTCTTCTGTTTACCTGACTCCGTCTCTAATTTGCCCCGTTCTTCCAGACAATGGGGTTTCATCTGTGGATAGTGTGTTCATCTTCCAGAGCTCCGCAGAGGAGACCACCGACACCTCCTACGATGCCATCGTGGTTGAGCAGTGGACCGTTGTTGATGTGGGTCTTTTTGAGTCTTTAATACTCTGTAGATGTGCACTTTGGAGATGAAGGAAAGTAGCGTGTGTGCTTGTAGCTTAAATTTGAAAATGCACGCGTACTGTAATGCGTTTTCTCTTTCTTTCCTGTGTGCCTTTGCACTGGATTTGTCTGAGTGATTTCTGTCTCCCTCTCTTGTCCAGGGTGTCGTGGTGAAGACAGACTACATCCCCTTGCTCCAGTCTCTGGCTCCATATGGATGGAGGCTTATGTGTGTGTTACCCACACCAATTGTTAAGACCAACAGGTAGAGAACTACACCCCCAAGAACTCACCTATCCTCTGCGTTCTTTAAATTCCATTACTTTGAATAACATCACCTACAGTATAAGCACTTTGTTGATTTTAGAGTCATTGTTCTTTTGTCTTTTTTTTTCGGATTAGGACTGACAGTGTATCTATACACAGGGCAGATGGTTCGAGATCTGACAAATCACAATCATATGCTCATCTCAACATGAAACCACTTTTGAAATCTGCCGGCGCTGCGAACAAAAACACAGTCGCTGATGTTTTGTTGTCTCGTAACCTGTCACTTCACCAACCGCAGCAAACAGAAACTGGGTTTCGATACATGTAGCGACATGCGAGCTCCTCAGACTGTTAAAGTGCTGCTCTTTTCTTTCTGCAGTGACGGGAGTTTGTCGACCAAGCAGATCCTCTTCCTTCAGAGACCCGTTTTGCAGCGCAAGAGAAAAGACTTCAAGGTTTGTTCCCCTTTTGTCTTCCATCCAATCTGTCACTTGTTTTTGTTGTGCCTTTAGGATACGCCGTTTAAAAGTCGTGTTACTAAATATGGGATGTACAGCAAATATAAAGCCGTTCAGTAAAAGTCTAATAATAGGCAAAGAGTTGACCTTAAACTGTACAGGAAAGAGGCATCAGTGAAAGAGGCTTTGTTGCGGTTTGGCAGGTGTCTGGAGAGATGGAAAGAAAAAGACACGGCACAAAGCTAAAAAAACAGGGCTCAAACACATTTATTTGGTTTCAGATGCTGAACCTCAGGGGTCGCAGCAAGGCAAAGAAAAAATCCACTGGAGAAACGCAAGAGGAGAGAGAGAACATGTCCCCTCTGATGGAGACGGAGATGGACAGTTTAAGAAGAAACACAGACGAGGAGGAAGAAGAGGCAGAGGGGTGGAAGAGCAGGGACAGCGGAAGGAGCGAGGGAGCGAGTTATCAGAAAGGTAGAGAGGAGAGGGAAGAAGATGCACGGCATCAAAAGGGCTTCTCATTCCTATCGGGGAGCAGGGCTTCTGTCGAGGAGCAGGAAGAGGAAACCGACATTGACAAGATCTCATTGTCTGAGCAGGAGAAGTTGGCGCGATGGACCAATGTGTGTCAGAGGGATGATGGAGGGGTGAAGGAGGAGGTGAAGACGGAAGAGCGGATCAAACAGCAGCTGTTTTCTGGCGTCTGTTGACACATTGGGCACAAAGCAGGGGAGGGGGAGCCGAGGCCTGTTTAGTTTATCAAAAACACTGCCTTTCGAGTAACGTTTTGTTGATCTGGATTTTATTCCCCCACAACCCAGATGTATTCAGTCATGCTGTTACTAGTCATCATGTACTGTTACTTCGCTTCAGCCTGCCCTGTTTAGGGAGGTAACACTGTTGCGAGTCTTTGAGGTTGTAGCTCTCATACTGTATATGGGAAAGTGTTGTGCAGTTCTCTGCTTTGGGTCATTGTTGCTATTTGATGTATCCTTATGTGAAATGAAACTGTACAAGGCTAATAGAGTACAACCTATAGCAAGTCTCCAGTCCACGCCTTAAGTATTAATTTCTTCTTGCTGATTCTTGTATTTTACTA
The DNA here is from genome assembly GCF_010015445.1 of Perca fluviatilis. Lineage (NCBI taxonomy): Eukaryota > Metazoa > Chordata > Actinopteri > Perciformes > Percidae > Perca > Perca fluviatilis. The sequence continues at coordinate 14,517,991 of NC_053124.1, read as the reverse complement.
CTTTCTTGTAATAGGACGGACTGTGAAAAGGGGCATACTGATTTCACTGGGCTGACTGTATTTTTATATGTAAAGTATATAATTTAAGATAGAGGCAAACAGGGATACAGTTGACACAAATGATGTATGTATGATATACAATGCATTAGAGCCTGACCAATACAACTGCACTGGCCAAATTTTGATTTTCACAGATAAGTATTGGCTTAAATTATTAACTAAGAAAGTGCAACAAAGAAATGCCAAAGATTTTTTGAGGCAATGTATAAATGTCGTCATAACATACTGTAGTTTCTTCACTGGTGAGTTGATTTTTAAATTCTAAAATGTTTCACTCAATACCATATTTTATTCACAACTTAACCAAATCTAAGGGACCCTTAACAAAAATGTTTCAAATAACATAATTGGCCAATTACAGTTATGAGATTTTAAAAGTTCTGTTTGTATCGGCCAGGTTCTACACCGCATTGAGATATTAGATGGGGCAGTTCATGTTAATTAGAAAAAAAAAGTATTCTGTTACATAGCTCTAGTTGAATTGAGATTGGTTTTCTTTGGCCAGATTTTGAGACGAGATCCCTGCCATTTCTTCACCTCAATACAATGGAGGTGAAAGAAATTGCGTTTGTGGTGCTCATTACATACCTTAAAAAAAGAAACCGAAACATCTCTTTTCAGATGCTATGTCCCAGACACTCTAGATAATCCACAAAACACATGGTCAACAGTTGTCATTCAGCGTAGCAGGGACGTCGCTGTTAAAACCTTTTTTTTTAATGCAATTTGTCAATGCTAGGAGCATCACAAATGATGTCCATTCACCTCTATTGTAATGGGCGTGGTGGTAGAAGTTTGAGACCGATATCTCAAACCGAAAATATTTGCTTGGGTAGTACAAGAGGCGAGGGAAAATGCCTTTTGTAATTTGGGAGAACTGACCTTTAAAAGGTTTCTTCTTTGAAAACTCTGTAAATTAGAAAATCAACTATTTATTACCTATTTCCTGGACCACCTGTGTTGTGTCGAAGTAGTGTGACATGTGAGTCTTTGTATAAAAGCAGAGGTCAATAAAGTGTTTAAAAACAAATTGACTCAATTTCCTTTTATTTTCTTCAAATCTCACGTTACCAGCATAAACCGTTTTCCTCATATGAGGAAGAAACACAAAAAAAACTTGAAAATGAGTCTTAATGGCGTAACCCCTCCCCCACCCCCACTGAGAGACGACAACAAGAAGCTCGCAACCATCTCCAAGGGGATGTTCAGTGATCCAAGCCAATCAGAGACCACCTGGAGGTTCCATTACAGTGCACCATGGGATACTCACTCCACCCCGGCACGATGAAGCGTTTGTGGGTATGTGGATGTGTGTGATTGAGTAAAAGTGTATGTGTATGTCACACTGTGTATGCATGTTACAGTTTGTGATTGAGGCAGGGACACTGGCCAATATGTGGGAGATTGTTGGGTTTTTGACTCTAAAAATACACTCTGTGTGAAGTTTGCATGAGTAAAATGTTAAAAAATAAATTTAAAAAAAACATGACTTCAGTGTAACTTAGTGAAACTCATTAGCCAAACAAATCTAAAATTTAGAGTGTGGTCTAGACCTACTATATCTGTAAAGTGACCTGAGATAACTCCCGCTGTGATTTGACAATATAAATACAATTGAAAGTGTTCAGTTCTGCAAATAAATGGCTCTGAGTTAGGGCTGGGCAATACATCTATCGATTTAGAAGACTAGATATTGTTTTAAATTTTGGATATCGTAAAATGACACAAGTGGTGTCTTTTCCTGGTTTTAGAAGCTACATTACAGTAAAGTTTTCGAATTACTAGCTGTTCTAGCTGTTCTTTTATTTGCCTTTCGCCACTTAGTCATTATATCCACATTACTGAATGATTATTTATCAAAAATCTCATTGTGTAAATATTTTGTGAAAGCACCAAAAGTCACACCTACAATATCGCTGCAAACTCGACATTGATGTATTTGGACAAAAATATCGTGATATTTGATTTTCTCCATATCGCCCAGCTCTAACTCTGAGTTTTATATATATATATATATATATATATATATATATAAATAAATAAAGTATAATATAACACTTCTAAGAACATATGATGGAATTAGCAGAGGTATTTTGATAGAAATAAATTAGTCAGTCACTCATTAAACACTTATGTACAGTGTACAAAAAAAGTACAGATTGCTATTGTAAGCACTGATCCTTTATATCCTAGGAATAGCAATAGTTTGAAATTTTGGGAATTGTGCTTGTTCACTTTCTTGAGAGTCACATCTGTCTGCTAAATATGAAGACAATAGCTGGTTAGCTTAGCTTAGCATAAGGCATGGAAAAAACAGCCAGCTGGCTCTGTTGGAAGTTTCCATAAAACCACAACGTGACACTTTCAGTTTTTGTACGGAGAAAAGAGATGAGGTGGATTTTGTTGTCTTTGGAAAAAGCCAGGCTAGCTCTTTTGCCTTTTCCAGTCTTTATGCTAAGCTAACTAGCTGCTGACTGTAGCTTCATATTTAGCGGACAGGTATTGATCTACTTATCTAACTCTATTTCGGAAAATGTCAAATTATTGCTTCCAACACATACTTGCATAGGTCAAGTTTGGCCTTTTCAGGTGAACATTTAACGTCACCTATTAATTTGTTCAAACAGAACCTCAGTCAGGCAAATGTAGGCTGGAAATGAGTTGAGATATGAAGATGTGTAACAGCTGTGTCTGTCACACACAGTTGCAGATTTGTTGCAATATTCAGCAAAACGAGCTGAAAAATGTCTTCCAAAGTTGAGCTTGAGTCTGCTCAGTCCTCAGAAATAAAACTCATCTCAGTGGGTGGTCCCAGCGGTCTATCGCAGATCAGGCACAGGTTGTAGTAGCAGTGATCGAGGGTGAACGTCCTCATATTATTGTCCACATCATGGAATATTTCAGCTGCATTCCATTATCGCCTCACCCCATACATCCTCCCCCCTCGGTGAATGCAAAAAAAGGAGCACAATCCGGGAGGACAACCCTGTAGGATTCTGGGAATCGTAGGAGGTTCTACCACCACTTCTCGAAGAGGATTCTGTCTTTCGGGAGGCCGAAGTCCATGAGGGTTTTTGAAAGTGCTTCGATCATGGGCGGGGGCCCACACAGGAAACACAAAGTCCTCTGCGGGTCCACATGAGCCCGCAAATCCTCGTCTGCAATTCTCCCGTCTGGGGAGACGCAAGGGAAGTCAATCAATTATTCAAGACTCAGTGCACTTGGATAGAACATGTTCTACATGACGACGGAGATAAATCAACAAAGACGGCTGTGGAAGAATCTGTGACAGTCACTAAATCATCCCTGCTAAACAAAGGCGTGTAGGTGCGTGCTTGTATGGGCATTGCTTACGGTTGATAAATGGCTGGGGGTGCGAGTCAACATCTATGCTCTGTTGCGTGACGTAGAGGTCGCAGGAGAGCTTGTCAGGGAACTCCCGACACGCCTCGATGATGGAGCTCTGGGAACACAGAAGGTAGGTAGTTAAGGTAGAGTTTCTCCTCACATACTGAGACCCACCTGCCCATATACTGTATGCCAGACATGCTGTACACATGGACACTGTTGTGTGCACAGCTAGCAGAGATATTCCTTTAAATTCCTCACAGATATTCCAACAGTCAAACACAATACACACCTTAAAGAGCAGTTCCTGGGTGTTCTTGGCGCTGTAGCAGAGGTGGGCAGAGATGTTGTAGTCCCGCCCACCAGAGGTGCGGTTGAGACGCAGCAGATCTGTGCTGTGCAACAGGATAGAGTACAAGGGGTTGATCCCTACGCCGCCGGCCACCAGCAGCAAATGCACACTGGGGTCGGAGGGCGTTGGGTTAAAGAAGAAGTCCCCGCCGACACGCATGGCCACCCGGGAGCCCACTGTGCACTGAGGGGAAGAGAGAGCGTTAAGGAGATAGCAACACACTGGGTTGAGCTCGGTAATTTACATTTCTCTTTGCTCTCCAACTGAAATACACCTTTTGAAATAAACTCCACAGACAGGCCTCAGGAAACAGACACTGTTACAGTAGAGCATACACGAAAAAAATAAAAAACTATGAGTGGGAGCGTTTTCACAAATTTCGCAGAGGTCTTTTGAAGTCAAAAGGAGCAATAAATACGCCTTTATCTGCTCACACACGCACACGCACGCACGCACACAATCTGCTGTTGCGGTCCCTACACTATTCCTGCTTACAGAGAGGAGTCGGAGTACAATATCAAACAAACAGATCATCAAACGATCCCAGAGCAGAGAGCTGTAAGTCGAAGAACGCTCAAACACATCCCACCGCTTTCTGATACTTATTTACACAAGGCGTAGTAGCTCAAAGCTATTTATTAGGGCGCATCATCAAACACAGAAGCTGAGAACAAACATGCAGAGTGCAGAAATGGAAGGGGAAGGTAATCAGAAAGGAAACTTATATTCACACAACTACTCGCACTACTACCACTACTGGATTAAATGTCCTTGTAGACAAAATACAATGTTATGCACTAGAGGTGTCAATCTTCCTCTATAATACCATTCGAATTCCATTTGATATTTTTTTTTATATTCAAATGATATTCAAATATTTAATGCTCAATTGCAGCCTGTAAAATAATGTGTACTACACTACTCAGGCTAATTCATTGTCAATGCCATTACAAGCATGTGGTGGTTGTTACACGTTCCGTCCACTAGAGGGGCTTCCAACATTTGCCTGGCCTTGAGGGGACCTACACGCAACTTTGTTTACATTCATTAGGCTCGTTCGAGATGAGCCAGGTCTGCGCAGAATCGATCACCGGCGATCGGCGCCCAATGCATGCCGGTTAGATTTGTGTCCGACTTGATCCCGACTTGCTCTGACGTCATGCACACGTGGGCAACAATGACCTCGCGAGATCAAGGCGGCTGCAGTTTTTAGAGCCAGGCGCCACAGTTGCTCTCCACCGACTGCAAGAGCCAGGCGGACCCAGGGCATGCTGGGAAACGCCGGCCTCTCAGCTGATCTAACAGCTGATTGGTTCAGAATCGACTCAACATGATGACGTTTTATATAAACTTTTTATTGATTTTGAATCGGAGGGATTTTAACTGCTATTTGTCTGATTTAAATGCTTATTCAGAACACATGTGTGACTGATAGTTGTGTTTAGAAGTCAGAGAGACTAAATCTGTTCAGATTACGGATCATCTGCAGTCTGTTGTTAATTAAAATCAGCAACAGATCGCATGTAGAGCATTTTGACAGCTACTCTGTCATAATAAAAACAACTGGAGACTGTGTACGAGCTGATATATGGGTCTGATAACATTTTATTAAATCGGAATCGGACCACAGTGTTTCTGTCACTTCCTGTTCAGCCTGAAGGCTGCTGGAAATGGCTGGAAACTGTCCGACTTGAGAGCAGATTTTTGTCACCGCCCCCGGCTGCTGCCGCCTGCTCTCGTCCACTTTACAGGCGAGGCGCATTTCATCTCGAACGAGCCTATTTTCCGCCACGAGCACACACAACAGCGACAAACATAAATCAACAGAGAACTCTGTAATGAAACATTATCAACAAGTGTAGTGAAGCAGCTCTGTTGTAAAGGCTAACGGAGCTCGGTTGGCACAATGACAACACGTTAGAAAGCACAGCCGAAACCATTTGTCATAAACTAGCTAGGTAAGTAACAAACGATGCTAACTGCATTAATAATCAAGTCAAACGGTGCGGTCACTACTATTTTACTGATTTATAAGCAACCTCCTTTTTGCAGATTGTCACGTTACTGGGAATACAGCTATTAGAAGGTAATATATGAAGTTTAAGCTAACTCTGACAGCTGTGAGGGCAGCTAACATAAACTTTAGCTTTCTCCAGGAAGCTCCAAGCTAAGCTAACGTTACTATACCTCGTGACGCAGTTAGAAAACAAGAACAAGCTAACTAATGTTAACATAAGCACTTTGGCTCGGTGGAAGTCGATTTTAAAGTCATTTCCCGTCCTTCTTACGATTTCCAGGCCCAGTCTGTCACTCCCCCTTGTACTAATGTTACTCGGTACGTAACGTTAGCTCCGTAATGTTGTACTAACGTTACTCAGTACGTAACTTTATCTTAGACCTCACAATGCCTTGTGTTTCTCACTCCCGCTAAGTTATTGTTCATAAGACGTGACATGAGTGACACATGCGGGTAGGCCAAGGCGAGAAGAGGGAGATTAGCTGATGTTAGCCAACATATTTATAAAAAAAAGTCACATTCAAATAGTAATTTCAGCATTCGTATAGTATTGATTTTTGCACCAAGAACATTTTCATATAACATTTTTTTAGGTGTTCACACAAACTTTATTTACCCTGTCGGCTTGCTCTACACACAGTTAAACACCAACTTCTCTTGTTTTTTTTAGCTTCACTACCACAATTCTACTTTTCTAAATTCTAATTTTTCAAATTTGCCGACTCACTTTGACAGCAAATAAACGATTGAAAAACATTGAGGATCATATGGCTAACACCTAAAAAATATTTATGACAGATTATGATTTAAGTGGTTTAATGTAATAGATGTTCAATTGGGAGTGTATCACACATTTTTATTCTAACTTTTTAGTACAAGTTAATGCCCACTGGCTGCTTCTGCAGGGCTGAAAAACTAACAAGATATCTGAAAATCTCATCTGACTTGCCATTTTTCTTTTGACGCTTCATAACCAGTGGTGTGATTATGTGGCGGCAGTCTTTATTTTCTCACTCTATAACACCTTAACCATTTCTCAATACCCTGATTGCTCCACTCCTTCTGCATCTCTTTTCTTGCACCCTCGCTTTCTTTATTCACCATCTCCCTCATGCATACACAAGCAATGTAATCTTCCAAATCAGTAGACAGATGATCAAATCTACTTTTCAGAATATTCGTACTCATAGGTAGCAATATTTCCAGGTAACTTTCAATAATTTCCCCAGGAAAATGACCACTGACAGTAATTTGAGGAATTTCATAATATGTCATACAATATCATACTTTTCTGCCCCACTCACCATGGTGTGGATCCAGTGTGCTGGGGGGTGTTTGGTGTATTTGACGGCCAGTTCAACGATGCCCTCCCTCTGCAGCAAACCCGGGCTGGAGCACATGGAGAAACCTCCCACCTTCTCCACACCAGGGATGAAGAAATCCACCCTGCACACAAGACCACAAGGTCACTTTTGATTCCATTTTCGGTTTAAACAGGGTTTTTTTTCAACAGGGATGTCAATGCCACAATGAGAACCACTAGATGGCAGGAGGGTAGGCTACAACAGAGTGAGTTTCTCAGGTTTTTTTAGAGGCGCAAGTGAATGCACCATTAGTTGAACAAGGTGTACCTGAAGGCACCATGGAGTCCCATGGGAGCCCACATGCTTTACCTTCGTTGTTTGTTTACATAACTTATGGGGAAGGCAAAATGTTGCCACTAGGGCTGGGTACCGAACGTCGATACTTTTATGGTATCGAAAAAAATATCCCAATCCTATGAGTATCGAAAAATTCTTTATCTTTCGGTGCCAAATTTCGGTTCCAAAAGCGTCTTAGCGTGTAAGCGCAAGCTTATCTGTCCTCTCTGCATATTGACACAGAGCGGAGCTCCGACCGACACACACACACACACATACACACCGCGAGGAGGGTGCGGACGGAGTAAACTGTCTGCAGTTTTGTTGAAGTCACAGAGAGTCACGGTTGGTTTCAAGTGTGGTTACAGTTTTTTAAAACTTCACGCAGACAGCGTTTGCTGTGATATGATATTAATGGCGAGCCGAAAGCGGTCGCGGTGCTGTTGACGTTCCACTTCCTCTTACAAGCAGCCACAACGGTGGTTTCTCTGCCCTGATGACCGACTGACAGGCTGAGCTTGCAAGGCAAGGCACTTTTATTAATGTTACTCTGAGTGAGCAGTTTTACCAGATTTTTTTGATTCACAATTAAGGTGGAAATAAAAGCTTTGTGTTTTAATGTATTTTTGTTGATGTTGAAATGGATTTTAAAACATATGGTATCGAAAAAAGTATCGTTAGGAATCGGTATCGAAACTGAGGTATCGAAATTGGCACCGGATCGAAAGATTCTGAACGATACCCAGCCCTAGTTGCCACAACGTGACTTCAGGGAAGCAGGCAGATTTTCCAGTTATGTTGTTTCTCTGTCATCTCCGACTCCAGCAGTGACCGTGGTGCCTGGAAAAGTCAAGCTGCAGGCACCCTGTGTCTTTAGCTGCATGCTACCAGTTGGTAAGCTACATTGTGTCTGTTGTTGTTTTCTTCAGACATGTACGAGTAGGCGGGGGTGGAGAGAAAAAAATAAAAATAAAATACGCCTACCCTGCTTCTGATTCTGTGAAATCAAAAGCTCATTTTGATAAAATTTTTTATTTAAAATCGAAATTGTCACACCCCTAATTAATAAGTCAACCAATGTATTATATAAGTGGATATTTGAACTTAATTATCCATAGATAGTGAGAGTTATCAGAAATATGTATTCCCAGTGGTTAAAAATCTGCTCATGTTCTTCACCCTATACTATGTTTGACCATGGATGTGTTGTTTTAATATCATTGTATTGTATTATATGTAGTATTTGTATTGGATTACATGTATTACAACTACATGCACCTTGTTATAAACATAACTATAATGCTTTCCTTTGAATTCTGAACATTGAGTTTTCCCTCAAAAGTAAGTTATTCTGATTGACTTTTCAGATTTCTAAACAACAGTGTATTCAAGAGTAAAAACTCGCTGAACTGAGGGGGTCAAAGTGTGAATGAAGTTAGAGTGGTGCCCTTTGACCTCAGTGAAGGGGACAGCCTGTTCCAGAAACCAAGTAGAACAACACCAAACCAGATGGAAAGTTGCTTGCTGGTCAGTTTATACGAAGTGCAGCGTCCCAGTCTCATTGGCCCATCGTGGTCGCATCGGTCCGTCAACAAGCAGAGCAGAGTACCCCCAGAGGTAAACTGCAATGCTTAAAAGTTGGGCTAATGTTCCAACAACACAATGACCCACTGTTACACTGTCTCTACAACCCTCAGAGGCATCATAAATATGGATCTGCTGTGAAGACAGACACATATGTTCCACCCACCTCCTCCTTCTTCTTCTCCTCCTGCTCTCCCACCTGGAGACGAACAACTAAACAGTCCTTTTTCTCAGAAACACTGAAATTCAAGGATTTCCATCTATTTACATTCATTATCAGTCGCTGCAGGGCAACTGGCTGCTGGTTTTATATCTCACCACCGCCCACCTACAGTATGGGCTCGTGTACATATACTGCATGTGCGGGGTACTAATTAACATTGGCAACACTGACTGACAGACAGACAAAATTCTGCCTTCATCCAAGAAGAACTTAACTTGCTATTAAGATTCGAAGAGAGCTACTGGAAGTTAGCTTGCAAGCTAAAACACTGTCCAGTGTTATGTGTTGCACCAGCGAAAACAATCCACTGTGTCACAAGCACCTTTCAAGTCAAAGCTGCAAGTGTAGATGCAAACCCAGTGCATACAGCAATTACCTACACAAAATCTATGAGCAAACAAGCTTTTTACTGTAAGTCCCTAACTATTTAGTTCATTCTCATTTGAGAAAAATCTCTAAATAGGCTAATTCGTAAGCTTTGATCCTTCCTTTAGCTGATGTGATACATCACTTGACAACGCTTGTTTTCTTCTTATCAACAATAAGCTTGAGCTGACGTACATGGCGACTGTGATGTAGGATTGTAAACTCTGTAAAAAGTTTGTGAGAAAGGAAAACCACGGGGTAATGGTTGGACAAATCCAGCACAATGCCACCACCTTCTGGTTACTATGTGCACTACAGGCACTATGAAACCACTCCAGAGGGATGTTTCATAAAGCATGCTCCGGCAGTGACCTAGACATACAGTATTTTGGCAGGTTCTCATTATTACTGTGGTAACTTCTGCATTGAGCCTGACGGATCATAAACAAGATTAAGGAGACTAATGTTGCATTCATGCAATGTTGGCAGAATAGGAAGAAGCTGACTTCATTTGTCCCAACAGGAGAGGTCAGAAAATAGTAAAAATAAAAAAAATAAAAACACAACTAACCCAGAGTAACTTTCTTATTTCTCTTAGTCTCATTTGTCATAACCACCTGGGCTCATATCAGAAAAGAGCAGAGAACATCTGGCGTTAGCTGTCAAAACCGATAATTGTCATTTACACTTTGCATCACATATGTGAATATTGGCAGTTTGTACATTCACCCTTTTCCTTCAATTGATAAATCCTCTGTACAGCAGCTGTCGATTCAACTACTGAGCCAATCAACAATGCGGTTTAGCTAAAACGTCACCCCCCCCCCACCCCGGTGTTACAACACAATGCAACAGTGCTCGTTAACCTGATTAAAACATGTTTAATGAGTGGGTGAAAAGTTAACATGAACGTCTACTCACCACTGTCCTGCTTTGAAGCTGAAGTCTGGATGGACAGCTAATCTCAAACGTTTTACCGTCTCGGACTCGTTTATGATGCCACATACTTGAGCTGGATACAGAGCCTGTGTTAGGCGCACGCACACACACACACACACACACACACACACACACACACACACACACACACACACACACACACACACACACACACACACACACACACACACACACACACACACACACACACACACACACACACACACACACACACACACACACACACACACACACACACAAATATCTTAGGATGGGCTGGATGAATGGATACAGTCGAGATTTATTAACAAAAAAATATCAACTTACATTTTGTCTGTAGTTGCTCGCTGTTCTCTCTAGATGGTCCATTTGGCTTTTGGAGGACATATTTCTTCTAAAACTAAAAAAAGGAGGTAGTTTTTGTCACTTGCCTTGTAGGTCAAACGTGATCTTATTTAATGAGGGAAGAGCTACACAGGAACTACATAACAAGAATATTAAAAACTGCAAGTGGACTTTTAGTGGAGCAGCTAGGTTGAAAATATATTAATAACAACTGTGCATTTTGGGATAAAAGCAACACATTTGGCTCAGATGTAGGTCAATATGATATGAAAAGACATAAATATTGCGGAGCTGCAAATCTGGCCCCAAGGGCTAATAAGGGACACAAAATTTGCCAGTAAACAAATGAGGGACTATAAGCAGGTGCAGGTGATGGCAGTAGTGCCTGTCCCCACACATGGCCTGCCTGGTAAATTGCCCTTCTTACATGCTGTTCCAGACAGGCACTAGTTGTACTAATTCTGTTATAGAGCAAGATCACAAACATTTTGAGGTATCTCATTTGGTGCCATAGTCCATGTCAACAAGGCCTCTGTGAAGCGATCAAACATATGCTACAGATTTTGTTATTTTACATGTTAGTAGAATCAGCTTTGTTTGATCGTTTGAATATGTGCTACAAGTTTACAGCACCCGGACAGTGTTTCCCGCAGCACTTTCCATTTTAGGCGGCCGCCTTAACAACACGCGCCTGCCGCCTTAACTAAGTCTTCAAAAAAGAAAAAAAGTAAATATCCGCCGTGTTACTCTGTCCTGTTTGAGTGGATGTAATGTCCAAGTCGCATCAACACAGTCACAGGAAAACAAGGTAACGGCGAGTTGTCAAGATACCACCAATCACAACGGAAAGAGCATTTGCTGCGGGTGAGTGTAACTGTCTGTTATTCACATTTAAAAAGGGATAAATCGCCATTAACCGTCGCGTGCGCGTCGGAGTTTGTCAACAAATGTGCGGGCAGCTGGGTCATGCCCGGGCAGAGACGGGGTGATGGACTTACCGGAGCGTTGGCATATGGCAGGCAGAGAGCATTTATATGTGTATCTCTGTCCTGTTCTTCACATCAGCGAGGCTTTCTTCTCTTGTTTCAACGAAGTGAATACATGACGAAGTGACTGGAACTATCCATCACCTCTCGCGCGTGGATTCTCAACGTCCCGGCTGCTGCTGCCCGGTCTTTGAGACACAGCTATTGTCGGTTTGTTTTTTATCACTACACGCGATTCACAACACACGGTTAGTTAGCGTAGTTAACACTACACACAGTGAAATTACGTGTCCTGTTTTTATTTCACGCATACTATCTGCTAAGAGTGAGTGAATCTATGGGCTGAGCTATTATCACAGAGCTGTTTGTTTTGGAGAAGAGTTGTCAGGCGAAGTGCAAGAGAGCGTGTCACGGAGGATAATGGGAGCCATGCGAGTAAAACTGTTTTTTTTATAGTTGAGCTTAAAATTGCACATTTTTGAAAAGCTGGTTATTTATTAATTATAAATTATTATTGAAATGTAATACATAGTGTATTAGTGTAGTGTCTAGTAACCCCCCCGGCCAGATGCCAACCCTACCACCTTAACTAACAAATTTTCTGCGGGAAACACTGCCGGACATATGTATTCATAATATTTAAACGTACAACTGTGTCAAATTGCTGGTTGCGTTTATTGCAAATTGCACAATTGTTATGCGCCACTATTTTCCCTCGTTGCCTATGAGCAAAAACAAACTAATTTGAATAATAAAAAAAATAAAAAATCTGTAGTGCTAATGGAAAGTAACACACTTTTACACCTGGACAGTAAACTAACAAGCATTTCCCATGATAATGCCAGATTAGAGTTCCCTTGTTGTGTAGCACCACACTGTCCTCAGGAGTGATCAGGACAGCAAACCACAATAACGTTAATTCTATCCGCCTGTACCTTCCAGATAAAAACTCACCTTGTAACGGAGCAGGGGCCCAGCAGCCGGCAGCGGAGCAGCCTGGCGGCGGGACACGGTAGGCTGAAACTTCGGGCAGCGGAGGACAAGAAACACGGGGTGCTCATCGCGACCTGGGATGATAACAGGAAAAAAAAGAGCAGAGAACATCTGTCGTTAGCTGTCAAAGCCGAGTCATTTACGCTTACATATGGGATCATTCATTGACATACACAAGTTTCTTTCAGATTTCTTTATGATAGATAAACCCTCTGTACAGATGCTGTCAATTCAACAGCTGAGCTAAGCCCCTCAACAATGCGGCTTAGCTGAAACGTCATCACCCCCTCTGGATGGGAGGGCACCCCACACAAAACTCACGGAATAATCTAGCGTACCTTAACCATAGACTGTAAATATTAACGTAGCATGTCAGGTAAATGCCACTTAACAAAACGTGCCTCAAGACCTCTGTATAATTGATAATGCTCGCTGCCATCCTCTGGTGTCTTTTGACGGACGAGGATGACAGAAATAAGAGGCAAACTAATCCTAAAACGTTACATACTGATCATAAAGCGGCTAAATATAGTTGTCATTATTTTCAATTGAGTTTGTCGTGACCTCCTTCGTCATGCTGATGGTTAGCTAGCTAACTAGCTAAAGCTGTTAGCAATTTAATGCCGGGGCCGGTTTGTTATTTGACACAGGCACGTAGCTAGCTAATACTATCGCAAACAACGAGCTGCTAAGCTCCTTTTCTTACCGAGATAAGACGATGTCAAATGATGTTCATATTTGTCTCCTGTACCTTCGGAGTAACCTTGGTCATGTTATGATTACATGACACTACTGATGCGGTATTATGAAAAACCACTTGGCAAAGGCAAACCCCGCCCTGCGTAGAAGCCTGATTGGTTAAAGTGAGGCATTTACCTCGAGTAGTTAAGGTCCTGGTAGCTCATTGGCTAAAGGTTAAAGGTCCTGAACAAATCGGGTTCCGGTACCTCCTAGCGTCTTCTTCTGCTATTACAGCATTGGCTTGGCATTCAGTCTGTTGCTGTAGCGCCCTCTTCTTGACGGGTGGCGCATCAGAGCATGGACCAGACTCCTCACTTTCCTACCGTTTGCCTATTCTTTCAATTACAAGTGTATTCCTCAAAACCCATTCACATTATTCCTTTAGATGTTAATAGCAACAACTATCAACTGTACATAAAAATGAATTTGTTTAATAGATTCTTTACTGATTGTCTTGTTTAGCAAGTGGCATATATTTTTGTATATAAAGATAAAGTAGGCTATAGCTTGCTTCTGAGTTTTGCCATTAAAGTTTTTATTTTGTCAATAAAATGTTAGGCATAGCTTCTTCACTGCATCGTATTAATTGTCTACAAGCACATACCACAGCTGGTTTAAGATGAGGATCTCTCAAAGAAATGACAAATTTGGATATAATCTTATTGTCTTTGTAGCTTGTCAAAGAGCAACTTTTAATAGAAGACATGAGGTGACATGAGACAACGCATTGGTCGGTGTTTGTCAGCACTAACTCTTTAACACCAGTTAGATGTAAAGCAGAAAATTGGCCCAGAGAGGGAGAGCTTACACTGATCTGATATGAAGTATTGAGATCCTTTAATAAAGTAAAAGTACGAATACCACACTGTAAAAATACTCTATTAAAAGTAAAGTCCTGCATTTAAAATATTATGTAGTCATAAGTAAAAGTATGAATGTATAATAATCAGGAAAATGTACTTAGCCTACTATCGGTACATTATGACTAATGCACTGATAATGTAGTTGGTTGAGGTAGGGATAAGAACTTTAATTTATGATTAGGGAGGACTAATCTGTGGATTATTTCCCAATTAATCAAATAATTGTTTATTTTGTAAAAATACACTGATTACATTATGATAATGGAATGGTCTTTTCACAATCTGTCAACAAACTAGCTCTGAGAATAGAATGTGAAAATAGATCAGCATATTATGATGAACTAGAAAATTCCGGAAGAAATTTTTACAGTGTGCCTACTACTTGGTGCACATCCGAATAACACTAGCTAAGTAGATACATATGTCACACCGTCACAGAGAGAGAAGAGAAAAAAAAAAAAAAAAAAAAAAAAAAAAAAAAAAAAACAATACGAATAGGAGTCAGAGTGAAAAAAAAAAAAAAAAAAAAATTTAGGATGCTTAAAGTACTGATTATGTACATGGAGTCTGGTGGGTTTAGGATGCTTAAATTACTCATTATTTACATGGAGTCTGGTGGGTTTAGCGACACAAGCCTCAGCACTACAATATATATATAATTTGTCACAGCAGGGCTGAAGTAATCCAGAATCTACAGTTTCTGGTCCCACTGGTGCCAGTCATCAGTCATTTCACACAGATTCACTGAGTGCAAACCACGTCTTGTTCGACTGCTATCTACTTTTTTTTTTTTACTTGTTGTCTACAACAAATCTCATTGGAAACCAACTTCTACTAGGACTGCAAAGTTTACGGTTGGCTTTGTCAAGATCATGGACACCAACACATCCTTTAACCTGGAAAGAGCTGAGACTCAGACCTGCACCAGCAGCATGGAGCCTTCATCAGTGCTGGCCCACAGCTCCTCTTTAAAAGAAGTTAATGGCCAGCTCCCTCTCCCTGCTACAGTCACTGTCAGCAGTGACCTGGTGGAAGATCTGCTCGTCCAGCTGATGCTGGGGCTCAATCCACTGAGGAGCACCATTGGAGCACATCTGGACCAGCAAGAGCTGCTGACACTCTGTCTGCACCTGAGTATAGAGACTTTGGAGACCCTGAAGAAAGTCCCAGGTGTCATTGTTGATAAAAACCTCCCTCCTCCCTGCAACACATGGGAAGCTGCCGTGCTGCTCCAGAGCAGCCTCATGAAGAGATTTGGCACACCCATCCAGGTGAGGAAGCAGCTGAGGAGGAAGGACCCTGAACTCCTGAGCTTCATCCCTCAACACATCACCGAGGCCGTCCTCACAACACACAAGGCCGAGTCTGCAGGTGAGTCAACTCCCAGCCAGACTCCCAGTGATGAGGAGAGCCAGCTATTCTCTCAGTTTCTCCCTGAGACCACCAAGGAGGAAATGCTCGAGCAGTATGGATCCTGGATCAGAAAAAACAAAATTTTCCAGAGGGCTTTTCTCAATGAGGACATCCTGGAGTGCCAGCAACATATCAGCGAGCCTCATTTGTCCAACCGGTATGCTGTGGACTGCAATAACATTGTTGCCTGGAGCCTCATAGTCACACAGATGCTCAACCAACTCAGGCCTCCTTTGAGCTTTGTAGTAGAGAGGAAATAGAGCCAGAAAGAGAGCACGACATCCCCGACAGTAGAGAGGAAATAGAGCCAGAAAGAGAGCCTGACATCCCCGACAGTAGAGAGGAAATAGAGCCAGAAAGAGAGCCCGACATCCCCGACATTAGAGAGGAAATAGAGCCAGAAAGAGAGCCCGACATCCCCGACATTAGAGAGGAAATAGAGCCAGAAAGAGAGCCAACAAACCTGGAGCTGCCGCTGCAGGAGGAGCTCTTCCCTGCATAGACGGTGACAGAACCAGAAAGAAGAAAGAAGAAAGAAGAAGAACAAGTTTTTCTCTTGGCTCTCTAAACTGGCCAGGTGCAGGAAGCCATAGACGCAAACACAAAGACAAAGGGATATTGTTTTTTTCTGTTCTTTTCCTTTTGTATTGCATTTAATAAACATGTGCTGTGAAGATGGTTTTTAAAGGTGAATCTTTGTTGCACGGGGAGCCAGTGAAGGTGTTAAAGTGCTGAAGTAATATGTTCAGTTTCCATGGATGCAATGACACACAAATACACACATGAGACTTGGGGATGTTGATGTTGGTCCAGGCTTTGCAGAAGCATGTTTATACCAGTAGGTGGCAGAAACAGACAACTGCTTGAAATTGTGTCAATTTAATCTGAAGGAAATGATAGATTGGCAATAATTATTTTTATTAAAAACATTTTTTGTTAACATTACAGTTTAAATCTTTACATTAACATTAAGTTTATAAAAGCATTGTTTCTACTTTATGTGGGAAACACAATCACTCCTTAACTCTTTGATTTGATAGGTAATATCAAATTACCTATCAAAATAGAATATTGAATCTGAATGTGAGCAACTGCAACTGAACAATTTCCCTGAGAGGATGAATAAAGTATTCTGATTCTGATTAATAAAAAAAGATGGTGCCACTTTTTACACCATATTTTTGTTGTACCAATCAATATTTTCATATTAATAACTAATCAAATGACTAGTCTGCAGTTGCTCTGAGCTCATTGTTTTGGTTTTACAGCCCACAGCTTTACTGTTTTGGTTCACTCTCAACACCCTTATCAACCTTGTTACCACCAGCACCAGGCAGATATGCACATTTTATTTCTATTTTATCTCTAATCCCAGATAAATTACCATATTTGGAGTAACATTTATTAGCCTTCATCTTAAAATCAAACATGTCTGTCTAAAAGCACTGATGAAGTCTGGGAGCGCTCTCATCTGTCAGCTCTCTGTCTAGGTTAACTTGATGTTTCGACTGCTACAGTGACACTTTCTTCTGTGATAAAAGTTTCTTCGTTACTTGTGATTTACTATTGCTTAATTTGGGAAAAATCTATGTCAGGGGTCTTCAACGTTTTTTGAGCCAAAGACCCCTTAACTGAGAGAGACAAAGCAGGGACCCCCTACTACATCTATTGTATAAAATGAAGTTGCATAATAAACTGGGCCTACAGTAACGTGTAGGGTGGCCTAAAGCCTTTATACAATACATACCTTTTTTGCATATCATACTAAGCTATTCAAATAGTCTAATAATTGTTGGCATGAGTTTATAAATCATGTTTTAATGTTAAAACATACATGTGGCATAGTGAATCCTTAGGATGAACTGTATCTGTGGATGGCTACCTTAGTGACTACAGTACCTTACCTATAGGCCAGTAAGCCTATCATCAGTGGGGATTTATATTTGCTAATAATGTGTTAGATTCATGTTAAGACTTTCAAAGAGTAACAATAATTTGGAGGCCACCCTGCATTGACTCTGAGGACCCCCTGTTGAAGATCCCTGGTCTATGTAAATGTAATCAAAGTTTAAACTTTACACTTGCTGTGAATCTGTTACTTTGTGACCTTTACAGTGCAGCCAACCTGCACCTGTCACAGTCACACATGATCCCAGTCATGCATGGTGGTTTAAATTCTAGCGTGTCAGTCTAGAGTGTCAGTTTGAGTGTCAAGTTCTAGGATCATGTGACAACTTTGTAAGAAGCTCTAAAAGTTCTGGGTTATATACAGTAGATATATATATATATATATATATATATATATATATATATATAATATATTTTAAATATTCTTAAGATAAAACTTTTGTTTTGCTTTATGCAAATTATTACATTGTATAGCTTCAATTATGTACTGGACATATAGCATGCCAACATCAATCACATTTGGAAAAATGTTTTATTTAACTTATTTAACAAAATGGTCAGGACTGAGTACTTGATGCAGGTCTTTGTGGTTGTGTTTCTTTACTTCTGCAATTACAAGGAAATGTTAAGAATAGTAGAACGATAATGATAATACCAAGGGTAAAGAAGCTACTTTAGGTTTAGGACTTTTGGTTTAACGTTGGTAATGTAGCAGAGTGGGTTCATGTGGGTGGGTCCTTGTAAATGCAGTTTAGTCAACCTAACCTGTGTGTGTGCATAGCTGCATGTTTATATGTGTGCTCTTCAGTTTATCTGTCTGTTTTAAGAATAGTACTTAGACACGCACTGATAGACACTCATGAAAATGGCCAATAATTAGATTAGATTAGATTCCTTTCTGCATTCCTGAAGGTTTCATCTTTAGCGTCTGCGGTGCGATCCGGCCAAACAATGCAATCCTCAAATAAAGCACATAATGCAATTCATCGAAACTCATTCCATTCAAAGAACAGAACTCGACTTGCTCCACCCAAATACTCGGGAAGAAACAATTTGTTTAGTTAGTACAGTTCTACTTTTTGAGCCATAGAACCCTCAGTCGGTGGCTGGAATGTGATAGGATGTCATTTTTGTACCTGTTAGGTGACCCGTGTTTAAAGAGCCCTTAAGTGTTTGTGCTGTCAGAGAAGGCCAGTAAACCAGGTCTCTGCTTGTTACTGTCCTTAGATACAGTAGCTGCTCACTTCCTTCGAGAGGTTTTCTTTAGCTGACTCTACCAGTCCAACTGGCTGCCTTCCTGCTCTCTTTACCATAGTTAGCACGCCTCGGCTCAACCTGTTGTTCAATGCTGCACAATGACAGAGATTTTCAGGTTTATATTGTCACAATACTGGACTCACATACACATGGCACATGTAAGCACACTAGCGTCATCACACACGAAATCACGAGCGTAGACGGACGCAAATAGTTTGAACTGTACACTTCCGAGACAACATAAATATTTATGCATGGTGGACTGAGTCACTCTGTGTTTAGTGTGTCTCTTACAGATGATTATTGACATCAATTGCATGCTGATAATAATTTAATTCCAGTTACAAAACAAAACATTAAAAGTCAGTTTTACTTCATGTATCTGCCATTAATAGGAAAATAGTACGTTATTATACTTGGTAGTCCAAAGATGTTTGTTCTTGATTCCAGAAGGTCAGAGCAGGTCATCTGTATTTGAAAGCAAGTGAAAGTAAAGTCTCCATCCTTGTGTTATGGCCGATTCATACCATTTGTTGTCAACTACCCCTGAGACAGAAACGGATACAGGTGGAGGGTATTACCTCATGCATTCATAACCGTTTCAATATCTCTCAACAACGTCACTTTGTGTTCTACACACATTCTCCGCATGCCTCTCAGTCTCAACGGGCAAATGCTCAGATTTCACCCTGAGGAAATCCTTCAGTCCAATCTGGAACATTTTCAATGTGAGATGTCTTCTCGGGGTGCAGATGTTAATAATGCAGCTCTATCTGAAACATATCGGCATGGGTTGTTTTCTTTATCTGGTCTGGTTGAAGTTAATGATCAACTTTCAGTGAGACTAACCGTGGTTTGTGGAGGGAAAGCAGATTGAGAGATATGGGACAGAGAGTTGGAGAGGCAAAGCAAAACTGAAAGGTGATATAATCAGATCCTGTGATTATGATGCTGTGTTGACCAGAAGAAGCTGTATCCATGTGGGTTGTGGGTAAGTAGGAAAGCAGAGAGTATGGTGTTATTTGGACTATTTTATGTAATTTAGTAAGTGAAAAATGTTAAAAAGATTAGTGAGAGTAAACGATTCCAGCTTCCTAAATGTAAGGATCTGCTTTTAAATGGAACATCTTTGGGGTTTATATTGTGATGCGCAATTTTCCCCCTTTTCAGATATTTTACAGACCAAACAATTATTCTATAATCAGAAAAAAATACAACAGATTAATTCATATTAATTATTATAATATTATAATTATAATGTTAATCCAAAGGATCATCTGCATCTGTATTGTCGACAGTGTGTATTTATGTGTTTATATGTGTGGAAATGTGCATGTAAAGGATGTGCGTCTTTTGCATTTATGCTTACCTGTATGTTTGCGCAGGTGGAATGAATTATAATGGAGGACAGCATTCGGTGTGTGGCGGGGTGAGGAAATGACCCAGCAGAGTTTCGACTGCGATGGGAGATGGGAGGAGAGGGAGTCCCCCAGGT
This sequence comes from Perca fluviatilis, assembly GCF_010015445.1. Classification (NCBI taxonomy): domain Eukaryota; kingdom Metazoa; phylum Chordata; class Actinopteri; order Perciformes; family Percidae; genus Perca; species Perca fluviatilis. The sequence goes on along the minus strand of NC_053124.1, from coordinate 14,497,461 downwards.
ATGCAGGCCACCAAACGGCACACATTCCTGTTGCCGCAGCAACTATCAATATCAACTTTCGGAGGAGAGAGACAAAAGGCATTCCTTGTATCCTCCCTCCTCTCTCTGTTTCTGTCTTTCTGTTTTGATGCTCAGACCGGGTCTTCCCTGTTGGCACCGACCCACACAGAAACCATTTGGGATTCCAAAGGCACACCAAGAACTACAGCTTCTCGTCACACCTCGGAGATATCATTTCCTAAACTGACACTTTGAAACTTGGCATTTACACAATAGATAGTTTAAGAATAAAAGGTTGTTCCATTTGTGATGCAATATGTCCCAAGCTCTACATGAAGCTCTGCTTTTTCAATCAATGGATATAAAGTGGACATTGCTAAAACTTTTTTCTTTAGCTCTCCAGCTATTTTTGTACTTTATGTACTGTATATTGTAAACGAGTCATTGTGTTTTCAGGATGTCTTGTAGCTTGAGAATGTTCCTATTTTTAAGGAGTTTTGTATTATTGAGATTTTTTTTAAAGACCCACTTATTTTGTATTGCATTTTCTTAATATAATTATTGTTTTTTTTGCTGTTTTTAACTGTTTTAAATGTTTACTGTTTTTATCTGTGCACCTGTAGCACTTTGAGATGTGTCCTTCACATGTAAAGTGCAATACAAATAAAATGTATTATTATTATTATTATTATTATTATTATTTAGCAGTTTGATATGTTGTATGTGTTATGTTTTATGTCATGTTTATATAATGAGGCTGTGGACAAATGTAATTGTAGACAATAAAGTTTTTGTTGTTTCGTATCATTTTGTACTGTATTTTATGCTATATGATGCAAACCACCAAATCCACCATCCATCATCTGTAACCGCTCATTGCTTTCCAACCATTCACACCTATGGGCAATTAAGAGTTACCAATCAACCACATTAACCTAACTCCACACTTTTTGCACACAGAGCCTGAGTCTGCCAGGTTCAAACCTAGAACCCTCTTGCTGTGAGGCAACAGTGATAACCACTGCTGTCCCAAACCACCACTAATTCACTCAAATAGAAATTCAAACTCACACTGTAAATTACTTACCACTTTCAATTAAAGCAGCCTTTATAAGATGTAACTAATAGTCTATATCAGTTAAGCTACTCCAGCATGACACATGCTTTGTCTTTATAGCTTTTTAGTTTATCAGGAAGACGGCTCCAAAGGACCATGCTGGAAAAAAGGACCCCTATGAGAGTATCAAATATTGTATTATTAATATTTATGCATTCATGTGAAAGTAGCCTTTTTACTCTTGTGGCTGGTCCAGGTGGAGCTAAATATAGTTATTTCAGTTAATAGGCTATATTAGACAGTGGTAGGCTACCCCATAAGCAGGGTATAAAACCTGTTACACATTTTCTAGTTGTTTCTAAGTGTCAGAAATCATAAGTGTCAGAAATCATTATCACAACTGAGTAGAGTAAATGTCATCTGTATGTCTATATTGGACATATGCAACTTTATATACTGAGCTGTAGATGATGCAGCATGTGTTGAAGCCATGGATACGTGAATGTGTCCTGGTTATGTGTCAATATGACAGACAGAAAGACAGACAGACAGACAGACAGAAAAACTACATGAAACTGACCCCATTGTTGGAGAAGCATCCGAACGAATCACACGTGACAGGTAGCCCAGTGAAACCGGCCCCAGGCCAAAACGCTTCCCCTCACTCAATGTGAATTTACAATAGCAATAATTGCACATCTAGTGCAGTAATGTTATTTCAGGAGACTCCTGATGTCTTCCTGTCCCCTCTGGTAATGTCAGCACAGGGTCTCATTTAAACCATGTGCTGCTCACTATAGCCTACAACCTGTTTTGATCGGTGGCTATTAATACCTTTAATTGAATACACATCTCATTATTCCTTTGCATTCCTTTGCATGACAACGTACAAGCCATTGTGGCCTAAAATACTGGGCGTCCAAAATTGGAACATAATTTGGCTCCCAGACTTGGGTTGGGTTCAGGTGATACAAAAGGTTATTTATCTTAATGTGTCACTGAAGAGGCGCACGCTCCCATGGGGTATGTTGCCACGCAACCACAAGCCCCGCCTACCATCGCAGTGGCTTCACCTGACGGTAGCACACGTGACATACCCTGGGAGTACATCCAATCAGGAGTGAGGACAGGTGCTCCGCGATGAGAGTTTCGGAGGCGGAAACCTGCTGGTTCAGTAGAAGAAAGGTCGCTCCATATAAATGTGTTAACTCATTTGTAATATTCTCATGAATTGCAGAAGAAGAGTAGAGATATTTGACGAGAGCAACAGGAGAAAAATCAAACTGTCTGGAGGTGGGAGATGTAAGGCAGCAGGACACCTGGCTCGTGCGTAAAATGGATACTGCTGCGACCCCTTGAAGGACTGCCGTCACAGTTGTGCTCCATCACTGAAGAAGAAGACACTGATCTGTCCTGTGGATTTATACCTCGGAACAATCCAAAGTGTTACATTTACACTTCGGGTTGCTTTAAGTGTCCACACGCTACATTACACTACGACAGTAGCTCAGGTAAGTGTTCATTAGAGAAGTTTTTGCGCATTGTTCACCTGTGAATCACGGCTTGTGTTTGCTCTTCTGTTTTCACGACTCATTAAACCAGTTTTACAGAAAATGTAAACATTGTTACACTGCTAAGTCTTAGGATTAGTTGGGGAGAAGTTGTCTCACCAGTGGAAAATTATGTACAAGAGAGGTGAAATTAAATCACATTCAAATTTAGAGAGGGGAAATCATGATATCCTAACAATAGGATTTGTGATGATTATGAGGGTGAGGATAAAGATGTAGACCATGATGATTATTTGGACGATAATTTGTCAGAGTAATATTTTATCAAACCAATGACATGACAGTTTTACAAATATAATTTTTAAAAGGACAATTTTATGTTTTACTAGAAATTACAGTAAGGTAAATCAGGGGCCAGATCAGAGCATGGTGATGATGAAATGACATGTATAATACTGATGCAGAGGTGACGATCTCAACTACAACTGAATTACTGATGGTATCTGTTTCCTGTTCCAGGTCCCTCCCTCTAGTCAAAATGACAGAGAGGGTCCCATGGTGGAAGGCATTCCTGCCAAAAAAGAAGAGCGGAGGCCCTAAGGACACCAGTACAACCCACACCCTTGACCCGGACTTTGATCCTTTTGCACAACAGACTGAGAAGCAAAAAGATCCCGCAGCCTCCAAGACCAGCGGCGACCAGTCCCTGTCTCAACAAGAGTCCAGCAAGAGCTCCAGCCTCGCCAGCGATGACACCTACGACGACTCCCGCCTGGAGTCGGTCTTCAACGAGCAGACATGCCGCAGGAACATGAAGGTGTCACGCTCAGGTCGATTTAAGGAGAAGCGGAGAGTGCGCTCGAGCCTTCCTCTACAGGAGAAAGAGACTTAGAATGAGGACATGTGGTGACGGAGAGGAAGAGGAGGAGAAGATGGATCAGGAGAAGTTGATCCAAGACTGTTGCTTTAGTAAAAAAAGATGCTTGAAGAAAAGGAGAGGGTGTTGAGTACATGAAGATGCTTCATTCTCTTGAGGCATACCAAGAGGTCAGTTGTATGTAAGTTGCGATGGTGATGATGAAGATGAGACGATGATGGAGCATTTAACACTTAACCCAATACTGCAGGAATGAGGTTATGAGGTATATGACAAATTGGAAATGTGGACATTTTTGTTGATGATCATCAACTTGAAATTGATTATATCTTTTCTTCATGTTGGTTATTGAACCATTTCGCCAACAATATCCCATAATCAAAGCCCAAAAGAAGAGATACAGTACTAATGCTGTAAGTACTTAAGAGCGCAATATGTAGTGTGTATCCCAAAGTGTCCCTGGTTCAGTCCCGGACATTGCCATCATTGGAAAACTCCAAAAATGACCTACAAACTTTTAAGAAAGCACAATCCTTGAATCCAATTTTCTGTCAATACTCAAGATTAGGTGTGATATAAGCTCCCAGAAAATATTGTTCATAAGATGTCTACATTATTTCCGTCATAAGAATTATATATGTTTGATAATGAAGAATAGTAGTATAAGTAATGCTCCTTTTACTAATGCTTTTACAAAACACATGTTGATTCTAAAGGGTTAGAAGGATGTTTATGAAGGTGTAAAATTATTTCATTATAATGTGTGAAAAAAGAAATCAGTTAGTGGAAGAAATTAAGGAATGCTTGTGAGCAGCTTTTAGTCAAGACGCACAACACTTGCCAGCAAAACTGCATAAATACTCTAAATGAAGGACGAAGCCCAGCATGCTTTATGACATAATGGGTCCTATTGAAGTAAGAAGGTAATGTCGTGACTGGCGATATTTAGCTGAATGATAAATGGCCATGTAGCTAAGGAAACATGATCCGTATGTAGTTTGCTTTGCAGGACTACTGTATTTTGGACCACCTGTGAACTCCTAAATGAAGGCAAAATATGAGAAATAAATCTGATAACTGCTGATAACAAGTGATTGTATGAGTGTGTGTGTATGTGCATTATTACCCTATCCGATCACAGTCTAATGGTTTGAACTGGACAGTGTTTTGTGTTGTCCCTTTTGAGAAATGTATCTCAAAACAGACGCTGATAAAGAAGAATTTTACAGTTAAAGGATTCCACAAAGTCACATAAATACATAAGAAAATGTGCACTTCAAAATATCAGCTAAAAGTGCAAAAGACTCCATGTACACAGGAGTCATATCGCTCGTCTTGTCAGCCGGGCTTGTGCCTCATCATCACTTTACTGGAGGAGGCAAGGAGCGTGGCCGAAACATTGTTTGAAAAAGGCAATTACAAGGAATTAGTGGCATTTATACACTCACCTAAAGGATTTTTAGGAACGCCTGTTAAATTTCTCGCTAATGCAATTATCTAATCAACCAATCACATGGCAGCTGCTTCAATGCATTTAGGGGTGTGGTCCTGATCAAGACAATTTCCTGAATTCCAAACTGAATGTCTGAATGGGAAAGAAAGGTGATCTAAGCAACTTTAAGCATGGCATGGTTGTTGGTGCCAGACGGGCTGGTCTGAGTATTTCCCAATCTGCTCAGTTACTGGGATTTTCACACAAAACAATTTCTAGGGTTTACAAAGAATGGTCTGAAAAAGTAAAAACATCCAGTATGCTGCAGTCCTGTGGGCGAAAATGCCTTGTTGATGCTAGAGGTCAGAGGAGAATGGGCCGACTGATTCAAGCTGATAGAAGACCAACTTTGACTCAAATAACTACTCATTATGTAGTAGTCTTCAGTCTAGTTGAAGACTGGAAAAGTGTTGCCTGGTCTGAGGAGTCTCATTATCTGTTGAGACATTCAGATGGTAGAGTCCGAATTTGGTGTAAACAGAATGAGAACATGGATCTGTCATGCCTTGTTACCACTGTGCAGGTGGTGGTGGTGGTGTAATGGTGTGGGAGATGTTTTTTTAGGCCTTTATTTTCACAGGACAGATGAAGACATGAAAGGGGAGTGAGAGGGGGAACGACATGCAGCAAAGGGCCGCAGGTTGGAGTCGCACCTGCGGCCGCTGCGTTGAGGAGTAAACCTCTATATATGTGGGCCTGCTCTACCAACTGAGCTAACCTGGCCACATGGGCCAACATTTCTAAAGAATGCTTCCAGCACCTTGTTGAATCAATGCCACAAAGAATGAAGGCAGTTCTGAAGGCGAAAGGGGGTCAAACACGGTATTAGTATGGTTTTCCTAATAATCCTTTGGGTGAGTGTATGTAGCGTGTATGTCAAACTCTGGCTTAATATATGCTGTCCTGTCACTTAAAGGGAGGAGCACGCCTGTGTCACAGCATTCCTCTGTCACAGCATTCCTCTGTCACTGTTGACGTTTGAGGTGTGTGTGTGTGTGTGTGTGTGTGTGTGTGTGTGTGTGTGTGTGTGTGTGTGTGTGTGTGTGTATGTGTGTGTGTGTGTGTGTGTGTGTGTGTACAGTATCTGCAGCATTCATGTTTATGTAACATCAATTATGGCTACAAAATCCCTTTATGACTTTCATATGTAATGCATTAACATCATCTAGTTATCTCACATTAGCTCAAGAGTGAAGCAGTAATCTGCAGTAGGCTATGTGAAGCATGTTATTTAATACAGACCATATACACATATAATACAGTCTATGATACAGACACATTTGATTAAGGATGACTTGCAATGTCATATTTCCAACACAAGGGGGCGAAAATGTGCAGCCGAAAATAGAGTTGAATAGAACTAAAATATTCTGAGTTGAAAAACAATCCATCGAGTAATCTTGTTACAGAAAAGTCACGGGTGCAGACTTCTTCCCCTCTCAGTCCGAAGTTCTCATGCATAGCTACACAATCTTTATTTTATTCCACACAGGTGTATATATATCAAGGTGAGGGAAAGTCTGTTGGCAACTTCAGCATGAATTGAGTCGATGATGATACCGGGCCAAGTGTCCGCCTCTCTCTCTCTCTCTTTCTCTCTCTCTCCCCCCCTCATTGGTCCCGTGTTGAGCGTGGGGCGGTGAGGTGTGGCCTCCTGCGCTGCGCTCACAAGGGAATAAACAACCATAGCCAGAAAGAGACCACTGTTTACGACCACTATCGCATGTTTTGACACCAATGTGAAGTCAAAATGAAAAGATTCTGCAACTTTTTGCAACGTTTCTTCAAGGTGTAGTTATTGGCAGCCCAAACGCCAGATAAGCTACATGGTGTCCTCATTCGACTATAAATAACGCTATTGGGCGCGCACTATGAGGTCAGTGTGCTGTGGTCCATCTCACTGAAGCTTTCTCTGCAAACAGGTGGACTTCGGATATTTCGCAAAGGTGAGGATGCTTCTGTCTATTATTAATGCACACCACTTATATGTGACAGGTGGTTATTCTTATTCCTGTAAAACTGCCTGATGAGGGTGAAACAAGAACTGTGTGTAGCAGATGAGCTGTGCTTGTTCAGGCACCTTGTCTTTTCTGTTTTAGTGGTGTGGAGAAATCCAAGGTACATTTTTGTTTCCAGCAGTCAACTTTAAATTAAATACTTCCTCATTGTTTAGTGCCCAGAGACCCACTGCTGTAAAATCCACCATTTATTTTTCCTAAAAAATATGTTTTCTTTTTGCTTTCCCTTCTCACATTTAATGGAGACAAAATACAGCAATGAACATTAACTATTGCTTTCACACCAAAAAAGGTTTTAAATATTATATGAATGGATGCTTTATTTTGGCTTGCATTATAATGAACAAAGCATGACAATTTGTGTGAATAATTGATGAAAACATTATTATACATGTTTAAACCAATCAATTTCACACGGTATAACAAATATATTATGGGGTATGTATCAATAAAAAATAAAAAATACATATTATTTTGTTGTTAAACTCATTCACAGACAAAAAAAGTACAATATGTTATAGTGTTGTTGCTTATGTTTAAGTTCAGTTAACTCCCTGTATTATTATTATTATTATAAAACTCCAATAATAGAAATCAAATTGACTTTTTAGAATTTGAGTGGGGTAGTGCAGCATAAAAAGTACTGTCAACAGCAATTCCAGACATAGAGCACATGAAAATCCATTGCATTTAACCATGAACTGTGGAGACAGGTCTGGCTGTGCGAGACTAGGGTCTCTGAGACCCAAAACAGAACATTATAGCTGCACCCTCCCTTCCTCTCGCTGATTCATACAATAAAGATGCAGTGCTAGGCCTATGTCATATCCTCAAGTAAGTTAGGACAACCTCGGCTGGGTTTCCATGGTCTCAATTGTTTTGCATGTCTTTCACAAGTTTAGAAATCCCTTGTTTAGGCTACAGCAGCTGTCACTTCCAGCATGCTTGTGTGCGTACCATAAGATCTTCTTTGCTTCAGGAAGAACGAGACGTACTACAGGTCAAAGAAAAACAGCTGGTGTGAGAGGTGCATTTCCACTCAGTATCCCACCTGTTCCTTTTGAGCTCAGCTAACCAGTGTCCAGCTTTGTCCCCTTTAAAGACCTACACTGGCAGTGTCACAGAGGCTGCTTGACACAGATATGGAGATAGAAATAGCAACGACAGGACAGTCTGCCAGTTGGAAGGCATGACTTGTACACACACGCGCACACATACGTACGCACGCACACGGATGCACGCACATGCACGCACACACACGCAAAAAAAAAACACACACACACACACACACACACACACACACACACACACACACACACACACACACACAGACGGACAAAGAGAAGAGGGACACATACATAAGAGATTCAACAAATACAGGTTCTGTTCTGTCTTTTATTAAATTGCTTAGGAGGAGCATGTGCAAATTCCCCAGAGAATCAAATGTGCACAAACCTCTGGCTGTTTTCAGTCTTTCACAGCCATGCAAGACAGCTCGTCCAGAATATATGATGTCAAGACAGTTGTGTGGAGGTCTCAGTGACTGTCACAGTGGATCATTTACTAGCTGATTTGGCCAACAACACGGTGACATAATCCTGGACACGAGCTGTTCCTGGAAAGTTGCTGTTTGGCCACCGGTGCTTATCACTTTGATTACTGAACCAGTTGCTCTTGATGACAGAACCACAAGACATCCTGTTACATGTTCAGTATAATCTGGAGGAAAAAAAGCATGCAGAAGCATTTTCCTGTGGAGTTTCCTGAATGTGTTTTACTGCAGTGAAGGCCTTTGGTTACTAAGCGACTGAAGGGTAGGGGTCCATTACTTTTCACACAACACTCTCCATTGTTCCTCTCCCAAGTACCGCCACAGGGCATTGTGGAAAGAAGAGTAGGACAGGGCCGGGTGGGGGGGGGATGTGTCAGATTTCTCTAGAGAGGATGGAGCACTAGCTGTTTCCTGTTTTGCGATGTACGCTGGTGAAAGCTCTTCCTGTTCAGGGAGGAGGCTAGGAGGTCATCAAATGTGCCACTTTACATAGTATCAGCTTCTGACATGGAGGACAACAAGTCCTATATGGTGGTCAGTGGCTGCAGGGCATGAATAGCATGGCAACTGTGTTACAAAGTGTGCATTGTCTTGTGCAGGTATCTGAGGCATCAGCATGCCAGTCCCCCCTCCTCCCCCTCCACCTCCTCTGGCTCCCCCACCACCACCACCACCGCCCAACGCTGCCCTGCCAAAGGTAAGACTGTCTTTCTCTAGTCTATATCCACCACGTTCCACTACTGGGATTGCTCCGTTGCCAACCGAAAATTCCGTCGGATTTGACCCTTGTCGGCCAGATGTCCGTTACCTTCTGCTTTCTTTGTGTCGGAATTTTAAACTCCGGTCGATTTGTGAGGACTGAGTTTTCTGTTGCACGACTCAAACAACTTTTGAACGTACACGTGTTCCACCATAACGAGTTCCTTCCTGAGGCTGTTTTGCAGCGGCACCGGGGCTCCGTGCAGCTCTTAATAGTGCCTCCCATGACGATTGTGATTGGTTTAAAGAAATGCCAATAAACCAGAGCACGTTTTTTTTTCCAATCTCTCCCAAGGTCTGGCAATGCGAGACTAGTCTTTCTCTAACTCTCTCTCATGCAATTGCAAACACTCCCTCGTGTCCTTCTCACTGACCATCAACCCTCACCTGTAGGTTATTTGCATTATTGATTGAGGTAATGCACACACACACACACACACACACACACACACACACACACACACACACACACACACACACACACACACACACACACACACACACACACACACAGGCGGGAAGACAGCAGGCTCTCAGTAGCAAAAGAGTGTTATGTTTCCATACCAGGCGCTCAGTATCCTCATGTTAAATGAGTCGCCGCTGCCAGCAAACAAGGCCACACTGCAGAGTGACATTGATAAACTGAAGTCACGGTGCTTCTCATCTCTCTATTACATAACATAGCTAAAGACGATCCTCTCCCCTCCTGTTTCTCTTCTTCTTCCCTCACCTTTAATGAGTTCCTCTTCTTCCTCCCTGAACCCTTTGCTGAATGCTTTCACTGCACCTTCATCCTTTTTTTTTTCGTTTTTTCTGTTGGTCAAAAAGAGCTAAGGTGAAGTTGAGGAGATGGCGATACAGAAGTTCCATACATTTGTTCTCACCCACCGTAATGTAAATAGATCACATCAAATAAAACCTAAAAATCTTTATCCTTCATGTTTTAACCTGTTATTTTTTTTGTATTCAATGTTAATAACAAAGAAAGAAGTTAAGAAATGAAATGAAAAATAAATTCCCAGAGTCCAAGGTGATGTCTTCAAATATTTTGCTTTGTCCGATCAGCACTCCAAAACTTCCAAAATATTCAATTTACAACAATACAAAACAGAAAAGCACCAAATGGAGCCTCTTCATGCCATAATTTATTAATTAATTCAAAATAGTCTGTTCTTCACTTGGTGTCCTGAAGTGTACCATGAGACAGAACACATATATGGTAAAACACTGGTCACTGTTACATAAAAGGTTGTTTTTGTCTGTATGTGTGTGTGTGTGTGTGTGTGTGTGTGTGTGTGTGTGTGTGTGTGTGTGTGTGTGTGTGTGACAGTGTCCATCAGAGCCTCCTAAGTTCAAGTCTGGTGGAGGAGGTGGTGGAAGGAATGCCCTGTTGGCCGACATCCAAAAAGGAGCCAGACTAAAGAAAGTCACACAGGTCAATGACCGCAGCGCTCCTGCCGTCGATAGTAAGATCAGAATCCTTACTGTGCTACTAATTTGCACACGGACATGCTCAGCCTGCATTAAGACACTAAATGATTCTCACTCTGGTGTCACCGACTATGTCGAGTAATTCTCACAGTGGAGATAGAGGAATGGGGTTTAAGGGTGTGTTGTTTTTTTTGATTAGATAGTGTGATGTATAAGGGTAAAAAGAGAGAAGGGAAAAAAATGTTAGTGGAGAAGGTAGTATGTGTAGTTCATTGGGAGTATGTTGTTTCTCTTTGACCTATATATGAGCATAGACACACAGAGACACACACACACACACACACACACACACACACACACACACACACACACACACACACACACACACACACACACACACACACACACACACACACACAAGTGGACACTTCAGGAAGGAACGCACATCAGATAAGGATGCAGCCAGAATGGAAAACTACTACAGAATATACAGTGGCAAACACAATAGACAAGACATACTCTGTATCCACAGTATACCATAACATTTATAAAAATGTCTACGTATCTTATCATGTTTTTAGTACAGTATTTTTAAGTCTGTGTGCATTTGACTGTATGTTTTGTCTGCATGGTTACAATATACATTTCTCTAAACTTTTAGCTGCAAAGGACAATCAATGTAACATTAAAACAGAGTAATTGTTAAAAAGTTCAGACAGAAACATGTACTTTATACATGTTTGCCACTCTGATAATGGCCATCCTGCCCAACCAGAAAGCTATCTCATTGACAGAGACAAAAACACATCTTCCCTTTGAAAAAAAAAACAAACTCAGAAAATATTGCATAGTTGAAATATGGATGTCAGTTTATCATATAATATGTTAACGATACGTTCATTCAGTTATACGAGGAATTAACTTAACTACATGTGGCCATTGGCCAGTAAATAGTACCTAAGAGTAGCTTTGTGTGTTACATGTATGGAGCCAGGACAGTTGAAACAGACCGCTCTGTTTTGCGTTGGGAAAGGTGTGTAGTTAGCCCTCAGGAGATGGGAGGTGCAAAAGGTTACTGTTTACTCATGTTCCTGTCTGAACTATTGCGTCTTTTTGTTGTCTTATCAGAAAATTTCCACAACTATTAAACCTACTGAGAAAAGACAATGTTAAACAATAACCTTATGTGTGAATGCATGTATGTATTTGTTAATGAACATGTGATAAATATATAATGATTAAAAACACCAAATGGGCACTGGTGTCATTGGTATTAATCATTTGTAATGTATGTGTACATGTCTTGTTACTCAGAGCCCAAGGCTAGCCCTGGAGATGTATGCAGCAGTGTTGGTGCTTCTCAGGGCTCATCAGGAGGGATGGCACCCATGGCACCCTCTTTGGGTGGGCTCTTTGCTGGAGGGTTCCCCACTCTCAGGCCTACAGGACAAAGAGACTTAGCAGGCAAGACTTCAGGTTAGTGCCAAATGTCTTGCTCTGACTAAATCTATATATTATTATATATATTAACCATCCAAATGACTCCTCTTGTGTGTGTGTGTGTGTGTGTGTGTGTGTGTGTGTGTGTTTGTTGAAGTGTCCCGATCGAGCTCCTCAGCCTGCCTGAAGCCTCTGTGGAACCCCCCCACGCCAGCAGACACCGGCAGCGTGTCTGAGCCTCCCAGGACGGGGGAGGTCCGAGGCTCCGTCCACCGTCCGCCCGCTCCCTCGTCCTCTGCTCCTTCCTCCCCCTCTCACTGCAGCAAGCACCTGCCTTCTTTCCCTGCATCTTCTCCCCCTCCTCCGCCTCCACCCGCCCCTCCCTCTGCTCCTCCCCCGCCTCTCCCACCTCAAGCCTTCCAGGACCGGCCGGCCAACAGGCCTCCTCCGCCTCTCCCCTCCTGTCCTCCTCCTCCACCTCCTCCATCCCAAGTCACCAAGCCCACCTGGCTCCCCATCCAGCACTCCTACCACACCTCCATCTCCCAGCCCTCTACTCCTCCTCCTCCCCCCCCCCTCCTCCTCCACCTTTCCAACCTCCCTCTGCTGTTCCAGGGGACCGCTCCTCAGGGTGCTTCTACACTCCACCCCCAGTCCACTCTGAACCTTCTAGGTTCCCCATCCTGCGGGACAGCCCACTGGGACCTCCTCCCCCACCTCCTCCTCCCCCCCTCCCAGCTTCTTACACCCCCAGCTGCCCATCCACCCTCCCCCCTCCACCACCCAAGGTGGCCGCAGTGCCCTCCCCAGCTATGCGCTCTCTGCCTCCCTCGTACCCCTGCAACGCCCCCACCCGACGGCCACCTGCTGTGCCCAGAAGTGCAGGTAGGTGGATACCAAGAAGAGGAATAGTCTTTTCTGTTGAGCTGTTGCAAGGTAGATAAAAAAAGAACCTCCTGTCATATTTGTTTGGAGTGCACTTTCCAAGGCAGTGGTTATATGAGATGATGTTCACTCATGTTAAAACACAATGTAGAGTCATAAGCAATGCTAGTAAAATGGAGCCAATGGACAGTAAGAAACGATGACGTAAAGATAATGTATTAGATGTATAAGAGAAAGATTGCCCATTTTAAGGCAGTGGTTTTTTGTTTGTTTTTTCCATTTCATTTACAAGTTAGATAGGAAGACACCCTAAAACAGTAGTTCTAAATCTGAGGTGTTTGGGAACCCTACAAGGGTGTCACAAGTTACAGTAAATCTAAGGTGTTCCGAGATGATATTCAGGACAGGAGGGAAGAATTGGTTTTGTTACACAAAAATGAAATCAATTTATTTTCTTTATCTAATCATTGCTTTGCTTTTGTGAAATGCTGTTTTCTGATAGTTTCATGTCCGTAGAAATGGTTTAAATAAGTCTACACCGAAAAGATGAAAAACTAAACTCTTTGGTGGAACTGTTGTGAGTAGACATCGCTGTGTTTTTAACAGGTCACAGATGTCCAAATATATAAATGTACATTTTACAACATATGATTCAACAACGATCAATGTTTATGGGGAATATTTGTTGTAATTGTTACAACAAATGGGATTAGGGTTAGGTACATTTGTTGTGTAACTCTTTATTTTCTAAACAGCATTTACAAATCAATGTTTTTTTTCTCAGAGAGAAAAAAGTGTGAATATGGTGATGTATTTGACATGTTGCACATTTTATTGCTGATGTCTGACACCCCTCTGACTCCTCTGCTCTTGCCACCCATGGTAACAGGTGTGGGTCGGCTGGCTCCTCCTCCAGCTCCCCCAGCACGATCCCCCTCTACCGAGCTGACCAGCCGCATTCCTCCACCACCGCCACCACCTCCCCTGCCTCCATCAAGTCTCAGGAATGGACACCTGCACAACCTGGGTCAGTGTAGCTTATATATATATATATATATTTATATATATATATATATATATCCATATATGACATTTTAGAATATGTTTAAGGCCTTTAGGGGATTTTCATATCAAGAGTGACTTCAAATGAGAGAAATAAAATGTTTCATTGTATTACATTTTATTTATTTAATTCTTTCAAATTGTTCTTATCTCTTTAGTTATTTCCCACATCATCCTTCAAAGTAAATCGGAACTTTTATGTATTTTACAAAAATAATAAGTGTTTCCTATTGATGATGATATACATCCCTGCATGTGGAGAATATGGACTGCTGTGTTTAAAGAAATGATAGGCTAATTATTGCTTGTGGAATATACTTATATAGTATTTTGTTTTCATGTCTGCTTTTATTGTATGTGCATTTCTATCTTGTTGTAAATTTGGGTATGATAGGAGCACTGTAATTAAATAGGATTTTATCAATGAAAAAATGTAATTCTCAGAGTGAAAGAACTGTAGAGGAAAGGAGACTCGACAAGGGTTGCTTTTGAGAAAAGGACATACGTTTATTTTTGAAGAGGCAGATTGAATAACCTTGTATTTGAAAATGAGGACAAAATGGCAGCCTTTAATTGCATCTTTACTGTATGTACAGTACAGGCCAAAAGTTTGGACACACCTTCTCATTCAATGCGTTTCCTTTTTATTTTCATGACTATTTACATTGTAGATTCTCACTGAAGGCATCAAAACTATGAATGAACACATATGGAATTATGTACTTAACAAAAAGTGTGAAATAACTGAAAACATGTCTTATATTTTAGATTCTTCAAAGTAGCCACCCTTTGCTTTTTTATGAATAAGGGAAAAAATTCCACTAATTAACCCTGACAAAGCACACCTGTGAAGTGAAAACCATTTCAGGTGACTACCTCATGAAGCTCATTGAGAAAACACCAAGGGTTTGCAGAGTTATCAAAAAAAGCAAAGGGTGGCTACTTTGAGGAATCTAAAATATAAGACATGTTTTCAGTTATTTCACACTTTTTTGTTAAGTACATAATTCCATATGTGTTCATTCATAGTTGTGATGCCTTCAGTGAGAATCTACAATGTAAATAGTCATGAAAATAAAGAAACACATTGAATGAGAAGGTGTGTCCAAACTTTTGCCCTGTACTGTATACTACCAGCAGATGATTTTGAATCCAAGTTCCAGTTCCACCCCGTAGAGGACTTCCCCCCTCCCGATGAATTCAAGCCTTTCCCTCGGATCTACCCCAGCAAAGAAAACAGAGGTACAACCACAGTACACTCGTTATTTCTCAACTTGTTTACCCATGACTTCAATATCATCTATCTTCCTCTTTCTCCTCTCTTATAGGCAACCCCAAACCACCTGGGATAAGGACACATCTAAGATGAGTCAAGGCTCCCCCCCCCCCGCACCCACACACGTGTGTGTGTATTTACATTGTGTGTATTTTTACACACGCACGCACGCACGCACGCACGCACGCACGCACGCACGCACGCCCGCACACACACACACACACACACTCACTTATCAGGCAGTTAGACTTAATTTTCATCCTCCTCCTCATGACAGCTCATGACAATGACATAACTGCCATGGGCTTATTTTGATGCAGGCTGTGTGTGTGTTGTTTGTGTTGAGTGTATTTTGTGTGTGTGTGTGTGTGTGTGTGTGTGTTAAACAGGGTCCCGCCTTATTCTGACTATGTGACCTCTGACCTATTCCAGTGTGGAATGTTTTGAATGTGTGTGAGGAGGAGGACTCTCCCTACATACAGACTCTATACACACACACACACACACACATATACACACCCTCCAGGACAGTGTCTTCCAGCAGCTATATTTAACACAACTCTTGACACAGTTTGTAAGCATTTCAGTTTCTACAGTATATAACGAATAGAATATTTTGATTTTATGTCATGATCTGTCCCTTTTATAGAGTAGCACTTTTGAAAGTCTGTATTTAACTCAGAAACATTCTTAAACGCACAGAAAGTGAAGCGCTTTTATAGATACAAACTGTGGTCAGCAACAACAACCGTACAAGAAGAAGCTCCTAGTACTGTATACATGTTTGACAAAATGCTCCAACAATAATTTAAATTTTCAATGTTCAAGCAGGACAACCCTCCCTAGAAGTCATCTGTTTTGGGGAATTCAATGACCTATGTGATCACCGTTAGCAGGGAAACCTCATCTTAAACTCAATGTGAAAAACAATTACAGGTTCATAAATCCTTGCACATACAGTGGTGCTCCTCTGTGTTATTGTTTTTATAAGTAAAATATGCATCCATAAAAGTGCAAAGAGAATATACTGAGAATGATATATCTTAGAATGATGGGAATGCATCTGTTTTAAGTTACATTGTTATGAATAGATAATGGAAGAGGTTTAGAGTTTCCTTTCTTACTGTATTAACCAATACTAACACATGTGAAGACATTGCCACCTGCTGGTTCAATGTGTAAAGTATTATAAGTTGTGACCACCAAATAAACCACAGTATTTTGTTTAAAAAGTTCACTTTATTGTTCACATTGGTTGTAAAAATACATTAAAACTGCCTTGTCTTGATGAATTTGCATTAAGGAACCCTGGAGCTATGGAAACTGGACAGTCTAGATTCTAGTCGGCACTGTGTGAACAGTTTCTGGTTTAAGGCTTGTGTGTGCAGTGTCTCAAAACAGCCTCCAGCACACTGTTAAAAAAAAAAGAAAAATAGCACTTTATCCCACTTCACCCTGTCAGACAAGGGTCAAAGTTCTGTGAATTTTTATTTAATTAAAAATCAGAATGAGATTCCATGGAAGTTGCAGAGCAGGGCTGAACAATATATCCTTTCTGCATTGACATTTGAGTGTACACATGTGCAAACAGGTGTCTCTAATAACGTCAATGCTGGCTGCATTCCATTTGGGTTTACCAGTGCCAGGTCCTGAGTACGGTGTATGCTGGCTTACTGGGAGCACTTACAGAAAATTAAACTGAGCAATTCTTGGTTACACCTGCTTTTCCTGCTATGTCAAGTCATCATGTCTGCCATGGAAAACTAATGATCACTGTGGTCCTTTAAAAAATACACATTCTGAATAGAAATTAAAAATATCAAAGTTGGCATTGTCATGACTTAACTCAAATACACACAAACTAATCAATATGATAACACTTAAGCCTGATTTAATGACAATCTATATTATCTGAGGTCGACTGATTCGTTTACCATACAGAGAAAAAAAAGAAGCAAAAGCACTTTCTTTCCTAATGGACCCACAAAAGGTAAACTACATTGATCTGGTAACATTTTGTAAAGGAAATCAACACTGGATTTCCATTAAGGGGAATTTCACAGCCAAACTTGGCAACCGTAATCTACTTACATTGCCTGCCCACAGGATGCACTGCCACTAAAAGCATTTGCTCAGCGTCTGTTACCTCTGATATTAGTGACAATGATAACTGCATAACATTTAAATCCTTAAAACATTGTGGGGAGAGTAGAATGGGCTCTTGCAGAAGTAAACACAAAAATGAAAAGTAAAAAACATCAGTGAAACAAACCCGTTGGCTCAGAGCTCACCACACGGCTCTACACAGGAGGAGTTTCCATGTCAAGCACAAGACAAACACAGTGCTTCTATTAAAATGAATTACTTTTCATGCTGACAATAAAAATAAAAAAATAAAAGTATTTCCACCAAAAATCAATGACAACTGGAAGATACTATGGGCAAGTGAGTGGTTCATGGGACTGGAAGAGAATTCAAAGTTCATCGTGTTTGTAAGTAAACTCTCTGGACGATATGAAGCCGTCTTTGTTCTCGTCCTCTTTGGCAAAGATGTCCTCCACCATGTTCTCGTGTAGAGTGTCGTTGGGAGCGTAGCCATGACGCTCAAACTCTTTCCTCAGATACACTTTCACCTGGTAGATTGAGTGAGGGCAGGGCGATCGGTGAGACAGGTTGAGAAGAAAAAAAAACAAAAAACAACTTGTGCACTGTGCGGAAACTAATCAAATTCCAGTTACATCCTTACAGTGCCGGGTTTACAACACAGTCAACACATCAGATACTGCCGTTGTTGTTTTGACAAATTGGCAGTAGTGTTTAACTCCAAATTACTGAGTAGATTCAATAATATACCTTCCATTTACCTTACCTACTGTAAAACATTATAGCTGCACAGCACTTGTATTTTTAGGATATTACTTTATATCTTATTTCTAATCGATTTTTAATTATTGACAGTTGGCCCTGTTGGTCTGTTTCAACTAAAATTATATGAGGGGTCATGAGGTGATTAACCAATTAGGAAAGGAAATAGAGAATTTGACCAAAATAATCACAATCTGAGAGGGGAATTCCTCCTGGGCTTCTGGATAGGCACTGCTTAGCTTTATAGGGTCATAAGCCAAAAAGGTTGGGAATTTGTGTATCATAAGAGGTGATGGGTAATTAAGTTTTCTGAAGTGTTTGAAATCCTTGTGTATACCTCATGCTTGGAGAGCCTCCAGTCATCGTTGAGGTCCATCTCCTGGAAGGACTCGTGTGACCTCGGCCCATTTCTGATCTCAAGCACCTCGATGACGAAGGTCAGTGTGCTTTCAGGTGGGATCTTACCTGAGCAGACAACACCACAGGGCAAGAGGTCAGCTAAAAACTGAGACTGGCTATCACCTGAGGTTTCTGTAAGCATGCTTCAGTATGAAAAAAAACAATTGGTTTGGTTAGTGCTGCAGTAGTCTCGCATTTGGCTAGTCCACACAGCATTCCGGTATGGAACAACGTGCTCTGGTTTATTGGCATTTCTTTAAACCAATCACAATCGTCTTGGGAGGCGCTAAGAGCCGCACGGAGCCTCGGTGCCGCTGCAAAATAGCCTCGGGAAAGAACTTGTTTTGGTGGAACGTGTACGTTCAAAGGTTGTTTTAGTTGTGCAACAGAAAACTCAGAGTGGACAGATAGTCTAGCTAGCTGTCTGGATTTACCCTGCAGAGATCTGAGGAGCAGTTAACCATAGTTCTCTTAAAAATTGTTTAAAATCCCAACACAAAGAAAGCGGAAGGTAACAGACATCCGGCGGAATTTCCAGCGGCACCTGAACAATCCCGGAAGTGGAACGCCGTGGATATGGACTAGTGCTGAAGAAATGATACCCCTTGTAACACATTTCAATTTAAAAATGTTAACTTGTGAGTAAATAAGTTTGAAACCATGTTGAAAGTGTTTGAGAAACAAACCTAGGTTGCATTATTAGTCTTATTATTAATCATCAGGTTGTTGTTATCCGGGCAAAAGTTAGTTCGGCACAGAGGAGATAGATGTTATTGGTTAGAGTGGTGTGTGCTTACCAGGACAAAGCAAAGTATTGTTCACATGCTCCATGTTGAGAAAAAGTGGACTAATAGTGCTGAATGAAACCTTCATTCAGCATGGGAGTCCTAGAGAGCCATTCAAAACAAGACAAACAAGTATAATATACATACATACATGCATGCATAATGTACATAATATTACACACTTTGTAAAACCTCAAGCACTTTTATCAAGACTAGCATCATGCAGTAAAGTTTGCATGCATGTGGCCACAGCTACACTACCTTTTCCTTCCTTCCCATAGGCCAGAGCTGGAGGTATGATGAGTTTCCTCTTCTCTCCAGAGCACATGTCCTGCAGGCCTTTATCCCAGCCTTTGATCACTTCTCTGATGCCCAGTGTAAACCACACTGCCTGTTTGTCACCTTCGGTCCGACTGGTGGACATACACAGACATAGAGTGGAATGTTACAGGTCTGAAAAGGGAAGGACTGTGAGAAGGGCCTGGCAGTACAGTTTTATGGGATTATTTCCTGGCAGAAACTTGTCATTTCTTTCTGTGATTATTATTATTATTATTATTATTATTATTATTATTATTATTATTATTATTATTAGTCAATGAGTTCTGAGATTAATTGCAATCTGAGGAAAAAAAATGGATAAAGTGAGGAGAAAAATCAAGAATTCTTACTTACTTTGTTCACATTAATGATGTTGAATCTCAGAAATGAAATGGTTGGTTCACCAAAATTACCAAAACATATTTTCTCATTCGAATCACAATAAACAACCAATATTACCTCAATTATGTCTATTGTGATATGTATTGTATTGTTTGTGGTGCTTTAAGACCTTAACCCTTGTGTGGTCCTTCGGGTCCCAGTGACCCGAAGGACCACACAAGGATTATGTACTTCCCTTTAATTTGTTGAGAATTGCTCTCTAAACCCTGTTTCTTGTAAAGTAAGTAAGTAAGTAAAGTTTATTTCTAGAACACATTTAAACACAGTTTAAGCTGACCAAAATGCTGTACAAACAAGAACTAAGGTGCTGTATTAACCCTTGTTTAGAGAGCAATTCTCAACAAAGTAAAGGGAAGTACATAATCCTTGTGTTGTCCTTCGGGTCACTGGGACCCGAAGGACAACACAAGGGTTAAGTATGAAATGCAGTGATTTGCTGGCCTCTCGGGTGGAAAGTTTCAAGCCTGTTTGACTTCTGACCCTACAGTGAGTTCACCTGTACATTACTGCAGCTAAACCACTGGAAGGCAGCAAAGGTAAGATTTTTTTAGAGGGTGTCAAGAAGAAAAAATTGAAGCAAACTGCCCACACTCCGCAGGGTAATTCACAGTCACCAACATGACTGTAAACAGCTTTCATTGGGACTTTTTCTTCAGTAGAACAAAACTAATTTCCAGTGAAAATAAAATAAAATTATTCACAGCTAGGTGTGTGGGGAACACGGTTTTTGTTCAGATGTTGCTTTAGTGTTTTTCAAATGCCACTTTTCTTCTTCCACTTTTGTGATTAAATTTAGCACAAAAAAAAAAAAAACTTTAGCACATCAAATCAAACCACTAAGAGAAAATATGTATTCTTATAATTTGGCTGAACTGACCCTTTAAAAATGTTTTATCACGTGACCCCTAATAGATATAGGCGTCACCAAGGAGATTTAACACGCGTGCACTTGGAATGGAGTAGTAACCATAGACTGTATACCATTAGCATTATACAGTCTATGGTAGTAACCCGGTAAAAACAAACAAAACCCCCCCAAAAAACTAGCATTTAAAAGTTTTAATAACAAATGTGTTATAAAAAGCCGTTTATTAAAAGAGGAGTGATTACAGCAAATTGCTTCCACTAACCGCAGTGAGCGAGGCGGTAACATCCCGCTGTAACTACCAGGAGTAATGTAGGGAAACTTCTTTAAACTCAGTCCAACTTGAAAGAACAATAATAAGACGATATCGTGTCAGCCATTAAGCATAGCGTTACCTGTCATGAAACATGGTCCCATTCTCAAAGTATCCCTGATGATGTACCAGCAGTATGTCTCCGTACTTTGATTGTCGGTGACAGAGAAAAGGTCTGTGCAGGACTTCTATGTTCACCTCAGCTTCAGGCAGCTTCCCCCCGCTGACAGACAGCAGAGAGGAGCAGAGGCAGCTCAGCACGGTCAGCAGCATGCTGCCACGTTCAAACCTTCCGAAGAAAAAGCCCGACAAAACAGCTGACTAAAATGTTTGAGAAAGTTTTGAGAACCAGCAGCGATGCGCGTGAAGTTGCTCCTCTACGTGGCAGTGACGTTTCATCATACGTGTTGTCGCAGGAAGTTTGCTTTTGATTGGTTTCCTGAACAAAAAGAAAACGCCCACAAATGCTCCCTGACAGATCCCCTTTGGAGAACTCTGACGCGTTGGCCTGATGTCTTTTATTAGCGTACAGTGTTTAATGAACATTACAGTCATGCAGGTAGATTATCCACTAATCAAATTTGACTAAATTCATTTCATAGTCATTTTGTAACTGATCAGTTTCTTCATGCTGCTGCAATAACCACAGGTATTCTTGTTGCAGTATGACATTCGTTCAAGAGGGCCACACTTTGACTAGTACGTTTACAGCACGGGGTAAAGCAGTCCGCTGTGTTCTGGTACATATTTACATGCAATATCACAGCATTGCTTTTCATAAATACATATTTTTCTAAAACATTGCACAGGAATAAATACATTTACACAATCCTGATTTGCATACTACAGTATATATAGTATCAATAACATAAGTGCCTCTTTTGTAAAAAAAGGCTTTTTTTTTCTTACAAAAGAAGTTCAGAATACAGCTTATTTTTGCATTAACAGTCAGCAAGTCATACACATTGTAACTATTTCATATGATACAATCATTAAATCATTAAAATGTTCCACAGCATCACCTGTGTCCATAACAGTGCTGGAGCCGATGTAGTAACAGTAACAGGAAGCTGCTCCCTGAGGCCAGTGATAGAATTAAACCTCCAGGGGAGAGACAGTCGATTCAAAGCTGACTCCCGTGACTTCTCATGGCTCAGAGCAGCCAGTGATTTTTTTAAGGGGCAAGACTCTGAAATGTAACCCCAGTGATCACAAAGAGCAACTGCAAAGTTGCAATATTTCTAGTTCAGGTGAAATACTTGCAACCAGTGGAATCAATGAGGCAAGATTCGGTGCATCTGAGCTGCCCAAAGGACCTGCAGAAGACATGGAAAATTATTTTTAAGAAGTGCAACTGATTGCTCTATGTGCATACTTATATTTACACTCAGTACCTTATGCAGCACACCTCCAAATTTCAGCTATTTTGCTCTTTATTAAAGGAATAGTTCAAAATGTAGGGAACTACGCTTATTTGCTTTCTTGCAGAGAGCTTGATGAGAAGACAAACACCCCTCTCAAAGCTAACAGTGGTATCCGTCTTCGCAAATCTCAAGCAAGAAAGTGAGTATGTACATTTCCCCAAAATGTTGAACTATTTCTTTAAGCATAAGTTTAAAGCATGCAGAGTTGTGTGATTTAGGCATCTAAAACATTGTACAGTAAGTGGTGCCAGGATAATGCACCTTCATGTCTGAATGGTTTCACAGAAAAAGTTCATTCAAATGACCTTTACAATCCTTAGATGGGTGCAGTATAAATGGGCTGCTGACTAAAAAGGAACTGCATTGTGCTACCTTGGCATAGAAGATATTTAATTAATAGCAAAGTGTTCCCAAATAAATGGACATTGAGTGTACGGTATGTTTCTGTATGCACGCTGAATGCTGTCAGTGAACATACCCAGGAAGATAGGATTTGCAGGTCTGATAACCAAAGTCCTTTCCATCACACTCCTCAATGCCGTCATGTTGGTAGCCATCTCCGCAGTAGGCCCACTTACAGTCTGAAGTGATGAAAGGAAAGGAGATGAGTTGAATGTAGTGGCAGAGTTAGGAGAGAGCAAGGGAGGGAAGGGGGAGAGAAGACGTTACTCATTGCTTTGGCACTGCTGTGTGTTTCAGTGATGCCAATACAGCATTTTGCTGCTAATTTAATTGAACAGAGCAGAAGAGAGAAGTGAGAGGATGGCAGGGTGAGATTAATGAAAGATCAAGGAAAGGTTTCACAGTGCGTACTGCTTTTATCCTCTGTCATGTGGGTGCAGACTCTGTGGTGCACTGGAGCTCTGCAGGGCATCTCTTGAGCAGCTGGGTATGCATGCATGCAGCAAAAAGCCTAACCTTTATATTTGAAGATTTGTTTTTTCCCACTAACATAAACAATTTTTTGTTTTTTTTATTTAATTTTGTTGCCATTTTTAGTCCTTTATTTCCGACAGGACAGCTTAGACCTGAAATGGGAGAGAGAAGGGGAATAACATGCAGCAAAGGGCTGCAGCCTCCGAGCCTCCATACATGGGCGCGCATGCTCCACCAGGCGAGCCACCCAGGCGCCCACATAAATCATTATTTATCTTAATTCTTGTTACACTGTATTTCATTACCTAAAGGGGTATTAGAATAACTGTCTATAGATCATTTTTACCTTTTTCTTTACCTCTACATTACTGGGCATGTGTGCACGTATTCAATTGAGCAAGAGATGCATGTAACTCACTGAGACAAGCATCGGTGACAATCTGGTTTCCATCATCACACTCCTCTCCGTGCTGGGCCTGCACCTTTCCGTCCCCACACACACCGACTCTGTCCGGGACTTTTTCTGTGGACTGGAAGGGCTGGAAGGGCTAGACAAGAAAACAAACGCTAATTTGACATTTCAGGCAATAAGAAAATCTTAGCTTTATTGTCAATAAAAAATAAGGCTAGGCTTTATTAGGTGGAAAAGTGAATGTTTTATGTAACCTGGTACATACAGTAGATGTCAACCAAATGTAGCCCAGTTTGACCAAAGAAATCTTAACTCAAGGTCTACTTATTAGCTTTTTCCACCACTTTTCAACTACATCTCATGGTCTTTCTCAGCAGATGGAATTTGTTCAGTTCATGCAATACATGGATATACATAGATGTTGTGACAGCAACCAGTGCCATCTCTACGACAACTGCTAAGCGAACTCCATCCGCTCGGGAAGACTGTGGGAAAGCTAGTAAGTGGACCTTGAGTTGAGATTTATAATTTTTTGTCAAACTATGTTTCTAAGGGTCAAAAATAAAACTTTCACGCTCAAATGTGGTCCAGTTTTAGCTTAGAGCAGATATATTCAAGAGGGGGTCCTCAGAGTTAGTGCAGGGGGGCCTCCATATTATGTCTAAAAAATAATGTTTTGGAAGTTTGTTTTTTCAAAAATGTAAATGTCTGAAAAGATACATTAAAATAATTCTTACATTTTAATAGCAAGGATAAATTGGCCTATTTGTGAAGAAAAAAACCCATTTAATTTACACATTGGAGATAAGCTTACTATAGGTAAGGTAGCCATACAGTTAAGCTTAAGGATTCACAGCCATTCATTTTCATCCATCCGGCCCAGTTTAATGCAACTCAATTTTATACATTAGGCTACATGTAGTTGGGGGTCTCCCTTTCAGCTAAGGAGTCCTTGGCCTAAAGACGTTGAAGATCTCTGGCCTAGAGGCATAGACGTGAGCTGTAAATGATGAATTATGTGCTCATTGGCTTCTGTTTGAAAAACAATGTCACTGGTTATTTAAAAATCTGTAGTTTTACAGCTCAGTGTTGCAATTACAGTACACAACACTAATAGTCGTCACCTGTATGGGCTTCCATCCCTCTTTATCTTTGAAGTAGAGCAACCTCTGATCCTTCCTGAATGCTATTGCATTGTCTAGACGTACACGGTCCATCTCCTCCTCACCGTTTACCACAAATATCTGCACAGACATATACAGGAGAAAGTGAAAGCTGATGAGAAATAATTGATTCAGTTTGAACATGGATTCAGTTTGGATAGTTATATTGTAAGGAAGCCGTTTGAGTTGGGTCTTACTGCAGGGACTTTATTGAGGCCGCCCCGTTGAGTGTAGCTTCCAAAAGGAGCATTATTTGCACCAAGAGTGGAATCACAGTCACAGCGACCTGCTGGACCTGGAGGACCCTTCTCTCCCTTTTCCCCGACTAGATAGAGACCTGGAAAACCACAACAATGTATGACAAATATGAGGGTTTAACACACACACACAAACACCTACTTTGATATTATACATCATAGACTGTAATTTGAGGCTGATGTCTGAGTGAACGTGTGAGTTACTGTACCTGAGGCGGGTGGACCAGGTGGCCCTGGATGGCCGTTTGGACCTGGGGGTCCTTGGGGGCCCATGACTCCTGGGGCTCCAGTGTGGCCCTTCATGCCCTGTGCAAGCCAGGCAACATCCCATTAGAAATCACACACACACACACACACACACGCACACACACACGCACGCACGCACACGCACACACACACACACACACACACACACACACACACACACACACACACACACACACACACACACAGAAGGGGACCTACATGCCACTGCCACTTTGTGCATAGCTGTGATAATCTAGTCCATGGAAAAACAAATGTGTGTGTGTTTGTGTGCATATATGAATGTGTAAACTGATGCCAAAGACACCGAAGCCTCTATGGAAGTCTATACTTAGAGCTGGAAGTATAACTTGAGTGACTGAATTAGCCAGTGAGAGAATGTCTGAGAGGAAGAGCAGAGTATCAGCGCACCACACCAGGATTAAGTGATGCTTCCAGGATGTGCATCATTCTTCCTCGTCTTTCCTCACCTGTTTGCCTCTCTTCCCAGGCCGTCCAGTAGGCCCTCTTTTCCCTACGACTCCTGGCTCTCCCTTTGGTCCCTGCTCACCCTGGGAAAGGAGTTGAGTAATAATTAGTTTAAATAAGATTCATTACTATCCTCATTATTGAATCATTCTTACCTTCTGTCCAAGCATCCCAGGCAAACCAATGGAACCCTGCATAGAGACGAAATGAGAGCTTGATGTGAGAAAAGTCATTATCTCAGCAGAGCAGGCACTCATAAAATGTGTAATGTTAATTGAATCTGTCTCTGAGCTTGAAATGTCGGGACGTGAAAGAACCACTTTGGAATTTAACCAGTAATTGAACAAACTATTGTAGAGTTTTTCACTGCCTAGTCAAATGATGAGGTCCAATATAACACAGCATGAGGTAAAGTGTTCATAGTCAAAGCCAAGCATAAATGGGCTTTAAAGAGTTACACAACACAGCATTTTCCAAAGCAATTTAAGCATCTACAATAAAAGAAAAAGACATTTCTCCACCAACCTTATCGCCTTTTGGTCCTGCTGCTCCAGGGTCACCATAGCTGCCCTTTTAAAAAAAGAGAGAAAAATTAAATGGAGGATTTAATAGTTTTGTAGTTAAAAAACGTATGCACTGTGAGAATTTATTCGGAATTTACCTTATCTCCTTTATAACCGGGCAAACCCTAAAAAGATTAATGAGGAATAAAACAGCAGATATGATAGTCAATAAAAAATACATAATTGTGTGTATGATGCAGTAAAGAGGTGACTAACCTTTGGCCCTGGTGGTCCCCTCAGTCCTGGTAATCCCATGAGTCCTGGGTCCCCTTTCTCACCCTTAAGAAAAACCATACATACGTGAGGGTTCATTTTGTTTTTGTGATATATACATTCGTGTAAAACCTCAAGACAGTACAGAGACTTACCTGGGGTCCCTCTGGACCACGCCATCCTGGTAGCCCTGGTTTCCCTGGGAGACCTGGAGCTCCTGTACGACCCTATACACAAACACAATCAGTGCCAGCACTTATGCAAACTAATGATACATTTTCTGACCCCTTTTGCTGAAAAAGTGACAGGAAGCAGTCTCTTGCTTTAAATTGCTTGAAGGAGGATTTCTTTTTGAGTGTTACTGTTATAGTCGGATCTTCAACAGCAGGACATTTTAACCTTGTTCTCTTAAATAAAATCTTACTTGCATTTTGATTTAATACATTACTTAAACAGGCTTGGGTTTACATGCTGGACTATTCTTTGACTAGTTTAGTGACTTCCTGGAGTCTCTGCTCATTGCATGCCATCTTCTCATCTAACATCGGGAAGAAAGCAAATAGGTGTATGTTCCAAAGTGTCAAGCTCGTCCTTTAAATTTGGACTGATTTCTGCTTTTGTACTTTGCTATATATGCTGATGATCTGCAACTTTAAAAAATAAGACAAATAAGCATGTCAAAACTGACCTCCTATGGCTTCCAAGTCGGACATGACAGAGGATAAAACCTTTAACAATGCCACTGAGATTGGCTAATTAGTGGACAGGAATAACGGTTTATTCGATTGTGCGCTATCGCCAGTTCCCTGCAAGCAGGTGACTCAGATGTGTTAAACAACCGCCTCCACTTCTCTGTGACACCTGGACGAGTCTCCCAGAGCTGCTGCCATGCTAGCAGCGTGCTCTCATTTAGTTGCCTGTCATTAAAACAGCAGCCTGTTGAGACCCCATGGACATGCTGCTGTGTGGAGTGATTTATCACGGAGACCAAAAGCACTTAGGGAGATTAAAGTGCAGAAGTGGAGTGCTGGAGAGCCTGGATCAGCAAGACTGAGGTCCAGTATGAGGGCTAATGGAGCCAGGCCAAGGAAAGGAGGAGAGAGAGAGAAGGTAAAAGCAGAGGGAAAGGAAAGAAGAGGGGGATGATAGAGAGGTGAGGAGCAGAAGGATGACTGGAGACATCCAGGGATGTGATCAAGCTTTGCTATGTGGCTAAAGCGGCTACTGAGACTAATGTAGCATGACCCATTTAGCAGCTGCTGAAGATATTCTGAGCACATCAATAGACAAATCACATCACAGAGATTGAGGATGCATGGAGGGGACAGCGGAGAGAGAAATCCAGATCCCATTACTCCAAGGACAAGCGAGATGGACCAGAGAGAGATGAGTGAGAGAACACGCCATGCAGGAGGGGAGGAGCGGCTCACCTTTGACCCTGGACGTCCAATTTCTCCCTGGAGGAGGACAAATGAGGTGGGGGGGCAGGGGTGGGGAGATGTAGCACTCATTAGAGCAGAGAGGAACACAAGGACATATGCACAAATACTTCTATAGCAAAATAAATGTAACATATTTCAACCTATAAAAACAAAAACCACTAAAATAGAAACACACCTTCTCCCCTTTTGGTCCTCTTATGCCGGGTAATCCATTGTGACCCTGAACAACGACATCAAATTTATATACAGCACACATATTTTAATAGAGCATGACACATTTGTAGAAAAATCAATACTTTAAAGGTCATTTTGTTTCATTTCCTTTTAACAAATATTCCCATCTACTGTCTTTAAATGGCTACAGCAGGCTGATAGACTTACTATGATTTCATCGGACTGGAAAGTGGCACACGCCCTGATGTAAGGTTTCAAACATATACGTATTTAAAAAAAAAGGACCTTACCTCTGGGCCCCTGGGTCCTGGAGGTCCAGGTAAACACCCAGGTATCACAGTTTTTTGTTTTTCCTGTACTTCTCTTCCAGAAACACTTGGCTCTAACATGCCAATACCATCCTTCTGTCAAACATGCACAAAATCCAACAGAATAGGGTATCAATCAGTGTCCCATACATTGAGCATACAAATGTGTTTAAATGAGATGTATTTGTGCAAGCAGGTGTGTGTGAGTGTGTTTGTGAACACCTACGGTAACGCCCCGCTTCCACTGGTGAGGTGGCGGAGGGAAGAGCGGCGGGGGAGGCGGTGACATGAGACAACAGGGGTCAAACGTTAACGGCTCTTCCAGAAACCTGAGAGCTGAGAGGAAGACAGACGAGGCACAGTGGTGAAAGGTACACGCAACATGTGTTCCTTCTGTTATGTGACACTCAGTCTTACAATTCACTCACACAACTTACCTGAGCGGGCTGAGAGGACGCTGTCCATGTAAGAGTGACGGGCCCACGCAGAACACAGAAGAATGTGGAAGGACACTGCAAGTTTGGCCAGATCCATCCTGACGATTTACTTTCCCTACAGCACACACAAACACATGCACACACACACACACACACTCTATTTCTGCTGAGCTTAATGCAGTTACTGGCAGCTGTCACTTCTCCTTACTCCCAGAGGGTATCTATTTGATCACACCCTTAACCTTAGTCCTCTGAAGTGTCTCTCTCTCTCTCTCTCTCTCTCTCTCTCTCTCTCTCTCTCTCCTTTCCCCCCCTCAAAGCATAATAAACTTGTTGCAGCTCCACACTGCAGCAGATGCGGCCACCGCTGTAATTCCACCTTGCATCAGCCACGTTCAGCCTTGTGCCAGAATTAGAATTAGATGGGTGGCAGGGGGCTGTCACTCAGGCTTATTATGACTTCTGCCACTTTATGACAGAAGTCATAGTAACAGTAGCAGCCTGTAACGGCTGTTACAGGTTCATTCACACAAACATTTCCAGCATACTCATATTTCATAATGGTAGTATGGAGGCAAGAAGATGTTAGAAATCCTAAAAAAAAATGATAACCCCGTGTTGAACCACGTGCAGAAAAAATGCCGCACCTGCTTCAGTCAGTAATTCATAGGCTACCTTCAATAATATGATTTAACATTTTCTATGTTATCTAATTAAACGTACAGAATGCCGTAATGTCCTGATGATCCAGATGCGTTACATAGAAGCAATGTCATCTACATCCATGGCTAATGCACAAGATCCCCCTTACCTTCCACTTGAAATTGTGCCGCACTTGTAGACACGCTGTCTGGCGCTCCTCTAACCTAGATGAAATGCGCTGTGTGCAGCCCCACAGTCTGTGACTCCTCTGGCATTTGGCGTGCTGTAGCCAATCTGGACCGCTAATAAATCTGATCCACTTATCGACCCTCTTCTTTCCCTCCGCCAGTCAATAACAACACAATTGAGGAGGGAGGACCTTTTTTTTTTCTCCCGGCGCTAAATGCCCAGCAGAGGCCACTGAGTGGAGCCAACACAGCGGGGGCAGCTCAGTCTCAGTGGGTCTGGATCAGAGGCTCATTAACTCTTGTCTGGTGTCTTCTGGATCGACTGCAGTGCAGCTGGCCGAATATCTGGGATGGCAACATTTTAAGTCGGCATGCTTACACTCATTTGGCACGTTTGATATCTACAGTGGTGCTGATGCTCTCTTCAGCAGTAAAATGACGCCCTCTGCTGGTTTTAGTTTGTAAAAGCAATAATAGTAAAGTCAATGTTATATTGCACTTCACTCTCCATTATTGACGTATTCCGATGTATGTCGACAACAAAGGTGAAATAAATCTGTTAGGCCTATGTAAATATGTAGATGACTGAATCTGACATCCACTCAGTCTGGTTTGCTGTGTGTTCCCTTAAAGGCCTATGAATACATTTCTTTTGTATTTTTAACTGTATTTTAAAGCCTTTTATGTTCTTGATGTTGGCCCTTCTTTATTGTATTGTGTTAATATGTGGTGAAGCCAAATACACTACAGATAATAAAGCCTAACTAACTAACTAACTAACTAACTAACTAACTAACTAACTAACTAAATACAAGTAGGCCTAAGCACAATGAATACAATATTAAATACAAACATTATTTCAAAGTGAAAGGAAACAATACATGTAGAAAGAATGGCCCACTGGAACATTTCACCAAAACATAAATATTTTGTGGTCACATCCGTTTTCTTAAGTCAAGGTCAAGTTATTGTCTAGAAATGTAACAGAATAACAGTAAGCCAGTATAAAGACTTTATTATAAATGTAAGCACAAAACATATTTAACAGGTCGTTATTAGACCAAGTTTAAGAACTGTAAATATTAGTTTTTTTCTGTAAATTAAATGACCTTACTGTTCTTAAGTCACATATACACATGTATATATAGAACATGTATAAGACTCATTTTAAAGTGCAACTTTATAACATTAGAAGTAATTCCACCCACAGGCTATTATGTAGCCTACAGAAAGAACTCATTGAGAGGTTTAAAAAACAGACCTATAAAAAGTATGTTTGTGATGTAGGCCTACGTACCTAGCTTAACGTTATCCCATTTCAACAATTGAAAACATAAAACTACGTGATAAAACAATAGCCTTGTTATAACACAGCAGCACGATATAATTCTACACACACACACACACACACACACGCACGCGTACATGCACGCGTACACGCACACGTACACGCACACACACAAGCGCGCGCACACACACACACACACACACACACACACACACACACACACACACACACACACACACACACACACACACACACACACACATCTTGTGATAATAAAATTAACAATGGTTGAATTCCATTAGCTACTTCAGTTTTAGGGTCCTGGTAGGCTATTGTACATGCTGGCTCACTGCCACACCGTCAACAGAGCCATCTTTAATGTAATTAGCAACACCTTTGATTTTCCTTCTATAACAAGTCAAATTGTCTGCTGTAAAAAAAAAGGCCTGTAAACCTTTTTTCTATAGGCCACTGCTATCATTAATGATGCCTCTGTTCCATTTAGGTAAGCCATAGTGAGCCAGCATACCAGAGCCCTAGAACTGACACACATAAAAGGAATGCAGGCATTATTAATGTTATTACATCGTGTTTTTTTTTTTGCCATGACAAGTGTCTGCTGTGAAGAAAGTCTATAAGAGCAGATTATATTCAGTTGTTTTGTCAAAGTAAAGTCAAAAATTCAAATTGTGTCATGTTGGGATGTTTAGACATTTGATAAGCAGCCCTCGTTCTTATAACACATACAGTGCCTTGCGCGAAAGTATTCGCCCCTTTGAACGTTTCGACCTTTTGCCACATTTCAGGCCTCAAACATAAAGATATAAAACTGTAATTTTTTGTAAAGAATCAACAACAAGTGGGTCCCAATTATGAAGTGGAACGAAATTCATTGGCTATTTCAAACTTTTTTAACAAATAAAAAACTGAAAAAGTGGGCGTGCAAAATTATTCAGCCCCTTTACTTTCAGTGCAGCAAACTCTCTCCAGAAGTTCAGTGAGGATCTCTGAATGATCCAATGTTGACCTAAATGACTAATGATGATAAATAGAATCCAGCTGTGTTTAATCAAGTCTCCGTATAAATGCACCTGCTCTGTGATAGTCTCAGAGGTCCGTGTAAAGCGCAGAGAGCATCATGAAGAACAAGGAACACACCAGGCAGGTCCGAGATACTGTTGTGGAGAAGTTTAAAGCCGGATTTGGATACAAAAAGATTTCCCAAGCTTTAAACATCCCAAGGAGCACTGTGCAAGCGATAATATTGAAATGGAAGGAGTGTCAGACCACTACAAATCTACGAAGACCCGGCCGTCCCTCTAAACTTTCAGCTCATACAATGAGAAGACTGATCAGAGATGCAGCCAAGAGGCCCATGATCACTCTGGATGAACTGCAGAGATCTACAGCTGAGCTGGGAGACTCTGTCCATAGGACAACAATCAGTCGTATACTGCACAAATCTGGCCTTTATGGAAGAGTGGCAAGAAGAAAGCCATTTCTTAAAGATATCCATAAAAAGTGTCGTTTAAATTTTGCCAAAAGCCACCTGGGAGACACACCAAACATGTGGAAGAAGGTGCTGTGGTCAGATGAAACCAAAATCGAACTTTTTGGCAACAATGCAAAACGTTATGTTTGGTGTAAAAGCAACACAGCTCATCACCCTGAACACACCATCCCCACTGTCAAACATGGTGGTGGCAGCATCATGGTTTGGGCCT
This sequence comes from Perca fluviatilis, assembly GCF_010015445.1. Taxonomy (NCBI): domain Eukaryota; kingdom Metazoa; phylum Chordata; class Actinopteri; order Perciformes; family Percidae; genus Perca; species Perca fluviatilis. Next base: position 14,464,308 of record NC_053124.1, on the reverse strand, counting down.
GCTTTTCTTCAGCAGGGACAGGGAAGATGGTTAAAATTGATGGGAAGATGGATGGAGCCAAATACAGGACCATTCTGGAAGAAAACCTGATGGAGTCTGCAAAAGACCTGAGACTGGGACGGAGATTTGTCTTCCAACAAGACAATGATCCAAAACATAAAGCAAAATCTAAAATGGAATGGTTCACAAATAAACATATCCAGGTGTTAGAATGGCCAAGTCAAAGTCCAGACCTGAATCCAATCTAGAATCTGTGGAAAGAACTGAAAACTGCTGTTCACCACCGCTCTCCATCCAACCTCACTGAGCTCGAGCTGTTTTGCAAGGAGGAATGGGCAAAAATGTCAGTCTCTCGATGTGCAAAACTGATAGAGACATACCCAAGCGACTTACAGCTGTAATCGCAGCAAAAGGTGGCGCTACAAAGTATTAACTTAAGGGGGCTGAATAATTTTGCCGCCCAATATTTCAGTTTTTATTTGTTTAAAAGGTTTGAAATATCCAATAAATTTCGTTCCACTTCATGATTGTGTCCCACTTGTTGTTGATTCTTCACAAAAATTACAGTTTTATATCTTTATGTTTGAGGCCTGAAATGTGGCAAAAGGTCGAAAAGTTCAAGGGGCCGAATACTTTCGCAAGGCACTGTATCAGTGTCACTATTGAGGATAGTCGACAGGACAGCGGATGGACAGCAAAAGAGATCACGGATACTGGCACCTTTATTTACCTCTCACTGGGAGAAAGGTACAGAGATAGAGGACACTATTTTTGAAATCCAACAAACTGTATATTTATGCTTCCCTTTGGTAATTTGAAGAGCCTGAGATTTGTACCCTCTGTGTTGGTTTGGGAACCCTGGAGGTAGTTCTCTGTGCACACTTTGACTTGATGTCTGTCTCCCTCAAGTGGTCAAATGAGAGAGTCCCTCCCTTCTGTCTTTATGACAGCTTCACTATCCCTTACATTTCATGGCTTCACAGTCAGATACATTTTAGAACACACACACACACACACACACACACACACACACACACACACACACACACACACACACACACACACACACACACACACACATATTTAAGGTGATCTTATGAAACTAGGGTGGCCCTGAAGTGCAAATCACAACAGCAAATAGAAAAACGCAACAGCAAATCATAAAGCACAACGACAAATAGGAAAACACGACAGCAAATAGGAAAACACTTCAACAAATCATAAAACACAACGGCAAATAGGAAAACACGACAGCAAATAGGAAAACACGACAGCAAATAGGAAAACACTTCAACAAATCATAAAACACAACGGCAAATATGAAAACACGACAGCAAATAGGAAAACACTTCAACAAATCATAAAACACAACGGCAAATATGAAAACACGACAGCAAATAGGAAAACACGATAGCAAATATGAAAACACTTTTTTAATTTTAAAACACAACGGCATTAACTTCTTCCAGAAAAGGTAGGGCCTATTTATCAGAGGACGGACCCTACTGATTGGTCAGACGGACTGTCTGTCTGTTTAAAGTAGGCGCTTTTCCGTGTTTTTCGCCTCTTCTTCCTGTTACAGTTTTTTCCAATTGCTAACACACTAAAATGACATGCATAGCACAATTATTTAAACTGACACACAGAGAGAAAAACCTCTTCTCAAGTCTCCAAAAGTCTAAACACATTTTCTGCTTTACACACATTTTGCAATTCAAAGTGGCACTTTTTAAATGCACTGAACACGGTTCTCTGCATAAGACACAACAATCTGACATAAAGTCACATGTTTGCCATTTCAAAACACTGCCATTCAAAATGACACTACATGAGCTAATTGGCCAATATACTGTACGTGCCACCTGGTCAAACACCTCAATGGTTACAGTTTTTTTGGATTGCTTACACACTAAAATTAAAAGTAGTACACTATTAGCAAAACCTTACACTCAAGAAGCAAAACATCAGCCCATATTTGCACAACTATAAGCACATTGTCAACCTCACACTTGTTGCAAAACTCTACACACAGTGATTTGCAAAACACTAAACACACTTAACATACATTACACACAAAAATATATCATGAAGTCACTTCCTTGCAATACCAAAGCACTGACACTGACGCTGAGGGAGCTGAGGGAGGCTGGACTGCGAGTACAGCCAAATCTAAGCCGATACACAGTGGCAAGTGTGATAAGAACATTTCGACTGGAAAATAGGTATTGTAAAAATATCATCATATCAAAAACATCTGCACGGTTTCAGTAACTGCTTACAGTACTGTATTCTATGCACTATCAGCACTTCTGTTACCTTTTCCTGTGAAATTACTGTACTGTTGTATACTGTTTTGTTTTTCTACATAGGATTGAGGGTCAGGAACGACAAGGGGGAAGGCCTCCTATGTTCACAGAACAGCAAGAGAGGGAGATAGTAAACATGGTTTTGGCCAACAATGCTATAACACTCAATCAGCTCCAAACTAACACTGTCAATAACCATGCCAGTTTCAACGATATCCATCAGGTCTCAACATCAACACTGGCACGCATCCTAAAAAAAAAACATATTCAAATGAAGCAAATTTATCGAGTGCCTTTCGAGCGCAATTCCGAAAGGGTGAAACGACTGCGGCATGATTATGCAGAGGTATGTATTCACTTTAGCAGTGTGATCTTGCATACTGTGTCATAATCTTTTACTGTACTGTAATATGTATACTACATCTACACTGAACTACACAATTTTGCCTGACACTGTTCTTCAGAGAGTTTTACGAATGGATGGAGAGGAGATCTAGCATGAGTTCATTTACGTAGATGAGGCTGGGTTCAACCTGACGAGAACACGAAGGAGGGGAAGAAACATCATTGGCCACAGGGCTATAGTCGATGTCCCAGGGCAACGTGGGGGTAATATAACACTCTGTGCAGCCATTACACAGAATGGGGTCCTCCACCGCCATGCCCATATGGGCCCTTACAACACAGCACTCATACTTACATTCTTGGACCAATTGCACAACATAACAGCAGCAAATCAAATCGATCATATGCAATACATTGTTGTCTGGGACAATGTGTCTTTCCACCGCTCTGATCTGGTTCAGAACTGGTTTCAGCAACATCCACATTTCACCGTCCTATATCTTCCACCATACTCTCCAGTTCTCAACCCTATAGAAGAGTTTTTCTCGGAGGTATAAGATCTCCGTCTCCAGGCTGAGGTACCCCTAATCCAAGCCATGGAGGAGGCATGTGACCAGATGGAGATAGCAGCAATTCAAGGATGGATTCGTCATTCAAGACGTTTCTTTCCAAGGTGTCTTGCTAATGACAACATTGCCTGCGATGTTGATGAAATTCTCTGGCCAGATCCAGCTAGGCGAAGAGACAATGTCTAGTTTTTTTTTAGTTTTTTTTTATAGTAAACTTACAGTACAATACGTAAAGTGACATTTTGTTACAGTATTATGAATCTCCATGTCAACATTTTGGGCGTGTTGAGAAATAAATGAGTTTCTTCAGTCTGCAACATTGGTCTTGTGTAGTGTTTGGTGAATTTACATTATATTTGTACTTTGTTGATGGTAGCCTACTCTAATCATAGGGAAGTAGAAGTGCTAAAAGTGTTTTAGGTTTATCACAGCAGAGTGTAACTCGTGCAAACAGAGTATAGTAATGTGAAACGTGTGTGTTTCATATGGTAACAAAGTGTGGTTTTTAAACAGAAGTGTGTGGTTTTTACAAGAGTGTTTAATTATGCAAATGATCTGTAGTGTTTTGCTAATTGGGTGTGTGGTTGTGCTAATTGTGTGTAGTGTTTTGAAAACACGGGCCCTGTTTTGAAAATCGTGCTTAAGCAATCCAAAAAAACTGTAATTGTTACTACTTTACTCAGGAAGTAAGCACTATGATGCCTCTTTTTTTCTATATATTTCTTCTGCACATTTTGTCTGCAATTTTCTTTTTCAGTTTACTGTTTTTTGTGAGCATATTTTTGTTCAGTCCAATGTAAATATATCTGCTGTGCATATGTTGCACTGACTTGTTTGGTGAAAAATAAAAAAGTTTCAACAGCATGTGTGTGTATCTGCAAATATTTCTGTGCATGTGAACAATCTGAATTTTCTACAATTTGAACTATTTTAGTATTATGACAAAGCACCCTAAAGATGAGAGTGCTTTTCATTATGCCCAACAGTGTGTAGTTGGTTAGACAAAAATATGGTAACATGAATGAAGTGTGCACCATGTTGTGCAAAAGTTTGATTTTGATAATGCTATATGTAGTTTTGGTTTTAGTGCTTAATTTTGCAGGACATATGAGGTATTTTGCAGTTTGGGTGTGTGGTTTTGTGAATTGTGTTAAGTATTTTGATAAAACTGTAAAATCTGTCCAATCAGGAGGGTCCGTCCTCTGCTAGATAGGCCCTACCTTTTCCGGTAGAAGTTTTTGCTGTCGTGTTTTATGATTTGTTAAAGTGTTTTCCTATTTGCTGTCATGTTTTACTATTTGCCATTGTGCTTTGTGATTTGTTGAAGTGTTTTCATATTTGCTGTCGTGTTTTCCTATTTGCCGCTTTGTTTTCCTATTTGCCGTTGTGATTTATGATTTGTTGAAATGTTTTCCTATTAGCCGTTGTATGTTATGATTTGCTTTTGCGTTTTCTAATTGCTGTTGTATTTTATGATTTGCTGTTGCATTTTTCTATTTGCTGTTGTGATTTGCACTTCAGGGCCACCGTATTTATATACAGTTTTTTCCAACTGCTTACACACGTTTTCAAAACTATGTCTCCTTTTTTCAAAACTCTACACACAATTCCTAAAACTGCACACACAAAATGCAAAATGCCTCATATCTCCTTCAAAATGAAACACTGCATTCAAAATACCATAAACACATCTCAAAATGAAGCATTTGCATCAAATGGCAAACACTTTTTTCATAATAGTAAATTTTTGGATATACCATGTACACACTGTTGTTCTAAATCTAAAGCTCTTTTGTCGTTCATAGGCTATATCTACATTTACAATGTTCTAGAGGCAAAGTAATCTGCTGAGAGGGGTTGAAAAGTGCACTGTAAAAAACAATGTAATGTTACAGTAAAACAGAAAATATTGATTGGGCAAAACATTACGTCTGTAAGAGTAGCCCAGTGTTGTATACAGTAGCATGAAACAAGAAAAAAAAAGTATAAACATATGTAAACCAAAGGTATCATTTTTAGAATAAAGAATATGTGTGTGTGTATGTGTGTGTGTGTGTGTGTGTGTGTGTGTTGTGAGTGTTTGTGCGTGCTTGTGTGTGGGCGGGGGGCAGAATTGTATGCACTTTGTGCACAACAAAGTCTGATTGATTTGTAATGCTGAAATAGTCATTAGATAGTTGCATGCAGTATGGACGCCACTGTAAAGCTACTCAAGATGGGCTTCTCTCCCTGATCTCATCAGAAATGACTCTCCTTCTTACTCTTCTTCCCTCCTCATCCTCCTCGTTGTTATCCCCTGTCTCTCCCTCCTCCTCCTCTTGCTCTCTGTCTATTGTTGGCATCCATTGTTCCAAACAGGTAATCTGACCTTTGGCCTCTGTATAGGCCTATACTAAAGCAATGATTGGTTAGTGTTCAGTTATGACATAATGTGTTTGCACATGTGAGGAGTGTGTGTGTGTGCCCTGGTAAATAAGTGTAGCATTTTGATTGGTTGTGTTTAGAAATGGATAGCAAGTCACTTCTTGTTAGATTTTTGTGTCTTAGGTAGAGAATTGTGTTTAATGTTTTGAAAAAAGTGTTTTATGCAATTGAAAACTGAGTGAAAGGCTGAGAAATAGCTTATGGTTTTGGAGATTTGCTGTGTAGTTTTGCACTTTGAGTGAGAGGTTTCAAAAATCGTGTGACATGAAAAGATTTTGTGTGTAAGCAGTTGGAAAAAACTGTAACTTAAATTCACTTAATTAAAAAGACACTTCCATGGTCACAACAATGTAGGTGAGCCTCATTGTGTTTCACTGGATATCAACAGGTTGTTATTTAGTTGTGTTCAGTCTTCATCTACATCTGCAGCTTGCTTAATTAAAAAATAGAAAAAAGCAATTTAATGAATGTGCATAACCACTAATAATCCACTCTTTTGGAAGTCTCCTTCTAAAACTAAATGAAAAACATCTTTGTTTTAAATCTCCTTAAGAAATGAAAAAAAAGAAACATGTTTCATTTGCATTCAATTACTCTGCCAGAGTTAGATCCTGATTCCCCCTGATTTAAGTAAGTATAGGGCTCAATAATAGAGCAAAAATAAAACCCAAATCACTGGCTTGAAACCTTTATTATTGTAGCTTGACATGTTTTCTGTCACAATAATATGACTTTATCTATAGGGACTTGTACATTTAAAAATTCCAACTTATTTTTCTTTTCTTGAACATTTTGACAGTTTAGCATTTGTGCAGACCTTGCTGTTGGCCTATCTCATCTTCTTTCATCCTTTAAAAGTCTTTTCCTGTATCTCCACCTCTTCTGAGCTGGCTCGAAAGTCAAAAACTTCAGCCCTGTGAAGAAGAAGAAGAACTGGAAATAAATAAATAACAACCTTGTCATAGACTGGTGATCTGTCATCTGGGAGAGGGGGATCAATGAATGTGTCGTGTATTGTATAAATGAGGTTATGGCATCCTTTTTGGAAATACATATTTACGTCAAACATTATGGGCAAGAGTTTCCTACCAGTGCATGCCAGTGTTTACTAATGGTGCATTGGCCAGAGTCCTAAGAAGTCTCCAGTATGAGCCGCTTCTCCCAAATCTCTGAGGCACTGGGTTCAGTGCTTCTCGGACATCAGGGCACTCCGCACACATTCGAATCACCTCCCAGGACCGCCCAAACCTCTGGGGCAGGTTGGGGGTCGTGTTTGGGTCCTTGTCATTATCAGGAAAACTGTCTCTTCCAAAGCGCATGGGCATGTTGGCGTGCAGGTGGGGAGGTTTGGCAGTGGGCGGGTGGAGCTTGATGAAAGTTGGGAGGCTGATTTTTCTGGGGGTGGGGGTCACATGTACATTGTTAGGATCCAAACTCCTGCGGATTTCACTTTTTGTCTGGAAACAAAAATATGTTGAAGTCCATTACTCAACCAATTATTTAAAAAAAAATTATAATAATTGAATTGCTTTTCTTTGTCACATAAATGATTATGATAGCAATATATTAGGCATTTAGACAGTTATAGGACAAAACAAGCAATTTAAATGAGTCACCGTAGGCTCACCTTAGACTATTCACTACGCTTGTTGAAAAACTAATCAATTAATCAAGAAAAATAGTCAGCAGATTTATCAATAAACCAAAATAATTGTGAGTTGCCATATTAGCTTTTACTACTAATATTCATCTCTATGTTGTGTAAGCATTTTATATATTTTTTTGCTCTACAATAATGCAGAACAAAAATGAGTAACTGTGACCACTAGATAGCAGATGAGTTCCAGTGTTATATGTCGTAATAATAGCTCAAATAGTGGACCCCCAGTATGAGAACATGACGGGCCCATTTCCATAATTTTTCAACAAATAGTTTCAGTTACACTTTCATGATCTTGAAGGTGTAGTACATAACACAAGTTAAAGTAGGGCTGCAGTTAACGGATACTTTACCATTATTAATTGATTGTTTTATCCATAAAATGTCAGCAAAATAGTAAAAAATGATGTCTTCAAATTGCCTGTTTTATCCTACCAACATGCCAACCCGCCGCATATATAAGTTACAATCATACACTATATGACAAAGAAAAGTACAAAATCTTAACTTTTGAAAAGCTAAATCAGAGATTGTTTGGCATTTTTGCTGGAAAAATTATAATTATCTATTGACAATTGACTAATCTTTAAAAACCTAATAAGTCCAAGCTAGTTTCCCAATGGAATAAGCATATCTGTCTGGCTTAATAAATAGTTCTTACCTGATGGTGTGGCTGTTTGCTCACAGTGCGTCTTCCATCATTGATGCTCAGCAAAGTTGTATCACTGTGGATTGATTTCCCATAGACCTGCAAGTCAGATGCTGCTGTCCCTCCAAGACCTCCCAGCATCAGGAGTGCTGACAGAAACACTGTGATCAGCATGTTGACAGCAGGAGCCATGTTCTCTCAGGACAGCACCAGTCTACATGCCTCATTTCCTGCTGACCACACTGCTATTAAAGACCCCTGAAAACATACGTCACCTGTCGCTTGTGATAAAGACACCCACACACATTCATGTGCACAAACACATACACCTTAAGCCTCATTTCAAATGAGCACATTCCTGTCACAATAACCATCCAGCTATAAAGAATATATTTGAAAATGCATGTATGTCCTAATTGGGTTGCTGGATGAACGGCATTTCTTGTCAGAGGAGATCACAGGGAAATTAAACTAAAAACAGGCGCTCGATGGAAATACTGAATGGCAGGAACATTCACATTTAATAATGTGATTTAACTTTTGTCCAATTGTACCTAATTAGGAACAAATTCTTAGCAAGCTGCAATAAAAACACTGAAAGCGAATTAATTAATGTTTTGCAGTCTTTCTTTCATATTCTCAGCTCCAATTTGTTTGATGAATTCAATTCATTCCTCTTTTTTCCTTTAAATTTGTTTAAATATAGAAAAAAAAAGGTTTAAAGTTTAAAGTGACAATATCTGCAGTGCCTACTTGCTGTCAGAGGAGATCACAGGGAAATTAAATTATTTATACTATGGCCTCGACCAGTCTTCTGTTCGCCGATTGCAATTAGTTCAAAATGCAGCTGCACGCCTGCTGACAGGGAAAAAGCGCTATGACCACATCACCCCAGTACTATCGTCTCTCCACTGGTTGCTTGTCGCTCTCAGAATCCATTTTAAGATTTTATTATTTGTTTTTAAATCTTTAAATGGATTGGCACCTTCTTATTTATCTTCTTATCTATATGTTGATTTTACATACCCCAGTCAGAGCACTTAGGTCAAATGACCAGCTTCTTTTGGACTGTCCTAGATCCAGACTGAAAACCAGAGGGGACAGAGCTTTTTCAGTTGCAGGTCCTAAGCTCTGGAATGCTCTTCCCCTCAATATTAAAGCAGCTAGCTCTATTGAGTCATTTAAATCACTTTTAAAAACTCATCTTTGTGAAATGGCTTTTAACACAAGCTGAGCTGTGACATTGTTAACATTGTTTTTAATCATGTTTACATATGTTTTAATTATTATTATTGTTTTTGGGATATTATGTTTTTAGTGGTTTTTTTTCTTCTTGGCTAATTAGTATGCTTTTTATGCTGTTACCGGTATTAGTATCTGTACAGCACTTTGGGGCAGTAGTGACTGCTTGTAAATGTGCTCTATAAATAAACTTGACCTTGACCTTGACCTTGGTGCTAGCCACCATTCCACCAAATTACTCATATTATAGTAGTAGTATAGCATGTGGAAAAAAAGTGATAACTGTCCATGCAACCAAGGGCACATTACATTTTACATAACAGTTCTTCTCTTTAGCATCCCAAGTTGACATTTGCTTCCTGAATCTGTGGCAGAATGTACCTGACGGTATACTGTACATATTTGTAGCGTGGTAAAAAAAGTGGCCAGAGGTACGTATATCTCTTGAGACCAGGTTAAAAAACATCAGCGTGGCCTCCATCAGCAGGTTCAAACTTCTCTGAGACATTTCAGCTGAGTTACGAGTCACTTCCTGTTTGGAGAGTTGATAACATGTTTTTACTCTTCATCCTAAAAGAAGACAGAAACATGTTGGGACTGATTCCTTCCTCTGAGGCATTTTAATGAGTTCAGGCACAGGCTTTTATCCATAAGAGACTCCTTTATGTAAGAGAAAAACACAAATGTCAAAGGTGGGATTAGAACTTACAGCCTTCAGACTGTGGAGCAATTTCTTTTCCAGTTGTGCTCTCAGGACTCTGAGGAGTCATCTCAATATTTCAACTAAGGTTCAACTTCACAGAGTCGCTCCATTTCGCAGGCTTTAGGTTATTTCATGGATAGATAAATGCATTGCACTATATTAAAGGGTTTGATAGGTTATCACTTAAATCTTGGAAGTCAAGGATTATCTGCATATTTAAGATGTTTTAATGGATTAATTGCATGTTTAAAGTGCTCATATTATGCTAATCTTCAGGTTCATAATTGTATTTAGAGGTTGTACCAGAATAGGTTTACATAGGTTTAATTTTCAAAAAACACCATATATTTGTTGTACTGCACATTGCTGCAGCTCCTCTTTTCACCCTGTGTGTTGAACTCTCTGTTTTAGCTACTGAGTGAGGCATCTCACTTCTGTTCCATCTTTGATGGGAGTCGCACATGCGCAGTAGCTAGGTAAGGACTACCAGCCAGTCAGAAGCAGAGTATGAGGGAGTGCCACGCTAGCAGCTAGGCGAGCATTATAACGTGTGTTACAAAGTGACGCATGTTCATCACGGAAGTAAAGGCTGGACTACAATAGAGCTGTTTGGAGCAGTTTGTGAACAGTGTTTTCTCTGGAAGATGGTAAGTCCCTTTGGGGTGGACTTTGGGCTTTTTCACTTTGTAAACCTATAACGACCACAAAAAGATATATAACACAATAAAGGAAAGGGGAAAAGCCAAAAAGCATAATATGAGCACTTTAACATATACAAAAATACATCACAGGGAACTACACTTTATGTCATGTGACCTTAAACACAAAAAGAGAGATGATTAATATTAAAGACAATGTTTTTTCCAGAGAAACGCTCCCAGGTCGTTTGAGCAGCAATTACAACCTTTATTAACGTATAGAGTGGTGGCCCCCTCCAATGGCAGAGTAGTTATGACAGGAGCAAAGCAGGAAGTAAGGTGACAAACTGGCTGCACTAGTGTTCAGGAAGCCTGAAGAGGATTTAAAGATTGCTCCTTTGACTTACAATGTAAAAAGATAAAAGACAAGTTGAATACAAGCACAAATGTCCTTAGAAAGCTGAACATTTTGATATTTGAATAGTTTTTGTCGCTGAAAGTATGCAAAAGTCGTAGGTGACCGAAAATCGTCAGGAAGAATCGGATAACAATACCGTGAATGCTGCTGAATCAGCATTCACACAATAATTTGCAATGTTTACGATGGAAAGAGGAGCACAGTGTTGTGATTACTGGTTGAAAGCGTTGTATAATACACTGGCTTGTACTAAACAATGGAGAAAAACAAAGTGAAATGATAGACACATGCATCATAGGAAGTGTAGATCTAGTATTTTTTCCAAAATTACCTATATGACATAGTATTACTTTAAGGACAACTCTGGTGATATTCTATATTTTTGTCATTGTCAACAAATCCCATTAAAAGACCAAAAACTAATTGTAAAAAGAATAAGTGATTTGAGTAAAATTTAATTATTTTGAGTTTAATATCACATTAAACGTCCTTCAAAAGGTACTCAAACTGGCTAATATACCATACAGCTATGTGTTGTTGGTCTTATTTTGGAGATAACCTCAGACAAACCTAATAACAGAATGGGTTTTCTCCCTTTTATTCATCTATTGAAACTATACTGTATCTAGCAACCGTTGGACAATTCAGCTTTGACAAGTATTTGCAACACAAGAGTGGGGAGATGATGTCACTCACCATTCCTGTTTCTTCTGTAGTGTATTTAGGTGCACAAATGACTCACTGGAGCTGTATTTGTATTTGCAGACAGAATGTGAAGAATGTCTGGTGTGAGACACAGGTTGATAATGACAACACGCAACAAATTTTAATGTGATCAATGCGTCATGACCCTGACATTGTTTCCATTTGCCATGTTACCATGTCAAGTCCCAAGTATTTAACGTTACCTTTGCTGCTTTTTAGCTCTCGCCAACAAGTGAAAGCCTGACCGAGTGGGACTCTTGTCCGGTTCCTTACGCGGTCAGTTTCTCGTTTTCATTTCCTTGACTCTTCCGACCGCGCTTTCTTTGTTTTCTTCGACGACTCTGCCGTGATTCACGTCTGAATGCGTGCTAGTGGCTGCTTCTTATATGTTGTTGATATATGTGACGTCGTGCCGTAAAGCAAGTCGTGATTCTCGCAAGATATGGCGGGGCGCCACCTCTCAAACCTACAATGCTGGTTTTGCCAGCGGCGTCTCCCCCTGCTTTGCTATCAGGATGATTCGCCCTACTACCAGTTTGTTTACCATCAAAATTACTTCGAAGCTGTTACATTAAGGTACAGATCTTGCATAGTGTGCCTTTAACACAGCAATCTGAAGCATCTCAGTGGAAAAAGTATCCCAATCGCATCTGGTTTTAGTGATTCATTATCAACCTTAAGATGTTTTTTTATGGCTATGGTTTCAGTCTATCTTTCTGTATTATCATTTACCTCCCACCTCTCCCCAGCCTTTCTTTGTGTGCTCTCCCTCCCTGACCCTGGCCCCAGCTCGTAGACTATGGGGTTTGGGATTTACGATCCTGTCTCTGACACTTATCCAGAGTTTTATCCGCAGACGGCTTCCCTATACGTCAAGCTCTCCCTTTGTTCTTAACCGAGCTCACCGAGCACTCCCTCAAAGACCTTGTTCTCTGCCACTGTAATTCTCTCTTCTTAATGTTTTTAATGTGCATCCCTCGCCACCCCGACGGCCTTTTCATCTTTCAATTTTCTTCCTTTTGGGCCTCTTCTCCCTCCCCTCTTCTCTGTTTCTACGTGCTGTCTTCTTGCTTGAAAACAGACTCTCCTTCGTTGATAGAAATACTGCCCTGAATGTTTAATTTAATACACCTGGAACCTCCCATATATATGTGCTTTTGACCTATTGTGCACCCATGTTTCATGTCAATTGTATGAGACGTAGAATTTCCCGAAATGTTCATCTATCTGTCTTATAATTAGATTTTTGTGAACTCCAGGAAAACTAATCAAGAATAGATAGAGGAAGACTAGTAAAGAAAAAGAAATAGGTAGACCCAAAGAAGAGGCACAAACAGGAAGCAGATTGAAACAAGCCACAATGACACTGTTGATCCTAGCCTGTCTCTCTCTCTCTCTCTCTGTCTGGGATCTGGCAGCCTTCCCAGAATTCCTCTCCAGGACCAGGATACCCTCGGATTCCCAGGATGATTTGTGGGAATGTTATCCCCCTGTTGAGCTGATTTATGTTGAGTTTTATCTTCCCCCTCACTTAGACATCAGCCGGGTCATCATCACAACACTTTACATGCCCGTACACTCAGCGAGGAGACACATTCATCAAGCCATTGTGGCGGGTTATAGTTTTATCAATGATCAAATTAATTTCTGCCGGATCACTGCATTATGATGTATGGGAGGATGTGCTGAAGCTGGCCAGAACACACAGGCTCATACTGGTGTAATTCTGTGATGTGTTGCTGTGATTGTGGCGGACGATGATGGATTCATGTCTCTCACATGACCACATCCAATGAAAGAAGTGACAGAATCTAAACTTTGAGCCGATAGGAGGTCCAGGAGACGTACGTGAAAAGACAGTTTTTTGTTAAAACATGCTACACATGCACAGGTCTGAGCACATGCTACACATACAGGTCTGAGCAACACACACACACACACACACACTCAGGAAAGGACAATAAATGATCCTGATTAGTTTCCTTCTTATACAGGTAAAACAACTGTACAAAACCCGGATAAAAGACATGATAAATAAAAGACAAAGCTCGCAATATTCTATATTTTTTAATGTCAACAAGTCACAAGAAAAGACCAAAGGTGTTATTCTCTAAGTTTCCAACTTACCCAGTGTTAGTCACTCTCAGCCCCTGATTGGTTACTGCTGAAAACTTAACTCTTATATAATAGGTCAGAAATACATACTTAGAATTACTTGCTTAAACAGCTGTGCACAGTAGTTTTTAGCAAACATTAGTCAAACAAAAGTAAATGGTGCATTTGTTGGGGACTATTTTCAGTTTGGGATTTGGTACCTAGTGCTAGTGAGTATTTATGGGACAACAGCAGTGTATTTGGGATTGTGTCGAAATATACTACGGATGTTCATCATAATGAAGAAATATCTCAACAAATGCAATAATATATATTATCTTTTTGCTCCTTTTTATTGCCTGTAGTTTACTTAAAATGTCAGGCCTATGTGTTATTTATGAGTTCTGTCACAGTTGACACATCAAACCACTAGATGGCAGTCTGGGTTTGGATGATCAAATCCAGTGTCCAGATTTGTAGATTTGTTTGTAAGAGCCTCTTGTATAATTCTGTTTCTTAAACTTTTTTTCTGTTTAGCACTTATTCAATTTCAGGTCAGTTTTAGGCTGTTTGTTAAGGAAATCAATCTTTTTTCAATATTTCGTGCAGAATAGTGCGAGTCTTTATACCGCATGGTGCACATTGTAAGAGGTTTCGTCCACCGGGAGGCACTCTAACACCCTTCTTCTCTGTTTATAGAGGAGGAGGAGCAACTTAGAAGAGGGGGGAGTCAGAGGAGGAGGCGGTCCGAAGAGATAGAAGGAGTGTCCCTAAAAAAAGGGGAGGTGTTTTCATAAGTGTTAACAAGGGGAGGCGCTGAAATCACTGGCCAATCAGAGACTTGCAGAAATTCACCAATCAGAGATGGAGAGGAAAAGCCAGGAGAGGCAGGCAGGAAACTGAGCAAATGACCCCTGATGAGAGAGGGGAGGTGGAGGATGGGAAGGATGAGGGAAGGAAAAAGGGGCCCTAGGAGAGGGGTGTGTGTATGTGTGTGCGTGTATGTGTGTGTGTGAGAGAGACGTGTAGGCTTTGTTGAGAAATCTGCCATAGCATATGTTTAGTCTTATGTTTTTATTTTAAGATATATTCATTTTCCCAAACATAAATGCTAAAGGTCCGTTCAAGTGTAAAGAGATAAATAATGCGGTGACGATGAAGATGAGTGATTGAGCTGCGGCAATGAAATGTGGAAATAAGCAAAAATACTGTGTTGAAAGAAATAGAGGTAAGAAGATATGTTATGTGTGAAGAAAAAACGAAGATTTACGGAAGAAAATATGATAGGATTTTTCTGGTAATAACAGATTAGACGTGTCATTTTGTTGTTTTCCTTTCTCTTACTTGATTTGAATGTTTACACGGCCATTTATCTGTTGAGTGAGTTTCATGAAACTCTGGAAACCTCTTCAAACCCTGGTGCACAAGTCCCAAAGACACCGGTGACAATAAAAAAAATAAGCATCTCTTTCTTAGATTTTGTACATAGTGTTCATGCAGACGCAGTAATAGCAATGGGAAGATAAAGGTAGAAACAGAATAAGAAGCAGAAAATGAAGTTGTAAACAAAGAAAGAGGATTCTCCTGACCTCTGGGCCTTCTCTCTGCTCCTGGTTGGACGGCCAGTTTGGCTGCTGTTCAGCGGGTCAGAGGAGGTCAAAAGTCATCTTAGAGACACCCACACGGAGAGCTACACCGTGACCTCCAACCTCTCTCCACCATGCAACAGAACCCTGCACAGTGCTTAAAGCAAAGCAGGGATATAGGGAAGAACACACAAAATTCTGATTTGTTTTACTCCTCAAATATTTGTAGTCGTATCCAAGCCACTTGTAATGTGCCACCTTGAAAAAGTCAGACTGAAGCAAAAATAGAATTCAAGAATTTGTGTCCACTCTCGCCATAATGATAGAGATGTGACTGTTCATCATTTTCGCTAATTGAATACATGAGACTTTCATACGCTAAGTCAGAGACAGGAAGCAATCGCTGCCTTGATTCATTTACTATGAAAGGGGGGGGAGGGGGGAAACATGAAAGGGAAAATACCAGACTTTGATTTCAAAGGACTATTTCTGTTTCTAATCGTATAGCTATTTTGATCATTTCTCAGAATGTCTTTGTGCTCTGTTTATCCGGGTTGGTTTAACTGCATAAACTTTATTTGTAGTATGTACAATAACATTTTTCAATTGCCTTGATTAAGACATGAAACTTTATTATAACACTATTACATAAAAATCGATTTAAAACTCTCTTGCATACTTTACCTATTTGCTTTGGATAGTTCACCAACTGAGGCTAAATAAAGTAATGCCAAATGTGTGTCTAGTTTGCATTATGCTTCTCGAGTTATATCAGTGTGTATTTGGACTTATGTACTGTATGTCGTAGTGGTGGGGAAATAACACAAAACCCTTAATTAAATCAAAGCAGATAGAACATAGCAGCCCTCTAATAGTCCTCCATTCAGAAAACGGCTTCAGCTGATTGAAGTGCATGCACTTAGCGGCATACAGATACAGTATGAACACTCATGTTTCACTACCAGGAAGCTTTCAAACTCTGATGCGTTAACCTCCATAAATTAAGAGCATACAGTATACTATATCACGTGTGCTTGCTGTGTTATGATATTAGTTATATGTAATCTCTTCCTCTTGGTGCTTTCTTGTTTTTCTAAAATTATTTTACACTTTCTTTGAAGATGTTGTTATATTGTAGGGGTTCTTGCTTTGGACTTAAGAACTTAATTTGCTGAAACACTGTTATAGTGTGTGTTCAATAAATAATAATAATGGATGAGTGTGAATGTGAAAGAATAAAAACATAAAATAACAGAAATCTGAGGCATTTTAAAAAACCCAGTTCTGACAAAGATGTCTATATTCATTTATTTATTTTGTCAGTAACGTCAGTGAAGAACAGAACAGCATCCAATGAATTCCATGGTGGCAGGTTATCTATATCGTATGAAACATCCCCGTAGTCCAACACAAAAACTCTTTTCTTTTTTTTTAAGATGTTTTTGGGGCCTTTCAGCCTTTAATGAAAAGAACAGCAAGATACAAAAGGGGAGAGAGAGGGGGATGACATGGAGGAAAGTGTCTCAGATCAGACTCAAACCCTGGACCTTCTGCATCAAGGCATACACCTCTATATATGCTTGTCTGCTCTACCTACTGAGCTAACCCAGCCACGGAAACTCTTTTCTTTTTAATAAATGTATTTATCTTTTAGGAGGTAAATCAATTGTATATATAAGAACCTTTGAGATGCCAACTAACAAGGATGCATAGTGGTGATGATTATCCAGGGCAGTTACAATGTCAGTCATTACTATAATTGTAGTAGCAGGACATACAGTAAGATGTAGAGTAGAAGGAGAATATAGCGGAAGGTCTTTAGCTGTCTATTTATAAATGCCAACAAGTTGTGCAATGACTATGCAGACCATTTGAATCACCGTCTTGAAAATACATGAGCTTTATTAAAAATACATGAAATGCTATCTGTTATAATGGGTGATGTATGTTTTGAAACATTTAAATCACAAAACCGGGCCATGCAGGACTAAGAGAACATTTTTAGTATCTGGCTTCAATAAAAAAGGAAGCGTCTGCATCGAAAGAGCTCATCAGGTTGATTATCAACCTTGATCAAAACCTTGGCCCCTAGAAATAAGATGCATGTTGAAAAGTAGCATCTATGTGGCTGGGTTAGCTGCAGTTGGTAGAGCACACACACACACACACACACACACACACACATATATATATATATATATATATATATATATATATATATATATATATATATATATATATATATATATATACATAGAGGTGTATGCCTTCATGCAAAAGGTCCAGGTTTTGAGTCCGACCTGTGACAGTTTCCTACATGTCTTCCCTCTCTCTTCTCCTTTTCAAATCTAGCTGCCCTATCCATTAAAGGTGAAAATTCTTAAAAAAAAAAAAAACAGTGCCTATTTACATTCTCAGGGAAAAATGTAATAGAGTTGGAAAAGATTGGTTGAATTTATTTCTCATGAATCTGATTGATTTCTAATAGTTTGTAGATTTCACATCAAAACCAATGATTCAATTTGATTTGCATTCTTCATAGAAGAGGTGTGACTGTGTGTCTGAATGCAGTCCAGTAAGAAGAAACGGCCATGGTGTATTCATTAGTTTAAAAACAGAAACTGTCCAGAGAACCCCAAGGTCTAAATATTTTTCTAGATTAAATGATTTAATCATCACATCTATATACAACTATATACACTATATACAACTCTCAACTATGATTATATTGGCGATCATTTAGCCACCTTGTTTTCTAAGCAAAAAGAAAGTCACTTGTTTTGAAACAGAGCAGTAAAAGAATTATCTTTGACAAAATGAAATGAGTGAGAACAGCACACAAGTTTCTCTCTATTTTCACTTATGCACATGCTCAGTATATACAGTGTGTGTGTGGCCAGTTATGTGTGAATAAAACACTGTTATCCTCTGATGGTTTGTGATGGTTCTGCTGTAAAAGCATCCCCACTTTCCCCTCATTTCCCCTCCCTTTCCCACTCTCTCCCCATGCCATTCCCGGCAGCTAGAATTGGAGTATACAGAATGAGTGTGTGTGTGTGTGTGTGTGTGTGTGTGTGTGCACGCTCGCGCCTCAGATACACACAGAGGGAACTTGATCCGAACCATAGCTTTCAGCACGGCCTGCAGGATCCCTAGGGTTTTTAAAAAAAAAGAAGACAGAATTAAGGTGAGGGAGACAGGGAGAGAGTCCAATTTGACCTCAGCAGAGCTTTTCACACGCACACACACAGTGTAGTGCAGCGATGAGTGATTCCGACAGCTGTGAGATAGTGACATCATCTTTAGTTGCCGGCTGGTGTACTTGATCTGGGCTGAGGGGAAGATTGAAACTGAAACACCAGACTGCTCTCTGGACCCAGATCCTCTGCCAAATAACCCTGTATGTGTGTGTGTGTGTGTGTGTGTGTGTGTGTGTGTGTGTGTGTGTGTGTGTGTGTGTGTGTGTGTGTGTGTGTGTGTGTATCCATATGTGTGTGCTTGAATGCATGCATTTGTGTGTGTAAAGCTGTAAGAGCACCAATAAAACCACAGCATTGAACCATTCTCCACTTTCTCTCTCTCGTTCTGTCTCTCGTCTCTCTCTCTCTCTCTCTCTCTCTCTCTCTCTCTCTCTCTCTCTCTCTCTCTCTCTCTCTCTCTCTCCCTGCCTGCCTGCCTTCCTGCTGATTGATGCGTTGTATATATTCCTCGCGGTAATCAGATCCTTTTCTTCCAGAGGTTTCTGTAAATACAGTCTGCTGAAGTGCCAGCCTGCCAGGCAGCCAGGCTGACTGTCTCTAACGGGGATTTAGCCAACGCTCTGAAGGCTGGCATTTTGCCATGGAGGCCCCGCGAAGGCACGAATGAACACATGATGCCTCCCCATGATGAGGCAGGCGCACGCTAGCTGTGATTTGTGCATATGTGTGATAGTGGAGAGGGGTCATCCAAGGTCTGTGTTAGCAAATATGTGTAGATTCATTAGACATTGGACTTGATCTAAGCTGTAAATTAGCTGTTACATGGAAATGAGCGGAGAAGTGAGGTGGTGCAGTGATGTGACTTTTTGCGGTTCAGTGAGGATGACACAAGAGGGCACGCACACACACACACACACACACACACACACACACACACACACACACACACACACACACACACACACACACACAAACACGCTCTCTTCCAATTTAGAAAATATACCTACATACTACACACCACTATAATCTCCCAGTGCCTTCACCACCTAAATTGTCCTCTATTGCTCTCAGAAAGAGAACATACAGCCAAACCAGCATGCAAGAGACATGTGCGTGCGTGCCTGTGTGCGTGTGTGTGTGCGGGTGTGTTTGTGTGTGTGTATGTGTGGTTTTAGACATTAAGCTTGAGCATGGGAAAAAGTGCAGCTTTAAACAGCAAAACATGCAACCACCACCACAAGTACCGAATTCCACAAAACTCCTTAAACGAAACAGCATGTTTGAAAACACAAATGCACATACTCACACACAGAAGGAGGCTGTTAGTGTCTATTAGTGTCTACTAATAAAGTTACTAATGAATAACCTGACCTGACATAAGTTTGGAGACACACAGTGTAGGTTTCATGTGCAGGCTACCGAGATAACATTCATTATAACCAGTGGATTAATTAAGTCACATCATAATGAGCATAAGTCTTTGCCCCACAATGATCATGGTTATCCCCCGTGTCACTCCATTATTGCGAACTGTGTTATTATTATTAAAAAAAAAAAAAAAAAAACTCAACTCAAGGTGCACTTCATAGATTTTTCTTGTGCTTTCAACCACGTCACATGGTCTTAGTCAGTGGAACAGTAGAACAGTGGAAACTATTAATAGTAATAATATAACTACTAATATAAATAGTAAAAGTGCTATGGTTGAAATCATCACAGCCACTGAGTTCCCATGTCAATAGATACAATAAAACGGTTGTGATACAGTCGAAAGGTCCAGAAAGGCTATTAAGTGGACCATGAGTTGAGAGCCCATGGGCCCACCACCTGTGGGAGGAACCGCTGGGGTCGGGTGCGCTGCCACATGGGTGGCAGTGAAGGTCAGGGGCCTCGACGGACCAGACCCGGGCAGCAGACGCTGGCTCTGGGGACGTGGAACGTCACCTCTCTGTGGGGGAAGGAGCCGGAACTGGTGCGGGAGGTGGAGTGCTACCGGTTAGATCTGGTGGGGCTTACCTCTACGCACGGTCTCGGTTCTGGAACTGTACTCCTGGATAGGGGTTGGACTCTTTTCTTCTCCGGAGTTGCTCAGGGTGTCGCGGCCCGGGGGGTGTGGGGATACTAACAAGCCCCGGCTGAGCGCCGCGCGCGTTGGAATTTACCCCGGTGCGACGAGAGGTCGCCTCCCTACGCCTGCGGGGTTGTGGGGGAAAAACTCTGACTGTTGTTTGTGCATATGCACCAAACAGGAGTTCGGAGTATTCGGCCTTCTTGGAGACCTTGAGTGGAGTCCTGCATGGGGCGCCAGTGGGGAATCCATTGTTCTGCTGGGGGACTTCAACCACAACGTGGGCAATGATGGAGACACGGCGGGGGTGATTGGGAGGAACGGCCTCCCTGATCTAAACCAGAGTGGTTGTTTGTTGTTGGACTTCTGTGCTAGTCATGGATTGTCTATAACGAACACCATGTTCGAATATAGGGATGCTCATAAGTGTACCTGGTACCAGAGCACCCTAGGCCGAAGGTCAATGATCGATTTTATAATCGTTTCATCTGATCTGAGGCCGTATGTTTTGGACACTCGGGTGAAGAGAGGGGGCAGAGCTGTCAACCGATCACCATCTGGTGGTGAGTTGGGTCAGGGGTGGGGGAAGACTCTGGACAGACCTGGTAAGCCCAAACGTGTAGTGCGGGGTAAATTGGGAACGTCTGGAGGAGGCCCCTGTCCAACGGACTTTCAACTCGCACCTCCGGCGGAGCTTCGTGCATCCCTGTGGAGGCTGGGGGCATTGAACCAGAGTGGACAATGTTCAAAGTTTCCATTGCTGAAGCTGCGGCGAGGAGCTGTGGTCTTAGGGTCTTAGGTGCCTCAAGGGGCGGTAACCCACGAACACCATGGTGGACACCGGTGGTCAGGGAAGCCGTCCGACTGAAGAAGGAGTCTTTCCGGGATATGTTATCCCAGAGGACTCCGGAGGCAGTTGCAGGGTACCGAAGGGCCCGAAGGGCTGCAGCCTCTGCCGTGGAAAAGAGGCAAAGCAGCGGGTGTGGGAGAAGTTTGGAGAAGATATGGAGAAGGACTTTCGGTTCGGCACCAAAGTGCTTCTGGAAAACTGTTCGCCACCTCAGGAGGGGGGAAGGGAACCATCCAAGCTGTGTACAGTAAGGATGGGACACTGTTGACCTCAACTGAGGAGGTAATTGGGGCGGTGGAAGGAGCATTTTGAGGAACTCCTGAATCCGACTATACGCCCTCTATGTTAGAGGCAGAGCTGGAGGATGACGGGGGATTGTCGTTCGATTTCCGGGCGGAAGTCACTGATGTAGTCAAACAACTCCACAGTGGCAAAGCCCCGGGGATTGATGAGATCCGTCCCGAAATGCTCAAGGCTCTGGGTGTGGAGGGGCTGTCCTGGTTGACACGTCTCTTCAACATTGCGTGGAAGTCTGGAACAGTGCCAAAGGAGTGGCAGACTGGGTGGTGGTCCCCCTTTTAAAAAGGGGGACCAGAGGGGGTGTGCCAATTACAGGGGGTATACACTTCTCAGCCTCCCTGGTAAAGTCTACTCCAAGGTGCTGGAAAGGAGGGTTCGGCCGATAGTCGAACCTCAGGTTGAGGAGGAACAATGCGGATTCCGTCCTGGTCGGTGGAACAACGGACCAGCTCTTCACTCTCGCAAGGATCCTGAGGGGGCCTGGGAGTATGCCCAACCGGTCTACATGTGTTTTGTGGATTTGGAGAGAGGCGTATGACCGGGTCCCCCGGAGATACTGTGGGAGGTGCTGGGGGAGTATGGGGTGAGGGGTCCCTTCTCAGGGCCATCCAATTCTGTACGACCAAAGTGAGAGCTGTGTCCGGGTTCTCGGCAGTAAGTCGGACTCGTTTCAGGTGAGGGTTGGCCTCCGCCAGGCGCTGCGCTTTGTCACCAATCCTGTTTGTAATATTTATGGACAGGATATCGGGCGGTAGTCGGGGTGGGGAGGGTTGGGTTCGGTGGGCTGGGGATCTCATCGCTGCTTTTTGCAGATGATGTGGTCCTGATGGCATCATCGGCCTGCGACCTTCAGCACTCACTGGATCGGGTTCGCAGCCGAGTGTGGGCGGTTGGGATGAGGATCAGCACCTCTAAATCGGAGGCCATGGTTCTCAGCAGGAAACCGATGGAATGCCTTCTCCAGGTAGGGAATGAGTCCTTACCCCCAAGTGAAGGAGTTCAAGTACCTGGGGGTTTTTTGTAG
The DNA here is from genome assembly GCF_010015445.1 of Perca fluviatilis. Lineage (NCBI taxonomy): Eukaryota > Metazoa > Chordata > Actinopteri > Perciformes > Percidae > Perca > Perca fluviatilis. The sequence continues at coordinate 14,441,527 of NC_053124.1, read as the reverse complement.
TGAGGGGACAATGGAGCGGGAGATTGGTGGGAGAATGCGGCGGGCCGGTGCGGTATTACATTCCATCTATCGCACCGTTGTGACGAAAAGAGAGCTGAGCCAGAAGGCAAAGCTCTCGATCTACCGGTCAGTTTCGTTCCTACCCTCACCTATGGTCATGAAGGCTGGGTCATGACCGAAAGAACGAGATCCAGGGTGCAAGTGGCCGAAATGGGTTTCCTCAGGAGGGTGGCTGGCGTCGCTCTTGCCTTAGAGATAGGGTGAAAAACTCGTCATCCGTGAGGAGCTTCAGATGAAGCCACTGCTCCTTTGCGTCCGAAAGGAGCCAGTTGAGGTGGTTCGGGCATCTGGTGAGGATGCCCCCTGGGCGCCTCCCTAGGGAGGTGTTCCAGGCACGTCCAGCTGGGAGGAGGCCTCGGGGAAGACCCAGGACTAGGTGGAGGGATTATATCTCCAACCTGGCCTGGGAACGCCTCGGGATCCCCCAGTCGGAGCTGGTTAATGTTGCTCGGGAAAGGGAAGTTTGGGGTCCCCTGCTGGAGCTGCTCCCCCCGCGACCCGACACCGGATAAGCGGACGAAGATGGATGGATGGATGGATGAGTTGAGATTGTTTTGTCAAAGTACTTCAAGTTCAAGAATAAACTTTGATGTGTAGGATTGTTGATAACTAAAGCTTGAAGTCGATACTGATAGTAATATTTCCAAAAAGAAAAGATATAACTATATTTTGAATTTTAACATTAACACATAAAATAAACTTACATTTTTGATAAGGATCACTTACATTTGGTAATAAGAGTTGTGTTAAAGATATTTATGCTACTGAGCGGGACATCTTCTAGTTATAAAATCATTTAAATAAAATCAAAAACATAAAATACAACAGTATATTTTAAACAGTCAACTTCACTGGAAATGAACACAAATACAACAAATGTATACTATATTCAATTGATGTACTAAGGTAAAAAAAAACATGACTTAAAATATAAAGACTATAATAAATGGGAACTTTAATAGACATTAAAATAAGTTGGGCTCCTCTGTCAACATATATATTTGTATGTTTATTTTATTTGGCAATAGCGTTTCTAAACCTTCATGCCAATAAAGCCCATTTAAAGTGAACTGAATTGACACATTAAGAAAGAAGCTAATGAAAGCGAGCAGAGGGCTACCACCCACTGGAGTAGACAGCATTCTCTGTCTCACTCTGCAGAAAGTCAGCATAGACACAAAAGGTACAAATGCCATCTGGGCTAGGAGGCTACACTACATCCAGAGACAATAGGGGCTCATTCACACTGCCCAGCCCAGCCAGGGCCATCTGCTCTTGGTGAAAGTGAGTGGGAGACCAGGAGTCTCCCACAGGTCCCATAATACAGCAGGATGGTAGACTGAAATCAGCATAATATTAGAATCAGGGTATGAAAATATGAATGAATGAAGATGATCCACTTCTGAATATGAGCCGACACAATAGAGGTGTCGACTGAACGAGTCGCGTGAGGCTGCATAAGCCTTCCACGCTGGGAATGAGAACACGTGTGGTGTTTTTCTGAACAACAATGGTGAGAGGAGAGCAACTGTTACAACAGCGGGGGAGAGGACGGTGCAAAGGGAGAGTGGATGCATGCAAACGTCTATACATACAGCACGCAAGCACAGATGCACACACAGTGCAGCACAACAGCGGCCATTCATCATGCAGTGAAAAATGAAACAAAGACACTGAGAGGCCTTTGACTTCAGTTTCACCTCATGTTTGACTGCTTAGCAAACTTAATCTGGTATCTTTCTCTCTCTAGATATGACCAGTGTACACTTTGGCACCGTGAAGTCATGTCACGCCATAGCATGACAGTAAAGCATTGAAACTGTTTGCGTGTGTCTGTAAAGTTTTGCTTCAGTGCCCCAGTTGCACCCCCAAACTTAGATTCTTGAGATGCTCTCTCTTTCTGGCTGCTTTACTGTCATGCTATAGCATGACATGAATTCACAGTATATATATAAATACACACAGTACATGCCACATGTGCACATTACAAACATGCAATAATGCAATCCATGAACATACGATCCGTCAACATAAAACCAGGGAATTTTCCATTTACATATCATATCTCCTACTTATTACTCAACAAGTCTCTCAATGAGTTTTATGATTATAGGCACAGATGCTGAGCTGAACCATGTAGTTTCAGATCAAAGCAGGCGGGACACGCCAGTGTTGACATATGTTAAAGGTTTGTGTGTGGGTGGGTCGATTTACTTTTAAAGAGCAGGAATGATCCATGTTTCTCACATCATCATCCAATTGTTGAAAGTTAGCGACTAGCTGGTGAACATAGTGGAGCATTTAGCCGCTAAAGAGCCAGGATATTTTTTCACAGGAGTTGGAGGAGACCAAAAACAGAGCTGAAAGATAAATTAATTTTGGGCTCACATTCATCAGGTAGACAGAAATACGACTCTCAATGAATGCTAATGTTAGTTTGTGTCTGCTCGATGTGTGTGTCACATCTGATTGCTAAAACATTTTTTTATAAGGTGATAATATGTCAATGAGAAAAAGAAAAAATATTCAGTATCAGATGCAATGACAACAGGTCAGCATTTGCTCTTTACAGATTCTTTTATGCCAAGATCATCAGCTTGAAGCTTTTGTTGTATCGACTCTTTTGTGTAACCTCTGCAATCTCACTGTCACTGACTCTCTGACACTCTGGATTGTGCAGACAGGTTTGCAAATGTTTCAAGTCTGCTTTTAAAAGTGATTCAGAGAGGATTGTTTACTTACGTAGGTGCGAGTGTGAATGCATGCAACTGTTTAGCTGTCTGCCTTAAATTGATGAGCGCTGAGCTCAAAGGGAAACACCTGAATTAGCTCAGAGACGGTCGATGTCAAACCAGCCACTGATGAGAGATCCCGCGTCAAAATGTATGCCTCGCGCTAATGAGCAGTTGTGTTCTCAAACACAACCAGACAGAAAGTGTGGAAATCCCCCTCAGCTGCTGACAGACATTTGTCAGAGGCCTCAGATTAATGAAGGAGTCTTTCAGTCAGCCGGTTCCCAAAGGCCGACACAGCTCACCCCTGGGGCTTAGGTGGCCTTTAAGCGCTTAGAGGTTTAATGTGAACACAGGAACTGTTAAAGCTAACAAATACATGCATTGGCAAATAGGCTTTGATGTTTGAAAAATAGAATATCCATATAAAGAAACAAATGAAATACAGTTCCATCAGTCACTGCGGATACAAGTTGATCTTTATGTCTTTAGTGTTTCTTACGTAATAAATTGTTCCGCATGCAAAAGATTTGTTTCTATACAATATATGAGGAGGATTAAGTTTGTCATATTATCATCTGCCTCACATTTGTATGTATTGGCCTGACGTGATGAAGAAGAGTACAGCTCAGTGGAGTCATTTCATTTTCTAATATTTCACAGGTATGCACCCAGAAGGACAGATGAAAAGGGCCGAAATAGAAGTGAACATTTGTAGATCATTAAGACATTCAGTAAACTGATGACAAGGCTCAGATGATTGATGTCAGCTGACAGAAAGCAGGTGAAATTGAATTTCATAGAGAATCCAAGTTCACCAACAAGTTCTTGGTGATTTGGCTGAGCATCTCTGTTGACTGAGCCATTATATATTTTCTATTTATGAAGCCTTTCTGCACAAATATTTATCGTATCATATAGAAAGTATTACACAGACTTTATCGACATTATCTCAGATCATTAGACATAAATCTGCTGTCTATGCCTAATGTACAGTATAAGCTGAATATCAACCGTCTGTTCTTAGCTTACTTTTAGTCTTATTTTAGTATTGTTACCTGTTAATATTGGACGTCTGAGTTTGTCAGACTTTGGCCAGGTCTCCCTTGCAACAAAGGTTTCCAACCTCAATGGAACTTACCTGGTTTTAAATAAATAAGTGTAATCAATACATGTGCTATACATAATTTTAACAATCACAACAACCATGTTGGTAATTACTCACTGAACACTCATGTGAGCCAAATAGGTGCCTTGTTTATTTGGGTGGTGATCTGATAGGTCATGTCCCATCTGAAGAGGCAACGTCTGTTTTTCAAATCATGTGCAGGTGATTTGCGTTTTGTCCTTATTGCCAATGAGTCTGGAATTTCATTTCTGCTTGTGAAAGTGAAGACAAGTTAATATGGCAGCATTCCAGAAGACCCTTTCCAACATAACCAGCAGAAACCCACTTACAACTCTACAATAAACTCCTCTTTGGCAAGTCAGGACAGCTACATCCAGCAAGCTTTCGCCACAGTGATGACATTTGTGTTTACATATTCAATCTGCAGGCTAAAAGGATTGAATTTGCAGAATATATTTAAACCATGTGCTCGATGGACAGACAGAAAATCAACAATTGCTTACTGTGTGCAGCGTAATCCTGCTAATTAAAAGAATCCAGACTTTTAGACTGTTTAGATGACAAGTTTATCACATGAATACCTACATTCATTCATTAAAAAAAAAATCTGCTATTTTCTGTGTGTGTGTGTGTGTGTGTGTGTGTGTGTGTGTGTGTGTGTGTGTGTGTGTGTGTGTGTGTGTGTGTGTGTTACTGCGGGGGCAGAAAGAGGTTTGTGACTGGCTTTGACAGGTACCGAATGGTGGCAGACCTCCCAGCTGTCAAACAAACAGACAAACCAAGGAAACAAGAGATAAAGAGCGCTGATACAAGGAGGACTGATAGCTTACATGCAAATGATTGAAAGGCAAAACATTATAATAATAAATTACTTTCAGTCACTCTGCATATTCCTTTTCCCTCCATTCTATAATACCATTTCCTCACCTCCTCTTTGCTATATGATTTCTTATTAGCTCTCTCATCTCTCAACACCCGGCCCTCACCTGGACAAATTGCAAAATTGCAGCGCCTGGCTTCTTCGCACAAGCAAATCTAAATACACCTCAAGTGGTCTGAGTGGTGCAAACTTGCCTGAGCATGAGGGAAGGCGATCTGTGTGTGCAAGGAGCTGCTGCCAAGTATGAACTTGCAGTCAGAGGAAAATATACAGAGACAGAAGAGTCAGAGGCAGGAGGAAAATACTTTATTCTGAAAAAGGTGAAACAGAGTGGAGGGAGTTGTAAGAAAGAGAGGCAGATCTGTGTGTGTTTTTGTGTGTGTATTTCCTTGGTGAAAGGCTGTTGACGGTTTTTGTCGGAGAGTGCTGTCAGGGCTTGTCACCTTGACAACCAGGCGTGTATTTCACTCACTCGCTAAAGAGAGAGACCGAGAGAGGCCCCATGGCTTCTAACCCCCTGTCAAACCCATGTATACCCTCACACACACACTCCCTTACACACACACACACACACACACACACACACACACACACACACACACACACACACACACACACACACACACACACACACACACACACCACACACACACCAACTCTCACACACATAGCAAATTCATCCTCCCTATTCATTTAGCTCACCCAGTTAGTGATTCATTTCACAGAAGTTACACAACCTGTTTATGTCACACTGAAACTCTCCCGTTTGTGTGTGTGTGTGTGCATGTGTGTGTGTGTGTGTGTGTGTGTCAGTCTTGCTCCAGAGCAGCAGCTCACCTGGCATGTAAGGTAAAAACAACAGGTACATAAGGTCATGGGAAACAGCAGGTTTCTGTGTGTATTTGTGTGTTATGAGATGCACAGGTGTGTTTGGCCTTGTCTGTGTAAAAGCACGTGCCAGCTAAGCCATTTCCTACTTCAAATCTGTCACCATAACTTGACAGTATGAAGTTGAGATCACAGCAGCAGCCACAACAACGTCACCGTGCACAAAAGACAGGATGGACAGATGAATGAATAATGGGACGCACTGAAAAGTAGACAAGTGCGTAGCTTGAAAGACGGATGGCCTAATGGACGGATGATTTAAGTGACAAGAGAAATGACAGATGCTGCCGGATAAATGGATGAATTGACAGATAGACGGAAAGGCAGACAGTTGAATAGAGACGCAAAGTGACGAAGTAAAAAGAAGACAGAAAAATGAGAGCAACAGATTGATGATCTCTCAGGTAACAGCAGAATGAAGCCATCGACCACCAAATGTGGCTAATAGTGCCGATTTATTTTTACAAATTATATGGCTCAACCTGAAGCATGAAGTGTTGACAGCTTCCAAAATAAGTGAGAACCAGCATCTAAAGTAGTCACGGCTCTCTGTCGGAGAGTGGACTTCCGATTTCTTCCGCTTGAGTGGATGAACAGGCAACTGGCATTCCCCTGCTTCTTCTCAATAGAGCCATCTGACACTGAAAAGGGTAGATCCCCTCACTCCCTGCCTAGCCCCGTCACATCTATCAATGCTGTGGTTGAAAGGCAGGACGAGAGAGCAAACAAAGAGCTTTCCATGCACACTTCCCAACAAAAACACACACACGCGCACACACACACACACACACACACACACACACACACACACACACACACACACAGGATTGAAAGGAGGGGTGGGGACGTTTGACTAATACATGTACATCTGTACTTCATAATTATGTTGCGTGCCTCCAGCCTTCATAAGGCTTTTGTCAGTTTCTTGCTGTGAGTGTTGACATCTTGCTATTTATGTCCCTGGTGTTGCTCATTTGTTTTTGTGGTTTACTGTCTTTTGTCATTTGAGACAAACTTTCTTGCAGAGGCTGTGATATTAATCAGTCGTAGGGCATACTTATTGTGGATCAAGCACACACAACACAGGCATCAAGCAGTATTTCATTTTTGGCTTGTAACAGTCAACACTTATGAACATTAAATTTCACATCCACAAAAAAAAAAACTACTCATAGATATAATTAAGACAGCAGCTTGCTGCAGCTTCAGTATGACTGGACAGTTGTTTTTTATATCCCTGCAGACAACCTTTCAGTCAATCCCCATGTACAATTTCAAAGTAAAGCGCCATCATCAATTTCACACACTAGTCTGTGGAACAACATCATGACTTTTGTCACTATTTTAGCAAATGAATAGTTTGACATTTGGGGAAATGTGTTTATTCACTTTCTTGCAGAGAATTAAGACAATTCAGTACCACTGTCGTGTCTGTCTGGGAAACAGCAAGCCCGGCTATGTCCAAAGGTATGAGGTATGAGGTAAGAAATCCATGATCAGTGACTTTCTCATCTGTGTGGTTGCAAGGCAACTGGCAAGGAGCAAGGAAATGATTCCCAGCCAAGTGACACCGCACAAAACCCTTTGCAAAACAGAAAACTGTCGGGGGGTTTTGTACTTTAGTTTTTGTACAGATTAAACAAACAAGATATAATGTGTTATACGGCTGTTTGCTCCAGATACATAGTGGACAGACATGAATTAATCTTCTTATTTAACTCTCTGCAAAAAAAGCTACTAAGCATATTTTCCAAATTGTCAACTATTCCTTTAATCAAAATGGAAGTGAGCCATCCAGTGACTGGAATGAAAAGTAAATACCAGCTATTGGCACACTGCAGAATGTAATCATCAGCTTGATGAACTGACAACTGTCAGTTGAGCCGTTGATAATATCCTTTTTGCAATTTTTGTTTCCTATTATGGCACTTGAAAAGGAGTGAATGAACCTGAGAACTTAGGGAAAACTGATTTTGTTGTGCATGGGACATGCATTAAAAAAAAAATGCAGTGGCCATAGTGCAATACAGTGGCTGTAATCCATCAAATCGTCTTAAGAAACAGCAGCGGCAATAAATTGTCATTCAAATGTTTAGTGGTATCATCCAAAAACATTATGAGCTTAATTGTCAATTTGCCCTATTAAATGATACGAACTCAGCTTCTGTACCAACAAATCTTTTGTGGGAGAGATAAAGTTTTACTATACACACACACACACACACACACACACACACACACACACACACAAACACACGCACACACACACACACACACACACACACACACACACACTGTTTATGCTCTTTGGCTTTGTAGAGCAGCAACATTTTGCTTCCTTCAGGGCTTTACAGCATTATTCTGATTTATCGTTTGTTTGAAACATCTGCCAACTATATTAAACCAGCTGAGTGTAATTCTCTTTTGATGCAGGGATTGTTTCATTCTTTGCAAAGTGTGCATCACTATTGCAGCTACAGTTATCGTTTTTAATATATAGACACAGAACCATATTTTTTCTGTCTACTTGTTGATAGATGTGGTGCAGTCAGGACTTTTCACTTGTCAGTAAGTTAGATGTTGAAATTGTTACAAATGTACACATGCGAATAATCATCTCCTTTTTCTTCTTTTCACACACAAAACAAACACACACACACACACACACGCACACACACCACACGCAAAAGAAAAGTAGACACTTTGGACTTGTTAAATTGTGTGGCTATAGTGAAGCTTTGTGAGTTTCTCTCATGTCACTCTGCACCTCACAGCTTTGGGACAAGAAGTGTTGAAAACTTGAAAGATACAGTATACCCTAGCGCACACACCCACACTCACACACACCCACCCACACACACACACACACACACACACACACACACACACACACACACACTTACAAACCAGCATGCACACATACTGTAGTAGGTAAACACAAGCTCAAGTTTGTGCACTCTTTGACATGCGTCCGCTGGCCCTTCAGTCAGTCCACACACACATTCGGGTCTCTTATTCATTAATCTTCATTTCAACACACACTCTGGCCGCCGTCAGCACATATGCTCCCAACAATCACTTGGCGATGTGCACTCTCTCTCTCTCTCTCCCACACACACGCGCACAGGCACACACACATAAACAAGCTCTCAGAAGGTGAGATCTGATTGCTGACACTGATATCAGGTCCCCTCCTGCTGCTGAGCTGTCCATCTGGCTGCCCGATCAGAAGACAGAGTTGGGTCCTCACAGCGGGGCTCCTGTCACTGTGCATTAGGAGAAGGCTGACGGCAGATCCGAGCTGACATTGAGGATAATATTGGCATCAACAGAATCCTTTGGTGCCGGTATCACATCAGGGTTACGGTGGAACATGATGACATCTGAGGTGGCCAGGTCGAGTCGTTTTGAGGGCACAGCATTCCCAAATGATCCAACGGATCTTTTCCTGGAGTTTGCAGGAGTTTGGGCCACATCCAGGGGACAAATCCACATGGTGTGTGTGCGAGCTATTAGTAGATCAACTTTGAGAAGCTGGGACGCCCTACTTTTAGTCCAGAACTACATTTGACAAGAGGTGCTAGTTTATTTTTTTCCATCTCATTTCTGTGGTCTGATCAGTGAGTTCTGCTGAATCAAATCCAAACCTCATGAATAATGTCATGTCGGTAGAAAATCAAATATCACCCACACAGATGAAGTGCCAATCTCACTTAATTTTACAATGTTGTTTACAAAGATCCCCAAATAGTGGGAGCCGTGTTGTTTGTTTGAATAATTTTTCGAACAGGGATGACTGAATCCAGTCCTCTCCTCGACTCTGATTCACTACAACAGAGACAAATAAACTCCAAGCCTGCGTTTGGCCAAGCAAATCAGTACTGTTGAATGATTCAATCCCACCGTTTATTATGGTTTTTACGCCATGCATTCCGAATGAAGCTCTGAGCACGAACGGGCATGTAGGAAAAACCAGACACTTATGCTTTGTATATTTCTCTCTCTAACACTCTCTGTCTGTATTTCCCTCAATAAGCCTCTTGTCCTGAAAGATAAATCATTCGCCGTAGTACTGTAATAAATGCAAACAATGCTTTAAAAAAAAATTAGAAAAACTGTACCCCCTGTTTTTCACATCATTGATTGCTTATTCAAAAATGGTACTTTACAGAGAGGTCAGTGTGGGCTGTAGTATTTTACGCCGCTGTCCCCAGCTGTGACTTGGCTGTCAGTGAGACATTTGGGGTGCTGGCTGGGGGCGACAGGAAGGTTTAGGTGTTGTAATCAAACTCCCCTTATTCCCCCCAGGCTCGTTACAATGCTCAAATTCTGCACTAATTGGCTGGCGAGTCACACGGCAGCCAGGGACCCTGTCTGCCTGGTAACCCCTAGAGAGAGACGAGAGGAAGGGAGTTTTATTATTTTCAATTTGTAGCAATATATAACCTTTAAGTTGATTTTCTGCATCGCGGGAAATGTAGCTGTGGAAGCAGCAAATAGGCCAGACTCCTATTACTGTGGTGTAAAAGTGACTCAGGGGCTAAACATTTGCTGTCATGTTCACAATAATGGATAATGTGTGTTTTCATAGAGATTTCTCAAGGATATTGCAGATGGATTTTGAAACTAAATGGATTCCGACGTAGCCAGGTACTAAAGATAATGAAGTGTAACATAAAATTGGGTGATGCAACTGTGGTTTTTCAATAATTGGAACTGGAAGACAAACAATCTTCCTTTATCTGCTCTACTATCTCTGCAACCACCCCCTCCCTCGTCTGGCCCACTCCTCCTTCAATCTTCCTCGTTCCCCCGGTGCCTCCCTTTTCCGAGGTTTATGGCTCGCAGTTCTTTGACTGCTGAACCATTACCCCAAAGAGCAACAAACTGATCCGTGGTCACACTTTATAAGCTGTCAGCTGAACCGTGCTCCTCCGCCGACAGGTGAGGAATGTTTTCATTCACCTCACTGCCTCTCTGTGGGTGTCTCACTCTCTCAAACACACAGTTAAACGCATCTTTTTCTCTGCACCTGGGCGCAGCACTTTAAAGATGAAAGGAAAGGGACAGCAGAAGACAGAAGATGAGAGGCGGAGGCGAGCGAGAAATGTGATCCATCATCTTCCGTTTCAGCTCGTGAGCCACAATTCCCCCCTGGTTCCTGTGGGGGTGTCTGTGAATCAGAGCAGACTTTCAGTGCCTTCAACCCAATAAGTCCTCCTAATTAAACAACAAAATACGTTTGTTTGTCCATGCACTCTAGTACGACAGATATTACTGATCTCATGCCCCTATCAACAGGGTCACATAATTTAACTGTGCTGTCCAAATCAATGTTGGAAAAATAAATCAGTTTTATGATCTGACAACGCAACACATTCTCACCCCCCACTCATCGCATATGGACACTTGGTCAGGATCCCTTGGCGTAGACATTTTAGTCCGATAGACTTCAACTTCATGGTTAACTTTGTGAATTCAAACAAATCTACTTGGTTAGGTTTAGAAAAAGATTGTGGTTTGGCTTAAAATAAGTATATGAGTTAAAATATGTCAACTTTAACTTTTGGTTTCCCACTGGACACAAAGTTAGTTAGAGTAAGTTTCTCATACAGATGCTAAAGAGTGTGTTGGTATCAGACGCTGAGGGAAACTGACCAAGCTACCGTATATGACGAGTTGGGAGTGAAAACGGTTTTGATTAGGTTAAGGCTAGTCTTGCATTGCCATACCTATCTCCACAGCGGCGTGGAGTAAGGTCTGGCCCCTCCACACATACACTCCTGGATAGGAGAAAAAAATGGTCTGGTTTGTTTGCATTTTTTTTAAAACAATCCCAATTGTCTTGGGCAGTGCAAAGCTCCGTTCGCAGAGACAGTGGATCTGTAAAATGGTCTTGAACTTGTTTTGGTGGAATATTTTCAACCTGCAAAAGAAAACGCCACATACAATATTAATATGAAGTTAGCTGTTCACGCAATACAGTAACATAAGCTATATTAACTAGCTGGATATATGGTTAAATGTAATTTGCTCTTACCAGTGATGTTTGTCCATAGCAAATCCCCGCTAATAGGTCCCAAAACTTTCCAGTTAGAGAGTAAATGCCGTAAACATATTCTTTGTAAATCTTTACAATCATTCCCCGAAAGAACCAAGCAGGCCTGCCTTGTTGCACAATCTGAATTGTCATTAAAATGTCCCCTTTCAGCCCTTTCAACTTGCTAGCTCGGAGGTTCTGGTTGTTGTTTCCCGAAGGCAATGGAGTTTAGAACTGCAACACAAAGAAAGCAGAAGGAGAAGGACATCCGGGACTATCCGGTAAATGAACCTGTCTGCTAAAGGGCTTTGACACTTAAATGTAAACATAGGCTATGTCATTTTTGGGCAACTGATGCTGTCATTTTTTCTCAGGAGGACTGTCTCCTTTTTACCAAACATGAGCTCCGGAAGCACTTTCACTGTTAACAACACAAGAAGTTTGAAGCTTAAACTTTGCCCAAAATAAATTTTCTTTCATAATTTTCGCTTACCAGACAGCTATTGGGCATTGGATCTTTGTGTTGATCCATATTAACTGTGAATTTGTTTGTGCCCATGTGGCTGATTAGTGTGTGTTTGATGATGGCTTAGGTTTCTCGTTCTGACTCGTGCCCACCCAGCAGCGATCACTGGTAGCTGCTAACGGAAGAGAAGGATTCTGGAAAAACATGGAGGCCTGGGGTTGGCGTGTCACCATTGCTCAGCATCCTGTGGCCTTGTTACCAGTCTGCACACTTACGCACACTCACACACATTTGAAAATGTACCCAGCCATCAGCTTGTATGTGACATCAGATTTCTGACAAAGACAAGCTGGGCCGGCAGTCTCGATTTTAACAAGCTCCAGCTGGGGGTGGACATAGGCCACTGTGAGTGTGTGTGTGTGTCGGCTGGTACCCATGGTGACACAAGGCAGCCTGTGTATGTGTCTACTCCTTCATTTCCTGTTCCTGTGAGGCAGACTTTCCTCTCACAGAACATGGCAGCTCACCGTCGGGGGGCAAATGGGCCTGTTGTGAGTATATAAGTGTGTGTGTGTGTGTGTGTGTGTCAGTGTGTGTTCTCTTACCGATGGGAATGAAAAGTCAAGCACTCAAAAAGGAATCAATCGCACTTGTTGCTGATTGAGCCACGACTCCACCCCTTTGCTCCCCTCCTCCTCCTCCTCTTCCTCTAGCTCTCCTCAGCTGTGAGTGATTAAGTTGAGCCAGAGGGGTGGGTGGTGGGGGGCTGGAGGGAAGGTTGGAAGGGTGAGAGGAGGGGACAGGGTACTCACTCACAAGCTGAGTAATGGCTTCCAGAGACCCCCGACTCCCTGGCTCTGTGCAGCACGAGGGCTAATCAGGAGTGACGGCTCGGCCCGTTTGGACAGTGTATAGGCAGCCCCGCTCCTGTCAGGCACAGACATGGACAGCCACCCCCCCCCACACTCCCCGTCCCTCCCTTCACCACAGGGCCCCCACCACTAGGCCGCTAGTCCCTGCCACAACCATCTGACAGGGAAATGTTAGGTAAGAAGGAGGAGAGAAAGGACAGAGAGAAGAGGAAAGGGAAAAAATGAGAGAATAATTCAAGCAGATTTGAGGTTGAGAAAAAGAAAAGGCAGCCAAACAAGAGTGCACAGGAAGATACATTGAAGGCCTATACACAGTGGAGTGGTTGCTGCGGTGTGTTGGTTTCGTGTTTGTGCGTGCCTGTGTATCAGATTGACTGTGTGTGTTTAATGGAACCTCTGAGCAGCCGGGGAAACCCATCGTGTTCATTTAACAGTACAGATCTCAGGCAAAAGAGCAATACTGAGGTTGCCTGTGTGTGCGTCGAGGTGTGTGCATCTACTGCATGTGTGTGTTTGCGAGGGTTACGATGTGGTCTGCTGATTCGTGCTGTTTCCACGGTGATTGGTTTCCATCACACGTCCAAGGGCTAAACCCTAGACAGCGCTCCCTCCTTCCCAGCGACCTGACTTCTTTTCATTTTTCAATTTCACTTTCATCAACCGCTGCCGCCTGTTTTTTTCATTTTTCTATTTCCAGCAGATGACAGAGAGTGTGTGAAGTGTGAAATTAGAAAGAGCGTGTGTAAATAATGGCGTGTAACACAGAGAACACACACGTGAACAAACGCGTATGAACACACACGTACACTATTGCATAAGCCATGAGACAAAACTCATTAACTTCAAACTGAGCGAGTGGAAAAAGTGATCCGAATGCATAGACTTCCAAATTACATAATTACACAGAGAAGATGATAATGGGAATTCTTCTACTTTGAGTTTATCAAGAGGGAATTCAGAATATTGAGCAAAACATGTAAAAAGAGACCTGTGTTACTTTATGGCGCTGTCTGAGACATTATGAGCAGAGTTTAAGTGTGTTTTTAAACTCTGTGAAGAAGCCCCTGTTCTATGTTGCTCTTTGGCACATACACACTCACACTCTCTCACACACATCTTGTCCCCCCACCTGGGTTTAACTGTCTGACAGAGTGAGATGTTGGCGCAGAGGAGGGCTGGAAAAGGAGGTCAGGGGCGCAAGGGCAGTCAGGTCCCTCAGACGTCCATCAAAATGACAGGTACCCCAGCCTTAAAACTCCCCGACCCACCCCAAAACCTAGTTTCCCTCCTTTTTACAGACACACAGACACACACACACACACACACACACACACTGAACTACCAGGCCTAAAAAGTAGCCCCGCAGCGAAGGAGACCAGCTCTCTGCAATTAGGACATTCTGTGGCCATGAAATCATTCTGAAAATTAGCTCCAGGAAGCGAGAGGAGGGAGAGAAATAAAGGGAAGAAAATGAGAGTGGAAGAAAAGCGGTGAAGTTCGGGAAGAAAGAAAGTGTTCTGGATCTCCTCAGCAGTCAAACGGACAGGCCACATGTGCTGGCACGGCGAGAATGAAGAAATCTAAAATTATCCCAGATAATGACGGCTGTTAAGATTAACAATTAATCCTCTGGCCTCATGACATGTTAGATTTGCTCTAAGAGGTGTGAAAGGGCTCCAACAAGGACTCAGTCAGCTAAAATACTCTCCGTCTGGACACTGTGTGCCTCCGGTGGCTGACAGTGTCCAGGCCCGATGTCCTGACAGGAGAAGGAACCAGGGTTCGGATCTCAGCTCACGACCAAAGAGACCTGCTCTGTGTTCTGCATTCGTCCGGTACATGGTTAGAAACAACGTCTGTTCTATTTTCTGCAGATCTGCAGCACTCCTGTCGCCCCTGGTTTACCCTGCTGTGACCTTCTGCCATTACACAAACAGCATCTGCCAGCGATCAGCCTCCGACAAGCCCTAAGTAACACTGGGACAACATTACCCAGTCAGCCACCCCAACCCTTAGGCCACGCTGTCTCTTAAGCTAAGCATTTGAGAGATAGACTTGGGGATCACTTGCTGCTGGCCATTTCTACTAACTTTAGAGTAAATGGATGTGTGTGAGCCCAGCTGTGGGTTGTTAGTAGCGAACTCAGCTCAGCGGGAAAGGGGCACCAGATGGTTGGATGAAACGATTGAGAGTTGAAAGGAAGAGGTGTAAATCGCAATTAGAGAAGACGGAGAAAAGCCTTTGGAATAGGGAAATGTGGAGAAATTGCAGAGCATAGCACAGACATGATCCAAAGCTGAACTTTTCCATCGTCTTAATCCAACAGTACCCCGCCGAGACACACACATGATCACGAACACACAGTTGCTCGGAAATCAACAAAATGCAGCTTCTTAGACTGATGTAGTGTCTATGTTGGGCATGTGTCTACAGTATGTACAAGGAGGTTCATGCATCACTGTGATTGTGCAAATGTAAAAACCATTCTGCGCTCATTTCTATCTCAACATGTTTTTCAAATTCCAGATTTTCCCCATGTACCTCTGCATCATCTTGGAGGGAAAATAGGAGGACATGTGGTTCCAAGGATCTGTAATTCAGATATTGTATCATTGCAACAACATGTGCTTTTCTCAACATGGGGAGAGTCTGACAGTCAAGAGAGGATCACGCGATCGGGTGAGCTGCTAATCAAGCAAAGGGGAGAGGTTGGGAATTCCTTGGGAGGCAGACAATGGAGGCAGCGGGGTGTTTTTGTGGTATCCGGAGCAGCAGGCATTGGGAAATCAAGTTCAGCTGAGCAGTCCCACACACACACACACACACACACACACACACACACACACACACACACACACACCATTATTTGACAAACATTTGGCAAGAGAAATTCCCATCTTGATTAAAGGCTGTATGCTTGTGTGATGTATGTTCTGCTGATGACAAGTTTCTTTTCCAGGGTTGTCAGCGTGTATGGACATGCTAACTTTTCCTCTGTGTGAACTGCGTGTGTTGTGCGTGCACGTCTCCTGTCTGATTAGCTGTCGTTTCTTTCAGGTGTCCCTTGTACTCCTGTTCTTTAATCAGAGCAGAGGCCCCTGTCGTGGCCGGAAGGAAACCCTGTTCCAGGAAGTGCCTGCCTGATACTGGCCTCGCTGTGCCCTCAGTGCCAATCAGACATCTATTCATCTGAGGAAAAGGAAAACCGCCATTCCCATCCTTAGTCATTCCCAAATCCAGTTACTGTTGGGTCCTGTGCTGAATAGGAGGTGTGGTTTTCTGTTTGTTTTGAGCTCAGTGATTGACATCTTGTTGATTGGTGTGACAGAAATACACACTGGTTACAGTCCATGACTCAACACCCCTGCATGAAATTTTCTAAGGAATGTTCTTTTTTTTTTCTTTAAACACATCAAACTCGGGTTGCATCTGAAGTGCACCATGGGTCATCGAGCCCTCACTCAGGCGCTGAGTGATGATGTCATACTGAGGAAACCACCACTGGGACAGCAGGAAGGAAAATAAGAGCTGTAGCATGAAAAGAGAGGAAAAGACAGAGATTGGAGGCGACGGTTGTGATGTGAAAGAGTGTTTCTGGGCGCCTTGGCTGAGAGTGTGCAGTGCGGTCGCTGGCAGGCTGACGGTTTTTAATAAACAGCCTGTTGAAACATGACAGGAATATTTGGTGAAATCATGGTTGTGTTACTGTGATGACTGCAGTGACTCCCTGGACGTGGGAGACAAAGCAGATGAAGACAGGGTAAAAGCACGAATGTCGGTTTTTATGATTGACAGTGGTGACACAATTGGTTCTGCTCATTTCAACAAACTGGTGTGTTCAGTTCTGAGTAACAAAGACCCTTCCAACTCTTATACCACCAAATAGGAGCCCTTTTTGTATACCAGTCAGGGGCTTGTCATATTGTTGACCAGCAACTCTCTTCCGAAAATATTTGCACGTTCCCGAAACTGACAATTCGACTATGGCGAGTAGGCAGTATTTGAACTTTTTATTAGTACTTTCATCAGTATTTCTTTGTACAAACCACCCTGTGCCACTGTCCCTATTTAAACAATGGCTGCTCTAGGACAGCAGGTTTTTCACACCTTTGAGTTTGAACGTACGCAGTAGCTATAAACTTTTGCCTTCAGACGAGGTCAGACAACACATCATGCGAACTAATTTGTTTCGAGCGTACCCCCGCCTTTAGTGATTCTTAAAGACTAGTCACTGTTAAAAAGTTAAGTTGGCTGAAGTGTGCTCAAATTGACCAAGAAACACTTTTTTCCCAATTTATAGATAGACAGACAGATAGATAGATAGATAGATAGATAGATAGATAATAGATAGATAGATAGATATTATATTATTGTCCCATAGGGATAATCATTTCCACACATCTTCTTTTCATGTTCCATAGCACAACAACACATAGGCTTTAGACCAGTTCAGTGCTCTGTATCTGCGGCCGGATGGAAGTAGTGTGAAGAATTGATTCAGGGGGTGGTCTGTGTCAGCTGCTATTGTACGTGCTAGGCGTGTGATGGCTGTGTCATTCATGTCTGATAGGCTTGGGTGTGGGGAGACTGATTATCTTGGAGGCAATATGTGTGATTTTAGTGAGTTAGTTTTTGCAGGTGGCGGTTAGCATTGTGTAAAAACAGGGTGAGGAGTACAGCAGGGTGGGTTACATGATGCTTTTGTAAAGTAGGAGCAGGAGGTGGGGGGGCAACAGAAAGGGCTTTCAGTTTGCGTATGACATGTAGTCTTTGTTTTGCGCATTTACTGGTGGCAGTGACATGTTCCTTGAAGTTGAGTTTATTCTCTAAAATGAGTCCCAGGTATTTAAAACTGCTGACCTGTTCAATTGGTTGGCCGTGAATATGGGTATGGTTCAGTCCAGGTGGTGATTTGGATGTGTTCATGACCAGCTCTTTTGTTTTGTCTAGGTTTATGTTTATTATATTTATTTGCACAAATGTGGCTGCTTAATTGTTTTTTAAGTTGATTTGCCCCAAACAACCAATGCCCTGACTATACAGATGTGAGCTTTAACTAGCTAGCAACATGTGTACTGATTGTGTATGTGGAGTGAGAGAAGTCACACTCTGGCAGATCTTACAATGTATCAGAACTATAAATCCTTTCTGATATATTCCTCTATAGGCCCCTGTCATTGTAGCAGCAAAGCCTTGATAAGTTTTCTTTTGGCTCGAGTTGAAACATTGTCAAATCGTGCAGACACATATTTGATTCAGTTTGGGGCCATCTACACTGTGTTAAGTCCACTCACAGTTTCTCCAATGATAAATTAGCTTTCTGTTCACTCTGACCACACCTTGAGGCTCTCAGTATGATTACACAACAGCTTCTACAATTCATGTAGTCACTCAGTGCCATGCAAATGCCGCAACCATGGAAATCAGAACAAAACAGGCTATACCAACCACCACCACCACCAGCACCCCCCCACCACCACCCTTGGCACTAAGTGCTTTCAAAGGCAATTTGGAGGACAGAGAGGATGCTGATGCGAGCAGAAAGTAACCTTGCCTACCCTGATCCTTCAACAGACGTATTATGCTGCTGTTAGGGTGAGGGGTGAGAGGTTAGAGGTGGGAGGCGAGGGGGAGGGTGCGGTGTTGCATGGGAGGGGGCTTGCCTCTGGATGTCGGCTCTCTCCCTCATCCGTAGACCAGCTGCCCCTGACGCATACACAGGCGCGTGCATACACACACACACACACACACACATGCTGACATTCATGCGTTAGCACACTCTACACATTAACCCACTCAACCTCTGTCCCCCCCAAGCTCCAATCACTTCTTTCTCTATTTTCAAGCAACAATCACCGTTTGATGCCAGCATTATTCACCCTTTTTTCACACAGGTGCTTGATGTCTTTTCTTGATCTGTCCTGCGGTCCCAGTTTGACATTTACCCAGTCCGCTGCTCTCCCTGATGGCTGACAGGTTGTAGTATACAAGCACTAGTCTCTGTTTGATGGCGATGCCAAGCTGAACAACAGTGGCACTTGAGTTGCAGCTTATAAGGGCTGTTTTCGGTGCAACTACAGAGCACCATGGCGCTGTGATGTCGAGCGAGCAGCAATGGGTGCTGAAAGGCTGTGAGATGTACAGGCCTATGGGGCAGATGTTAAACACACTGTGACTGAGGGGAGACAGGGCGAGAGACAGGGCTACTGTCAGAGCCTGACCGCAGCGCAAAACTGAAGAAAAAAACATACAGCACCTGCCATGGAGGACAAAAGTGATTTTGTTGTTTTAAAGAAAATTAGTTAATCTCTCAAGATCAGGCCTCAAAGTGTGAAACATCTGCATGCTGAATCAAGTCTAATCAAGCTTTGATCAAAGATCTCGCATCTCTGGGAAAGGGATCGTATAAATTTGGCAAAAAGGCCACGTTCTCGATTTCTTTCCCAGTGGTGCGATGTAGGTCTGAGCCGTCAAGGTGATGGAAATGAGCACAGGCGCTGATCCGTGGGCCTGATCGACACGTGTGCTGGCCCGTGAGCGCTCCGAAGATCTCCCCTTCTCCTCCTCCTCCTTCTCTGTCATCTCCCCGTCTCTCCCATGGTTTCCTCCCATGGTTTATTATTACGGTATAATCGCTTCCATCTGCCTGTCAAGCCACCGGGTAGACCGAGATCAGGAACAAAAGACAGTGAGAGCGAGAAAGAAAATGAGGGCAGGAGGGATTTTTCTCTCCAATACAAACACATCTCCTCCCTCCCCTCTCCTCGTCTCAAAGTCCCTCGTCAGACCAAATCAAAATGCTGCAGAGTCACTTTTCTCTTTCTGTCTGGGATATTATAATTCAGCATGACTTCTGGACAGCTTCATGCACAATTAGGAATTCAGCGGCTCTGGGCAAGAAAATGTGATTCAAATTAGTGCTGTATTACATTACTGTTTACTTATGATCTCTCCTGCCATCTCACACCCTCTCAGTTTCTCTTTGAGGCTGTTTCGTATGTATGTGTGTGTGTGTGTGTGTGTGTGTGTGTGTGTGTGTGTGTGTGTGTGTGTGTGTGTGTGTGTGTGTGTGTGTGTGTGTGTGTTCGGACGCATGAATGCACTTACATGTATGATGCATACACATACCCAGCAGGAATTTATTTATATAAGGAAGTTGTTTGCAATTTAAATTCCTATGAACTCACAGCATTGTCAAGGAAGTTGTAGCTAGCAACATAAACACATAAAAACTTGTTATGTAGTTCTACTCCCAAATCACACGGCAATGACCGGTAGCAATCAGCTGTGTTACAAACAAGCGTTTGATGTGTACATCTTGGGTCAACGGAGGGGAGAGGGATTACTCACTCACAAACCACACAGGACCCCCAGTCCTCTGATCTCGAATCAGATTAGCCCATCGCCCCAATTACAGCCAATCAAAGCCAATTAAATCCAATTATGACCAATTATGGATAATTAGAATGCCCCAGAGATTGATAGCTCAGAGAGATGGGGCAGCAGTCTGTCACTTTCAAGAAACCGTGACACTCATCGTTGTTTTTTCTTCTTTTTTGCTTCTGTCGTTTACTCCATCTCTGTCCAAGGCAAAGTGCTAGACATTTTCAAAGGATACTCGCCAACTTCAAAAAGACTTCACGAAAAATCTACCTGAAAATATAAATAACACAGGTCTGCGTCTCCCTTTTGCTTGCTTGCCCATCGGCGTTCTCTCCTCCATTACTTGCAAATTATGGAGGTTCCCGCTGAAAACTGGAACACTGCAGTGTGCTGTTAGTACTGCCAGTTCAAGATGGTTTTTCTTGCTGCTTTTCTAAGACGTATGACCACTTTGATTGTCAGCCATTTACCACAAAATAATTTGCTCTTTCGACAGTTGGGTATTTTGGTAATGTGGTTTGCAAGCTTCAAGTAAGAGGAGGCAAAGACCTCCTTTCGTTCCCACTTCCAGATCATTTCAAGACTTAAAAATATCAAATCCTGTACCAGTGTATTTTCTGGGGCGTCACTATTTGTTGAATGTTTTCGCAGTAGTTCAAGCCCTCTCACTGGCTGCTATGGAATGTCTATGGGTTATGTTATTGTATGGCTTTGAGTTTCGGACTGCCAGGGTGTTGATGTTTGACTTGGATTGATACGAGACATACAGATACAAATGTCCATCTTTTAGACATGGAGAAATGTGGAAAATGAAACAGGTTCTTCAGCTTAAAGTCAAGCTGACATTCTTGAGCTCCACAGGTCCATCGTGTTAGTCCATCAAACTGCGGGGCTCCTGTCAGTCAAAAGGTCAACCTATGACCACGTCCTGTCCCGCCTCTTGTTATCATTCAGTCCACTTAAGGTAGTTACAGCATAGCCTTTCATTTCAACAATCCTGTTTTCCATTCCGCAGCGCAATTGATGTTATCATTTTGATTAAAATCACTCCTCAGATATTTGGCTCTAATGGCTGACAGAGAATAATGAGGCCTGTTCCAGAAAAAAGTCCAGCCAAGATAAAGTGCATAAAGTGCACTGCATAGTCTTTTGCTGTTTTGAGCATTTTGAAGATTGAAATAATTACTACAAAATAGTCACGTAAAAGCTTCCTTCTGTTTCACTTTGTCAGATTTCCGAGATAGTGCCTGCAGGGTTTTCTGTTTGCATGGGAGCTAAGAAGGACTGATATTACCTCAGTCACAAAAGCTACATGGTGACCCAACTTTGGATGAACCCCATCATTGGTCATCAGATGAAATGTTGTCTTTCTGTCTGCATGTCTTTATTTTCTTCATCTTGGACTGAACTGTCGCATCTATTTCCTTCTTTCTCTTGGGTTGTATAAGTTCATATATATCAGTGTGTGTTTGGTGTGTGTCTGTGTGTGTGTATGGGGAGGGGGGGTTCAAAGGAAACATGAAGGATAAACAAACAGACTTGCAGAACCGTAGAAGGCTCTACACTGACTGCCTGGCTTAGATTGACTCTGCCCTGGTTTATTTGTCTATGTCACTGAGATAAACATCACAGTAACCCTTCGACAAGAAAATGTAACCCGCGAGTGGATGAACACTCACACTGGTGAGCAGAAAGCACTCACACAAGTACATGTGTACATGCTCAGATGTAAAAATGCACCCACAAACACACGCTCTCTTTATTTTAACACACACACACACACACACACACACACACACACACACACACACACACACACACACACACACACACACACACACACACACACACACACACACATTCCTTTTTGCCTTCTCTGGCCCCTGGGATGAAGAGACCTCTGTAAGAGCTGTCAGTCAATGCCGGTCACCATGGAGGTGACTCAAGCTCGTAACAAAGACCCTTAAGAGTTTCTCACAAGGCAAAGGGAAGGCACAGAAAAAAACAACAACAAAGAAGAAGACAGAAACAGACAGCAAGAGACTCACCGGGAGACACATCAACGCTCGCGAGGCACTGAGATTGACTGACTGAGCGAGTGAGACGCCACGCAGATGAAGATGGATTGAAAGGATGTGATGGACAAATGAGACAGAAAAATATTGAGATAAAGAGGTTGGGAGGCAGAGTTGAAGTTGGCAAAGAGGGCAGAGAAGCTGTAGAGAGAGACAGAGAGGGGAAGCAGATTTTCTTCTATTGCTAGACAAGAACTAGAGAGGGGAAGCAGATTTTCTTCTATTGCTAGACAAGAACTAGACATCCTACCAAGGCTCATTAAACACTGCTGGAAACCTCTTCCACCACTAACACACACACACACACACACACACACACACACACACACACACACACACACACACACACACACACACACACACACACACACACACACACACACACACACACACATGTATATATAAACAAAAGTACTAAGTAAACACAAATATATGCACTGCACATGTACAAAACAAAGTTTTCCAAGCTTTTTTTTGTCATTTTAGGGGTGAAGCTCCAGTGTGGGTGGTGGTGGTTGGCTGAGGTGGCAAAAAAAGCCAGAGGGAGCGTGGGACAGTGGGTCAAGAGGTGAGGGGTCAACGGGTGCAAAGGGGGCCGGGGCAATGGGCCTGTGGCTACGGGGTCAGATGGGTGTGTGGGCCGTGGGCAGAGTGCCAGGCTGAAAGGCACTTGGGTGGGCTAACTGTGGGTTTGATGGGTGAGAGGGGCATGGAGTGGAGGGTGGAGGCCTAGAGGGTAAGGGTAGAGATACACACTGGAAGACTTCCGAAAGCCAACTGAGCATCAAGGTAACACACCCATTTTCAAAATGCTGATCTCACTAAATAAAATCTCACCCAACATCTGAATTTGGGTGGAACAGCTTTACATTGAGCAAAAAGAGTTTTAGCAGTGTGTCAATGTAGGTGGTGGACAGAAGAGAAGAGGGCACAGAGGGATATATGCCCAGTACACAAACTGAAGTCCTTCTCACACAACCCTGTGCCTATTTTGACTCGGTTAAAACCACTTTTTATCCCAGTTTTGACTGAGAGACAGAACTGAGAGGCAGTCAAGCTGCTCCTTAAGACTTGGTGACACCATGATAAAAAACAGCACAGAGCAGTGACAGACAGAGTGAAAGGGAGAAAGAGAGGGGAGGAGGACAGACAGTGAAAAAAGACAGAGGCCTTCAGTGGAAGAGAAAAATACCCATAGAGAAAGAAAGAAAGAAAGAGAGACTTATAAAGAGGCTGAGAAGATGAGAGAGAGCCAAAGTGAGGAAGAGGAAGGAGAGGCCAAGAAGAAGGAGAAAGAGTGAAGAGCAGTGCCCGAAAAAGAGAAAGAGAGAGAGTTAAAGAGATTACTTTCAGGTTCAGAGACGCTCTTTCTGGCTGCTTACTGGCTGTCACTCAGTGTCTGGCTCCTAGGGGGAGGGACGGCTGGCTCTCATTGGTGTCATTCACCTGTCAATCTGCCTGTCAGGCGGACCATAGGGCCCCATGTTGTGGTGCGGAAACTGTCTGTCAGCCACGCAGCAGCTGCATATGACATCATCCAAGATCAGGTTTGTAACATGCATACACACACTCTGTGTGACAAAGAACATACATGTTAAATTTGGAAATTCAAACTATAGAAATAACATACCATAAACACCCTCTGTCACTCAACAACACACACATTACAGTAAGACACACAACTTTACTCCCTGTGGATTGCACCTCACGGCCTTGCCAATACCCTGGCTGTCCTCCCCTCCACTTTGCTCCCTAAAAGCCCTTGTTACAGGCAGGACAACAACCCTACGACATCTGCACACCAGAACACACACACACACAACACACACACATGCATCTACACATATGACAGCTGGACAGTTAGACAGCCAAAGAGGAAAGACAGGTTTGTGCATACATCTTAGCTGTAATTAGCCACACACACACAAACGTAGAGGGAGATCATCACACTTTGCTTACCTACACACACACAGACGCACACACACACACACACACGCACACACACACACACAGAGGACACACACACACACACACACACACAGAAGACACACACATAGCTCTCATAAAGAAGGCTTGGCAACGAGACAGCACCCATCTGTTTTGAGCTAATTTAACATGGTCACTAAAACAAAGCAGACAAAGGCCCGTCTTGTGAATAATGATGAAGTGACTGTCAACTGAAAAACACTTCTGGCTCTCACGTGTACAATTCACTCCGTCCGTCTTTATTGGTTTACACAGCACAATGCAGCATTTTGATTGGAACATCGGCACGTTAAACCAACGTTTAATTACAATCAAGGTCCACTTTTTGTTACTTTATAGGCCCACCTCTTCTTCCCTACATTCAGATGCAAATATTGTACTTTTTACTCTATTATTAAACAGCTACAGATATAGTTACAAGTTAGTATTATGATTAAGATTTACATATAAAACATATGATCAGTTTATTAAATTTGATGCATTCTTATAGATTTAACTACTCCAGAGCATATAAAGTTGTTAAAATGAGCTCTACCTCAACCAACAACAGCATTAACTTATATGTTAATGCATTAATAATAATAGTCCAGTGAATTATTAAAATAACACTGACTGTGGCCATTCTACATAAATAATATGACTTTTGATCAGTAGTTTGTTGCCAATACGTCTGTACTTTCACTTAGATAAAATTTTGAATTGAGGACTTTTACTTGTAATGGAGTATTTTACAAAATAGTGTTGCTACTTTTATTTAACCTGAAGCTTCTTCAACAATGCAATGGAGTGCATTTATATAGCGCTTTTCTAATCTTAATGACTACTCAAAGTCCTTTTACATAGTACAGGCACCATTCACCATTCATACGCTGTTGGCCAACATACAAGTTGCCACCTGCTTATCAGATAAACATTCACACACATTCATACGCCGATGGTGCAGCATCGGGAGCAATTTCGGGGTTCAGTGTCTTGCCCATGGACACCTCGACACCTTGACATGGGACTGCAGGGTCAGGAATTCGAACCACCAACCTTCCGATTGGTAGACAAACGCTCTACTACCTGAGCCCTGCATTGTGCCTTTACACTTCTACTTCTACGCCACAACATTTCCATGGAGAATATTGTACTTTTTACTCCACTGAATACTTGACAGCTAGTTATAGTCACTTTGATACTTTTATAAAACCTTTACATACAAAATATATAATCAGCTTATAGAATATTATGTAGTTTCATAAATGAAACTACAAAAACAGTATAAAATAAGATACACATTAACCAGCTTGAGAAGTAAAATTCTGGATAAATGCATTAATGATAATCCAAAATGTAATTATATACTACTCTCAGGGACCCATTTGCTTTTAATACTTTACATTCATCTGTATTTTTACTTAAGTAAGAATTTTAACGTAGGACTTAGAGTATTTCACATTGTTGTAATTGCTACTTAAAGCTAAGTAAATGATGATAATATAATGTACTTCTTTGAAATGAAGGCATGAAAATTAAATTAAATTTTTAATACTGTATATGCCATGAGATCAGGCTTGTGTACATATAGACAGGCGCACACACACGCACGCACACACGCACACACACACACACACACACACACATATACTCACACACACACATATACACACATATACACACACAAACACATACACACACACACACAAACATACAGAGCAGATGGGAAAATGAGAACTGTTGAACCATATCGTGACAGCTATTATGACGGATGACTGTATCATCTAAGAGAGGAAATCCCTCTCTCTCTTCACTTGTGCCTTCTAAGGTCTGATTACTCTGTCTCTTGCCAGCCTGTCTCTGATTTTCTGTATTGGGGTCAAAAGGCGACATTTCAAAGGTTGTGGAGGAAAATAAAACCATTACAGTAAGCACATAGGCACACTTACGTACATTAAGTATGCCTGGGTGTGCACTCAGTTGATGTCTTTTTTCTCAATTTTATTAGGCTGACATTAATCTTTGACATAAAGTTACATAAAGATTTGTTTTTTTAGAGAAAATATATATTTTTTTTAAAACTCAAAAAATTATAGAGGAAAAATGTTCATTGTCTTTGTATAACCCCCTGGATCTTCAGTTTACACCAATCAAACATGCCGACATCCTTTTGTAGAATAAAGGCAGCTCTGCTGAATGTCCTCGCTTCTGTCTGTGATGTGTTGCCTGCTGACAGTTTTGTGCATTGCCGAAAGCAGCCAGGAGGCTGTTCATACACCATGACAGTCCACAGATTCTTTGAATGCCTTGCATGGATGCTCAGTGGGTTCAGATCGGTTGCCCGGACACTGTTGCTCACAGTTACGTTCCATTCGGATTGTATAAGGTTGCTGCTCACAAAAGAACATCCTGCTATTCATATACTGATATTATCTCTGAATTGTACGTCTTGATGTATCTGCTGAATGAGATCCAGCTGATGACTGTACATCTGTACTCTTATGGCACTGACCTTTGGAGTAATAAAGATGATATATGGCATGGACAAAACCAGCGATTTCTCCCAAGAACTGCTGAGTGGGAATGTTTCACCGCAGATACATGCAGAGAGATGTGAGCCTTTTGTTCAGCTTTCTCTGTTCCTTTCTTCTTCTCTTTCCTTCGCTTTTCCTCATCTGTTTTTTCTCCCTGGTTCTGCAGCTTCAAGTGATGTTGTTATTCCAGATGGAGGAAGAGGAATACCTAATTGAAAATATGAAAATATGTCAGCATGCGGACATCATTATTGCAGCCTAGATCATTTAAGCGGCCCTAAAATTACCTCCAGGCCTCATGGAGAAAAATAATAAATGTGTGTATGTGCATGCATGAAGGCTCACATGTATGCCTCCGCATCTGTTCAGAACTCAGATGTGCAGATTTCAAACACATGTCTGCCTGTTTCTCAGAAACCTTGATAGCAAATCATAGCAGTAACTCAATTAGCTTTACATCTGGCTTAGAAGCCTGTGACAACATAGAGATAAAAAAAAAATAACACAAGACAAAATGAGACAGTCTCCAAGGCAGAAACAAACTCCAAGAGCGAGATATATGTTTTACATTCCTCCTCTGCTCACTGTTTTATATCACTCAGATTGGTGCAGGGGACCCAGTCTCCATGTGGGGCTCTATATCTCCCTAAATCTGCCTCCGGTGGGTCCTGACAGTGCCCCTGTGCCAAATGAGCAGCGTAAAGCATGCCCCAAGGCATAGCCCAAAACTACACCCAAGCAGCAAAACTGTCAGCCTATGAGCCAATGCACTAAAACATGAGTGCAACTGAACCGTTGGGTTTTATAGCTTACAACTCCCAGTCACAAGCCCTCTAATGCCCTGTTTAACAAGCTGAAAATCCTCCATTTATTCCCCCTCCATCTCCCTTTAGGAGCTCCTCCATTACCATTCACAAACAAAGGCGGGCTACACTCCATGTAGCGCTTATGAGAGTAAATGGTGTTAATGTATGGGTGAGGTGAGGGAATAGATGACGCTCTGTGTTTGCAAGTGTGCAGTTATGCATACAGTGTATGCACGCCACAGTGTTTTCACAATAGGTTTAGCCTCAGCAGGGAGAAAAAGGTTCTCATACAGAAGTTAGATCATCAATGGACACTGAAACTGTACTGAAACGCACACTGATGACACTGTTTGCAGGTTTTTTTTAGGCTGGGCACTTCTCTGTGCAGGCCTGTGACCCTTGAGGCAAATTTGTGATTTGTGATATTGGGCTATACCAATAAAACTTACTTGAATTGACATAAAGATACACACGTTGTGTAAGTGGAGTGTAGTGGAGGTGAGAACTGAGGGAGAAGAAAAAAAGAAGAGGGAAGAAAAGAGATAGCGCTGTGGGGTCGAGCAGTTCAGGGAAGGATAGGGGTCACTCTCTCTGCTCTCCCATCATGAACACAGCAGATTGGATGAAGTCTTCATCAGCGTTACACTACTCCAGTCACAGTCCTGTGAAACCAGCACTGTGTCCCCAGTACACACCTCCTCCCACTTCAACAATAGTGTCACTCGTGGAGGCCGAAGAGACACAGGGAGTGCTCCATCATGGATATTAGCTATGGGGATCAGTTGCTTTAAACAAGAGAGGAGGGGTGTGCTTTTGCAGCATATCGTGTAACAACTGCAGACGAATACCTTTGAAGTTTTGTCTCTATTTATTATTGTATTACCCCTTCAAATTGGTTGTAAGGACAATAATGTAGCACTGCAGGCGGGACAAATACTCTAGATTGCCTGCTTGTAAAACATCCTTTTCTATTTTTTATGTACAGTATTTAAATAATTTCCAGGTGTTTATTATAATTGAAGTGGTACATTCTTTCCACTTCGTTTTATTTTTATTTTACAACACATACTGTGGGGTCCACCATCTCTGGGAGAAGAAATTAAATCAATTTTGAATGCATGATACAAAATAGCAATGAAAGCCTTGTATTAGGCAAATATGGCTGGCTGAGTGGTTATATTTTCCAATGAGGGTTTGTTTGCTTGTTTGTTTCTTTATTTTTCCACCCTGGATTGGAATACAGGGATTGGAAACATGCAAACTATACTGTCTCAGTGGCCTAACGAACCAGTGGTCTTGGAGTGGGAAACCTGCTTTGCGAGCCAAATAGTTTTTTCCCTCATAACACCATCTGTTTTTTCCTAGTCAAGCATGGCAAATCAGGGGTCATCATCATTAATATGCTTGCTAAATCCCGCTCCACAATCTACATGTTAGTCCTGGTCGATTTAAGGTTATTACTTTTATCATGAATAAAATTTAACTCACTGTTTTCCAAACGTTCCCTTTGAATTTCCAAATGTGTCATTAGAATTGAAGAAGAGGCATGTGGGAATTATGAATTCCTTCACATTTTTTAAGGATGAGCTACAACCCAAAGCACAGACTGGATTAGCAACACTGATCACCAATACACCTCCAAACTATTTTGTTTTGACCATGTGTTTATAGCTTTGGGAGGACATGTTTATGTTCGACACCGTGACAAGACTAGAATCCTCAAGAGTGCCATGATGTGGACAGGAAACTCAGAATCTCAGTCACAAACATCGTACACATTTTCCCCTCTCCTCACCCAGTGCTCTAAAATAACAGCTTTGACACGATCTGCGCCAGGTTGCTGGTAACACGAGCAGCCTGCTCGAACATGGAGCGCTGAGGAATCCTGTGGCTGTGAAAGAGGGGCAGTCAAGGAACCAGTCCACACTGAGGAGGGGAAAAATGGATGGGATGGATGGTATAGGGGGCCTACACAGCACCAACTGGGCCAAGACCCCTGGTGAGATAGACCCAAGCCATCTGGATAGGGTAGCTGCCAAAGGCTGACAGGGGAGCCCAGTGTTTTTGCCACAGCAAAGAGCAGTATTCACCACATGTACCTTACAGTGAAGATAGAGCAGGACTGGGATTTTTGGTGGTGGCAGTGGTGGTCGTGAGTCATAGTAAAACCACACACATACACAAAATCTTTCTCCCTTCTTATGGTCACAGAAGTGCAGTCAGGCCTCTGTAAACATCTGTCAGCCATTGCCTCCCTAGTCCACCCCTCCTCCCCAGACCCCAGCAATTCAGCGTGCCCTTTGGCCTTCGACTGAAGAAAGAGCAACTGTGACTTTCTGCCAAAAAACTAGCAAAGACTTCAATTCTTTGACAACTCCCTCAAAAGGGGAGACAGATTTAACTGCATGTCTGTATATGGATAAATCAGTGTTATCATAACAGCAAATATTTGTTTGGCTCAGGGTTCACAGTCCAGAAAGAGGATTTTAGAGAGAACAGCAGCGGTACGTTAGTGATTACCAGAGAATGTGGCAAAGTGGAAACCCCTTGGGTTAGTTAGTCTTTTCAAAGCTTTTTTATACTTGAAAAAATGCCCCAACGTATCAAACATAAGAGATGTATTCATTTGAAATACCTCACTGTTCCAATTAAAATAGGTTTAATTGCATATGACAGCAAGGAAATTCAAGCTGTTGCATTTAATAGGCAGAATATATTATTTTTGTATTATACAAGATTTTGATTGTCTTTCCTGTGTAGTTAACCAGTCAGTTCAACTAATAAGGTTTGTCTGCGGTTTGGACAGTCATGACCGTGATCACTCTACCTCCCCTGCGATCCAGACCAGCATCGTAGACCCGTGGACACAGACCAGAGCCCTCATCACCACGCCACTCCTGTCTCTCTCTGGGGCCTCAGGTTTCCCCTCTATC
The DNA here is from genome assembly GCF_010015445.1 of Perca fluviatilis. Classification (NCBI taxonomy): domain Eukaryota; kingdom Metazoa; phylum Chordata; class Actinopteri; order Perciformes; family Percidae; genus Perca; species Perca fluviatilis. Next base: position 14,410,764 of record NC_053124.1, on the reverse strand, counting down.
CCTCCTGCCCGCTCTGCTTCCAGCAGCCCCCGCAGGCCTCCCTCGCTCCCTCCCCACATCAATTACAGCCTATCCCCCGTAGCGCCGGCCCCTCCCTCTGTGACCCCGGGGGTTACAGAGTCAGGGAGGTCAGAGGTTGTTCTCCCCATTGCTACCCCAGGCATCTCTCAGAAGTCTCTGCGTCTGAAGCCCTGCGGCCCTGCAGGGCGGTACCCACACGACCCTCGCCCAGCCAGGGGAGACAGGGATCCCCCCGTTCTAGTCAACAATGGTCTGTTCCAGTCGGTTTCCTCTAGCAGGCTAATTGTTCCCATAAATAACCTTTTTTATATGCAATTTTGCATTTGGTAATGATGTTACCACTCAAAACATGCTCCATAATGTCATCGCTTTCTAAAGTTACATTGCAACTTCACTTGCTCAGTAATGGCATCTAGCAATTCACTACTGCAATGTCATTGGTGGTCCAAATTGATGATTTAGTTTACTTTCTACCAACATCTTCTTTTTTATGTTGGTGCCATGTTGAAAATATGTTTTCCTGTCACATGCAGTGTGTTTTGTAGATCCAAAAATAACTACTAAAGTATGTCACAATAGAAAGAAATTTTTCAGTTTTACCTTCTTATAACAAAACACAAGGACCTTAACTTACGTTTATGTTTCAACCAAACAGCGATGATATGAATATGGAAAAAAGTCAGCTTGTGACCATGAAAATCAATAGCTAATGGGATAAAAGGGTTTACACACATCAGCTTCCTGGAAGATACTGGAATATCGTGGGTAAACCTTGCTGGGAAAAAGTGCCAGTATAATCAATTGTAATGCCTTTACATTCATTTTCTCATTATAGGAACACAAGTTATCCTCACTACTAAATGTATGCATGTTTTAGCAATTTCTACACACTTTAAATATCTTTAAATGGATCATTAATTTGAACAATAATAGCAGAAGAAGAAGAAGAAAACGAAGAAGAAGAATTGCTTTGAAATCAGTAGTCTGTAGTAAATCTCATAGTGAATGGCCAACAAAAAAAGGATGTAACACACAATCAACCTGGTTAAACAGCAAGTCAATGATTCCGGTCGTTTTGTTGACCACAGAGTTTTGACGTGGAACTCAACCTCACAGAGCAGAACTGTATTTCTGTCATAGTACCCAGACCTTGCACTGTCAATACCAGACACATTATCTCTAATGTGAGAGTCTGAGAGGGGAGGGAAGAGGAGACAGGGAAAGAGAGAGAGAGAGAGAGAGAGAGAGAGAGAGAGAGAGAGAGAGAGAGAGAGAGAGAGAGAGAGAGACACACACACACACACACACACACACACACACACACACACACACACACACACACACACAGGGAGACACGGAGAGAGTGCAGCAGGATGGTATCTCTATTGATTAACTGGAAGAGGACCTCCACTCTACCCTCTCCTGTCCAGACATATGGGGTAATAAGGACCACTCTTCTCCACTGCCATCCCCCCATCTCCTGCTCTTCTCTCTCCTCTCTTCTCCCCTCACCCCAGCTAGAAAGCCTTTTAATCAGCCCCCGGGGGAATACATGGATAAGATATGGGAGAAAAAGGAGGGGAAGAAAGAGGGAGGAAAAGGAGACAGGGTGAGAGGAGTCCATTAGTGAAGCAGACACAATAGCTACAGGAACAGAGTGGGTACAGGGAGGTTTCCTTCAAGCACAGAAAAAGGCACGATAGGCCTGAAAAAACACATGTATGCTTGCACACGAATAGTATGCACAAACATTAATATTTTAAGTTTAAGTCACTCTACTTTTTTCCTCAAAGTTGCAAATAAGGATAATTTTAACATCGGTGTAGCACTGCACATGATGGCGTGCACATACGTGTGAGTGTGCCATACACGTCTGCGTTGATTTGGTTTCAAAGTTACCAGGTCACATCATACAGGATCTGTTTTTCTGCTCGGCCAGGGCCATTTTCCTCTGTTTATGTAGGGACTTTCTGTTTTCTTTTCCAAGGAGAAGGCTGCCAATCTCAGCGAGCCAGACCAACTTTATCAAGGCGGTCATCTCAGTCTCTGACATCAAATCCATGACTGCTTCTCATTAAAAAAAAAAAGAAAATCTGTCAGCGCCTCGCCCCACTACTGGCTGCTCAGCCTCTGGACTCTTGAGAGATGGTGAAAGAAAGAAAAAGAGGGAGAAGAAAGTTAGGAAGAGCTCTGTGTTGTTAAAGCAGCTTTGATATTTTTTGGTTAAGAGTGAGATGTTACTGGTCATAATTATGTCTCTATTCAGTTGAACAGCAAAAAGCCTTCTGGAGCTGCAACACTTCAATTAGTGAACAGGTCCAGTTCCTAAGGTTCCATATATCAGTTGTTGTGATGAGTGAATAGCCTACTAGGTCAGGCCTTATGATCCACAAAACTTGAACAGTAGCGCACCCTTGTGGGCATTGCTGCACTAGCACTTCTTGGGCAAAACAATTTCTTTGAAAAATATGATCACATGTTAGAGACTGAAATGGGAATAAAAGTTGTGAATTATAGTGTCTACATGACTTAGAGTGGTAATAAAAACAACAGTCCTATTACTGTCAACGGGAGATGTATTACTGCTGCTAAAATAAAGTAGAAACTTTGCTAACTAGACTAACACAAAGCAGTCCTTTCCTGCATACCAGAGGGACACATAATGTAGAAGAGGTCTGCACAGTTCATCAGCATTAAAACAAAACCTGTATTGAAAAGGAAAAGAAATAAAGTCCTGAAAATAGCAATGCATTTTTCATTATTACAACTCAATTTGCAGAGAACGAGCCCGATGTAAAATTGCTTCCATATGCCTCCGCTGCGGGGCGCCACAGAATCTGCCAGAACTGCTATCATACGGTTTATGATGATTTATCCTCTATAATTGGCTGATGCAGGGCGCTGGAGCAGGATTGGTGAACCAATAGGAAGTCCGGATAACGAATCGTTCGTTTGATTGGCTAAACGCGGGTGTCAATCAAGCAGCGACGGGGTCTGGAAGCAGAGTGCGGCCAGTCGGTTGTTTTGCTCTCTAGAGGACAGAGCTCCGCTCGCTGAGAACACACACTCTCACACACACACACACACTCTCTCTCTCTCTCTCTCTCTCTCTCTCTCTCTCTCTCTCTCTCTCTCTCTCTCTCTCTCTCTCTCTCTCTCTCTCTCTCTCTCTCTCTCTCTCACACGCGCGCGCGCACACACACACACACACACACACACACACACACACACACACACACACACACACACACACACACACTACACAAGACTGTCCAAATACGTTTACACTTGATGGCAATTCCATTTACAATTTTTTTTTATATTTCAAAATTTAGTACATTTATGTGTCTATAGATGTAGATGAAACACATTTTCAGGCAATTATGGTAAACCATTAAATTAATGAAATAGCTCCTAATCATAAAAATGCTAGGCATACATTGACCACACAATTAGACACAAGTAGCCTATATCTAGTATTTTACATCAATTATTGTTGTCATAATTGGGTATAGGAAATTATAATTATGTCTGTCTGTATAATTCAGAAAAAAAGGGAATTTAAAATTTTTTGTTTGCTTTGTATGTTAATTTTAAAAAAAAACATATTCTACAATGAATTAAAACAGTTACATTTGCTTTAACTATTGACACATAATTGGAAGAATAAAATCCTACTGGCCTATTTTTTAAAGGCATAAAACAAATAATATAATTATTAGTTTTTTTAAGCAAAAACATATGCCATCATTTTCCAAAAAGCCTAATTATAGCCTACAAACCAGATAATATGATTCCAGATGTAATATCATTACTGCAAAATCAAGTGATTAAATTAGGGCTGTATTTATTGAACTGTATTTTCCTTTACTAATTTAATCATCACATTTAACCTGCAACCAATGCCATATACAGTAATTACTGAATAAGGTAGGCTATCTATTACTGCTCATGATAATAAAATTATAACAAAAATAAAATTGTATTCACTTTTCATGAAAAGTGGAACTAAGTGCTGCTGTGCCCCAAAAGTCTGATAATAAGTAGGCCTAATTTAATATGCCTAAATTCATAAAATTAGGCTAAAATATGTTATGAAACAGTACCTTTTGCACTCAGAATAGACTTAAATCTAACTCGAGACCAGTGTATAAGGAGGACTTTTAACGTGAGCTAAAAAATAATAGCCTAATAATACTACTAACGACAAAATAGTCTCATGGAAGTCACCTCGATTTCCCTCAGGCTTCCCGTGAGTCTTTGCGGGACCCAGACGTATGCGCACGCGCAACAGCCTCCCACACATCATGTATTATTCCACCAATCAGCTTCGTCCTCAGAGGAGCATGTGGGGGTGATTTAAGAGCTCTCCCCTAATAAATCTGTCAGAAGTTCACAAAGTTGATTTAAATGTGTTTCACATCGTTATGAAAATACTTGTGGATTAATCAAGTGGCTGCACACTGGCGTCAGATCAATTGGAGTAGATTACTCTTCACAGCTTTTTGAAAGCAACGCGATTTGGAGCGTATAGACTGGATTTGTCGTGCCACCAAGTCAAATCTGTAAAAGCTCGCATGAGGCGGACCGCAAATGTCACTTGTTCTTTTCAATGGGGGTTTGTTATAGCTTTGCAAGACTCTGATGCAGCGCATAAATAGGACGCTAACATTTCTGCCGGTGATAGCCTACAATTTCAAATATCTATGCTATCTTGGGTCGACATAGTGTGAATATTGGGCCACAATTTGCTGTTGGTCTGTAATGTTGCAGCTGCATCCTAAACATGATCCTAAATGAAGTGTGATGTGGTGTGTAATCAGCCCTACAGCAGGTTCGACAGTGTGCTCACTCTGCAGGAGGACTCGACTAACTGTCTGCTGTTGAGACTACCAAGCTGACTGGCTATGTGTGTTGAACTTGTGTCTGCAATTGAATATGATTTTCTCTTTGTCCTTCTCTTTGGTTTTTCTTTTTGATGCAATGGCAAAGTCTATGCAGACTATTTCCAAAAGGATTAGGCTATTGTGGATTTGCAGTGCACAGAAAACCCAATTCCAGCAGCCACACTCGGAGGTAAATAGGTCACTCACTACAGTAGCCTATAGAGACCCAGAGGAAGTGTTTCATTCATTTGGACTTCAACTGCTTATTCTCATCTTATTTATTGGGTTAAGTGATAGCTGTCTATTTTCTTTCATAGCCTAACACGCGATTCTCATATTACACTCCACTAAAGCAATATAAGAAAACGATATAAATTCAAAATATATCCGGTAACATGTAGCCTACGCAGAAAAGTCGTGGTTTTATATCATCATTTTATCAGTCGACATAGATAACTCGTCAGGCTGTTAAACGCAAAAAAATAAATAACTAGCAAACCTAAAGACGTAAAAAAATGATATTCACCTCTTCATCTCTTCTTGCTAAGGAAGGTTTACTAGCCTTTAAACCCAAAGTCTACAAAATATGAGTCATTTGTAGTTATCACCTTGGTTTCATTTGAGCAGTAGAAAAGCGACATAAAATAGATATACATGACTGTTTCCACTATTCGACAGCAGGGGTCGCAAACGATCCAGATAACTGACACTCTCATGTGTATCGGCCTTCAGCAAAGTCCAGCCCAGTTCAGTCATTTTATGAAAAAAGGTTGAAGAAATTGCAACAGAAGCAAACTCAACTGATTTTGTATCCTGAATATGTCATGAGTAAGAAAAAAACCCCCAAAGAATCCCATTAGGGGAAAGTTTCGAAAAAGACCCAAATATAGCCTATTCATACGCCTATTCATTCCTTTTCTCACGTGAATAGGGTAAACATTTTAACCTTTAGCAACATGAAAATTACTGAGTTGATTATTTACATCAAGACAAACAAAAAATGTATTACAAGTTTTTTGAAATTGTTAACATGGGCAAACGGTGCATAATCTAATTACATATGTGCTAATTTGCATAAATACCACAACAGATCTAAACATTGGGTATAGCCAGGTGAAAATGTCTTGTTGACATATAACAGTAAAATACTTAATGTTAAGGTCTGAATGGAACCCATTTAGGCTACCCATGAACAGTAATACATAGAAGGAAGGAGTAGGCCTACTCTAAACCAGCCTTTATTAATTATTATTGCAGTCGTGACAGAAAAACTATCATATGCATAACAATAACACATTCTGCATAATGAATACTTTTACTTGTGATATTTAAGTGCATTTTTCTGGCAATACTTCTGTACTTTAACTTGAGTCAAATTTGTAATGCTAGACTTTTAGTTTTTTTTGGGGTGTACTTAAGTAAAGGATATGAATGCTTCTTCCACCACTAGATACAGTGGATACTGTATTTATTTTATTTTCATTCACAATAAATGTTTTCTAAAGGTACAACAACCAGTTTCTGTTTTAATTTAGTCTATCTTCTAGTTTTGTTCTTCAGATTTAACTCAAGGTTCAACAACACCACCAAGTGTTATTCTGGACAGCCACATGTGTATCAAGGCATGAGTATCATAAAATCACCCCATTTGATATTGCCTTGATAAAGGCCATGCAGTTTACGCCTGAGATCTTGGAGGACAGACCTCCTCCAAAACAATGATTTTGTGTAATGTTTATCATTTATTTTGTGCATGTGGTTCTAAATTGTAATTGTAAAATTAGAAAAACAAACACGGTACAAACTGAAATATCATAGCCTATAGCGATTTTCATTCCTTATTTTGTCATAGGATCAGTTTGTGTCTCTGTTGCAGTAGAAGTTAACTGCATAGTTGATCGATCTTACTCAGCTGGAGGGGACAACCTCAAAAAGTTAACAGTGGCAACTTCAGCTTGTTTCACCATTTTGGTATAGGTAAAATGTATGAGAAATATGAACGAGGAGTTTTATAGGGTATAAGCATATAACCTATAAAACTACTCTTTGTTCATATTTCTCAATATTGTTTTGTTTAGAACTATAGTTTTGGAATATATTCCAAACTATAGTTCTAAACAAAACAATATTCAGATTAAATTGACAACATCCTTGACTATAAAACCACTGACAAGACAGACCTTGAAAGATCCAAATGGTTGCGTTAAGGATAACATGACCTCATTACATCATCAACATCATCAGTCTAAATGGCAAATATTGATCTGAGAGGGACTAATGTTTCAATCCAGATAAAGTAACATTGTTGCGATAGTGTGTTCAATAATGTTTTTAACCCGTTTAAATTGGTAGAGGTGGAGCTATTTTATTGGGTAGTTTAGTCCATAACCATTACAATGCATTGCATACACATGTTTTCATATAACATGTTATCTGGAAGCCTTCCTTACAAGCTGGAGGGAATGTTGGTTTCTTTCTTTCCACCAATGATCAGGAATAAAGTAGGCCTAGCCTATAGACGGATTTGTTTTGGGTGTGGGTAAATTGTTTTGTAGACGCCAGGATTCCGCCGTTGGCTTTCCCCTTTGTTAGGGGGTTAGGGTTAGGCTAAATTGTAATTCAGCTTTTAACCAGTAGGTCACACATGGGACAGAATTCGAGGATGTTGGTCAGCAGCACAAACATCCCGGAACTGCAGCTTAACCAGGTTCCTGACAACCCCCTTTGGGTCTATGTTGTTGTTGAATGTAGGAAACGAACACAACAAAGATCAATATTTGATATTTCTGAAATGAAATCAGTTTAGTTTCTGCTATTATTTCTGTAAATAATGTGTAGTGTTTGTGGTGGGGGTTGGCGACTTGGAGATAGTTGCCAACTGTCTCTTACCCTCATTGGTCAAAAGTACAACTGACATTCTTATTGTCCAATCACAATCTGTTGCGGCGAGCGCTTTGGACCAATCTACATGAGCTATGCAAATCCTGGAACGAAGTTTCCCCAGTAGCAGCACACACTACGGTGACAGCATTTAGCTTTTCAGATGTTTCCTTTTTCTGTTTAATTAGCAACGTCAGGAAGGTTTTGATAGCTAGGTGCCGCCGACGAATAACTGAAGAGCATCGTTTTCGCTATGTTTGCGCCAAGAGGTTCCCATTAACCGGTTATTAAAGCTGATGGCTCACTGCTAACAGCTAGCTAGCATAGCTATTTAACGATTTCGCCGGTACGTTACAGGCGGACCTCTTTGTCTGACAGGGGGAGGCGTGCTCTTTTGTTAGCCTTTTCCCTTTGTCCATTCGGGAAAGAGGAACTGTTGGGTCAGTATTTAGCAATTATCTGCAGCTCTAAAAGTACTTAGAAAATGCAAATCGCGAAAAAATACCTCACAGAAGGCCTAATTCAGCTAACGATCTTACTCAGTTTGATTGGAGTTCGTGTGGATATCGACAGCTACTTAAGCGGCTATTATACGCCTCTGATAGAGATTAACGTGGGTCCTAGCTCAGCCTACACCCAGACACCCTTTCATAATTTGAGAGACACTCTTGACGGATACAGTGTGCACCCAAAATGTCCCGAGTTGGACTATTTCTTTGCAAGTCGCCGACTACTAGACGAGGTGAGGACCCTTGGCTCACCGCGGTTCCCCACACAGTTGAACGCATGGCTGGTGCACCAAGTGTCTGCCACTGACAAGGCTGACTGTGGGCCTTCAACCAGCAACAACACTGACACCAACTCAGGGTTAGAAAGCCCCGGGGACGAAGTCAGGAATGACAGTGAACACCTGCCTGACAGTGGCCAAGAGGTGTGCAAAACAACCCCTGAACTCGGACAAAGGCCTTGTAGCGCTGGAGCCTGCGGGTTTTTTAAAGAGGCAAGTGTGTGTGTGTGTGTGTGTGTGTGTGTGTGTGTGTGTGTGTGTGTGTGTGTGTGTGTGTGTGTGTGTGTGTGTGTGTTTGTGTGAGAGAGAGAAATGTAACCTAAAGTTAAACAGTTTGCTGCTAACTAAGCTATGTGACCTAGACGGTTGGCTGCCCAGTTAAAGTAATTGACTGAGGTGGAGAACCAGAGTTAAAACTTCCTCACTGCTTAACAGAACAGCTAATGCTATCACTAGCTAACAAGCAGCACTTACCAGTGTTATGATGGGTGCCCATGTAACAAGTAACTTATTTTGGAACATTTCCTTGTGCACCAGGAAACAACACAATGTGATAACAACCTGTTGGCAAAACTTGAAATGTGCATTCACTTTCACTTTGTATGGCTCTACCAGTTGCAATCCAGTGATTCAGTTCTTGCTTAGTTAGGTTTAGGGACGTTCATGACAATTTGGTAACTCAGTTTAAACAATGCCTAACTGGTCTAGTTAAACAATTGACTTATCTATATAACCAGTTAACAAGAAGACTTGTTAGTTTTCTAGTTAGTTGTACAGCATTACAAGTATTCGTCTGTCTGCTGCACCTGTCACTCTCACTATGGAACGTGACACATTAAGCCATGTCTTAATAGTCGGGGCAGCAGAATTAACTTCACAAATAAGACCCTAATAAGACCTGTGTATTGTGTGACCATGCAGCTGTAAAACTTTAACTCACATTCACTCACATGTTATTGTTAAACACTAAAAGTAAGAATAATAACCAATTAACTGTAATCTGTGACTGACATATTTTTTTAAGATTTCTGTAATCGCACCCAGACCCTTTATATTCAACTCTGCCAGTGATCCAGTTTTTCTAGCTTGGGGTAGAAACAGCTGCTCTGTGAATGTTATGTCCTGAGGACAGTTGATGTCGCCAATTGTGTAACTTTATCCCCTTTCTTTAGACTCAACCAGCAGCTGTGTGCCTTGAGAGGCGGAGAAGTGAGGCTTAGACCCACACCCTGTTTGCTTTCACAAAAGCGGTGGTCCATACTTGAACACTGCCCCCTCCCAGGGTTCTTGTTCACATGGATAATGTGATGTTGACACATATTATTTTTTTTACCTTACCCACTCTATTGTAAAATAAGTAATAGCTTAACTGCTTAAAGGGTAAGCTTTTGTGTTTTATTTATATATATATATATATATTTTTTTAGAAATACAGTGTTGCAAATGAGAGGACTACAGCTGTAATATTTGAAAGTAATAATCAATACTTATCTATATTCACTGGGCCATTTGAAGATGGAAAAGCTACTCCGGTAGAAGTCGACAAGCTGAGACAGAGCTTGAGCAAAACTTGGTAAATCAGGAGTGTCTTACAACATCTAGGGTTGGGTCAGCTCTGGGAGTAATTAGCCTATCTGTGTGTTTTTATATATATATATATATACATACATACATACATACATACATACATACATACATACATACATACATACATACATACTCACCTAAAGGATTATTAGGAACACCTGTTAAATTTCATGTTAACGAAATTATCTAATCGACCAATCACATGGCAGCTGCTTCAATGCATTTATGGGTGTGGTCCTGGTCTAGACAATCTCCTGAACTCCAAACTGAATGTCAGAATGGGAAAGAAAGGTGATCTAAGCAAATTTTAGTGTGGCATGGTTGTTGGTGCCAGACGGGCTTGTGTGAGTATTTCCCAATCTGCTCAGTTACTGGGATTTTCACCCACAACCATTTCTAGGGTTTACAAAGAATGGTCTGAAAAAGGAAAAACATCCAGTATGCGGCAGTCCTGGGGGCGAAAATATGTTGTTGATGCTAGAGGTCAGAGGAGAATGGCCCGACTGATTCCAGCTGATAGAAGATCAACTTTGACTGAAATAACCACTCGTTACAACCGAGGTATGCAGCAAAGCATTTGTGAAGCCACAACACGAACAACCTTAAGGCGGATGGGCTACACCAGCAGAAGACCCCACCAGGTACCACTCATCTCCACTAAAAATAGGAAAATGAGGCTACAATTTGCACGAGTGCACCAGAATTGGACAGTTGAAGACTGTAAAAATGTTGCCTGGTCTGATGATTCTCGATTTCTGTTGAGACATTCAGATGGTAGAGTCAGAATTTTGCATAAACAGAATGAGAACATGGATCCATCGTGCCTTGTTACCACTGGGCAGGCTGGTGGGGGTGTAATGGTGTGGGGGACCCCTTTCGCCTTCAGAACTGCCTTAATTCTTTGTGTCATTGATTCAACAAGTTGCTGGAAGCATTCTTTAGAAATATTGGCCCATATTAATAGGATAGGGTCAAACACGGTATTAGTATGGTGTTCCTAATAATCCTTTAGGTGTGTGTGTGGTGTGTGTGTGTGTGTGTGTGTGCACACACACACACACTTTCATACACAAATACAGCTGCTAATACATTTCTAACTTGCAAAAGGCCCACAGTTGATGGGACAATGAAAGAAGTTAGGGTTAAATGAAGTCTGTTCAGGTGGTCTCTCTTTCCTCCAGAGTTACAACAACCGCTTATTAATACAAACTTTTTTCTCAGTCAGAACATTTGTTTTAACATTTTCTGAACTATCCAATTATCTGCGATAGTGGGATTTGGGAAACCAGAAATGTAAGTGTCTTTTAGGTCTTTGGATGTTAGCCAACAAATTTACTATTTTTTTCTCTTTCCCCTCTCTTCTATCCTGAATCCTTTCCTGATCCCCAAATGTGTCTTCCCCTTCTCTTCCTTCTGCCTTTCTTTGACTTACCAGGAGGAGGATGTTAAAGTTAAAGAGGAGGAAGAACCTGTCCCACTTACTCAGCTGGCTCACAGTTCCACACTGGAACAAGAGGTATGATCCTGGTTTGTCACAGTTGCCTTCATTTGTCGCTGTATACTGTTGAAAATGTTGCACATTGCATCAGTGTTTTAAAAAGTTCCAGTTTACTAAAACGTAGCTATGCTGGTTGTCTTTTAATAATAAAGAGGTGTGTCACAATACGCGCGTCATGCTTGCAGAGGTTTTACAGTCGTGTGACAGTGTTAAAAATTACGTTGTACCGATTTTTTTTTATCCAAAATTGACATTTTGACATGACCTTATCACTTAAATTATAACATTCTGATGACAGTGCTGTTTTGCTAACGCCGTGTAAGATTAGGGACATTGAAACCCGACAATTACGGTATGTCTCACAGGGAATGACTTTGTGTTTCAGTTTCCTTTCCTAATGTTCTGTACAGCTAGCTTTTCAAGAGGATTTAAGAGTATAATTATGCATTTTCAGCAGTTTTTTTCTCTTGTATTTTTAAGTTATATTAAAGCATATACTGTGGTAGGGTTTAAAACTCTGGCACGAATACTTTAATTCACATTCGAGACATTGCTTAAACATACCACTAAAGCCCAGTTCAGACCAAATATACGAGACAAAACTATTTCAAAAGGCTGCAGGAAAAAGTAGCTGCGGGTCTGAACCGGCCCGTCTCAGCTCGACTCAAGCCGGGTGATGGCGTTGCCTGCGACTCAGCTGGTCAAGTCTCCAGAGGCTGGTTTTAGATCGTAAGGGACGTCGCCTGTTTCAACAGCCAATAGCAAAGTCAGCTTGTTAAGTCAGCCACAAACTATAGAAATAAATTATCCATACCGCCCGTGAGCACGGTATCGTTATGTGGTCAAGCGAGCTAGGGAGAGGGAGAGAGAAAGGGCTGAGAGGCGTTAACAACAAAGCAGTGAATCGAATAAATAAAACGTTTTCGCCGATTCATCACTAGAAATGCAACTGTAGCAAGCATCGCTTACGTTATCGACATTCATAATTGGACGCAACAAATAAAATATCAAGCTACAAAAAAGCCTGAAAGACGGAAGTTAGAACAGACTTACAAAGAGTCGTTGCTATGGAGATTACGCACCACCTCGTCGCATTGGTGTCAACTGACAGGTTTCAGAACGTTGCAGACCGGCGCGTTGCAAGTCTCCACTCGTCTCATCGCAAATCTCTAGTCTGAACTGGGCTTTACTCTGTCCCTGCGGTATTGTTTGTATTTTCTTTTTACCTGTTGCAGAGTCTGCTTGAAGGCATCACTGCACTTTCTGATCCAGCACGCCACCATCCTCCTGCCATTGATATTGACCAGCACTGGAGCAATTTACTCTCTCTGTCTGTTACTGACCTTGACGTAAGTGGTCTTCTCATGTTCCTGAGAAGCCTGGCAATGTATTTTATATAAAGCATAATATCGCTTTGCAGAGAGTAATTCAGACGGATCAGTATGTTAGAATGGAGAGTTTTTGCTTCCTGTTATGATCTACATGTTGTGGAGGTTTTTCAAAATTGCAAAGACTGAGTTTTTGCTAAAACCTATGTCTGATGTGTAGGACTTGGACTCCCTTGTTACCGAGCGTCTGTCAGACCTCGGCACAGACATCACCAGCGCCATCAGCCAGGATGTCAGTTTGCATGATGCTATGGTAACCAGTGCTGGAGCATTTGGTGTGGCGTCTGAAAGAGCTGAGTCCAGGCCAGTCACCCAACAACAAGGAACCCTCTTACGACTGGACTCGCACTCGGACGCATCACCAGGGATGGCAGTGGGTCTGGCTGCTCTTCCCTTTGCTACAGTATGTAATTTAACTGGAAATGTGTCATCGCATAGTGCACTGGGCGGCTGTCTGGATGAGGCAGTGTTTGACCAGATCAATCAGCTAGGTTTGGAAGGCCTGGACACCCAGCTGATGGGCTCTCTGGAGAGCATAGACCCACAGGTCCTCGAGGACTTGGACTCGGACTCGGGTCTCTCCTTGGAGAGCAGCTCTGGAGGTCCAGTCTCCCCAGGTTGGTTCAAATCTTAACAAATACTTGTAGATTCAATGTCTTTATTGCCATGGCTTGTGAAGCCAATAATTTTTTTTTGTTATACACACTAATACAATAACAGGGTCCCCGCGGGTCCTTAAAAAGTCTTGAAACCTCTTAAATAAAATTTTCGTCCGACTCGTCATCCATTTTTTAAAAATTTATAAATTTTTTTCAACCACAATTTGACCAGCGCGCCATCTGGGGGCAGCCCTTCGGTCTATGTGGGTGCAACCTGCATCATTCCATAGGTGACTGACGAGTAGGGGATTGATAAATGCGTTGCGTAGATGGTTCGCCACCACAGCGTTTTGGTTGAAGCAAAATCGCAAGCATGGGCAAATCTTTGTTTAATGACAATTGGTTGGAGGACGAAAAGTATCGGGGGTGGCTGAAGAAAACAGCCAGTAATCATGAAGCGATGTGTGCTTTATGTAAAAAGACGATACAGCTGGGGACAATGGGCCACATAGCGCTCGATTCACACATGAAAGTAGAGAAGCACAATAAGTATGTGTCGTCGCAGGCAAGTAGTGCCCAGAAGTATCTTCTCATCTTCTCCTGTTGAACCTAGCGCTTCGACCTCTCAGCCTTCCACAAGGCCGTCCACTTCATCAAGCAATGCCTTCGGTAGTTTGGTGAATTGCATTAGGTCTATGAATAGATTATTGAATGTGCTTGCATTTATCTGTGTCTGAAATGACATAGAAAACAGTAAGCAGACCCTGAACAACATTTTCTTGGGGAGAACCCCCAAAACCCTCCTCATTTGGCAGCCACATTTACCCATAATTTAGAGAAAGGATGATGAATACTTTAACTTTTTTGTGTATTTGTGGACTTTTACAATGTCCTGGGGCTGTCCTCCATGTCTTTTTCAAACTGCTATGAGGGGCCAGAATTTAGAAATTACCTGAAGTACCTTAAAGTCTCTAGGCCATTTTATAGTCGTGCGTAAAATCGACGGCGTAGCCCCGCAGCCTGACGCGCACCTCTCGAAGGTTCCGACTCCGGCACAGCTCCGGCGAGCCGCAGCCCTCTGGAGCAGATACGCACAGCTTCTATTTTTGCCGGATGCCGGAGAGCTCCGCAGCAATTCAGCACAGGGCAGATGGTGCGGGACAGGAAGTCGAGCACAGAAACCAAATAAAACATCCGTTAATTTTCAAAATAAAATACACCGTGCTCACGGTGGATCATATTTCCCTGCACTACACCTTGAAAACGTCATAATGGGCGGAGACGAGCCTGAAACAAACTGTTGTTGGTTTTGTGGTTCTGTTTATAGAAACTACATCCTGTTGTTATATTGCGCAATCATATGTGAAATCGCGAGATCTTGTGGGTCCTCGTGACCTCAGCTGTCAGTCATGACCGCAGCCGTTCGCAACAAATCTGGACCTGGTGGGTATTTAAGGACGGCGGAGCACGGAGCCGACACGCAGCGGAGCTGATCCGCAGCCGTTCCGCAGTTGGTGGAAATACGTGGTTATAATTTATACATACACAGTCAACCATGTCAGCGTTGTAAGGCAAATTGGTATAAAAGTTGTCGTGTCCCTGTGACCTATCTTTAGCGTGACTCTGGTGAGCTGTGCTGCACTACGCTTCGCCACACCATTCTGTGTTGTGTCGCGCTGAACATTTTCCTGTTTTTTTTGTCTTGGTAAAGTCTTAAATTTTCCTTTTTTAGAGGACTTAAAAATGTCTTAAGTCATTAAATTTGCTGTTAAAAAAATATGCAGATACCCTGAATAATTAACTTTTCCTTCATTCAGGCTCATCCGAGATGTCATCGTCATCCAGTTCGTACTGTGAGGATGAGTGTGGAGCTACAGGCTACAGCAGTGAGGTGGATTCAGTCCCCTCAAAAGGCATCATGGAATACAACACAACATGGTCACCAATTGATCTGAGTGAGAGTGTGTGGCATGATCACAGCTACTCATCTCCTGCTTTCTTCAACCAGCCATCAGTAACCCTTCCTCACAAAGGTATCAAAGAGGAGCCTCTCAGTGAAGATGATGATGACGGGCCAAGGTTTGACGACAGGGAGCTGAGTCGTGATGAGCTGCGCGCCCGTGCCTTGTGCATCCCGTTCTCTGTCCTGCAGATTGTCAACATGCCTGTGGAGGAGTTCCTGGAGGTCCTTGACAGTCATGGCTTCTCCCCGGAACAGGTGACCCTCCTGAGAGATATCCGCAGACGGGGAAAGAACAAACTGGCAGCGCAAAACTGCCGGAAGCGCAAACTAGATGCCATCACAGGGCTGCAGGAGGAGGTGGAAAGGCTGCATGCGCAGAGAGGCAGGCTACTGAGGGAGAAACAGCTTACAGCCAAGACAATGGGTGCTGTGGGCCAGCAGATAAAGCAGCTGACCAGAGACGTACTGGCCCGGCTGAGGGACAACTCAGGACGGCCCCTGAACCCAGAACGATTCACCCTGCAGTGCGGGGCTAATGGGAGGGTTGTAGTTCAGCCTGTAAGACGGCCTGCTGTCTCCACATCAACAGGCAACAAAACAGACAAGAGGAAGAAGGAGAAAAAGCAATGATGCAGTATTGCCAGCTGAGACTTGAGCTTCTAGGTTTTTGGATATTTCTGAACTTACTTGCCTGACTCTTTTGGGACCTCCTCTTTTGCAAAAGTGCGTGTGGATTCACCACTGTTGGGACCCTAAATCGATAAAAGCTGCAAAAAGAAAAGAAACTCAGAACATAGATAATTAAAATATCTGTAAATACAATTTCTCAAAAATGTAGCTTACACACTGGACATTTTTTGCTTATTGAAGATGGACAAGGCACGATGGGCAGTTTAATGGATGAGCTAAACTGCTGGCGATGCTACCAGTCTCTTTGTGCCTGTTAACATTAAAGTTGAGTCATACAAACTGAGACAACCAGACATGTCTGTTAACATGGCCAGCAGTGTGACACTTACTGGATAGCTATCTCGTAGGGAGGATTATGTTTGTTTGTTTCCATGTAATCTCACCTCTCAATATATCCCTACTTAGTATAAGGAGGAGGTTGAAGATTGTATTTATTAAAGTTTCTGAGGTTCCTGAAATGCTTATATGCATCGTGAAACTGTCGAGGGCAGTATCTTTTTTTTTTTTTCTTTTCATAATGGTAAGTTTATCTCAGTGATGAGAATATTGGGACATTGCCTATCTAAAGTTTACAGCTTTGTTTCCGATATTTAAAGGCATGTATTGTTCAGTAGAAATTTGTACTGAATGTTTTCCTTATGTCGTGATGACATACAATATACCAATGATTAAACTGACAAGGCCTTAATTTGCATTGGATACATGTTTTGGTTATTATGTGTGCACATGATCCACAGATGCACATTATCATAACAAATATTTTTTAGGAGGCTACCATTTAATGTTTTTCAATAATATTGAATAATTTGTTTCAAGCAAAAATTTTCTTAACCCATTTTTTTCAGTTACATAAGCGTTTTGGCAAGATTATATTCTACCTCACGCCTTAGTTTGTTATAGATTTTGGCTAAATAAAACAATTTCCTTTTTAGGGGAACTTAAATGCACTCAACTACACATTCTTCATTATTTAAATGGCCATCCCATTTCCTCAAAAAAAGTATACAATCAACTATTTAATGATTTAATGTCATTTGGGTGTTGCTTTTTATATATTTGCGATTATCTGAGAGTTAAAATAAGAATTTGGTAACATTTGCCGTTCATGGGCACACGTATTTAAACAGTCAGCTGAGTGAGTTAAATGGAGAAAGGTGCATAAAGTAATGGTATAACTCAAGAAGTATTTCTTCTCCTATTCCCTCACAAATGTGTTTTTTTTAATTTTCTGGTTTGACAAAGAGTTTACTTTCTGTTTGTGTAAATTTGAAACTGTTTTTCTTTGTTTCTGGGTGCAAATGTTTTTGATTGCATGGTGATTGTTGACTGTTGATAGGATGATTTTTGCTTAGGAAATTTGAAATGCTTTTGCTGACATTGTTCTTTCTGATTTAAAAACATAAAAACAAAACTGCCTGTCTCATTCTTGTGTCACTGTTTTAGGAGCATAGCTACACCTCTGAATAACCAGCATTGATAACAGGATATCCACAATATCATAAATTAGGGTTTTTGATGAGGGACGTAACCTGGAAAATGATGTACGAACAAATCTTTCAGTAGTTTAAGACCTTATGGTCCTAACACTGAGTTTTTGTGTCTTGGACTTTGCAAAACAAGCTGTACAGAAAGATGCTATAGATCCACACATCTTATTAAGCAAATCAGAGGTAAAGGGAATAAAGCAATTCGAGGGGGGCAAGAGCAGTGGTTCCTGTACAATTTTAAATAAAGTAAATTCAAAATGTAGAAACCTAGGTAGGTTAAGAAAGGAAGAGGTGGTTTTAACTGAATAATGTGGGCATTCCAATTTAAATTGCACACTTTAGATCCTGAGAAAGCATCCAAGTGGTTTATGTGAGCATTGTCAGGTTCAACGAGGAGTCTGTTGTCTATGTAATCATGGACTGTAATAGGTATTTGTTACAGTGTCTTTTACATATTTTTTATTGTAATATTCCTATTATATATGCATGTTCTTGACTGTTGCATTACTTTGCTTTAGGCTGGAATTGCTCTTAATATAACATTAATTGACTTGTTCAGTAGAGCAAACAGTTTCTTTCTTCAATTTTCTCGGAGAAACAGGATTTAATCGCTGATCCACATTCCGAAGCTGAAGGTGGCGGTAATGCACGTAATACGTTGGTTGTCAACTGCAGTTAATACCCCTAAAGAAGAAGATAGCACGAGGCGCAAACGCAAAGGTAAAGGAGTGAAGATCATTTTCCTTCTAGGCTCCCGTAGAAGTAGAAATCCTACGACTAGCTTTTGGCGCCTCTACCGCCCTGCAGCCGAGATAAAGCTATAAAGCGAAGGCTGACCGCGTGTTAAGAAGGCATCGCCGAAGCCGTTCCTGTTGTTTTTAGGGTGCGTATGCAGTAGTAATCTATTTTATACGCTGCATCATAATCGATTGACCAAGGCAAGCTAACGGTAGCTTTCTTTTGCAAGTTGGACATTGTTGCAGGCAACGCAGTGTGCGCAGAAAGTGAGCCATAACGTTACGTTACCACAACAATATTAGCTAGCTAGCTATAATGTTACCATTTAACTTAAGGCTGCTTAGCTACATCACCACATTGTTTGCTATTTTATCTCAGAGTGTATTGCAATGTTTTGACTAAGTCACATTAATGTCAGCTAACGTTAGATACAACTAGAAGTGTCTATATCAGGATTTTGTTGCATCCTTTGGGCCTTGAGCGTTTGTATCTTTGCCAGCCTGGCGTTTACCGTAAATTGCTTATTGAAAATGCTAATGTTAGCATCACTAACTTAAGTTGTTCCTTCACACCACGCATCTTTATCAACCGCCAATGTCTGAAATACTATCCGCTAATTAACTTTACAGTTTGCACGTAGGCTATCCTACTTAACGTTATATTGGGATTTGGCTGGCTTTGGATATTCTTTTGCACAACACCCAACGTTAACGTCAGCTAAATTGGTTTGCAACTTAGCATTAACACGTTAATAGTATTGATGTATAGGCGTTTCCGTGTTCATGTACGTTAATGTTACCGATATTTAGTTTAGATGGCATCAGTTAGGCTACAACAAGTTAATAATGGGCATTTTTGTCTCGCTTTTCTTCCCTTCAACTTAATATGGATAACAACAGTACTTTATGCATATCCATGTGAATTAGTTGAATGGCATTGCAAGAAGCTTTTTAAAACAGTTAAAGTTCTCACACTCCTTCCTTCTTTTTTTTTTTTTAGTGCACAACATGGGCAAGAAGCAGAACACCAAGGGTAACGTGAAGAAGGATGCACAGGACACACAGGAAGAGCCTGAGGAATTTGTTGTGGAAAAAGTACTTGACCAACGTCTGGTCAATGGGAAAGTAGAATTCTTCCTGAAGTGGAAAGGGTTTACAGAGTGAGTTCCTCGGGACACCTCCCCCCTGCTGAGCTGGAAGTGCTTCCCTGGTATGGGGTTGTGCCATGCTTTTGTCCATAGCTATTTTGGTTGCATGAATAAGCTGCTGTTCTGCATAGAAGATAGTTAACTATGTTGTTGCATATCTATGGAAATCGGTCTTAAGGGATGTTTTGTGCAAATGGTGACCCTCTCCCTACTTATTTAGGGCTGACAATACCTGGGAGCCAGAGGAGAACCTGGATTGTCCAGAACTGATTTCAGCGTTTTTGGAAGCACAGAAGAACGTTAAGGAGAAGCCTGCTCCCGTTAAGAGAAAGGCATCAACAGATGAGCCAGAGACCGAAGCCAAGAAGAAAGATGTGAGTTCACCAACAGTTTCACATTCCTCTCCAACCCACATTTTACTTGAGATGATACCAGTTGAATTTAGCAGTGGGGATCCTTCACATGATGACAATTTCTCCAGATTCTGTAAAATGATGTCATATGTAAACATTACCTTGTTGTTTAGTATGGTGCACGATTCAGAAAATGTCACGATTCAATATTGATTTTTCTTTGGGCTCAAGATTCGATTCAAAATTGATTTGATTCAAAAATGATTCTCGATTTTATAAAAAAAAAAAAGTTCACAGTATGTAAATGTAGTTACTTTTCCCGTGTGACTGCAATAGACATACAATTAAAAGAACAAACAAATTAAATGTAGTTTCATATTACGTTATGTCTTCATACAAAAATAAAAACCTTTGCAGCTAAAAACTGCAAAGTGCCAAGCTTTTGCCAGCTTTCAAATACATTTAATTCAAGTATAAAATCAAACTCTTTTTAAATAAAAAGCTTTTCAGTCAGAGTTTGAGTTTAGAGCATTGAAAGAGTGTGTTGGTTGACTGGCATGTTAGGTACTTTAGGTTATTGTTCGTCCACATCTTTAATTTTAATCTCTGGGTGATGGCGTACCATTGTGAGTCCTCAAGTTTGTGGTGTTTCCAAAATTCTTAACTTTCGCTTTGCCTAGCCTGCATATAGCATGATTCCTATCAAGTTCAGTCTTCCCCTCGAGGTTATACAAGCCGAAATGTGCAAACTCTCACCTTCAATGAGGATGGAGCAGGTTGAATAATTATTTCTGTGAGGTTTGCCATTGTTTGCGCCCACTAAACTACTTCTGCTGCACTTGTTCTTCTTTTGATTATAACAAGTGCCCAGGCGTCAGTGTGAATTCGACGCAGCGCCATCTATGGGAATGGCGAGCTAAACTCATTTTAGGACAATAGTATACACGCCATTACAAATGAATAATATGAATCAAATTTTGGAATTCTGTGAATCAATTTTTGAATCTGTAGGGCTTGAATCGCGATACAAATGTGAATAAATATATTGTTGTCACTACTTATAGGCTGAGAAACCACGTGGCTTCGCTAGGAACCTCGACCCAGAACGAATAATTGGCGCAACAGACAGTAGCGGGGAGTTGATGTTCTTGATGAAATGGTGAGTACAGAAGGAAATTGTCAATTTATGTGCACGCAGCTCGAACTGTTATTTTTTTTTTTGCACTTGAAACATTCAGTATTCCCTAAGATAAGTAAGATGTACATTCAGCCAGGTACTGCTGCTGTAGCAGAATTTCCCTCAAGTTTAAGTAACGTCTAACCTGAGGTGAACAATAACGATTTGCTGAAACAAGGGTCCATGGTTGCTGTAATGTTTTTCTCCCCCTTTTTTTTTTTCCTTTTTAGGAAAGACTCCGATGAAGCAGATTTGGTTCCAGCCCGTGAGGCCAACACTCGCTGCCCTCAGGTGGTCATTTCTTTCTATGAGGAGAGACTGACATGGCATTCCTGTCCAGAGGACGAGGCTCAGTAGAACTGTCCTCTGGTCCCTGCAGTCCCTTGCACCCTTTTCCTCAGGACTGAATTTTCTCCTCTGGCTTCTTAGTTTTAGCTATTTTAGTTATTTTCAAAGATGTTTCAACCCTTGCATTGTATGGCCGCCAAGGAGAGCTATGTTGTTGTACATATAAAAGGAACTGATTGGGGCGGGGGTGTTATGTATAATGAAATAAGTCTTCCGTTATCATACAATAATTGATGTTATGGCAGTTTAGAAAGCATACTCTTTGATAGAACCCACCACTGCCCATACTCATTCCTGGTCAAAGTTTGTAAATTCTAAATGGCTACTTTGGTCTGTTAAGGTGTCAACCACCTCTTCTATCGCCATGATGCTGTTTTTTTGTTTTCCACATTACTGCGGTTTTGTTCTGAAAGTGCATTTTGTAAACTCTGTCTGTAAATATGATTTGAAGTTCTAAATAAAGGTTTTATGTGACCAAATTCCACTGCTTAGCTGTAATGGTTCCAAGGGAAAAAAAACATCTTAAGGATTAGCAAAGTAAAACACCTATGCAGACTTAACTATGGATGTTAATCTATATTTTGACAACTTGATTTATTTTTGGTCAAGATAATTTGTTGAAAACTGGCATTGTGGACAAATTAGAGCTTACATTTTGATTTGGTTGAAGTTTTCATTCTTGCACTGGCGGTTTATGTACATTCATAATAGTCATTGCCTTTGGTGTCAGTAAAAACAATTAAAAAAAGACCAAATTCCAAAATGTTTCAGCTGGTCCCTAATGAGAACATGTTTGACCTCCTAACCTAAGTATGTTTTAATTTTTCTTGTTTCCTGCTAATGACATGTCGGAGGGTCTAAGAGCTTACATAGTAATGCTTCAGTCTTAAAGAGCTGAGTCACTCAATGGCACAGACATGAATAATGTAGAGAAGCGAACATACCCTGTTAGTTTATTATGCTGACACAGGGGCACACTGTACATGTAGACAGTTGTCTTTGGCTATGTCCTCAAATCTTATCTACCTGAATCTGAGGCCAATCTGCATATGTGGGTAGTAAGAATGTTCAAAGCATTTTGATTTGAGACTATACTTTTATTCCAATGAATGCAGCCCTTAATTACCAGTTAATTTGTACAGAAAAAAAAGCGAGAAGCTAAATAATCCTGATGGAAGTCCATCTTTTCTTTTAATTGTAACTTGTAAGATTTGAAATGCAGGACTTTTATGACTATCTTTCTATTGCTACTTTTACCTGGGTAAATCATTTCAACCCCTCTGTGGGGACACCCTCTAAAATCATTAAAGCTCAGTACTTACCACTAACAAACAGCTGGGTTAGTAAGTTATGGGTGTCTCTCGGGCCATGTAGCCAGATGGCATGGCCAGCTCTGCAGCAGTGTGGAGAACTCATGACTGCAGGGCATTGGGGATGGACTTTGGAACTTCGTGCATTAGTGTAGATAAAGTTCCTAAGGCTACTCACAAGAGTTTCTGGTTTCTGTAGAAAAATCCCCATGACATCTCTAAACAAAGTGACAATGGCCTCTTCCTAAAATGTAGATAATAAAAAGCAAGAGTTTCAACAAGTCAGTCATGGTACATCTCAATTCTAGAAATATCTTGATTGAGACAAGCCTCTAATCAGTGCAGCAGAGCCATTACTTGCATCCTAATCTCAGATCATCACATATTACAACACACAACTACACATGCTGTCTCTACAATGACAAGAGTCAACCCATTATCAAGCACTTGCTAAGAAACATTTTCTGAAAATATAATTGGGTTAATGTCATATTGCTGCATGGCATGACATGGACACAACTGACAGGTCGAAGCTGAAGAATTGTTAGATATGGGATGTTAAATGTAACATAAAACAAATGCAAAACAAATCTCAATATGAGTGATCAAAAGGACTTTGTGTGGACATTCTTGCCTGTATTATCAGGATGTTATCTGTGGCTCTGTGTACAGCACATGATGGTTGTCCTTAGTCCAAATCATGGAGCTGTTCCCTTTCAGCTTTTTTTCTTTAAAACTTGTTTGAATTGCACTTGTAATTCATCACCAGGCAAATAAATTGTCTAGAGACTTCAAATGCAAATAAAACTGTTCTCCTGTAGCTTATCATGACGTTTTGAAAGTGAATAGCAGCCACTGAAAGGTTTTTTATCTGCTGACTGGACCAAAAGAAAAAGGGACCTTTTTATGCAAATGAGCAGACCATAGACTCCCTTTTACTTAAGGTGTAGGTAAAATGGAGGCTACTTTTACCTAAGGTAGAAGAGTATTTATGACCATGTCCCACTAGTTTACCTCAACTTCTGGGCTGGACTTTTGGAATATACAGTACTTCTGAGAACTTTGGTAAGAACTCTGATTTTATGCTTAAATGTAAACTGTAATTGCTGGCAATATATGCAGAAGTTGTGATAGTATACTTCCCATCATGGTAGTATAGTGTGGTGTGGCCAGGAATTGACATTGTTCTTAGTCAGGAGAGTAACATTGCTGGCATCAGACTTGGTGAAAAAGTAAAAGTGACCAATTCATGCTGAATTGAGAGTAAACTGTGAAAATCCTGGATGTTGATTTAAATGAACCATTATGCAGTGATGATAGAATATCCCTAAATAACCTTTAAGACTGTTGGTGCTATACTGTGGTGGGTTTTTCTATATGGGTAATGCCTACTTTGCCTGTCCAGGGTCAACACACTACCTTAGTAAAAGACTGCACCCTGCAAAAATCACCATGCATTTCTAAATTCCATCTAGAAAGAATCACAGTATAGTTTTCATTTTGTGGCAGGGTGGTCGGTGGCCTCATTCCTTCCTTACAGTTTACTGTTGTGGATGACCTGAGAGACATTCTTTTAATACGTACACATCAATTGGTCATGGGCAGCAGAGAGTTGTTTATCACTGTATTGTAACTTCTTCTTAGTTTCTTTTATGAGTGGATGTGAATATGATTGTTGTAGGTGTCACTCAATGTAGAATTCATCTGGAAGATAATAGGGTCAAAGGGCACCAGATATAAGACAAATGTCCTTTGGGATTCAACATAAAATATATCATAAAATGAGGGCAATAGCCAGGATGTTTATGTATCATAGACACCAAAAATAAAGTCTGCAAGTACTGTAGCTACTTGAATTTTTTTTCAAAAATATTTTTTAATAAGTTCAATGGTACTTAGTCTGACTGTATTTCCAAACATGAGGTTCTAAAGTGTTTACCTTTGTTTTGAAAGACTTCTCCACACTGCTCATAATATAAATTTGATTGACCTAACAGTCCTTAAATTTAAAACTTAAAAATAATGGAATCAGACAATAAAATATGGTATATATAGAGGACATGGAGTCCTCAAAAGTGATAGCTCTGAGTGAAAGGTTTAGGTTGGATATTGACTATACTTTTTATTAATTAACTTTTTTTTGTTTACTTTTTAATTTGGATATGGAGAAAGACAATATGCATATGTATTGTTCATGCAATATGAACAATGCAGTAAAGACATTTTACTTTATATACTAACCCTGGGATGGACACAGATGTATTGTCTTTGTACACTTCAACACAACTTCCACTTACAAGAAGAAATTGACTGACTGCAATGCTAATTTCAAACGGTTTTTTTTATATTGGTTTTTTCCCCCCTAACCTCATTAAAAATTTTAAAAAAAAAAACTTTTTTTTTTTTTTTTTATTTTTTTTTGAATTTGTTATAGCTCCAGTCCAGATTTGACTGGTATTATCGGAGTTATGTTATCGTTCACCCGTCCTGTTACTTTCCACTGCATCAGCATTAGGTCGCTCCCACCAGGTGATACTAGTTAAACTGATCCCACCCAGTGAGGGAATTAGGGACAGGTCGGCATTCAGGGCACAGCCACCATATGTCACTCAAGAGAGATATCATTGTCTCGCTATGTGGCTCAGTAAAACAATTTCAATGTAATTTATTTTTAGGACATTTTAATTTGATAACGATAGGGCCTGTAAGAGACTGAACACAAGCATCGAGTCAGTGGTTAACATTGTGTATTAGCAGCAGTTCAGTCCACTGCACTGCTGAGCCCTTAAGCCACGTTCAGCCACACCACTGAGCTGGTTTGTTCACAAGCAACTGGTTAGGCTACTGCTCGGGAAGTGAAGACCGGAAAGGTAGGCTATATATGGATCAAAATTGTAATCAAAATGAGAATGTTTTGCTGTTTTATTGCAGACGTGTATTGTAGGTTTTGCAGAAGCTGGTTTTCTCCCAAAGGCAGCGAGTAGAAACTTTGGAGCCGTATGCCTACCTGTCAGTGTGTCTATAGGAATTAGTAGGCTACGGCAGTTCTCATCATACATTTAATTTTTAATACATTTTCACGTGGAATTGTAGTTGCCGATTGGTTACTTTGCTCTACGTTGTTTTATAGTTGAAAGTATTTAAAAAAAAATTACCTCAATTTGTATTCAGGATAGACATAACCTGCCTGGGTTCTGCAGATGTGAATGCCTTGTTTCAGCCCTGCCACATGATCCATATGATCAGTGTTCGAATTACATAAATGACAGCCTACTTTTTTGGTCGGAAATCAGTGGAAGTGCATAATTGCAGCCCAAAGTAATGTGAACATATTAAGTAGGAAGTTGCTTCATTGAGATTAAACTTGCACCCATATCTTGACGAGTTTGAGTGGAACTTGGCAGCAGTGACTTTTCTTCTTCTTCGTTGAAGACTATACAGGGGTGTCAACTTAAATTCACCAAGGGCCACACTGAAAAAATGAGAATCACATGAAGGGCAGGACATGTATAGTTTATTGACATGCTTTTATTTAAAAAAAGTAAAAAAAAAAAAATTGACTATATTATTGCATGCCTCATATAGCCTTCTCACTTACAATTTGGTCCACATAAAGCCCTTAATTCAGCAAAAAAAGTTCCTTAGCCATCATTGAATTTAGCAAAACAATGGTTACATTTTTAAAAGCCGGCTACCACAAAGCCGACTCACAGCATCCTATTCCACAGGCCTGAATATGCAAACTCACTGGTTGTGTGGGAATTTCTGACTTATTCTTGAAGTCGGCAAATCTGCCAAATTCAGCTTTGAGTGTCGCATAATTGCAGTTTGAAAAACAGTTTCCTGTCTTTTTTGGTTTGGCGCACAACTAGGCGGACCAAAATTTATTATAAACCTAAATTGAAATGGGGCCGGATCAAAATCTGCGAGGGTCCTGATTTGGCCCACGGGCCTTGAGTTTGACACATGTGCTATAGGACTTGGTGATCATGATTTTACGGCAGCACTGTTACCATGAACAATAAATTGTCACAGACATGCAGGACATCTTATCACAGGATATATATCTGATTAGAAGAGTCTATAATGGCATGTGATTTCATGTTGTGGAGTTTGGATCAGAGTCCATCTTGGAGGTCGCCACACAATCATTGTTTGTAATCTACGTATTGATTCTCTCCGCTTGGACTCAGTGCTTGTGTCCCATTAAGGTGTCAAGGGGCTGATGATCCAGCACATTGCTGAAGCCTTTAAGATATGTCTGTCATGTGAGAGAAGGGAACACTGGTATGTCTTGTTTGAATCCATGCAGTCACTTACAGTATCTAAGAAGAAAATGGTGATTCAGCAGTTTTGCTTTGCTTGAAAATGTTGCATCTTATTGGCTAACTTTCATAATATTAGCTATAGTTGTTTCAGTGAAAACACAATCCGCTATAGCCTGAATTTCTGCCTGATGTGTGCCAGAAAAGGCATTTATCATTGAAATCTGTATGTTTTGGTGTTTGTGTGTATGCGTATTTAGGATCAAGATATCCCCCCTCAAGCTAAATCCCTCTATCTTGCCCTTTGTTCCCATTGATCCTTCATCAGCTCCAAATGTTTGCACTTTTGAGTCCTTAAAGTATTAATTACCAGCCAGGCCTGTGCTGTACAGAACAGATCTAGCATTTGAAAACAATGGACTTTGTCCTGCCAGATGTATTACTGTATTCAATTTTTTTATTTTTTTTTTACTGTTTCTGCCGTCTTCATGAAAATGCAAGGCAAGGCAGCTTTATTTGTATAGCACATTTCAGCAACAAGGCAATTCAAAGTGCTTTACATGAAACATTAAAAACAGTTAGAAAACAATTAAACAATTTCAAAGCATTAAAAGACAAAAAATAAAATGTAAAGAGCAATTGGAAAACAATTAAAAACAATTTAAAATATGCACACAACAGTTGAACTGAAACGGCCTGTAATAATACTCAATAGGTCACCAAACGCAATAGTATGTTTGTCCTAAAATAAGTTGGAACAGATCGCTTTCAATGCAGCACTCCATTTGTTTCTCTCTCAGGTCACAGGCTTTTGTCCCCACCATGGACAGTATGCTAGAGAATCTGTCAAAAACTGTAAGTGGTCAAGCCTGCTTCTTCACACTAATCTCCTGTTTGTTTTGCAGTCGTGCAATTGCAACTGGTTAGACCTATTGATAACTTCCCAGAATTGAGGCCCAGTCAAAAATATTTATGCTGAAACACATCTCATTGTGGTGTTTTAATTTAAAACCCATGCATTTTTACAACCCTTTGTCATGTAATGGAACCCTGGTTTGGGATTTTGTAGGAGTTTATCAGCATTTGTGTTCGCAATCCAAGGCTTCTTAAAGATTACCTCTGGCACACACACCTCGACTACGAGATTTGTTTACAAGTAAGTGCCACTTGGGAGAAAAATGTCTTTTGGGTAATTTTCACTTCATGTATTACGTGTATTGAATTGCTGTTTCTCTTTGAAGACCAATAGCATGTGTTTTCGAAAGAAGACTTCCAGTGTAAGGCGGCGGTACAGTGAGTTTGTTTGGCTGCGTGATTGTCTGGAACAGAATGCTCTGATCATGTATGTGTTTTACAAGTTCATACTTCAGATTCGCATCATTTATTGACGTGTTTGCTTAGTTCAATGAATCAGATTCCCATTGTATCTGACTTTAATTGAGCATGCAGTAAGTTTTCTCGAAGTGCATTTTCTTAAGTTATTCTCTGTCCAGGGAGTTACCCAACTTGCCTCCCTGGAACCCCTTCTTCAGTCCGGGGAACAAAGAGCAGGTCTTGCAGAGGATGAAGGGCTTCCAGGAGTTTTTAGAAAGGTGAGTTGCTGTACGGCTAAAGCAATGGCAGCAAGGCTGTAAAGAATTAATCTGCTGACTACTTTTTAGATGCCTACGTTCACTGGTTGACATTGTGCCATTGATATCCTTTCTTCTCTAGTGTTGTTCAAATACCTTTGTTGTTATCGGACAGTCGACTCCATCTGTTCCTGCAGTCAGACCTCAGCATCACAAAGATGGCAAAGTGTGCTTGTGGTAAGACCAGGTACACAGTGGCTGAAGCCATACAGCGATCCGGCAGCGGTTGCATCAGCAGACTAGAAGACAAGGCCTCCTTTGACTCCGACTGTGAAAGGTACCAGCTTGGACGGAATAGTTTACAGTTTTCAGTGTGTAATGGCTGACTTTGACCCCTTTCCATCCCTTTTCCTCCCACAGCAGCTGTTCGTCGTCAGGTTTGGGAGGAAGTATGGACACTTCAGTGCGATGAAGCCCCGTCCCCTTCTTCGAGATACTCCATGGAGCTCTTGCTTTTCTTAACTTTTCCTTCCAAAGAACATGTTTTACCTTTCTATTAACTTCATTATTCCCCTTAGACATTTGTTTTAATAATGAGCTTTTGTTTTCTCTTAAAGCAAAACCATAGTAATTTAATTCAGTGTGTCTTGGAAAAAAGATCATGTTTTATTATACATTTTTATTTGCACTGAAGCTGTACGGAGGTTGGCACGGGATGAGATTTGAATTGTACATGTGATACAATTGTGATTTTTAGAAAAAAATATTTGAATACTTTTAATGGCTGAAATAAATTCTTATAAATTAACAATGGATGAAATATTGGTTTAAAGGAGGAAAGAAACTAGGTTTGTTTCTTATTTATTGAACATTTTGTATAATATTGAATTTGGCCAGCATGTCATTTTCTTTTGCTGGGCTTTGACATGTTTTTGATGAATTCAGTGCAACAGTCATGTATTGTTGTAACAGCCCAGTAGAGGGAGTGTGGACATCATAGGACCTCCAACTACTGAGTAAATCCGTATGAGGATGTAAGTCTACAATACTGGTGAAGTTGATTCAGATTTGATTGCCACTATAGTTGATTGTGTGCTGATTTTTTTTGTAAATATTTTTAAACCATTGTTGGTGCAAGACTATAGTATGCAATTGAGTTGTCCTAAAATAATTATCAGTAATTCAATATTAAGCTGCACTGGGTATGATAAATGTTTGTCTGTGTGTACACTCTTATGGTGGTTATCATAATTGTACAAAATTGTCAATGTGCCTATTGGGACAGGGAAATGGACCGATAAACCTTCACAGTGTGCAAAAATCCTTCATGAAGGTTATTAATGTTTACTTTTTGTTACAACTGTTAAATATGTTTTGAGGGCTTTTAAAAAAAGATCGAAGCTTCCCTGTAAAGTAAAAATGACTAAAGTTGAATCGAAACCTTCCCCTTTCAATAAGCACTGAACATTCCAACCTTTATGAAGGCAGAGGGCTGTTTTATTTGACTGCGTTCATTTTAGATAAGAGCATCTAATGAACTGGTAACGGTTTATGTAACAAACCACAGTATCTTGCTAAAGTCTCTTCCAGTTGTAGTGCCCTTCACAGCTCTCTACAATGTGGAATCTTGCAATTGTTGGTAGGTGTTAATGTACCGTATCATACTTTATACCATGTATGATTTTTAAGCGTCGTCAATGTGATACTGATGACAAGAGGTCGAGTGCTGGTCACATTTCATCCCTGTGTCACTACTGTCCCAGATGAGATGGTCTAATTAAAGGAAGACTGCAAAATAATCTAACTAACTAAATTACAGACTACTCGTGTGTGTGTGTGTGTGTGTGTGTGTGTGTGTGTGTGTGTGTGTGTGTGTGTGTGTGTGTGTGTGTGTGTGTGTGTGTGTGTGTGTGTGTGTGTGTGTGTGTGTGTGTGTGTGTGTGTGTGTGTGTGTGTGTGTGTAAGCAGGACAGCCCTGTAAATTGAAAGCTGATGAAAGAAGCAAAGGCTCATTAAAGGAGACAGCAGCTGTCCTCATCACCCCTCCCTCCACCAACTGCTGGACTGACATGGGCTGGCCCAACAGTAAACCTGGCCTGTCCTCTCCTTCCCCTGGATGGTGCTGTCTCCCTGTGCGCACAAGCCATAATGAAGCTGTCAATGACTTCACACAACAGCCACTGAGTTGTATTCATATGGCAAACACAGAACCAGACACATACATACACACAGTGGTGTGTCTGAAAACACACTGACAGCTGTGAACACACACACACACGTATACACTGGTGGGAAAGCTGTGGATGAATGAACATTTTTTTTTCTTTTCCTCATCTACTGTCATTTTCGGAGTCCCACTGGTTTGTGGTTGGAGCTCTCCATCTCTGTTTGCTGTTAAGGTTGACCTTATCAAAGTACCTCAATGACAGCCATACAGCACAACACACACATGCACTGTTTGGTTCAGAGCCAGTGGTTTTGTGTATGTACATGCACGCATCTGCCTTTTTTTGTAGCGGACAACGTGTAGCATTTGGATATTGAGTATTCACGGTACATGTCTATTTCAGCTCGGTAATTTATAACTCAATTTCCAGTGTGCATTGATGCGCTTCATACCTCCAAAACACCAAACAAAGCCCAAACCCAATTGTATTTCAAAGCAATTAGAGTGTCCACTGAGTTGTGAACGGTCCACGTTGCAGTGGCTCTGGGCCCGTGTGATATTTTTAATTGTTAATTTTCTGTCACATTAGTCAACTTCAGTGCCTACGGACAGGTGCCCGAGCTCCTGTAGGGAACACATAAAATGACACCGAACATATTCTCAGTTTTTTGATGCAGCGTAGTGGATGGTACTTTTATGAGCAGGGGGGAAAGGTTCCGCTGTAGTTAAATGATGAGATGGTATATCATATTTACAGCTGTTTTATGGTTAGAACCTTTCTAATGCTTTTCAATATGTGTGGTGGCCGTCAATATTAGTATTAGTTTATGAGTCTAAATGATTAGCTCATTTAGACTTTCACCTGAAGCCACCACAGGGAATGGCTTCACCTCCTTGACCTTACAGAAGCCAACAATGGCAAAATCCATAAGAGCAATTATCCTGTGTAACTCTCACCCTAACCCTGTGCCTATTTTTTGCACCTAGTGTCTTTCCACCCCTCTTCCTCTTCACTCTCTTTATTTTTCTCTGTTTCCCTCTCTCTCTCAACCCTCATCACCTCTGTGTAGACTGCTAAGTTAATCAGCTGTTCTCTTTTGTAGTTTTTCTTTCTGCTAGTGCTGCAAGCCCCGGCTCACTGTACCTCAGCTGTCTATCTGTTGAGGAAGGAGGCCTGGGTCTCGACCTGGCAGCCAGCTCCCCTTCCTCTCTACTCTCTCTTTTGTGTAGGGCGAGGCAGGGGTCAAAGGTGACAACTTGCATTGTATTTGTGATTATTACCTCTAAAGTGCTATTGCATAGAGCATCATTAAAAGTCAATGCATCTCCCTTTCTTTTCCCAACCCCACAATAGCACGCCTAAAACACACACACTCATTTCGCACACACTCCGCACATTGCCAGCCATTTAACAGCTAAAATATGACACGTGCGCAGATAAATGTCACAGGGCCATCTATCTGCGAGTGTTAAAAGTCGGCTAATGGAGATGACATATTAGCGGCCCAAATGACTGCCATAAAAACTCCCACCATACCTTGCAGCGCTGCCCGGCCACTGTGACTGCAATAGGATATGGCACAGGCACTGCAACTATCTGTCTGCAGAAAGATGGAGAGGAATGGATGGTGATGTCATATCGAGATGGAGGTCTTTTGATTCAATATATTCTGCGGGGGTCCAGGTCTCTGAAGCAGTGAGTGGGGATGAAGATAGATGTAGCATATTTACTGAGAGCCACAGTGTAATGCTATATTACACACACTCTACATAACACTTCTGATGTAATGCTGATGACCTCTCACCTTTGACCTCTCATAGAGTAGTTGGTCAGAAATTATGAACCAATGTCTGTGTGTCAAAAGCAAAGCTGCCAATACAATCAATACCACGCTCCAATCCTACTTGAAGATCCTCCACAGGTACGTGTTCACCTCTTCTCCTCCTCCTTCATCCCTCCTATCTCTTTATTAATTACCCTTCTCTATCCATGCGTGTCTTTCTCTCTCTGAGTGAATGGAGCAGTTGTAATTGCTTCTCTCTGGAGCAGTTAGAAGCGGCACAAAGGAACCGTATAGAGACCACATTTGCATTCAAGATGAGCCGAGATGGAGAGGAGGGAGGGAGCACTGCCCTCCTGCCCAGTACTAACTCTCTTTCTTTCTCTCTCTCTCTCTCTCTCTCTCTCTCCTTTCCTGCCTCCTTCTCTCATCTATTGTCTCCCTCTCTCCATCCTTCCCTCCACCTTATCTACTCCCACCACCCCCACCTCCTCCCCCTTTCGCAACATGGCTCCCCTTGCATTGTCTTTCCAGAGAGTTCCAAGGTCGACGGGAGCTTGCTCATCAGAGCAGGGTATTGTACATTTAGTGCTGCTATGGACGAGCTCATTTGTGTGTGAGAGTGTGTGCATGATCCTGGATGTGTGTGTGTGTGTGTGTGTGTGTGTGTGTGTGTGTGTGTGTGTGTGTTTGTGCATGTGCACATATGTGAGCATATATGTGTAGAAATCTGGTCCTGTGTGTGTGTGTGTGTCAGTATTTCTAATGGCTGGTAAAAAGGAGTGAAGGAGGGGAGGCAGTAATTAATAACTCATAAGCTCAGAATTGCAATTTTTTATAAGCACCAATATCTCACCACCTCTTAGACCTATGCCATCACTCTCACTCACTCCTGTGGCGCATGCACACACACTCACACATGCACACACGCACACACACACACACACACACACACACACACACACACACACACACACACACACACACACACACACACACACACACACACACACACACAAACTCCTGAGGGCTCTTCTTTTCCAGCTTGATAAGCATTTCTCGTTTGTTTCAGCGTTTTGATCAATACAGGTAAAACGCCAAACCAAGCATAATTAGGTCTGAGATGACTCCCACTGTGACTGAATTGGCTTCACCTAGGGAGGTGCTCACCATTATCATCATCACTCTATGTGTGTGTGCGCGTCTATGTTCGTACCACACACAGCGTGATCTAATAGAATTGACAAAGTGCACATCGGGACGCAGATTAAAGGAGAACTCTGAGCTGTAAGGTTGATTTTAGCAGGTGATGGAGTTGCCCATTCACCATGCTTTCACTCACCTCCATCTTCATTCCCGTAATCATTTAGACAACCTTTACAATGCATCTCTGCCAAAAGGTTCATTTCCATATGTTATAGGCCAGCTCAATCATTTTTTATTGGTTTATTTACTCAGAACGATACATAAATGGAGACTAGAGAGATCATAAATTGTCCACAATTACCATTATACACAGTGAAGTGACTCTCCTTTGTGCTATAATCCAGGGTGAAAACCTTTATAAAATCTATTTTAGACAGTAAAGAAGGACGACTTCAGGTACTTGGTGCATATTTACTCTCACATCCACCCCTCATTAATACTAAGAGGAGCTCCCTGTATATCACTTTTGTGAACAAAATGCATAATTTGATGCCCCCAAAATGTGAAAGTCCCTGTCTGCAGAAGTATTATCCTTTTATCACCTGGGTCTTCTGCATCATTTTGCAAGGGCTGGTGTACATTTATTCTTCATATTAAATGTTTCATTTTTATATACAACTCAGAACCTCATTCACATCAGTCATAAAAAGAACTGAAAGACTTCTGCAAGAAACATGACTGCTCTTTCAACCTGCCTTTGCACATTTAAATCAAAGGTACCAATTTGTAGATGGGATTTCTACCATCCGTTATTTCTTTCTGCTCTTTCAAAAAAGAAGAGCAGGTTGTCTCCAGGGTCAGTGCAAACAAGAGTAATGTCAGAAAGGCCAATGACAGGCTTTTGTCAAGATGGACTGGAGTTTTAGTTGAACTATCCCTTTAAAGACAGAGCATGGGGAAGAGGATGTCTCAATTCTGATCACAGCCAACAAAGAGCTTTGTATGATGTGTTTGGAGGGTTGCACAGGTGTCTCTAAAAAAGAGAGAGAGAAACAGAGAGAGAAAGAGAGAGACCCAAACTGCTGCTGTTTGGGGGGATAATTTCAGAGTAGAGGCGTATGCTGTGCATGTGTATGCATCTACAAGCAATCTATGTGTGTGTGTGTGTGTGTGTGTGTGTGTGTGTGTGTGTGTGTGTGTGTGTGTGTGTGTGTGTGTGTCGGGGAGGACGGGGGCGAGAGGAGGATTTAGACCCATCATAAAGGAATTCTCCCCCCCAGCCCGTAGCTCATCCCGACACTTTTATGCCTTTTTATTTTCAGGCCCATTGCAGCCAAGCCCAGAGATGTGATTTATACTGCCTGGCAGCATGGGCACTGCAGCAAGAAAGACAGATGGAAGGAGAGGAGGAGGGGGAAGGGAGGAGGAGAGGGGTTAGCAGGGAGTTGCCGAGGGAAAAAAGGAAAGGGTGTGTGTGTGTGTGTGTGTGTGGGGGGTAATAAAAAAAGGAGAGATGAGGAGGATAGGGTCAGAAGAAAAGAGGAGAGACTGAAGGAAGGGTTTGAGAAAGGCAAAAGGAGAGAAAGGAAACAAAAAATCTCCCTGCTTTTGTGCTGTGGCGCTATCCCCTCATCTCCCTCTCCTCCTCGCTTCCTCTCTGCCACATCTTCACCTCTACATCTCTCTCTCTCTCTCTCTCTCTCTCTCTCTCTCTCTCTCTCTAATGAGTTATTGGCCCTGTCTGACTCAGGAAGAGAAGCCCCATCTCTCCACCAAACTGGCGCCCTGACAGCCTAAATCCCCCCCCCCATTCCTC
Organism: Perca fluviatilis; assembly: GCF_010015445.1. Lineage (NCBI taxonomy): Eukaryota > Metazoa > Chordata > Actinopteri > Perciformes > Percidae > Perca > Perca fluviatilis. Next base: position 14,375,159 of record NC_053124.1, on the reverse strand, counting down.
GCCCTCAGGCGACTGGGACACTCCTCCTCCTGCTTGCCTTACGCCTTCCCTGAGGTGTGTGTAATCTTCATGGCGCTCCCGTTGATTGGGATGGGAGGGGAGAGGGGTGAGCATTTGACAGGTCTGAGGCTATGAGGAAGACGAGGAGGCCCTTGCCCACAAAGAGACAGCTCACATACAGAAACATGGAGGGGTGGAGGTGGGTGCAGGAGATGGGTAGACAGAGGTGGTAGACAGAGGTGCGGGGGTTGTGAAATGGGAGGCTGGGGAAAGCCAGAACGGAAAGATGGGGATCTTGATGTTGCATTCAGCTGCATGCTCTGGATGTGTGTGTGTGTGTGTGTGTGTGTGTGTGTGTGTGTGTGTGTGTGTGTGTGTGTGTGTGTGTGTGTGTGTGTGTGTGTGTGTGTGTGTGTGTGTGTGTGTGTGTGTGTGTGTGTGTGTCTGACACCTGCCCACCAGTGTGGCGGTTGTGCTGTCTCTGCGCTGTAACATCTCTCTCTGTCACCCAGCCGCCTGAGAGGAGATGAGCTGCCATGCCGACTGTCATTCATCCATCACAAGAGACAGAACACACAGACACACACATATATACTCTTCCCGGGATACAAAGCTAAACACACATTTTTTCTGCTTTCATCTAAATTTCCACTTAAATAACTTTTGGTCTCTGTCGATACATTTTTCTGTCCTACTCTCTTTTTGTCTCTACTCTCGACCACATCTGTCACAAAAGTATTTTCCAGAAGGAATTGCGTCCCAAATTCAATCTGTGGTTATTTCGCCCAGATCCTTAAAATGTGATACTGAACACTCATATCTGTCTGATTCAAAGCATCCTGTATAATCTTAAAAAAGACATGCACTGCTATCAAAAGCATAGGGGCACATTGGCATAATCTACACTGCAACTAGGGTCAGTTGTAACATCAGTTAGGCTTAATTGTAACAATCATAAAAAGTGCTCATTTATTAATTAAATTGTAATTACTTTTGTCATTAATTTTAATGGGGTCATTTATTATGTCTCAACGAACGAACCATGCATGCTGTGTGTGTTTTGAGAAAGCTAATATGGGAACATGTACGTGTGCTTCTCAAGAGCTAAAATGGAAACAGCAGGACACCAAATTAGAATCTCAGTATCGAGAAAACTGGTGTTTATCCCAAAATGCACTGGCTGGGCACATGGCATTTTACTAAATGTAAACAGAAATTGGAGACAAGCGTGGCAGCAGGAATTTGTCGAAAAATGTTGGTTTAGATTAGCACAACATTGGATATATGGGCTTGTGTCTGAATTTCACAAACAACTGAACTGACATAAACTGACAAAATGCTTTATTACATGAAAATAAAGCAAGTGTGGGTATATTAGAGTTCATCTTAATGGCTTTGCTTAGAACATACTCGGGTTGCTTAGGATATTATATGTGGTTTTGAAAAATTGATACATTTCATAAGGCTGACTTATTTTTCCTGAAAATAAAGTTTTGGAATATAAACCTTCATTTTAAAGAACAAGACTGGCATTAATCTAGGTTTTAATTATGTTTTAATATTGTAAACAAATGTGTTTCAACAAATCAATACTTTAAAACTTCCCGCCCCCATCTGTGGCACTCAGCCCCATGATGTTAAGTTACGTATGGTATGCTACGGCTACACCACTTATCTTTTCTGAGATAGGGAAAAACGGGCTCCTGTATTTCTTTAAACCAATCAGATTCATCCTGGGCAGCGCTATGCACCTGCAGAATAGATAGCAGAGAGAGCAGAAGGGGAGGGACATCTCTCATGCGATGGATGTCAGGCTTTAACCGAGCAATATACATCCGTTGAGCCAGACTAACTTAAACTACAGTGCCCATGTGTTCATCATGATAAAGGGACATATCACCAAGTAAAACAGTTTGACTCATTGATGTATTTTTAATAGTTTTTTTGGCAACAATGGAGCTCTATAATGGCACAGAGGAATAACAGAGGATTGGTTGACAATTCAAAAAATATTGAATATCACCAGCCCTGGTTGGGGCTAAAGCATAGGCATCTGCAGCCAAATAAATCCATCAAGTGACTAAAAATCATCTTTTGGCTGTTATCGTGTGCATTTGTGAGCACTACTAAAACAGCCCTGAAATACCCCTCCAGAATCCTGGGCCACTCTTCATCTTTTGGAGTTCTATCTTCCCCTTCCCATGTGGCCACCCTTACAGCAGAGGCAAATAAAAATAAACCCATCTCTCTCAGTCCCTCCCCCTCTCTCTCTCCCCACCTCTGTGGGAGGAACACTTCTGATCTCAGTAAGGTCAAATAGGTCTCCTAACATTGGAGCTTAGTTGAAGGCTTCTTGGCTGATGACAAGGCAATATTTTTGCTGCTGGTGAAGACGATAACACGCTTTATGGGGATGTAGGTACTGATTAGTTTCATGACGTCACCAGTAGTTAAAGACCAAGTAGCCTAGTCGGTATACCTGCTGAGTAGATGTGTGTCAATCACTATGCGTTGTTTTCTTAGAAAGTTTGAGCAATTCCTTTGTGTTTTTACTTAACAAGAAACAGCCCATGCATTGGGTGTTATTTAACCCTAAGAGTCAGTTGTCTCCGGGGTTGTTTTAGCCTAGCGCAATTTATGACCGCTCTAATTGCTTGGCCATCCCGTCTCATGGTGCGTATCTTAGAACGAACAAACACGTGTGCTGCGCTGTTTCTCCAACAGCTCGTCGTCAGAGGCCTAACAGCCCTTACTGGCACGATGAATTTGATAAATCCCCTTATCGCCCCGGGAGACAATTAAAGCGCATGTGACAGGGGTCCCTATCTCCGCTCTCCTCCTGTAGCGCTTCATTTAGAAGCCATTTGTCTCCGCTATGGATTTCCTATTTTTAATGGCGTGCGTATGCAGGGGTCGGGGCCGTGCTGAATAATAGATGCCTTTCGCTCCCTCTCTTTCCCTTTCATTCCCTTTCTCGCTCATTTCCTCATCGCCGGGCCCCATGGGAGGGTGTCAGTGTCAGTCTGGAAACCAAGGTGCAGCACTCCTGGTGCTCTCCAGATTCTGGCAGGAGGCTATTCAATCTAGCGCACGAGGCTTTTGGTGAAAGCCAGCAGCAGACAGTGAGCTGATATCAACGGGCACACGTTAAGTTAACCCTCAGCCTCCCCTCCCTCCTTCCCCACATCCCCAGTAAAGGACGTTTATCACAGAAAGCGGGGCCGCTGCGCAGTGAGGTGATATATCGCCCTGGCTGAGTGCGAATGAATAGACTAGTAATTATCCCGTTAAAAGGGTGGCCAGACAAAGAGAGAGCCTCGCTATAATTTAAATTGTTTTGTTTCCCCCACAGCTGAAGCCTGGCCTGCTGACTGACATCACGGAATGGGAAAAGTGAGCCTATTTATAGCCTGAGACGTTCAGTTAATTGTAGAATTTAATAAGGTTTCTGGAAGAGTGGGTTCTGTAAAAGCCATAGGCCTGCACCTCCTCTCTCGTCTGCTCTTATATCTCCTTTACATCTTTCTTTGCCTCTGCAGTTCTGCTCCATCTTTCTCTCACCATATATTTCACTTCAACCTATCCTCCCATCTTGCCATCTTCTATCCTACCATCTTCACTTTTTGTGTATCTTGACCTCTCCCCCACACCTCACCTCCAAGCAGCCCCCCCCCCAAGTTTCTCCCCTCCCTCATCCTTTTATCTCCTATCACATAAAATCTACCTTGGACCAATACTCCTCTCAGTTTGCTTGCGTGACTCTGATTGTGTGATTCTCGGCATGTCACAGAGGCTTAAGGTGTGCATGGATGTGTGTGTGTCTATGATTACAAGTGAAGATGCGTCCAAGTGAGTGTGTGTGTGTGTGTGTGTGTGTGTGTGTGTGTGTGTGTGTGTGTGTGTGTGTGTGTGGTCTCGTCTGGTGTGTGTAAGGCGGGGGTAATTGAGCTCAGAGGGTTTTCTGTCTTTGGTGGCAGAGGGGAAATTGGAATCTTCAGAATCCATTAGAGAGACTCACAGTGTATGTATGTATGTGTGTGTGTGTGTGTGTGTGTGTGTGTGTGTGTGTGTGTGTGTGTGTGTGTGTTTGTGTATGTATATGTTTTGTGTGTTTGTTGTGTGCAGAGGTGGGTAGAGTAGCCAAAAATTGTACTCAAGTAAAAGTACTGTTACTTCAGAATAATATGACTCAAGTAAAAGTAAAAAGTAGCCATCCAAATAATTACTTGAGTAAGAGTAAAAAAGTACTCAAGTACTGAGTAACTGTTGAGTAACGTCTGATTTATTTTTTAACATAAGCATTCAATCAGACGGACAAAAATTCAAATAATCATCTTTAGGCAAATTATAGTTCATCCAATCAATAAAATAAATAAAAATGAATTAATTACAAAATAGCTTACATTAAAATAATCCAGGTAAATTCAAGTACTTAAAAATAAAATACATAAAATAATAATACATAAAAATAAATAAGCACAAGTAACACAAATTTCCAAACCTACTTTTTTTTACCAGGCTCTGCAGGCAGAACTAGAACAAGGTAATGGAGCTGCTGTTTGGCACTTTTACTAAGGTAAACATGCTTTCATTATGAGGCCAGATGCCTGTACTCACGAAGCAAGATTTGGGGTTAACGAGCTAACTTCAGGTTCAACCCAGGGTTTTCTTTATACGAAGGTGGATCACTTGATACGGGTTCAATCGGCCGTGGTAACTCATGCTGGACGCCTAACCTGGTCGGGAGCAGGTTATGTTGGAGATCAGAGATCAACGCGGTGTAAAAGCACCGCCTACTGACCAATCAATAGGCCTACTCGATTGATAACGGCATCACCGTTCTTATAGAAGATCAGGCGGAGCTTCGGTGCGGAGAGGGAGAGAGAGAGAGACGGGGAAAGAGTGCGCTCGCAAAAAATTAAAACATTTAGAGACCGACAACGCCGTAAACATTCCCTGATGGGTATATTTATGAAATATATAGATTTGAATGGGAGGGAATTACATATAGGCTATTTCTCTGCTTCTTGAGCCAATGCGCACAGCGGTTTGAATTATGTTTTTTATATTTTTTATTTGCTCTCACGATCACTTCCACTGGCAGGATTGCAACTGAAATAATATGCTAATTACGGCAGTTTATGGAAAGCACAAGTGTAATTATGGTCAGATCTTGGTCCTGACTGATGGAGAAGTGATATTGATAAGTGTTGATTTACGCATCAGCGTCGCATATTTTTTGTTGCCAGCTGACGAGACTGCACAACTACGTTTGATTGGTGAACAGTCACGTACGTGGTAGAGCCTTTGGTGGAAGTCTCTCTCTCTCTCTCTCTCTCTCTCTCTCTCTCTCTCTCTCTCTTTCAAAATAAAACATTAAAATGAGGCGTACGCGGTGGAATACAAACAATGACGCATAGAATACCAAAGAGGTAAAAAGAAAAGTAACGAGCTCATTGTAGCCTAATGTAGCGGAGTAGGTGTACAGTTTCTTCTTCACAAATCTACTCAAGTAAAAGTAAAAAGTATAGTGATTTAAAACTACTCTAGAAAAACTTACTCAAGTAAATGTAACGGAGTAAATGTAACTCGTTACTACCCACCTCTGGTTGTGTGTCTGTATATGTGTGTGTGTCTGTATATGTGTGTGTGTGTTGTGTATGCATGTTTGTATAGTGACAGAGGGACAGAGGAAAAAGGTGGCCTGAGGGGTAAAGAGATAACTGTAACAACGAGCATAGCAGCGAATGGAGAGTATAGATATAAAGTATAAAGCCACCAATTAACTGAATGCTTTGTACTGTATGTGTAAAGTCCCTGTTGTGTATATGTCGGCCCTCTGACACTAACTGACTGAGTAACTTCATAGACTGTAGGGGAAATGGGGAGAAAGAAGAGAGAGAAGGTGAGCGGAGAGAGAGGGGGAACAGCAGGTAGCCAACAGCAGATGGTCTCAAGCTTCCTCCCTGCAGAGCTATCACTCTCCTCTCTCACTGCACTCCTGCCTCATGTTCTTTCCTGCATCACATGTTAATGTATCACCTCACCTCAGCGTCCTTGGTCATATATAATATTTACCTTAGTTACTGTCTTATACTTCACTCATACCTTTTGTTGGCAGGGTTTTGTAGGGTTAACTTGATTGCTGTCACTGATGTGGTATTGTTATCCTGAAAGGATAATGTTGGTGACATTCTATAATTTTCTCCCATAAAAATACCAAAGCCGACAATAATAATAATAATATTTCTTTTTATATATAACGCTTTTCAAAGTACTCAAAGACAAATTACAATAAAACGAGTACATTAAGCACATTACAAACAAGTGAAGCAATACAACCAGCACATAAAAAACAAGCCTATTAAAAGCAAGTGAAATAATAAAACCAGCAAACAACTGAAGGTGAAATGTAATATTATGTCATGGTGAAGGCTAATCTAAAGAGGCAGGTTTTGATAAGTGATTTGAATGTGTCCAGGCAGGAAAATGTATTCATCCTACTAGCAAGTATTTCCTGTGTAAACAAAGTAATAATAATAAGAATATGAATAACAATAATAATCTAATTGTTGTGATACTCACATATGTGTATTAATCCATGGCTGAAAAATAATTCCTAACAAATGCACAATTACTCCTGTGTGAGAAGAGTTTACTAACAACTACAGTGCCCAGCTCTTTAAGGAAGTTATTTAACTTTATTTTAAAGTGAAACTATATGCTTGGGACCCAATTTGAAAGATGTACATCTTCAGTAGAGTGCCACAGCTGGGTAGGGAAGTATTGAGAGACGGACAAACACATTGGTGTTTTTATTTGTTTCATGAGATTTGTTGACAAACTGAAACATAAAGAACAATAGCTTTATCTTTTAAAGCACTGGCTCACAAAAAATGTCAAGCCCCCCCCTTTTCTTGCAAATAGTTTTGGTTTTATATCCCCAGGCGTTGAGCTATATAGATGGGTGACAAAAAATAAAAGTTTGCTTCTATACAACTTCCATAATGAGGAGTCACTTGGTTTAGTAAGTATGAAAGTTCAATAAATCTATATACTGCCGTAAGGCAAGGAAAGGCAAGGCAGCTTTATTTGTATAGCACATTTAAGCAACAGGGCAATTCAAAGTGCTTTACATATAACATTAAAGAGCAGTTAAAAACAATAAAAAAATTAAAGAGCAGTTAAAAACGATTAAAAAAATGTAAAACAGATAAAAGACGAGAATAAAATGTACAGTTAACCGAGTCCAACTCGGGCCTCCCATAGTATGGCTTTTCCAGTCACCACATGTTAACCCGATGAACATCAGAGGGAGTGACGTGTGACAGTGCTCTCCAACACCAAACGAGGAATATCTTTTGGAGAAATGGTCTTCCTCCCTCCAGTAGAGCACCCCAGACTTACAGAATCCATGCATGCTAACAAGCTGTTTTGGAGGCTTATGCTATTATTTCCGTTCAACGTTTGCCCTTTGTCTCAACACAATGGTGTGGAAATCCTAAATTTCAAAACCTAGGCCCATTGCATGGGCAATAATCTCAAGAAATTCCTGTCTACTCTGTTTCTTACGCCTAATAAAAAGTGAAAAACAAAAAAAATTGTTAAGAAAAAAAGTGATGTGTTTTTTTTGTTTAATACAAAAGTGTGTATTGTTGAGGGGAACAAGCTTGGATCAATACAGTGACGCTGTTAGCACTTTAGTCACAGCTTCTTTAACATCCAATGTGTGTGGTTTTGTGTGTATATGTGTTAGTTTATAGACGTGCCACTATGTGTATAAAGTCCTGTTTATGTCGCTAACTGCGCTTAAATTGATATTTAACTCTATCCATGCAGTGCAGGGATTTATGCATATGTATGTGCTTCAGTGTGTGTGTGTGTGTGTGTGTGTGTGTGTGTGTGTGTGTGTGTGTACATGTTTGTGTGTAATGATTAGCCTTCTCTTAATGGGAAAATAACGTCAGAGCCACTGGGACATTTAATCCATCTGAGCTGATTCTGTTTCCATCACAGCTATTGATCAACTCCAGTGACAAATCAACAGAGGGGCTACTGGTGTGTGTATGCATGCGTGCGTGTGTTTGTGTGCGTCTGTGCGTGTGTGGTGAGGGGAGCACCTTACGCAGCATTTTACTATGTCACAAACTGAACACCTGCAATGCAACCGGATGCAACAGTAGACTCCAATAAGGTGCCTTCCTTTCTCGTATTTCTCTTTTCAGTCTTTCTCTCCTTTATCCCTTTCCTTATTCATCTTTTTTCTTCTCTTGTTTTGTCTCTATTTTCCTGCTCACACTAATCTTTCCTTCATCCCTTCCCTCCCTCCCTCTCTCTAGTCGTTAAGTGGTATTGGCTTTAAAGGGGCAGCAAATCAGTTGCTGATTAATACTGAATTTTTGGGGCCATTTGTCTGCACCGTTGCCCCTGTCTGTGACACCCGCCCCCCTTTTTTCTCCCTCTCTCTCTCTCTCTCTCTCTCTCTCTCTCTCTCTCTCTCTCTCTCACGGCTCCTCTCGTTCTCCTTCCCTCGGCGGTGATGAATGACCGGGCGATTGCCGAGGGATTAGAGTCGTCACGGTTACCTGTGCCTTGACAAAGTGGTCCTGATTGGTGACCAAGGCACTTCAGGGGGGGTCACATCTCAGAATGGACTAATGTGTGGTTATGTGTGTGTGTGTGTGTGTGTGTGTGTGTGTGTGTGTGTGTGTGTGTGTGTGTGTGTGTGTGTGTGTGTGTGTGTGTGTGGTCAGTTTCAGCTGAAGTTGTGTGTGGTCCGTATTTGTACAGGCAGGGTTAGTGTACGCAGTTTATCATGTTTGTTGCTGTGATAAGGGGCATGGCACTGCTGTGTATATATGTGTGTTTGTATGTGTGTGTGTTTGAATGGGGCAGGGGTGAGCTCCTTCTTCTTCCCGGACGCTGATTCTGTGCGACAGAGATTGGCGAGGTCCTGGCAGCGATGTGACCACACTGACACCCGAGAACCCGGTAAACGGGTGCTAGTGGACACTGATGAATCGGCACCCAGAGGAATCGAACACAAGCCTAATCAGCGCATGGATCCCCTTGCAGCAACATTTTTCAGTTTTGTCCTGCCTTATCAAGTGCAGGCCGTCAGCAATGTCAAATCCCATTGGTCCGACCCCTCTGTCACGTACACAGGTTGGTGATTAGGTGCATTACAGATTATCAAGCAGCGGCTGGGATTTCTGCAGCAGGCCATGTGTTCATAGGTAAGTGTGTTCAGCTGCACAACATGAAAACAACAGTTTTTGATATTAAGGTTGTTAAGTAAGTCAATTTAAGTTTCTTTTACATCAGCTGTGAGAGGGGATGGTTGGTCACAAAGGTCTTTACCTGGATTCTGACTCATAATGAGCATATGATGCAAACAACAGCGCAGAGAGACACCAGGAAGCTGTTGAAATATACGTATGGGGGATTTTCAAAGTGGAACTACAGATGACAAACGTACTGTATATGCTGACATACAGGTCACGAGGGGTCACTGCAAGGTTTGATGAGTATGACAACGATATGAATCACACCTTTACTATCACCAGATCTCAACCTAACTGAACACCTGTGGGAGATTTGGGACCAATGCAGTGGTCTCCATCAAACTCAACACCAAACACCAGATTTGGGGATATGTTTTGGAAGAATGCTTTTTGTCCCTCTAGTAGAATTCCAGATATTTGTGGAATCTGATGGCTTGGATTGGCTGTTTTGGTGGTTTGGATTGCGCAAAAGTGACTGATGTAGTTGTATGAAGATTTAAAAAAGAGAGCTTGGAATTTTCTCACCTCCACACACCTGGCCAATCGTTGGTGGATCATTGGTTTTAGAAAGTTACATCATTTGGCAAGCATCGGACAAGCATTTTGTTGACTTACCATGTAGGTTACTGACCTTTTAAGACAGTTACAGTATCTGAGATGCAGGAAGTAAATTTTACTGTATAACAGATGGAGGCTGTATATTCACATGATGGGACAACTTTTAAGGAAAAGCAAAAGATCAGCAACCTATTTACTTTTAAAAGCTCATTTTGAGGCATCTCAGCTAGGAGCCAGCTTTATTCTGGTCCATAAAGGCATAACTCTGAGCATGTGTTACGTTCCTGCTCATGAAGATGTAGAAATTAGGTCTGGATTCCAGAGGTTGTAGTGTGAGAGCAGAGCAAGTACAGCTTTGGGATAACTAAGTTATTTCATTGCAGATAATTGTTTTAATTATCTTCATAATAACTCTACAAGGATCGTACTCTCAGAAAACACGTGGTGACTTTGCCACTTATTTTTAAACTGGCTCTGATCTTAACTACAACAAGTTAAAAAGTGACTGAAACCTGCATGCCATTTTCTTCCAGGGAACAGGATTTCCTGATGAGACGTGCAGAAGGAAGAAGAGAAGACTTCAGATAAACAAAAGAAGAGGGCCTTTTTCTGGTGGGTTTCTCTGAGAAGCTGTCAGCCAGGGGGATTCGAGGAGGAGGAGAAGATCCCTCCTTTCCCTCCAGGCTACAGAGAGATGAAGGATGGAGAGACGAAGGGATGCGTAGTTTGGTTAGAAGAAGATTATGTCAGGGCAGTAGAGGCTGAGGAAGAGCCTTGACTAATTATAGTCATCTATTACAGACACAATTAAAACCTGGCTAATTTACTGCAGCCCGACGCTCGCACACCCAGCTGATTTATACCAGAGCTCAATGACACCCAGAGGACGCACACACACACACACACACACACACACACACACACACACACACACACACACACACACACACACACACACACACACACACACACACACACAAACTTGCATTAATAAGCGAGGGAATATATTCTAATGGATATGTTTCCTATTTTTCTTTCTTTTGGTGTTTGTATTTTAAAATACTCCATAGGTCTATATTGACATTGTGTCCAATTATCCAACAGCGCAAAGAGTCGGAAAACTTACAGTACCACCTGTGAGTTTAAAAGTGTCTCAATAAAGCGTTTTAATGGGAAACATTTTGATATGTCTTAAGGCATGGTCAAACCAGATTTGAAATGCGATATGTCATGGAGGAATCAATTCATTTCAATGGAATTGACACAATCAGTGGATTTGCTTGTGGGTGTAAAGTAAATCTTTTCACACAAATCCACAACATTCACCAATAGCAAGCCGTGTTGACAGTGCCAACTTTTGAGGGAACGTAGAGCCCAAAATAAAGGAAGCTATCTTATTAGCTCTGTTGCACCATACACTTTTATTTAACCCTTCTTTGTCCCAGTATAAACTGTTCCACAAAAGAGGGATGGTTCGCAGACAGTTACGAGACGAGGAGACCATGGTATAAATACATCTTTAGAATAAACTGTGTAAACATATTGTTACTTTTAGCAAACACGTTAACGATTAGCAAACTTGTTAGCTTCGAGAGCATCTTCCCTCTCTGATAACACTATTTATTGAATTACAATCCCGAGGACAAAATGCCAGGGGGAGTAAACAGCACAGTGCAGATAAAATAATAAGAATCTCTATTTTGACTAACTTGTGGTAGCTGTCTAGTGTATCAGCTAGCTCACCAGCTACACCAACTAGCGTCACGTCATCAAGCTCTGCAGGAATAGCACAGGTGTAACTCTCAATATGAATGATGGTAACACGCACAAAAAACAGGACCTTGAAATTGGCATTAGTAATGTTATCAATTACAACTGTGCTTTTCCTGATATGATGTGTCAAAATGTCATGTGTTAAAAAAGGTCTACACAATACTTTTGCAAGTACTGGAAAGTGTAAATTATCTGATGCTGCCTGTTTACTCAAACTCCTCCTGGTGTTACCACCCCTCACACACACCTACAGGACAGATCAAGTCACAGTGAATGTGTGTGTGGGTGTGTGTGTGTGTGTGAGAGAGAGAGAGAGAGAGAGAGAGAGACACAGAGAGATTTCTATTGGCAGAGAGATGGGCAAAAAGAGACATTCAGAAAGGGAAATGAGGATGTAGGGGGAAGAGAGAAGGAGAGAGGAAGAGAGAGAGAGAGAGAGAGAGAGAGAGAGAGAGAGAGAGCAATATGTCAGCAATTTTTTATCCTCCAATAGGTTATCAAGGTGTTGGGTTGCTGGGGCAACCACGCTCCTCCTCCTGCCAGGATAGGCCATATCTGTCTGCATTTGCTCCTCCCTTGAATTTATCAATCAAGGAAAAATTCTGACAAGAGACCCACCCATCTGGGTGGCTCTGCCAATAGAAATCTCTCTCTCTCTCTCTCTCTCTCTCTCTCTCTCTCTGTCTCTCTCTCTCTCTCAGAAAGCAGCCCTCAGGTGATGCAGCGCTTTAAGGGTTAAGTCGGCAGCATGCTGGATCTCTGCAGAGGTGACAGATGCTTCCTATCCCACCCAGCACCACAGGGGAACCGGAGACACTCAGCATACCAATGAGCCACCGTCTGACACACACACACACACACACACACACACACACACACACACACACACACACACACACACACACACCCGCACGCACACGCACATGCACACACACGCACACACACACACATACACACACCCCCCAACACATGCATATGCTCAGATGCATACACTCTACCTGCTGGGGTATATAAAAGATGTCATATTTATGATAATCATCTGCATTCACATCATTTGAACATCTTCCTGCTTTGTACAACCGGCACTAAAACAAATAGATGGACATGGTTCCCCCTTCCAGCGGGAGTAAGGAAATGTGATCCTTTGTCTCAACACATGACCTGCTATAGAGGGCCACATCACACAGCTATACAGTAGCAGGCACACACACCCACATAAATATACACATGCATGCGGATAAATTCAAACATATGGTACAAACACAGTATATGCACACAAGCAGACGCATACACACGCTATAAAAGTGACAGCTGTCGTTATGATGGAGCACTCGGAGAAGAGGAAGTGAAGGCTTATCCACCGCGCAACATGGTGTCGAGAAGACCTGCTATTCATTTTCAGCTTAATATGTTCCAGCCCATTGGAAAAACATTGCAGCATATAATGTAAGCAATTTCATATGCGCACACCACCTCTCACAGCTTTCTCTCTGAAGCGCCCAGCAAAATGAAGAGACCAGATTTAGCTGATGGTTGACTGATTTCAAAAATAACACATAGCCTGGGAGTATGTGTGGGTAGATGTCTGCTTGGTTTTGTGTGTGTGTGTGTGTGTGTGTGTGTGTGTGTGTGTGTGTGTGTGTGTGTGTGTGTGTGTGTGCACATAAAAGCATTTGCATTTGAGTTCATATGGCTATGGGTGAGTTTGTGTGTGTGTGTGTGTGTGTGTGTGTGTGTGTGTGTGTTAATTAATCTGATGCCATTCATGTCTCCGTTATGCATCTCTGCACATTCACTCTCCGTCGCAGCATCACTTGATTGTAGTGTTTATCCACCAAAGCAGCACAGATGATCAGCAGAGTGACACTGGATGAATGTCTCTACCATCACAGATGCAAATATGATATAAACATATAAAACACACACACACACACACACACACACACACACACACACACACACACACACACACACACACACACACACACACACACACACACACACACACACACACACACAACACATACATATCCGGCATTGCTATTTGAAAGACCTAGTCATTTTCTCTTTGAAAACAAAACATCAGTTTGTATGTGCACGTACGTCAATGCCATATGATGAATACAAGTATTTTTCTTGCTGATAAAAATACTCACACACTCACATACATGCACACACACATACACAAACAAGCACAGTGAGCCCCAGCCGGTCCCCTAGCATCTTTATATGGGTAAATAAATGGTGTGCTTGGCAGTGGGTAAATGCGTGTGCTCTCAGCCTGCGGGCCCAGATGGCAGCCCAGTCGTTTGCTTTACCTTGTTTTGTTTAATTACTACAATCAACTCTCTATTTCTTCAATTAATCACCACCAACCTGTTCCATTATTCTCTCTCTCTCTCCCTCTCTCTCTCTCTCTCTCTCCCTCCTTCTCTCCCTCTCTTCTTGCTTATGCACACACAGAGATACACACATCAAATATAGAAACATGGCAATACACAAAGACATGTCAATATTAACAGAAAACACAAGGAAGGCAGAAAGAAAAACACACACACACACACACACACACGTGGATGTGGCCCCTGTCAAGATATTAGCATTTTAAATGATTCAACTTTATATGAACCTTATGAATAATAATTTAAAAAAAGAACACAAGCAGCCAGCCGTGGCAACACAGTGATGGGATGGAGAGATGAAGAGGGGGAGGATTGGAGCATCAAGGCAGCCTGGAGGTGGATGACAGCGGCCGGGCACACGAGAATAACTGGGCGGAAAGCACTTCATTACGTCCTTTTATTCCGTTATAATCACCACACGGCCATCACTCCTCGGCGAGACCGGGGCTCAGCCATTGACACGAGGATTGATGCACCGGAAACGCGGGGCTCCTGCAACACAATAAACAACACCATTAACCAACGTGGCCCGGTCGACGCCGTAAACAGTTCATATTAATTATAGTCTGGCCGAAGCGCGCCTCCATGTTGCATTTAACCCGCCCTAATATGACGACAGACACGAAGATTGTCAATTATAGTTGTATGTGTAGATCATCACGGATGCAGGTTTAGCAGCTTGTAATAGAATTAGATGGAATCAATTTGAAACACAATGCGAGGCAGAGATGAATTGATGTACAAGCAGGCCTGAGTAATTTCATCATCAAGCAGCGTTTAGGAGGCTTCTCCAAGTAAACACTTTAATAGGCCTACACACTTCAGAAAGTGGCTTTGCTTAAGAGTAGCACTTTTGTGAGCGTCTTAGGTCCTTTGTGTTGGGTGTGTGTGTGTTGTTGATGATGAGGTAGCCTATATGAAAAATCGCTGATGCTACAGACCTAATCACAGTTGTATCCCGAGTATGAAGACATTAAAGTGCATTTAGTGTGGAGCCTTTCTAAATGTGATCTCCGGATCTCTGTGTTACAGTTTTGGCAACTAAAATGTGACATTAGGGCACAAATAACGCCTAGTGGGAACTTGATCACAACACACCACCATCCTGTCAGGTAAAAGAGTGAGGAAGCCACTTGTTGTCTTCTACTGCCATCTACAGATCAAAGTGCGGTACATCCTCCACTTTTTAAATGCTGAAAAATCCCTAATGCTTCCTAATTTCTTTTCTTTTCTTTTTGATGTTTCTAACTATGGTACAGTATGGATCTGCATCTATATCTTCTTACGGCAAGCAATTTTCATTTTATTAAAATCTTTGTTACCTTATTAGCTATTTTTTGACTTAATTTCAAAAAATGATGTTAATTGATTTTATTTCAGTTTTCATCTTTAACTTATCTTTCTGTTTTTTAATTTGTCCTTTGTCTTGATAGTCCTTTCTTTTACTGAAGAAATGTTGATATGTCACAGTAGGAAATGCACATCTGTAAATAATAAAATGAATGCTGGCTGAATTCCATTTAGATGTGTCAGTTTCAGGATCCCGTACTGCCAAACTGTCATGGGAGTGTTCCTGGGAATAGAACGGAGCCATCATTAGGCTAATGTTATTAGTAACACCTGTGCATTTTCTACTTTAACAAATCAAGATGTCTTGGACTTTCTGTATATTACTTATTCATGAATAAATGTGAGAAATTATCCAGAATTCAGCTTCAATTAATTTGCCCTGCGAAAATGGGAGATTCCTACAATGTGTTGATGTCATTCAAACCGCAGCTATAAGGGTTTCGACACAGCAAAGTTTACACTGGATGTAAACTGTCCTTGTCCTGCACTGACAGGAAGAATCTTCTGTAAACAGGGATCATTGACATGCATCTGTCCAAGCCAACATCATTTTGCTCAAGAGTTTCTGCTGTTACTTTCATGGTCACAAAAGCTAAAATATAGTTTTTTTTTGTCTGTAATGATTTACAAGCCTATACATGCTCACCAAGCTATTAGCAAAGGTATTTTCTGTGTGCTCTTTGACCCCATGGAAGCAGAAATATTCAGAGGAAATATGGGCAAAGGATTGACCTACTCGAACCCCTACATGTAAATTTTCAAAGCCATAAAAACTTTGATATCCATTTAAACGGAATGTAAAAGTTAACATATGGCCATTAAAGAGCATTAAAACTGTTGTTCATGTTTACTCAGCCCTCCCCAAAGGCTACATGCAGAGCACAAACTGCACCACTCCCTGCTTACATGTCCTTTATTTCTGCACATTGATATCAGGATGAAACAATGCAATGATTTTGTGTCACTCTATCTTCAAAGCGATTGTGTCCATTCTCAGACGGATTGAATAACGGCGAGGAATCTTTTGTTTGCTTGCATTATAAACAAACTGTTAAATATTCCAGCGCAACGATGCATCTCAGGCCATCTGGGAAATACTATCCCTCACACTGTTAACAGAATCTGTAAATATTGTGTCAAGCCATTGTATCATGTCAAACATTTTTGGAGCAGAATGAATTGGGGATGGCAGCTTATATTGTAAGCTGTGGCTATTTCCTCACGTGTTGTGTATTTCCTCAGACATTTTCAGCTTTATGATTTCCATTGATTCAAAGTTTGAAACTGCTTAATGCAACATTAAGAGTGGAAAATTACAGATTACTGTTCATTTTCAATATCAATATAAGGTGAAATACTGCCACAGAATAAACTGTAACTGCGCTTCTCTAATCACATTAAGTAGACAGTAGACAGTAGACAGTAACACAGTCACAGCCAACATTACTGTGTTCAACTTGGTCCAACACAATGTGGCTTTGGCCTACATGTGCAACCCTCAGTTATAGGCACTAACCCCCACCTTCTCTGCTTTCTTCCCTGTCTCTCTCTCTCTCTCTCTCTCTCTCTCTCTCTCTCTCCCACACACAAGCACATATCACACACACACACACACACACACACACACACACACACACACACTTAAAACCTTTTGCCTTTAGCCCTGTTAAACTCAGGATATGAGTCCTGAGTGAGAGCAATAAAACCAGTCCAATAAAACAGTCTTCTGTTTCTCCTGCAGCTCCTTCTCTTCTCTGTACTGTATTGTGTTGTACGTAGTACCAGCACTTTCAGTGACCAGAATGCAAATTTAATCCGGCTCACTTGCAAATACTTTAACTTTAGCTCTCATCCAAAGCAATTTACAATGAGTCAGCACATACAGGGTTTAAGTGTTTTTGTCCAATGACACACCACAAGGAGGACTGATTCTGGGATCAAACATCTGCAGACACAGGACAGTCTTTAATTGTTGCAATTTAAAGATACATAATACATAATTATCAACATTTAGAGGACTATTTCACCAGAGGCCTCCAAACATGAATATTCTGAACATGTAAGAGAGAATTCATAGGAGATACAAAATACTTACTATGATAAGATATAGCCTACACTCAGCGTTAGTTGCTGCACATGTACAACAAAAACTTGTAGGTCTATAGGCCTATTATGCTGTAATGATATAATGATGATACTGAGATACCATTCAGTATTATAGATTACTGAATCCTTATAGGATTTGGTATAGTATTTTGTCAAGTAATACAGAATCTCAGCACTCACATGTGACAGTGTCATTGCGTTTTTTCCGTCGGTAGAGGGCAGACTTGAATGAATAATTCTCGCAGGAACAGTGGAGCGCGCCTGGAGCTCCAGGGAGCGCGCAGCCGCAGACTGCCTGCCTGCCGTCCTTCCTGCTTGGATATTCCGCCTCTGTGTACGTCGTCTCGCCGCCGTGCCGTGCCCGGGTGAAGAGTTCATGGTGCGGGCTCCTCGGCGGATGATGCGGGGCCCATGTCAGAGTCTAATCTCATTTTGCAGCGCGGTGAGAGCGACATGTTATATTAGCCTACTGGAATCAGAGAGGGGGCAAGAAAGCATGCCAATAAACAAAAGTAACGGGCAGGCTCTCATTTATAACTATTAGGAACACTTAACCTTATGGTCAGGTTATGGTTATAGATAAATCCACTAGCCATTTACTGCAACGTTTTATTGAGAGGCTACATACTGAATCATCGATATTAGATTTTAAAATAACAGATATTTTATTGAGCATATTTGCATCTTTTAGTGTCCACTGCAACTTATGATGAAATAGACTCACACACACACGTGCGCGCGCGCGCCCGCAAACACACACACACACACACACACACACACACACACACAGTCAGATGCATTGACTTATTCCAATATTAATGTACTGTTGATCAGACTGTCCTTAAAACTTCACTCTGCAGTAGCCTACTCGGTGCACCTGTTCCCTGTTTCTTCGAATAGGAAGCTCCATCACACACATGGACACGCACGCGCGCGCGCGAACACACACACACACACACACACACACACACACACACACACACACACACACACACACACACACACACACACACACACACACACACACACACACAAACACAAAGCCACAAATTGTACCATAGTGTCAGAGCCAAACAGGGTCTGCTGTGTCCTTCAGTGTAAAGCTGCACTTGAATGATAATGGCCAGTAGGGAGCACTCTGTGAAATCATAATGACCTATCTCCCATGAGTTATATCAGGATTTGTCCATATGAATTATGTTTCTGCATCATATGCATACATTTAGGATGATAAAGTCTACTTTTTTTGGTGCATCAGAGGGGTTTTGTGGTATGTGCGTGCAATGGAAAGAGAAGAAATTGCTTCAGATAAGAGAGTAACAGTGGTCATTGTGTTTTTTGTTTGTTACTATTCATAAGAACAAGCTATCTTTTGGTTGTAATGTCCCATGGTCAGATAGATATCTGATTTTGATGCAATGTGTTTTGGCAGAGAATGACAATACATTAAACAATAAACTGAAGGATTACTGTGCAAGGGGGCATTTAAAAAATGTATCATATGTCATTGGAAGTCTCTTTTATAACCCTCCCACATAGCCAAATTTTTTTTGCATTCTTTAAAAAATGTATGTAGGGTGAAATCCTTGAGACAAGAGTCTCAAAGAGTTGAATGTTACTGCACATAATAGCCTTAGATTTCTGAGTATTAATCTCTTGTAAAATATAACTATGTAGTTTTGAATACAGTGGAAAAATATTTACAACCCTTTATGAATTTAGAGGGAAACGTTACTGCTTATAAGTCCTCGATAAATCCTTCCACTATCAAATCTGATGATCTGCCTCTACATGAAAATCCTCCACTAATAAGAACTAATGTTGTTTCACAATTATGTGACAACTCCATACATTACATTTGGAATTCTCAGATTTTCTCTGAATACAGCTTATTTTAGATTTACAATGGCGGTTTTTACAGAGAGAGAAGTCACAGAGAGCTCCTCAAATTCAGCGTGAGTAACTGCTGTTCCAAATTTCCACCAGTAGTTTGCAGCAGAGGACTAAAGCTGTGGATCATGGCTTCATCCAAGTACTCACTTACACCTCCTCTGCTAACATCGCCTGCATCTTTATCTCTTCGGGGCACAACATGCCACTAAGTTACATGTTTTGTTGATGCAACTAATTTATTTTAGAGTGTGTCACATAATATATTATGTTATGCTATGTTAACACTTTAGCAGCTGTGCACATTGAAATAGCAATAGATAGATAGTGTCTCATAGCAGAAAAAGAAGGCAGAAAAATATTGGTGATCCACTACGTAAAATATTTTCCAGATTGCTTAAATATGAACCTCTATTTCTCTTTTGCACTGATTAGGCTAATATACTCTCTCTCACACACACACACACACACACACACACACACACACACACACACACACACACACACACACACACACACACACACACACACACACACACACACACAGAATAAGAGAACGAGACAGACACTACAGGCTGTGCTGCATGTGTCACCAGTCAGACCCAGACTGCACTTCCTGCTCACCAGACAACTATCGCCCTGTAGTGACACACACACACACACACACACACACACACACACACACACACACACACACACACATACACAAACATACGCACACACACAAACACACACACACACACACACACACTAGCAAGAGAGCCGACACCAGATGGAGGTGCTGACATAGACAGAGCTGATAGCAGGGTTACCCTCATCATTCCCACTTACACACTGATGACTTTGGGCCTCACACACACACACACACACACACACGCACACACACACACACACACACACACACACACACACACAAGTCAGCGTGTTATCTGTGGTCATTGGCCCCTGCTCGCGTCACACTCCTGTCCCCTTATCAGCACCTCTTTGCCCTGAGCTGTATTGCTCATCCTCCTGAGAGAGACGCAGAGACACTGAGACAGAGCGAGTGTGTGTGTGTGTGTGTGTGTGTGTGTGTATGTGTGCCTGTCTGTGTACATACAGTATGTGTGTTTGTGGAGAAAGGGGTAGACGTGTGGTTGCCTGGCGAAGTGATGGAGGGAGGAAGTGTGGAAAGATAGTGTGGGTGCAGAGGGCAGCAGACAGACACCCAGCCTGGCAAGAGAGACGTTGTGATAGAGGACGGCGAGTGAAACTGGAGAGGATGTGTGGTCTGATTACTGAGGCGACTGTGTTGACGGCCAGATGTGCTACACCTCTGTATCTCTCCCTCAGTTCGCCTGCTCTAATTCTGTCTCTCTTCAGCAGTCTGTACTTGGTCTTCTCACTAACTTTGACTCCTGGCCTTTTGCTCAGCTCTGTATCCTTCCTGCTGCAGGGCCCCTTCTGCCTTCATTCTTTCCCACAGCCGCTCTCACTCATCTGTTGTGTCCTCATCCCTTTTTCTGTAACTATCTCAGACTTTACAGTTAAAGCAAGACATTCTGGAATAGATCAGTTTTGCTGTTTTTAGGGGTGGAAAAATAAGTTATAAGTTGCATGGACATGTTCTGTGTAAATCTCTGTTTTTTACCTCAGAGATCCTCTCCTCTCTACCCCCCCTCCACCTCCCGCCTCTCTCTGAACATTTAGCTCTAACAAGTGCTCTCATAGTTAATGAAATTTCCCTGTCTCTGCTCAAATTTCTGCGATTAATCTTACTGTCCCTTCTCCCACTTCTCATCCTCTCACCTCTTAATAACATCCCTTCCCCTCCTAAGAGAAACAAGCCTTCCTCTCTCCCTCTCTCATCTCTTCTCTATCTTTCTCCTCTCTCTCTATTTAACCCCCCCCCCCCTTATTTTAATTTGCCTGTGTGTAATCATATGCACCAGAAAAGAGAATGAGGAGGAGGAAGAGGAGGAGGAGGAGGGCTGGGCCAACATTTGCCTAAGGCTCCGCAGCCTGGATCAATAAGTGGTCTTAAGTTTATCTGATTTTTATCAGCGGAGCCGACAAGGGGGCAGGTCGATGGGCTGTGCCCACGTCAAGTTGACCTTTTCAGGGACGACGGCAAGAGAGCTCCCCTTGGGACCCCCACGGTCCCCTGTCACCGTCTGACTGGCACAAGTCTGTTGCGCTCAACGGCAAAGTCTGCAGAGACGTCTATATCAGTGACCGGCGCGGCTGACAGGGCCTGGCTGTTGTATTTATAAACTGTCCTTTGGCCGTGACACTTTGCCAATGATCGGGCCCTAATGTATGCAGGCAAATCTCCTCGGTGCAAAAATGAAAGCTAATAGAGTCATTAGCCGCTAATTCAAGCCGGGATACCTTGTATAAATTGGCTTACTTTGTAAAGCCTTCCCTCGATAATACCCTCACTCCTCACCCCGCCACTCTCCCCCTGTCTCTCTCTTTCATCTCTCACCCAGACCACAGCATAACTTCATACACACTCTGAGCACACACATTATTTTAGTGCCTAAATGGTTGATGGTGTGTGTTTGTTTAATGATGTGTGAGGCAAGATATCTAATGTGTGTGTGCTTGCGAATGTCTGTGGTGCAGAGCAGAGGTTGTTTCCACCTCCATGTAAAATATACTTACTCAATGTACCAGAGATGTTACACTGAAGAAGTAAGCATGTGCATATATGTGTGTATGAGCATGTATGTCTGCATGTGAATGTGTGTTGCCATCCTGCCATCAGCGCCCCAAAGCTGTTAGTGCTGATGTGTTATTGTGCCGCCTGATGGCTGATTATGACATTAAATGTTTATGATCATTGATCAGCGATAGCCATTTCATATCCTCACTGGCCACTACTTAACGGCATACTGATGGATGCACAATAATCTCCAATACGACTGAGACCTGCACACGCTGCATTTAAACGTGCACACACAAGCACATATGCAAACACACACAGGCACTTAGACACATACAAAGACCCATAAGTCCAGGCTCTTACAGTTATACACAAACATTAGAGGATGCATTTATTTATTGGTCGACTGCCATTTTCTTTGCTCATTCTGTTTACATCTCTTCAGTACATCTTGTGCTCAATTCTTTAAAATATTTAAAAGCTGAATTGTTAGTGGATACTGCATGTTTATTACTAACCACACAGGAATTGTAAAGCAGTCGGACACCACTTTGTCCAGTTTTCTTATAGGTTACATTTAACTCATTAGGGTGTGATCACACAGGAAACTTTGTTGTATGGGCCTGCAAAGCACAGTATCCCCACGCATAACGTCCATATTGGACCAACAATTGGTTCCAACACAGGAAGTAGTCTGCCCTTTATGTAGTAAGGATGGAAAGTAAAAGTGTGGAGGTCAGGGTGGTGGATGGTCATGCATGTTGCTAACCTTTTTATTTACCTAAATTACTATCTTTCCCTAACGGCAACCAGGTGTTTTAGTTGGCTAACCCTAATCACTGTTTATTTGCCATAACTTTCCCTAATCTCAACCATAATGTGGTTGCCATGCATAATAGTGCAGAAAGTAATAATAATAATAATAATACATAAGTTTTATATAGCGCTTTACATAGAACTCAAAGACGCTTTACAAACAAAAGAAAGAAAGAAAGAAACAAACAAACAAGATGAGTGATTATTGTAAATTGTAAAGTGAGGATTTTAATAATGTTGGCATTGGACATGTTGCTGAATCTTCCAATTTCAGTGTTTCGTCTGTTTTGTACAATGGTGGGGCTCCTCCTGGATACGGTACTTTTTTAAGGATATGTTCCATGTTGAATAGGTCCAAACTTAGCTACAAAAGACAGACAAGGCATGGACTGGAGTGTCTCTAAACTTCTCTTAGGGTTACCAGGAGAGTCATTTTAACTCTAGCATACTATATGAAGAAATATTTAAAAAAAACTTCTGCTAGGGAATGTGTATGTGGAATACTGTGGCAGCAGTGGGCAGCTCACAGGTGTGGATATGTCTAACTGTAGGGCTGTGAAGCAGGTAGTAGCTGGAAAAAGAGCATGCATACTCAGCAAAGTCCTTCCCAGGATAAAAAAAGGTTGTAAGAATAAATCTGTGAGTCTGACTTATTTCATTAGACTTTGAAATGTTTCAGTGGAGACCGAAAAGATAATAAAAATATGTTTAGGGGAGTTAGGTGAGCTGTAAATTTAAGCTTGCTACCAAGCTAGCCCGAACAACCACTATATAAGCCTTTTTATGATGTGACTTATTGGACATTTGAACAAGCTTTCCATTTGAGTTATCGTGAAGTTAAATATATAATGCCAATGACATATGCAGAAGCTCATGGAAGAAGACCAGGCCAGCTTTTTAAAAGAAGATCAAAAATTCCTGCATGTTTTCTCTGGAAAAACTCACAGTCCTGACAGCAGGTCCAGGAAACATCCCACATGCCTTATAACAGCAGGCAGCAGATGGAAAAGGCAACGTGGAATGAGAAAATCTATTTCTAGACACCCTGGGAGTCACATATGGGAATAGGATCAGAGACTTAACTCTTCATTAAGATAGTTAATCATCTATATTATTAACAATATGAAAAACTGAAACAATTGTGTTTGGCTCAAATTGTAGAGCTCGTGAGACAGGCTGACCAGATGTTCATTAATCTGATCATCTAAATAACAAATCATCCCCAAAACTTTGGAAGGCACTTTCACTTTGTCATGTGAAGAAATCTGCTTTCTGTGGGTGGAAAAGGTCCCTGAAATGAGCTGAAAAGTGGTAAAGGAGGAGTTATCTTTGGTTAAGACTTGAATGAAAGATACTTGTACTTGATGCCTTTGATCTGTATACATGAGGAACACTAACTGAGAATCAAAAGCAGAACACAGCTCACCTCATTGCACCCTCTAATTTGAATATGCAATCAAACTTTTCCCTGACTTTAAGAATTGCGAAATAAATAATTAAGTAAATCTAATTACTTATTTAATTATTTCATTAATCATGTGCTCACACATTTCCTTCCCCTCCATTCGTCATGCAGCTCAATGGCTTCATTACGGATCAATGTGGAGCCGTCCACATCAAGAGTCGCACTGTCATCGTCAAGATTAATCAAGATGTTGCCTGCATGCAGAATGGGCCTCGGAGCCATTGCTATGGTAACCAGCGTGTAACACTGGAAGCAATCTGAAAGTGTTGAGAGATGTCACATAGTGATTGAATGTTTGCATGAACTAACTGGTGTTTAAATTTAAGAAAATGCAATGTTTCTAACTTTTCTTTCTTTTGTTTTTTTTGTGTGTGGGTGAATCAATAAGAAATTATTGTATTTTTTTATTGGTTCAGTAATAAAATTAAGAAACTGATTCAGTCAGTCCTTTTACCTTTCTACAAGATGGTCAGTCGTAACAAAAATGCAGCACAAGTATTGTACACTGAATATAGCATCTGCATTTACTACATTCAGCTGATACACTTGTCAGAGCAACTGTCCAGAGCAAATGTAAGCCAACATAACAAAACATCACAATAACAGCAAAATAATGAAAAAAGAAATGTGGGGTTTGGTGGCCAAAGTCAAAGCTAACAGCACAATCCAGTGCAGGGAGGAAAATCTGAAGGAAGGTAAGTTGGCTGGTACAATTGTTTGCCACTAAAACTTGGATGTCACTCTGCATTCCTGACTGTGGTGAGAAAATTGTTTCAAGGTTAAAAGATGAAGAAAATTTAAATACCACCTGTATGATAGTATAGACAGAAGAAAGGGTGTGCAATTCCAACCTGATCTCACAGAAATACATGAAATGACCATGGTGGCATGTAATGTGTTGAAATGTAATGTGTAATGTGGTGCTGGAACCACAGAAACAATGGCAATGGAAAGTCAATTAGGATAATTTGTCGTGGTGAACACACAAATTCCCTGGTTCAGCATAGCCCTGTCTCAAAGTCCACGTAGGGTCAAATAAACAAGGGACACTAAACCAGGAGACCGCTGTTGAGATCTCTTTTCCTAAACCTAAACAAGTTTATGTTGCCTCAACCTACATTTTCATAGTGCTTGCATTATTTGGTGGTGACATATTTGTAACACATTACATGCCAATATCACGTAATACAGTGTTTAGAGGTCGTGGATAGCTAGCTGGTTAGCATGATCATTTCAGTAGATATCGCTGCAACACAATACAGCTTACATACGTCTTTGAATTTAATGCCCAGTGTGTAACATGTTTAGTTGTTCATTATCAAAATCTTTGTTGCCCGTTCACAAACTTGATATTTACCGCCACCATCAATTCCAAGTATTCCTTTTGGCTTGAAATTTTACATTTGCATGCACATGAACTGGGGTAGACGCTCCATATTCATGCGCCATCTTGAAATACGTTAGCCGGTAAGGGACAAACAGGACATACTGCTCCGCCTTTCACGTTTTCGCTGTCACATGATAAACTCATATGTGCTGCTAATGCTACTAATGGGTATTTCTCCGAAGGGCTGTTTCTCCAATGGCAAACAGAAATTCATGGTTAATTATTATGCAGAATGTCATCATCGGACCTTCCTACTGAGGCAAAGGCATGACCCGTCAAAACTCTGCCTCTGATTGCCTTACCCTGATATTCTTACCCTAGCCTTAATCTCACTCCTCGTACCTTCGCCATAAAGGACGGTCCGATAACGTCATTCTGCATAATCATTAGCCACGTGCTTCTGTTTGGGAGAGGGTGTAGCTATTTTTAGAGAAATGGCCGTTTGGGGCAATGTGCATTTGCTTTCAGGAAAACTGTTGGACCAATGGGCTTTTGGCCCAATGGGAACAGTGGAACAATGGGCAGTCCCCATTAGTTTACATTGAAACATGCAACAGATCACAACAGGAACAGCAAGCTAGTTAGTGATGCTACAGTTGTCATGCCTGTTAGCATTTCAAAGTTATAGATCTTACTATTTTACAATCTGTTGACAGAGAAGGCATTGAAATGGTTAAAGTTTGACCGGAATGATAGGAAATAGCTTTTTTGACAAAAATTTGGATAGAAATCTTTGAATAATAATTGTATGCTATTTTGTGGTGCAGCCCTGCTTCTCGGTACACGTGAATGCCAGCTGCAACAGATGTTCCAGAGCATAAGACGGCCTGACCGTGAACAGTTCCAGCTGATGCATTAATGTGTGTGTGTGTGTGTGTGTGTGTGTTTGTGTGTGTGTGTGAGTGTGTGTGCACGTTTGCATAGTGTGTTTCAATCTGCAAGTGTCTGTGTGTCTCAGAGTGTAGACGAGAACAAACACAGGAGCTGCAAGACGAGAGAATAGACGAGAGAGGATGGGAGGGAGAGATCTTCCTTGTTATATTCTAAATTCCTCGTTTATTTGTTTGATTAATTTGCGACGGCGTTCTGTAACCCCGTTCTGTCACATGCCTCCTTCACTAGGGTTTATTTTAGCAGGGTGGTAAGTGGCCCCATAATGTCACCGTAATACTGGGTCAGGATTTTACGAATGGAGGGATGGGACTAAGGGGAGAGAGAGAGAACAACGGATGAGAATGTGTGAGTTAGGAGGAGGAGAAAAACATCCCTCGTTCATCTTCCCGAAAGTGAGTGTTAAAATAACACCTGGCCTGAGTGGATTCACTGTGGGTGTGCTGGAAGGATCTGCACAGCAGGCTAACAGGAACTGTCAGAGGAGATGCGCACAGACTCACTGAGAGGGAAGCTAAAGCTGATATTTAAAGTGAAAATTCATATTGCTAACCCAAATTTAAGGGACCTGAACCTGCAAGCCTTCATCTGTCAATATCCTCGAAGGTCAAAACCTCTTGGTAAAGATGCAAATTATTGAAAATGTACCATTTCACAGGGCTGTGTGTGTGTGTATGCATACAATTTTGTCTGCGTGTGTCTCTGAGGTAGATGCTAGAGTTTAGAGGAATAGAGGGAGAGACATCTTGCATATTCAACGCTCTGTCGCCTGGCTGTCATCCGCCAACTGAGCGGTGAGGAGATAGGGAACTAGTCAAATTACCGGCCATGCTCGATTCTGTCTCCCGCACTGACAAGTCTGTCAGAGATGGGATTTAATCTCTTAATAACGAACAGGGCTGGGGATGTTTTTTTCTTACATCTCTCACTCCTCCTCTTACTCTTTTTCCTTTGACCGCCTTCTGATCACATCTGGTCATGTCGACAAATCACACGCATTTTCGAAAGAGAAATATCCATGTCTGAATATCTTATATTCCCCACTCTCTTCCTCTGTATCTCTCCATTCCTCCATCTCTCCCTCTCTAATACAAGCTGTCGTGCTAGATCATGATTGATCAGGGCCTTAGTGGCCAATGCCAGCTCTCCCTCTCCCCTCTGCGGAAATGAATGTGGATCAGATGCGCTCCAGCTATGAAGTTGGACGCTGAGTTATTGGTGACTCGAGCTAGAGAGAGGAAGAGAAGGAGAGATGAAAATGAGGAGGAGGCAGATGAAACAAGATGAAAATCTACTTTGGGATGTATCCGCTCTTAGAAGTTTTGCGATTTCCGAGAGGACTTATGAAACACTTGAATTCATAAAAACCAACTCCTAGTGGCTGTGATATGAGAACAGCACTTACTTACCTGCATTTTTATTTCTGCTTACCCTTAAACACTTTGCACATATGCAGATGACAGACTACTTTGCTTGATGTCCTTTTAATAATGGTAATACACTAATGCAGTATCATAACAACCAAAACAAATACTTACATTGTCCAAGTAATCCTACAACTATGAATTTTAAGGCCTTACCTTGCATCAAATGAAGTGCTTGTCATATAGTCTAAGATGATCTATAACCCCATTATTAGTGGCACAATTGGGAGGGCTGTGTTCATTGCAGCTGGATTCTCACAATATCACAAATTCACGAGAGAATCTGATCACAAAAAAAACACAAAATCCATCTTGTAATGCATTTCTGTCTGAGCCACAATGACTCGGACCAATCATTGTCCTGTGAGGAGCTACTGGCAGCTATAGGTGTTGTTCAGGTGTGTGTGCAGACAGGGAGAGGCGACAATTTGTCTTACTATTTGTCTGACAATTTGTCTGGAGCTTAAACATAGACACAGAGCGCATTTAAGTCCTGCCCCCATTTATTCACTACCAACAATGCAAAGAACGCATAGCTTAAGTTTTTTATAAGCTTTTATGAAGACAAAAGAGGATACAGACGTGAAAATCAACAGAAAGAATGGGGGAGACACTAATCCTGACACTAAGCTAACGTAATGTACGACATTACGTGTTAGTTAAACTTCCAGACATAGTTAGCCTATAACTAACATTTGACTTGGTAACGAAATGCCTGTTGCAAACGAAGCGTCGGACATAATGTTAGCTTAGTGTCAGGATCCCACAGTCTTCCCATTCTCGCTGCTGATTCCTCACATCTGTATCCTGTATACTTTTGTCTTCGTAAAAGCTTAGTTTTAGGGGCAGCAGTTTATGAAAACTTAAGTCATAGGTTATTTACCCTGTTTGTAGTGAATTTCACTGCACAAAAAAAAAAATATTACCACACATCAGCTTTTAGGCATTTTTCTGTTGTTTGCTAGCAGTCAAAATTGACAGGGAGGCACCTTCACGCAATACAAGTTAATGGAGAGGGGAGAGTTGTTCCCCCCCAGGTAGGCGTGGCTTTCAGAGTATGACGCAATGTGTTCTGTCTCTATGAATGGTCCACACCTCTCACCTTCAGGGTTGCAGCTGTCCCCCCACCCAATCTCTTCATTCCCGTATGGCACTCACTATTGCGACAGACTCTGGTGATTAATGCCCCAGGAAATGAAAGTGTTGCCAGGGACGATGGGAACATTGTAACTTCCTGTGTTCTGCGGGAGCTGGAATGCTTTGGTGTCCGACATCGAGCCTTTAGCTAATTAGCTAAATCAGCTCGCTGGGGCTTAATTAGAAGCAGCTCGCAGACACACCCGTGTCCAGGGGCTCTTTAATTACCCTCAGGTTCATTAGAAGAGTAGGGCCTCCAGCTCTAATTAACTGGCTCTGTGCACTTATAGGCGTGTGTGTGTGTGTGTGTGTGTGTGTGTGTGTGTGTGTGTGTGTGTGTGTGTGTATGTGTGTGTGTGCTTTTTTTATGTGTGTATGAAAGTGTGTTTGTCACCCATATGAAAACTAAAATTAAAAGACCCACTTAACTGTGCTGCAAATATGGTGAACAGAGCACAACTTTTCATTTAGACTCAGCAGGGCAGAGGATAGAAAAGGTGGATGAGAGAAAGAGAGAGAGAGAGAGTAGTGAAAGACAGGGTAGATAACTGGATAAGAGATTGTAATAGAGATTTCTACTGCCAGTGAGTGACAGCTTTGTAGAGGAGTAGAAAGGGGATGGAGAGGCAGAGTGAAAGAGTGTAACAGAGTGTGTGAGAGGAAGTGATGAAGATGGAAGGAGAGAAATGGTGCCAGTCTTGTGTAAAGGAGGAGTGTGTTATCTGTCCTTTCATGGTGGTTGTCAGCCAGAGAGGCCAAATGCCTTCATGTTGTCTCACCATGGACAAACAGCAGTAATTGCAGAGACAGGGTGATGGAGTGACGACACACTCACACTACAGTGCACAACATTATATACACACAGAGAGCTGCAAAAGCATCGGTACACATCTTCTCTTTCTGATTGCAAAATATTTACTTAGTACTCAAAAATATAGATTTTACACCTAAAGGCTTGGAATTGCTTATCAGAAAAACAGAAAATAGAACAGAAAATTGTTAAAAAATACTCTTTTTCCATAGCAGACATTTCAATTTAGTTTTAGAAGGAAAAACATAGGTGTTAGTGATAGCGGTTACAATGGCTCTGTTCTGTTCAAGTGTCCCAGTAAGCCATGATAGCGTGACAATGAGCCAGAATGCACTAACTAGGACCCCGAAACTGACGCAGTTAAATGGAATTCAGCCATCATTATACAGTATTTCATTTTTTACAGCTGTGCTTTTCCTACTGTCCCACATATCAAAAAGTCTTCTGTGAAAATGGACTATTAAGACAGATAAAAGACAAAGGAAAGATTAATAAAACAGAAAGATAAGCAAAACACGAAACATGTAAAAATCCAACATATTAGGCTTGCATCCACACTAACATTTTCACGAATATCTTAGTCCACGCTGAAAAGCCTGAATAATAGAAAATCGTGCTCTCTTGGTCAGCAAACATAAAAAATGTACATCACAGCCAAAAATGTAAGGATGTTGGTAAACCATAAAAGAAGTGACAGTAACACGGCTGGTTAACTCTGCTGAGTCTGTCCCCACACTAACCATGCTAACTTCTATACTGTTTTAATAACTGAAGTCTTTTTGATTTTGTTGTTCTCATTGACCTATTTTTCAGTTTCATCCAAAAAAGGATGACATAGTGTTGCAATTACTGCTCATAAACCTCTGTTAACCAAGGCAAACAGTGATACCTGGGCTGCTCCATTGAGACATTGATTTTTATGATTGTAGAGTCGTTTGACAAAATAAACATGACAGGTTAATGACCACAGCTGTGTGATGAGTGATCACAGCTTTGAAAAGCTCCATTCTCAGGTATGAAAAATACAGGCGTAGTGTGGATGAAGGACAAAAGCAGAGAGTGTGAAAATATTTGTTGCTAAATAATAACATTCAACTGTTCATGAGCCAGCCCTGTCGCCATTATGTTTTTTTTTATACATCACAAATACGTATCTAATCAAAGTCAGCGTACGGAGGAAGTCAAGGTGGATGGATTGGTCAAACAAACGTGAGACTTTCACCCAGGAGACACCAGTCTGTGTCCTGTGTTAAACCAAAAGTCAACATAGACATAGTTTAACTTACAGCACATACGTGACATACTTATGTAAACAAACTTATGTAAGTAACTTAAAGGTCCCATGACATGGTGCTCTTTGGATGCTTTTATATAGACCTTAGTGGTCCCCTAATACTGTATCTGAAGTCTCTTTCCCCAAAGTCTGCCTTGGTGCAGAATTACAGCCACTAGAGCCAGTCCCACAATGAGCTTTCCTTAAAGTGATGGTTTGGAGTAATTCACCCTAGGGTCCTTTGCACCATGACCTCGAGCCAAACACCCCCCCAGAAGCTTTTTTCACCTGGGTCGAACATTGGGAGAGTTAGCTAGAGTAGCGTTATCAGCTGAATAGCTTAGCGCAGGGGCTAATGGACCCACGTTTGTATCTTGTAAGTTACCCCACTAATAATGCCGAAATGATACCAAACGTCTACAAGTAGTACAAATAGGTTATGCTCTCATAAAACGATGGATTGGAAAGTTTGTAAGTACACCAGAAGTTTATGTAAATAACACTTGCCTGCTGGCTTCTGCTCTCTGCTGTTGTTGTTGCTTCTGTAAGACGAGTGCTTAGGGCCGTCTACAAATTACAACACGAAGAGATGCAACAAAAATATTTTTAATTTAACTTTTTTTTTAAAGTAAGTGCTGTAGTATAACTGCGCGGAGACAAGTTATAATTGAGGTAAGTTTGGAGACATTACCTTATTTAATCATTAAATTAATAAATATTTTTGTTGTATCTCTTTCGGTAGTAATTTGTAGACGCCTAACTACTACGTCTAATTCGCAGGCAGCAGCAGCAACAAAGGAGAGCGAAGACAACGCAAGTGTTATAAAACCTGGGTGTACTTACAAACGTTCCAATCCATCGTTTTATGAGAGCACAACCTATTTGTACTACTTGTAAACGTTGGTATCATTTCGGCGCATTAGTGGGGTAACTGAAAATACAGACGATGGAGTTCGTCAACTAGCAAGCTATTCAGCTGAATACACCTACTCACGCTAACTATCGACCAGAAAAGCTCTTGAGAAAGTGTTAGCTTCGAGGTCATGGTCGAACAGGAATGAACTCGAACCATCACTTTAAGCCTGGTTCACACGGGACGATTTTAAAATTGTCGGCCGATTGTCCAATCCTGAGAGACCCCACACACGGCGATAAAAAATCACGGGTCTAACAGTTTTGGTCATACAGTGTGTGGTGCGCAGCACACGGCAAAATCAACACATCACACACGAACCGATTTGACTGCCGAGCATTCCCAGGTCAGACGGGAAATCTTGCAAAATCCCTCGAGATCAAACGTGACTTCAGAGTAAACAATCATGGCGGATGCAGTGGCGATAGTTTGTAGTTTGTTTTTAACCGAAAAAAAACGTTATCAAAAGAAAAGGCGATGGTCAAAGAAGTGGAGACAATGCAAGCATGGACTGTACTCAGCTACATCATGATATGGAGGTGAGTTGTTGTTTTTTCTCATAGAAATGTCGTTACGTACAACACAGATTAATTACCGTTGAAATACACGTTCATATATTTGTTTCCATGTACTCTGGTGGACTGCAGTTGTGGATGTAGTTATGCCCATCGACTTTATTGTATGCCACAGTCCACAGGCTGCGTGCTCGTTTGTCCCTGGGGGACACCACACACGAGGAGAAATTGGGCCAAAAAAATCCAACATGTTGGATATCCCCGATTTGAGATCGGAGCGGTCCCGACGTCCTTCCGAGCAGACGAGAGCAGTCTTAACACACCACACACGGCAGGAATATCTGATCAGATTATTTTACGATAATCTGAGCATCTTTAAGATTGTCGGGAGGGGTGAATCGGGGCTAAAATCGGCCTAATTATCCTGCCGTCTGAATCAGGCTTTAGGATGTGCCATTTCTGTGTCTGTAGCTATTGAGGAGGAGAGAGGGGGGGCAAGGTGGAGGGTGGGGGTGTGGCCTTGACCAACTGCCACTTTGCTCGTTTGAAAGCCATGATGTCTCTCTCTCATGGCTGGGCCAAATTCTCTGGGCGGTCAAAGCAGAGAAAGGGGAGGTAACCTTGCTCCTTATGACCAGATCGGCCCATCTGAGCTTTCATTTTCTCAAAGGCAGAGCAGGATACCCAGGGCTCGGTTTACACCTATCACCATTTCTAGCCACTGGGGGACCATAGGCAGTCTGGGGGAATGCATATTAATGTTAAAAAAAACGTATAAAGTGAAATTTTCATGCCATGGGACCTTTAAGTTAGGCCTATGTAACAATCTTTTCCTAAACTTAACCAAGTTGTTTTGTGTCAATTCACAACGTTAAACACTTGGGAACAAACAAAATAACTGGGACCGTGTGCATGTCGCTGGAACTGGAACTTAGCACTGCCCGAGACGACTGTGATTGGTTTAAAGAAATGCAAACAAACCAGAGTGTTTTTTTCCTCCTATCCTAGAATGTATTTGTGGTGGAACCAGACTTTACTCCCCAGCTCTGTGGAGAGACCAAGGGGGTAAGCTTCGCTTCAGAACTCGAGCCATCTATGGCGCCATTTTGTTGCTACCTGGCCATCACCTCCTGTTAGCATTCCGCTGACCGCCATTTTTTTTTTACGTCACTTGACTGCGAATAACTTTACATATGAAGCGTTTAAAGACTCTATTTGTCCGTTGTTTATTTCTGAAGAAACACAACAATGTATAAAAGGCTCCGTTACCTTGTACCTCACGTTGTGGCTCCGTAGCAGACGTTTTTGTAAAAATAGGCTAACGATTGTGTCACATAGTAGAGGAATTACCGTATAGTACAGGATAAGCTTGCAGGCAGTTTGGCTTACATGAGCTGTTTAGGATTAATTACTAATGTTAACTAACATTACTAACAGTTAGCAATAATTAGCCTATGCCCATGTTATCTCCTTACATATACCTACACTCTCCGTCTCTGTAAGATTGGGAATGATTGAGATTTCTTTTGGCACAGCTACCAGAAGACTTCCAACTTTCAGACACGTTGCTCACGTCACATTCTCTCAGTTGGAGGCTGCGCAGTAAAGCTGGCCATCACCGGAAAAGTGCTTCTAATAGCCTTCACTGGTCTCCGTCCAGTGCAACGGGGTCTGTTGGTCCATTATATACTGTCTATGGGAGAGACTAATCGAACATGTCTTTTGTGTTGAGAGAGGAGAGACTTGATCCAAACTTTTCATGGATTT
The DNA here is from genome assembly GCF_010015445.1 of Perca fluviatilis. Taxonomy (NCBI): domain Eukaryota; kingdom Metazoa; phylum Chordata; class Actinopteri; order Perciformes; family Percidae; genus Perca; species Perca fluviatilis. The sequence goes on along the minus strand of NC_053124.1, from coordinate 14,340,750 downwards.
GCTCATAAATTCTTTCACCTTGAATCTCTGTTTAAACAGTTTATTAAAGCCATTGCTGTCAGTGTCTTGCAGATATGTTGCATGACTCCTACTAACAATTATACACTGTGCTAGGTGGCTAAACAGAAAATACACGATTGAATTTATTGGCTGAGGTTGCAACAGTAACCAAGGGCCGGTGTGACTTTGGAGTATCTTCAACACAACTCAAAATTTCACCCCAACATAGATAAATGCATCACTTCCGTGTCCTGCTACCATATCCTCACAGCTCCAAAGCTCCAGCAGAAGACATATTTATCAATTTATTGGTTTAGTGACAATTGTGAAAGTGTAAACCTATAGATGAACGGCCTAGAAGACATTTTTTATTTATGTTCTGATACATTTTGACACTTTTTTTATGTGTCTAATGGAATACATTGTAAATGTTTCAAGCCTCTTCACTAGGTGAGGGAATATAAAGATATATTTTCAGTTAAGTATTCCTTTACCAACAATTCCCAGTAGTTGTTTTTGTCAAACTTGCTGTCAAATTGTGTTGTGTTGTGTATGATGTATTCACATCTTTTTGTGCTCTTCAAAAAGTGCTGTGCCAAACTGTGTCAGGCCCTGGTGAGACAAGCTTCGTATGGATTCATTGATTGACAAGATGACTGGAAGCTGCCAGGCTTGGAGCATTGAGTTGCTTCAGTCGATTTGTCCTTGGCTGACAGAGAGGACTGTGAGGACACACATAAAGAGCACAGTATCAAAACACAGAGTCAGGGTAATAGAGTACAGCAACACAGAGAGAGTGATGGGAATACATTCACGGTGGGGAGAGGTCAAAGGTTTGATGATGATGATGATGATGATGATGATGATGATGATGATGATGATGATGATGATGATGATGATGATGATGATTGTGATATTGATGACGGTGGTGAGGCTAAAAACAATGATTTTGATGTTGATTTTGATGACGTTAATGTTAATGTCATTATGAAAATTCAGTACTTCTGTTCCGGGCACATTCATTTAGTCATGGTGGACCAATGATATCCATGCAGTGAGGCATGCAGATGGTTTTTGAGGTGAAAAGAGACCATTTGTATCTGATTGATTAAGGTATCAGGAAGAAAAGTTGGATCATTTGGATCAACCCTTGACAAAGGTAATGGCAATGATGGTGATGTTATGCTGTTAATGGTGATGATTGAGTCAGTAGGAACATTCATGAGATGTTGGTGATTATGATAATCATGGAAATGAGGCTGATGATGATTGTGATGATAAACTTAATGCCACTGATTTGGATTTTGGTGGTCATGGTGATGGTTATGGTGGTGGTATTGTTACTAGTAAGGCAATCTCGGTCTCAGGATGATTTAGCCTCTGGGGGCAACGGACAAAGCCGGGTCTGATTAGCAACTTGAGAGACGAGAATGGAGTTGGAGTTGAAGTTAAGGGACAATGTCTCTAATAAAAAGTTTTTTTTAATACAAATAATAAAACTAAATCATCGTCAGACGAAAACCGATGGGTTCAAGATTACATTTCAGCCAATGTGTTCTGCTTCTTTTGCTCTACACATGGACTGTTTACCTGCATGCAACCAAAGCCCGCTCAAACGTGATTGGTCAATACTACTCAGACTACAAACGGACTGCAAACGGAAACTAGAGCGCTTCTGATACCAACATCTTATCCCGTTCATACTGATTCTGCATTCATATGTAAAAATCAGTTTATAGAGATTACTAATAAGGTGATGTTGTCCCTGATGGTACGTTTAATGACAGTTATGATGATGATAACAAAATATTCATAATCACACTAATGATGATGATGATGATAAAGTGAACGATAATGATGGTGATGCTTGTGAGGATGAATGATGATCATGATATTGAAAATAATCATAATGGTAGTAGGGGTGGGGATGACAATGGTCATGAAGATGATTATAAAAGTGATGGCGACGATGATAAAGACAAGTTAATGGCAAGGATTTGGATGTAAATGGTTATGATCACGGGGATGTTGATGTTTAGGTGATGAAGATGTTGAAGTTTGGGACAGTGTTCAGGATGACGATGATGAAGACAAAATTGCCGACAATGTTGTTGTTGCTGATTTGTGTTGATGATGATGATATGTGGGTAATAGTTAATGAGGTGATGAAGATGATGTGTTAATCGTGCAGGAAGTGAAGATGATGATGATGATGATGATTATACATTTAATAATTTTGATGATGAGGATGGCAAAGACAATAGCTATGATTTTAGTAATGATGATGGTGATAATGATAATAGTGCGGATGAGGACTGATAGTGCTCTCTGGATATACATGCTCTTTAAGAGCAATAATTATAATTTGATGGTAACGCCTATTGTGTAATCCAACAGATCCTTGGAGTGCGCACACACACACACACACACACACACACACACAGCGCACCGTAGCACCTAACAGCCTGACAGTCCTCCCTCTCCTTCCGACTGTAGAGAGCGCACCTTCAGCCATTCATCAGTGTCACCCTGTCGCCGTCGGTTACAGCCCGGGGCCCGTCACGTCTTCATTACGGTCCGAATAAATCTGAAATAAAACCACAGATGATTTATTAGCTTCCGATGGCGTCGCGCTGGTTAGCATGGTCTGCCGCCACTGGGGCCTGGAGAGACAGTCCACAGACTTGAGCCGCAGAAATCCAATGTGACAGAAGGACGTCTGTGTGATGATATCAGTCTGTGATCACAAGTTGTGCCTGATGAGAGGAGGAGGGCATCCTGGAAACTGTCGCACATCAGCAGCGTTTATTTGCTGCATGTATGCAGGATATTTTGTCAGTAATGCTCAGACACACAAGGCGCCTTTCAAGCATAGAGTTTTTCAATGAATATCTTTTGCTTCTGTTTGATTTTATGCAAAATCCTAGACATCTTTTTGAGAATGTTATTTGAGAATAAGTGGTTCACTCCCTGTTGATGTTTTAATTAATGCATTTAACATTTAAACAGAGAAACATGTGAAAAGGGATCAAGATTTAACTTGACAAGTGATCATGAAGTGATGTTTCACATAACTTTACCCATCAATCTTCATAAATGAATAAACACAAAGAAGTCTAAGGAAAGGTTGTTTTTTATAACCGTAACTCAATGATAATTCAGGGTTTTACAGTGACACTCACTCAATTTCAATCCAGAATATGACTATGACAAAGTCATTCTTATACACTTCATTTAGAATTTGGACGGATCATTACAGATTAGATACTTTTTTTACATACATGAATAGTGGTTTGAATATTGAACAAAACATTGTACAGTTTGTGCTAAGTGTGTGTTAGACAAGTAAAAATGACTCAATGCAAAACACCAAACTACATTTCACACCTAAAAATCGTGTATATCACTTTATCTTCATGTTGCTCCACTTTATTATGTAAATGTGCCTATTAGTGAGCGTGAAAAGAAGCAGCTCTTTATTGCCACCGTTTTTAATACTCTGAGATGGATGTCACATAATCTCTTTCTCTGTCCTTTATTGTTGCTTCTGTCCAGCTAAAAGAACAAAAGGGTAGTATTTAGACTGATATTTGTGTTGTTTGCAGTGGAGCCTGGATCGGTCCCAGAATGGCCATTTCAGCTGTGGCCAGTCCAGATGACAGAGCTCCAGCTGACTCCAGGCCAGTTCAGTGGGGAGAGGCACAGCTGAGACCTGCAGGTGTCACATTGTCCTGGTTGTCACTAACCCAATTACACCTGGATCGCCGGGGACATGCTCGCTCCAGCGTGCAACATGAGATGCACGTAACCACACACCATACATGCTGAAACAGGTAATACATACACATGCAGGTATGAGAAAAACATTAATGTTAAGTGTGGAGGAAAGATGAGTTAAGCCTACACAAAAAAAAAAACTGACATCCAAGAAATTATTTTGTTACTTGACATTAATTGCATTAGAAAAGGCAAATAAAGTAGATGAGGGCCAGAGAAAGGAGACGTTACTGTAAATGAAAAGTGGATTTTCAATGCCCTTCCACCCTCTGTATATTTCCATCCCTCCTTTTCTTTGTTTTTCTTTCTCTTTCTCCTATTGCTCTTTTACCTTTAGCCACAACAATCCTTCTGGCAGTCACTCCTCCACTCTCTGATCTAATGGTTTTTGTGTGTGTGTGTGTGTGTGTGTGTGTGTGTGTGTGTGTGTGTGTGTGTGTGTGGCGGCGTGTGCGCGTGCGTGCGTGCGTTTGTGTGTGTGTGTGTGTGTGTGTGTGTGTGTGTGTGTGTGTGTGTGTGTGTGTGTGTGTGTGTGCTCTAATGGTGTTTAATGCCCAGACTAATGGTTTCAGCAGGGAATCCTTGTGCGGAGCTTGAGTCCAGGCCTGGGCTGATCGCTGGCAGGACCATCCCTCATCCTGATATCGCATGGAGGTGAGAGCCAGGGGAACACGCACACACACAAAACACACACACACACACACACACACACACACACACACACACACACACACACACACACACACACACACACACACACACTAACTGTCTCTGTTTCTCCCTAGCTTGCTTGCTCACACTCACAGATTCTCTTCCTTTGTTTCCCATTGACTCTTATCCTGCATATTTGCTTCCTTACACTCTTTTTCCTTATCTTCCTCATAGAATCAAATCGCTCAATCTGTCATGTGTTTAAAGGGTATGATTTATATTTGTATACGTTTTGTCAACAATTACCATGAAGAGACCAAAGTCAACAGTTAATTTACCTACTAACAAGTATTGTCTAAGTGTAATATATTATACTCAGACCCTCAGTGGTGATCCAGAATGAAAATCTGTGGAATTTTGTGGACCTTTTTTTCTGCTAGGGGTAGAGATCTGTAAACACTTTGGCTTTATTTTTTATTTTAAATACTGTGGAAAATTCTGTGCAATTTTGCGTCTGAAGATTCCGTGTGGCCCTGCTTATACCTCTCTGCTATAGATCTCATCAGTGAGCAACACAATTGAACTCCATTAACATGAACACGTGCAAGGAACTACAGAAAGTCCTGGTTTAATAAAAGTTTTCACAAATTTAACTCCAGGTATTTTAGTAGATGGTACCGTGTATGAGGCACAAAAGGGCAGTTGCTTGGCCTCAAGGTTGCTTGCTTCTACCTAGGATTAAGGGTTGCTTTGGACCTCAGGGACCTGAATCCCATGACCTTAACTAGCAGGTGGAGAGGGCTAAAGATCCTTTTAGATGCTGGAACTGAAGTACAGAAGAGGCTTTTGGTTTGGCAGGGGAAGAGTGTGTGTGTGTGCATGTTTTGTGGACTTAGATGCAAGGATAAATATACTGCATGTGTGATTCTTCGTGTGTGCATTAGGGAGTTAAAATACATTTCGAGGGGAGCAGAACCAGATTAGGGGATAGGGTGAGTGTGGCTGCTATATATAAAAGAGAGATGGAGGGGTCATAGCTTGTGAGAAAGAGGAAAAACCAGCAAGACTAAAGGTGATAAGATCAAAACAGTAGCTTTGGTTAATATGAAGCTGTGGGTTGCACAGAATGGCTTGAAAAGAAAAGGTTAGGGGAGAGGAGCAATGTGAGGGAGTGCAGAGGCGGGGAGTGCAAAGTGGTAAAGGCAAGATACACGGTGGTGCTGGAGTTGGGGGAATAGAGTGGGAGGGTTGGGCTAAGATGAAACAGGAGGCAGAGGAGTACAAAAAAGAAAAAGGAAAAGGTAAGGTGTGTGTTGTTGGAGGCGAGAGAAGGGCAGAAGGTAATGGAGTGCTGGGGAGGAAGTGAGGGCAAGGCAGGGGGTATTTGTGTGAGTATGTGGGTGTGTGTATAGAGGTGTAGGCGGTATGGGGGTACGCTGGAGCAGGGCAGTGGGGCTAGGGGGGTGTGTCAGTACAGATGCTCTGTGACCGGGTGTCACAACTCGGGCCAGGGAGCTGAATCCAACGATTAATCACCGGGCCCCTCCGCTTGTAATCAAACGGGCTCTGGCCATGATGTATGAGCCATGTCACAATTACTGACTCACACGCACACACACACTGTACTCGGAGTTGATCATGTGCACACATGCATTCACACATGTATGAGGATGAATACACACACATGCACGGCACGCTGAACAACCTCTGGCGGCTCACTAGGATTATGGCTGTCTTCCAAGAGGCCACTGGGGCAGACTTCAAAGACACAAACATAAACATCCTACAAAGCCAACACATTATAATCTTAGTCAGCAACACAGGGGTAGCAGAGGAGAGAATGTCAGCATGGGGGACGACAGGAAGAGAAAAAAAATGTGAGAAAGAAATAGAAAGTGAGTCAGTGGGAGATCAGGACTAATGAGGAAGACAGATATACTGAATAATGGGAGTAGAAGAAAGTCAGATGAAAAGATTGGAGAAGTAAGGAAGACTGGAAGTGGGAGTGAGTGCGAGAGAGGCTGTAAATGAACGAATCAGGGAAGAGATAATTAGAGAGAGAGAGGAGGAAGTGAGGGCTGAGGAGGGGATGAAGAGGTGAATCCGCAGGGATGGGGGTAAAGCTCTCGGTCAGCGTTTTCCATGGCGATGGTCGACAGGCCAGCTGACAGGATGAATAATTTAGGACGAGGTGTGGACATCGATCCCACAATGCACTTCTGCCTGACCACATTGTCCCAAGCACATACTTTGACACACTTGTGTCTGAGAATGTACGCACACACACACACACACACACAAATCATCCTCAGCAGTTCCTCAGATCAGAGCTGACCTCTATCAAGCCAACATCCAACTGATTACTGTTGTTATACACCTTACATTAGTTACAGATTCAGCGTTTAAAAATTTGGATTAATTAAAAAAAGTGATTTTGATTTCATGAAATCCAGGATCCAAGTAAGACTTGTGATGTCAAAAAGCTCAATATAGAGATATTTAGAACATACAGACATCCATATGTTCGCACGCACGCACACACGCACGCACGCACGCACACGCGCACACACGCACACACGTACACACACACACACACACACACACACACACACACACACAATCTATTTTTTGGCCCTGTGCTGACAGACACTGATGGCTGTAAATGCTGCTGGCATTCAGTAGCCTCCTCTGCGTAATGTCCTTACTGTTTAGTCCACTGACTTCCTGTCTACTGCAACCTGATACTTCCTGGTTGAGTCAAATGTCTTTGACCCCACCGGCCTGCCGTCCAAACCAAACACAGCCACTTCCACCTCACTTCTATTGTAGGAAAGAACAAATAGACATAGAGAAGGAAGCACATTTTGGATACTTTGTTTACTTGCAAAATCTCATCACTGAGCAAATCTGCCAAATCAAATGGCAAATATTAATATTTTATGAGTTTATTACTTTGCCGAGCTTGATATTAAACATTGGATATGATGAACATCCACTTAAGTTGCAGTCTTACATTTTTTTTAGTAACATTCCCTCAGCCTCTGGCACAACACAAGACCATTTTTAACCCTGTGGAACAATGTTTCTCCCAAATCTCTCTGGCTTTGCAGGCACCTCTCCTCTTCATTCATCACACAGCCTGAACGAGTGACCGGGGAATGACCTCGCATGCACGTACACACACTCACACACGCACACACGCACACACACACAATCACAAACACGGTATCAACTCACACAAAAGCACAATTCATTCATCACAAACGATGGATACCTTGGAACACATGCTCAAACACGCGTGTGCTTACAACACACACACACACACACACACACACACACTTAAATGCACACACACTCACACGTAGTGGTTTCTATCACATCCGTTACAGATGGGTTCTCCTCCTTTTCAGTCCTAAATGAATATAAATATGTCTGTTTGACATCATTCATCTGCCAGAAAGGAACACATTTACCGCGTCCATCCAAAAGAGGCAGTGTTACTCTCTACTCCACTGGGGAGGGATACATAGGCAAAAGGCACACTGAAGAGAAAGGAGATAGGAGTATTGAAGCAGGGATGAAAATACTTGCAGAGTTAAGGATGATCAAGGGCATCTAATGAGGTCAAAGCAGTATATTTGGCAAAATATTCATATATACTGTATGAAGTTTCTCTTTTTCTTTCTTTCACTGCGCACAGACATGCAGAACAACAATAATTCCTCTCTTTTTAAATACTTTCATTGTGCCGCTGTCGCCACCTAATCAAATCTGATGCTATCTCTCCCCTCTTGACAGGTTGCATTCACAATAAAGCATGTGAAATCCCATTAGCTCCACTTTCCAGCACCGTAAAGCCAACAGCAATCCGATATCATCAGTAACAGTCCACGAGAAGATGACGGCCAGACGACAAGCGAGATGTGGACAGACTAAAAGAGCTGAGAGGAGGAAGCGATATTGTTGATGGGAACAAATTGAAATAAAATGGCGGGTGGTTTGGCGCGGGGAGATGCTTGGGGAGATGTCATACGGGCCAGTGGCGAGAATTTACGGAAGAAGGCATATCATCGTGTGGTGTCTTAGATAATGATTGCCGGGAATTTATGTTTTAACAATCGAAAAGAAAGTAATACACCTGTTGAGAGCCACGTACAATCAGATGTGAAGATGTTTCAGGTCATGACAAAGATCCTTTCAGTTTTCATCCGATGACCATTAAAGTTCACCAGACATGACCTGTGTCCTCAGTCACCTTGCCTTCATATTGTAGTGCTCGCGAAGCCCTGAGGGAGGCGACAGTGGTTTCAAAGTGAGCCGGCTCATGCTGCAATCTGTGCTCCATATGTCATTAAGGTCATTAGGGAAACACTAGTGCTAACATTACAGCTAGAGTACCAACCTTAGCTATGGGAGCAGTACGAGTCATTTCTCTTTCACTCAGCCCTTTTTATGCTTCTCCCTGTTTCACCTATATTGGCCGTTCAATGCACCACGAGGGGCAGTAGAAGAAAAGATGTCAGCTTTTTGGAAAGCATTTAGGCAGGACTGTCTGTCAGCATAGAGTATTGATGTAAATGTCTTTCCTCTTGCTGTCCTAGAGCATTTGCTCATTCTCTTTACTCTATGACATTTTGAACAGAAACATAAGTGTCTTAACAAAAGAGAAATTTTGCTGTAGAATTTTTAAACTCATGTGACAGAGCTTGTCTTGTTTTGGCTGAAAAATGACCAGTGTTCCCTTTAGAAAAGCAGGAAACCAATACGGCATGTTCACCTAGAGGTAAGGTGGAGGTCAGCGTGGAGTGTCATGCCTCCACTCACCCCCCCCCCCTTCCCTCCTCCTCCTTCCCCATTCGTGTGACAAAGAGAGCCAGTTTGGTTGCCAGGGAAACAGGCTTTTTCCATGGCAATGTTGGAACACGTGGGAAGGGCAGGGCGGCTTTGTTTCGCCCTGTGATGAAGGATTCTCCCCATGCATGTTTAATCGCCAGACTTATGGTCCCAAACCCAACAGCCGAGCCCATCTACCAAAGCCTGATTATGTTCAATGGAGCTTCTGACACCCTCATTTTGCCAGTTTGATCACGCTGTGCAGCTCCCTCCGCGGGCACCTTAGCTATTGTTGCACAGCTCTCCTGATGAGTACAGCTGAGACCACAGATAGTAAGACCAAACCAGGAAGGTACACATGTGTCTCTTTAGGAGTAACCGAAATACGCCTGACCAAATAAACACACTTCACATACAAACACCCTGAAACATACATAAGACCGGGCAACACAATCCTTTTTGTCTTTTCCCGTATCTCGGCACCCACCCACCACTGTTTGGCTTAGCACAGTGGGGGAAAAATGGCCGATCACCATGACAACGGTGTGTGCCGTTCTGCTACAGCTGTGATGTATGTGGTGACACTTTTGACCCTCTAGTGAACTCTTTAATGCAGGAGCTGTGCAGAGTCCGGATGGTCCCTGGCTGCCCTGCCTATCCTGCCACTATGTGTACCATATAGCTAGCTTTATATGACCAGGGCACTGGGACAACAGATTTTCTGTCAAAAACACAATCAGTCAAGATCAAGGCTTCATACCTTTGTCATGGAACCCTAACCAAATCTCAATAAAGTCTTCATCAACACCAGTTTGCTGTGACAACAGGAATGGTATTACAGGACTGATGTGTTTGGCAACGAGTGCTATGATCTGCAGATGTTGTAATGCTTGTTGACTTTGTAGATTAAAATGTAATCGTGCACATTTAGTTATAAGATGCATCAAATTGCTAATCATTGGACAATTCTATTCACCTTTACCAGTCACTGTAAACATTTCATGTTTTTTTGCGTCAAATATTCAGCTAAACACTGCAGCAGCAGAAGGGCGTCAGGATACAGATCTGCCACGCTTACTCTGTTCACATTAATCTGAAAGGCAAATGCAGTCTGTTTTGAAGGATATAAGGTTTGCTTGGCCCTTGCACATTTGTTTCTGACTCGGCTCTCAGTTATGTATGTCCTTTATTGTCACACAACACAACACTTCTTCAGAACCTCTGTTGGCATGACATTTCCACTGACATTTACAAATCATGCACGACATACATAGAAGCCCACATGTGCAAGTGACTACACTGTGATATGCACTTACACACATAAGTGAACACACGCAATAGCTTGTTGTGTGTTTGGACAGACGGACACAGAAAAATGACATTTTTATTTTGCATGCGAGTCCCACCGCTATCACACATACAAACACAAAGCCATGCAATGCAAAGCAAAACTCATGCACAAGCTCTCTGAATCTGCACTCCTGTCTGGTTGGTTTTGTAGAAATGTAGCACCATTTCTGCATTTCCACCACTAGGATTGCTGCAGCTTTGCACAAAACCAGCCCTCCCCAAATCTGCCACAGCTGCTGCTGCCTCACACTGAGCTGCTGTGGAGCAAAGGAAGGGGAGCTGACACCTGCAGACAAGCAGACACCTTCTTAATCATTCACATTGGCTTTTTTTTATTAAGAAACAATTGGTTCCATATGGTACCAGGCGCATAGAACATATATAATTTGGGACATACAGATAATGCAGACAAGTGGCTGTGCTAACACCAAAAATATGTTCACAAAGAAAAAAGGCTGCTCTTAAAATAAATCACATCTTCAGTGGCTTATAAGATGACAATCAGAGAAAAGAAAGAAAAATGCATCTTCAGTTATAACTGAGCACTGCCTGAGCTTTTATAATTTTTGTTACAGTCAAATAATGTTTATTATGTAAACTGTTACAGTCACATCATGTTTATTATGTAAACTCAGGCCTCATATGTTGCCAAGAAAATGTTTTCTTTTGCTTCGGCAAGTTCACCTTTTCAACCAAAAAGCGAAACAAGACAAAAACAAAAGGGACATTCCATGTCCTGTTGTAGCTCCTCAGTCCTGTTTGTCCAGGTCCCAGCCTGGGAGGGTCGTGACCCTCTAAGATACATTCAGACCTGTCATACCACTGAGAAGTCAACCTGCAGGTCTGGAGAGAGAGAGAGAGAGAGAGAGAGAGGAAAAGTTGTAACAGAATTCAAATTTGTCATTTAAAGCCATGTTCATGTCATTACAGTATAATAGTGTTGTAACAGAATTCAAATTTGTCATTTAAAGCCATGTTCGTGTCATTACCGTATAATAGTCACATGTCCTTGCATGGTCTGGTCATACAGGTTATGATAACCTTGTACTTACTAGCTCAATTGCTGCGATTGGAGGAGAGGCAGCATTGCGGAAAAAAAGTCACAGTGGATAAAACCCTCAATTTCAAAGAGGGAGTACTCTTTACTTGTAGTTTGTACTTATCCAAATTGGCTATAGACCGACCTCTTGGTTTAACTTTAACAGACCTCATTTATTGTAGTTCTGTACACACAGTTTTCCTGTGCAAAGGGAGATTATTACTTACAGTTTGACGTCCAAGTAAAGTGGTTTTGATAGTCTTTCTAAACCTTGTTTACAACCTATTTAAGTTTCTTGCCCTGTCAGATTTTCACTGTGTTCCCAGATCTTTTACTTAGCATTTACTTTGGTGATAGTCTAAATCGGCGATGGTTCATTTACGGGATAGTTCCGATGCCACCGGCTGTCCCTCACTTTCCGCTTTCTTTGCATTAGCTTGAAAGTCCAGTCGGATTGAGCTATGGGATCGAGCAACATTAACCAGAACCTCTGAGCAACGTTATAAGCTGAAAATGGCAAGTTTTAAAGTGTCCATATTATGCTCATTTTCAGGTTCATAATTGTATTTTGAAGTTGTACCAGAATAGGTTTACATGGTTTAATTTTCAAAAAACACCATATTTTTGTTGTACCGCACATTGCTGCAGCTCCTCTTCTCACCCTGTGTTCAGGTCTCTGTTTTAGCTACAGAGTGAGACATCTCACTGCTGTAACATATTTGCTGGCAGTCGCATATGTGCAGTACCTAGGTAAGGATCATATCAGCTAGCTAGCTCTTTCTCCAACTTCGGTCAGTTACAAGGCAGGATTAGCCGGGAGACTTCTTTTAAACGAGGGCGCACTTCCAACTTTGCGTGGAATACCTGCAGAACAGGGACATGCAAGTAGTTATTTTGTAGATTATGGTGAACTAGTGTGTGTTGTAGCAGTGTTTTGCCATTGAGAATGAGCTAGCATGCTACGGTTAGCCCCTTCGTTTCGGTTAGTGACGTAGAAAGCCCTGCAGATTTTGAACAGCCTGGATGTTTTGTTTTTTTTCAAGTTTGTATGTGTGCGAAAGCACCAGAGACACAAAATAACACCCCAAATACCAGAAAAAGTGATTTTTTCATAATATGGGCACTTTAAAGAAAACTTAGATAGTACAACAAGGCAGGCCTGCTTGGTTCGTTCGGGGAAAGACTGTAAAGATTTACAAAGAATATGTTTAACTTGGATGTTTTTGGCAGGGATTTGCTATGGACAAAATACACACGGCAATACAATGGTAAGAGCAAATTACGTTTAACCATGTATCCACCTAATTTAAATAGCTTGCGTTACTGTATTGTGTGAACAGCTAACTTCATGTTAATATTGTATGTCACAGGTTTTTTTCAGGGTGCAAATGTTCCAGCAAAACAAGTTCCTTCCTGAGACTATTTTGAATAGCCACGCTCGCTGCACTTATTGCCACCCAAGACGATTGTGAGTGGTTTAAAGAAAGGCCAATAAACCAGTGAGTACACTGTTATAACCACAAAAAAATGATGGACAAAAAATATAATTGCATTATCCTTTGTCACTCAATTTCTGCATGTGCTTACATACATTACATGCTACTTACTTACATGGCCCTGCCAATCATGGTCATTACGTTTGGGGACAGTCCCCTCCACCCCTCCCTGTCCCTGCCTGTGGTCCTGCCACTGATGTTGAGCAGGTGACCTTTTCTCTCGGCTAATCCACACCAAAAAGCCCTAATTACTGCTGCCGCTCCACCAACCTCCCCTGGCCCAATAATCAATACAGCCGATTGGCCGGCGGATCACCCCGTCAGACACCAGTGCTTTGCATGTGACTCAGTGTATGTACTTGTGTGTGTGTGTGTGTGTGTGTGTGTGTGTGTCTAGTGATAGTGTTTTCATGGGATATATAAGATAAAAGCAAACAACGTTAGAAAAAGAGAAAAATAAAAAAATGAAGCACTGCACGAGCATAAGAAAGGTAAGCAGAGGATGACTGCAAAGTAACACATCACACTAGCACACATACACACACTTGTATGCACGCATTCCTCCCTCCAACCTGAATGTTGTGACACTAGTTGACCTTATTGAGCTGCTGCTCTGTAAAGAGTGCCTGATTAGAATATCTTCCCTTTAACCTTTAGCAGAGTGACACGCCTCCCGAAAGCAAAGAAATAAGCCATCGGTTTATGCAGAGAGGTGAATGTATTCTGTCGTTATTTCATTAAGATGTGGCATTTCGCTAAACGTCCGGATTGCATTGCTGCAAATTCCGCTTTTCAACAGTAAGCCTTTTAATGTTTTTTTGGAATATGCAGGTGTGAGCTTCTGGAGATATACGATGAGCTGACTATATGCCGCCCAGAGCACTCGATCACTGCATTTTCTCACCTGTACGTGTGTGTACATGTGATGCATTTGTGTGCAAAACGCCCCGAAGACATTTCAGAAGCAACAAAGGGCCAGAAACAATGTTATCAGAAAGAAAAAGGAAGTTTCTTTTTAGATGCAGCTGCATGCACATAGTCATATCTATGAAAAGAAGGAGGCAACGTCTCTCTCCTGCTCCTTGTCTTCCATTTCTTTCTCCTTCTGTCACTCTTGATGACAGTCTTTGATTGTATTAGACAAGTTAACGAAAAGCAACACAGAAGAAACGACTGGCAGCCCTTCATGCAGCCTGCACCTGCCAAAGTGTATGTCTGTGCGTGCATACCTGCCAGCGCCTATCTCTGGATGTCTGGTGTCCTTAGGCGTGCCAGCCAGTCAACACGATGATGAGACAGTAAGAGAGTGATGAGAAGCTCGTCCATACCTTCAGGGTGAGGTCCGTTCTGCAGACGTGAGATGGTTAGGAAATACTGTTCCCACACTAGATGTAATAAGCTGAAGGAAAAAATAATTAAAAAAATCAAAAATGTTAAACTATTTGAGCTTGTGATAGAGCTGCAGGTACATGCCATTAGCTAACGGTCTTACTTAACTAACTAAATCCCCAGACTGCTTCAAAGTGATCTTAGACACGTGCTGCCACAATAATGCAAAGTAGATGCTTTCAGCGTATATGTGTGCATGCATATCCTTAAGAAATAGATCCTAAGATCTGTCTAAGGCCCAACCCAGTATTCACTGGAATTCTGCTCATATTGGACAATTCTGCACCATACGATTTACTTCCAATGTTTAGTGCCAACGCAGAAAGTGTACAGTGTGCACTTTATGTAACAAGATAGAGAGGGTGTGGAGATCAGGTGGATAATGGGTGTGTAAGAAATCTGACTTTCACATGTGACATATCACATATCACAGACCTGAAATTAAAGGTTACCTATGTTTTAGAAACTGTAACCACAGTCCTTCTCTAACCTTGACCAGGTGTTAAATTTGCCAAAACCTTGACCATGCCTTGACAGTAGTTTATTTGAAGATACTGTAGAAAGCAAGACCAGGTCAGTCAATAACTTATAAGTGTCCACTGTTATGACATTGCATGTTGTTTTTCAATTATTGGCAATACAGTGTGCTGTAATTAGGAAATAGTCATATATGATGAAATGGGCTGCTCAATCCCAGGTATTGTGGTAATATTGATTTAATGGATGCACCACAAGATGAAAATGACTACTATATGTGTTAAAGCTGCAATAAATTAAAGCACAGCACACAATGACCATAATAGGTGTGTGGAGGTTAATTTAATCAATAGCAGTGACTCAACAATTGTTCCCTTAATACTCATTGTCCAAACTGACTTAACAAAGTCTCTATCAGTTGATGTTGCAGGTCCAAACTTCCTAAAGAAGGAGGTATGGTATAGGGTATTCCTGGAACTTCAAATAACAAAGAAGCTCAGCAATAAAACAGACCATTATAATAGAAATCGTCTTTCATACTCAGGGTCATATTTTCATTTTTTATAGTCTTTGCCTAGTGCATAACCGATCATAGCAGTAACTAGAAACATAGGCCCAGTATGTAAAAACTGGAAACTCAAATACTCCTGTAGGTTTGGCAGCACAGTGTAGGCTACATGTGCCAACAACCTGTGTGCATATACATATATGCACACAGGTTGTTGGCACATGTATTTGCATGTTTCTGTATGAGTGTGAATGTAAGCTGTGTGAGCATATGCTGGTGGACTAAAGACAGGCAGCTCCACAGAGAGCTGCCCCAGTCAGCCTGGCCTGCCGAGTGAAACCCTGTGGTAATGTTTAGTTTAAGGGGTGAAAAAGAAGGTGAGTGGGGGGAAAGGAAGGAGGGAAGGATGAGAAGATGACAGGGTTGGGGGTTCTCTGGGCAGATAGAGAGTGAAGAGAGCGAAGAGGGTAGCGGTTGAAGGAAGGGAGGGATGGGTCACGGAGGAGTGACAGGGAGAGGGAGAGAAGGAAGGATGAAAGGTCCAACCGGGACGGAGCGCAGGAGAGGTCTCGTCAGTCAGTCGTCACTCTCTGACACCTGAACCTCCGCTGACCGGGTCGTGACTGCCTCTCTGGCACAGGAGATATCACTAGGGGGCCTGACCTTTAACCTCTCACCTCCTCATCGCCACCTCAGCCCTTGCCCCGCCTTCTCAACCAGCCCTTTACTCCGTATTTCTCCCTTTCGCCAGAAGTTTCGTTACCCAGGGCTCTAAGAACGGTGGTTTGCCGATTCGTCATGATCTCTAAGTTAATGTAAAGAATGTGTTTCTAGTGACAGTTAGATTCTGATCTTTAACAACAATGCAAAACAAAGAAACTTTCCAGTAAAATATGTTATAAAAACATCTTTCAGATATTTTATCTTTGAAAATCCCTTACTTCCATAACACAATTCCATGTGAGGAAAGCCTAAGCCCATGTTCATACAGGCACTGCAATGCATGAAAATAGGCAGCCCCACATAATGTCAATTAGGCCACTGTGTTGATACAGATGGGATCCTGATTCAGAGGGCTCTTTTGCCTTTTAACCTGAACAGGGTAGTTCTACTATTAACCTGGCGATTGTTACAATAGAGGATCAAACAATTGTCACTGTAATAGCTTTTCAGAAAAAAAAAATCCTCCCTATCAGTATCATAAAAAGCTGTGTTGTGTTTAGGTGTGTGATAAGCCTTTGGATCTATCATTCAAACTGGACTTCCTGGATGATATTTTGTCATCTTAACAGTATCTGAAACAACACACCCCAACCAACATAACCTCTTGTGTATTTTTAGCACAGTGGTGTTTACAGTCTCAATGAACCTTAGAGGTACCCTGGGGAGTTTTTGAAGCGCTCTGAAGCAATGTTTTTACGAGTAGGTCCCCTTTTTATCTGTATCGTGCACAGGCATGAGCACTCGGCTGATGCAATAAAACTTCCTGTTGCTGGTTTCACACTATTCCACTGATTGACAGTAAGCAGCAGCAATGTGACAAGAAGCGTAGCAATGCACCCGCAAAGGCAAAGAAGAAGAAGACTGCTAGCACTATTTAAGATATTCAAAACATCGGATTTGCAATTGGCTTTGTTTTTTCAGGAAGAAAATGCACTCAACCCATTTGCTATGCCTCAAGGATAGACACAACGCATTTTGGTGAAAAATACTTAAAAGGGCTGTACTCGATATTCAGAACATTAATATAGCAGTAAACAACTACTTGCTATGTAAAGATATAGTGGAGTAATGGTGTCCCGAGCAGAGAATTAAGTTACACTCCTTCTGTGTGTGTTGTAATCCGAGCTTCTCTGTTCTTTGTTTTGATAGCCATTTTGGCCGCGTGCATGTGAGTACCTTATGTGTCAGTATCTGATGCACAGGGCCGTGAAAGCATAAACAGGATTTCACGTGTTGGGGAATGTTCTGTGAGAGCCTGTGGAAGCAATCCCAGACCTCTTTTTTAATATCGAGTACAGCACCTTTATTGTTACTTTGTTTACTTAACATTTCAGAGGTCATCCTGCTTTCAGCGTCCATAGCAAGAAAAGGTTTCCACATCATAGATTTTATTACAGTTAGTTAAATTACTTAAAAGATATAATGTAAAGATGCACATTTTGACACCTTAAACACACAAACATGAATTACACTGCCTCCAGTGACTTGTTCCTATGTGCAGTGAGCTATTGGAACCTTACATGATCTGAAAGGCAGCCTGTTTTAGACAGCGGGCATAGGACAACACACACACACACACGAACATTCACACACTTATATCCCTGGAGAGTCAAGCCTAATCCCAGGTTTACATTGTTAGGACAACAGGGATAATCCTGCTAACAGGGTGTTTATCTAGAAACTGCTGCCGCTGAATCCCCAACACACACACACAGTATCGATCCAGAGAAAAATAGCAAGGGGGTGAGAAAGCAAAGAACGAGAGAAAGAGAGAGAAGAGAGACTAAGGCAGGACAACCAAGAAAGGTAAATAAGGAAAAGAGAAAAGTACATCAAAAGGTTGCACTGGAGGGAGCACACAGACAGAAAGAGATGGAGGAAAGGGGGATGGAAGATCTGTGCTGTCAGGTATGCAGATGAGCGTGTGATGACATCAATGCAGGAGTTGACACAGCCAGTCCCTCAGGACCACAACCACCAGGCAGAACACACACACAGAAGCTTATAAGCCTACATTAGAGATAAAACACATGGGCGCATAAACAGAACACGTGTCAATATAATAAGATCATACGGGTCGAGATAGAGACTTTCTATGGTCAAACACATATGAACATAAAGGAAACTCAATGTTACGTTTAAAGGAACTCATCTACTTTAAAGTGAGAGTTTGTAAGATCATTTTTTATTTTTTTTATTTAAACAGCATTGTCCATAGGACCAGTAGGGTAATTAAGTAATTTACTCAAGTACTGTACTTAAGTACAAATTTGAGGTACTTGTACTTTACTTGAGTCTTTTCATGCCACTTTCTTCTAGGTTACTTTAAACCGTTTGCCTAATACAAGTAACTAAGTAAGTAACATTCAACAACAATGAAATGGTTCTTTAATAATAGGCTATGCAAAAATTATATAAGTTCTTGGCATCCAACAACTACTACCACACCGACAAAAAGCATGCTGAACATTCATGCATACACACAACCATTGAACGTTATAGCCTACTTTTCCCTACAGGGGCTCGAACGTCAGTGGCTAACTGCCACTCCGGTATCTAATGCTGCCTGTCGGAATATTGCGCTGGCTGGCATTAACTTCCTGTTAGGGGAGGTAAGGCGGGCAGGGATATCGGCAGAACAGCGGAAAGCTTTAGCATGCATGTCAGGGTGGGGGACGCTCCCTGAGCCAAATGCCAGTCTATAGATCGCAGAGGGGACTAAAGATCACATCATCGTCCACCCGGACACGGGTGACACCGGACAGCGGACGTGGGAGAGAGGGAGGACCGAATGATCCCTGCCAGGACGAGCCGTTATAGACAGCCGCTGTCATTACAGGGCAAACATGCACCCGTACCGTACGAGTGCACAAACGCACACAAACACAGAATAACACACACACGTACACAAGCCGTGACGACGACATTATAGACAAGCGCTGTCATTAGAACAGTCTCTGTGGAGCTCAAATGATAACGAGCGAGGGGGAGGAAGAGAAGGGGGTTGTTGTCGAGGGTGACTGTCCAGCTGTCTGCAGGTGAGCATTGGAGAGGTCAGCTGGCTTTAACACACACACACACACACACACACGCACACACACACACACACACACACACACACACACACACACACACACACACACACACACACACACACACACACACACACACAAAGTAGCCTACCTTTAGGCCTATGCAATTGACTGACACAAAGCACACACTCCAAGCACATGTCATGCTTTGCCGTTTATTCTTTTTCCCTGTTTGGTTTGGTTTCTGGGGAGTTTTTACAATTCTTTTCTGGTACCAGAGTCATGCAATCTTATGTTTACGTCTGTACCGGCACTTTGACGGTATGTTAGACTTAGCCAGGGTTAGTTCAAGTGATTGATATTGTTTTATGCTTGTGCGTCAACTCCACGTAGCTACGGCGTCGTGACCCTTTCGGAGTTCTGCGTCAGGGTTGCTTTTCATCGCGGTGCATTTCACCACCATAACGCTAGGGGGTGATAAGTCTGAGGTTATTTGCAGGTGTCTGCCAACCAGTTTATGTTATATTAGCAAGCAAACTTTAACACAACTGCCAACAAGTAGCTACTGCTTGCTGGCGAAGTGCTAATTTCGAAACATTACTGACATATTAATAGACACTTAACAAATTTTATTTGCAAAGCTTATGTCAGTGAACTAGCATGGTGCTACTCCCCACAGTAGGCTGCTTGAAACACAGACCATCAACACACAGGACGAGTTGACCAATCACAGTCTGCGTCACCTCGACGCAAAGTTACACATTTTTGGAGGTGCACGTCGAGCTACGGCGGAGGGCTCGGAGGGGGGTTCGTGGCGACGCAGAGAGGTTTACGGGGGTCAGCCGTCGATTTGACGCAGAAACATAAATCAGCCTTAAGACTGATGGCTAGTTAGTTTTTTAAATATAATGCATTCCAATACAAATTTACAACAACATCCACACAAAGTAATTACGATATTATTATGAGCAGTCAGAGCTTCTAGTTTGCTGCATTTTCTATAGTACACAATCTGCTTTCATCAGTCTCACTGCTACTTGACACACTGTACTATGGGTTTTTCACTTTTTCCGACACTTTTACTTTTTTATCTCTTTTATCGACATACTATATCATGACTTTTTCAACATTCTAGACTATGACTTTTTTTATCTCTTTTTTCAACATACTATGGCTTTTTTTGACATGCTCTACTATGGCTTTTTAATCACTTTTTTTGACATAGTATACTATGGATTTTTTTTCACTTTTTTCAACATATACTTTGGCTTTTTTATCACTTTTTTCGACATACTATACTATGACTTTTTAATCACTTTCTTCGACATGCTATATTATGACTTTATTATCACTTTTTTCCACATTCTATATTATGACTTTTTTTTATCACTTTTTTCGACATACTATACTATGGCTTTTTAATCACTTTTTTGACATACAATACTATGGCTTTTTTTCCTCGTACTGAATTATGACTTTTTTCACTTTTTTCGACATGCTATACTATGGCTATTCATCACTTTTTTCAACATGCTATACTATGGCTTTTTGTCACTTTTTTCAACATAATATACTATGGATTTTTTCACTTTTTTTGACATACTATACTATGGCTTATTTCGATAAGACTATACCATGGCTTTTTATCACTTTTTTCGACATACTATACTATGGCTTTTTTATTACTTTTTCGACATGCTATACTATGGCTTTTTAATCACTTTTTTTACATACTATACTATGGCTTTTTTTCCTCATACTGAACTATTACTTTTGTCACTTTTTTCGACATAATATACTATGACTTTTTTCGACATACTATACAATGACTTTTTCATCTTTTTTTCCATTTTCCATACTCTGTGGCTTGTGGCTTGGAGGTAAAATAGTTGTCTTTTAACCACAACGTTGGCTGTTCAATCACATGTTTCTCATGTTGAATGTCAAAGTGTTCCTGCCTATCACTTTTCGACATACACATCTATGGCTTTTTTTCACTTATTTTGACATACTATACTATGGCTTTTTAATCACTTTTTTTGAAATACTATACTTTGGCTTTTTTTCCTCATACTGAACTATGACTTATTTCACTTTTTTCGAAATGCTATACTACGGCTTTTCGTCACTTTTTTTTTACATACTATACTATGGCTTGTTTTCCTCGTACTAAAATATGACTTTTTTCACTTTTTTTGACATGCTATATTATGTATTTTTTCACTTTTTTTCGACGTACTATACTATGACTTTTTCATCTTTTTTTCCATTTTCCATGTGGCTTGTGGCTTGGAGATAAAATAGTTGTCTTACAATAGTTGGCTGTTCAATCACATGTTTCTCATGTTGCATGTTAAAGTGTTCCTGCCTATCCCTTTTCTTTTTTTTTTTTTTTTTTTTTTTCTTTTTTTATACAAATTATTTTTTTTTTTTTTTTTTTTTTTTTTTTTATAGCTTTTTTTTTTTAATCACTTCTTTGATAAAGTATACTATGGATTTTTATTCACTTTTTTCGACATGCTATACTATGGCTTATTTCGACATACTGTACTATGGCTTTTTTCACTTTTTTTGATATAGTATACTATGGCTTTTTCATCACTTTTTTCAACATACTATACTATGACTTCATTATCAAATTTTTTCGACATACTACAGTATACTATCACTTTTTTATCACTTTTTTCTACATACTATACTATGCCTTTTTTCTACATACTATGCTTTGGTTTTCTTCACTTTTTTCGACATACTATACTATACCTTTCTTCAACATACTATACTAAGGTTTTTTCACGTTTTTCGCCATACTATACTATGGCTTATTTCGACGTGCTATACTATGACTTTTTAATCACTTTTTTTGACATGCTATACTATGACTTTTGTATCACTTTTTTCGACATACTATGCTATGCCTTTTTTCGACATACTATACTATGGCTTATATCGACATACTATACCGTGGCTTTTTTTATCACTTTTCTCGACATGCTATACTATGGCTTTTTAATAATTTGTTTTGACATACTATACTATGGCTTTTTTTCCTCATACTGAACTATGACTTATTTAACTTTTTTCGACATAATATACTATTACTTTTTCATCATACTATACTATGGCTTTTTTTAACAAAAGTGGTGGCTTGTGGTTGGGAGGTAAAATGGTTGTCTCATAACCGCATGGATGGCTGTTCAATTCCAACATACTGTACAATAGCTTTTTCCATATACTATAGTATGACTTTTTTCGTCATACTATACTATGGCTTTTTCATCTTTTTTTTCCATTTTCCCTACTCTGTGTTTTGTGGCTTGGAGATAAAATGGTTGTCTGATAACCACAAGGGTGGCTGTTCAATCCTACATTTCTCCTGTTGAATGTCAAAGTGTTCCTTGTAATCCTTTTCGACATACTAATCTATGGCTTTTTTCTCACTTTTTTCAACATACTATACTATAGCTTATTTTGACATGCTATACTATGGCTTTTTAATCACTTTTTTCAACATACTATACTATGGCTTATTTCGACATACTATACTATACCTTTCTTCGACATGCTATACTATGACTTTTTTATCCCTTTTTTCAACATACTATACTATGGCTTATTTCGACATGCTATAGTATGGCTTTTTTATCCCTTTTTTCAACATACTATACTATGGCTTATTTCGAAATGCTATAGTATGGCTTTTTAATCACTTTTTTCAACATACTATACTATGGCTTATTTCGACATGCTATAGTATGGCTTTTTAATCACTTTTTTTGACATCTTATACTATGGCTTTTTCATCACTTTTTTCGACATACTATACTATGACTTTTTTATTCCTTTTTTTGACATGCTATACTATGGCTTATATCGACATACTATACCGTGGCTTTTTTATCACTTTTTTCGACATGGTATATTATTGCTTTTTTTTGCAGAAGCGGTGGCTTGTGGTTGGGAGGTAGAATGGTCGTCTCATAACTTATACTATGGCTTTTTAATCATTTGTTTTGACATACTATACTATGGCTTTTTTCCTCATACTGAACTATGACTTATTTAACTTTTTTTCGACATTTTATACTATGACTTTTTTGTCATACTATACTATGGCTTTTTCATCACTTCTTTTCGACATGGTATATTATTGCTTTTTTTTGCTGAAGTGGTGGCTTGTGGTTGGGAGGTAGAATGGTCGTCTCTTAACTGCAAGGATGGCTGTTCGATTCCAACATACTGTACAATAGCTTTTTCGTCACTTTTTTCCATATACTATACTATGACTTTTTGTGACATACTATACTATGACTTTTATTTATCACTTTTTTCAAAATTCTGTACTATAGGAGGGGGGACTTTTTTCATCATACTATACTATGTCTTTTTCATCTTTTTTTTCTATTTTCCCTACTCAGTGTTTTGTGGCTTGGAGATAAAATGGTTGTCTGATAACCACAAGGGTGGCTGTTCAATCCAACATTTCTCCTGTTGAATGTCAAAGTGTTCCTTGTAATCCTTTATGACATAATCTATGGCTTTTTTATCACTTTTTCAACATATTATACTATAGCTTATTTTGACATGCTATACTATGGCTTTTCAATCACTTTTTTCAACAAACTATACTATGGCTTATTTCAACATACTATATCATGGCTTTTATCACTTTTTTTGACATGCTATACTATGGCTTTTTCATCACTTTTTTGACATAGTATACTATGGCTTTTTATTCACCTTCTTTCGACATATTATACTATGGCTTTTGTTCACTTTTTTCGACATACTTTGTTCAGCTTTTTTCACTTTTTTTTACTGCAGTATGACTTTTTTTGGACATTCTATACTTTGACTTTTTTTGGAGATACTATACTATGACCTTTTTAGACAAACTATATTATGACTTTTTATCATTTCAACACAGTCATAGTATGTCAAAGAAAATCTGGAAGAACATGCAAACTCCACACAAAAACATTTAGCCCTGACTAGGGATTAAACCAAGGGTGAGAGTGAGAAGTGCTTATTTGCTAGATCAAGTCTGAGCTGTGCTGACCACTGAGCCACCATACCACCAATTATGGCATTTTGAAAACAGTCATAGCATAGTATGTCAAAAAACGTCATAGTAGAATACGGTGAAATTCTATTGTCTTGCTAAATTTACAGTTAGAAATGTTGTGAGATTCAAATCTGGACTGCTCTTTGCCTAAAGGGGACAGGCAGCCTATCAGTGCATAGTTTCACTCTGCCTCTCAGACTCCCACAGTGTGGGCGCTTCAGGGTGTTTACAAATGAGAGGCTTAGAGTTACACTAAGCCTTACATCTGTCACTGAAACATCTCTGTCATTCTTTACAATAACAAGCTGCTGTATTAACACTGCCTGTTTTAAGATACATTCTGGCTTTACAGATGTGTGTAATTCCTGGCATCACAACAGTCATAAGCAGCCAAGTGATGAGATCACTTAACTTGACTTTGCTTCTGAAGGGGGCAGCTCATGTATGGGCTCAAGAAGGCTGAAATATGTTAATTTCAATTAGTGTTATTAATAACAGAAACGCTTTAACATGTCAGTCAAACGACTGGAAGAAGGAGAAATGTTGCCAAGCGCAACAACTGTGTCAAACTTTGCAGAGAATTATCACAATTTCTTGATGTGACCTGCTCTGCTAACATTGTCAGCAACCATCAAAGAGGTCGAGCGCTCCATTTTCTGTCAGTTAACGCACAAATTGCTCCCTAATCCTCCCAGATTGTGTTTCCAGTGGTCTCCTGTCACACCGCACGTGAGCACCATTCCTCTTCCTATGGGGCGGACTGACAGGTGGTTCACAGGTAAAAAGGTGTCATGTGTGCTCAAACATCCCGACAATCACTGCACGTCGCCCCGAGCAGAGTCCAACGCACACACACTCCCAAAATTTTCCCTGACATGGAGACATTTAAACTGAGGTGCTGAAACCTCTCTTCTGCCCAGGAGCTGTGTCTGTTTGTGTGTTAAAGTTGTGCCTGTGGTTCTGTGTTTCTTTCTGTGATATATTAGCAATTATCTCCTTGAGGCAATTTTTAACACATGCTACTTTACCTGTCTAGTTATTCATGAGACCAAAGGCTCAGGTCCTTAATATCAAAGGCTTGGCTCAGGCTGTACTCGCTTATTGAATAGAAAGGCTGGTGGGTTTTGCAGTTTAGGGTTAGGGATTATGTTTTAGTTTTGTGTGTTAATCGTACACCTTTGGCTCAATAGGAAATGATAACAAGCAAAACAAAAGGCAAAACAGTAAATGAAAAACCACAGTATATACAGTACAAAGCAATTGGCCTTTTCTCATCTTTGCTTGACCAGGAAAAGATAAGATTTTAGGGTTATTTTTTATATAGTCCTGACTATTTATGGCACACTGAAGACAAAAATGTATGTATCATCTGACTCCCTGTGACAAAATATGAGAATATGAAAGATAAATGCACATTATTTTATTTTATTTGTTGAAAGAAGGCTAAAAAAAAGTAGTAATTCCTTTTGTGACTGCTGCTGCTGTCAGACTCTACAATCAGCACTGCTCCCAGTGGACCACATGGATAAAACACACACACCAGGACTGATAAAACGTGCAATAAAATATGTGACTGTGCAATACTGTAAATACATTTTACTATTTTAATATTTATTCTTTAATTATATTTATTATTGTGTGTTAATCTGTGTATTCTACTTGTCCTCTTATCCCTTGATGCGGCAACAGTGTGAATTTCCCCATTGTGGGATTAATAAAAGATTCTGACTCTTACAGTTTTTCTTGATTTCTTTTGACCTGCTTAAAGAAACTGGGATCCACTTGGTTTTCGTCATCACTGTCTCAGCAGAGCAGAAGACACCTCTTGCAAATGTGTTAACCCTTCCTCATTGGATTGACACATTTCCCCCACCCTTTTGCAGAACAGTTAACACGGATGTCATTCAAGCAGTCCAAACTCCATTGTTTTAGCTATGGTAACCAAACAGAAACCATCTGTTATTAGAAAATGTAACTATTAGAAAACTACCTGCATCAGTATTAAATCACTGAAGCACCTGTTTGACACTCCTTCACACAAATCTTCACTTAGCAATCAGTGTGCAGGATTAGGCCATGTGGCCCCATAGATCAGTGTGCAGGGTTAGGCCATGTGGCCCCATCGTCAAGACACAAGAGACTCAGTATCAATAGTGGCTATTTCTTATACTCTACAGTAATAGATGTTTATACTTTACTGTAATATATTTTATTTTTATTTTCTTAATTTCTTATACTCTTAATAGATTTTATTTTGGTTTACATGTATTATGTGTAATATTTACAGCATTTCAGTTTTCAGCCACAGTTTGAAAAAAGAATCAATGGAATAAAAAAATGTGCATCAAAGCATTTCTAATTCTGGATCTAATTCTATGCAAGAAGACAAATTTGACAACAAAAGGCATTGGCATGAAAGCTACATACAGTATTAGGCTACAATGACAAGCAATGGTGCACTGATTCACACTGATTGCTGTATTTTGTATTTTGCTGTCCACTGTGTAATGGTTGATTGGAAGAGCTCATACACTTGTTTGCAAGTTGTGTTGTTTGAAGGCAAAATTAGCTTTTGTTGCATATTTTAAATATTTTGGCACCAAACAAAATGTGTCATTTTGACCATGAGTGCCACTGTTTCGACCTGTGTGTTAACTTTTTTGAAAAAGGGGAGTTTGAGTTGAGTGCTGCATCAAAGCAATCAAGAAGAACTGTAAATCTTGACTTCTACATGCACTGGGACAAACAGGCCACATGGGTGGCTTACATCACATGCTGTAGATCCCTGCTTGAATGTGGCGAAATGTGCCTCCCGGTAACTTAAAGTTTTTTTTCGTTTGCTAAACGACAGTGGGCACAGCTGGAGACACATTCAAAACTCAAACTACAGTCTGCACAGCAGCAGTTCACGTGGACCAAACTCTAGTTTGTTTTTCATTGCTTCAACTCACACTTATCCCATGACTTTAACCACAATGTGCACAACACTGTAGATTTACAGCACTTTCTTCAAATGCTAACACATTGCTGTCAAAACTCTTAACCACACATTCAAAACAGAATAGATTTCAGTCTGGTGGCTATCAAACATTGCTGATTGCAATTTTAGCTGAAAGCCTAAGCGGGTGTCTTTTTTTAGACTAGTTAGTGAGCATATACGGTATTTATATAGAGAAAGCTCAGAAAGCCTTATTTTTGTATACACACCAAATAAGAAGGAAATAAGTATATACTGTACCCTTTGAGAGAAACAGGTAAAAGAGCAAAGATACCAACATGTCCAGGTAAGATGTCTGAGGTTATGTACACCGCTATAAAAAAAAATGTGAAAAACACTATATCTTTACTATAGTAAAACTGCTTTCATACTGTTTTTCAGAAAGTAATGGAAGTGAAAGCGATGGAAACAACACATTCATTTGTATTTAGAGATGATGCAGACGTCCAATGTGATGAAGAAAACTTGCCACATGATGCTGGAGAGAGGCAGGATTAGTCACACTATTCTTTGGTACTGTTATGTACCTTTAGTTTTTTCCCCCAGTAATTCCATAAATTAGTAGAGACAAAATACTATATTTGAAGAAAACTGCTGCTTTTCATTCCTTCTTATTTACCTTACGTAAAAATTGGTATATTATAAAATCTATATATTTTCCTTAAATAAACTATTGAGTAGTGTAAAGTCAAGTCAATTGTTCAAACTGTAAAGATGAGAAAGTTTGTAATTTCTGTATTTTGGTGTTGCTAGATGTTAGTGTTTTTACTCTCAGTGTGTTTTTAGTACGGTGTGTGTTATCTCAGTGAGGCTTATGCATAGTGTTTGGCTGCACTGAGCCTGTTTTCAGATGTGTGTTAAGAGTTGTGTTGCTTTGAATGAGTTTTGCAGGTGATGTGAACTGTTTAGCTCAGGTGACTGTTGGTAATGCAGACTGTGGTTAGAGTTTTGCACGTGACTCCAGTTGTGCCCACTGTCGTTTGGCAATAAAAAAAACTGAGTTGTCTTTGTTTTGATATATTTGAGTTATGTCTACTTATCTGCTTGCCAGCCACTGAGCTTAGCTTACATTCAGTTGGTTAGCAGTTGAGAACAAGACATCTCTGGATTGCTGAATGCGGTCAATCACCGGGGCTAAGGTAACATTAGCTCTTAGTAAATATCTCATAATCTTTTCCTGTCTGCCTGTTAAACTACAGTGTCTTGTTTTCTATTTCGACACTTGTACTATACAGAAAATATGATGTGTGAGTTGTTTAACTGAACCACAAGAATAATTGACATGGGTGTTTTAAACCATATGTCAGCCATGATTGTGCCAAAGACCTTCTTTTTATAGAATAGAATATAGAACTCTATTCAGCGTCAAAGAGAAGATGGTGTTTATTACTGTAAGTGCTTCAAATCTAAAATTAAATGATTTTGTATATCTGCTGTTTGTAAGACAAGTATAAATTGCCCTCACATTGTTGTGGGGGTGACATCTGTTCCCCAGCATATCGAGAGGCCAGTGCCCTGTATTTGTAATTAATTTGTAGAAATGTGTTCGCAGATGGTGTTTTAAGGGTATGAATTTTAGAAAAGATGTTCTATTTTAAAGTTTGAATGCGCCCAAATTTACAGATTGAAAACTGACTTGGATAGGTTTTGTAACAGTAATATGGTAACATTCTTGTGATGAAAATAGGTAGCCTTAAGAAAAGAAAAGCCTCAATAGAGCCAACATGAAGATACAACACAGCATATTTCTCTTTTGAACAATTTCAATATAGAGTGGCAACTGTTTTATGGTGTTTTGCAGAAGTCACAAGTATTTTCTTGTCTTATTTGTGTGTATTATTCATGTAGGCTAGAGCTATCATGTGTGTGTGTGTGTGTGTGTGTGTGTGTGTGTGTGTGTGTGTGTGTGTGTGTGTGTGTGTGTGTGAGTGTGTGTGTGCACAGAGAGGGAGAGAGAGAGAGAGAGAGAGAGAGAGAGAGAGAGAGAGAGAGAGAGAGAAAGAGAGACATGGGATGAACAGCCTGTCTGTCAGGTGTTGATACTCACATTAGTCACGTAAAAAACAAAGGATTCTGGGAAGCGACGACCATGGACACAAAGAGCCTCCAGACTCCACTCAGCGTCACCCGATCTTTTCTGTGTGTGTGTGAGTAGGTAAGTGTGTGCGTGGGTGTCTATGTCTCTTGTGTGGGTATGTGTGTATGTGGTGGGGAGTTTCTTTTGAGTGCGAGGGCGCCTCATTGGCTGCCATGCTGGGGTCAAGCTGAGGTCAGGACATGGGTGATGGATGGACCTCTGTCTCTAGACCACTGCTCTTCTCCCAGTCCTCTCTCCTCCTCTGGGCCTCAGACCTGCTGAAGCGTCCTAGCTGTGCTCTCCTCTGTTCACTTTGAGTCACTCCCTTTGGCCAAGCAGGACTGCTTCAACAGACAAAAGGAGCTTGAAAGAAAACTGCAGACAACTCTTTGAGGTGAGTTCTGCTGTGGACGTACAGTGCTACAGTCAGCCTCTAACCTACCACCTCATCTCTGCCTTTCCTCACTTTAAGCACCACAACACACGTTACTGTTTCCGTCACTGTTTCATCATATACATGCAATCACACAATGTCATCTCTTCTCTCTTTCCCCATCTTCTCTTCCTCCATCATACTGTCAATCCCTCTATTGGCTCCGTCCCTTTATCGGCACATGGAGACGCACATCTGTCGATGGAGGAATTCATTTTGGCTGCCAATCACGACAGGGGAGTGGTCAGTGAGTGCAGATGTGCCAATACCTCGACTACTCTGATGAGTGACTTCTGTCTCTCTGCCTCTCTGAGCTTCCAGCACTTTCTGTCTGCTAATGTGTGATCACAACTAGACCAAGAACCTGTCTGTCTCACTCTCTTGTTTTGATTTGTACTGTGCCCAACTGTGTGTTGAGAGCAGAAAACCATAGCTGACCATAAACAAACCACAACTAAGATCTATGTGTAAAAGCACAGTCTGATCAGAGGCCTCAAGGACACACGACTACAGTTTTGCTCAAATCCCTGCACCTTTCATTTGCATAATGCCCTATAGGACACCTAGGATTTATCCATTACAAAGGAGAAATGAGGCTGAACATGAAAAGCTATAGTCAATACGGTTTGATGGCAATATCAAATGGATATTTACCATAAGTGGTACAATGACATGTCTTCTGACATCTTTTCCTCTCCCTGTAAAAGTGTTCTCGTTTGCATCTAAATCCTACTATCTATTTTCTTCTATCTCTATCTTGGTAATTGTCTCTGAACTTTGCGGTGTCACACACACACACACACACACACACACACACACACACACACACACACACTCTCTCTCTCTCTCTATCTCACACACACACACACACACACACAAACACACACACAAATGCAGTCAGATGTAAAAGACATTCTTTGTTTTTTATGTGACTAATGTGAGTATCAACACCTGACAGACAGACTGTTCATCCCATGTCTCTCTTTCTGTCTCTCACTCTCTCGCTCACTCACACACACACACACACACACACACAAGCCTCTAGAAAAATGAGAAAATGAAATTAACACAAGGTGAGATTTCAGAAGAATTAGTTTGACACTCGGGGGGGTAAAATCTTTTTAAATGTATTTCCTCTCTATTTCTCTCTGTGTCTTTGTGTGTCTTTGTGTGTGTGTGTGTGTGTGTGTGTGTGTGTGTGTGTGTGTGTGTGTGTGTGTGTGTGTGTGTGTGTGTGTGTGTGTGTGTGTGTGCCATAGACTGGTTTGTGCCTGTGCATGTGAAAACTCGTCCCTGACCTCAATATCCTTAAGCACCTGTATTTGCACACATGCTTACAAACAACCTCAGTACAAATGTCTTTTACATCTGACTGCATTTGTGTGTGTGTGTGTGTGTGTGTGTGTGTGTGTGTGTGTGTGTGTGTGTGTGTGTGTGTGTGTGTGTGTGTGTGTGTGTGTGTTATGAGGTGAATACCTGTATACTCTCAGGTGGTGGCTTATGTGAGAGTTGCTGTCAACTCTGCTTCCTTTTTCGTGTGTCACAAATCATCTTACTGTGTCCACCGATACTGTTGGAGAAAATGAGTCACTGCTTTTTAGCAACACATTCACAGTGGTAATGTTATTTACATTACTGTCATTTAGCTAGGTACAGGAAACCTTTTGAAATGTGTCTTTTCCACAGCATAGATTCTGAGCAAAAAGATGCGAGGTGAAATGATTCCTGACATCCTAAAAAAATACAGGCAAAGTCACAATTAAGATATTACTATTATGATGTATTATTTAATAGGCTAATATAATATAAGCCCAAAACGTAAGAAAATGCATAGCCTAGAAACCTGATTTGTTCGTTTAAATATTGGGGAATTGGGTTTCCTTGCAAATGCCGTAATGCTTGCGAAGTGAAAAACCTCTTCTAAATATCTAATTCAGGTCACATTTGATAAAATATATGTAAGAATATATAAAGAAATTATAAACGAAATTTAAATACATTAGTTTTTGTTTTTTTCTCCAAATCACAATTTTCCTTTTAACAAGTTTTTTTTAAATAAGGCTTTGGGCGATCTTTCTTGTTCTGCAATCCTAAATATTTTTTTGTTGTATATAATATATAAATATATTCATGTTTGAGGTCAAATCTAATATAAACATTTTAATGCACGCCATTTTATTTAAAATATCGTAACAGTTAGCTTGTTTTTAAAATAAAGTTTCAGAATGTTTGTTGTATTTCCCCATCTCTTTAGTGGAATATTACAACTACAGTGTAGACGAATGTAATTTAAATTCAATTTCACAGTTTTCCTTCATGTCAAAGGAACAGACTAATCGATATGTATGTTCCTATAGTTATAATAAGTGCTTACTTAGTTGACCAAAGTCAAAAAGTCATTTTTTTATATGTTGTATCCCAATCATTTCCGTGGCACAAATGGTGGTTGGCACAAGGCGCGCGTCTATTTTAGGCCACATCAAGGACGTGCACATAAATTCTCCATCTAATATCTGCGTCACCTCCTTCAGTCAAAATATTTAAACATATATTCCTCTCTCACAAAGCCGTAATGGTTTTCGTCAAACATCTGTCTTCGTCCATGTGTTTATCCGAAGGCTTTAATGGGAACCATCAGCCGCGCGGGGCCAGATTCTGGCGGTCGGACCAGTAAAAACGTCCCGACAGACCTTCTTTTACCACGCTGAGGTCATTTCGAGCATTAAGCACCGAATATGAGGGTGTTATGGTCAAACAGGCCGTCGGAGCTGGACTGTGACTGCGTTGTCGAGGTGCTTGTTTGCCCGGTGTGGTCTGTAAACTGTTGTTTAGGTGTGGGTGGTGCTGTGACAACAAACTCAAACTGTGACCGAGGATTGACCCCGGGCTTTCTTTTGAGGATCAGCTGCGTTTCTAATCTCCTCTATGTGGCTCCTGCATAGCGCACGGGAGCCTGGAGGGAGAACCGTGGAGCTTAAACTTCCCAAAGTAGGGTCCGGCGACACCCAAGGGTCCTTGAGATGGTTTGTTGGACTCTGCAGAAACACATGCTTTCATTTTTACTATTTAGGCTATATTATCCAATAACAGGCTACACACCATTTTGCTAATAACTGTTTATAATGTGTAAGAAGAAAATAACTTTCTTCATTGTGTTCCTCTCTAAAACAACTTCTATTTTGTTTAGATTTAAATTGATTTAACATATTTAATGCTATCAGGTTTGGACGCACACACGAAGAATATAAATTAAATTAGAATCTACGGCCAAATAAGTAGCCTAACTATGTGCCAAAATGTTGTCACAGTGGGAGATTTGTAATTGCAAGCAAAATAGAAGGACACCAGATGTTTAGATTTGAAGAATAATTGTGAAACAAGTTAGGCTGCTGATTAAAATAAAAAATAAAAATAAAAAATAAATATATATAAAGACTGTGTTTTTTTTTTTTTTAACTCGTTATCATACCTAATTATGCAGATTAAATAAACATGTCCAATGAGTATAAAATCGACATGTCTGGATATTATAATAAGTTTTGATGAGAACTAATTTATCAAACACATTTTTAGGAGATCTGGCCGCGATATAATAAGATTTAAAATTAAAATCTGTATTCCTTTGTTCAAAATAATGCGGGACAATAACATTTCAAAGTAATTAAATTATTTTTAATACAGCCTCGTAAATCGATTCTCTGTGGTTTCCACAGCCTATCAGTCTAAACTTTCTCAATAGCTCTATAATATAATTATTTTACAAATAAGCAGAATGCTGATATAATAGAGCACAGCAGCTAACTTGTCGTTTTGCCTTAAAATGGTCAAATAACAATCTCCTATTTAAATATATAACATTGAAATATATTCCATTAAAATGAGCTTACATTAAACAAATATATTGCAGTAATTTCTTTGCTAAAGCAAAACAGTTTGTCATAAAGAGAGAGCACATAAACATCATTTTGACTTTATGTATTATTTTTGGGGGGGGTAACAAATTAGATAGGCTAATGGTTCACCTTATTCTCATCCAGGTTGACCTGACAAACACAAACAGGGCCATTGAGCAACATGTCTGTTTACATACTTCACTGTTTATACTAAAACAACTCCTCCAACAACAAAATGAGGGTGTTTGAAATTACCAAACAAACCTTGTCAGAGATTTCAGGGCAACCATTGCCCCATGGAGAAAAACCCATAATATAACACATTAACAATATCACACGAGAATAATAAAACAGAGGTTGGCTACATAACTTACTACTGTTTGCTGTTGCTGAATTAGACTGAGCAGGTTCCCACCGCTCCAATAGAGCAGCTCCTGCAGGTGGATCGAAAGGTGAACGTCGCTCATTAAGCATGGCTCTTTCTGCGCTGTTTGCCCTTATGATGGACTAGCAGCCTGTACACTAGGAATTTAAACAGTAAAATAATCAGATAACACCTTTCTTTTTCTTTTGGAATCAAGGCAGAGGATAGGCTGCCCGGAAAAAAAGGCAGGTAAAATAAAACTAAACACAAATGTACAGTGTAGAGTCCAGTTTAGACTTCATTGATTTACACAATACATATTAATAAATGTTAGTCATAATGTAAATTGATTTTAAAGACAGTATGGTCTTTATTAACGCACAATTCATGATCGTTAAAGACCAGATGGACATATCAGGCGTAAATACAACATAACCTGACGTAATAGCTCTTGTTAAAGCAAAATTGTGTAGCTCACTGTGTGACATGCAGTGCTGCAAGTTTTCACAGTTCATCTTGTCGTCAGGTGGGGATGATGACACGTCGTTGGGACTTAGGGAACTAAGGAGTTAATGCTGACAGGGCCAGTGGGGCCCCATCCGTGTCAATAGCCAAACCTCGATTTTTTTAATAGATGACTTAATTTTTTGTCCCCTCAATAAGCCGAGAGCTCGATAAGGTTGTCATCACAAATGACGCTGACGTCTGCGCTCTCATCTCCTCCGTGGATAAACATGCCTTTATAATGCCAATAACTCTTCACCCCAGGGACGGGAGCGCGCACATACGCATACATTGAGGGAATCTGCTGTGCGTAAAAGAGACACGTGCAGCTTTTCAAACGATGGGAAACTGGACAGAGCTGTCCTTGTCTGTAGAGCTTAGAATAAAGGTCTGATGGGCGGATTTAGATGAAAAATGTGCTATAAAATCCTCAGTAAAGTGTCAATTTCTGTCTCTCCCAAGACGTCCCCTCAGCAATGACACAGATGAATATTTTTTAAGAGGTATACCCACTTTAATACACATGATTGACCCGTAAACGTATCTCTGGACAAAACATTTTGTATGCGCTCAACTGGATTAAATAGATAAACAGATAAAAGCCTGGGACATACATAGCCTTACATGACCTGTTCCCCAACTGATAAAACTCAGCGCCCCAGCATTACGCATCATGCAAATCTCACACAATAGACATTCAGACAGTCGTGAGTGACACACAAACACACAGGCCTCGAACACAGAGGTGACAGTGATTAAGAAGGTACTATAACAATGTACTCTATAACGATTAATAAACGAGGTCATCTCGTTGATTGTGGGCTGCCTAATTTACGACATCCAGTGCAATCACCCTGGCCGTGGAACAATACGCACAACTTTGGCATATTTGAGGTATATGTTTGTGTGCGTAGCTTTGTGACATTACATTTGCACACTCAGCAGCACTGGTCAGGAGCATGTGCAAGGAAGGAACTGGATATATTTTGCACCATCATAGTCGTGGCGCAACGCGTAATTAACGTCATTTTCTAAAGAAAGTGGACACATTTTAAACCATCGACCTACAGTTGTCTTGACAGCAATGTTATCTTTCTTTCGAACACAATACACAATATAAAACAACTCGTTAACTCAGAAATGGTCCACATGATTGTCCAAAGTCCCAAATAGTGCATTAATTCATCCTAAATGTCCACATATGTCATCCACCAACCAAGACTTTGGCTTTGATACACTGGGTACAAGCTTTGATATATACAGGCCGCCTGTGGCCCAAAGAGGTCAGGAGGCAGTTGTTGTTTTTTAGTTGGAGGAGTAAGGATCAGACACCGTGGATGATGTGGGAGACGGAGTAGAGGGAGCTGAGATAGACTTCTCTGATGCTGCATCGTCCATTTTCTCTTGACTGCTCTCTCCCGGGTCTGAAGATGAAGCTTTGGCCGGCAGCAGACCTTCTTTCTCCCTCTTCTTCTGCTTCATCCTCCGGTTCTGGAACCAGATTTTCACCTGAGTCTCATTCAGCTGCAGCGCGGCCGCGATCTCAACGCGCCGCGCACGGGTCAGGTACTTGTTAAAGTGGAACTCCTTTTCCAACTCCGTCAGCTGCTTGGTTGTGAAGTTGGTCCGGACCGTGTTCTGCTGACCCCCATACCCGTACTCCCCAGACCTGCCTGCAGACAGAGAAACAAATCACCCTGAACTTTGAAGAAAAGTAACCCTATGTACACATGAGTTATTAGACAACTGCGTGTGCATGGAAGCAACTTTTACGCAGCAGCCACTTAATGTCAGCTACTTTGAAATATGCTGTGATACATGTGTGTATACATGGTCTAACATAACACTGCAAAACACACTATTTCCAGTATTCTGTCTTTACCTTTAAGACTGCATAACACATTACAAATATAGCACAATCAGGCGGGAAGTGTCAAATATAAAGTATACAAATTGAACTCCACAACTTGGTTTTAAGTTTGTTTATATTCCTGTGTCCCACGCACACGAAATGTAGCACTTTATTGTAAAGGGTTTGGATCACTTCTAAGCCAGTGTTGTTTACAGACACTTTGTGCCATTGGCACTTGGCACCCACCTGTTTTTGGTGGGTTCCTCTTGACTTTCATCCAGTCGAAGGTCTGTGCAGAAGATGCACCCTCAGACAGAGGTGAACAACAAGCTTCCAGGTGAGCTGCGTGCAGTGGTGACAGCGGGTTTGAGCACCCAGGAAAAGGGGCTGCTTGCTCGTGCCCGCCGCCATAGGCAGCATGGGCATACTGCACTTGACCCAGGGGGGCGGCACTGTAACCTTGGCGATGCTGAGAGACCATGGAGGAGGAAATGTTACCCGAGTACATCAGTGGGCCGCACTGGGGGAATCCCGCGGTGGATTCTACTTCCTGGTTGAGCGCGTAATGGTTATACGTAGCACAGAAACTTTGTGGTCCATAGTTGGAGGTGCAGGCCGGATGGGCTCCATAGAGACCCAGGGAGCTCGCGGTAGATTGGAATGAAGCCGGCTGGTGAGGGATGCCGTCAGGGGAAGCCCTGCTCCCCATAAAGCGGTCATCCGCACCGCAGTTGTTGACAGTAACCGCGCAGGACTGGAAAGTTGTAATCCCGTGGTCCGAGTGGAAACCCCTGACAGAGCATGAGCCACCTTCACCGCTCATCGCTGAGTAGTCAAAGAAGCTGCTCATTGTAGCATTGTTCTACCGGGGCTGAGGGACCGTCCACTCTACAGACACCCTCTGATCTATTCCTATCTCCCCTCTTACCCTGAGTGACCGTGCCAACCTTTACCTATACTCTGTCCTGATCAGAGGAGGGAGGGGGGCGCACGGGCCGATATCAATGAACGGGTGCTGTCACGTGGGCCCGGGTCAGCCAGTGAGGTACTTGTCCTTATCCCCTTAGCCGGTGACAGATTGGTGTTTGAGTGGCTATTTAAATTCCAGGCGCTCGTCGATCAAGGTGACGTGCGTCGCCACTAATGTATTGGCCAAGCAAACAATGAGCTGGGAGGCAGACGACGGTGGACTGCTCCGGGGTCGCATGAAGAGCGGAGAACGGCAAACACGGCGTCTTCTAACCCCTGCTGTGCGCTCTCCCGCCCGGGGAAAGATTAACGTTTCACCTCCTGCAACCCCTCCACGAGGACGACCTAGCACTCTCACCTCAGGTACGGTATTTTTGGAATAGAGAGGAGAATAGGTGTGTGCGTGTGTTGGTGTGTGTGCGTGTGTTGGTGTGTGTGCGTGTATGTGTTGGTGCGTATGCGCGCGCGAGGATGTGCGTGTGCCCTTTGTGCGTGTCTCTATCCGACCGCACGTATCAGCCGTGATGTCATATATGTATAATGGTCTCATTCTCTCCTGCATGGATGGATAACTCAGTGTGTGTGTGTGTGTGTTGGTGTGTGTGCCACTGCCACAGGCTATGTGGGCTACCAGTGTCCCATTCCAATGCGAAGTGTTTCACGCTTTAACACTGTGAAGGATTTGCTCAGCAAACATTTTCACAGTGTGACAGTGAGAGAGAGGCAGGAAGGTTTCACTTCTGACACAAGCAAAAAGTACTTGACTTCAGTCAAAGAGAGCTTTTCAATATCTGTGTTCCCCATCAAGGTCGCATTAGAAATGTTTGGCTGCTTTTCAGTACTTGCTGGGAGGTCACAGGTGATGTAACGACAAGAAAGCCTATTAAACATTAAGATGATGTAGTATTAATTTTTTCTCTCCCAGGGTCATAGGGTCTGCTATCTACTCTGATTTCACTCCCACACGTATTCATTATGCATGTATAGTGATCAAATGATCTGATAATGCGAGGCCCGTCGTGGAGCTAATGCGCCCATATAGCCCGAGGTGCGTCTGTGTGCTGATTATCCTGGTAAGTTCATCAAATAAAGCTGTTGCTTTATTGCTTGAAATTAATGGCCAGGAAAAGCTGTGCCGAAAAAAAAGACAGAACAGGGGGAGAGTATGCGTGGGAGAGCTGTAGTGTAGCGATAGCAGCGTGCAGAGCCAACCTCTCACTGAGGAAGGAAAAGAAAAGGGAGGAGAGAAGGAGGCACGAAGGATCACATGGATGGATGAGCGCCCCCATTGGCCGTATGTGGTCAAACAACCAAAATGCCTTTCAGTGTGTTGATAGTTTGCTGTCTTTACTTATTTCCATTTTACTCTACTTAGTATTTCTGATAGTTACTATTACTTTTCAGATTAAGATTTTACACAACCACTTGATAAAATTATAGGTCTACATTGTAGCTTATAAATTGAACTATAACAGTATATAAAAATGTTAAATGTGGCACCACCTCGACCAGCTGCATTATTACAATTTTGCTTACATGTAATTAGTAATAATAAACTGATATAATATCTATAATATATAATATAATATAATATGTGATATGCCAGTTAAACTGACAAGGCCAACTGCTGCCACATGATTAGAATCATTAGTATTAGCTACTATCAAAAGT
Organism: Perca fluviatilis; assembly: GCF_010015445.1. Classification (NCBI taxonomy): domain Eukaryota; kingdom Metazoa; phylum Chordata; class Actinopteri; order Perciformes; family Percidae; genus Perca; species Perca fluviatilis. The sequence continues at coordinate 14,301,649 of NC_053124.1, read as the reverse complement.
ATTCCTAATACTTTTATTTAGTTGCTAATACATCTAGTTAAGTACAAATGAATATGACCTTTCCTTGTGATGAGAAAAACGTGTTTCTACTGTGTGTTGCTGCTACTTTTACTACCGTGAAGGATCTGAATACTTCTTCCACCATTGCCTTTAGATGTATATGTAAATGAGTTTAAAAAAAATATGTGGTCTACTAAAAAAAGACATGTCCTTCTTTAAAGTTTGATACTTGAAGTTTTCAGGTATTTCAAGCTCATGGAGTATTAAAGAAAGTAAAGAGGCGATGCAAACTTCCCACCACTGAAAAAAGCGCAGTGGGGTCAACACTACCCTCCACCCCCTCCTCTCTGTCTTCCCAGCTGCCTCTGCAACAGTAGTGAGTGGGCGCAGTGGATCCTGCCTTGTCTGCCTGTGGAAACTTCGCCAAGCCTTGGAGCTTTCTTGGCTCTTTGTGTGAACACATGTGAACAGAAAAGGCGCGCTGTCTCGGAATGATTTGGTTATGCTGACCCTATGGTTAGTCACTGGGCGCTGGATTGCAGGAGTGTAGAGGACCCCCCACCCCCTCCTTTTTCTTCTCCTCTTTTTTTTACCCCTATACCCCCTTTCTTAAACACACACTCACATTGACACACACACACACTCCAGTTGCCCAGTAGGCTAATGTTAAACCAGTCGATTGGCATCTTATGGCTTCCAGATTATTCGATAAACCGACGCTGAACACTCGAGTTTATGAATTTCGCACGTGTAGATGAGTTGGTGAATCGATCCGTGCAGGCCGGTTGTTTTGCTGTTCTCACACACAAAGCTGCTAAAGCGGATATTGAGTCGAGTTGTGCATGAGCTAATAACCGATTCACATAAGTCACCTCAAGTGCAATACAATAGAGCAAGACCATTCATAATCCCTATATTGAACTCCAAGACTTCCTTTGAACTGCTCCAATAATGTTGTAAAATCTCCCCAAAACGCACAAACTCTCCAGATAAAGTAAGCCAGATATTGCATCATGCTCCTCTCTCCGCAGCTATACATAGTAAATGTGTGTCTGATAAATTACATCTAGTCCAGAAGTAGTCTGTTTTGAGTCTGGGCTACTTTTAACGCACGGGGAAAGAGTGCAGCCTCATAACCCGAGCAGCCTGCTACTGCATGCTGCCGCTGTCCCCGAGCCAGAGCCGTGTTTAAACAAGCTATAAAAATGAATTATTACCAAAGGCATGCAGAGACTCGGCCCTCTTTTAGCGCAGGAATTGGGGAGTCCTGTATGAAAATGTAAGTGGGGTTTTATTTGTGCACATTACACCACAATTGGTCTCCTTAATGTCCGTCTCATTCATGCCACGGAGTGATTTATGAGCTCCTGAAGGCAAACATGGCTCGGGTATTTGCCTGTGCAACATGCACACAATGTTAAGAGCCCTGCCATGCTAAGATCCGTGCTGGAGTGTTTGCTTTTACTCTCCAAAGTATAATGTTTGAAGGTGAAAATAAAAATAATCTGCATTAGGGTTTATGTAGGCATGCTTGAAATAGTGTGTAAATCTATACAAAAAAAAAATCTAAAGTATTTTCAGCAAAACAAATGCTACTATTTTGCATGAAGAATTAGTTAATAAACTGCTAATTAGCAGATATTTAAAAGTAATTTTACTACATTTTAAAAAGTTAGATCAAAGTTTGAAATAACATAATTAACTGCCATTGCATTCATTTGATAAAAAGGCAAAAATGTGTTTCAGTTAAACTATTTAAAACAATCTGCATTAAGTTGAAAATAAATTCTACAATTAAAGTACATTTGAATCATGTGTGTGCCTTCACAACTCGACGCGGGCTAGGCTATTTGTATTCATTGCCAACCTGTTGTGAAATTTGCATAACGTCTCTATCTTTTTTTCGCTCTACTTCGTTTATTTTTGCATATTCTCACTATGAATAATTCAAGCAAAAATATGCAGTGTCAAGCAACATGCAAGAAACGACTCAAAACACCAGAAAAAAAGGATTGTAGCAAGTTAATTGTATTCTAACAAAAATATCCAAGACATTGGAAGCTATACAAAAATAAAATGACCAGGTTCCATAGGCCTAATATTGTATAATTATTCACATACACTCATAATTTCCATTTCAAGAGATCAATTTCTTATGGTAATTACAAGCCACGTTTGAGTAGAGCTAGTTCAGTGATTTCATTTCATCCTTACCTTGTATTAATCGTCAAGTCAAATATCAACAGAATAAATGGGCCGAATAAACAAATAACATCAGAGTTAATACCATTGTAGCCTGATCTTTATTGTCCCGAAAAAAAGCTATTGTGATTGATTTCAGTTAATAGTTCAGATGCTGCAGGTCGATTGTGGTTAGGGACTCCGAGAAAAAATAGAAACTGTCCGTAGAAATGTCCACGGGGCTGTCCAGAGACTCTGACAAGCTCGGCGAGGCTGCATCGGAGAGCTGTAGGCAGGAATCCGAAGAGAAAGCTTGAAAATCGTGTATAGAAACATCCAGGGCCGGGGGACTGTCGCTATTGTCCGGGCCAGATGCGGAGCCTGGGCCCATTGTTGACATGCAGCCCGGAACAGTGGGTGACGGGTTGGGAAAATGTTTCAGATTTTTGTCATTGCTGTTCAGCGGCGCAGCAGCAAAGCTCATGGACTCGCCATTGTGGAGCTGCTGTGTGGAGCTAAGAGAGTTGTTCTGAAAGGAGCAAGTATCTCTCTCCAGCAGGGCCCCGCTCCGCTCGTACAGGGGGCCCTCGTCCTCCTCGTCGCTGTGGATGCAGTCCTCGGCGCCCGGCCCTTTCCCCTCCCCGTTGTGGTTTTCCTTGGTCTGGGTCTGTCGCTTGTGCTTCATGCGCCGGTTTTGGAACCAGACTTTGACCTGCCTCTCGGTCAGGTCCAGCAAGGCCGCTATTTCCACTCTCCTTGGCCGGCACAGATACTTGTTGAAGTGGAACTCCTTCTCCAGCTCCAGCAGCTGTGTGTTGGTGTACGCTGTCCTTAGCCGACGGGAGCCCCCTCCTCCCCCAGCACTCTCAACAATCTCAGGCGAGCCTGGAAAATAAGCATCACGGTAGCATGGGATTAAAAAAGCAAGAATCAACAGTTACATAACCCCGCTGGCCGTGAATCTCACATTATGGCTATCACAAAACACCATAGAGTGGCTCACAACATGCTGCAGCAAAATGGCCGCTGGAGCTACTGAACCAAGCTTGTAGCCTGTACACCTTTTATCCAAAAATCATTACAGCATAAAGATACTCATCAGATTGTTTTACACATAAAATAACGTCTATCATGAGCGTGAAGCAAACACAGTGCACTAAAAGCAGTGAGGTCCAGGCTGGTGTGGGGTACTAATGAATGCTCCAGCTGCCCTCCTCGGCAACGGCACTCCATCACTCTTCATTACTGTCACACATCAAAACTCTGCTACGGCTAGGGGAATAAATCATCTTACATCACCAAACTTTACCCAAACTTTTTTTCTTGCTTCAAACACTATCACAGAATATCCATAAACCTATTAGAATAAAACGTGCCTATTTGTTTTCTTTTTTTCTTTTTCTTTTTTTTTTTTAGGAAAGGCCCTGCGCACTGAGCTACAGTTTAGCAACAGATAGTAAACACTTTTGCAGTAAAGTTCCCGTGTTTTGAAATCACCCACCTTTTGGAGAAAAGCACACAGGTCCATTGGAGATGGTGGTAGCGGTGGAGGTCGGCAGGTGGTTCCTTTTGGAGGCTTTCTTCTCCCGCATCCACGGGTACTCCGGGGGTAAGGAGGCGGTGGGCAGCGAGCTGCATCCGTCAGGGCTGTGTCTGGGCCGGCCGTGCCGCGGATGGCTGCCCGGATTCAGGCTGGGAATGGTCTGCTCAAAGGGAGGAGGAATCAGTGTCGGGCGTGAAAGCGTCGAGCTCTTGATTGATGAACTTTGAAATGAATCAGCGACAGGGGGGAAAGATGTCAGGCACTCAGCAAGCGACGGCTGACTATTGATAAAACCGCTCTCTCGCTCGAATTCGTAATTCATCTCCGCTCCCTGAGAGCCGAGGAAAGTTTTGCACGCGTATTTTTATAAATGTTGCGGCTCAGTGAGGACGAGAAAGAAAAAATCATTAAAAAAGCTCCTGGTGGTTTTTTTCTATATCACTGATTACGGCCGTATGGGGACCGAGCTACTATTAAACTATTGAATTCATGGAGACAAGGTTGAAATTGGACCGAATTGCCTGTCACATGATTACCTCTGCCCAATGACAATTTGGGGTTTAATCAAAAGGAGCCACTGTCTGCCTGATTGATCCAAAAACTCTGATGAAGAACGCCTCGCTCAGCTGGGGGACGACTGTTTTTATTTACATATTTGTCCGCTCAGTTTATCCTCCTCTCGCCCTTCCAGTCCAGTCCACTAAGCTACAAAATGTGTTTTTTAAGAATGGCTGACGCTCACTATTACAGGGAAGGAGCCCAGCCTAGGGTGCGCGGATTCGTGCACTCCTTTCTCGTATTGTTTGAGGATGTCAGTCGAGAACGCCCCCACCACACGTACACACACACACACGCACACACAAACACACAGACACGCACACCCACACACACACACATTTCATCCCAGTAGCTTTTTATATAGGCAAGAGCCAGGCTTCAGAGGTGAAAAAAAAACATACCCCAAAAACTGATATTGAGACTTCTCGACAGAAACAAACCATAACAACACAGCCTGCTTAGTGAGTGTGGACTCGTGAGTATGTGATTCTTCAAAGATGCATAATAATGAAATATGCAGTGCAACCATTAACATGTGTTACAATAAAATGCCCATCCATTAAGTTAATACTGACAAATATGGCACGTTCACACCATTTCATCCCATAACAGCTGTTTAACATTTACAGATCCGGTACAGAAACGTGTAAAAAGATACACACGCATGTGCACTCACAAACATTTTTTTTTTTATAGGCTATTTATATGGCCTCTATAGATATGCTATATACGCACGTGGGATTTTCGTTTATTCAACAAAAGCTCGATTTTATAACGAGGTCATCCGCGCCCATGTGCGTGCACAAACCTACAAACACTAGGTTAAACACACAAAAACCCTTTCTTTTGGGATTAGTAATAGTCACATTTTTCGATAACCAAAAGCTGCTATAATTGGTACCTTATTTTAAATATGATCTTACTATTTAGATTGGTTTCATGTTTGTGTTAACAGTGGACAACCTCAAGGCTAAACCAGGGTTTACTTGGAGGGCAGTAGCTACAATGCTGAGAAAGCCATCTCACTGTATTGCCAGGATCATTTCTACCTGAAACTGCAATGAAGGAAAAACCATCACGTTTCCAATCGACCATTTAGAATGAATCCATTTGCAGAGTTATTATGTAAATGGAATTGTTATTGAATGGCGCTTCCCTGCAGTGTTTGGGTTTATGGCCCTTCCAGCATGTTCTGTGAAAGCCACATTTGGGATGTTTTTCGTCAAGCAGTACATGTATTATTTTCATTCCAAAAAATAGTATGGCTTGGTGAGTAAGAGAGAGGAAGAAGAGAAGTGGTAGACCTCTCTCAGTTTGTTGCTTATATACCAAACAAAGAGTCCTGGAAGCCTGTGCGCGATCAATCTTACTCGCCAAAAGGTCTGACAGCTCGGTGCCCTCACAACACATTTAAGGCTTCTTACTCTCCCCCGGATCAAATGCAGCCAGGAAGCGGCGAGAAACACTGGCCACTCAGATTAGAACCAGTTTCTCCTCGCAGTTGTAGCCGGGCTGTCGCTGGAGGGATATTTTAAAAGATAAATAAGAACACAGCTACACAAGATGCGACCATTTCCTTTTTGAGGAGACTGTAATGCGCCAATGGTGAGTAAGGTGAGGCAGCTTCTCCACCTGAGTTTTATCTTTGAATTGTGAATGGATTTACAAAAATACATGTATTTTTGTCGTTTTGGTAGACATGCAGGTTTATGAGCAGACCAGACCGTGTGGTGAAGGACAGAGTTGCTAGGAGAAGAGATGGATGGCTTTTTTTTGGAATTACGCACAGGCTTTGTGTGCAAGGAAAGGAGTGGGTGGCGGCATATAGTGGACCCCAGCCTGTTCTACACTCTTGTCTTTACAGCAGGATTGATTTAGGACCACTTTCCCACGGATGGAAATGCAATGAAAGATACAAATCTTCTGTTTCAGTTCAAACGTTTTGTATGTGCTACCTGTGTATGGCGCATATGGGTCAAATCAGTGTCTTGCTGTGTATGCGTGTGCATGTGTGCGAGTGTATCTGTGTGTGTGTGTGTGTGTGTGTGTGTGTGTGTGTGTGTGTGTGTGTGTGTGTGTGTGTGTGTGTGTGTGTGTGTCTGTGTTTGATGCAGAAATACACAGTGCATCAGCTTTTTTTTTTTTTACTGTGACACACCATGGTTCAATTGTTCTAGGTTTCCCTGCTAACCATATGTCAGGGGTAGTAATCTTCATGCCCTCTCATATCAATCACATTGGGCTGAAAATGATTTCTTGTGAGAACAAATAATACTGCAGTTGCAGAAAGGCATAACATAATCACAAAGTGTAAACATGGTACAAAAAGGTTTTGGTAATTTGATGAGAAAAGTAAAAAAAAAAAAGTCTTTGAGCACGGTAAAGAAAATATTAGCAATTTTCCTGAAAAAAGACAAAACAAAATAGGCATTTTAGCTCCATGTGTGCATGTCCTCTACTTTTCTAGCAATGCTAGTACTTACTGCAAACAATTAATAATTCAAATATAAATATCATTTCTAATGCAGGCCCTTCATTTTTAACAAAATACATAAAGGAATTCACTGCCGTTTTTTAGCTTTCCACTGATAATTTGCTTTGCTGTAACCATCCACACAACCGAGGCTTTTCGTGTTGAAGTGGCTTTACGCTTGCATCTGCAAATATGTAATATAATGAGACAAATAAGCCCCGTTACGATTCTACTTCTGCCTGTATCCTCTCTGACCGCATTTGACTGACTGAACATATCAGGAAATTATTTTCAAACGATTTCTCATTTAGCTTGTTGTCTTCTTGCAGAATCTTCAGAAGGGCCCGGTGACATTTTTATTATTATGGATGTGCCCACGCAGATGAGAGGAGGGAAGAAGGCCACCCGAGTGTTTCCTTCACGTCGAATCAAGAAGAGGAGAGAAAAAAACAAGTAGCTTTGATTTAATATTTGAATGTTTCTGCGGCCATTTCCCTTTCTGTTATTGGATATGAAATATAGCCACTGGTTTTAAATGATTTTGTATGCATAAATATTATACCAATATATAGATTTAGCAATGATCATCCATGTTCATTATTTTGATTAACTATTAACATTGTATTGTCTCTTATATTGCCAATTGTCAATTTGTTTTCTTCTTTTTGCTAGTACCTCTACTACAATTCGTTACCGTCATGAAATATATACGAATACTGATATGTAAGAATTGCAAAACTAGAAATATATTTTGACATTTTTATTTAAAAAAATGTATTGTGTTTAATTTTGTGATCATGTGAAATGCTTCTGATGTTTCTAAATTAAAACTGCAATATTTGCTTGAATTATATTTCAATTATTTTATTTACTTCTTCAAACTGGAGCAGCGTGGAATGTATGACATCGAAAAAGAAAGTTAATGTCGGTTTCTTTTTTCTTCAACAAAGAAACCGTTAATGTGTGTCCTTCTTTCCAGCCGTATTGCATGACTGATTGATTTTACATTCGCTGAGAAAATAAAAACACCACCTCGGAGGAGAAAAAAATGGAAACATAATAGCAACATGTTGTGCTGCTGCTGCTGCTGCTGAGGAGCTTCTGCAGACGGCATGTATGGGCTGGAAAGGAGCCGAGACGCTCATTTTCTACCAACCTGTCCCCACACAAAGATTGCAGAGGTGTCAAATAATACTAAAGGACTCTTTTATCTTAACACCGAACAAAATAAATAACATTAGAAAGTCCAATAGAATAACACAAGCAAGGGAGGTTGCGTGTAAGCTAGTGACCCTTGTTTCTGAAAATGTATTTTCCTCATAATCCCAACTCGTGGCTCTAGAAGGATCCTTTCACAAGTGCAACAAAATGCAAAACATAATTCTTCAACTGCGGATAAATAAAAAGACGGACAATTTCACATTAAAATGAATAACATATGTTCATAATACCCTGTTTGAGTTTCGATTTTTAAACAATATAAAAAAAAGATTAAATAGGCCTATACTGTGCCCCCCTCCCTCCCACTCTAGACGTCCTACAGCCCATATAAAGGTCTTTGTGAGACAATGACACGAGCAAATAGAGAAAAATTCAAGCAAATCGTGATTATTTATCCTACGCTACTTCACACGTTAAACTATAGAAAACATAAACAAAAGAAGAGAGAGAGGTGGGAGCCGTGAGGAGGCGAAGAAACAAAGCAGTAATGTGTCTGGAGTCTGGAGGTGGATAAGACAATGGGCGGAGTGATCCGGGCAGCGCCACCGCTACAGATGCGTCAGTTTGGGCGCTTCCTGGATTCTTCCCTGAGAGTAGTGCGACGTTAGGTCTGTGTACGTCGGTGTCGGATCACACACTCCGTGTTGCTGACTGTGGCCCATTGTGATTGCTCCATTATAGTCCATATTTGCGGACGGAGGGTGCGGGAGATGGGTCAGACCGAAAACGGAGGTCCCAGAATTGGGCATTGAGTCGATGTAACCTCCGCCGACATAAACAGGGCTGCCCTGCATGTGAGTCCCGTAGTTGCCATTGCCTTGGAGAGGATGCGCGTCATATTCGGGCGTGGCCGAGTCGGTCCCGGCATATCTCTTCTGGGAGGGCGGGCAGTTGTTGAGGGAGCTGTTCAAAGGAGGGGGATATGACGTAGCCATACCGTATGCATTTTGATGAGGTTTATTGTAAGACGTCGGCGACTGGGATTCGTAAGGTACACTGTTTACAAGAGAATGCATAGAGTTGAGGTATCCTCCACCACCACCACCGCCGCCGGAGGCCGGGCCCACGGGACTCCGAGGGGACTGTCCGCCAGGGGAAGGCATCATTCCGACACCTTTCTGATCCTTCTTGTATTTCATCCTGCGGTTCTGGAACCAGATTTTGATCTGTCTCTCGGTGAGGTTGAGCAGGTTGGCCATCTCTACCCTCCGGGGTCTGCAGAGGTACCGGTTAAAGTGGAACTCCTTCTCCAGCTCCACTAACTGGGCGCTGGTGTAAGCTGTCCGGGCCCTCTTCGATGCTGCTGACCCCGGAGGACTCTTGTCTCCGGGGCAACTCTCCACTGTCAGGGAGGAAGGGAGGAGGATGTCAATCAGTAATCCATTACAGAGAGAGAGAGAGAGAGAGAGAGAGAGAGAGAGAGAGAGAGAGAGAGAGATAGGGAGGTACAGAGGCAGATACAGGAGAGGGAAAGCAAAACCATCTGACAACACGCACACAGCTGATAACAGAACTTTCAACCATCAGGAGGGGGTTTACTAGATAAATATGCCCTGCTCCACTACTTTAATGGGGGTTTCATTATCGACTGTTTCTTTCTCCTCTCTCTTTATGTGCGCGTGTTTATGTGTTGCAAACACAAACATAAATCCGCTGCCTACTGCAAAGCACTAAGGTTATCACGAGGGCTCCATAAGACAATTAACAATCAGTCTATGCACTGTGTCTGGGCACAGTGTCTGTGTGCACACTACACTAATGTAGGCCTAACTGAAGAATAATAGGTCAATATTAGTAGGTCAATATCTGAAATGGAACCAGGTAACCTCAGATTTCCTAGTAAAACATTTGGACCCTCATCTTCCCCCGTAGTCACAGAGTAGCACACGTAATACAAACACAAGCATTATGTATTCCACAGGGTGTATAAAAGCAGCTGGCCCTGCCCTCACTGATAAGCCTCCTCTTCTAAGAAGCTGGAGCTTGGCTGTAGAATGGTAAGGTGTTGGTCTACTCGCCGCTATGGCAGGCGGCCAACACTTAATAAATTTCACTACCTGTCGCCCAAATTCGGAGCAAAAGGAATGCAGCATGACATAACCTGACTAATTAGGTTATAAGATAGATGAAAGATAAGTTAACACGAGGAATACCCATGTATGTAGGGCAATCACTAATTAGTGTGCTTACTTATGATTTCGTTTTTAAAACGCTAGTTAACTTGATTTATAGGCTAAAAGACTGATCTGGGAAGCGTGTGTTAAGTGAGGGTTATTGTTATCTGTCTGGCGTACGTGCGTAAAACTTGCGTAAAAGGACTTTTCATAAATGTTAGCACCCTCAACGGGTTGTTAAAACTAATGAAAACCCCTTCCCAAACATAAATCACAATGAAGGGCAACACACATGCTTTGCATTTTAAACTCTTAATGCAGAAGGGTACATATAACTTAATTAGACATTTACCTATATAATATATATATTTGCATAAGACCAAACCCAAACTCCCACCCTGACCCACCGAGTTTTCCTCTCATCATAACCAACAGGATCTGGCTTGCATTTGCGCATGTGCGTTAAGTCTGCGTAAAATAATTTGAAATGCTAGGACTTTTATCAGTCGTTAAAAACTAATCGACACACCTTCCCAACATAAATATCAATGAACTGCTTTGCATTTTAGCTCTTACTGTAGAGACTACTTATAAGGTAACTGGAAACTTACACACTTAATTTACAAAATAGAAAGGTCATAGGAAGATGAGCCTCTAATGCAAACACTCCATATATAAATTCCCCACTCTGACCCACCAAGTTTTCCTGCAATTAAAGCAGGATCTGGCCTGCACACATAAGTAAAAAGGGGTTCCATACATGCTTTAATGTCAACATGTTGTTAAAAACTAATGGAAAACATTCCCTTAACATAAATTATAATTAAATTAAATTGAAGGCGCCACCTTGTTTTGCATTTTGAACTTTATAGGACACTTACCTATTTAATTTACCCATTTAATTTACAACAAATATGGTAATTGGAAGATGAGCCTCTCTCAATTTTTAAGTTGAGTATATGTAAAGAAATACCCCAAACTCCCCAACCTGATCCATCAAGTTTTCCTGTCATCCAAACAGCAGGAACTGGCTTGCATATGTGCCTAAAACGTGCCTTAAGAGATAAATAACATAATTTAAAATTAAGCCGCACAACGAAATATTACCCACAGAATTCACAAAATAAGAAGGTCATGGGAAGATGAGCATTGCTGAATTTTTAGGTTGGCTCTTTATAAATAAACAGCCCCAAACACAAACCCCCCACTCTGACTCACCAAGTTTCCCTCTAATCAAAACAGCAGGACAAACTGAAACAACTGTTGTGCGTGTTTGTTTGTTGTCCCTCCAGGAACATTATGTGATCAGTGGTGATGCGTGTTTACAGTAGGGACAGGTCAGCTGCAGGGCACAGGGACAACAACTGGTGGAATCTACTTCCAATGTTGAGGCACATATTTCGTTTGCACTCTATAATCTTATATTGTATTTATAGTATATGTAGCCTGCTGTGTGGGGTATCATTTTGGAGAATTTCCAATATGTAAAGTTGGAAACTTTCCAGGAAGACAAAATTATAAAGTTGATAAAAGTAACACTTGTACATATACTCTGACTGTATAACGGAGGTGTTGATTAAACTCTGTGGTCATTTTTTGGCAGTTCCCGAATAATGTAAGGATCCCTAGAGAGAAGAAAATAACATATAATGCAATACCACAAACCACTGACTTGAACATTATAGAGTAAAATTAACACCTCTCTGACACTGGCACAGACAAAAACTGCACATTTTAACCCTCACAGGGGGACTGTCCTGTTGCGGTTTGCCTCCCCCCCTGCTATCCCCTTACCTGCCCACCCACCCTCAACAAAACTTATGTAACTCTCTGGTCAGAGGCTATCACGTTATGTGCGTGTCAATAGTGTTTGGGTTCAAAGTACCTGAACTGGAGCTACTGGTGGGTTTCTGCTTGGTGTTCTGACGGGATTCCTTCATCCATGGGAAGATCTGTTTGCGTGCAGTAGAGGTCGGCGAGCCGGTCTTGGCACTGGGCTGGTTGGACCCGTTGCTTGTGTTTTGGCTGATAGCACCGGGGGATTGTGAGGGAGGGGGTGGGGCTGATACTGGCACCTGCGGTTGATTGCTTTCGGGATGAACCTTGGACTGCGCCGCTTGAATGGCTGTGGTCCTGTCGCAGCTCTCCGCCATCTCCCCCGGCTTTTGCAGAGCCACGGAGCCGTCAGGAGACTGCAGGGAGCAGGCAGGTCGATGGTACTCACTTTCCACATGAGAGGCCCGGGGATATTGGACCTGATTGGCATCATAACTGAAGCCATTTGCGCTTTGATATGGGTAGCCACTGTAAATTGCGGAGCTGTCGTAGTAGGTTGCCTTTTGCATCTCGCCGTTTCCCAATATTTATTTCAGAAACTGACAGGGTCTTGACACCCTTGTAGAATAACATTGGCACCCCGTGGTCACGTGACGCCTCTCCGCCAATGGCCTCCTCGGGTGAACCTAGGGTTACAAGAAGCACTGTGAGGAGAAGAAATGGTGGCGATCCATCTTACTTTTCAATACAGGCCTGACAGTGGAGACTATGGAAGCAAGATAGGGCCAACAGTTCTGTAGACTATTACCGTTTACCTTATGGCTTACACAGGGCACAAAGGCACGCACTAACCTTGTATTACCATCTGTGCCAAACCACATCAAAACAAAAACCGTTTCAAAAGCATTTCAGATTGCCAAATCAATTTTAGGCCTTAACAAGAAACTGCAAGGCATTTTAAAACTCTGAGCTTATTAACAATGTGACTGATTATAGAGTAAAGGAACACCTTTTAGAGAAAATGCTGGAGGTAAAAGGGTGCTGTAAGGAAATCTTATTAGCGGGTTACCACACAGGAAAATAATATTTCTGATATATTGTTATTCTACCAACAGGGCTGTCAACAGTATATCTAATTTGCAATGTAGCAGGTTTCATACCATGTGGCCCATACACTTTTAACCCATCTTTATTTTTCACTTTGAGTAAAAAAATCTTCCTTTAGTAACATGATAGACCTCAATGTGCCGTGCCTCCCCGGACACCTGACGCAAAGCATTAACAATCGCATTCTCTTCTCTTTCTTTTTTTTCTCTTTGCATGCTGCAAGATAAATGGAAGGGCCACGAGGAAACCTGAAAAACCGGGCGGGCATCCGTGCATCTCCATGACCACGGTGTGAACCTTTCCTTGCAGGCCCATATAAATGGCTGCTGTTGGTGCTGTCTGCGCGGCGGCCCGTCGCGGTGATATATGGGGGTCAGTGGGCCGGGACGGCCTGCTCGGAATGAGCGGCCCGGTACTCAGGCGGACAGAAACCCGGCATGGCACAGCTAGAGCCTGCTCCTAAACCCCCATAATTCGCGCAGGTAACCATGGGGATCAGCCTCTAAAAGATTATTGGGGAAACTATAAACCATAATAGACACAGATCCTCGGGTCATCTTGGGGATGTCTTTTATGATGTGACATTAGTAATGAAATAATGGAATGTTTAATGTGGACTCCCGGTGTTTTAACCATTGCCATTAAAAACAGAAAAGTACAATGCATAATAATAATAATAATAATAATAATAATAGGCGAATACTAATAATAATGCGCTGCAATACCTTTAAATAAAAGTAAATCATTTTAAATACAACTACAATTTAAACCCGCCCTTTTCATTTAGATTTGGTTGTAAAATAATGCAGTTATTTTGTCTGCACTCTAGATTTGACCCGATCAAGGAAGCAGATCATTTGGAGACTAAACAAAATAAATAAAAACTCAATCAAAAATATTGCATTGAAACCCTAACTTCAAATTTTAACTGCTGAAACTATAAGGCCCTGGTGTTATGTGTCTTGATAGTACATGTGATCCCAGCAATATCGATGTTAATAGCCTTCTGTAGGCTGCAATAAAAAATATGTCTTGCTGACATCACTTAGGTGTAGGCTATAGTTCCGGAGCAGACATACAATTGGAATTCATTTTCATAAACTGAGCGCAAACAAATTAATAGAAAATGTCGACCAACTCTTGAGTTGTGCAAAGCAAATCAGTATAAAATGAGCATTGAGCTTGTCCTCAACGCAGCTAAACCGCAGAGTGAAAGAAGATGTCTTCGCTGTATCTGCACTCACGATGACCTGGAAAAGATATCAGAAAGCTTTGTGGTGTAGCTATATCGCCAGGCGAGCCATTGCGATAGTCATGAAAGACAGAGAAACAGAGACAAATGACAGACTTTCTGCGCAGCCTTCTGCTCCGCGTTAGAGAAATCTTGCTGCCTGACTGTATGTGTGTGAACTCTTCCTGAACCGCGATCTAAGTCATACGGTGATAAATCACCGCGCGACACACAAACTCGGCCATTTACAACCGACGGAGCCTATTTCTGGCCTGCTTACCTTATCCTCTGACGACGAATGCAGAGCACCAAGCGATATTCTCTCATTCAGCGACGAAATCGATCAAAGCAGTAATCCAGAGAAAAGTTTAAAGGCAGGGCTGGCTGGGTGAAGCGGCAGCAGCAGAGTGCGCCCTGCCATGCACCAGGCATTAGCAGCCACAACAAAAAAGGGAAGAGCCTAGAGAACCCCTTTTCCTTTTTTCCTTGTCTTTTTTCCTACTCGACGTGGATGGGTAAACCGAGATTACGAAAGCAGGCGTGAGCAGTCGGGTCAGCGAGATAAGAGTTATCTGGCCTTAAGATTGAATGTATCGTCATGCTATAGAGCAATGGCCAGGGCTTCATAGCAATATTAAACTCAGCCAAGGCTATGACAGACTATGTGATCCTTCACCAGTACCATGCAGACACCAGTGAACTGCCCCGAACCAGAGCGTCACCATAGACAAAAAAAAAATTATGCAAATAAGTAGCGCCTTGGAAAGCCAGTTCAAATCAAGTGGCTGCCTCTCCTCCTCCCCCAACCAAATGAGGTAGTGTGTCTAGAAAAAACAATGCATCGTTACAAATAGCATGGAAGACCATACCTAAAAAGAATTTGTTGTTATTATATATTCCACTTCATGCAGTGGAATTATGAGCTCTGTGGATGAGATGTTGAAGAGAGGGGAGAATACAAAGGAATAATCAGCCGCTGACCATGCTGCATTTCAATGTCCACGGCACATAAAGGGCTTCTATCCGCGGTTTAATCATTAACCCACATTTTTGCATCTAGTCCTAAATCTTTTGGAACAAGGGACGCGCCATTCGTTTTCATTCCAGCACCAGGTATACTACTGCCTGCATGGCTTCTTGTACGGAGAATCCAACACAATATTATTTTAAGATCAGAAAGCACAACAACTTAACATCAAAGCTGCGTTCGATGTGTATCAAGGGAAAAACCCCACCAGGAGCAGGGTGTGAAACATGGGAAGAAGGTTCATCACCAAAAGGCAGAGCGGAGGACATGCAGCGAGGAGCAGGGGAGAAGAGAGCCGGCAGCAGGGGGAATCCCTCTGCATGGTAATGTTGCTCTTTTGCAGCCAAAAGAAAGAATGGGGGAAAAAATAGATTTATGACATCTCAGCTTCCCCGGGCTGTAAACACATCCAGAGCTGCAGCATTCTGCTGCTTCCAGGCTCTGGGACAACATTCAATGACACTATTAAAAAGGTAGAACACACGGACGGCGTGGGAGGGTGAGTGGGACAAAAATTCACGCGTGAGGATTTTCTTTTTAGCCAACTCGGCTTTTTCTTTTCGAAACCAGAGTAGTCACATCGATAATTATTTACTTCTTTTTGTTTTGCTAAAATGCTGATTCGTCTTTCTCTTTAATTTGGCCCTGAGCTAAGGGTGAAATGTCAGTGAGGTGGTGGACGTATAATGCCGTGCATAATAAGGCTTAACAAAAAAAAAAGTAAAATGTTGATGAAAGAAAATCCATGTTTAAAACTTCAGGGCAGTAAACTATAGCATCTACAAGCAGATGGCTTTCACTGAAAGTAGTTTTTGAAAGGAATAAGGCACCGCTCCAAGAGCTGCGATTCCCCTCGTCACTTTTATAGTGACAAATTACACCACAAAGACAAGTGGAAGAGAAGGAATTATTGCTCTCGGGCTGGTCATATTGCTTCTACAAGGAAATATACAAGCCATAGGCTGCTTCTCTATCCCTGCGAGTGCTTTGGTGGGCGTGTGTGGTACTTATTAGAAATTGAATAAGGATATCACCATTAAGCATTCATAACACAAATCAATAAAGATATATGGACTTACCGAAGGCAGTTCAAGGTGTGTCGGAGACCGTACGATGGCCTGGATTTACTTGGCTGGATTTCTGCAATGAGGAATAAACGTTTTCAATTTTTCAGAATATCATACAGCCTTTTAATCTGTTTAGGAAAATACATTAGTGTGGGTTTTATTGTAGAATAGGCGCTACCTTTATAGTTAGAAAATGTGTATAGCCTAAGTCTTGTTATTATTGCCTAATTGTTTAGGCCTTATTTTAAAATTAAAGAAACAAAGAAAAGAAAAGAACTGGCAAACAGGCTAACCCCAATCTAGTCAAATTCGATGCAAGCATTTTCAAGATAGTTATTTGGGTCAAGTCTTTGTGTTAAATGAACATCTTTACAGCTATTAAATCATTAAAATCTAGATTCCTTTTAGTTGTTTTTGCAACAAAATATTATCCAAAGTATATTCATCTGGATATAGGAAAAACAAGACCACAACAAAACTGCATAAATAAAAAAGGCAGAATGCAAAAATTCTCCCCAGAAGAAAATAACAATACAACCAAATATTGCTGCCTATCAACGCAATATCACTAATAACATGAAAATGGGCCTATGCAAATAACGTGTTTGTTGTTTCCCTGCTGGCCGGTAAGCACTTTCTCCACACACGGATCGAATAGTCATTAGCTCTCGCGCACCATCTTCCCCAAGTCCCTGCGCCCATAAATCAAGCAGGAGCGCCGTGACCTCAGCGCAGCCGCGCGGTCCTGGATGGCACTCAGTCTTCCATTATATCCTCGTTTCCCTGGCGGAGCGACACAACCCACCGCTTTCCCCTACTTTTTATGGACCTCATCTTGATGTATCATTTACGCAAAAACACACCACGTTAAGACACGAGATGTTTTGTTTTATAGGACCGGTTGCATCTTGGAGCGGCCGCGCGCTCTGTTTGGGTTTTTTCTTGGAAGCCAATATTTAAATGGCCGCTTTATTTACAAACGATTGTGCAGGCCTATTTTTTTTTCCAAATGGCTGCTTATGCTATTAAACATATGAATAAAACAAAAAAATATTTTATTCTTTGCTATTCTAAGTTTACACGGAGACTAATAATGGCTTTATTAGCCTGGGAAGTACACAACGGAACAATGCCCATTTCTTAACGTCTCAGACAAATCCTTCAATCGTTACCTATAAATTACGTGTGTGTATATTCTGAAGGCATATTTATGTTTCGTTTGATAAGCTATGATGAATATATTAGATATTAACAGATAGGTGGATATCGATAGCTTCTTGGTACATGCCATTTTCTCGCCCTGCAGAAACCCTGGACCCCTATTTTACTGACCTCTGATTCGCTCAGCAATAACTCACGACAGTAATGAACAATCGGCGGAAATACCTCAAAATAAAATCCATCCTCCCAAAGCTCGGGCTCAGACTCTGTCCGCGTGGAAAAACATATCCGTCCGTGACAGCAGTATAATACATCCACAAACCCGGGATCCTCTCTCTTTCAGTCTGCCTCTCTTTTCTTTTTCTCCCCTCGATAAACAAACTACAAAACCCGGACTCCCCTCGCGGAAAGTGGGGGTAACCCGCATATAATCAGCATCATATGGCCAGACCGGGGCTCCGGTTTTCTTCCCCGTGCCATAACATCGCGCAGTATTATGCGCCCCGCTCACGTGACGCAACGTCAACTTAAATCCCTTTTATTTGAGCCCGTGAATCATTAATGGAGGCAGTCATTGCCCCTGAGGAGAAACGGATCAGTTTGGAGGGAGAAAAAAGAGGGGTATGTGACACTGCAATGTATCTGGCAGAGGAGCAAGTCTCTCGCAGAGAAGCAGCTTTTCCACGTGTCGCCCATTCAGAGGGAAAGACAGTTTTAAAGTGCCATATATTTGGTGCCTGTTAGCGGCTGAAAGAGGTAATCCTGCCTGTATTATGCTGGGTTTCAAGTACAGCCACAGCTCTGAGCCAGCCTAAAAACCGGAATGGTTTGCACTGCAGCGTGATAATTCGCACTATGTGAGATGGAGAGGGCTTTCCCTACAAATACCATTTAAGAGTGGCATAATGATTACTCATCACTCCAGCAAACGTCTTCACCCTTTTTCTTACAACACAACCAGGGCTATAGGGAGCTTTACTCAATATCGCCCCCGCCGTCCACAACCCCACAGTTTGGTTGTAGTACCACTTAATCAGCATTTGGTTCTACATCAGCATACGCCTGCATGCCGATGGCCAAATGGGTATAAAATGTCACACATTTACCTGTCCTAAATAAGGAGTGTGCGCGTCCTGGTGGTCGTGAGGGGTGCGTGTCAGTCAGCAGTGAGCGGAAAGTGGAGGTGAAGAAACCAAAGAGTGGCTGCTTGACCCCGCTGATCACTACATGGACCCCCATTCGACCTAAATGCGCTTACGCGTTTCCTATGACCAGCTGAGTGATGTTGGAAATTATAGGTTTGTGCAAAGGAAGACTTTTTGAGCTTTGGAAGGGGGGAGGGGGTATAATGGCAAAAGTGCCGACTAAGACTTAATCCTGCTGTGGTTTGCCAGAACCACCATAATATAAACCTATTTCTATCTGAAGAGCGTGGTATGTGTCATGGTAGATATCTAGCTGCCACTCCAGGTATTGCCAAAAGTCCTAGGCCGGAAGAGCTTCTCTCTTCTCGGCACCGTTTGGCGCTTGTTTTCCGTCAACACCGAGCAGCGGGCGTGGAAAAATCCCACCACAACTATTAATCATTCGGGGCGGACATAGACAGCATCCCACACCCACACCAGCCTTTGTCTTCTCAAACTACAACTTGAGCGGTAAACTTTTAAAGACAGGAACGGAAGCAGACCAGCTCTTATTAATTCACCTTCAACACTTCTAAAACTGAACAAAGAGGAGGAATATTAATGATCAGGGCTAAAATAATAAGTTTTTCGCACAGGATTTAGAGGCATGATTATGAAAAGAAGACTATCTTTTGTTAAACAATGTTTGTGTCTGTAAGGTGTTATTTTGTTCTCCCTTTGTTTTTACAATTACAGATGTGGAGCAGTCACTGGGATTTTATGGCTGGACATGGCCGTGCACTGGAAGATAATCCCACGTTGCCTTTCGCAATGGCAACCGAACTTTTCCCTGACCCGGGCAGAGGCATAGAGAGTCGAGTTGGAAGTTATTTTGGGATCAAAAACAAGGAGAAGATGGAAACCAAAGGCCCTCAGCTAGTAGCGTACTTGTTTCTTTTTTACTTTTAGTTTCACTTTTTCCAGACTTGCCCTTTGCTTAAAAGTAGTAGTTGATTGATTATGTTTTAAATCTAAACTGTTTTCGCATAAAACAAATGTTTCAGAGTTATTTACACAAATCAAGGCTCCTTATCACTGTCAGCGAAGAAGAGTTAGAGGCGCAGACCTCTGGATGTTGGCCATATGGGTCCATATCTCCCCACACTGTTGACTCTTGAGCTCTTAACAGCCAGGCTTGGGTTACCGATACACTCAGACGAAGATAACTCTTTCTGCGATGTTTACATCGGCCAACATCAAGGCTAATGCGAAATGCAACGCCTTGAGCCGATTTGGAGACATCTCTGATGGATGCAGACGGACTAGGACAACGTAACGTGTTTGCGTAAAGGTGGTTATAATAAAGCATTTTACATGTTGAACTTCCTGGCTCTTTTTTATGACTGAAAAATGTTCTCTGATCATATTTTTGTTCAATAGCTGTCAGATACATTTTGGAGGTAAGTGGAAAATAGCCCATTCACATTAATACTTATTATTATTATACACATTGGCACATACCCTAAGGACTTATGTTAATGTTTAACCTGTGGCTAAATTGACTATTGTGTTCACTCTCATTGAAAGGCTCTTCCAAGCAACATATCAGCCCTTTGCAATGTTACTGTTGTTTAAATAGGACGTAGGCCTACTCTCATTTGTACATATTCAACAGTGAAATTAATAAATTAATTACATTTAGTACAATTGCTAACACATAGTAAACGTCTCAAGACTGTTGCTTCTTTTCGTTATTATTAAAATGAAGTGGTACTAAATGTCCCTGCAGAGGTAAAACAAATAGGTACAGCTGACAATTTTCAGTAGAGTATAGTGTAATAGTATCACTTAATGTTGACATTTATATAAAACAAATTGTTTAGTCTTGTAAAAACATTTAAATGAAGTTTACATTTTATCATCCTAATTTGTCTTGGTTTGAAGATTTAAAAAGTTATGGAAAAATGGACCTGCTGTCTTGTATCATATTAACTGAGAGGTCCAATATGATACATAGTTTGAGTATGGTTTAACGTTTAAGCACAAAATACATACATATATGTAATACATGTACATATTTTATGCCGATTCAAGTGTTTTGCAATCAAATTAAAAAATAAGATTATTTGAGTTTAATATGCAGATTGTGATATAGCAAGCTCAAAACTCTGCATAAATAGCTGTGGAAAAAATGTACCAGAAGAAACATTAAACTAACTTGCACTTCCGGGATATTTTAAAGCAGTTTTTGTAGTTACATTTAAGAGGGAAAAAAAGCCAAATCTACTCACAAGTCATGACGGTCTGTGTCCAGCGGACAGACTTCTGTCAGGGGAAAAGAGATCTGACTCGCACCCTGCAGAGGATCACTTCAAATGAAAATAAGGCAGATTTTCAGATCTATTTCTGACCCCGGGGCATTCATTATTCAACAAGTCACGTGAACAGGCGAATTAAAATTTCAGTACATTGGAAGTGACCTCTATTCGCGAATCAAATGACTTGAAATCTTGTAATTTAACTAGTTGGCCTTCTTGGAGTCTGCGCAAAATCGGTGCCAATCAGCTTCAACGCCATCTTCTGCACAGCTTCCATGTCTGCAGCAAGTGCTGCCCAAAGGGCTAAAGAGTATATGCAGAGAGAGCTTTAACATTTCTGCAGGATTCTTTTTTTATGCAAACAAAGTAGTGTCGTGAAAGATGCAACAAAAACTGTACCAACACGGATAGAATACTGTTTGTGTCTGTCACTCTCTGGCTTTTTCTGTGGGAATTTTGGTTAATGTCAGTTTTATCTAATTTACTATTAAATGCATTGCAAACATTCATTATGCTATTATTGACACACTATATATATATATATATATATATATATATATATATATATATATATATATATATATATAACCGAAACCATCAGTGCCTAAATATATTGAAAATCATACTAAATTACATGTACAATGCCAGCATGTTTCAGCTCATATTTTTTAGCCCTGTTTATACGCCTGACAGGGGTGTTTCTGTGATATATTGCATAGTAGCTGTCTCTTAAAATAAGTTTGGGGAAATTCATGGCTCAGATTCACACCTAAACACCGTTTTTTGTTTCCGCGCGGTCTCTGGGTAAATCTTAAATGAGAAGAAAAAGCTCGTGGAGGTCTCAACACTGATGTATGATCTGAACATTGTGTGTCGAAAGGTCAGGGGTCAGAAGAAGTACTCTGAGCCGGTGATTGGCCAGAGTCGGCAGTGTCCCCTGGTTGAACTCTCTATTGTTTGGAAATAGCAGGTAGTGACCAACACTCACACTCTGGTGCACTAAGGTTGGATGAGATCTCCCCCTATAATGGCGAGAAAGAACAATATGCGAGGCTGGATACATTTAACAATTTGGGTATTTGATTCCCGGCTCAGAAGCAAAGCCTGCAACACTGATATCTGCCTCTTAAATTCCAACGAAAATGCGCGTGACATTAATGCACATTTCAGTTAGTTGAGCATTAAAGGGCATAATGCAGTCAGAAACATCTTCACATTTTACGCATTTTGTTGCAGATGGGGGAAAGTTTTGTAAGATATACTTCATTCTGAATAGATTGCACATATTAAACACCTGAAAATGTTGGAACGGTTTCCCTCTGTGTAAATCTTACGTTAAGAGATACTGTGCATCTTTGCGCACTGATTAACAAGGTAATAATATCTGCAAATACAGCAAATATATTTTGATTATATTCACATGAAGTAAAAAAATAAAGACAAGTATTATGAGTGTGGCGTAGTAAATTATCCAATGCTCGGAGACACAATCACAATTTTACACACGCATCTCCAAAATTGGATAGCTCATTTAAATGCTTTAAATATAAGTTTTTAAAACGTCCACGTAGTGCAATGAAAACAAACAGCATGACAATAAAATGTCAGAGTTTGCAAGCCCCAAAATTAGGAATCTATTTTTTTAAGAAAGCATGGTTAACACGCGCTTGCTTCAAAAATCAAATCAGTATTTGCGATGACAAAATATCCAAAGCCAAGTCAACCTTATTAAGTGAAGGACATATTTATTTCACAAAGACAGATTGAGCCTACACTAGCCTACATCACAACGGACATTACTGAGACAAAACACACACAAATATTCACAGTTTAGAACACAGCACAACATGGGACGGACTAGCACAAATAAACCTAGACCTTACAACACTAACAAACAGAATTCTACTTGACGTAATGCTTTCCTTATTGTGCCTTCATTATGATTTGCCTATGTACATTAAATGTATAAGTCACCTGGACTACATTCAACAGTAAACCAACCCACTCAAACACACAAACTACACTGTTACTCTGACTGATGCCATACCTCTAAAACAGCCGTCTGGTTTTCTAAAAGGCATCTAGAGTCTCACTAAATATCCTTTTCAAGTATATTAGAGCCTTTCATGAGCAATAAAAAAAAAATTTAAAAAAACAATACTCAAAAAACATAGAAGAATGAGTTCAAACTTACTTTTACCTCACTCAATTTAAAACTGTAATGATACATTTTGATCCAAGTCCTGCGTTTGCATGTGCGTTATCCTTCTTTCATAATAATAAACAAATATATAAACACTTCAGTTGCCACCCTGGCAAATAAAGGTGAATTTCAAGCTTATATGAAGAGGGCGAGAACGACCGGAGAGGGAAAGGGTACAAAGGACGTGACAGGGGCCCAATGGCAGAGGCAAGGTGAAAGAGAGAACACCATGTGTGTAAAATACTGAGTATCGGTCCATCAAATTCCACTTGTGATATTTGCCATCTCAGTCTGGATTGGGTTTTTGTGGGATGGAGTTCATTCAGGCACTATTATAGACCTGCGGTGCACGGCGTGGGGACAAGCTGCTGGCCTGTTTTGATCTGCTGCTGCTGGGCCCCCGAGGCTGAGGACGACGCCGAGCTGGAGGAGCGGATCTTGGTGTTGGGAAGCTTGTGCTCCTTCTTCCACTTCATCCTCCGGTTCTGAAACCAGATCTTGACCTGGCGCTCGGACAGACACATGGTGTGCGCAATCTCCACCCGCCTGCGCCGGGTCAGGTACCGGTTGAAGTGGAACTCCTTCTCCAGCTCCAGAGCCTGCTGGCGGGTGTAGGCAGTGCGGGACCTCTTGGGCATTCCTCCAGTGTAATTGGGATTGACTGGAGAAAAAAAAAGAGCCATACACAGGCAAGCAAGCAGGTGTTACATGCAGGCTGATATCGTTTATCCCAAATCCATAGTTCCTCCAATGGACACTTTACAAGGTTGAAAAACGATATAACATTACTGGGTTTAGTGGGAAATCACAGCCGCTCTGTTTGTTTTACTGTCTGCCTTGTTTCAGTTTACGGACATGACCTTAATGTGGAGATGCCGAATGTACAAGCACTCGCATCCAGGGGCATATCAAACATAGATATGATTAACAAAACAGCGGGGTTGGGTATTACAGTTTGGCTCGGCTCCAGTGGTGGAGGTAGTTTGGGTTAAAAAGCAACAAAGGCACATGGCCCCGACAGACAAACACAGGCAATAAAATTTACGAGGGTCCTTAATTACCGACCCTGCTGCTCGATAGTCGTAAATTGCTGTTGTAAGGGGTGCTACTAGTGCTGCCTCAATAGGCTCGCGTATGTTCAAGTGGTTGTTTCTCAGTGGTTCTGCTATTTAACCGGGAAGATAACTCACCGTTGTTAACGTGGACCTTTTTCATCCAAGGATAGACCACCGGCTCCTTGCCCTTCGCTACGCCGGGATATACCTCACTGGCGAGGCTGCAGTCTTTGCTGGCATTTGCCCCTGCGCCACCGTCTGGGGCCGCGGTGAGGCGAGGACCGTGGCTCTGTGGAACCGGTTGCGGCTGGGCGTGATGCCCCTCGCCGAAATCATCGAGTCCGGTGGCGGGAACGTTTCCGTAATCGTAGCCCGATTCCGTATAGTTTGACCTCGGATAGGATGGCTCGTCGTGATGGGGAAAGCCCGTATCTTTTGGCCGCTCGTAGTAATCACCAGGGTTGGGGATGTATCCGCTCTGCTGATATTCGTCGCATGGAGGAAAGGAAGGCTCGATATAGTTGGAGTTTATCAAGTAGGAACTCATGGTCATTAATTTGTGAAGTGCAACAATACTAATTTTTATCGCGCTGTCGTTTTTCTGATCTCCACAAAACCCTCCTACTCCCTGTCAAATGTACAAAGTTGCCTGGTCACGTGTGAAGCGCCACCAATCACAACGTGTCCTGTGGGCATCATGTAAACAGGAACCAATGGAAAGCATGGCATTGGTACCACCAACACTGCTCGGACTGGCTTACGTTGATGTTTTCCTTATTAAATCACAGTATATAAAGCAAAACCAATCAACTAACTTGTTTACTGCATGGGGCCAAACTTATGTGGGTGAGGCTTTACTGCATGTGGAAACATCCTCTATAACAGAAAGTCGATATGAAATTCAAGCCCTGACAAAATAAAGGTTATCACAAACAAAGGAATATTTATAATAGTGACGTCAATATCGATTTTTGGAGTTTTAAACGGGATGAATCCTAATAAAGAGATGAACATGGAAACAAAAAACTGCCAACACAACAGTAGAAAGTGTAATGTTGTACATGAGCCTATTCAAATGATCGAAAAAGAAAACAGTGCACTGACGAGACGCTGCTCTGCGGACAGACAAGCCTGCATAAAAAGTATATGACTTGTGCATCAACGAAACCTGGTGAATACTCGCTTATGACACAAACAACAGAAAACACTCATCTCTCACATTGCACGCCTGCGTATGCACAATGCCACTTGTTTTTCATTTCATGAGTGGAATTGTGAAAACGGTTGTTTTCTGCAATTTGCCAGGACATAGAAATAATTTCAAGCTATTTTTGCTCTGTGTTTGAACCACATCAAATTGACCAGGCTCTGATCGCACGGCCATCACGTATTATCAGTTCTCCTATGTGAACTGCCATTGAAAAGAACATCCAAACACTTGCAGGACACGCATCTTACATTAAAGCCACATGCCAAACCAAAGCGTAGGATTTTAATCAACATAGACAATTTACAGTAAGACATGCCAGAATTGCCCTGTAAAGCATACAATATCACATCCAATACAATTTTCCAAATCTGATTAAATTTGGAAATATGTATTAAATAAATCCACAAGCAATTTTCCAACATTTCAATACAAATATGCAATATCTTAATATGTCTCTCCTGCGTTTCCTTTATTGTAAACAACCAAGGCAATAACGTTATGTGTTGAAACTAAAATATGTTTTGAAGAGAGGGGGTACTACAAATTTAAAGGAGCAAATATTCCAAGGTACAATAAAACATAACAATATCAACATTATTTAATGTAATTATTTTAGGTAATTACTCATATATATATCAATATTTAATAATAAAAAAAACAGCATCTTTCCAAGGGAGAAAATATAAAGTCTCTGACCGTGCTCCTCGTCATCAGCCATCACGTCCAGGTCCCGTTTCCTCCCCATGTCTGAGGTGCCACACTGTATATGTGTCCCATGAAGATGCAGCAGCTCTTCACAAAGCTGATCCACACTGTCCACGTCAACAAGGCCTCTGCATGGAGAAACAAGAGGCCAAACTTCGGAAATATTGAAAGGTTTCTTTTCTCTCCTTTTTTTCTTTTTTCTGGTCCCCCCCTATTCTATTCGCTCCTCTAAACAGAGATAACTTCGGCCTGACCCCAAAGTGACACCGTTTCCATTTTGTTTCTGATTAATCTTCCCATTGACAGTCTTTGTTAAACAACAAGGCGTGCCCTTTTTTTCCAAAGAGGCGACATTTTCATATCTGTTAGACGCAGTGACCTCGGGTTCACCCCGGACTTGGACTTCAGTTTTGCAGGGTCTGTTCAGCTCTGGGGAGTTGGGGGAGCACTTAGCGTGGGTCAGCACCTAGGAAGGTTCCCAAAGGATTTAAAAAAAAAAAATGTGCAAAAGACTTCAACCTATCTAGAAAATCACACGTCGAACTATGTGTTAGGATATGTGGAATATGGGATCTTGCATCTATAGAAATCTGCTGCAGATGAGCTCATATATTTAATATTGAATTCATTAATTTTTTTTTTAAGTGCTGATCTCCACCACTAAACCTCTAGTTTTTGGATGCAGATGAATTAAAGCAGGTGCATTCTTTTTTCCAACAGCAACCAGAGGCAGGCCTCAGTTGTTTCCTCTAAAAAAAAAGAGGCCTTTTTTCATGTTGGCACACTGTTGCTGTGAGGCAGACCTGCTACTATGTTGTGTATCTTACAGGCTTTCTCGCACCTAACTCATTGTAAATGGAAGCTGATGTACTTTCCACCATAGATCCTCTCCGTATGGCCAAGAGACCACCTGAGAGGCAATATGTCAACATAATGTCAGCGGTAAGACGACTTCACATCATATCTAAATTTACAGTCTGCTGTCATTCTATTATAGGCCCTGTGTAAATATGGGCCAGATCAGCTTGGCTATTATCCACTTACTCTGCTTTACAGGTCATTCTACTTGTTGCTATGACTACTTTTTCTTCCATGTTTCACCTGTGAGCAACTTCATTAATACATATTATTATGATACAAGACTCGTATTAAGTGCAAAAAAGAAGCATTTTAGATACCAGTCGTGGTAGTGCCTCCGTTATCTAGTCCAGACCTGCACGGTGCAGCTCTATGTTTGAATGCAATAAAGCATCTGGAAATCTCTCGAACAATACAGCACGCGCAAAGTACAATAGTATAATAATCCTCCAACTGGCCCTTTTAGTAAAAGGAAGCATTTGGAAACTATTTTAAACTAGCTTACACTATCTAACTAATTTTCCACTAAATTTTAAGACCCACGTTGCTCTTAACGTGAACAAACCCCGTTGCAGCCTTTTGTTAGAGATTGTATTTTAGCTTATAATAATCTAACAGCCAGATCACGGTGTCCCCTTTCAGAGCATATACTGTGAGGTGAAGGTCTATTTAACCAATATACATCATGCTGACAGTTTACTGTAAATTTAGATTATCAGAGAAGTGGTGTGACGATAGTGACAGATTGCAGATGGCTCTCACAAGGTCTCTGCTCCATACCGAGCTCTCACGACGGGATAAAAAATCCTCTCTGCATTCAAGATGTGCCAAGGATTCGGGCCAGAAAACACCTTTCATACCTTTATGGAAACATTTTGATATAGGTAAACACTGGTAATATTTATGGTAAAATATGTTTCTTTTCTACACTATGTCACTTTTGATTGTCCTTTCCACCACTTTACAGCAAGGACTGAGCGTTCACAAAGGGCTATGGCTTTCATCTACAGCTGCAAGCTTTTGATTAGACCACATAGTGACCTTCAAGCCTTCAACGACGCTTAAAAGAGGCGAACAAAAGCAGCGACATCCTTCAGAAAGTGCACGGACAACTTCCTTATTCCTCTAAGTAAAGAGGCTGTTCAAAAGTTCTACCCCAGAATATTCCAGACAAGAACGACACAACTAATGTTTCCAAAGCACACACGCTAAAGCGTCTGACTTAAGTTGTATATTATTAAAAGGTTAAATAAGTTGGAATGTGGACTATAATCAGACTGCCATCGTTTGAATTAAAACATATGAAATCATGATTTTGGTATAAAATTATAAATAAACCTGTATGAAGTTATAACATTTAGCTCTTTGATTTTGGGTGAACGCGCTTGCTGTCTATCGGGTCGATTCCATTCTTCATCGACGAGCTTTTTACTTTTAAATATAATAAAGTTGTGAATGAAGAAATATTTCGCCTTCTGTGAATTTTATTCAACATTTCAACACTTTACAAAGTCCAAAAACATATATTGTGCCGCCAATGTGTGTTATGCGTCTACAATAAGTCTAGATATAGGCTATTACAAATAGAATATGATTTTGAAAGTTTCTAAAATGAAGTGTTTCTTCATTTTCTGTTAAGATGACAATAGAAAGTTCATAAAATCGAAAGTGCCAATATAGTCAGATTTTGTTTCATTTTTGTCAAGGGGATCTTTATTGTTTAAGTTTAAATTGAAAAAAAAGTCTATTTTTGACCAAAACGTTGTTCGATCCTGTGTGTTGCCGGTTGCATATAAGAAGTTCTGCGAGCCAGCGGAGAGCCAGTTTGGGGCTTTTAAGCATAAAATCAAATTAAATAATTTTGCTTTCGGTGTCAATTTGAGTTTGTTATCAGTCATATTTTTTCACTTTTATTTGCATGGGGGATTCACATCTACAACCAAAGGTTCAATATGTTAGCTTGCTTTAATAAACAGCTGCATTTATTTTCCAAAGAGGTTAAATAGGCCCAGTAAAAAAAACATAGGGCCTAGTAGCCTATATATTGCTACCAAAAATGATTTTTTTTCTACGATTCACAGAAACATCTGTGCCATTTCTGCTTTCTTAAAAGGTTTCTATTCAGCAGATCAGGAAAAGAGGGGCTAAATGTTTTTTAAGGGGTCCGGGGGCTCAAATCGGGGGCTGTGGGCCTTCCCATTACCCTGTGACCGGGTCGAGAGTATCAATCCTCAAAATGCAAATTTTGCCCTCGTCCCTAAACATATCAAATGCAATTTATTCAAAGGAAATTCACCAATCAACCGCCCTAATAAAACGCCAGCCACTCAATCTTGTTGCTGGGGACGGGTGGGGGGTCCCCTCCCCCGGTCCCAAACGCGAGGTCACCGCGCTTTCAGGGTTCACCTGGAGTGCACCGTGCAACATATGTAATTCAAAGCTATTCTGTCTTTTGTGTGGAGAGTCAAGATCGCTATTATAAGGCTGGCATCAAGCTCCGAGTGGACAGATGACGGAGACTTGTTCAGCGCGTAAACTTTTGACCCCAATTTCTCCTTTCCTCCTCTTCTGCAGCTATCTCGCTCTCATCTGTCCCAGCCTATAGTGAGATATCTGCCCCTCTCGAAACAAAAAAATGATTTGAACAATGTGCATCTCTTGCCATCACGATGATCATTTCCCCAAATTTCATAATTAGAGAAGATGCCAGCACAAGAACTAAAATGCAATTGTAGCTTTATGATGTTTCCAACGAGGGAGTGAAAAAATAAATCCAATAGGCTCCCACTCAAGACTAATAGGGCCGTAAAATATGCAAATCATTCATTAACGTTATAGAGCAACCAAAGCAGCCAAAAATCTTTGTTGGAGGCAACACTTAAAGTTAGACACCCCCTCTATCTCTTCACATAGTCTTTTCCTCCAGTGCAGGATGTTACCACAGGCTCTGTGTCCCTCGGTAAATTCATTTATACGCGTTATTGCTTTAGGCAAACGTGTCATTAACATGAAGGCGTGTGTGCACGCGGTATACCGTGGATGTGTGAGTGGTTCCCCTCTCTCCATACAGCAGTGTGACAGTGAACTTGGCCTAAAGCGAGCTCTGCTGGTGGCTCTGAGAGGATGCAGATTTATCTTGGTGCTGTGGCTGACCTCCAGATGAACCTACAGCGCCTCTCTCTCTCTCTCTCTCTCTCTCTCTCTCTCTCTCTCTCTCTCTCTCTCTCTCTCTCTCTCTCTCTCGCTGCCTGGCAGTATGCCGCACATGGGGCCCTGTCGAAATTTCTCCTTTTGAAATATTGGCATGGGTTTTAATTTCCAAATAGCCGCACTATCTGTGTGTCCTGTTCTATTTCCAGTGTCTAAAACCAAACAGGAAAGAGGGTAAACCCCGTATTTTATTTAGATGGGGATTCTTTGCATAACAATGAGCAAAATGTGTTATGGATAAACCCGAGGGATATCAGCAGTATGGATTATTCTGGTAAGTTCACAATCAGTGCTGCCCAAAAACGGTATGATTTCTGTTTGCTGAAAAAGAGGACAACATAAAATCAATTTGTGCAGAATTCCACCTAGTCTGGCAGGAATTTATTTAAAAAATATGACCAGATTTTAAATTCCAAACCAACCTGGGTGAAAATGGATTTATGAAGTTTTTGAAAGTTCTACGTAGAATAACTGTACGGATTCTAGATATTATGGTGTAGTTCTCTACACTCAAAATAAAACTTGGTATTCAAGTTATGATGGCTGGCGGACAATGTAACCTTTGCAAATCTGCCCAGATAACTTAAAAAACAGAAGCTGGATGGTTATTTGCAAGTTTGTTTGCTGACCAAAAATTCATGAGACTCAAATAGTGATATTCAAAAAATAAAAAAATAAAAATATTATTATTTTTTGTGGTTTTAATATTTGGCCTGGAAAACGGGCGCATCGAGTCATACACTCGTTAGATGAAAAAAACATAAAAAGAAAACATATTAGAAAAAGGCCAATACTTCAAAAAATATAAACGATATATTTCTTTCCCCCCATTTTCAGTCCATGTTTTTTGGGAACCAGGGTCTGTGCTGCCTGGTTTCGCCTCGGCACTGATGGGACAAGAGGTCACCACAAAGCGAGAGTGACTTTTTAAGAGGTCATCTGAACTTTTCAACCCCAAACACAAAACGAGGTGGCTGACACAAAACGGAATTCCTTTTCAAATGTCTCCCTGCTGCTGTTTGTTCCCATGTTGTGTTTACTTGACACTGTTTACAGCCCGTCCTAAAGCCATTCACGGTGCTAACATGTGTAGCGCAGCGATCAGCAAAACAACAACTTTTTTTTCCAGGGATGGACCTACAACTTCCAAAAGTCATCAGCACATATAGAACCCAATCAAACGGAGCTAGCTGTAAATATTAGGCCCGCATTAGCGCTTAACTTTATCAAGGAAATCTCCAAACATCCCTTGGAAACTTTCTGGTTCACGGTCTGTGAATCCTCCAATGTAATAAAACGACAACAACTAGAAGTTTGTGGGGGTGGAAATGGACACAGAGATAATTATCCAACATGTAAAAACGGATTATGAGTTACACCACAGATGGAGGGAAACAAGTTACGCGGGGAAGGAAGCAATTAAATAGCCATGAGCCGGACCCAACCCTGCGCAACATCTGCCGAGACCAGTATTCAGCACTGCACAACTGACAAATTAGCGTAATGGACTAATAGGGACAGATAAAGGGAGCGAATACAATAATGAGGCTGTTTAACACAGGCTGGCTGTTCTCGGGCTACCGGATAGTCTGCAGAAACTTACCCAGAGACGCGGTCCTAATCCTGGAAAGCGTCCGGTCCATACTGAGGCAGACTGAGCAATAGAGACAGTCTGTACCGGTCAAGTAACACTTACAGCCTGCAAAGAGAGAGTCAGTCGAAGCCTCGCCGTCAGTGCGATTATATGTTATGTGCAATATACTGTCAACTCCCCAAAACCATAAAACTTACTTTAATGGCTATCACGTGACCGTTTATGGCCAGTGAGCCTATCTGGCCGCGCTCCGGATGATTTTTACGATCTAATTCATAGACAAAACCCCCCATTCATTTAGCACCCAAATGTCAGAGAGCCAGAATCGGCCCTAATAAAGTTTACAGCTTGAAAAGTCGAGCTGATTCTCCGGGAATAGCCCAGAAGTCTGTGCGCATGGGGACGCCCGGCCACTGGAGCCGGTGAGTAGCCAAGGACCCCCCAAAGCCTCCCCCTCCCCCCCTCCCCACTCCACAGCAAGGTGAGTAAAACATGAAGCTTTAATTCAAGAGGGACCTGTTGAATTCAAAGATTTAAGTTGAAGAAACTGTGATATGTTTTTTAGAGCTCATACAGGTGACTTAGTGATTTTAGACCAAACAGCAAACTCTGACTCTTAAACGTAAACGAATGTTGAATATTTTACAAAAACGAACACTCATTGTAATGTTGCCGTTCCAGTAGAAAGTTTATTATAATGGCCATCATCGTCAGCATTATTGTTATTATAGTATATTCTTAACTTCCAGTCTTTCAAAAACATTTACAAAAAGCTAATCACGATGGAGTTATACACATAGGCAATGGAATTTACCATGGGGACCCTCCACATAAAAACAGCTAGAGAAAACAAAGACAACATACGCTTTTACTAAAGATGTTGGTAAACCCAGGTAAACAACGCAAACAGCAGCAAAAGAAAAAAAAGAAGCAAGGCACAGCTACTGTACATACAAGACTGAATCGGCACCTCTGTCCATACAACGCACACAATGACCACACAAGGCTTACGTCTCTGCTGGCTCTACTTTAGGAAGCAAGTTGGTACAATACATCAAACAAATAAATACATACAGTACAGACATAGAAAACAAACGCTAAACACAAAGGCAGCTCAACCTCAACCCTATTGTTCTGAGTGCAGCACACAACTTTTACTGGATTTTTTTGTTGTTGCGGTAGTTAGGTAGCATTTCAAGCTTTGACGTTTTTATTTTTTCGTCTGAACAAGAAATAATTTAAACAAACATTTATTTTGTTTCTTTCTCTACTAAATCTAGACAGAACTGTACATGATGCATAATTTTACTCACATAAGCATAACCACGGTGGAAATAAAAAGGAAATATTAAGGAATATAATGGGACTGTTGTTCGACATACAGTGGACCTATATGGGGTGTCCCCTTGTCCCGCACACAGCCCGTTCACAAGTCTCTCGCGCTTTTTCAAATAGGAGGAGAAGTTGATATGACAATCTTTGTTTTATTTATTTTTTTAGAGTGCTCGCTATCAGGGGTAGATGAGTGCATATTAAGGCCTGTAGCCTCCCCCGCCTGCAGCCGCCATGTTCATGCTCTTCAGCTTGTTGTCCTTCTTCCACTTCATCCTGCGGTTTTGAAACCAGATTTTGATCTGTCTCTCTGAGAGGCAGAGGGCATGGGCAATCTCGATCCTCCGCCTGCGGGTCAGGTACCGGTTGAAGTGGAACTCCTTCTCTAGCTCCAGGGTCTGGTACCGGGTGTATGCAGTCCTGGCTCTCTTCCCCTCTGGTCCTGACAAATCTTGTAGAGAAGGAGAGGGGGAAACACATATAAGATGCAGTAGATGTAAAAATGTAAAGTGCAGCAACCTTTTTTGACTACATTTCTTTTTATCGGGCTGTTTAGTTTCTGCAGGTAGAGATGGCTTAAAAGTTGGCACACGACTAAGTTTTAAATGAGGCTTCATAGATGCCAAAATTATTAAAAACAACCAGTAGCAAAGTCAGATAGACACATTTTCAACTGCACCTTGCGAGAAGGTATTAACACAGTAAACTGATGTAAAATGAGGGCTATTTGACCTTAAAAACAAAGCTAAATAAACACAAACGCGTAGGCTATATCCCGCATATATCTAATACACTTTTAACTAACTTCAACCTAATATGTTATATTATCAAATCATCCGTATACCTGCGGTTTATGTTGACACCACTGAGAAGCAGTAGCATAGTACACCAAACAGGTGAGAGGCGCATTTGGCCCCTTTGAAAATAAATATATTAAAATCGTCCAATTCCGGCCTGTTTTGCTTATAGTTAAAACATTTAAATATATAAACGTAATAAAACCTTTACCAAACAAGAACACAACACCAGGTCTATAAAATCAATACAAGATCATTAAAAAAAAACAATTTACCATGATTTATATGTAGTTTTCTCATCCACGGATATATCTGAGGCTGTGTTGAGTCGGTGACATTTTGAGGAGTTGTTGGTGCGGTTCCCGCAGGCTTCTCTTCCTCGAGAGGGGAAGCTTTGGACACACAGTCCCGGCTGAGCAGCAGCGTGCCTCCGTTCGAGCTCGAGCACGGGGTTGAGCACGGGTTTGTTATAGAGTTTTTCACGGCTCGGTGTTGAGATTGAGTCTCGGTGACCGGGGACGAGGTGGCGACCGAGGAGCACGGTAGTGGGTCAGGTGGTGGCGATAGAGACGATGTCCCGGTGCTGCTGGCGGACTGGCTGTACCTGACCGGCTCCACCGAGGGTGTTGTTGCCGCTGAGTGACTCGGGGAGTAGCCCGGTGTCTGCTCGCTGCTCACAAAGTGTCCGGTACCGGTCCGCCCGACTGTTAGGTCCATCCCGTTGTAGCCATAGCCATACCTGCTGGAATGCATGGCTGTTGAGTCTCTGTATTGGTCGTTTGCCGTATTATGGTCTCCATAATTATGTAACTGGAAGTCCGCGCCATTGGGATAGCGACCGCAGAATGAGTTCACAAAATAGGAGCTCATTTGTTGACAATTCCACGGTTTGCTCGATGTAGGTATTGTTGTTGTTTTTATTATTTTAGAGGTAAAATAGCATAGACCTGTGTGCTTGATTTGTGGCTCTTATGGTTTAGCGCGTCCTATAGCACCCTTGCACAATTTATGATGAATTATGGAAATGAGTGGGACATGGACTTGATTCTCTCTTACGTAGGCACCCAAATATGGGGTACGGTGGAGTATCACGTGCTTTTGTTGACCAGTCGTAAATCCTGCTTGGTGACCTCCAGAGGTAAACTCGTGCACGCAGGAAATACTGGGTGGGATGTGAGGGGTGCGCGCCTCCATGCGCTCGTGGCCAGGGCAAACTCTGAGCCACGGCTTGGGTGTTTTGAATTGTCGTGGTGCGCCATCCTCTGGCTCAACTGTTGCAATGCCTGTCTGCGGCGCTTTCTGAGGCGTGGGCTCCACATGGGGTCATTCGGAGGTTAACGACCATTGCGGCAAAAACCAACGGGCTCCTAAACAATACAACAAGTGACATGCTGTTGTGCATGTTATGATAGGCGATAAGTGCAAATAGTGTGCACAGTTAATACAATAAAAGCCCTTTCAAAATTGTGTTGCATTTTTTTCCCACACTTTTCCTTATAATCATAAAACAACGAAAAAGCCACTATGTGGGGAAAAGACTAATGAATACATTTTTTAGGGTAAAGATGAAAGCCAAACATCACATTGCCGAAAAATAACAGACTGCCATTCAAGGCCTGTCCTTTATGACACAGTGAAGATTGAATAACTTTAAATATATGCTATATATGAACACACGTAAAGCCACGTTACTGTCTATTTTAGGTTGGTTAAAATAGAAGTATTCCAAACAATCAGCTCCCAGATGATATTTTTAGAAGCTTTTTGCATGCAACCCGACTTTATTATGCTGTCGTTTAAAGGCGAACCATCGTTCATATTGACATTTTAACAGTCAACATCTTATTAAATTGCATTTTTAGTATTGCCTGTTTGTGAAAAATTAACACAATATCGAGAAGAACATAAAACAGTTTCTATAAGCAGCTACTCAGTGTGGAGGTTTGTGCAGTCGCTTTGCAATTTAAAAAAACAATAGACGAAATTTTAAATTGAAAAAGAAATATTCAAAGCGATTAATGGATAGTGCAGTTTAAATATTTAATGTAAAATAGCCACAATATTCAGATAATTCATATGTTCAATGTTTGCTTTGTGCTATAAGCAATCGTATTTGACATTAGGCTACAGTGTCATAAAAACATTATTTTTTTTTTATATATATATATATATATATATATATATATATATATATATATATATATATATATATACTTTCTAAGTGATAGAAGTAAAAATTGCAAAGCATCGATCGATTGCAATGCAGGACAGACAAAGTAAAGATGATTATTATCAAAACATTTAAACAGTTACATTTTTTTGGGACGTTGGCTATGCGCTAGAAATACACAGACGAAATCTGTCTTATTGTAACCTATATATATCCACTCATTACAAAATGTAAGTCGACGATCTACTATTGTCTATGTTAATTCTGAGCAGGAGTACAAAAACAGGAGACCCGCACAGAGCACGAAGCCCAAACAGATTCGTGACGCCTCGTTCGGCGTCCTCCGTTTGGTTTTCTCCTTGTGGAATTTTTATGGCACCCTAGTCTCTCCAAAGCAGCGGCTTGTCCTCTGCTTTCCCCCACATACTATTTCCCTACAGCAGCCCCTTCACCCAGCACAAGCCCAATCATGTGTTACTGACAAAAACAGTGAGATATAGATTATTTATTCTGTTCCAGGTATGTGCGCCCTTTGCGGTAACATACCCCCCCAAAGGCACAATGTGAGTAAGGGTGAATACCGGGCTCCACATCCAGTGGGCCCACACTAAGAGAATACCTACGGGGTGTGTGTTGGCTAAGCAGTCGTGCTCCAACAGCTGATTTATGGCTGGCCAATGGCAACAAAGTTCCCACGAAAATTATGTCCCTGAGTCGAGCCAGGGACACACCCAGGAACTAAATAAGAATCAAGGAGATGAAAGAAGTGAATGCGCACTGGTGTCAAACTTGTCGGGCTGGGAGCGAGGGGACCACTGCTGCAGAAAAACACGAGGGCAGTGCACTCTGCAGGCTCCCTCAAACACCAGCACTCGTGTGTGTAAGAGTAATACAATCGTATACGTTTATAATTTTTATAGTTAAATTCATTTTTGTCTGAATATCATTACGCACGGCTGTAGCACGATTAAAACATTTTTCAATTCAACACTTTTTTCCAACAATACGATAATGTGAAACTAGTATTGTTTGCAAAAAGAAAAACGGAACTGAACAGCAGATATGGAATGTGGAAATTAGCATTATATTGGGTGCATTCACTCTTGCACGTTTGATATCTTGCAAAAATCCGGCCATACTTTGCATTATATCGACTAATAATTTATCGCACGAGAAATATCACAGCAGAGTCTCAATGCCAAATAGGCTCGCTAAGTCCATATTAAGGAACACTGTGAACAACATCGATGTGCAAACACAGAGTGCAAATAATCTTTTCGAACAGAAACATTTTACTTTTCTAACATCCATAGACAGGGACATTCTTCTGTATCAATTAAAGGTCATTGGAACTGTAAAATAATCCTGTTTTGTTCATTGGAAACAAGCATATTTCACAATTCAGTGTACAGTGAGCCAGGGCCTGCATGCACACGTATGAATAACAAGCATTATGCATGGACACAAAGATAGAAACAAAGGTAAACGTGTCTGTCCAGCCTGCACCGCAGGACATTTGCAGCAGAAACAGACAGAGCTGCAACCACAACAGCCCCAGTGTATCCACAGGAGGGCGTCAAAGTGCACATCTTCTGGCCACCATCCACCCAATGACTTTTGCAGCTGAAATCCATCCCCTTTCAAATCCAACAACAAACAAAGCTCTTGACAGCATGCAAAACCCACCAAGAAGATCAAAGCAACACTAATGTTATATATCCGATGTATCAGATTTACCACTTATGATCTGCCATGCAAATCAAAATAAAAACAAACGAATGAAACTAGTTCTTTCAGATGATTTAAACCTCTGGGCATTTGAACAGAACAAATGAGGCGCAATACGTACACAAATAACTGGTTATCATTTGCTTAAGTTGTTTGTCAATGCAAATTGATAAAATAGCAAACCGTGACAAGTTCCAGTTGTCTTACCTTGTGAAGGTTTCTGCTTGTAAACAGGGAAGGTGAGGGGAGGGAGTTGGCAGGTGCAGACGGGCAGTGACGACGAGAAGTACCAAGTCCCCGGACGGAAAGTGGGGCTCCCAGGGGTCAGTGACGCACCGGGGCTCTTTCCACGCATCTTGCCCATACCCGTGAAGAGAACGACAGCAGGGCACACAAACGGTCCAGTCATGTCCCAAGGCAACCTCCAACGAGTCGAGTCGAGAGAACACTCCAAACTCCAAAAAAAAGGTGTAACATTGTAGAAGGTCGCGGTGAAAACAGCCGCGTGGAAGACCGAGACCGTTAAATGAAAGGCTGCTCTATTCCGCTATTGGAAATTATGTATAAAAAGTTAATGTTCACGGCTCCCTGTCACGTGACAAGCTGCGGCCAATAGGAGGACGAATCGGGTCGTAAAGTTGTATTGCTATGTTGTAAATTTTCATAAACAACAAAGAATTTATGACCCAGCGCTGGAGGGAGAGATGGGGAGAAAGGGGAGGGTGTGAGAGGGGGGAAAGACAGAGAAGGAAGGGGGCAGGTCACCGTCAGGCGCCATCTTACCGAGGATAGAGGGAATGCAGAGTTCAACAGTAATTTCCTTCATCTGTAGCCTGTCCCATCTCGCTTTCTAATAGTTCACATTCCCCAACGTAAGTGTTTAACACTGATAATGGACTGCAACATGTTTCATT
Organism: Perca fluviatilis; assembly: GCF_010015445.1. NCBI lineage: Eukaryota > Metazoa > Chordata > Actinopteri > Perciformes > Percidae > Perca > Perca fluviatilis. The sequence continues at coordinate 14,262,972 of NC_053124.1, read as the reverse complement.
ACATGCAACCCAATCTTGGCCACATTAAACAGCACTTACTGGCGACTGGGAGCAACATATTATCACTCAATCGGCGCGTGTTATAATGACTGTGGTTAGTATCATTGTTGTGGTTACACAATATTAAATTCGAAAATATTGAAGGCAAATATTCCATGCAAACAAATAGACAGGTAAAGGCTATTTTATTCAATAATTTTCATTTACAGATTTAAAACAATTCCCAGGGGCTTTTGATATTTATTTGTTCACATGTTGTACTTCACATTAAGAACGTAAGCACTGAACCTGAATATATCACAGTATTTGCACATTTAAGATCACAATAGCCAATTCATATACAATTGTGAAATTTTGAGCGTGAATTTGTTTCTTAATATAATAGACAAGAACATTTTAAAGTACACGGCTAAGACTTCAAAACATTTACATATGGATATTCCGGTTTACATTATAAGCAAGTTGACTTTCTGGGAATCTGAGGTAGATCATCCGAAACTAAACAAATGTGTGTTAATCGAGGGATGTATAAAGAGGTAAATTAGTATCGAAAAAAGGCATATTAACATTCTAAGTGATAAGCAGTTATACTTATAAAAAAAACATATATGAAAGCAGCTAAATCACAGTTGGAGGCATTTAACCAACAAAAAGTTCATTATTAATTAGCCTATACTCAAAATTAGGCACATTTGCGCACAACGGTGTATTGTTACCTTTAGAAAAGACAACGTTCTGTGAAGAAAAATTACTCGAATAGGTAGAATAGATTAATGTAGCCTACAGTCAATTTCAACTTACGTTGAATTCCTTGTGTCAGTGTTTTAATATTAGCAGGAAAATATTAGGTAGTTTTTCGTTAAGGAATGTTGATTCAGTAGTACAATCAGGGGAAATTACATATGTCGTATTGCATATATAAAAATATAGTTTGAAAAGGTAGTCAATATCGCTCTTTCATGCTGGAGCCTCTTTATGTATTTTGGGTTTAAATGTGAAGTACAGACCCACAGCCTACTGTTAAATGCTTATTACATAATGGCCTTCAGCTGTCATTCAATTAATCAGCATATAGGCTCTTAGTGCATGAATGGTATGTGAGAAACATCTGAGATGTATCCCGTATTTATACTAAACAGCGCGTTTCTTTGATTTAATTCTTTGTCCCGGTCTTTCGTTACATTGCAGGCGTTTCTGACTCCGAACCGGCGCTCCGGATGTCTCCAGCTTCGGGCTCTTCGGCTTCTGGCACTGCCAGAATATCACCGTCCTTTTCCCCGGGGGTCGACACCGGTTCTTCCTTGTGGTCTTTCTTCCACTTCATCCTGCGGTTTTGAAACCAGATTTTGATCTGTCTCTCTGAGAGGCAGAGGGCATGGGCAATCTCGACCCTCCGCCTGCGGGTCAGGTACCGGTTGAAGTGGAACTCCTTCTCTAGCTCCAGGGTCTGGTACCGAGAGTAGGTCTGCCGCCCCCGCTTTCGGTTTGGATCTGTGGAAGATAAAATGTGCGAGCTCTATATAACTTGCAATAAAAATGCATTTATTTATTTTTTAGCATGACATGTGATACTGCAACACCTAATCAATGTGGTGTTGAAATTAATGCTCACAATAAAAATCTGTAGTAATTAATTGTGGCTCATATTTTTTTTAATATTCCTACACACACACACACACACACACACACTTCTTCGCAGAACACACTCAAATCAGTAGGGGATGTTTTTTCTTTCTAAAGGTCTCTGTATCTATTTAAAATGGTCCTGCTGGGATGTTTGGCCCATAACCTCCTTTGATACTCTGCATGCCTTTCCAATTAAAAGCCAGCGATGCTCTGCGCACCGAAGCAGCCATAAGTAATTAGATTACAGTCCCAACACCTTCTCCCTCAAAATAAGAACACATGCCAATGTTTCAAATTGCTTGCATTCTTAATTCACTTGACTTATTTATGTTTTTGACAATACTGGTGCATATTGATCCAGCAATGTGTACGAAAGAGTTTCAGAAAATACCAGAGCCTCTGCAGTGCAGACCCAATTAGAAATGGAGCTGCAGAGTGCAAGAGAACTGATTTACACAACATGCCGGTCTTTTTTACAACCACAAAGGGGAGAAGAGGCTATAAGAGTAATAGGAGTGCAGAGAAAACCCCCAGCGGCAAGGTCTCTGCGTACTGAACACACAGACGCGCTGGCCAAATGAATTTATGGCTGCAGAACTCATTAGTTGCGCAATAAAAGTTTTACGATTCTTTCGATGCAACACCAATGGCTTCACGAAATTAATTGAACCACTAACTGCCAATGTAAGTATCCCAATGTTTTGTAAAAGCATTGACCTGAGGGCTTTGAAATAGCACAGAAGAAACAGTATCAGCACATACCTGATGCTCTCATCCAGGGGTACATCCGGTATTGTTTGTCCGGCGGCGAGGTGAGGGGACCCGGCTCCGGATGGCAGCAGCTGTCGGTGAACAGGCGGCTCTGGTCAAACAGGCTGCAGTGCAGTGTGCGCGCGTCCTGTCCCATGCCATATCCCGAGGTTAACATGGGGCGGCTCTGGTACACTGGTGCATTATTGACGCTGTAAACTCCAGACAGAGACGGTGCAAACGCGATGGCCGCAGCAGTCCGAGTCGAGGCATAGTCCTCTCCACTGGGTCCAATACTACAAGAAGCCCGCTCCACGTTTGGGAAGAGAGAACTACCCACCGTATATTTGTTAAGAAGACCATCCACATAATAAGAACTCATATTTTTTTTTCTCTCTCTGATTTGTTGGCCAAGAATCCTCAGTGTCGTTTTTACGACGTAGCGTGATATATGACAGCAATACACCCTAGATTTACACCGAACCCCATTTTTACTGTGGACCAAAGAACTTCCCCATGTGACTCAGGCCTGGCCACTCTCATCCAATCAGCAAGCAGACATGTATTTCATTATGGCGCAGGACTGCAGAGTGGGATTTACACTTTACATACAAACACACACAAACACGCAAGGGAGAAATTCTCACAACCCCAGTGATCTAGAGGTAAGTTAGGTGATATAAGGTCATGATTTTATGGGCTATCCCTTCTCGTACTACTGCTTTACAAATAATCATTTATTTAAAAAAGCTTCATATTTATTTTTCATTTTATACACCGTAAAATACATTAACCTAGGTAATCTACAGTCACTCAATCACAGGCTACACTAATATACGGCACATAATTGGCTATAATAGCTATCATAATGTAGTTATGATAACTAATCCGACAGAATGTGATTTCGTTGTTTGTCTTGCTTTTAAAACAATACGTGCATACAGTCTCGTGTTATAAAATATACGTAGGCTATTAAATATAGGACATTATTTGGATTATACATAACGTAGGCTATGTATCGATAATAATCCACGATGATAATTATAATAAGGTCCAATTCGTCCTCCAAAGATGTTTTACTGACATTACAATGTTGCCTAAATGTCCATAAATGACCAATAAATTAATGTAACGATGCCTAAAATAAATATACAAAGATAAAAGAGCAAACTGTCAAAATAAACTAAACAAAAACCGAACTACGACAATAATAATAATAATAATAATAATAATAAAATAATAATAATAAGCCCTTAATTCCTTACAATATTTCTGAACATGGAAAACTATTGTCAGCCGACTGTGTTTTGCTTATAAGCCTAACTTATATATATATCTTAGTTAGAAAATTTAAATCTACATTAATAAATGCAATGAGGAACACTGCACATATTTTACGTTAGTCTTAATAACCCTGCTATCAAACAAATTAACTAAGTTCCGAATACTTTGCGTCTATAAAGCCGTATAAAAACATGAGAGTAAGAAAACCATTAAACAGAGAGCGACTGTGAAGGCAGAAGCAGTACTCATTCGTCCCGCAGAGCCGCAGGCTGGAGAAGCAGCTTCTGCACCGAGACACTGTAAAAAGGTGTGAAATTATTTAGCTGGACTCTTAAAAATGTTACTACAGTTTGTTCCCCAGTGAGGTTCATTAGGGAGGAGTGTTTAAAGTGGTGGGGTGATGTTGTGGAACAGTGTCGCCACCCTCTGGTGACTTGAAGGCACTGCAGGGTGGGGAGGCAGCAGTGCGCAGGCGTTTTCTCTTTCTACTGCAATCCGGAATAAAATGCAAGATACAAGTAAGAGACATGACGCTCAAAAGGTAACGTTATGTTTCTTCGTTGTGATTTTAAGCAAAGCGCTGATGTCTTTTAACAGACTTGTCCAGATGTATTTTGAAAAAGCATCATGCATCTAAAGGCCTACCACTGCGTTTGAAGCTAGCTGCTGGCTTTATTGCTCCTTCTCCTTTAGGACGGGCCCAGCAAAGGAGCAGAGGGCGGAAGGTTCCCAGGTAGAAACAAAGGATCGCTCCAAATGACCGTGAGTTCTGCGCGTCCCCGTCGGGGCAGAATCCAATAAAGCTGATCATTTCCGCTCTGCCTTTTGTCCAGCAGCGTAGCCCCACAGAAAGAGAAGAAAAAACAAATGGGTGCCATTCTGGAAACGGCCTAATTGTGTCTGGACGGCCATAAAGCCATTAAAACTGGAATGCCAGACAGTATAGCAGACCAGGCGTTTTATTGCACTGTCTCTGGTCGAGTCTTTGAAGTTTGGGTCCATCTGCGTCCCCTAACGCGTCACAACAGCACTCCCAGTTAGACTAAAGTCCGAGTTATCTTCTAACTACAATAATCTATCCGTTTGTGTGTAGCTTTTAATGAGAACTAAATAACCCGGTGTATCTGAGCCGTGCTTGTCTCTGATCGACCATCAGACTTAGCAGCTCTGCAGCAACAGTGGATTTGTTGCTCCTCATATATTCCTTGTGTAAAATATTTTCTCCAATATGCAGAGACTTGAACCAGCCTTACAAACGCAGAGGTCATATTTTACACCTCTTCTCTAAAAGATTTGGGAAAGACTCTGCTTGCGTTACAAATCCAAAATTCGTGGGGCTGCTATATTTCATTATATTTATCCACTAAATCAAATTTTATAAACTGGTTATTGCGCATGGCGCGGAGCTTTAGGTTGACTGGGCTTGTCATTTGATCTGAGCTGAACAGGCAGAAGCATTTTGGCTGCATTATTTTGGGCTTCAGCTGTCAAGCGTTTTTTTGTTTTGTATACTTAGCTAGCTAACATCTCTGCCATAAATATACCATCACAGAACACAGAACAACATAAAAAAAAAAAAAAAAAAAAAAATATTCACCTATAGGTGTCTGGGTTTTAATTGGAAAGAAATGCTTGAGAATCCTGTAAAAAATGTGTTGACTTCCACTAATGTTCAATTAATTAATTGTTAAATTATCAAAATATATTTGTTATGTATTGTGTGTGTGTGTTTTTTTTTGTTTTTTTTTTTTTTTTTTTTTTTTTGTGTGTGTGTTGTGTGTGTGTGTGTGTGTGTGTTCGTTGACACCAGTAACCTTCATATGTTCTGCAGTGCAAAGAAGCACCTTTTTTGTGCAGCAAGAATTAAAAACGTAATTCATTACGATGTGAGGCCGCAGTGAAATAAGAATGTAACGTGCATATGCATTCGCAGATATAATTTGTTTTATTTAATAAATAAAGTACAAATTACATTTGTGAACCAAAGGTCAGACGGTCAGCAGACCGTGAGGTATTTAATAAGTAGCCTACAGTGTTTTATTTAATTTCCTCTCACTAACAAACATGTACTTTCAAAATGTTACTCCCTGAAATTCAGCATCTAATGCAAGCAAATCTACTATAATCCGCCATCGAGAAAAAAATAGGTTATTGTAGGTAGTTGAAAGACATAGGTAGTCAATCGTGTCACACCATGTGATATAGTTTATATATTTTTTTTTTTTTTGAGGGGTTTTTTTAAGCAAAAAAAATCTAAAATCTAATATTTCTCATCAGTCAGTTAATTCAAACTCACGGTCATCAGTCATAGTTCTAAGCAGTAAGGGATAAACAACAATAAAAAATAATACATTTTACAAACTATACGTTCAGGTGACTCTGAGATAGATAACAAATATAACTACAAACCAGAACACGCACAGCTAGAAACATCAATACACTAACAAGCACAGGGACCAGGCCAACTGATACACTTTAACGAGGTATTAATTAAAATCAACATAAGAAAATAACAAATACAAAACGAGTGGGCACCGTTAAAATTGTGCAATATAAAGGTAGTCGCATCAAACTGAAGCCCAACATGCTTTTTTTTTTTACAAGACAAATAAGCCTAATAGCTTTTATAACTTTTTTTTATATGGAACAATAAGACAAAGACGTTTAAAAACAAGGTCCAGCAGAGTTAAGAGCTTCCACACACAAAGCTCGCTAACAGCCTAAATACTGTACGGTTCAGTCACTCTCTTTCGGTGCGCCGTCTTTATTAAATTTCTTCATCTTCATCCTGCGGTTCTGGAACCAGATTTTAACCTGTCTCTCGGTGAGGTTTAACAGCCTCGCCACCTCGTACCTACGGTCCCTGGTCAGGTAGGTGTTAAAGAGGAACTCTTTCTCCAGCTCCAGGATCTGGTGTTTGGTGTACGGACAGCGTTTTTTTCTCGTGGCACTCGCGTGGAGCCAGTTGGACACTGGGTTATCTGGAAAGAGTGGGGTGCGACATTGGTGAGGGCCCGGTTCCGAGTGACCAAATGCAAAAACAACATCTCTCATAATTTGCCTCAGAAAAAAGTCCTTATTCTGATGAGAAGAAAAAGGCTACAAATGTATTACCGCAGCTACATCCAAATAAAACGTCCCCCTATTTCTCCCAGCTCAGGTTCACTTTAAACGCTGCAAAAGGTTATCTAATATAGCAATGGGAGCTGGGCCATTAACAGTCCCCATAAGGAAATGGCACGTTCAGAATGGCATCTGTTCAGACGCGCACCCCCATCACGCACCCCAATCCTCACAGCTTTAAGTGGTATAAATAGTAGACTAAAGGACTCTGTAGCGACTTACTTGGATCAAGGCCCGGTTTCTCTTCACCTTCCCCGCTCGTGTCCCCTGCCTGGCTGGACAGTGCGTCCTTTTCCACCGGTGATGCCGTCGCTACTGTTCCGTTGGCGTAATCAGAGAGTAGTAACGCCGTGTGGGAGCTGGGCAGAGCGCCGTCAGCTCGCGTCCCCAGACTCTCCGGTTTGATTCCGTAATGATGGGTCGTCGGTAATCCGGCCATGGGCAGGGAACCGGACATAGGCTCCAGCAGCCACGACTGGTAGCGGCCATCTGTATCTGCCCCGACCGAGCCTTGGGGATAGTGGTGATGATACATAGACGATACGGTGCCTGGGAACTGAGCAGGGACGTGGCTCCATGATGGCCCGAATACCGGAGGTTTGGACGGAAATGCACAGGTCCCATGCTCGCTGTGGTCGCTAATGGAGGCGGGCTGTCTGGGGTGCTGGAGCCCAGGACCGGAGGGGTATCTCGGCACAGAGAGCTCCTCGCTCTCGGGCAGAATGAGGGAATCAACGTAGTAACTAGTCAGTGTTCCGGATGTCGACATGGCAGGAAAATTAGACGTTCACATGTACGCAGCCATACAACAGATACATGCAAAAGTAAAACGCGCACACATACCACACACACACACACACACGCAGTAAACCCAGCCTCACAAAATAACAATGTGGAGAAATCAAGTAGCAACTCGGCCCCACAGAGAACTACAGTGGGCTAGTAATGGGGAGACAGGCTGCCATGCCATTGGGTAGCAAGACGCACGTGATCATAAAGGCTGAACAATAAAGGATAAATCAATCCCTCTGGTCATTAAATACTCACCCGCTCTCCTATAACAACCTCTACTATTAAAGCTAAGAATTATCAAGATATGAGTTGGATCTGTTTTCTATGAGACGAAAATATGAATGTTAAAAATATTTTACAGTATCTTAACCTACTGTTTTGAAGAAATTCCCTTCTTGGTATCCAAAACGATACAGTATGTTTTTGGAGGCCTTATTTTACGAGCTACTTTATAGGACACGTAAGCACCCTGCCATTGCTGTTCACCAAAACACATTTTAACCAGCACTATGTTAAAGAAACTTAGCAGCTCAAAGCTGAAACTATTTCTGGATCTCAAACAGCAGCTATACAAATTACATTCTTTTTATTTTGTTTTAGCTGTATCAGACATCTTCCAGTGTCCGTATATTTTCCTTTGTTCAGCTTTAATCAAACATTTTACAGACAAACGCACCAACAGATGTGAGGGTCATATCTACTAGGAGAAAATAGTCATTTTTAGTTTATATAACTATTGTTTGTGGGCCTGTGCTGATTTAACAACTTTAAACATTAACCATAATGCATGGTATTATTTTTCTATAATAACCACATTTCGTAATTTAGACAAGGATAACTCAAATCAGTGTAGCCAATATGTTGGGGCTAAAATCTAATAATCCACATTACAGGACTATGTAGCCTGCATTTCTTATAGTTAAAAAGAAGTCAATAAACATGAGAATATTTCTTAATGAATTAAGATTTTATTTTTAATTAGATAGCAAAAAGAAAGAAGAAACAGGACTATTTCAGGTCCAAGTTTGGCTTGTTAGTTGCAATTACAGACTAATATTAGTTTGATTTTAATTACGGTGTAAAAGCATTGGTCTATAACAAATACAATTAACATGTACAGGATAACTTATGGCTGCATATTATGACATAAAGTAATAGGTGGGTTACAACATGCTCACAAAAATGGAAAACACATATAGAATTAGTCTACAGAAAAAACGAGCAAGGAAAACTGAAGGTGTTATTTTCCACCGAACTGACTCACGATGGAATATTTATTAAATATTTTCGAAATAACATTATTGGCGGGTCCCGGTTTTCTCCTTAAACCACTATTTTAAACGTTTTTTTATTTACACCCATTATCACTTGTATGTGCTTATATGTTGCCATCATCACCGCCATTAACAAATTAACTCTAATGCCTGCTAGCCAGTGTATCGGTGTAACGTTACACTTAAATAGAGCTAAAAATATGCGTAATGTGGTACTTGTGGTTTCCTTCTTTTAAAGTTAAATGGTGCGAGCAGTTGCGAACACCAGGAGACAACAGCACATTAAAAATATAGGCTATGTGGTGGAGATTGATATTATAACTGTTACAAATAAATGTAATGAATTAATAAACAGTTAGAAAATTGCCTCATACGCGTTAACATTACAATAATTTAATAAATGCATAAATGTTCCCTTTTTATTTCTTGAAATTCTAATCTTAAACTGGCACATAATCCATTTAGTTGAAAATGTATTGATGAAACACAATATTCACAAAAAAACGTAGAATGTATGAATATTACAGAAACACTCTAAAACCTTAAACTATATTAAGTTAGATTTTCACAAATTCGGGTAGCTGTGTAACGTCCAGAACATCCTAAATAAACCCACATTGCATATCACGTCTAAAAAGCAGCAACCTTGAGTTCTCGCACATTACGCTGCGTATTTTATTTATTACTAGCAAATAAACGGAGAGCTTGGCCAACACCCCACAAGGCCACAGGCAATTCAACACGCAGGAATTCTCTGCACTCTGCTCTTACATTTAGAAGAGGAGCACAGGAAAAAAAATGTGCATTGCTTCCAAGCTATCACCTCACTGGTAGTTTCACATTATTTGGCCAACAGACATCAAACAAGCCGAAGGGGGAAAGGAGCGGCTGTGCGCCTATTTGTGCACTAAAAGTTAGAATAGACAAACACCTTCAGATGAGGAAAAGACGCCACTGTGCCAATGGCTCTCAGGCTGTAAACCTAAATCAGGGTGTTTTTTCACCCAGTTTACCGCAGGGGCTATTCACTTCTTTTGCCTCTGCAGATAACAGCCTGTCTGGCGGATCTAAATATCGCCATAAAGCCCTTCCCCTCCTTTTGTCTGAGCCACTATTGCGCAGCGGAAGCATCCGGTCTCATTGCCCACGGAGGTCGCTGTTGCCCCATTCACCTTCCCCTTCCCCTCCACTGCAGTGGTCGTAACCGAGGCCTTGTCTGGCGTGTCTGCGTCACTACTACTCACAGAAAACACTCACGGCTTTACCATTAATCCCAATCTCACGACGCATACTGCAGCTCATCTTTGATCACGTTTAAATTCAGCACACATGCCCACGCGGGTTTTAAAGACAGGTAGAGAAGTCAAAATAACACATTACAGGAGACAGGTTAAGAATATGCACAGCAGCCAGCCACCCCTCCCCGGTTTGTAAGCCAGGGAGGTCCAGAACATGCTTCCAAAACACGTCTCTACAATTTCCATCAAATCCCATCATCTTTATGTCCCCGATTTGCTTTCCTTGTGGTTTCGATGTGTGGAACTGCGGCAATTAAGACAGTTTCATGTTGCAGAGTTAGAAATGGACCCCAACAACATGAAACTACCTAAACCACTGACAGTCGATCCGGGCCTCAAGTGAAACACAATCAGCCATATCATAATGCCATCATCAAGTGTCCAAAAACTGCCTGTATTGAGAAAGTACAACCGTTTTGTACACACTATAGTGAAGCCGGTGCAACAAGGCGCAAAATGGACAAATTCACAATGATAAATAGACTTACCCAGCCATAGAAATGTTAATCCCAGTATTCCCAACTAAAGCAGAACATTATGTTTTATCCAGTGTATGTGTACAGTTCACATTTCTAGCTGAGAGCCGGGCCTCCTCTCCGTCTGAAAGGCTCTCCCACGACTGAAGCTGCTCTTAGAGGAGAGGGAGAAAGCTCATATACCAGCCAGTCATAAAACTCTACAATAGCCGGCTGGGCATGCAGCTAGGCGGCTTACAGCCTAATATCTTAATTATTTCCGATGGCCTTTACATTAGCCTCTAAAAACATTTGTCAGTCGGTTTACAAAAAATAGTGAGACTCCAGCGATGGAGCACATATTGTTTTGGATTTCAAACAAAGCCTTTTTCTTCTGCTTCTGTAGAATAGATTGAGTAAAAATATAATATATGAACCCACAGTACAAAATACAAGCAGCTAATCCTCAATGCGAGCTGATAATTTATTAAGCATTACACAAAAACACAATGTCATATGTACACGGAAATATACAATAAAAACATTCCTATTTCACTTTGCACATCGTTTTCGTGTAAACATCCTCAACGTGATTAAAGATTCAACTCGTACATTTAGCTCATACATAGAATAGGTCTATATTAAGGTAGAACTACATCTAATGGTCAAAGATGAATTAGTCTTCCCTTTGTGATAACATGGGCATTCTATTCCAGGGTGGTTTCAAATTACTAAAATTAAATGTAGGAAAACTTAAAATCATGCAATTCCAATTAAAATAAAATAGATTTATATTTGATTGACTAAATTTAGATTAAGAATATTAGCCAGCGGTGGGGGGGGGAAGTGGACAATTTAAGTCACCCTTTAATGTGTTTTTTTAAATTGCGTTAATTTTACTCCACTGACGACACTATCCAACCGTACGACAGAAGTGACAGAAACAGGTCGACAATACAAAAACACAACATCAGAAAACAATGAAATAGAAACTCATAACATTCATTTTTTTCCTTTTCTTATTCTCAGTAGCTCACAGAGGACGATGCATCGACTTTAAGCGTGTCTGGAAATAAAAGAAAGTGTATACCCCACAGTGAAATGAGTCATTATGTGGACAGAGTGGTGAGGAAGGGTGGGGTGGCTGGAGAGGGTGGGTGCCATTGATTTCACCAATTATCTTCTATTTCAATGTGATCACCTTGTTCATCATGAAAATCCGTAGTTACAGGTGAGCTCCCGGATCCTGTTTTCCCGCGTCATTTTCTTCAATTTCATCCTGCGGTTCTGGAACCAGATTTTAACCTGTCTGTCAGTCAGGTGGACGCTTTTACTGATCTCTAGGCGGCGCTCTCTGGTCAGGTACATGTTGAAGAGGAACTCCTTCTCCAGCTCCAGTGTCTGATGCTTGGTGTATGGACAGCGTTTCTTCCGGCCGCTTTTTGCTGTCAGCCAGTTTGCCGAGCTTTCACTTTTTGTGTCTCCTAAAGAAAATGGCAGATACATGGTTTTACGCACTGCAACAAGGGGGGTTGTGTGTGTGTGTGTGTGTGTGTGTGTGTGTGTGTGTGTGTGTGTGTGTGTGTGTGTGTGTGCGTGCGTGCGTGCGTGCGTGCGTGCGTGCGTGCGTGCGTGTGTGTGTGTGTGTGTGTGTGAGAGAGAGGCTATCTAGGATCGTGTTTGTGTTTATGGTCGTGTTATACACATATTACAGTAACGTGTGTGTGTGTGTGTGTGTGTGTGTGTGTGTGTGTGTGTGTGTGTGTGTGTGTGTGTGTGTGTGTGTGTGTGTGTGTGTGTGTGTGTGTGTGTGTGTGGTATGGCTGCTTTGTTAGACTAACCAGACTTGTTGAAACGCCAGTAATAGTTTGTATATTTAAAAAAAAAATGGATACCATTTTATACAGTTAAGTGAAAAGGAAAAACATGTTTTTGTATCATAAAGAGTAAAAGAATACAAAGACATATTGTACATAAAAATACACAAATGCATATAGGCCTATTTACTAGCCTACATTTTACGCAGTGCAAAGGAAATACTAGTTAAATGGCTATAGGTAGTTGAAATGTAGTATATTATATGTAGACTATGCGTTTCAAAATAATTCATTCATTTTCTATAACACTGAAGAATGTTTATTAAACTAAGTCTAGCTTTGCCCTTTAATTGCCTTTTCCCCATTTTAAGCATAATCTTTCGGGGTGTATTCATGCACACTTTTAATGCACTCATAATATAACAATTTAGATACAAAAGACTTATAATACTATATAATACACAAGACAATACTATAATGTCAAGTTTCCATTTCCGTGTCTAGACTTGACAAGTCTAACCAGTAAGATGGAACTTCACAGGTGCCATTTACTGTAAAAGCCCTATACCTGCCATGCATGCAAACAAAACAACAGCGCTGGAACACACCTAGGCTGAACTCTGATTACCTTTAGTGGTCTTTGCTGGTCTCTCTTTGTCATGCTCTTCTGTCTCGTCAGCTGAGGAGGCTTCTGCATCCGAGGACTCGCGTGCCTCCTCGGTCCCCGGTGCAGCGTGGGGCTGCAGGTCTGCGTTTCCCGAGGACACGGGCGAGGACACGGTGCTCCTCCTTTCTTGCGCCGTGGCTGGAGCAGAAGTCGAGGTTGGTGGCGTATGGAAGCGAGCAGGAGCAATGGGGTGTAGGCCAAAATGAGAATGGGACGGGTTCGGCTGGGGGCCGTTGCTGTTGTAAAGTTTATGAGAATGTGCGTGCGTCTGAGACAAGCGGAAGTAGCCCGGCACAGGCACTGAGCCCCCGCCGCCGCCATCGGTAACTGTACAAGAACTCGAGCCGAGGCCGGCTGTCGTTAACCTCGAATATGTAAGATCTTCGGCGGTGGAGGCTTTAGGGCACTTCGGTTGCTCATACAGACAGTAGGTGCTCTCTTCCTTAATATTCTGCGGGAACGAGCAGGGCGCGACCTGGGGACCCACCGGGTGCTCTTGGTCCATTCGACATGACCTCTGCGCGTCCATCCACATCTCCATGCTGGACATGTACGCACCAGAGGCGGAAACCATGTTTGGGGGACCAATCTCGCTTCTTTTACCCATACCTGGGAAGTATCCATAGTTGTGTAGTCCATAAGGCACTTCTGTAGCGCTGCTATGAGGCACGCACACCGCGCTCCCCGCGTAGTGACCTCCGCCGGTCTCGGTGCGGCCACTGATCAGAGAATCCACTAAAAACGCATTTCCTGACGGGCTGTCCGAACATGACATTATTGTGGTGTATTTTGGCGAAGGGAGAAGATAGCCCTTTCTGGCTGACATTTCTTGTGCAAAACATGCTGGATATGATTAGAGGCACCCCCCTCTCCACCGTGCGGGCTGTAAAACCAATGGAAATGCTGGAAGATGGGCAGTCCCTCCCACTCCGTGGCTACGCAGCAGCCGGAGCGATATCTATCATGGAGCTGAGGCAGAGAAAGGAGACAGCAGAGCAATCAATGTGTTCCCTCACCTCGCCTTAATGCACCACCATTACCCCTAGAAGGGGCAAGGTCCAACATGATACAAAGTTTAGAAATACATATTTATTAAAAAAAAGAAAAAAGAAGCAGCATTTCATTAATGGATTACTTTAAGCTTTCAAATCACTTCTCTCATTAAACAATGTCTAAAGCACTGATTGCCCTTTTCCCATATGCAAATCAAATGTTTACCACAAAGCTCAATAATATGTGCAACACAGTTAGACGTATCAGATTTTTAAAACCTAAAGTAAGAGAAAAACAGATGGGAAGTAAAACAAATCTACAAAAATCCAACTCATGTCGTTATAAACGCACTAAAACTAGTCTACATTAAGGAAATACGACCTTAAGGTGGCAAATCAACTTTAAAATTATACAGGGCTTCAGAACTTACCAACAAAGACATACAACAACAAAGCAATGGAACTTAAAGGTAATAAAGTGTTTTTAACTGTAGGTAGAATCCGCCTGTGGCGAAATGACTTGGTAAAAAGCCATTTTATATGGTGCATCCTTTAGCCTCAAGGCAGTCTGAGCTCTTCCGCACTAAAAGTAAAGGTGGTAAGTCTAATCCTGCCTGGAGATAGAGTGTAATATCAAACATACTTTTTTAGATTTGCGTTTATTTATTGTTCTACAGGGAAAGTCTCTGAAGTAGTCAATATCAAGTTTACATCGTTGAACTGTACTGTTGCATTCCTCAAATGACTCGATTACATCAAACATAACCATTTTTAATTTAAGATTTTGAACACATATTGAATGGTGTGAAATTCATCAAGACTAATTAATCTATCCCCGTGCGTAAACAACGGCAAACCAATCCCTTGTTACTAGTCATTAAAAGCAATACAACTTACAGTAACGAAAAAAAGACTATACAACAAATAATTGTCTTAATGTTAGACGAATTACTGCACCTTTCAAACGTTAAATTATTTAAATACCATATGTAACAGGATATACAGTCCCTTCCTTTATCACAGCCCATTAGGCACAGGTTTTCTATATATAAAACTTTTGCGCTTATTATTTTACATTTCACTGTAAAACATAAAAGTAGTTTTAATAGATCTATTCGAAATTATGATTTGTATTAATAATGGATGTATTTCCGGGGGTTTTCACTAATTTATGATATGAAAATGAGTTAATCTCTACTCAACTAGGTTTTACGCATAGCACACAAAAAAGGTGAAAACCTCCGTGTACTTTTGTTCAAAGGCTCCAAGAACAAAGCAAATGCAATTTTTGTTGTATGTATCTGTCTTATAAGCATCAACATATCCAAATTGCTCAGTATAAAAAAATGCATTTGTTAAACTGCCAAAATATTGATCATGGCGTTGTGCAGGGAACAGGCACAATGTGCCACAGCGAGCAGACATAAAGCTTACACACACAAGTCATCCTGTCGGTCCACTTTGGGGCAATAAGATCCACAATAAAACTCTCCTTCCATCTTGTAGTGTCCTTGGCCATGTGTACTCTATTGCTCTCTCCAGGTTGAAGTTAATCTCAGCCAGCTTTGCCATTACCAGACCCAGGTGGCCGCTAGCCCCCGGGTTTGTTTGCAGCCTGTTGTACTGAAATGAGGAAATTTGGGAGAAATTCGTAAATTGAACCCATTTAGGTTTTCAAACGCTCCGACATTGACAGCTCATTTATGTACCCTGGCTTTAGATTTTTAGCGCGTCGAAGGTGGACATTTGTCAATCGCTCCTGCTCAAAAAACGCAAATTTCAAATTACCTAAATGACTACAAGTTGGTTGAAAGTTATTTATGAGTGTATGAATACAATACCAATTTTTTTAAGCATTGTAAAAAAAATGTATATAAAGTAAAGAGGATTTTCTGCTGTGCGGGAGTTTAAAGACAAAGGCCGTGCACCGAGCATTTGAGCCTGTTTAGTAAATTCGCCAAAAAACAAAATAATTCGCTACAATGTTGACCTAAATTAAGACAAACTAACAGCAAACTAACAGCAATGGGTCGAAAGTCTGTGTACTCTTCCCCACAGTGGCCTGTTCCGGATGGGACATATGAGCCACTAAGGAAACCAAATACATCAATTAATTATGTGTGCCCTGTATTAACTTGTTTTGGCCTGCACACACTTCTTGGTGTTGTACTGGCATGGGGGCCTATCGATATCTTTGTGTTACAGTTATTAATTGTAGCTATTAAATCTTCATTTTCACAGCTGCCCGGCTATTATATCCTCAGAACAGTTTACTCTGACCACTAGCTTTGATCCGGCCCATATAATCGTGGCCGAAGAGGCCGTTTGAGTCGTATCATGTTCGTCCCGAGTGCAGTTATGAACAATAATGCGGTGTTTTATTACATCCAGCGGAAGCATTTATTTTTCACAAGAGACAAAGGAGAAAGAGTCTCGGTCCACACGCAATAGGGTCCAGAATAGCCACTCGGACTGACACCGAATAGCCTCATAGTGCAGCGCTGTATCTATGACAGGAAGGAAAAGGAGACGCGATTGCTGCCCTATCACAATCAAATCAGCTTTTCTAATAGCAGCTTTTATCCACTTGGCACGTATGTGTTTTGGAAGGACGTGAAATGTTGTTAGCGGATTCTTTGAAGAGAAAGAAGACAAGGAGGATTGAACATACAAGACAGCTGCAGACTGGGTTTTAAGATGTGACCATTAGCATGAGAACCATCTGAAAAATGAAATTATTTGTTTTGTATCCAGCTCCCATTGCTAATGGCTGCATTTTAAGACACTAACTGAATACATTTTAAATAATTAAGGCAGCCTTCTACCCAAATCCAAAACATTTGTGGTTAAACAGAACGGGGTTGCTGATCTCTCCATGTAGCCGGCCATGCTATACTTCAACCATTAAAAAGCTCAAGCTCAGCAAAATGAATAGCACATGCAGCATGAATGCTTGGCACAGATGTGTTGCCTTATTAGGGCCCCCAGGAAGACTTTCTCTACCGCACGGCCCAGTGAGCACAAGAGAAATGTGGAAACTAAACACAAAAACGGCTCCCATCTAAAACTAACCGGCATAGCATGCAAGAGCAAAGTCTAAGGATTGAACATACAGAAGGTTTCTTCTTCCAACAGACCAAACTATTCAAGCTCCAGGCTGTGTTGGCAACATCTTTTACCTGCTTGCATTCGAGGTGAGCTTTGAGACGAAAAGATCCTCGGTCATGACATTGGTCTCAATATCGCCGCCCAGTGGTAGAGGAGAGTCTATTCCTGAGTGCAGCCGTCGCCACTAAACTGATTCGAGGTGGATAAACCACACGAGGGGGAAAAGCCTCTCAAATGAAGTCGATGCAGCAGGCAAGCAGAGGCTTTTCCTATCCGTCCTCTCCCTGTCGTTGCTTTCGCCTCCTTGGTAACACAGTTAATAACCTTGGGTCTCAGACGGTTTATTGCACTGCACTCCAATTGTACAAATGCCCCAGACTCTCAGACAGCTTTTATGGCCGCGTTGCTGCGGCAACGGGGAGGATGTCCCGTAATTAGGGACGAAATTCCAGCGCGCAGTAAAGGATGCGCAAGGCCGGACTATGGCAGAGAGAGGCAACCATAAACTTCAGCCTCTCTCCCCGCGTTTATGGCCCTTTTGACTGTCATATATGAACGCCAATGCGCTGCGGCTAGCTCCCATTAACACAATGATAACAACAGCAAATATGGCGACCCTTGCCAAAGGAGACTGCTGTTGGAGCAGTGTTTCCAAAGCCAATCAGCGAAATGACAGCTTGCACATACACATACAAACTACAGAGAGAGAGAAAGTAGTGAGAAACGTATAGAAAACCAAGTGTACATGGTGAAATGCTATGAAGATAGATAAAGGTGGATCTGTAAGCTATCCAATGTGGTTCAAGAACAGATTTCCTTCAGATGGAATGCAAGAGTTGTAAATTATCTTATATGGTTCAAAATATTGAGAGATAGGGTTCAAAATGATTGCAAAACAACAAGGATAGCAATGAGATCACAAGAATGATACAATTTCTTTTTGGTTTCTATCAATATCTATATTTAATCTACCTAAGCCCATAATTAAATGTGTAAGGTTATTTGATAACCTTTAACAATAATTGATAGTTTAATTTGTTATTTTATGAACTTTTATTCTTAAATATAAACATAACATTTTTAGTTTGCATTGCGTGTGTGCCTCTACAAGGTTGGACGGTTTATAATTTGCATGCGAGGCCTCAGCTCTGCTGCAGTTCAGCGTTTTTTAATCGTTTGCTGCATTCCAATGCACCTGATTATGATAAATCTATTGCAAGTGTAAGTTGAATGTGTTAATTTTGCGTGCGTAAAATGTTTCACATGTGCGTATTTATATTCACCAAATGTAGGCTACAGATCTACATTGTTTTTAAAAGAAAAGCTTTTGAAGGGGAGACAGACAGAACAATGACCAGGCAGAAATAGTTTTTAAATTATCTTTTCATTTGTTTTTTATTTGAAATATAGTATAATACACAATAGTTTGGGCATACCAAGCAATTGATTCAATGCGATGACCCTGACCAGCCTTGCCCTGACAGTACACTTGAAAATGTAGCTTTTTATTTTCTTCAGACTGCCAAAGTACCAAAGGATCACGAGTAATGAAAATGACTGAAAAATATTCTGTTATGCGTATCAATATCAGACCGAAAAGGCCCGCTGCATATATAGATGTGTATATATACCTGTGTGAATATGTTGGGCGTGTACCTCAGTGCAACTCCACACGGATCCAGTGGACAAGCTTATCTCTCTGGTTTTGGCCTGCATTATCAATACTCCACTAATAATTTCCAAAAATCAATAAGGAGAAAATAGATTTGGGTGTTGAGAGATACGCAAAATATAAATAAGTATAGCCCTCATTTTGCAGACCACAGGAAAGACGAGAAAAGCTCGTTTTGAGGTCAGACCAGACTCAACACGGAATCCCAATAGCCTGCCTGTAATAATGGACTTTGACTATTTAACCGTGGAATTAAAGGATATAGTAATTGAGTGGCTACAAAATAAATAAGCACACAAAACAGAAACACATTATATTCTCATCCGTTCGGACTCATTTGGTCACACCAATATAGATTGTTATTAAAGTCATAGTCGCCATCATTCGAAATCCACCACTTCAAATTTTAAAAACAGAAATGTAGTTAAGCAAATCTTTTGATTACAAAATACACTGGGTCTGTCAATTAGGGACTGCTAATTTCTGCCCGCGTGAAAGGAAAATAAACAAGGCGTCTATGAGTTAATATTAACAAGGGCCCTCGCAAGCATAGTCTTGGCGTGGACAGAAAAATCATTTTCTACACGTTCCTCTAAACAGTCTCAAGAGCGAAATCAAAGTCCACAGACTGACTTAATTCATGCTCAGTCTTTAGGTATTTCAGATCGCAGGATAGTGTTGTCCTCGAACTTGAAATTAACCATTGAGCAGTGTTGTTGCTGCTGTCGCGGCCATTGTGGTACACTATGTACACAGCCGGAGAGTCAGTCTGTCTGTAAACGCAGTCAGTCCCACAGCAGGGGACCATGGAAGCTGTGACGGTGCTGTGTTGGCCACTAAAGCAGTGGATTGGACGTATAATACTGTAATCTATCTCTGTTCAGTTTCTTCTCCTTCATGCGACGGTTCTGAAACCAAATCTTCACTTGTCGGTCGGTGAGGTTGAGCATCCGGGACAGTTGCAGGCGTTTCTCCTTATTAATGTACACACTGAAAAAGAATTCTCTTTCAAGTTCTCTGATCTGATATTTGGAATAGGGGCACCTTTTCTTGCGGATCCTCTGTCCATCTGGAAGGCACAAAAAGAAAGTGTACCGGTCACAGAAAATATAAACATTTCAAATAAGCCATGACTATGTTACAAAAAGATTTACACGCCCTGGATGTTACCCAGGTTATGCTTTGAGCGGATTTCCTCCACATAAAGCATTAATAGCATATTTCAACATTTCAAGTGTCATATAGGCCTATTAGTGATATTATATTACATTGGAAAGATTTCAAATCCAGTCGTGCTGGTTCGCTAGACGATACACTTGGGCTTTGACCTTTTCTAGCAAATGAAAACAACAAGCGCTCTTTCAAATATAAGCAACTAAAAGCAACAGGAAAAAGAGACCTTGTTGCGTTAGACAGTTTATATGCAAATATTAGTTTTATAGAACACATAAAGGGGGTAAATGCAGCCTACAAATGGGAACACCGAGTCCATGATTGGCTTTAACACAGGAGCTCATGTGTGCTAGACCTTAAACCAGAGGCAGAACCCTCATTACATGCAAGTGCTCTTTTAACGTTAAGAAACCGTGAAACAAGCACCGTTATAATACATGGAACCAACAGGTCTGCGTAAGAATTTACATTCGTAACTGGGAGCTTTTTCGAAACGTCAGGGAGTGTTAAAGAAAAATCACCGGCCTCATGTCTTTCACGGCCAATTTCAATTCCAAACACGTGATCCTGCAGTTTATAACTAAGTTTTGTTGGGGGGTGGGGGGTCTACAGGCCCTCTATAAACCTTATATGCTTATAAAACAGCATATAAAAATGTTAACAGCAGCGCGCAGTATTGCAAACTTTCTCTCTTAACCAATGCGCTGACTTTAATACGTACTGCTGCTGCTGGATTTCTCCTCATTGTTTCCCGAAGATAACTCCGGGCTGCTGGTCTCATCCCGTGGCTCCTTCGCCTCTGTATCCCTGCACGACGGTGCGTCCTCCGGCGCAGAGCTGGGCTGCTTGGTCGCCGTTTTGTCCCCTGAGTAGCCATTTGTCGAGGAGCTTTCCGACGCGTTCCCGTACGCAGTTTCGTAAAACTGGTCGAAGACTTGTGGCAGCACGCCATTTCTGCCCACGTTCCCGTAGAAATTGGTGGCAGAAGAGCCGGCGCTCGTATGATGGTGGTGGTGGTGGTGATAGGCGGCTGCGGCGGCTGCGGGGCTGTTTTTACCAAACATGTCCCCTACGACGGCACTTTGAGCTGAAAGACAGTCCCGGTGCACCATGTCCTCCGCGGTGGGATAGCCATGGGGCAAGTTCCCACGGTGCGGCCATTTACCGGACGCTTCAATGGCATAGTCCCTGAACGTCACCTCTCTGACGGGTTGAACCTGTGGTAGGTTAGAGGAGTAGGAGTATGTCATGGGGCGGGTGGACGGGGTCTGGGATAAAAACGAGGGAAGACCGGAGAAATCAGCCCCCGCCGACACGTAGTAAGTGCAACTGGGCAAATACATGTTCGATCCGACGGGGACCCTTTCGTCAAAATCCATCATCGTAGTTCACCCTCTACTATAACTCTATGTTGGGGTTTGATTCCTCTATAACCGCCCTGAACATGGCTCTGAAGCGCCGTGCCTCTTTGAAGCAGGTTCGCTAAGCAGAAATTTGGAGACGTAGGCTGACGTGGAGAGCCATCTCCATCCACTCCACGGAGGAGGAGGCCACGTGACCACGCGGCAGAAATTGACAGATTTTCAGGCTGTGTGTGTGTGTGTGTGTGTGTGTGTGTGTGTGTGTGTGTGTGTGTGTGTGTGTGTGTGTGTGTGTGTGTGTGTGTGTGTGTGTGTGTGTGTGTGTGTGTGTGGGAAAGAGAAAGAGTGTGTGTAGGAGTGTAAGAGACATGCCTGTGTGTCCTAAAGCTTGACATTGGTGGTTTATCGCCATGTCGGCTTAAGAATGAATTCCTTAACATGCAACGAAGAAGTCCGAAGAAGAGAAAACTATAATTACATGCTAGATGTTAAAAGAAATAGTAAATATGGATTTCAATCGAAGCTTTAGCTACAATATCGATATCAATTTCCCAGATGTTTTGTGTTTTTCCACACTATCTGCGTGCGTAATTGAAGCTTTTCAGTTTTCCTTGTGATGTACACAATGCGCGAAAAATAAAGGGATTCTGCAAGATTACTTGTCCGAATCCTACCTGAAAACAACATCAACTAAACCAGCATTACTTGCATAGATAACATGGAGCTGAATGCGAGGAAGGAGACAGCCTTATCTCATAAGTCTGCTTTTAGAAACCTCTTAGTCATCATCATTTGGTGGGTTTACAACATAGCATTTGGCCCAGTGTGCATTTGGTTATCAGGGTCATGTTCAAAGTAGCGGCTAATGTTTCAACTGGCTACAGCCTTGTGTTAGTATCAGTATAACAAAGACAAAACTGACATTTTGACTAAATAAATACAGGATACGGTTTCAAAAAATGTATAATGAACAGAATGCAAATATAAGGGAAACCTAGAAATGAAATTGTGGTGGTTTGTAAAACCTCACACCAATAAACAAGCGTTTTAAATTGTAAAAATGTTTTATTGTAATATTTTTAATTTACTTGTGGGTAACATCATAAGAACCCGACATATACTTCTCAGTAAAGACCTGAGGCTCACTGAAGAATTGATCCATAATCTAATAGTCTGCTTCAATAGTCAAATGTAACAATCTCTTTAGAATACTACATGCATTCTATTTTTGAATCATCCTTATTGTACTGTTCTGTTTTGTCTCATTTGAACATTTAATGGATCCAATAAAGCTCGAAAAGTCGCAACATTCATGCATGCTCCACTTTTACGCACGGCTATTTGTTTACGTTTTAGTGCAACTATTCAAATGTTCGTCGTCCAGTAAGAAGACATATTCCAGAAATAAGCAAGACAATTTTACGTTTTGATGAATAATAATTTCCATTACATCTATTTTCTTCATTTTTTCCCCTATGTATTCCCATTACGCATGTAGGCTATACCTATGCTTAAATCCCATCAACATACACACACAATCAATGAGAAAACATTATTCTAAACGGATCATGTTGGTGCAGGATTTTAAAATACCTGCAGCAGTATTTCACATGTATAGCTAGAAATAAGCTACATTATTTTTCGAGTATGCATTTTAAAATCCTGATTGTGAATGACTAATGTCGTGATATAAATTGCCATACATAAATATGCTAATCATTTTTTATTACAGTTGTACTTTCCACTGAGACTAAAGCAAATTAAGACAATACATCTTTTTAAATTAATCAATTTCTTTGATTTGGTAAACATGCCCCAGTGCACATTCCCTGGCTCTCTGCTCTGAGGCCACCGTGGAGCTTGATTTGGAAAGGCTGCAACCTGACTCTAATGTGCTGTGAATGAGAGACCTGAGCTCGGATTAAGACTGCCGCGGCTGGCCTGGCCTCACAACCCGATGTGCACAGGGGATCCAAGGGGCTCCTTATGGCACATGTGAAACACAACCTTAAAATATCACACACACTAAGACGGTGCAACCACCAACTAACGCCCTGTGAGTGAATCAAAACAGGAAAAGACATGCAGCATGTGCTATCCACCGTCCTGCTTGCAGACCATTTTATTTGGATAAATTGCAGAGGCACAAACAACTCGAGTGTGTGCGACCACACGCTCCGCCTCTCAGTCAATCCAGACAAATTCTTTGACTTGTGCTGAAGCTTTTAAGCTGTAATTGAGCACAGGATGCAAAACCAAAGCCAGCTCTGTACAGACCTGCGTTTTTATAGCTGCTATAGTATTCTGCTGCGTTTTTTTCTCCCCGGCCAGACAGACACCACAAAACAGGCCAAGCGTGAAAGGAAGTCGCCACCTCCACGGACCCAAAGTCAGCAGCTGAGGATTTTAAACGACATAGAAACATGTGTCTGTACACAACTAAGGTACGATATCTACTTACAATAAATGGGCCTATTTCTAGCCATTTGACTAAACAAATGGCAATTATCCTAAAAATAGAGACAAGCATAAAAACGCCAATTTTATGTCAAATGTGTTTTGTATTAAAGGAAGTCTCTGTGCTGATCCTCTGGACATCCTTCTTGTGCAGTTTTTTTGGTCATCAAAACAGCAGTCTGGCGCTGCGTAAAATCTCTCAAAGCCAAAGCTTTGTCTGTACGGTCGACTTCAAGTTCGGGGGAGGGAGAGGGTCCTTTACAGAGAGCAAAGGGCCCTATGTGCCCCGGATGGAGTTCCTTTAATTGCTTTTGCATTTACGGCTTAAGGTTACACGATTGTTCGATAATGTGATCGTGTAACTCTGAGCTGAGGAAAAGTTTCACCTTCACACTAATAGTGCATCATGACAGATGTAGGGCCCTAATGTACTGCATGGTGTATGTTTGATCGTATCTCTAAATAGTAAACCATTGATACTAACTCAAACTATTGGGGAGACTTGTTCTCATTAAAACACCTTAGGTTTATAATAAGTCCAATATGCGCTTTTAGGCAAAGACGACTTTCAGTTTATATTTGGGACAAACCAGGAAACATAGATAAAGATAAACATTAATGCACTGACTTTTGGTAATAAATGACCACGAGTGACTATGAAGGAGATTTGATATGGAGATAGAAAGAATCAGTGTAAACAGGGACACTGTTTTCTTACATGTTCGAACAGCATCATAGAGGCTTTAGCCAGCCCCTAGCTGCTATTGTTACTCATCCAAAGTTCAGAAACCACTGAACAGAAATCCTACATATAAATGTTTAGTTTTTTACTAAATCATGAATTGTTGTGGTTTTATCTTGTATGTCTTTTTAATCCTTTTCTTTGTATTGCTATGGACCATCTCTTGAGTCTGAAATATAATTCGAATTGAAACTCCCTAGCTATGTTTTCGGAGCGCGCACGCACAGATACACATTTGGTTAATGCTATTAGGATTAAACCAAACCCTAAACTCAAACGATATTAACACAACATATTCGACAGTGATAGAAGCCCAGTGGTTTTGTCAGGAACAGAATGCGACAATCCGTGTGCCATAAAACCTTCTTAGACAACAAGTAAACAATCAAGTGTGGGGAGGATCTGAAAGTAAGGTTTAACGCCGCGTCAGGTACTGCAGGCCTATAGGCTATAAAGGAGGCTAAATAGGCGCATTCATGGTCTTGCAAAGAAACCTCCTGTAGTTTAAGTCTTCAAGTGAAATAAAAAAAGCCCCAGAGCTTTAGTAGCTACAGGCCGTTTTTTTATTTGTTTTCATTTTATGGTCGAAAAATGGGCCACCACACCTGCACCTCAAAGCATCTTTTGACTAGATTATTTATCTCGAAATGAGAACACCGTCTTTAGTGTGCTGAGCAGGAGGCAAAAGGCTACACAGGCAGTGGCTATGCAATAAGAAGACGGGTGGTAACTGACTTTCGATGCACACACTATTACACATACATTAAAAGATCACAAAATACAACTTAATTAAACATGGAGGTTTGTAATGCACACGTCGCAACACAGTTGTCTGAGCTAATTAATACATGTGTATACTTTTCAGACAAAACATTCATTAAAAATCTAAATTGAAGCGTTTTTTAACTTTTTCTTTTTTTTCCTTTGCATGTTTACATGATATTTTTTTGAAGTGTTTTTGAACTTGAATGGTGCATGATCTTGCTAAACTGTTATGCTGCTGACTACACTGATACAGTTGCGGGGAGATTATTAAACCATCAGACTGAAATATGAAACAATCAGAGCTTTGCACTTAGTTGCGAAAAAATGAACAAGCAGGAATATATATATATATATATATATATATATATATATATATATATATATATATATATATATATATATATATATATATCAGTAAATTTGAACCTGATTTAGCGAACATCTGTTGATTTATCCACAGGTGACAGGAATGTGAGCCGACAGCGATGGCGACGACTGATGCGGACCACACAGAGGCTATGCAGGGAAACTGACCAACTCCACGGTCAACGGGAGCACCTCTGACTCACCAATGGAGACTAACAATGCTGGATCAGCCTGCAGAGGGTATCCTGGGAAACAAGGCGTCAGCAGGAGCGGGCCTGCATGGACAAAAGGACATAAACTAGACTTCAGTGGGGGAATACATGAAATTATACAAAGGAAAAAAGATTAGAGGGAAAAGAAAGACAAAAAGAAGTTTAACTACAGTGATAGGGGTTCAACTTATTTTGAAAACGGAACCCACAATGTACAAACGGCGTCAGAAACCCCTGAACACAAAAAAATTAGAAATTGAATTTCCAATTAAATGCCAGTCCTCTGTGTGCGCATGCCCAAAAAAGAAATTTCAATAATTTTAACAAAGAAGAGTCTGTTTTGTTTAAAGGGTGTTTTTCTCCCTTGGATGCTATGGTTTAAAGAAATAAATAATACTAGATGTTTGGTTGGTTTTTAGCATCTCTGCATTTGACCTTATGTGATCTCCCACAATATAAAATAATAATAGTTCAGTCGCAGGTGCTAACGTGACATTTGGACAATGTTTAGGTCAAACCAATGCGACGCTCGCAGTATAGTTTGATAGTTAATTTCGAAAATTTGATGCCTTTGCAGTTTTTAATTAAGGATGTTTGAAAATCTCGGTAAACGGTCAAATACACAGCATATATCTGCGTCAACTGGAGCATTTAGATCAAGTATATCCTGACTCATGCTTAACACGTTCATTCGATTGAACGTCCAACTTCAACGAAAACGTCAACGCAGAATTAGCCTACATTTCTCGCTCCGGAATATTATTGTATAATCACTGTTGTCACGCAGCTTTTCCATAAAATGGAGTAAAATAAGTACATTTACTCAAGTGCTGTGGCTACTTAAGATTTTGAGGTACTTGTACTTTATATTGTACTTTTTACTCCACTACATTTAATTGACAGCTCAACTTACTTTGCAGATTTAGATTATTAATACAAAACATAAATCAACTAATAAATTATGCTGACATATTACAGATCAAGATACACAGCAGTAGCCTTTATAAAGGTTCAAATGTGTCCCACCTTTACCTGCAACATTAAAGTGATGAAAACATTAATGCATCAATAATTACAATCCAGTAGTATAATATGTACTATTCTGAACTGGAACTTTCTGCATAATGAGTGCTTTACTCTTGGTACGTGAAGTATATTTTTGCTGTTTTGAATACTTTTTGTACTTTTACAAAAATAAAGCTTTGATACAGAACTTGTAATTGAGTAAGTCTACACTGTGGTACTGCTAGTTTTACTTAAGTAGAGTAAAATATCTGAGTATACTGAAATACACTTCTTCTACCACTGATCTTTTCTTTATCCAAGCTCAAATAATGATGCACGTATCTCGACTGGCTATTTTAGTTCCATTCATAGATCATAAATGGGTGGACACCAAATCATCATACAATAACTAACTCTATAAAAAAAAAAAGTCTCACGGATTGTACATTAGTTCAACCAATGATCTATTTTACTTGGGAAAAAAACCCAAACATGAGAAAAGGGTGGCATTAGACCTTGAATCCATTTATTTTGGACTAAAACAGTAATTATGTCATATCAAACTATTGTCTAGACAGGATACGAATATATATGGGCTTTTTAAAACATTTCAAGTTAACCAGATTCCCACCGCATTTTGTAAACACTTTCCAAATTGAAATCAAACAGGCCTATTCAATAAAAAAACCAAAAGCATACTTTCTGATGCACAAAATGCCCCTATACTATATTTTGTCAGTTTATGTTAATTATTTGGTTATAATCAAAGTGAAATGTGGATTTTGTATTGAGGGAATTGACTTAATCTGTGTTTAGGGAAACAAAAGCCACGCGAAGCAAACAGACCCTCTGCCTCCACTGTAATCCCTTACGCATACACGCTGCTTACATCTTTCCTTTAAAAGCATGAAGTCCATACACCCTTCATAAATGAACACAGTATATTATTTTAGCATTTATATTTCAAACATGAGATCAGGACAGAAAACAACCGTCTGTGGAAGAAAAAGGCGCCGACCGAGGCTTTCACATAATCTCGGTCAAGTGCTTCCATTTGACCGCTGTCACGGTTTTGGATAAACGCATGTCTGCTCAGGTCTTTGTGGTGTATTACGAGATTATCTTCCAAACTCGTCTTCTCAAGCTTAACCAGAGCTGTATTGTTAAGTGACTAAAGGTTGCAGGCCTAGCCACCATTACGCACAGAGACAGCGAAGGTCAATGTAAAGAGCAATGCCCGGTGTTGGCCTTGTCTGTGTTCTACACGTCTGGCAGGCAGACAGGAGACATACCGGGCTGCTTATTGGATATGTGGTCTAATCTGAAACCTCACAAGGTATATGAGTTTAAACAGAGTTTCTGTCTAAATTATAGAGGCCTACAGACTTTCTGAGGATGCAAAACAGTCTTTTCAATTAATTTTACGATAAGAAAACATGACCTGGTTATTTCTTTAAAAAGGCCATTTTCACTGTTGGTGTAACATGGAACTGAATAAGAAAATGTATGCTTTAAAGCCTATATGTTGTTTGAAAGCGCTCCTTAACATAGGCCTATGCCTACAATTAAACCATTTCCTTCTTACTTCAATTCCTTCCATTATTTGTGATTAAAGACAAATGATGCATGGAACTCTATTTACAGCTTTTTAAAGTAAATAATAGATTAATTGAACCATTTTTGAGTACTTAAGTTAACTGTAATTCACTATATTTGCCTTAGTGTGGCGGCAGAACTCAATTTTTTGCACAGTGATCCAGCCCTGTGTTTCCTTCCACAGCCGATAGGCTGACCCATCAGGAGGAGGAGGAGGAGGGATAGGCGGAGCTTTGTACTGTGAGCTTTGGACTGTCACGTTAGGTGTCAGAGTGGAGGCGGGACACGAGGCTTGTTTTGGTTCTCAGCAAGCCAATAAAACGCTGCTGTGCTACCTCGCAGCCAATGAGCTGCCTCGCTAATCACGTCACTGCAGTAAACTTCCGCTCTGAAGCTTCGGCTCTTCCGCCCTTTCGTGTTTCTGGAGTACAGGATGTACTGAGCAGTCAGACATCACACTTTACTCCCATCTCTGAGCTTAATGTAGGCTATAACACGTGCGCGCCCCGCCGTGCCTACGTCACAGGACGTGGGAGCAGGGCGACTGCATTCCGTGCTCGCGGACGTACCGGCTAACATTTCTGGGGTGTTTCTCTCAATCAGCCATAAACACAGGATATCAGACTACTCACAGTTTTAAAATATTGTAGCCTTTAGTTGACTGTAAATAATCCCGAAAACATGTTTGTTTAGGCTACTGAATATTTTACAAATAGGCTAAACTATGAAATGCAGCTCTCATAATAATGACTATAGACCTATTACAAATGTGTTGAAAAAACAAACACCTATTAAGATGAGATATGAGACATTAATAATATAGCCTAAGTCAAATAAATAAAAACAAAATAGCTTCAATTGATCACAACATTATTAAGCATCACTAAATCTACGAATAACAGGTATACTAACATAGCCTATGCATAATAATAATACTAATAATAATAATAACCTGATAAAGACCCAGGTTCTGTATGGATTTATAGAATGTTTAAGTCAATTTGAGTCAAAAGAACGATGACAACCAGTCTTCTATATCTTATATTTAGTGAGTAATGCCAGTCACGTTTAGGTTTCTTAGCACAAAGCAAAAACAAATAAACACATTAAATTAAATGAGTAAGCCATGCGCTATCAATTACTGGGATAAGTAAAATATATAAACTGCACATATGAGCCTTATGTACAGTTTAAGATGGTTGAAATTAGAGAAGACATAGCCTATGACGCATAAAGCTGTTTCAGTTAACAAAATGAGCTAAAACAGTTGTATCACCAAGCAAATCAGCCTAACAGGTGGGAAAGCCAGCTAAAAGGAGCTGGAGCTCTGAATGAGGACGGATTTGGTTTCATGCCTGACATTTGACTGCCAGTAAGATTGAATCATATGCATTAATGCCGCCAAAAGAGCATTGTGGGAAGATGCGTTTTTGGCTGCAACTGCGTTACAACTGCACTTAGTCACTCAAAAGGAAAAACTTTTAGAACAAGTAAATATTCACATTACGTTATTATCGACGCTGAACGACGGAGTGACGGGGACGGAGCAAATACGTTTCAAAAGCATAAATTTTTTTTCAACACCACAAAACTGCCAGCAAAGGTTAAAATTAATTCAGATTAAATCTAAAATGCGACTCCGTTCATACAGCACCAATATTCATATAGGTAAAGGCCATTTGTTTGAAAGACATTTCCACGAATCGTCTAGAAAACGTAGCCTACTAATATCAAATTAAATTTAAAAACATCAAAAAATATTTTCGTCACAGTGACCGAGTTTAATTTTCGGCTGATTATATTTTGCACTTTATTTGGGATTAATCCCCAAATCACGGAAAAACTACAGAACTGGAACTATATTCAAATAAATACATAAATATTTCACTCCACTCTGACATGTTAGTTTGTGTGTGTGTGTGTGTGTGTGTGTGTGGTGTGTGTGTGTGTGTGTGTGTGTGTCCGTCCTACTCATTTAAAAAAAAAAAATCAACAAAAAAAAGGTATCTAATCTAATAAGTATAATATGTAGTTGGACAAAGTAGATTGACACCTGGCCTCCTGCGTCGTTTGAAACCAGTCGCCTAAATATCGTTAGGGATTCAAGCTGACAAATCAATTTGTTCTTTTTTTGCGGGAATAAAAGATGAAAACCTTTTAACGTAAAGGCAAAACAGCTGCATCTCAGTAAACCCAATGCTTTAAGTCGATGTAAACAGAGTCATTTATTAAAAGGGCGACTAGCATTTATAAAGTAACCCTGAAGCGAATAGATTTTACCTTGAACATGCATTTATGAATAGAACAGAAGCACTAAGAAATACATTTGGGAAAAAAATACACACGTTCACCTCAATGTCCTTCAAGATTAATTTTCCTTGGAATAATTTCAATATTTAGCCGATTATTTGCATTGTATAGTCACACTAACAGTGAGTCAGGGGGTAATTTGTTTTCTGTTTGATACAGACTGGGTTCATTTTTAAAATGACGAGTTTTTCCTGGACACTCCACCAGCGTCTGTTTACCACGGCTGCTGTCTCGGTCAAAGTCAAAATACTGAATATTGTAGAATTAAATAAAAATGATAATACATGACATTGGGCTACTATTATTATTCGTATTATTCAGTATGTATGGGATGATTTGTCCACTGATAATCCACTTGAGTGTACCACAAAGTCGCCACTAGATGGCAATGTCAGCCTATATTTCAACACAGACCAGCCTAAACTGATTGATTTCCTCTTCTCCCAGAGCCAAACAGAACTCTACTACACATTGCAAATATTGGACTTTCAAAATAGAAATTTGCATTAAGTATATCCGGATAAAGAAAGCTCCTACAAACCCGGCAAAGCCTCTACACCCATTCACTATTGAAACCATATGCCACATGCAGCGTATGGGCCTTAAAGAGTATCTTAAAGTGTAGCGATAATGGAGGAGCAAATTCTTCGAAAAGATGAAGTGGTTGTGTGTAAACCGATAAACTGAGCTGTCATCATAGCCTCATGCAATGCAAAGGATCTATGTTCAACATAATACCATGGATAAAATTCAACCAAGTCCATATTTTATTGGGACGGACTTTAACACCGACAGACTGACTCTCTCACACACACCACACACACACACACACACACAACCATCATGCCGGAATTTACTTTATATACAACCACATTAATACGTACACATTATAAAAAGCTATGATTGATATGAACACATTTCCCGAACGATTATCTAAGCATTATAATAAGAATTGCACCATGGATTGGATATGAATGAGAGCACGGGTTCATATGATAAGACTAAACTTCATACAAGCTAAGCATGTGAGTAGGTTTTAAAAAAGAAAAAGGAAGCTAGGACAGATTAATATTTAACTCCCAAGGTCCAAATCCATAACACCGTCACTTCCTGTGAATCTTCTTTTGTTTTTATCACTCTCGTTAAAGTTGCAGATAAAAGCGTAGCTCGGTGGCGCACAACTTTCTGAACTGGGGTCAGTTTTCATGTGTTGAGAGGGAGCATGGCAAAAAAAAAAGTCACAAATGCTGCAGCTATACGTTTTCTCTTTTTTCCTCACTTGACTCCTTACACAATATTTAACAACAAGTGCAGGAAATAGAGGGTCCAGCATTTATAGGCCTCAGAAATTTTGTTCCAGAAGCTCCGGGAAATCATTTGGCAACATACAAATAAATCATATTGAGTCAGGAAGGAGTTTTATTGTTCCACTCCATGAGTCCAAGCATGTGTCTGTAGGTGTGTCTATGTAGGCCTCGTAGTTTATCTCCCACTGATATTGTCCGTAATAAAAAAATAAAAAAACTAGCTGATGGGTTTCAATTTGTTGACAACTTTCTTCTCCTTCACGCGTCTGTTTTGAAACCAAATCGTGACCTGTCTCTCGGACAAGTTGGTCTGGGCAGATATCCTCCTCCTTTTGTCCTTCGTGATAAATTTATTGGCCGCGTACTCGCGCTCGAGTTCCTTCAGTTGCACCTTGGTGTATGGCACGCGCTTCTTTCTTCCACGTCGATAAGAGCCAGACTCTCCTCCGGCGTGGGACACCGCGTCTGAGGAAAAAATGGACCAAATAAGCTGTGATGAGCTGCTTCTCAACAAGTGGTTTAGCTTCACATTTAACTTTCAATAAATGAAAATCTGTTTATAACTGAACCAAACATTTCCACTTGCTTTAAAATAAAATATTTCAAGATTTTCTGTGTAGAATTGTATGTTACATCCCTAAAACAAGGAAGGTAAGGATGAATATTCCGTGATAATGCCAGTTGATTAATATTAAATAATAAAGTTGTAACATTTACACAGGAAACTTAATAAAAACACTATGCGCTGAGATTATTTCCTCACTTCTTTTAAGTAAACGAAAAAAAATCTATACATTATTGCAGTTCATTTTGTATAGCTAAATTATCTGTTGGGCTGTAAGTCCTGCAGGTTGCGAAGCAACTGACATTTCATACACCCCATTCTATACAATGTGCATCCTGTTTGCTCTTCAAACCGCTCTGTCCTGTAAAGGGTGGACCCTGAGGGATGTAGCCTACCTGGTATGGAGGACTTCCACATGTGTCCAGGCTGCGGCTGCTCCTTGGCGCAGTAAACCTGGCCGTTCCAGCCGTTGGCGGCGAGCGTCCACGGTTGATAGCTCTCCATAGGCAGCAGGGACTCGTGTCTGGCCTCTGACGGCGCGCTGATAGTTGGCATCACAGGAACGTCCAGGTAACTGGGGACAGGTTGGTATGGGCCCGAAGAGTAGGTCGGGTAAAAAGCGAATTCCTTTGCCCGAGAGGTGAAGTCGTCGCCGGAGGCGGACGTGTCCATGTATTTCTCTCCATACGCGGAGGGGGGCTGCGCTCCGCAAGACTTTATGCTGCTGTGATGTGACATTCGGCACGGATAATAGCCACTACCGAAGTACCCATATGGCAGGGACGCGCTGGAAGAATTCTGAGCTGCAGAGCAAGGGCTGCACTGTTTCACTGGCTCGCCCATACTGGAGGTGGGTACGTCGCTGGACGAGTAAGCCGTGCTGGGTGCCAGAGACGCGGGGTGCGCCATCAGATTTCTACACTGGTTTGCAGCAAAGTTGCCACCAGCAAAACCCTCCATGTTCTTAGTCACTTCATCGGAACCGCCGCCGTTGTCGTAGAGGAACATCACCGACGGGTCGACCCAGCGAGGACGGAGGAGCAGTGACGTTGTCATAGCACGGCATCCAGCATTGAAGCTTCTGGCTCTATTTAAAAAAGCCCAGAGACTGAGAAAAGGAGATACTGGTTCCCAGAGAGTAATGCCACTCTGACGCGCACAAGAGCGCGGAGGTTGCGCCGTCATTGGCCCAGATGTTATCACGTGACCAGGCTATGCAAAGAGGACGGTAAACATCACAGTACAGATAATTAAATGGAGAAAAATGCGGCGAAGTAAGGTGACCGTACCTATAAAGGGATTTAGCTTTCGTCGTGTCTGATTCAGTTGAGATGGATGCTGTTCCTTTATTCTTAAAACGTAAGATACATACAATAGTAGCCTACCTTTTATTCATATTATGTTATATTTCAACATTTCAAATGCTTGAATTATAGGATATTAATAATTAATGGCTTAAAGGTGTTTTTTTGTCTGAAGCTCAAATAAGAGTCGATTTTTTAAAATAGTCAACAATTTATATAAAAAAGCAGCTATATTTATATTACTAATATGCATAGCCTTTTGGCCTTTACGCACGCACACTGACCAGCCTTTGTCTGCGTCGCTACAGGACCTGCACACAGCCATTTACCAAAGGAGATTTCCACTTACTCAAACAATGTTCCATTATATTGTGTTCCAATGTTGCCCATTATCCACAAGGAACTAAACATATCTCTGCCGCCCGCTGACGCATACATTACGTTATGTAGTACGGATACTTCCCCGTCCGTGCTCTGTACAAAACAGCGCATTCAGTAAGGGATGTAGAAATGCTATAGAAAAGTAGAGCCGACATATTTCAAGTAATGCAATGTATTCATGTAAATGTTCCCCAAAACGCAGTCAGAAACAGCTTCCCTTTGAATAGCCCCATGCCAATATAGGCCTAATAAAGAAAATCTGATAACATGTTGTAGGTGAATATTTCAGACACTATAGACTTTCGATATGTTTACAATATGCAAAGATAGAAAACAGCTATGTGTTGGAAGTGCGTGCTTGTTTTTACATATAGGAGGTAGACGCGGCTGGAGGCCAAGGTCAAGTTGAAAGTTGCTGTCTAGCCATCCAGCCTGTCGGGCTATTCAGGCTTTGAAGAAACCGTCTGAGCGCTTGAAAAGAGCGGAAGAGGGGTGAGAATTCCTGTCCCAATGAAAGCTATTGGAGGACATTAACTTTTACTATCATTTTGTTTTCTCCAGCGTGTATTCTCACGAACTAGTCTGTACCCGCTTCACTTGGGTGGTGCGTATAGCTACTTCTGTATCCCAGCGTTGGACATGTAAAAGGAATGCTGTTTTTTTTATTTGCAGATCTTTTGGAGGTGTTTTTGGCAGATACGTGTGAAAATGATCTAATGATCTAAACTCCGAAAAGAGGGGACGGGATAGACGTGTGTGTGTGTGTGTGTGTGTGTGTGTGTGTGTGTGTGTGTGTGTGTGTGTGTGTGTGTGTGTGTGTGTGTGTGTGTGTGTGTGTGTGTGTGTGTGTGTGTGTGTGTGTGTGTGTGTGTGTGTGTGTGTGTCTAGTCTGTTGGTTTGTGTTTACTCTCTGTCTATTCTGTAGGAAATGGAACTGGTGGAGCTTTCACTGGATTTGTTATCAGAGTTTCAAAATACAGCATGCGTTTTGGCCCAATTGAGTGTAATTTGGCTATGTTATCTGCTATTCAAGGATACACATCAAATAAACACAAGCAGTCACTCAAGTGTGTAAAACACGGATGCAGACGTTTGGTTTCCAGCCTATAGACGTATAATGTTTATGTATATCAGAAAAAGCTTCTTTGGTTTCACCGGTTTCCTTTGATATGTCAAAAGTTAAAGTTCCATGCAGTAAATATCATCATACAATTAAGTTAAACAACATGATACAGAAATTAAACAATAACCAAATATAAAATATCACAAACTACACGCCTAAAATGATTACCTGTTAACAATAATACATGCTTTTTACAGTTTTACGGCAATGTTGTGAACCATTTGGGGTTTTGTGTTGTAGGCCCAGCACTGGGGAAAAATGTACTGTGGAACTTTCAACAAAACAAAAGGCGAGCAGAGGAGACAATGAAGGACCAAGATTGAAAGGTTGTGTGTGTGTTATAGCCACAAATATGTTAAAATTTACTTTATGTTTTGTCTGTGGGGGAGGTGCATCATTTCTTTTTTGATATATTGGAAATACGTGGGACTGCATACTTGTTTATGTTTGTTATCTAAAGTAATTTGGTGGCGTTAATGTGTCAATTTGAATCCAAATAACAGACAATTATTATTTATGAATTATTAAATATCACGTTATGTGTTTAATCAAATATGAAAAATAATAGCCTATAAAATACATGGCTTGATAAGTCATTAAACAGTGTTATAGCGCTTATTAGCCTACTTATTGTAACAGGTGAGTGTTAATTGTGCAAACATGCAAGGATAGAATACAAATAATATAGGCTAGCCTACATCTTCATTCTTACATTTGCATTGCAAAGACTACTCGTTCAATATGTACTTTGTATTTAAAATGTTGCACTATTTATCTAGTTTACAATGAATCAAACAAAGTGTAAGTATATGCAATATTCTTAATTATGTTGGAATATGTGTATTACCTTCTAGAGGAGAAATCCGAGTTAAAATATGTGATTAAAACTAGGATTCACAGTAGCCTGGATGTGTCTTGACGTTATCATACAACAAATGCAAAGTAATGAATCATTCAGCAACAGCATGTAGCCGCAACTATGAGTCAGGGTAAGTGTACAAACCCTAGTCTATTGCGTTCTGCCCTGTGGCGCTTTTCTCAATGTTAGCAAATCAAGCTCAAAAACAAATTTGCGTTAATCATTAAATGTTTGTTGTCTTGTTAGATTTTAAATCAGTTTTCATTCAGGAATCATTTATGTTTTATCATTTTATTCATTTAATAACTATCCTAGTAACAGAAAGCCCTCGCCAAGGTGGCCACCGGCGCATGTGGTCAGTCCAGACAGTAGACATCCCAAAGTACAATGGACACACACACACACACACGCGCGCGCGCGAGCGGCGAACACATTGTCCCGCCAAATAGATGCACATTTCAACATAGAGCTACACGTATTACACACACTTGCACAAACACTTATTCATTGTTGACTTGGCACTGAATTCTTAGATATCTGCAGAAGATATGGAAGATAGCAATGATCAGCCTGAATGATGATTAAAATAGTACTTTATGCTTTAAGTTCCAAGCGAGATAACCAATTAATAGTTCATTTAAACTATTTCGAATTGTGATCTCGATATGGACCATCCCTGGTCTTTCTGAAGGATCCTTAGGAAGACAGGGCTCCACTTTGGGAGTTGGCTACACAGCCTGGAGGCTTTTCTGAGGTCATTATCAAGGTTTAATCCCCTGTTTGTACTGGCATCCAAATTATAGAGAGAAAGAGCCCATTTATTCCACGGCCTCAGCTCCTGAAGCCTGGGTAAAGTAGGGAAATATCTATATAAAGTTATGATCGGCTATAAATTTCTATCGTTAATAGTATAAATCGTGTTATAAAACAGGCTGCTAAGACGAACTACATGCAGTCAAATTTCAGTCTTGATGGCACGTGTTTAAAGTAGATGGCTGTCAAAAAGTTGTCAAAACATAACAACCAATATGTTTTTGTGGTCAAAGCAGTGAACCACAGGGCGGTCACACACTTGACTTTTCCATATTTTCTGGACGGTCGCCTGCTGTGTGATTATGAAGGATTGCATAAAAATAACAAAAAAAGCGCCACTTCTCACTCACTCACTCACTCACTCTCATACACACACACACACACACATACACACTAACACACAAGGTGTTCTTGATGTGTGCTTTTGACTGACACGCCCGTTGCACGTTTCAATATACCCAGCAGAAGTCTTAAATTTTGCGTTAACTGCCTGCTAAATTTGTAGACTGCGAGCTACATGTGAAATAATTTATTGGCATACAGGAATATTACCAGATATAGAGGTCTGCAGTCATGTGTCATTGACCGGCTTAAAACTGGATGATGGAGGGGATAAGCAGGGGAAAATAGTGGCTCCTTTTTAAATTTGTATCATTCTGGCAGTAGTCTTTGTGCCATTCTGATCCTGCCTACAAATAACCAGACGGCAAAAAGACATTCACATGAAAATTAAAACATTATTTAAGTAGGCTACTTGAATTATTTATTTTATGAGAACTATGGAGGCACGTTAGGCCTGCTTGTCTTATTACTATCATTATCGCTCTCATTATTATCTCTACCATATGTATTGTTAGTATTCGCAGCATTGGTGCTGCTGTTTCCTTTGTTGTTGGTAATTACATTTAGCATCATCAGATACAATGTTATACAGAACCATCATCGTTATGGCCTTGTGCTTTGTTCAGCCAGCACAAAGGCCGAAATAAGGTCCACCTTTAGTAGCCATGTGCACCACAAATATAAGCTGCAATCAGGTACATTAAATAGAAACTTAATGTAGTAACACGACTTTGTGTAAAATATGGCAATGTACTGGGGTTACACCTGTTATATTTCAGGTGTTTTGTTGTTACTTTAAAGAAAATAAAGATATGTATACAGAGAACTAATTCCGCCTCTTGCATTTTTATTTTAAAAAGGTAATTAGCAGCTGGCCTGCCTTTAAAGATGAACCCACAGAATATAGAAATGACAGACAGCTCTGATCAGTCTAAATAATTTCACTGGAAAACTTTGTACGCATTTTGAAATTTGCTGTGAAGATTTTAATGTAAAAATAAAACAACAAATGTTATTGCCTTAATGTTAATATTTTTGCGTGATTTATTTTATTTAATTAGCATACTTATACAAGCATAATATACTTCGTGGAGATGTAAATATGTGATATAGTCCTATGTTTTGTTTTTGATAATTTTAATAAACACGTTCGTCAAATGTCGGCTGTACACCGATTCATTCATTCATAATGTAACTGATTACAGCAACGGGCCCACACAATGCCGTGTTCAAGATGCAAACTTATTCCAAAAATATTTTCCCACTGTATTTCCTGTCTGCTATTTACAACAGTCAATTGCGTCGTGGCAAACACTAACTTTTAGGTTGAGATCGAAAAGATTCCGAAACACCCCTCTGACGGGGCTATCTTTAACACACCTTCAATCCCATGCAAATCCTTTGGATGCCATGCAACCACACAACATCAGCACCTGAACTGCACTCATCGCAAAACGCCTGCAATTAGAGAATAGTTCGCGAAATACGCACATAAATGTCAAAATCTACCTCCGGGCTAATGTCCATCAATAGCAGCTAAGATAGCAAGAAAACATATCCAGAAACAGTTGGGCATATTCTTGCAGATGACAGCAACACTCTCTAAAAATAAAACCCCATTTGCAACCAGACGGACTTGTAAATATCCCCTTTCTCAAAGATGCCAGGGACGCACCAACCAGTCTAAAGAATTACATGCACTCTTGTGAAACGCCAGGGCTTTGCACCTGGTGTGTTGCCTTGCTTCTGCTGAATGCCTCGTGATGTTTTCCCCTTTAATGGGGTAACACAGGCCTGATTTCAGTGGCTTGCTAAGCCCTACGTGTAATAGCGCGGGGTTTGCAGGATGGAGCAGGGAAGAGCGATAAAAGCGGGTCTTACAGCGCAGTGATTTCCAGCTGTATAGTCATCAGGACATGTTTCGCTCCAAGGTCAGCGAGTTAACTCTCTAGTAGCTGCGTCATCCTGTTTCAAGGCCAAGTTGAAGCAACGGAGACGGGAGGGGCCACGATAATAAAGGAGAGGCTAGATATTTTCTTCCAGGTTCTGACTCCTTAGGTAAAACCCAGCGGCAGACTGAACATCCGCCAAACTCATTCACACGCTGAACAACTTTTTGTGCTAAAAGCAAATATTCTGGCAGCTCGGCACTGCCAGTGCCATGGATAGGATTACATGCGTACTGCGCAGGCTCCATGGTCAAGTTCAAGTTGGGCTGGCTAGTAAAACTGAGGGGCGCATTCTGCAGTGTCTGCTGCAGGGGCGCACCCCCTCTTTGATCTCCCCCTGCAAAACGAGACACTGAAGCAGAGACTGCAGTCCACGTTTCTGCACTTCTGCCACCAAGAATGTGCAGGATTTGGATTGCCTGTCAAAAGATACGTGATACATTGCATGGTCATTCCTTCATGTAAATAAGGGAATAAAAAAAATGTTCCACAATCAGCAAGCTCTCCAACCCCATTCGCTGTCCTTCACTATCTAAAACACACACAATATAAGTGCCACTA
Source organism: Perca fluviatilis (assembly GCF_010015445.1). NCBI lineage: Eukaryota > Metazoa > Chordata > Actinopteri > Perciformes > Percidae > Perca > Perca fluviatilis. The sequence goes on along the minus strand of NC_053124.1, from coordinate 14,222,923 downwards.
CTGTAAACCCGCAAGGTCATTCATCTGTTGCGCAAAGTGTTATCTCCGGATGATCACGAGATCCCATCTGCCCCGGCCACGACCCATTGCATAACTCCTGGAAAGTAGCAAAACCATGGGACCTTTGCCATCGCTGGACTGCATGGTGACCCATCTTTACGATTTTAAAAGCTGAAGTAAACCGTCTCTAAAAACAAGGCGGATTTTAAGTTTGCAACAAAATGTGTCCATGCAGCCTCAGATGTAATTTGCCTAAATCAAAAAGCCAGGGTACGTTATATCATACACACTAAATACCGGCTACCCCAAAAAATCTTATGAACAAGATTAACCATATTTTTTCACTTCTTGTATACTCATTTTAACTACACAAAATAGGCAATATATATCAGCAGGTAAGTTGCAGGAGCAAACTAACTTTTGCCACAAAGTTTAAGTTTAAGAAATTAAAGAAATTCAATTTTTCTTTTTCCTATTGAGTCATGGAGATATTTATGGTTGAGAAGTTCCTTAAGTGCATTTCAATTAGTTGGTTCTTCGTTAACAATGTGCAGACTGATCTTTATCTACTGTGTTCTGTCTTCACAATTAATATTCGTATTATAATTATTTAAATGCCAGGGGAGTTTACGTCACTTAACGAAATTGATTACAACATATTTAAATAAGTACAAGATTAAGAAAAAAAGTGTAGTTTTGTGATATTCTTAGTTATACTTTGCAAACTCAGACTCCGATGTTATAGTATTTTCACACTCTCAAAAAAAAGCATCAACATCAAATCGTCAGAGTGAGGGGGAGAGAGAGAGAGAGAGAGAGAGAGAGAGAGAGAGAGAGAGAGAGAGAGAGAGAGGGTCTACTTTTTTTACTTTGCTGGCCAGATGAAAGAGTCGGGGGAGAAAGCCAAAGGAATTTCCCTCAACTCCTCAGCTGGCGGGCTGGGGGAGGGGCCCGCCAGCTGGGGCCTCTTCCCTCATTCGGACAGGCGAGGGCGCACAAGGACAGCGGAGGCTTCTGAAGCTCCACAGTCTGCCTCACTCTCCTCTTTTTGAGACCACATGACTCAGTCTCTCTACACAACATCATGGCCGTCCAAGTCCACCACCGTGCCCTACAGCTGCCGAGTCTGATCAAAGATCGGAAAAAAAGGTTGTTTCTAAGAGCCATCGGGTACGCTCAGGTTCTAATGTAATGCAATGCCATTTTTACCCCAACGTGTAACCCTGCTTAAATACCTGAGGACAGAGAACAGCAATGCAACTGACCATATATTTCATTATGTCATAAGTTAAGGTGAGTTAACAGGTGCATAGCCTATTACCGCTAAAGTGCATTAACCGTTCATGCTAGGCCTACTGCTCCCAAATACTTGCTATTGGATATATTGTAATATTTGCTCCCGATTATAATGATAATGATTATGAGTAAAAAAAAAAAATTTAAAAAAATGGTTCGAAGAAGTGAACAATTGTCACAGTCAAATGGCGCTCATATGTTTGGAATATAGGTTGCAAACTGGAGCAAAGGATGAGTGAACTCGATCACAGCCTGAAGAGACCGTAAACTCAAAACAGTGGACATTCTGTGCACTGCATCCTTCAGTTAAATATCAAGCATATCAAGAACCTGTTATACAACTTCAGTCCACATTAGGCTTGCAGTCCCAGCTTATCTCTTTTTCCTACAGGCACAGGAAGTTAATGTGGTAAATGAATCACCCCTGCCCCAGGCCCTAAAGGGGATACAAGCCCTATACAGTAACTCTTCCTTTATCATTGTTCTTTTTACTCAAAGACAATATATCTTTCGTTAAGCCCCATACATAATTTAAAGCATCATCCGTCACTGATCTTTGTTGAAACATTGACACAGCAGCACACCGCGTTATATTCTTACGGTTTTAAATGTGTGCGGGTGAGTGGCACATTTCTTGCAAATTTAATATTATGTCATGGCGTATAGGCCTGCATGGTAATAATAGGCTTTACAACTTCTTTAAGACGCACAAATAATGGATTTGGCTTTCTGCCTGTCTTGTTCTACTTCATGACTTTTAAGGCTTCATGTCAAATGGCCTCTTATCTAAACTCTGACCGCAAGACTTGACCTTTGAGGACTTTACTTGACTCCACTTTAGGTGGAGATGAGAGAGGCAGTAAAGACAGAATGGGGAGATTGGATGGTGTGGGGTGCACTAAAATGCAATTGAATAGCTTATTTTGATTGATAAACGTTTCACTCTATCAATGACGAGACAATGTAATGAAGCTCATAAAAATGTGAGCTGAATTTTTTTTTCTCATACATATTTTGTAAATCTAAAGATTAATTGAGATAGATAGATAGATAGATAGATAGATAGATAGATAGATAGATAGATAGATAGATAGATAGATAGATTTCCATAGTTGTGCCCTGAAACCCCCCCACCTCCATCTCAACGCTGCCTTTGCTCCGTCTGTTTACTCATATCCAATCAATGCGTGTCGTCATTGGGGGGATGGGGGGGAGGGCATCATGACGACTGGCCTATTAAGAATGACAGCTCTGGAGGAAGAGAGAGAGAGGGTAAATGGTGATCCCTCCCAGAGCTCCCTCTGCGCACTCTGGAGCGCTCTTCTCTCAGGGTCAGACCGGATTGCATCCCCTCTTTTCCAGAAGCCTATCCTTCTCCTTGGGACTCAACCCCCACCCCCCTCACCCACCTCCACCATCACTACACACACCCCTCCAACCTGAAAAATCATCGCCTCGGTTTGCACGGCTTGCACTCTCCCGCGAAGTCGAGGTTTTTTTAAATCGTGCTTGTGATGGAAAGAAGAGAGGAGATGGTGATGCTGGCGGAGGGAAGTCAGCTTGGCAAGAGCGGCTCTAATTTGTCGGGAGCCGTCGGGAGCCCCGTGCGAGAACCGCAGGGGAAGCAGGGCCACAGAAGCTGTCTGAGCCCCGGCGCTGCGCCCTACTCCCGGGACAGAGCGGAGGTGGTGATGGAGGAGAGCGCACGGAGGAATATGTGCGCCGATATGAGGCCAGTTGGCACGTCTTCCTCCGGAGAAAGACACCGAAGTGATCATCCCCACAAAGACGGCAGCAGCTCTGACACCGAGTCGGACTTCTACGAGGAAATTGATGTCAGCTGCACGCCTGAAAGCATGGACTACCCAACAGCTAAAGGTAGGCTGGGAGCTGCATGCCACTGCGGGTTTTCTGTGACTGCATGGTTGTGCTAATGAAGTTGATTGAATGCCAACGTGGATTATGCCAATCAAAAAAACATCAGTATAAACACGGACGTTTAAAATATGCATTTATCATATCTGAAATGTACAATGAAATCGAAATTTTAAATATATCTGAAATGAAATACACCGTAGCATCAATAACAGTAGAATATAACTGCAGTCGGTGATACACAGCTGTTCTGTCAAGTGACCAGTGTAACTGGAAACACGCTGAGGTGACACCCACAATCTAACCAGGCATTTTCCCCTCTGAGTTTAACAATGAGTCACTTGTACAAAGCAAATCAGCCTATATTATATTTACTGCACGAGGAAGAATGCAGGATTTTATGTAAACCACAAGCAAAAACGTGAAGGGAAAGCCACTAACAGGAATTTGTGTTGTGTCTATCTGGAATCATACAAGGTACAAAGACTTAACACTGTTTGCTGCAAATGTGTCACATCCCACAAAGTATATTTAAACAAAAATATTCATATAAATACATGGATATTTGTAGCTGCTGTTTACCTCAAACCAAAAGGATGGACAAGCGAATGATAACAATACAACCTGATTATTCATCATTTTAGTCTGCAAAAATGGTTCATCAATATAGGCCTCTGGAAAATAATATTAACAATACACATAATAGCGTGTAGTCGCTAGGACTCCACAAAATGAAGACCTGAGCTATATGTCAGGAAGGCCTTTAATAAATAACGTAAAACACTGCAGTTAAAATAATGAATTTAGCCTACTACCTCTTAGGAAAACAGCTTATTAAATATGAAACGAATGGTTTTTTTTTTTAACTGTATGTTAATTATATCTGATTAATTATTCTGCATACTGATTCAGGTCGAAATGGTGATTCTCCGGGTCACCCGAGTGAGACTGGTGCTGACCCGTGTAACATGGTCCCGGGTCCGGGCTCCCTGTCCTATGCAGCGGATCAGATTCGCCGGTACCGGACAGCGTTCACCCGGGAGCAAATCGCACGGCTGGAGAAGGAATTTTACCGGGAGAACTACGTGTCTAGGCCGCGCAGATGCGAACTGGCGGCCGCCTTAAATCTACCTGAAACCACAATCAAGGTAAGATTTGTTTCGAAGGAGCAGAGCTGGCCTCTAAATGTGCATACAGGCTCACCTTTTGTGAGCTTGTATTTAGAAAGCTCCATCAAAACAAGAGTTCCGCAAAACTGTTGTGTTTAAAATAAATGATTCCCCAAAGGTCAGTTTTAGATATATCTAAAACTTTATATTATGTATATATACAGAAAATACACCACATAAATCCAGCCAAATACCAAGAATAGCTAGTAAGAATTTATAACCTGCAGCTAATCGTTTACTGGGAGCAGAGGCCTGGATTTTAAAATATATTTTTCTTCAACTGGCACAAGAACAAGTACAAATTGTAATTGTCTTGTTTACAATAAAATGTCATTATCCATACAAAATCCCAAAACTCGCTGTAACCCAAATTCTAGTTCGTGCGTAAAAGCGGAACTCCTGAGCTACATTTCTGCTTTTGTTATTGTTGTTTGTCTTTGGCTCAGTGGGCGTTGTGGTTAATATTTGACTCGGTGCGTCTCTGTCCCAGGTGTGGTTTCAGAATCGCAGGATGAAAGACAAGCGCCAGCGTCTGGCCATGACGTGGCCTCACCCCGCCGACCCGGCCTTCTATACCTACATGATGAGCCACGCGGCAGCCACTGGGAACCTGCCCTACCCCTTTCCATCCCACCTGCCTCTACCTTACTACTCCCATCTTGGTGTCGGAGCTGGCGCGGCTCCGGCTGCCACCCCTTTCTCCAACCCCCTGCGCTCCCTTGACAGTTTCCGGATGCTGTCTCACCCATACCAGAGGCCGGACCTCCTGTGCGCCTTCAGACACCCCTCCCTGTACCCAGGTCCGACCCACGGCCTCGGTCCCGGAGGAAGCCCCTGCTCCTGTCTGGCCTGTCACTCAAGTCAATCCAACGGTATCTCAACCAGGCCATCTGGTTCGGACTTCGCTTGCTCCCCAACTAGCAGGACTGACGCTTTTGTCACTTTCACGCCTTCAGTGCTCAGCAAATCCTCATCTGTGACAATAGACCAGAGGGAAGAAGTGCCTCTGACCAGATAAAACCAAAACAACCCCGCTCTTGTTCTATATAAGCCTTTAACATAAGCTTGTTAACCTAACATATTATATGATCAGGACTGAAACAGCATGAAGAGATAGTCTGTAAGCAGTGAAAGCCAGTTTAAACTTTGGGCAAGATACTTAGCCAGATCTTCAGCTGACGCACAACGGATCTCTAATTACTGAAAAATAATTATCTCATTGCTGAAATATGAGGGCATGGACACAAAGCCAGATTTGATTTTTATAAGATTAATTTGATGTGAGATGTGAGAGAGAGGGGGATCCAGAGAAACGTTTAAATCCCCGTGATGGATAGCGTTACGGTTTTTATCATTAACATGTCGTCTCTTCACGCGTTCACATCGACCTACATGTATTTTAGTCACGCGAGAATGATGCTTTCCATCTCTCTTTTTAACAAGGGGATTTGAATGCGACCGTCTCATTATAAAGCAGCTCTCCACAACGGGGCCCTCCGCGGCGGCCGGGCCGAAATGTGCAGATGCTAGTGAAATTAGTAAGTGATGTATATGTACGACCCGGTGAATTTTGAGTGTTGAATTAATGATAATACCAGGAAGGGATCGTTACTGCCAAAAGGTAACAAGGCGACGGGGGAACGGATTACTACAGCCCTCACGGTTTGACGAGGGGGAAAGAGATGAAGGAGGACCCAGAAGAGGATGGAGAGAGACAGAGAGAGGACAATCAAAATGAAAAAAATAATAATAGTGAACATTTTTAGGCCATTAAACATTCTTACAGTTAAGGATATAAGAGCAAGATCTTATAGCTAATGGAAATGTGATTAATATATGCCTATAGGCCTCTTTTTAAATATTTTGTCTTGCCTTGCACTGCTACAGTGGCGCCAGTTTAGTGGCATTTTGTGGAGAAAGCGGACTAACAAGTGATTGATTATGTTTTTGTTTTTTTATTATTATTATTTTGGTTGTTTTGTATTTTTTATTTTTTGGGTTGTTTTTGACTTTGTTGTCCTAAACGTCTAATTTGCAATAAACACTGTCAAAGAATCAATGGAGTAATGGAGTGCTTGTCTTCTAAATACATTTATTATTTATTTGAATAGCGAAGATCCCGAATGCAGAGTTAAGGAATGTCTTCCTAAATGTTATTTTAATCCAAGACAACACAATAAAATCAAACGAGTTTTACCCTACTCCTTCGGGTCATTTTATTTCGTTTGTATGCTGTTAATGATTTTCTATACACACAATTGGTCTACCACCCCCTCCAATAATAACACTAATTTTGTTCTCAAGTGGTCGGTGTCAAAACACCATAGTGTGACCTCGTATCTGCTGATGGGAACGCTAGATTGACCGTGACAGTTCAGTGGTCCCCGGGCTCCGTTAAAGCCACTCATATTTTATCTGCGACCACTTAATAGACACGACAGAATTAGTTGTCTGAAGATATTGGAAATGCAAAGAGATCGATGATTCGTAGAGGCCTGCCACCAATCAGCAGGAACTTAATTGGCCGCGTTTGACCGGGGCTGCGCAAATTAAAAGAGTTTTCTGAGCGTAATTGGCGAGGTGCTGTAGCCCGCAGAGACGCACACAAATCACGTTTTAAAATGGGGTTTTACGTCTTAGATGGGAGAGAGATCAGAAGTTACTGCAGTAATGTGCGGAGAAATGGCTGGCATCAGCGTGGGCCTTAAAGTCCACCTGGCAAAAAAAATATTGGCCACATTGTAGCTATAACCCAACAAGCATGATTGCATTTATACCATTTATTACTATACTATAACTAGTATATACATATATGTAGTATAGTATTTTAGATGAAATACTATCCCTCGAGTCCACTTTTATAACAATAGGCCTAATTAGCAAAGCACATGCATAATATCACCTCCATGAACGAATTATGCGCCCACAATGGAAAACCAGACACCAAAAATGTCGTATACAGTCACTAGATATTAATCCTCCTCTGATGCTTTTTGAGGTAAAAGGTTCATCCTAATCAGACAGTACTGCGCACACACGCGCACCGCACCGATGAGCCCTCCCTCACCCCCTACTCCCTCCCGAACACGCGTTTGATTGATGGCCTTATTAACTCGAGTTCTTGTAAGTGTGACCGAGCTGATTAAAATGCATATGTTTGGAATAATACACCGTTTAAGCCGCCCGGGTCGGGGCGAAACCACAAGGCAGATTTATGTAAACTATCAGCCGGTGTCTTTAAGCCTGATAGGCACACGGGTCATGCAGGAAAATGTCTTTTGGTTTGTGCATAATAAAATCGTACCATAAAATAAAGATAAACGGATGAGGCTAGCTGAATATTCAAAAGGCGCAGGGTCTCCAAACTTCTGGTTTCATAGCGGGTTATTTTTAAAGCTTGGAGCTGCATTTCATTTGGTTACACAGGAGCAGCAGCACTATACGATCATCTTCTAAACCCACGTCACACTGTGCCAGAATGACACATTTAAGTGAGGCAAATTACAACCACATTTACCCAGCCACGCATATGGATCTCCATCTCCCCCCACTGTATAAACTGAATCCTCAGCGGCCTAATCCAGCATCAACATGCCATTTAATCGCTGAAAGATTGCGTATGACTGAGCTTCAAGATATGATGGGCTCATAGATTGCGCATATAACACCAATTACATCAGCCGTATAAGATCCTATTAGTGAGAATTGGCTCAGGGCTCCCCAGCTCCCACAACTAACACAAAGCATTTTGATAGGGGCGGTGCAGTGCAGCTGTCCACCGACAGCAAATTCAAAAAAACACCAAATGGATCTGCGGCTGCTGCTACCGCTGTTTAAATTGGATTACATCCTAATTTACAGGCCCTTGTCGTAACGCAAGGGCTGGCGGAGGCGTGGACGGACCAATCACACAGTAATGATGATGAATGGGAGATTAATGCGCATACAAGGAAGACAATTTAAGCCTTCATCTGTTTAAATAGGCTTCCAATATCATTTGCAAAAGGGGGTCACGTTAAATCAATCGGGGGACGCGTGAAAGTCGTTTTCGGCAGCGTCTTTATCAACTTTATTTACGGTGCACCGGAGACAGCTATATGCAGCTGGAAAATGGAACGGCTGCTACGTGCTTATGTGGAAGAGAAACAACAACAGAGCAGGATGGGTTCAGGATAGGCCTATAAAAGGATCCACAGAGCAGAATGGGTTCAGGATATAAAAGGATCCTCTTAGTTGTTCAAATCAAGTGAAGCCGAAGATGTTCATCAGTGTTTATGTGCACATTAATGCTAAAATCAACCTTCTGCACTGAAAACGTACATATTCAATCCAAATAAACTCACAGTGTTGATTTGTTGTAACAGAGGTTTGGTGTAACATGAATTGAATGGAGAGCAAGATTAAAAGAGACCAAAAAAACTGAACACCCAGAAGCATATTTGTGTCCACAACTCCAGCAAATCTGGTTATTGATTGGATTCATTTAGGCTACTTTGGGGAATTTTATAATGTATCCTACTTAACTACCAAACTACAGTGTAGCCTACACACCGGGTTTCAAATGCCGGTTTTGTTTCACAATCTACCCAATATCCTTAACATCCTAGATGTCCACTTTTGCAAACCTTAGACTATTGCAGCAATACATAATTTATTTGGTAGGCCTGAACCACAATCTCTTGCCAAAACAGTATTTTGGCGGCCAGATGAGCAAATAACTCTTTCACAGGTCGGACTTTTACCTCATCTGAAAGTGTTGATGTAGGCCTAATGTGGGAAGAAAACAGGAAGGAAAAACAATATACAGTAATAAGGAACTAGTGTATGCTTACACGTGTAAATGGTGTCGGATTGGCCAGTGGTGGCCGCTACTTCACATCTGAAATGTTCCAACTGTGGCATTTTTATTGTCGCATGTGACATTGAAACAGACTCAAAGCGACCGAAGAAACTAGCTGCCTTTTATATATACCCTGCTGCAGGTAAGAAGTTGGAAAATACCATGTAGGTGGGGCATAGACACCAGAGAATCAATATTTACTACAACAACAACAAAACACGAAATATACGCCTACACACTTTACATTAAAATGAATGTTTCTATAAGTTCAAATTCATTTAAGTGATGCAAAGAAACGCTGTATTTGCACTATACCCCCCTACTTATTAATGTGGCCTGCTCCTTTAGCTTTTAACCAGGTGTGTGGCCGTTTAAGAGGCGTTTGCCCCTGCACCTTTCTGCTGGGAGCACGGAACAGGTAGCCTATCATTTGTCCGTCTAGTGTTTTCGAGAAAAGACAAAGTTGTACATTTCATTTTCAGTTCTCAAACGAAAAATTCCATCTGCAACCTCCCAAACACTAAAACAGCAATGTGTAAAATGCTTAGCATAAAAAAGAAAATTGAAAATCAATATCTCTATACAATGAATCAATTCTTAATGCATACAATGAGGTAGGTTTGGCAATTCAATGATCAATCTAAAGTAATAGAGCCCACAGTCTCCATTATACATATCAATATAGCTCCACAAAAGATATTTCATGGATTTTTTTAAGATGTCTTACTTTTTTCATGATGGTGAAATTCAGTTACCTGCCGTTTCTACAGCAAGAAGGCCCATTCAGATTGAAGATCACTGTTCTTTGTCAACTTTAAGCTAAGGATTCTGTGACAAATAATCACTACTTTTACATTTATTTGGAATGTGGAAGAATTTGATGTTGAGTGTAGTCAGATTTATGTTGTGTATTGTACATATGTATTGCGGATGAATAAATGATCTGAAATAACTGTATAGCTACAATTATATTCTGAAAGGGGAAACGATCCTTTAGCGAGTCATAGCTTTAAAAACATGCATATTAAAGCATGTTGGGCAGCAGGACCACAGTTGTGGACATGCAATTGTTTGTCTGCACTAATGAGAGATGTTGTTTTTCAGACTTGGCATGTTTCTCTTTCAGTCACAATTTAATTAGCACTCCAATGAATCCCGTCCAGAGGCCCACATTAAACGTCACATTATTTTGCTTTAAAAAAGTAGTCTTGGGTTACATTTAAATGTGTGTAATGATCTGTAGCTCTTTTAAGCTATTCATTTGATACATTTTTAATAGTTACTGTTACTAATTCAGGACATGGTTGAAGAGTGGTTTAGACTGAAATGATGTACCTTGACTTCACACTAATTTTAGGGATTTAACAAGAGCTGAGACATGATTACAGCTCCCAAATCTCATTTTACTCTCCCTCTGCTTTAAAGCAAAAATAGAGCTTTGAATGGCATATCCAAATTTGTTGTCTTGTGTTAACAACTGAACAAAGATGTCAGTGTTCTGTGGGGCACTAAATTGGTGTAATGAGTACAAGAAAATAATGCTAAGATGTATCAAGTAGACAAAGTTACAAAGCTTTGTGTATCACAAAGTTATCAATATATCATAGAAGCCAGTTTGATTATTCATTAAATATATTAAAATTAAAGGGCAGGAACAAGAGTGTCACCTCTTGGAAAACAGCTGTTGGGATGATGAGTGGTGAGGGAACCTTACTTGGATTGTGTTGTTGATCCCTCCTCCTTTTTATCGTCTTTGCCATCATTAGTTCTTGGACATAGAGCTATTTGAGACTGGGATACAGGATACAAGGATTTGATTATTGATTTTCAAAACAGCATAAGGATCCGACACCTTCAGATGCAACAGAGAGAGCATTGTCTCAATTTGCTGGCTCATTATTGGTGTTAGGGAACAACAGTGGGTGTTATGTGTCTATATTAGAGGATCACAAAGGCTCAACATTCCTGTGATTTAGCACTCAGAAAAAAGTGGTTATTTTATATATTAATTATTATTATTATTATTATATAAAAGGGATATTTTTCCAAATTGTTGGGAAGCTGGAGATTAGATAGTTATGGAGTACACATGGCATGATGGTGTGGAATCCAGACCTGAAGTACTGCTTCTGTAAACAACCATGGCAATGCACATTAGCAAAGACCATGCAGGTGTTCAGTATCCTGCTTTATGGATTATGACCCTTAAGCAGTGAGTTGATTTACAGACTAAGTGTGTAATCCAGCAGTTTTTATGTTTTTCTTCCAAGTTTTCATAAGTTGTGCCATATTTCACTTTGCAGGCACTCTGTGAAGTGGCCCCAGATCTCAGTCAGCTGCAAAAGGGAATGTAGCTTTCTCCAGACGGAAGCATTTCCTCTGCCTTGATTGATGGAGCAGGGAATGGCAAGAACATTTGACACTGATGTTGTTTGTTACCCTGATCCTTCTCAATGAAATTCACAGGTGAGGAAACTGAATTATAATTTATGGACATAAAAGGACACAATTACAAATTTTGGTAGAGGTCTAGAAATGTAATCAAATAAAAAGTGAAAAAGAAAAGAACACATAACTACTTTTTTTTTCAATATAAGATCGTTGGTATGTTTACCTTGCCAGACAACAAACAGGACATCAATTAAAAGTAGCAAATTAAAAGTCACCAATATAATGTTAATTTTTGAATGAGTGACATAGTAATGAGGACAGCAGCTGTACCTCAGCCTAACAATGTCACTTGCTGCCTTTGTTTGACCTTCATTTCAAGTAATTGTGATCCATTCCTTTTATGATAGCCATCCCTCTAGGGAAACTCAAAGTATTGAAGTAATCTGAAGATTAGCAGCTCTTTTTCCTTTTATGGTAGCAATTTGACTATTTGTTTAATATTCAGTTTAATGCAATTGGCAGTCACAAATACAGCTTGGTATTCTGAGGCATTCATGCCACTAATATAATACACCAGTGATCTTTATCAAAAGAAAACCCTTTGAGTTGGACGTGCACAATAAATTGTTTGACATAGGTGCAAGAAAGGAATTGGTGCAATGACAAAAGGGAGAAGACAGGTAAAGCAAATGCAGTTTTGCTTTGACTATTTCCATGATGTTGATGGTTCATGTGACCCACTGTAAGTTACACATACACTGTATATATATATATATATATATATATATATATATATATATATATATATATATATATATATATTAGAGATTTATGGATGTGCACACAAGCATCTGCTAAATGAGTTAATTAACTCATTTAGCAGATGCTTTTGTGAAACAAAAATTCCATAGTTGATCATGTTAATTTACTAACTATAGTGCAGCCCATGCTTTCTCTCTTCCTGAACTGCATGACTCTACATCCTCTCATTAATTGTACTGATGCACAAATCCATGTGAAACCTCTTGTCAGAGTTACAGTCCTCACAAGGTCCCACTCCTTTATCGGCCCTCTATTGCACTGATAGTGGTAGAAATCCATTCACTGCAGCTCAATGCAGCAACAGTTTTAGTTCACTAGCAGCAAGGCATTAGGATGTGTGTGTGTGTGTGTGTGTGTGTGTGTGTGTGTGTGTGTGTGTGTGTGTGTGTGTGTGTGTGTGTGTGTGTGTGTGTGTGTGTGTGTGTGTGTGTGTGTGTGTGTGTGTGGGTGTGTGTACACACTAGGCCACCGACCTGGAGAAAAGTCTCCCAAATGTCATTACTTTGGGGTTTAAAATCCTATATCTATGTATGACATACTGCTATATATATTACACATTGTGTGTACACATGCATGGGCTTGTGCATTGTTTTGTATGTTGTTCCCACCACCACACAGAGAGAAATAACCACAGGCTTAGTTTAGTAATACAGGGGAGGCTGTACTCTTCTGCTCCTCTGATGTACAATTGTCACTTAAAGTCCTGGTAATGGCCACATAATGGCCAAGTGTCACTTTATTGATGGTGCTGGGAGGAGCTCAGCCACCAAGGCCTCCCAAAAGTCTTACTCAGCGTTGTGATGATGATCAACTTATTCAATTTCTTTTGATTGTTCAGCTGCTTTCCCCATGAGATCTTTTTTTTGTGTGTGTGTGTGGAGCCGTTCACAGAGCACACCGCATTGTGTGATATTGTTTAAAATGATTTAATAAGCACTTTGTTTTACGACAGAGGGTTATTATTTTATGACCCTCGCGGCAGCCAATGGCTTTGCAGATCAGTCCAATTCTTTCCTCACCTCATTTTATTTTACTGCACTTTGGCTGCTTTACTGTTCAGCAACGGCGGTGGCTTTAGGCGACAGGAAAAGTTGTGCCCCTTCTTTCCCAGAGAATCATCAAAAGACTCCAGAGCAGAGTATAAGAAAAAAAGTTTGTTCCCACAGTAACACTGAACTTGCATCACTCAAAGTGCAGCACGTTGTTGTTTACAGTGGGAATTGGGCTGACATTGAGGCTTATTTTTTTCTGCAATGATCAGCTTAGAGGTTTGATAATAATTTGACATCTGTGTGGGCCATTGGTGATGGGTGCACAGTCGGAGTGTGTATTCCTGCTTGTTGGTGTGTGTGCCTGTGATAGAGCACCTCATTGCTGCAGTGATGTATCCTCATTATGCCCACGTCCCATGACTGTCACACCCAGCCTACTGGTCCTCTCCTGGGGGACCGGGGTGTCTGGGCTTCCCCTTCTCTCTGCTCCTCCATCTCCCAACCCCCTGCCCTTCTGACTCCAATCCCCCCCATCCCCCAACTGCTGAGTCGTCCTGCTGACCCCTGACTACTGCTGACCAATGACTGCGGTTTAGTGATGTTAACTGGACATGAAAAACTTACATTTCAAATGTACTTGCAGCTGAATTGAGGGTCAGTAGTGACTTCATGATAAAGATATGGACAGAAAAAAACAGGGCTGGACCCAATTACTTCTTTGGCAAGGGTTCAACAGACTGTTAGCTAAATGGCTCCTCAGAACAGCGATTCAATCATAGCTTAGCAACCGTCGTGCAACAGACCTGTCAAGCTTTGGATTTCTCCACATGAGCATTGGGCTCTGGCGCTCTGCATTTAAAGAGTTTGGGGGGGTTGTGTTATTTTTTCCCAGTCTTTTCAAAACCCCAAAAACAAGAATGGATTAAATGGGGGTGCTTATCTGCTGTAACTTAAGCTGCAATTGTTAGCATGCCCGGCTAACTATCTTACGGTGGTAACAGTTACTTTCAAGGCCAAGGAGCACATCATTGACTAACTACATTAGTTTGTCAGGTTACAGTTTGCTCTACTGTACAGAAGCCGGTCTTGGATGCTATCAGAGTTTTAGCTAATGTCAGCAGCTGTCCTGTTCTCTAGGCCTATTTGGGGAATACAGTTTGAAAACACTAAGTAGGCTATGTATTTTTAGTCATTTATTTCGTATTATACTTGAGACCAGCGGATAACAAATTGTTTATACCAGGGGCTAACGAATTTTGAGCAACAAACAAAAATAACAATACTACAGAAAAATCCCGGGCTATTGTGCCGCATAATTGAAATACATGTTACTAAATGTTTAGTGTTGATATACTGTTGCTGTGAGCAAAAACGACTGTAGCACTAGCTACAGTGGAATATGGGAATGCAGAGCCTTACTATACTGTGGAAACAGGAATACACAATTCCTGCTAGCTAGCAGCTGCCTGCAAGCTGTAGCTAGCTCGGGCTAGCACACAGCACATGACAGAAGTAGCATACTTTCAGCTTGCAATGCTAACTTAACAACTAACAATAACAGTGCAGCTCGTTCAGACAGTATCACGCGGTTGTTTCAGAACCATGGACAGCGCTGTTTGTAGCTTTAGCCTTAGTACGATGCATGTAGCCATCAAGTGCACAATTAAGACCTTTTTTTTTTACAATATATTGTTGTTTTTTAAAGTCACACAGAAACATTAGCTGGGCACAACATTTTCAACCAACTAGTTTGATTGGCTAGCTAGCTAGCTACAGCTGGTAAAATCTGCCAGTGACAGTTGGCATTTTGATTGGTATAATTAATGGTCATCGGCTAGAAAAGAGAGGCTTGTTTTGTCTACCTTGTCTGAAATTTATGGACCCATTGCTTCAAAAAGTCCAAGAAGTTTGTGTGATAAATCTACTAAAGATTCCAAGACTCCAAGCAGGAACAGCATCGCGCGCGTGTGTGTGTGTGTGTGTGTGTGTGTGTGTGTGTGTGTGTGTGTGTTGAGGCAAGATAACTTTGGGAGGTAAGGTTACACCATGGGAAAGAGAGCAGAATAGATAGTGGTACCAGATAGTGAGCGCATCAGAAGAGGAGCTAAGAGCCTGTGCTTAGTGCCTTAATGGCTGATTTCAAAGAACGCTCTCACTGTTTGGCTGGGAGCTGACCTCCCCAAAACTATAAAACTGTTGTGATTGACAAAGAAGAAGTTGCTCAGTGCTCGAAATATCTCCACAAACAAGATTGCCAGGATTATTCGCAAAGGATGATTCAACAGAAAAGCGTTTTATCTGCAGATTAAAGTATCAGTTAAAGGTAGGTTAAAGATAGTAGGATGACATGTATGGCTACAGGATTTGGGCTTGAATGGTAATCCTTACATCATTCTTTATATACATGATTATTCATCTTGATGATCATTATGTTACTGCATCTGTTTTATGTTAGAATGTTATATAAATATTATCTTACATTAATGTCTTTTTTAATAATAGCAGATAGAACCCTTTATATTCAATGCTGTTTTAGATATTCAGTAATTATTACTTGTTGCATATTAAATTGTTATAGACACACAGTGCTCCAAGGCACCCTAAAATTGCTTGTATTTATAGTGTTGTGATCTTAATGAGACTTCCTGAGGAAATAAAGCTCTAATTGAGAAATTTGATTATTTTTTAATGATCACATCATAACATGTAACAGCCTTTAATTCATAATAAGACTAAGATAAAAAATATTTCTTAGAATTTTATGACTGGATCTGAAGTCTTACTAAAATTAATACTAAAATGGTTTTATTTTTTTATAGTAAAGTTGCAATTAATACTCTTACCAATTAATGATTGATATGAGACAGTTGTGTTTCAGCTAATACCCTCTTCAGGAAAATAGTGTTATTTAGGTCTCCCCTTGCAAACAGGAAGTGATGCGTTTTGTTTCTGGCAGTGGTTTGCTGGGAATCAATCACAGACAAGCTGCTTATTTAGCATATTGCAACAATAGAAAGCAAGACTGAAAACAAATTGAACCCTGCAAAGTTTAGAGATGAGCAGATCTGATGCTGAGCTCAATACCAAAGATGGCAACAAAATTAAAACAAAATGTCCCCACACAAAAGAAACGTTTTGGTACAAATTTTTCTCAAAAGCAGTCAGATCAACCAGAAAGCAGTTAGTGAATAGACATGGATGAATGGTGAGCCATTTTAATAAGAAAGACAGGCTGACGCTGACAGACCTGTGGCGTCTTCGGATTGTGACTCACAGACCAGGAACTCAGATTAAGGGGGGAGAGGGCGTGAGGAGGGAGTCCTGTTTTGGTCAGCTGAGGGGGGAGGAGGGGGAGGGAAAGACAGGGAGGAAGAGTGGAAGAGCTTAAGGAGGAGGGGGTCCTTGTTTTATAGATCTGTGTTTCTAATGTCTGTGCTTGTCCACTGTGAAAAGGAGGGAAGAAATGAGTAGAATATAAAAAATGAAAGGAGGGATGAAGGACAACAAGACAAAGAGACTGTGGGAGCGACGGCTGTAGAGATCAAGAGAAAGATGGAGGTAAGGAAGGAGGACATGGTTTATGGTGATGCTCTGTTTGTGACGGCTGTCTGCTGGATGAAAACAGGGCCTCTTTAACTCCTCGCGGGTTAATGGAACTTTTATGAGTTTATCCTGCAATCATGTAACCCCTGGCGTCTCCTTTCCTCTCTGTCCTTCTCTCTCATTCCTTCGCTGTCTTTTCTTTTTCCCCTATCGCAGGGCAGATCAGAGGTGAGCCGCTCCTGTGTTTCTGTAAACACAGCTCTCTCTCTCTCTCTCTCTCTCTGCACTGGTTTTATGGGCATGTGACCAGTTAGAAAGGGGTCTAAGATGGTGAGTGACTCACTGGTCTGGCTAAGTTTACATTAGGTAAAGACTTGTTTAGGCAGCAGTTAGTATAGTCGCTGGGGAGTATGGACAGCAGCAGTATATTGGCTACTTAGAGGTATTTTTTGTCCAACCATTGCCTTTACCAGTGTGAGAAATAATTACTCCCAAGTTCCAGAGAGTGGCAATGGGTGTTTAATGTAAAAATAAAAAGTAGCAGCTTGTTTGGTTTTTACAACAACCACATTTGCAACCCCAGACACCAAGACTTCTATGACACCCCTCGCCCAAATCCCAGAACTAAAAACTCTCCCACCACTTGGATAAAAGTGGTTAGTTGTCTGACAATGCAAGGTGCATTAAGTACAGGGGACATGGGGGTGTCTGAAGGTGTGGTGGATTGATGGAAATTGGCGCAGAAAGGCGATGGGAACCCAACCAGTTCTCCCCATCATAAAGCATGGCTGAGGGATGAACAGCTATGAGCCAGACGCAACTTTTAATGCTGGGCCATGACTCACGCTGACTGTCAGTAATGAGTTTTATTCATTTCCATCATTTGAGTGTCGATTGCGATCATGGGGCTATCTGAGAGGCATGATTGACGGTATGAAGTCAGATGTGTGGGGTGGGAGAGTGGGATAAAGGAGGACAGAAGGGAGCTGGACAGTGATGCTGATATGTATGTGCCTTTGGTGGCAAAGTGTGCAGTGTTGGCTAATGATAATTTTTAGAAAAACACAGAGAGAAAATACACAAACATAGAGATTCAAGGCTCTATTTATAAACAAAAAACTAATCTAACAAGATTGAATTTGCCTCTAATATCCACATCTTACCATCTTCCTATCATTCATCTCTCTATTTCATTTCTCATGCTCCATTTCCACCTCCGCTTTGAGTCACAAAACCCCAAAATGCGCCCAAAACTAAAGTCATCACAGCCTTTTATTGTTTCCTCAAACCTCAATACCTTTAGGGTAAAGCAGCTCCTGAAGCACATGGCCAAAGACAGGCAGTTTAAAGATGATAATCAATATTGATCCCAGTTATAGAGTGACTGTGGAGCGATGTGAGGGGGAGAGGGGGAGAGGGTCATCCTTACTCCGTCTGGATGTTGATAGGATCAATGAGCTTTAGAGGATTGAGGAGGGATGGTTCCTTGTGTGTAAGCTCAGTGGTGGTGACAAGGCCAGAGAGATTACCCAACCTGGGCTCCTCATCTTTCGCACCATCTGTCTGTTCTATTTCTCCACTTGCCAATATCCTTTTTACATTCAAACATTGTAATGAATATGTATGTGAAAATGCATGCATTTAACCGCGTCTATGCGAGAGTGTGCAGGGTAGATGCTGAGGAGACTTGAGATGAGACAAGCCTTATTTTTCACCCACTCTAGGTTATTGATTTGGAGGCAATAAGGTGGTAATCTACTGGGCAGTTACATTAGGAAGACATGACATACACACACCTTCTTTTTTATAGACCAAGAACATTAGTAATAAATTAAAGAGGGTGCACACACACACAAACACTCATGTATACACATAGCACCCCCGATACCTCCATTTTAAACTGTGAAGTAATTAAAACAGTAGGAAACATGACTTTATGGGGCATTTTGTTCTTTGAGGATTCATACAAAAAAGGCACAACGCAAAATTGTGGAGGCTTCTCACTCAGAATAGCTGAGGACGACTGTTGGACTCTGGCTGTTGAGGTAAAGATCCATCCCAATCGGTCATGCTTACCTGTGACAGTAACAGAGCTTTTTCTATTCTAATAAAGCCTGTCCTCGCTATATTTACCTGCTTAGCACAGTCCAGTGCTTTGGGGCCACTGTGACCTACCTGCCCCTTCCCTTGAGTGTGTGTGTGTGTGTGTGTGTGTGTGTGTGTGTGTGTGTGTGTGTGTGTGTGTGTGTGTGTGTGTGTGTGTGTGTGTGTGTGTGTGTGTTGGAGAGAGACATAATGGTGACTTAGCACCTGGACACGTCAACGATATGTAGATTCAGCGATGTTGATACAGCATCTGAATTGGCAGTGAATGCAAATTTATTTGTGGCCCAGAGTGTGGGGAGATGGAGGGAGAAAGTGTGTGTGTGTGTGTGTGTGTGTGTGTGTGTGTGTGTGTCTGTGTGTGCAGCATGAGAGAGAGAGGGAGATGAAGATTCAGCTGTGTGGGTGAGAGTGTTGGATTAGAGATGACAGCCAAGACCGAGGAATCCCATCATTCTGCGTCCAGGGAGCGCTCCATTCAGCCAGTGACATGGCCCTGTGGAGTGGGGCAGGAGAAGGGGTGCCAGTTACGCCCCAGGGGGTCTTATGACCTGATGGATATGATGCTACGGCACGCAGGGAACACCCTGAACATTGCCTCTCGCACACATTGTCATCCAAGAACACAAATAGGCTCACCGACATCAGTGCTGCAGGATGCACAGCTGTCTAATTTTCTTTTTGCTTTACCACATTTATGTGTTATTCGTGTGTTCCAGGACGCAGACAGAACTGCACAAATGCATAGATGAGCACCTACTTTGCAGGGTCTCTGATAACAGTGCTAAACAGCTCTCCACAATTATCATTGAACTGCAAAGCCCCAAAGTTGCATCTTCTTTTATTAGAATGGCATAATAACTATCCATCAACCCAGCCAGCCAACAGTACCTTTTTCTCCTGACACCCATAGCCAATCGGCTACCTCGATATTTGAGAGCTAATTTGTCACAGTCAGCAGCGTCCCTCCCATTTGTTCCTCTCCCTAAAGTGACTGTTATTGTCATCTCAAGTCTCTGAGGATGGTTTTATCATTCCTGCTTAGTACAGCACTGGGACACACACATATTCATGGGCATCTTTCCACCCACACCAACCACTCTGCAAGGTTGTGATGCCTTTTTATGAGCATTTAATTTTGCTCCTCTTTTCTCTATATATATTCCTTACACACATACAGACAATGATTGCTGTATATGTGTGTGTGCTGTTTCCCTCCACACCGCTCTAAACTAACCAATTATGGGTGTTTATGTAGCTTTAATGCATGTAAGCGTCAGGAGAGAAACATTGCACTGCTCACCACCTAATCAATGAGGCCTTGCATGCTACACCACCCCTCGCTCCTCTCCTCTCACTCGTCCTCTATCACATCATTCCTTTCTCCTCAGTACCCCTCATTTTCTCCTTCTTTCTCTTCCTCTGCCTCTCTCTTCCTCTCTCTCGTTCCTTCTCTGTTCAATTAGCAAGAGACAAGAGTGAGCTATCAGGTCAATTGACCATGAAGAGAGCTTTAAAGAGAACAAGATGAGGCCATCACAGAGTTGCTATCCTCAGGACAACTTGAGGCTGTAGTTTGGTATATTGAGAGTGAGTTTAAAAATTTGTTGGTTTGCATTTTAAATGGTGCTGCAGTCCTGAACTGTTTCAAAAAGGTCTAAATCCAAAATATTGTGTAAGGCACTGTATTTTATTTTCAGTTAATCCAACTAAAAACTACATTGCCAAGCTGCTTTAGGAAAGTATTTAGCCTCATTTAGATTTATGTCTTAAACAGCAGAAAATTGGTTTGGAACTGAGAGCCATGGACGGGCCAAGGAAGACAAAGTATTTAGAGTCACAATAACGTAATTTTGGTTTTGATATTTTCATGGGGCTTGTTGACGACAACAGAAATATAGAAAATCACCAGCCTTATCCTTTAAAATGCACATGATTCTAGTTCCTTTAGCAAAGATCACTTATCTTCTCTCTATCCAGTAATGTAATTTCATTTAACTTAACTGCTAAGTAACTGCAAGCTATCAAAAGGCCCTTCATATCAATAAATGCATGCATTCTGGGGTCGTTACTTAGAGTTGGTTCAAATTATACTCACTGAAATATATTCCAATTTGAAACTGAACCAAAACACCGGATTTTATTGGATGTCATTATAACATTATGTGCTTCTACAATCATTTACATTTATTCAGTTATGGTTGACTGCTAACTCAGCTTTTAGTGCCACAGCTTTCCTGGTCTCATGTTACCTTAAAAAAAATTATTTCAATGACCTCCATGCAGTGCAGTATACAGGTTTTAAATTTCGGAAGAAGAGAGCACTGGTATCTGATTAGTACTCAGCAGTCAGCAGATACTCAGAGTTGAGGTATCCAGAGACAAAGTTGGACTGCTGCATCACTAATATTCAGGAGGTCTTGCTGCATTTTCTTAGTGTGCACCTCAACTTTAATTAATGGTGTAACATTCTATAGTTTGATGAACCACACAGAGCATGCTTGTTGTGAACACGACCCTGTGGTTTCCCTCATGGTCCTGTGGTTGATTTGTTTCCAGGGGTTGTTGTAAAACAGAATGTGGTATTCCCTTCTGACTGCTGAACCTGGATCAGACTACCTTATGAGCTCTCACCCACCCTCTCCCATTACAGGTCTGAAACAGCACTAGCACCGGCCTTACGGCTTACCTTCTACCTCAGCTGGTGGCAGAGATGAATGTGGCTCAGCGGGAGCTTCACCCCCCTGGGTATTTAGGGCCCACCCTGGTGTGCCCGATGGGAACGACGGGGCCAGAAGCCCTGGTACCAACACCGGCGATTATTTACCGCGCCTAAGTCTCTGTGGGAACCGAGCTGTGATGAATTCTGACGGGGCTGATGATCACTCTTCCAATGAGAGTAATTCATATAATGAAGAGCTACTGAGCATGTGCAGTAGTGTGTGATGAATAGAGTGTGTGTGTGTTGTCGTTACTCACAGGTGACAGAAGGTGTGGGGGGGGGGTAATGTGAAGAGGGAACTGTACTGTAAAAGAAGAGGAAAGGGCAGTAAGAGAAAGCCAGAGCAAGATAGGAAGTATGAATGAATCAATATACTGTTGGAGGATAGCAGGGATGTTAACGTCTAAGACACATTGATTAAACCATTTGCACGCCCTCGAACACCACATGTCCAGCTTGGAGCAAGTTACAAAGGCAGGAAAAGTGAGAACAAGATAGCATGATAAGCAGGGGATTGTACACGGTCTTTTCTCCCTCAGATTCTCACTCACATTGTTGAGATGCAAACTTTTAAGCAGGTAGTGGGTCCGTGTTTCTCACTACACCCCCCCTAGATATTCAAATGAGGACTTCATAGGTATAATTAGCTGCTGTTATGTGCCTCGCTGTCGTCGTGACATGTTATGTGCTGACCTGCTGTCTGCAATAGAATTATCTTCACTAATGAACCTAAGCGGAGTCAATGACTCAGGATGGGGGAATGTTGTCTACAAAACAGGAAGAAGACTTGTGTGGGTGTTGTGCTTATGTGCAGACGCTGTGGGTGTGGATACGGGCTAGGGCTAAATGGCCCGACTATTATTGGTGGGTTCATGTAAAAGATATCAAGGCTGCATTACTACACAGTGAGACAGTGGCTCGTTACGCACCGCCGGTCGAGCTATTATACCTGCTAGAATCCAGCCACTAATTTAGCCACATGCCACTTAACGTGTGTTTGATATGAATCACAGGGTGCTTAGAGGAGCCTTGCCCCCCCACTCTGTGACCCCACGGCTCTTACTTCCTTAAAGAGCGAGTCGTTAAACAGCCGAGAGGATCCACCAGCGGCTATAATGGTGAAATAATGAACGCTGATGCCTCAGGTATTTATCACAGCAGCAACTCTCAGTTTTATCGTCTAAATGGAGGAGAGAGGGGAGGGGGGAGGTCTAACTTCAAAGTCTGAGAACCCACCAGCATGAATAAAAACTTGATCATCTGTGTATAACGTACATACATTTCATTTCAAGACTAGTTAAGCTCCGGTTAATGTGGGTGTCACAATGGTATCTATGATCAAGAGAAGGGTTGCATGCTGCTTGAAAAAGTTATAATGACACATATATATATATATATATATATATAGCTCAGCTCAGTGTGGTCAGATTGGACTATTGTTCCAATCCCACAATACAAACACAAGTCTAGCATAAAAATGTGAACTCCTGCTGACACATCAGACTGGTGTATCCTGGTGTGGACACAATTCAGTGTGGTGTGTCTGGTGTCGCACCACTGGCCGCCTGGCTGAGTGGGTGAGGCCCGGCTCCGGGTCAGACAGGCTGGTTCAGGACTCGGTCGGTCCTTCGGTCGCTCGCGTCCCCTTCAGACGTCAGTGCAGGCTGGTCTCACCGAGGCTCCTTTACAGCCTGCTTTCATGTGTCCTTTAATGAGGAAACCGCCGGCTCAGCAGCCTTCTATAAAACACAGGCAAATTAAAACACCCAAATATGAATCAGCTACGCTGCCTAATTCAGCAGGCCAGGCCAGAGGCGTAGCTCTTCTTTAGCTAGACCAAAGGCCAAGATGGTGTCTGGAGGCTGAGATACCAAATCCTTCCTCACGAGAGACCCCAGCATGTTTATTGGAAGAGATGGGTTATATATCAATGGCTTCCTAATGTAAACCTAGAAACACTTCTCTTTTATAATCAGATGAAGATAATCTTCAAAGCACACAGCCGAGGCAAGTGCATACTTCCAAAGGAATAATAACAAAGTGAGTCACAAGCCCACGACACAACCCCTGCCACCAAGGGCTCGCCGCAGTCTGCTACAACTGTGGCTGCCACTTAGACGACAGCAGCTCTATAAAATGTCGCTAAGAAACACCAGCCCTTAGAAAGAAAAAAGAAAAAAAAAGTTAAATAAAACAAAACCGCATTCGTTTTTTTCCCCTCATCTCATTGTTATGATGGAAATAAGGGCATCATTCTGAGATTAGTGCTGCTATTTCTCCCCGACTGACGTTAAGAGTTATACGAGCGCCTGCTGAAGAGCTTTGGAGAAACAATGGAACAACAGCCGACTGAAGGGCAGGATGGCTGGATATTAGCAGACTCCAAGTTAAATAAGACTGTTGTTAACAGCCTCTGAAACATGGAACCAGAGGGCCAAGGTGTTATTGTCCTGTTGGTCACCTTACCTGTTAAGTATATAAGCCAAACACAAGTCTTCCCCAGAGGGGATTCACAATCTGTTCTGCAAACGACATCATCTATCATCGATTCGGAAGAGGAAAAACTCACAAATAAAACCTTACCAGAAAAAAACAGAGGAAGAAGGACAGAAGAAATTTCAGGCAGAACATCCAAGAAGGGATCCCTAATACAGCATGTATGTAAGTATACAGTAGATAACAAATGTTAACTTTTCTACAAACAATAGCGTAGGAGTAAAAGAAACAGGCTGCTAATTTATGACTAGCAATGTCGGTTCACTGACTGACTGAAATATCCCAACAACTATTGGATAGATTGCACAGCAAGTTTTCATCATGTCTGCTGTCTTCAAACTACAAAAAAAGAAGGCTCTCTGGAGAGTTTTTACTCTCAAACAATGCATGCTGGGAAGTCAGCAAATCAGCTGATCATGTTTCTTTAGAAACGGATTTAATGAGATGAGTGAACTCTCAGCAGTACGTTGATTCAACTCATTTTAAGTCAAAAGACTTCCTGTCAAATGGACTCATGTTCTACATTTTAAGTTGAGTTGACTTGAAATAAATGAAACATTTATCTAAATCTATGTTTTATGTTTTCAAGTTAATGCAAAAAGATTAGTTGAGCCCACCAGCAGCACTCACTCAACATCTACTGGATGGATTGGTACAAAAATTTCTTTTTTTGCCATGAAATATGGTACATTCATGTCCCCCTCAGGATGAATTGTAATTAATTTGATGATTCCCTGACTTCTTAAGTATTTCATCAATACTTTATGACCAAATACCTGCAAAACTTTTGACCGCCTTAGCTGTACTTTGTTAACCTGGTAAACATTATACCTGCCAAACATCAGCATGTTAGCAATGTCTTTGTGAGCATGCTGTGTCTAAATACAGCCTTACAGACCCGCTAGTCATGTTCCAGTTTAATCGGGGGGTTGACTATATGGACATGACTATGAACAATTTTGGCGTGTAGTTCTCATCAATTAACAAGTAAAATGGCCACTCTCATAAGCTCTGTACTTACTGAACTTATCACTAAAAAATGTTATTTGTAAGCTCTATTTTCACAATGTGCACCTATGTCAAAAACTTCAACAGAGATAATTACATGAGTTATAATGAATTATAACTTGAATGCCAATGCCACATCTTCTGCAGCATACTGTACTTATCTTACAAAACCAGACAAACACCAAATACACAGAACATCTTTTATTTTAGGCTACAGTGTGACTGAGGATCTGTTTCACAGAGCAAAGACAAACTGTAGACACTATTAATGATTTTTACTACAAAAAGAAAGAAAGTCCATTTAGATTCATTATTTCAATACTACGCAAGAATATGAAATATACATTATGTACAATAGCAGAGAGGAACCGTTCCTCGTTTACACTTTACACAGATGTTGTACACGTTGATAGAGCGAGAGAGACCGAGAGAGAGGAGAAATATGTGAGGATTGACTTTAATGAAAATCTATCCCGGCAAGAGAAAGTGCTAGACAATGAAAACAACATTTTGTAGTGAACAGTATAAAATTGTGTTGGTCACAACATAATACTCCAGTGGCTCGATACGCAGATGTAGACAGTTGAAAAGAGAGGTAAGTTCAAAGAGATTCTGTAACTGTATCAAAATGGCCCAGCGATGCACACAGTGCAAAAATAACCATATATATCACAGTATTTAAAAAGGAGCTGAAGTGGTCGAGCCAGTGAATGAAAGTATGTATGCTGGCAGGATGACTCGGGTGACTACAGTAGGTGATTGAATGACTCCACCTTCCTGCCAAAAACAAACAAATGTAACAAAACAAGTGAACTTTGAGCCCACAGTGTGGCTACTTTTGGTTACCTTACATTTAGTGCTGTGAATATGGGCCTTTTTCTCCAGGAGAGAAAAGGTAACCTAAACTCTCTTGCACTGTCTCACTGAAATTTCCATCCCTATGTGAATCCTTATGGTGCATTCAGACCGAGGCAGAGTGAATATTTGCATCGCTTTAATCACATCAGTTGGATGAGTTACTCGTACTTCATGCCGATGTAGAGCTGTAGGCATAAAAAAAAAAAAAAAAATCTTAACACTGATATAGGCTTTCGCGACACAGGGACATGTGAATTTCTCACTTGAGTTGAAATATTTCAACTCACTTCTTTGCCTCATTCGCGTTGCATAATTTGCGTCATTCGTGCCCGTGACGCAAATTCACGTGTATTTGCGTCTTTGCATTGACTTTGTATGTAATTGGACCATCGAAAACGCAGACGGTGGCAAACGAGTTAATACTGTAGCTTTTCTTTTCTTTTCTGTCCTCTTTTATTTAACAGGAACAGGTCTGAGTCATTTGGCTAACAGGCAATAAGCACACACCTGAAAAAAGCATACTTAAACTTTTAACAATCATGCAGTTACTACTCATCAACCTGAAAAACCACATATTATTTGCACTAGTACATACTGTATAACTTGCAGTGCCTCATCCCACCTCTCATTTTCCACTCTGGCCTCTCGGACTGGGAAGAGGGTTGCTTTATTTCTCTAGATACTGATCTAAGGTCAGTTTTAGCATTTCCCCCATGCTGAGAGAGAGCTGTGAACTGAAAATATGATTTAGCTAATGCTATGAGGGGACATGTGCCGACATACAGTATGTTAATTGGACCACAGATCTGCGCCTGAGGGCAAGGCCTTAGTCTCTCCTGAGCATAGTAGGATAAGGGGCACTGGGGTGTGTAGTTGTAGAGTGTGTGTGTGTGTGTGTGTGTGTGTGTGTGTGTGTGTGTGTGTGTGTGTGTGCGCGCACACGTTTGTGTGTGTGTGCGTGTGTGTGTGTGTGTGTGCACACGTGCGCGTGTGTGTGTGTGTGTGTGTGTGTGTGTGTGTGTGTGTGTGTGTGTATGGTAACATCACATTCAACTGTGCTCCCCTCCATTCACTGTCCTTCCTCCTCGCGTAGGAATTGGAAGACGGATGAAAAGTCCTTGTTAGCGTAGCCACGGGAGCACATGACTCGGAAGATCTGGTGGGCGAGGGAACCCAGAGGGATGGGTGTCTTAGTATCGGTGGCAGTGTTTTGAGCCAAACCAAGATCCTAGAAACAGAGACAGAGAGGTAAAGTGTCAAGATAGATGGACTAACCTTACAATATATTTTTGTTTATCTAAAGGCTGATATATGTGACATGAATAAAAAGTGTTTATCCCTATTCTATCAGATTTCTTAAGTTTGGTGTGTGTGATAGAACTGCCCGGGCTTATAAATGAGCACACACTGCAAGTGTATTAATAGACACCCAGATGCACTAAATAATACACAGTGGCAGACTGACCCATACAGAAGAGCTAATGCAGTTAAAATGCAGTAAAATTAAGTTGCACACAATAAGTCACAGATGGTGAAGAGGAGAGTGTATCACACAGAGACAAAAGAACAGTTAAAAAGTGAGACAAAGTCAATTACAGGGCTAAGAGGCTGACAAAATAAAGACTAAAAGAAAAGGAAACAAAGTAGTAATGGCTGAAACCTTTAGTCGATCAGCAGAAAATTAAATGGCAACAACTTTGATAAATTATTAATTATTTAGGTAATTTATCCCTGGGGGAAAATGCTAAACATTTGCGGTTTCCAGCTTCTCAAATGTGAGGATTTGCTACTTCTCTCAGTTTTATTTTATTGTGACTCTATTTTGGATTGGATGGACTAAACAAGCTTCGGCTCTGGGAAATCTTATGTGCATTTTTCACACTTTTCTGACATTTTATGGACTAAAGAGAAATAATAATAATAATAATAAATTAAGCAAAAAAAGAATAAAAAAAGAATCATTAAAAAGAGGGACACAAACACAGGGGGCAGGTTGTACCTTGGCCATTAGTGTGGTTCCAAAGCCACCCTGGTAGTTGTTGGCAGAGGGGACTCCCTCCATGACGCCGGGGACTGGATTGTACGTGTCACTGGACCAGCAACGACCTGAGGACATGTTGAGGATTTTTGCCAGCAGCTTGGGATCCAAACCCAGTCTGGGAAAAGGAGGAGAAAACAGAGATCAGTATCTCCCTCAGACATGGTAACAGGGAAATTCATGGGTTGATCATTATTAGCGTAAAACGGTCAAATTGGGTACATAAACCCTGCAACATTCTCTGATTGAGAGCTGAGTATTTCTTTCACACTAGATCTGCTGGTGAAAAGGTTCAATGTGTCGGTCCATGTCTGAAGGATTGTTTACTGCCACACCGACGACTCAGTAGGAGCTGGCGAGATAGGTGAAAACTGCTGGTAGCGATAGAAAAGGAAGAGGAATTATGTTGAAGTAGTAAGAAAATGAGACAAACGGGATGGGAGGGATAAGAGCGCCGATTATGGAACTCATTTTCAAAGAAAAGAGCAAAAAACGAACATGGAAAAAGATGGGTGTGGGGTGGCTGGAGATTGTTGTGACCCTCACTGAACCTTATGCTAGACTGTGCACCATTCCTCAGTGTTAATGGCTGAAGGCTTTGTAATGCTGGCTAATGCAGTATTGATGTTTACCAGCACATCTATCCTTCATCATCCCTATTTCATGAAAAAAGAAAGTGGAGGAGGAGGAGAAGTGGTTAAGCAGCACAGGGGAGCCATAAACCTCGCTGTCACGCATAGAAGTAGGCTCTTCCTTCTGCTGCCCCATTTAGCAACAACCCTCTTCCATAATGCAAGAGGACAAATCTCCAGGCTATGATAAGAAGAATAAGCAAAAAGCAAAAAGACAGACAGAAGCAGCGATTGAAACAAAGTGCCAACCATTACAGAAGAGAGGGTGTAACTATAAAGTCTGTGTCGGTCTGTGCAGTGCAGCTTTTGTATATTAACGGTTTAAAGGCCAGTGTAAAGCGGACCACATCAAGCCCTGGCTGCCTCAGTTCACTGTTACTTACAGGCCTGTAACTCTATTCTGCTCTCAATATGACTATTAAACCATCATAGGTCCTTAAGGCCAGCAGCCTCCCTCCTTCCCTCCCTCCACCTGGCTCTCATTCTGCCATTACTACCACAGTTTTTATTAGCTGTCTACTAACTAATTAAGAATGGGAATTGCGTTTACACTCTCTCCATGTCTCTCCCTCCTCACTTACTGTTTGTCTCTTTTGTGTCCGCACTTGTGTTTTTTTAACAAACTCTTTTGGAAATGTAGGAAAAGTGACTGTGCATGTGTGTGTGTTTGTGTAAACTTGTGTTTTAGCTTGCAATTTTTTAACTGCAGTCTAGCTCATGATGGCTTTTTCAGTTTATGTCTGAGAGCATCCCTTGCCATCCTGCTTCTCTTCTCCTCCGCCTCCTCTTCCCTGCTGACACCTCCCTGTCTGAGGACTCTGGGGGACATATGTTTGACATCGCACACAAACCCCCCATCTTTCCACACACACACACACACACACACACACACACACACACACACACACACACACACACACACACACACCCCCTCCCTGCGTTCTGGGTCAGCAGCTGAAAAGGTTACTGGCTGAGCTACAATAAAGCGCGTCCGAGCGCGCAGATCGTTTGTTATAGCGACCAGAGACGCTGACGGGGAGCTGTTGTCCTCGGTTAACGATAAATCAATGAAGTTCCCCTCCTGCTCCCATCACACACTCAGACACACACAACCACTCGCACACACAGCCGTGGTTATTAGCTGACGCAGTGGTGTTGTTGCTCGCCCGCGGTAATTTGCGTGGAGAAGAGGACATGTCACGCTTTAACAAGATTGACATGGATAAACACACAAAGACACAAACGGTGAAACAAACGTGTTGCTGTGTGATGCCGCTGCACATTAAAGAAATGTGAGAGTGAGAGGGATGGAGATGAAGATAGTAGGGGGGGGGGGTGTTTACGTGCTAGGGAGCTTGAGCAGGTGGAGTTCATTTGCAGCGTTGATATTAACTGTTTCATTGCGATTAGCTTCTCGTCCTCGTCTGATGCCACAGGAGAGGAAGCCCAACCCGTTCCCCATTTATTATTACATTAAAGAGCTAACGAGCACATATACACACATAAGCATTTACTATCCCATTTATAGAGGCCACAAGCGCGTTTATCACCCAACTTTAATCTTCATCGGAACATATGCTCACAATTCATTTAGGGGGGAGAGATGTGTGTCTGTGTTCATGTGTGTTGTGGCAAACCTATTTCTGTCTTTTAAAACAAAGGGTTGTGTCTTGTTACGCCTTTTGATTTGCCTGTTCTCATAAAATGAATCAAGGAGCAAATATGTGTGTTCCTATTTGTGACTGCAGGGCTGCATGCATGAATGAGTGCAGGTACACAGGCAACCAAGGTGAACTGTAAGTTGTAAAAGACTCGTATCCCTTCCTGGGCCAGTCGCCTCTCTTCTCTTCTTCCTCTCCTTTCATCTTCATGTGCATCATTAAAATCTCTGCAGCTTCTCACCCCCCCTCTTCCACTGACTGGTTGGCTGCATGCAGAAATTACGGCAGGCAGAGGAAAAATGAAGGGATTAAAAGAAAAGAATAAAATGAGGAGGTACCGCAGACGGGCAGACTGTGTATGTGGGTTGGGGAGTGTGTGTATGTGTGTGTGCTCATAATTGTCATGCGTGGCCATTCCTTGCACTAAGACAACGTCACGCACTGTTGGAGACGGCCCGAGCTTCCATCTGAGATCAACAAATTAGCTCCACGAACAGTACTGTGAGTCTGCATGTACAGGTAAGGGGAAACACACACACACACACACACACACACACACACACACACACACACACACACACACACACACACACACACACACACACACACACACACACACACACACACACACACACACACACACACACACACACACAGCAATTGAAGAAAGGGCAGCTCTATCAGGCCCAAGTCCAGCATGATAAAATGTTATTGCCGTTTTCCTGTAAATTGGATGTGAGTGTTCAGTCTCCTTTGTGTCGGACTGTGTGTGTGTGTGTGTGTGTGTGTGTGTTTCTGTACACATACGCCTAAGAGAGTGCGCTCTCTGCATAAGAGGCTAGGCTGCAATGCAGCATGGGAGATTTACGGGTGTGGGCTCTCTCTAAACGATGACCGTCTTTGTCAAACCCTATAATGAAGACCCAGAGATTGGCCAGTAAGAAGGGAGGGAAACGGACACACACACACACACACACACACACACACACAATGCTGTTCCTGAATATGGGTCAGGTTTTCATGTAAAAAAGAATTTAAAGTGAAAGTGTGCAATAGTTAGTATTCTTATCATTCTTATACGTTATACTGTAATAATGAGCCCAGTAGATGAGAAGCTGTTGAAGTTTGGTAGAAAAAGCTCTTCAGTGTCTGTGCATGTAAATCTGTTTGTCCAAGTGTGTGTGTGTGCATCAGAGACAGTGTGGCAATGTGTAAATCTGTGTTGCTCCCTTAATGCCTCCATATTTCAGAGGCCTAGTGGGGGGATTTATGTGTGACTGCTCATGCCAATTTTCCTCCTCTGTCTCAGCACAGATAAATCAGCTGCACTAACACAGCTGCACTGTGAGAAGAGCAATTCGAGCACACACACACACACACACACACACACACACACACACACACACACACACACACACACACACACACACACACACACACACACACACACACACACACACACACACACACACACACACACACACACACACACACACACACACAATTTGAGTTGCAAAACCCACAAAAACACATGATACTAACATGGTAAACAGAGGAAACAGTCTATTATTATCTACAAATAAAGTAGATAATAAATTCACGCTTCTAAGGTGAAAAACAAATCTGATGGCTCAGGTAAATTTATTCATTTAAAAGGAATAACTAATGTGTAACCCTTACTTCCTCAACCCAACTTCCAAAAGAGGAAGATTCTGGAGGGAATCTGCACGATTTCACAACTGTCCAGCATTTTGGAATCCCGAGGTGAACCAGCTATTTTAGGTCATATCAAAATGTTTAGGTTTAATTCAGAATACTTCCTATCCCATCATTCTCAGCCTTTGTGCCATGATGAATGATGGGATTTCTAGGCGTTGTTCAGTGACAGGGTTGTGACAGGATACTGGTGAGAGCTCAATCAGCAGATGTAAATCAGAGTCTGTGGCGCCACCCCCTCATCCATCTCTCTCCAACAGAGGCGGCTCTGACTCTGGGCTGGGCTGACCCCTTTGCACTTTCATAAACCACACACACACACACACACACACACACACACACACACACACACACACACACACACACACACACACACACACACACACACACACACACACACACACACACACACACACACACACACACACACACACACACACAAACCTGTATTGAAGTAGTGACTTACTGCCACAGTTACAGCCATATCACTGGTATAGTTATTCCTTTTATAGTGACGGCTATATCTAAGGGCTAGCTCGAAGCCAAATTCAAGTGTGGCTAAAATGTGGAAGCCTCAAACATGCCACCTTAAGGTTCAAGGTGATAGTACTACCTATAAAAGTCTGCTGCTCCACATCCCTCAACAAGAAAAAAGGAACCTACTGAACAGCTGGATTTCAAATGTAGCTACACCTCATTGGGCTCTGCATGTGAACAACATGTTGTGATTACTAGCTCATAGTCAATTTAAGGGCTAAGTTGGCATATGTTTAAGTTAGGTATATTCACTTTTAATAGCCCACACAGGTTTTCCTGTGTTCTTTCTGTTCTGTGCTCTACCACTAACTGTTACACCTACATTAACCTTGCCCATGTAAATCTAGTGTTTCATCCCAGCTTAGCGCAGCTTTGGCTGACAGTACCTGATGCCAAGGTTCATGGTCTCTGCGGTCCCAATCATTCCAATGGCCAGGAGCATGTTGTTGCAGATCTTAGCTGCCTAGAGAAGATAGACCACAAAGCACAAAAGGGACTTTTACTGAATTTATACAACGAGGTTTGCAAGACAACATGTAATACAGAATGTAAATACATTTAAAGGTTTATCAGACATACTGAGTGAATATGCCTAAATAGGGTCTCCAAAGGAAGCTCTTTAACTGGGACATTTTGCATTAACATTCATGGATTAGGTGAGAAGTGATCCGGCGATTTTCCGCACGGTTGTGCGGCGTTGGGAGTGTCACACTTTGTCCAAATTTCCAGATTCCCGGCAAACTAAGATACACAGTTAGACTAAAAACCGACAGCTATTGTTTTAGCTTGTTTGTAAAATTGTAAAATTCGCCATTTGCAGAGTAGAGCTGTGTTTGCGTAAAACAGCGCGGTGGACAAGAGTGGACTGAGCAGACAGAGCAGATTGAAATATCGCTCTCAACATGTTTATGCCGGTCTACACAGGTGAGTGCATTGATAAGTATTGACTTTTTACTCACGAAGGTTTAATTGTAGCTTATTTACAGAAAAGAGACTAGCGTGAGTTCATCTGCCCCAGCGGCCGTTGGTAATCCTCTCTGTATCGTTCCCAGTCAGGTGCTGAGTGTTTTAACGCACACACATCTCGGCTCAGCTCTATGTGTGGAGCTCGGGCATTGCTGTACAGAATCCCGGCATATGAATAGAGATGCAAATACAGGGGTCTGGGTTTTTGCTCTAAATGCTTGAAATGATAAATAACAGAACGCATTTTTTCCTCTTTACATTTTGTGAATTCATGATTATTCTGTGGGCCAGACTAAAAGCTTTGGCGGGCCGGATGCGGCCCGCGGGCCAGCAGTTGACATTGGCTGGTGTAGAGCCTTATGTGGAGCTGAATTTAAAGTCAAAGATCTCTGTACCTGTGGTACATTACCATTAGCCATAGGAAGAGGTGGGTTTAATGGTCTCCTTGAAGATAAAACAGCAGTGTTTCCTCTATGTTGATTTTATTGTGGCGGTGCGCCATGGCAAAATTTCTTCTGCCACGCTATCAGAAATAGGGCAGACGCACAATGGTCGCGGTTGCCTTTTAAATGATCCTGCCGATATAATGCATCCCCCGTTGGCTGCCACTCACATTGCAATTTAACAACAAGTAGAACCATTTAGAGGTTATTGGGCCCATCCAGTTTAACTCCACATACTGTTGTGTTGATGTATTTTATTGTCAAAACGTTCGCTTTCTTCCGAGTCGTCTATTAAACGACCAGCTCCGCCAAAAACGTCACTGCGGGAGATGGCTTTGAAACGCAGACACCAAAATCAAGATAAGACATAAATAACTATGGCTAACATAACAAGAAACATAAACAGGCTAGCTAGCTAACTGTTATCGATCTCACAACGTGACTTTTTGCCCGAAGACAGCATTGTGGAGAGTGAAACGGGAGACTAGAAAAAGGCGCTTAGGTAGTGTGTTGTTAGGATGGCTACAGTAAATCATAGGCTCTTGTTATCTAAAAGATTTTCAATGTAATGGCTCAATATCTAAATGATTTCAATGACAATGTGGATGAGGTCGTTATAATTTGATGGCCTGCAGCTTCAAGCACAATTCGTTTGGATACAAGCGTTACATTTCGGAAGATAGACGGGATTCTGAACAGCGATGGCCGCGCTGCGCACGCGCACACATACACATACACACACACACACACACACACACACACCAGACATGTGTTACAACATGCAGCACATGAACCTGACTGGGAAAGATACCGATACGCTCGTTACTGTAAGTAGGCTACAATAAAACCTAAAAGTAAATACGTATCAATACCCACTCACCTGTCTACAGGCATACACCTGTAGGAAGCGATATATTTCAATCTGATCTGTCTGGGCGCAGTGCACTCTCATCCACCGCGCGTTAACACAAACATAGCTCTACTCTACTCTAAATAGCGAATTTGACAAACAATCTAAAACAAAAGCTGTCGGTTTGTAGTCTAACTGTTTATCTTAGTTTGCCTCAAATCTTGAAATTTGGACAAATTCTTGTAAACTTAACTGCTGACTAAACAAACCAATGTGGCTACTTAATATGCATGTGAATGACGCAATCTTTATGTTCACATCTTCATTCTTGATGATGATGCTGGTTGTATTCTGGCCTTCATGACCCCTGACCCAGGACTAGGTATAAATTAAGTACATTTGCACAATGATATGGTATTAGGGGGTGTTGCTGTTTGGACAGACCAGCCCCCACTGCTAAAAAAAAATTCTAAAGGAAACAATGAAACTCTTTGTTACCTCTGCCAAGAAGTATATGTTTTGGGTTTGGTTTGTCTATTTGTTTGTCTGTCAGCAGGAATACGGATAAACTACTGCCCGATTTTCACGAAACCTGGTGGAAGGGTGTAGCATAAGCCAACAAAGAACCCAATCAACTTTGGAGCAGATCCGAAACACAGGGCAGATCAACTAACTATTTTTCATTTTTGTTAACATTGCAAGATAGGGGGTTTGTGCTGCATTCATGTGTCGTCGGAATAATCAGAAAAATGAGTTCCCCACTGGGAAAGGTCACACTGCATTAACATTGTGAGGTAGGGCATGCCTTGGCGGAGGTCTGCGCTCTCGGAGTGTCCTTCTAGTTTTTTAAGTGATTTAGATGAAGTCAAAATCTATTTCATGTTTTCCACTTTTTAGTAAAATGTCCTTCATTTCTGATTAGATCGTCTGGATGGATGATTATAAAAAACTTAAGTTGTGGTTTTCTTTTAATGAAGGCACTAATTATGGACGTGCATATAAGTAAGTGTATTATATAGTATGTTTTGGTATATACATAATGTGTTTAAGTTACTGAAATGAGTAAAATGTGTATGTGGGTGAAGATGCAGTTTACGGTGCATGTGCTTTGTGTGCTTTGTGTGTGTGTGTGCTGTGTGTGTGTGTGTGTGTGTGTGTGTGTGTGTGTGTGTGTGTGTGTGTGTGTGTGTGTGTGTGTGTGTGTTTGTGTGTGCGCGCGCGCGCACACATACGTGGGTCTATACCTGTCCAGTGCCAACCTGTCCACAGTAGACAGCATTGGCTCCCATGCAGGTGAGCAGCTCCTGTGCAGCGTTGTATTCCTCCTTCACTCCACCTACCATGAAGGTCAGTTTGGCCATACTGGCAGCACCGACACCTAGACACACAACGCATGTTTAAACACAGTGTTGAAGTTGACTTGAGAGGAACACTTGCTGTGCTTGATAGTACACACATTCAACGTATCAATCCCCAGTCTCCAAAATAGTCCAACCCAGACCCATGGACCTGCGATACACTGCAAACTTCATACAAGGTTGAAGACTGAGTTACATTTTTACAAAACTAAAAAGGTGCAGACGAATCATATGGTAATTAGGCAAAAGTAAACAGGTGTATCCAACTAAAATATATGGATTTGCCACACAAAAGAACATAATATATCAACCACTTGACTGTTTCAACACTACCAACTGTGTCTAAAAGGTCAGCTGTGCACTTTTCTGTGATTGTGTGTGTGTGTGTGTGTTAGGGGGGACAGGCGTGTTAAGTAGTGGTGCACCAGAGGGACAGAGGTATCTTTAAAAGCCGATTGTTGCCATCATCCTCTGCACAACCCTCGTGGGAGCCCTTGCCTTTTGTCCTGTCACCCTTACTCTTTCTGACACACACACACACACACACACACACACACACACACACACACACACACACACACACACACACACACACACACACACACACACACACACACACACACACACACACACACACACACACACACACACACACACACACACACCAGCTGTGCCTGAGGCCAGCCTCCCTCATGGGGGTATCAGTGACAGGCGTGAGGGGTAATTAACTTTACACTTTATCATGTTCAATTAGGCGTCCCTCCCCATGCCTGATGGCTTAAGGAGCGTGCCATGTTGTGGGAGGCAACCTCACCCCACCTCACCCACTCTACCGGGTCCTTAATGCAGAAGTAACCCCTTTTCAGAGTGGGTTGGACCCAGCAGGCCTGAGTCTCCTCTGCAATGACAGTGTCCCCTTATAAGCTTTTTTGAATAGCCCCAAACATTAACACAATTAAATCAGGTATACCAATACTGAATTCACACACTCACACTACTAAATATAATGCTGATCTCACACAAAATTCTTAGAAAATTACCTTAGAAAAACAAAATCTGAATATGCTTGCAAAATTAAGGACTTTCTTAGTTCTCTGAAAAAAGGAAAGGAAGCAAAAGAAGGGAAGGGAGAAAGTTAAAATGTCTCTTTAGGGTGTCGTCAGGCTCTAATGAAAGGTCTCTTAATAGTGAAAGCCTAATAATGTCAGTGTTAATAATTAAAAGGGAATTACTAGGGACAAAACAGCTGAAATGACATTATCAGCAGCAGAGGGAGGGAGGGAAGGAGGGAGGGAAGAGAATAAAAGAGAAGAGAAGAGGACTTGCTGTATATTTCCATGACCCATAAACATACATCTCTTTTTCCCTCCCCCTTCTTTAATTGGCTGTTCTGTTGTCAAGTGTATGATGCCACTACACTGTATGTGTGTGTTGTGTGAGTGTCAGTGCTGAGCTGTCAGCAGGTCATTAGGGCCACATAATGAAGTCCAAAACCCACGCTGCGGCAGCTGCCTATGGACCACGGCAAACACACGCTCAACATAAGGCCGCCACACACACCAATCATACACACATATGGTTCAAAGTCCATTAACATGATAGATTTTGCACCTTGTTACTTCATGTTGTCTTTTTTAATCTCATTTATACATCTGACTTAATTTGAATCTAGTTTAGTTTAATATAATTAAAAGTTTTTTGTTCATGTACTGTATAATATACAGAGCTGAAGAAGTCATAGAGCTTTTCTTGACATTGCCATCATTAAAATTAGGACTGAAGGAATGTAGAAATCATAACAACTCAATTAGAGTTTTCTTTAATTAAAAGGTAGTTGTAAAAGTTCAACATGTCATATCACTTCTTATTTCTTACATTTCATTTACTAGTTTTCATCTTCAGGCTGAGCTTCTCTATTTCACAGACACGCACGCACGCACGCACGTACTCACACACACACACACACACACACACACACACAAAGAGCAGTGTGACAACTGTGCTGGTTCATTAGTGGAGATCACTGTTCACGGACAACTAAAGAGGAGATTATTGATATCACAGTCAACATGCTGATCAATATATCTCACTAAGGAGAGAAAGAAGGAGAGGGAGGAAGAAGGTAAAGAGAGCAAGAGAGAGAAAGAGTGAAGAAGAGATGCTAGCAGAGAAGGAAAACGATCTTTCTCTTCCTACCTCCCAGCATCCCCCACAACTCTCCCTCCCTCAAATTAACTAATCACCCATAATAAGCTCTTATGATCTGTAGTGGATTTCTATAGGCAGTGACACCGGGATGATGGAAGATCCTTGTTGGTGGAAGAATAAGACATCATTAGCATAACAATGTGTGTGTGTGTGTGTGTGTGTGTGTGTGTGTGTGTGTTCATATATATATATATATATATATATATATACATATATATATATATATATATATATATATATACATATACATATATATATATATACATATACATATTATTATATACATATTATATATATATATACATATTATATATACATATTATATATATATATATATATTATATATATTATATATAACATATTATATATATATACATATTATATATATATATATACATATTATATATATATATATATATACACATATATACATATATATACATATACATATACATATATATACATATACATATATATATATATATACATATATATATATATATATATATATATATATATATATATATACATATATATATATATGTATATATAGTATAGATATACAGAATATAGCATATATATATATATATATACAGGCAAGTGTAAACTTAGAGCAGTATGTATGTGTGTGTGGGACAATGACCCCCTGGACTGGTCCTGTCAGAGACGGATTAAAGAGGAATCCTAATGAGGCCCACAGCTCTATCCATCCTCCCTCGTGGAGTGGATAGTCTTGACAGAGACGCACACCATAAACGCCCCTGGGGAAGGTGTGTGTGTGTGTGTGTGTGTGTGTGTGTGTGTGTGTGTGTGTGTGTGTGTGTGTGTGTGTGTGTGTGTGTGTGTGTGTGTGTGTGGGGGTGGGGCGCATCTATGATAGAAGATACAGAGAGAGTAAGAAGGGAAACTAGAAAACCTCAAGGGGAGAAGTAATGTAAGAGACACACCAAACACAACAAAAAAAAATAAAAAAAAAAACACATACTGCCACCTCTTTGAGGGAGAAAAAAATATAAAAGACGAAAGTGCCACTCTAATGTCTAGCAAGCGATCCTTTCTTGGGAAATAAATAATTCCCATGGGAAAGAACCACCTCTCCTCAGTCATTTTCTCTCATCCAGCTCCAAGGGACAAGTTTTGGTTGGCAGAGCAGTGGGTGCCCAACTCCTCACCCCCAAATCACCCAATGCAAATATTCTCAGAGCATGCTGAAACTGGCTGGACTGTTAATGAGCCACTCTGTGGCTTTTACTGTGTTGAGTGAAAGGGTTAGGAGAATGAAAGTGGCTCCAACAACATCTATGACATACTGTATGGAGAGGCATTGCACAGTGTGTATATCTGTGTCTGTGAGCATGCATCTGTAGTTGTGTGTGGCCCATGCAACTTCCATTCAATTACAGACACATGTATATCTCCTTCATCTGATCTCCTCTATTAACAAGATTCACGTTAATAAGCAGGCAATCAAGCACTATTAGGACAGATGCTTGACAGCAGGCTTCAACGACAGGAATCAACTGTGAACATTAAGAGAGTGAATCTGGTTGTGTGAAGGCAAAGGAAGATCAGAGAAAACGACTTTGGTTTGGCCTGTTTGTAGTGAACACTCAATTCATTAGCACTTCTTTCATTACACAGAAAAGAATCAACCAAAGCAATTCATGACAGCCTTATAACATTTTAAACTTTGGGCTCTTTGAAGTGGTGTGTGTATGTACAAAGTAAGTGAGAATGTCTGTGTACACATGCATGCAGTATCAGTTTGTGGGTTCCTGTATATGTGTGTGCATCAGGGACAGGTGCAGATCCCAGAGCTTGCCGGCAATAAGACGTCAGTTGGAGCTTCTGAGGCCGTGTCTCGGAGTTACGAGCCGCATCTAAACCAGTAGGCACTTTTTATTGGTGGTGGGTTTAAATTAAACTACATTTGTGAATATGAGGCTACGCAAACATCACACACAGACACACACAAAAAGGGATGTGCCCAGAGTTTGGTAATGAATGACGCATTTGACAACAAGCCACAACCCTGCTTTTTCCCAGTATACAGAAAAACACTTCGAGCAAAAACAACACCTATAATATCATTAGATCTCTTCCATCACCTAATTTCCTAAAATGATGATGATGTAACTGTTTTTACTTCGAGAACACCGGGAGAGATTTAGGGAGACGCCTGATTTCATGTCACACCTTCAAGTGCAAATGTAGTTGGTGTAAACAAACTCTGGCTTTGGCAATATACTACATTGTTTGTTACTAAGTTTTTAACTATATGCACATGTAAAGTTTTGGCTCAACTGACAGTCCTCTTTAATTCAGACTGAAAAAAGCCTTCACACTTAATAGTGTAACAGCCTTGAGTCAATGGGAGTTGACTACTTGCAGTGTAAGCCAGTGGGGGTAGGATGTTTACAGGGCAACAACGCAGCCTCATGTGGTCCACCATTATAATTACACCCCAGGCCAGATCTTTTTCTCAAACAAATTAAAAACCCAAACAGACCCTGTAAAAAACATAGCGGATATCGAGTAAATACGTGAAACGATACGAGGGTGCACGTTAACCAAAATCGCTCACACACATGAACATTTTTCTTTTTAAATCGGCACTTTTAACAGTCTGCCAACTTTGCTAATGCTCCTCTGTAATGTTAAAAACAGACTCTTTATCGGCTCCAGTTAACGAGCACAGAGCCATGAGAACTGACTTCTGCACAGAAGCACTTCATGAGAACCTTGTGTGGAGAAAGTTGGGGTTTTGAAAAGAAAAAAAAGGGAAGAGTTCATTCATTTTAGAGCATTAGTAGTTTCTAGTATATGTTACTACAGCCTTAAGGGTTTAGTTTGCAATGCCTGTCCATTGACCACCAGGCCAGCCCTCATCATCATCATTATCATCATCAGTAACTGCTCTATCCCGTAGGGGAGAGGCAAGAAAAGGTCCACTATCAATCCTTTCTCTGGCCCAATGAGACTCATCTAAGAAAAAGCAAGTTGATAATGATCCACAATTAGGCTGTTAGCAGGCACACAGACAAAGACACACACACACACACACACACACACACACACGGTGCAGAAACTCCTTCATACAGACAGGATGCTAATTCACTTTTAGGTGAGTGACATGTAGTATGACGTTTGACAGAGTTTTGAATGGCTCATATACCATCTTACTATTTGTCCACACACCCACACACACACACACACACACACACCAGATGACATACGGGCAGAGATGTGAGAGCCAGTCCCCAGCTGCTGTGGGTCTACTCCCATCTGGAGCATAGGCTAGAGCCCCCCGTCACCACCCCTCCATCATCACCATCCCTGGTCACTTTACCGCCCTGCACCCTCCCTCCCCCCAATTCCCCCTATGTCACCAGAACCTGTCAGTGAGAGGCTTGTTATGCTAATCTAGTCTTTGGACCACTGACGCTCTCTAGTACTGGTAAGCCATCAACTTGACAGACTGCGACAGCACCACCCCCTGCCCATCCAACCTGATTCCTTAACTTAGTGTCAGAGAATCATCACTAACCTTCACTAAATGGCCTTCAGTGCCTTCTCCTTCTCCTCTGACAACAAACAATACGGTTATTACTAGAGGCGCAACTATTAATTGATTAACCGATTAGTAAATTACAACCAACAATTTGACATTACCTCAGACTAAAAAGGAAATTGTGACAGACCTTTTACACTATTTGTAGACATTTTAATCGTTAGCAGCAGCCCTGCGTTAATACTTGTGATTAAGTTTGTATCGCAAGCCAAAATAAATCAAAATAATCCCTTTGAAAAAATGCTTGCCATAATAATTAATGTCATGGTTTTTCTACAAAAAGTTCAACTACCTTGTAATACACTCTTAATATAACATCTGTTCCTCTCATTGAAAGATCCAGAATCGTTGAATA
The DNA here is from genome assembly GCF_010015445.1 of Perca fluviatilis. NCBI lineage: Eukaryota > Metazoa > Chordata > Actinopteri > Perciformes > Percidae > Perca > Perca fluviatilis. The sequence goes on along the minus strand of NC_053124.1, from coordinate 14,180,473 downwards.
TGCAAATATTGTTGATTTCAATGGACACAAGATGCGTCCTGCATCACTGAAAAGTCCATTCTCAGTGTAATGCGCTGGAGGGTTCACCTTTAGGCCTCCTGCACACTGCCTGCGTGGCGTGAGCGTGGAGTTTCTGTTGCGTGGCGGCTGCGTGGCATTTTCTATGTCTTTGCACACCAGAAATGTGTCTGATGCGGCGCTGCTGCTGCTAGCCTTGTCTGTACACATGTATGTTTCCCATTGATAAAATGCACTCAAGCAGTGGTATACTTCATGTTAAACCTAAATATATACTAATTTGATTACAGTAAAGACAATGTTGGCAGTATTGACGACAAAATAGGCTACAGAATATTTCGTTCTGTATTGACAGGTGCAATATTTGAAAATCGATAATGTTTTTTTTTATTACATTTATATCTGCATTTATGTCAAAACCTAGAGACTTTCAAACATCAAAATGTCATTTATTAAATGTATTTGTATCAAAATGACATAGAAATCTTCTACATATTCTATTTTGCCTGGAAATGCTTCCAACACACTTGCGTGTCGTGTGAAAAATAGGCATCCAATCCAATCCAATCCACCTTTATTTATAAAGCACCTTAAAAACAACACTGTTGATCAAAGTGCTGAACACAGTCTATGACAATAACATACAACAGAGGCAAAACACAAAAATAATAAAACAATCATCAGTCCTATTTCTAGCATGCACGCGTTTTCGGCATAGCTCAAGCCGTGCGTGTCACACAGGCAGTGTGCAAGCTCTAACCTGTTAACATGGGAGCCGACATAAAAAAACGGACACGCCACGCAGCTGACCCGCTCACGCCACGCAGCCAGTGTGCAGGAGGCCTTACACATGACACTTGTGTAAGTCACATACTTCCAAACTAGCTCATATGTCCATGTCTTTTAAGGTGTTATTTAGGGTGAGCACATAGTTCATGCTTTATCTAAGAAATAGTTTGAAGGTGGTAGAAAGAGTCTATATGAGTCAGCAGAGAAGTGGACTGGCAGCGTTGACAGATGAAAAAACCGTTGCCAGCACTGGTCTGAACAAGCTCCTACAGGCTGGAGGATGACGTTCAAACTGTTGGCAAATGACACACTGCAACACTCAGGCTTCAGTTGATGTGGTATGGATATCATTAGAGTGGTGTTGAGACTCAGCCTAAAGAGATAGTTAAATGAGGGTTATAAGACCTTGCAAACAAGCAACATTAGCCCGAGTGCCCATGGTCCCACAACAGCTCCTTCTTGCTTCCATTTGCACCGATAGCTGACTTTCCCAGCGCTGGGAAAAACACAATGAAAGGGTTTTTTTAGGGCCTTTTTTAAGCCATCGTCCGTTAGCAATGTGGCAGCCCACCATGGGCACACAGACACAAACACAGGCATTCTGGGTAATTACTGCTAACGACCCCGCCGCTTGTTAGCCAGACCTCCTATTTTTGCCATCACTGTGCCAACACCCTGGGCCTGTGACATCAGAGCTTGTTTTGTTGTGGGTCAACTTTGCATGCGGACGTTTTTAATGACACCAGACAGTGGTAGAAATGTGTGTTCAAGCAAATGTTAGAATGCCTAACGAACAATTGTCTGTGTCTGTGCAGGAGGGTGTTTGCACAGAGATTTCAACTGTGTGTGTGTGTGTGTGTGTGTGTGTGTGTGTGTGTGTGTGTGTGTGTGTGTGTGTGTGTGTGTGTGTGTGTGTGTACTAGGACACCACATGGGTCATGCAGGGCTAAAGCCAAGACACTGGTCAATGTGCAAGAATGAAAGTCAGCAAGATGCCCATGAGAAGAAAGTGAGTTTTTTTTCATTGCTCTTTTTAAAAAAAGGGTTATGACTCCACTATTTAGATCCCACGGTTGGCTGCCAAACCTCTAGTGACGCACACAACATACACACACACACACATTTCTGTGTAAAATACACCACCTCACACACCACACATACACGAAAGGATTCATTTTATCTCAAGAGAAAAATCTGAATTAAAAACAAGAACAAATGCAGAAACCACAAAAAGAGGAGATCACTGCACGTTAGCGCTTAGGGTATAGTTATCCTCAGTGAACAAAATCAAGTGTAATCAAGTGTATCCAAATATAAGAAATGATCTTAATAAAATCTAATTTTGATCAAATGCTATATTTTCTATTTAGCTTGAGGTTATATTAGGTTTCATTTGTGGACATACAGTAACTAATTATTACGAGTACTTTTCACAGTCACAGTACACACACACACACACACACACACACACACACACACACACACACACACACACACACACACCCACACACACACACACACACACACACACACACACACACACACACACACACACACACACACACACACACACACACACACACACACACACACACACACACACACACACACACACACACACACACACACACACACACACACACACACACACAATGAGGATGACAAAACCCTATTTGGGTAGGGTGCCATCTCCTGGTTGGAACAGAGCATGTAACCTCATATCCCACCCTGAGTTGTGGAAAGTGAGGCTGGGGGTTTACAGGTCACAGTGGCCACATGCTGAAACCCTCTTCATAACCTGTGTGTCTCCAGTCTATGGCCTCCACAGGTTTAGCCAGGCTTACCAGGGTCATACCATCACCAGCAACTACCAATCCCTATAGCTCAAAGTGGGGCTGAATGTCCGAGTGTGTGTGTTTAAGGGCAGCAACTAACCATTTCTTTTCTTATCAATCAATCAAATTTTTTAGATTCATTGTTTTTTCTATAAAATGTCAGGAAATTAATTATTGACATCTCTAAATAACTGGTTTTGTCAGACCAACAGTCCAAACCCCAAAGATTTGCCATTTCCAATAATATAAAACAGAGAAAATCCTTACATTTCAGAGGCTGGAGCTAGTAAATGTTTGGTATTTTTGCTTCATAAATGACTTACATTAATTATCATAATATAACAGATTCTCAAAATTGCCTTTTCTACTGAAATGTTTCTGCTTTTGTGCACTAAACTTGCTGTACGCCCTTACGGATATGACTTATGGATGTCTCGTGACGACACTGGGTGGGCGTGTACATGCAGCATGTGTGCATGTGTGTGACAAAAGAGTGTCTGCAGAGCTAGCTGCAGAGGCAGCAGGTAAATCATTGCTCATCTCAGGCTAGTAAAAAAGGTTTAGTTAAGTGACAGGAGAGGAAGAACCTTCACAGAGGACTACACACACAAACTGTGCACTGTCTGTAGTATGTAAACAGTGTCTGTGTTAACTGGGAGGGTAACAGGCTCAAGGCTCTGATCTCGCTGACTGCAGACGCCAGCTGGTAAACATGCCAGTGTGGGCCAAGTCTGTGTTTGTATGGCCGATGGCGGGGGCAAGAGTGTGCATTGTGCATGAATTAAAGATTGTGCAATAAAAAACAAACAAGAGTTTAATCAGAGACAGTAGTCAGATTTGCTGGAGTGTTAGGATGTAGCATACTTTAACTGCATACCTGAATTAAAATAATCGTGTGTGTGTGTGTGTGTGTGTGTGTGTGTGTGTGTGTGTGTGTGTGTGTGTGTGTGTGTGTGTGTGTGTGTGTGTGTGTGTGAGAGAGAGAAAGAGAGGGAGATGGAAAGTTTTACTGCAATGTGTCTCCTTCATGTCTTATCTCCCTCCTCTCCTCTCCTGCACTCCATGTGAGGGAAGATTCTCTCCTCTTTATGACTCTTTATCTGACATGAAAGGCACTAACATGGGATACCCGCCATTACGGCTCCATCAACATGAAAAGCTCTGACACGGGATTCTCCACTGCTGCTCAGCCCATTAAGGACGACTGGTGATCCTGTGCTCTGTCAAGCAGCCGTCAAAAGCAGACAGCACCACATAATGAGGACTTAAAACCTTAACCTTGCCTTCAAGACCCTGGTCAAAAGCAGCAATAAAACCTCAAGAGGGCACCTACTGGCTGGCCTGCTCAGTAATTACAACCCATGTCCTAGCACTAACCCAAAAGGTCCCATAGTTTAGATATACAAAAGAGTGTAAGATGTAATCAGAAGTAAGGCTGAGGGGTCAGAAGCCTAACACTATGATTGGTATTCTCAAATGAACAAACTAGCAGTTTGATTCTGCTTGGGATACTGCCACCTACACCTATACTGACAATCCCTTTATATAATGTCTGACCAGTGATAATGGTCTTGAAGACAGAAATTAAGCCTGCGATACCTTCAGACGTAGCTTGCATTAGCAAAGCGATCAAATTACAATGCTCAAGTTACACAGAAGCACAAAATCAATTCAAAAAATGAACTCAGTAGAGTTCAGATCTCCGTGTGTCTTCCTCTCCCCATCCAAACAAATAAAGAGTTGAATCTCACTTAATTGTCCCTCCCGTTAGAGCCCAGCGCGGACTGTTTTCTTAATCCCGCAAACATTCTGATCTTGCATAGATGTCCGTTTTTGACAAAGGCCAAAATGTGGCCTGCAAAAGACTAGGAACTGTAAGGCTTGTTTTTAGCCTAGCGGATTGCCAGAAATGCCTTTTGCTTTGTCACTGAAGCAGTTGTTGATCACTTGCGGCCCCAACCGGCCGGTTAAGAGGAGTGAGGAGAATACATCCATGGTAAGGAGGCAGCAAATCAATGACAGTATAAAACACTCAATAAGATAGTTTTTTTGAAGATGTTGTGAATCACTGCAACCACGAGAAGTCCTTGATCATACACACATACATGTGCACAAGAAATATTAGGCGGATGGGTTCAGGACTAAGAGAAATTAGCAGCAGACAGATAGAGAGATACACAAACACATACACGACCAAACGCATGATCGGCTTACGCCTGGAAGAAGACAAATATGCAGGGATGGACTTTGCAGATGTAAAGTGTTTGAAAACAAGAACAGCAAATCAAAAAGGTTCACAAGCTTACTAATTTGTTGAGTGACACATTACCTCCTGAGACCGGAGCATCCATGAACACTGCACCCATCTTCTCTGCAGCGACTGCCATCTCTCTTGAAACAGCAGGGTCGATGGTGGAGGAGTCAATCAACAGTGTTCCCTTCTTCACCTTTCTGAAGAGGCAAGACAAAAATCATTAACATTTCATATACAGTGCATAACATAAGTTGTGTCTGGCCAAGCCTTTCTTTCTGTTTGTATATTAAACACACTGCAGATGGGCGGTTTCTTTGTTATAGTTTTTAAAAAGGTGCATGAATGTCACAAACAGAGCCTGTGATATTAGGTTTGCTTACTTGAGAATGCCATTTGGGCCTGTGTATACTTCAATGACGTTGGGACTGGAGGGTAGCATTGTGAGGATGCGGTCTGCTTTCTCCGCCACCTCTGCTGGAGAGTCTACTACCTGAATATTGGAGTCATCATTGCACAATATCATCATATCATAAACACAAAATAAACCTCTTCATGAACAAATGGGATGTAATTTAGCTCTGATTTATGACAACCTGTTGGCTCAGAAGCATATATTCATCTAGTAGCTGTTGTTCTAAAGAAACTGCAGTGAATTTCAATGAATGGGTGGTAAAAGCTTGCAAATACCCGTCAATATGCAGTTCTTGGCCGACTCGGCCTGACAAATGTTGTGAATTTTTTTAGGTTACATATTTATTGCTTTCTATTAAATGTTCACATGTCCATATGTGATGTGTGAGTGTTACCTGGGCACCAATATCCTGCAGCTCCTTGCAAGACTCAGGGAAGACATCAGTGGCAATAACGGGATAACCGTTTTTTAACAGGTTTTTGGCCATGGGACTGCCCATGTTTCCCAGACCAACAAACCCCACTGGTGTTTTTGAGGCCATTGATCGCGATGAAACTGAGGGAGGATCACGAAGATGCCATTAGAGGTGTGAGAAAAAAATGTGAGACTTGTTGTTTAGGTGAAGTCCAGAGCAATACAAACACATTACAATCCTCAATATCTTGACCAACAGTTCAGAGAGGCTGCCCACAGTAGTCACTTGTATCTAACATAATTTTTACTTGTGATAGTGCAGTTGATTAGTTTGATTCTCCTTACCGAATAAAGGCAATGCAAGTTTATTTGTATATCTCCATTAAAACACAGAGGGAATTCAAAGTGCTTTTAAATGACTGAAAAAAACGGTCTATCCTTGAATTTTCCAAAAGGAAATGTTCTAATTAGAATCAATAACAACAGAGCAAATCTTTCTGCTGTATCTTAAGACCAGCTTTTGGGCAGTCTGGCCAGGCTATTAAACACTGCTGGCTCAGCCAAGGTCCAGCCAGGTTAACAGATACTAAAGGGAGTGGAAACTCTGGCAGTGAACCAACCAGACTACAACCACAGGATTAGGCCTGGATAGTGTAGCCCAAACATAAATTAATTTGTCTGTTTCTGCTTTACAGTTCTTATTCAGTCCATTACAGTATACTTGGCTACTATCTAGTTTATCCATTTATTATCCATCTATAAAAATATCTATTTATTTTACTATAATACTACTACTAATAATAACCCATTTAAAGTGGTTGCTAGCATGACTTTACAATGGACTTTGAAACTGGCTATACATGACTGGGGACCATGTCTGCTTTGTGAAGGCAGTACCAGGGGGGAAGGGAAAGCACTGTATTTGGGCCTTTAGAGGAAGGTCCTTTGCAGAAATTATTCCTGTAGCCAAATTTAGTACATTTTATACAGTAATAAGTACGTTAGCAACACCTAAAGCAGACTAACATAATCAGAACCCAATGCAGATCTTACCTATCTAGAAGTCTATTAAGATATCACTGCATGTTAAAATTCGCTGTTACTGGCCATGGCTTCACATTTCATTATGCTCATTCCATTACGCACATTGTCTTAACATACTCTAGACTGAACACCGAACAGCAGGTGACCAACTCAGACATTGTGCCCGGACAGTCTCGCTTAACTAGCACGAGCAGTAAGTATTCATGTTTTTTTCAGATGGCTAACAAGCTAGCTAACAGGCTGGAGCAGAGCATGCTCCGCTTGCCTTTTCCTATCAACACACGGGGGGAAAATGGCACAAGGAAACAGACAACATAAGCGAATACGTTACCGAATGCAAAGTCGACATGCTTATTCCACCTTAACAATACATTTCGCGACCCTCTAAACAACGCAGCCATGCTTCTTTCCCCTTGACCTCAGCGTACAGTGACAGCTGTCAAGCCAGGAAAGCCCAACTGAACTGTTATGATTGACTGTGAATTCCGCCAATCGCCGCACTCGATAAGTTTCCGCAGCCAATGGGAACGAGGCAAAGGCGGGATATCCTGTACTTTTACCCTTTAGCCGCTTCTCTGAGTACAAATCAATAGATTTAACAATTAATCAATTAGCTGTGCAATATATCTTTTGCTTTGCAATGAATGGTACATAGTTAGTACACACAGTACATAAGACTGCAAATGATCTCTTATATTGAGATAAGATAACTCTTTATTAGTCCCACAACAGGGAAATTTGCAGCAGAGGCATCAGAATGCACGATATAATAATACAAATGTAAACAGTAAAAAACAGTTAACAGTAAAGGCAAAATATAATAAGTAAACATACTAAAGAGTTTAATACACAGTATTCACAGTGCACTGATAAAATATTGATAATGATATTGCAAAGATAAGTAATACATTAGTGTCAGTTTTGTCTTCTTGTGTTTGGAGCAGTGTTGATTATTTATTAAGTGTGGTATTATATATATTCCTGTTTCCTGATGTATTGTTGTGTATGTCAGAAGGGATAATATGAAGCAAGGGAAGAGAATTGGTAATTGATATTTGAGTTCTCTCCAGACGAGACGTCTGCTCCCCCTCCGCATCCTCAGCATCATTGGTACTCCTCAGCATCCCGGAAGTTCAGCATCATTTGCTCTTTCAGGAAGAGACGCATCATCGTCAGAGCTTTGTCAACAACGGGGACAGTGGCTAAAACATCGGCCTGCCCGGCAGAAACCCCCTCTTTTTTTGCAAGTGGAATTCATATGAAAAGGGTACTCTTTCATTTTCAAGCTAAATGAATGCCTGTAATGTTCGTGTCATGTGTCAGCAAGCTAACGTTAGCTGACCGACGAGGAGAATGTTTAGCTAGCGAGTGACTTGACACGACATGGCCTGTTCACAAGCTCATGTTAGCTGCCTAGCCACCGAAAATAAGATGATCCTCTGACTAACCGAGGTTATTCTCTATGGCATAGCTGTAACGTTACATGAGCTTTTTCGAGACAAATTGACTAGGTGTTGGTCACCGTGGCTCACCATACATACGATGGTATGTTAGCTGGTTAGCAGAATTGAGAATCGGTTATGACTTAATCACTTTCACATTCATATCTTCGTCAGAATTTGGGTTTAATGGAAATGTAGGGGCAGGAGGGTTTTTAGCTGTTTTAGCTTTATTCTCATCAAGGAAAAGATGAATTGCTGAAGCGGTAGCATCACTTGCAAATAGCTACACATTCACACCTGTTCTTCCTCTACTCTTGACAACAACTAAAGGCTCAGTTTGAACAGTTACGAGTCGACTGCCTTGCTGTAAAGTAATTAGTCAGAGTAGTGTCTTGGTAGATGGGTATACTGTGGCTTCCAACTCCCTTAACTACATCAGCTAGGTATTTAGTTTGGTGAAAGTAACCTTTAATTAAAGGGGAGTTCTAATTTAGTGTTGTATTTTTTTTATAATATATATATATATTTTAGAATGGTCAAATTGATGCTGTAGAGATATCTTGACTTTTAGTAATGTGTCAGGCTCCAAACACTGGATACTATATGTCCTATAATGCAATTTGCATTACACTGCAGGGCTCTACATTGCAAGTATTTCACTCGCACTGTAGAGCCCTGTACCACCACTGGCTGGTTAAAGCCCAGGGATTTGACTCACCATGCCCATCTTTGACCTGAAAAAGCTCCTCCAAAGCCACAGACGACACATTATACCACTGTTTTTAGACCTTAGTAGTTCTTTCTTGCTATGACTACTCAATTGGCTTTGAAAAGTAAAATCATGGAATTCCCATGTAAGTACAATTGTACAATAAGTACAATACCACAATATATAAATACAAAAAGTTGAATAAAATCGGTTGCTTGGGTGGCAGCACTAAAGGCAAGTTATGAAACAAAAGTTTATTTGTGTAATTATGGATTTGGCTACATTAAATACATTGTTTTTCTCTTGGCTGCAGGTTTTTCTTCTGCAAGATGCACACTGAGGCCCAGTGGTTATTTTAAGTTGAGTCAGTTTTATTTAAATGGCACAAAAAGCGCAAAGTTGCCTCAGAGGGCTTTAAATCTGTAGAGCACGTTCCACCCTCTATCCCTAGACCCTTTTTTTTAGATCGTAATATGGTAAATACCTTCACTTCATTTGTCTTTTTGTGGTGTGTGCAACTGAAAGAAAGCCTTATACCTTTCCTCCACTCTACTGTGTGTGATGCTCATCTTCTCTGTCCTCTGCTCTTTTGTCTTACAGACAAATGAAGTGACCAACAGGATACAATGTCATCGTTCCAGGTGGTGGACTCATCGCCGGGCAGCAGCGTCAGCATCATGGAAACGTCCAACTTTGCCCATGTGATCTTTCAGAACGTGGGGAAGAGTTTCCTGCCCCAGGCGCCCCTGGAGTGTTGCTACACCCTGACCCCTTACATCACTCCCCACCCCAAAGACTGGGTGGGCATCTTCAAGGTACATCACACACACCACAGCAGCTTTTACTCTCACCATGCTTCAAAGACATCCTCAAACAAAATCAATTAAGGCCTTTTATTAATCTGAATGATTTATGTTACAAAGAGATATTTAGATGGAACTATTCCCAGCCCATTACATACGTGTTTGTTCAATGGATTATGTGCTACGGTTGTATTAATTGGCCATAGGTTTGCAGTTGGTACATTAACACATACAGTACATCCGCCTTGACACTAATGGTTCACCTCTTCACTGCATGCCTAAAACCTCACCACAAGCTTTGGTGTGGTTGTTCTGCATGCGGAAAGAGGAAGAGTGTACACGGTGGGCTGGTTGCAGTAGGTCTCGCTGGGGGAGCAAACATTTGGTGCTCTTTATGAACCACTCTGATTCTTATTAGGACCTCTTTCCCCCACACTTCACTTGTTCGCTCCCCTCTGTCTTTCCATCAGTCTTTTCTCTGCTTCCTGCTAACCAACCACCCCCTCTGCCCTTTTATCAAGGCCATCAAATCTCACACGTAATTAACAGGAAATGTGAACTAGGAAACTTAATGTCTCGTAAAGTCAAAAGACAAACATTTTATTGTTGTTTAAGAACTGACTTCAAATCTACCAGCTCAATTAAAAAGGAATAAAGACGCTGTGTTTATATGGAAAAAAAAAGTCAATTGGAAAATGTAATTGTTGTAATCTGTGCTAATGAAACCTGTTTGATGGTGCTTCATGTCAGAGAACAAGCAGACCGCGCTTCTTTAATCCTTTTGATGTACATGTCTTTTTGTGTATTCATAGAGAAATGTATCTATTTAATTCTGGCAAAATCTGTGTGGCTGTGTGTGTGTGTGTGTGTGTGTGTGTGTGTATATATATATATATATATATATGAATATATTATTAGTGATATAACAAACCATTCAACTTGTAATCATTTGTTTTGTTTTTGTCAGTGGGGCATGTAACAAGAAGTCTGTGTGCTTTTACAAATAACACTTTGATTATAATAGAAAATTAACTCATGCCACAGAGTACTAAAACATGTTATGTTTTGGCTTGAAGTTTGTTAGTGTGTTTGGGAACTCTAATGTAAAAATCAACCGGTTTGGGGGATTTAAAAAAAAATGATTGATTTGATTTTTTGCATGACATTGTGGCATGTGGTCTTTTTTGTGGCATGTGGTCTTTTTGCCTCCCAGAGGTGATACCTTTGTGCAGAGATGACTCAGGGAGACAGCGTTTTCTCCCTCTTACCTTTCATATCTGTAGGCGTTACCTGTTTCAGACCGAGAGCGACTGAGCAATTAAGCTGACTTGCTGTGAGGATGACTCAGACTGCACTGACAGGCAATGTTCATTTGAGTTGTGCACAGACACCCCCTAGTGGCTGTAACTGTTAATAGTACAATAATAAGGATCCTTGTGTAACAAACTTGCTCCTATGTGGTGGTGCACTCAAACAGTACTCACACGCAGTGTGTATAGTAAACATCAACTGTGTACACTCTAATCAAAGCTTTTTCTTTTTGGTTTTTCACCATAATACTACTTGTTCCACACATGATAAATTGAACATATTTGTTTTCCAGTGAAAGCTTGGTTTAGTTTAGGTTGAGTTTAATATTTCAAACCCGCATGCACACTCATACACAGCTTCCTAAAAAAAGCCCTGTGGAGGTTTTTGGTTGTGGCATGTTTGTTGGGTCGGCCGGGAGAAACCCGTTGTGTGAGTGTATAATTAAAGTGTCATCGTGCTGTTCCCTCACACCTTGGCTGAATGATTGATAGCTGCTTTGCCTATGATTATTTTATAACATCACTCCTGTGTTGGAATGCCTCACCATACCTAACTAAATGTCAGTCAACTTCACTCTGCAATTAGCAAAATTATTTATGTCCGTTCTCTTAAGCAAACACGTGAGCACACAAGCAAACTTGGCAGGTGTCCCATCACAGCCTAGCCTCTCACTGAGATACCTTTGGATGTGGAAAGAATGTTCTTGGCCCAAATCTCCACACTGGCAATTACCATTTGTTTGGAATAACATTATACTGAGTGTAATGGGTTGATAAGCGCCACACTGCAATTATTTTTCATTCAACAGCATTATCTAACCTGAAATTTTGACAAATGTTTTGAGTAGCTCAGTTGATTTACTGTTGACAGTTTGAGCGTCACAATGCTTTGTCAGGTATTGGCCAATTTGTTGTTGTTTTTTCTGGATTTTTTTTTTTTTTTACTTAAATAAATTGATTGACTGTTGTTTATTCAAGTATTAAACTGCAGAAATGTTTTTTTTATGTGAACATGGTAAAACTTTACTGGCATGTTATTATTTAATCTTTGAAAGTCATTTGGCATTTAAATGAAACAAAAGCAAGTAATCCCTCCCAGTGTTCTGTGCATCCTATAATTTCCAGTATACCGTTGTCAACCAACAGCCTAACCTGTAATAAATGATTGTGATATGGCAGCTGAGAAACTTTCTCTTGTCCCATCGAGCCACAGGGGGTTGAGTTATCCACAGCTGAAGTGCAGTTATGTAATGTCACAAACACGTATCGCACATGTGAGTTGAAATGAGGTGTGTGTGTGTGTGTGTGTGTGTGTGTGTGTGTGTGTGTGTGTGTGTGTGTGTGTGTGTGTGTGTGTGTGTGTGTGTGTGTGTGTGTGTGTGTGTGTGTGTGTGTGTGTCCGTGAGCGGGCCAGACAGGGAGATTGTGTGGTTGCGTGCGACAGATTTACGACGCAGGACCTGAGTTATGATGTTCACAATTCCCTTTCATCATCTGTCACCTAACAACACATGAAATCCATGGAATTACATCTCCCTTGCCGTTTTGTGTAAAGTTTTCACCTTTTCTTCCCTCGTTCTTATCTCTCCCCCCCCTTCTAATTTCCACGTGGGCTGTTCTCTCTCACGAGTCTGCGCATGTGTGTGTACACACACGCAAAGCTACATACACCCCTGCCTTCCCACCCCATTCTCACACCTTCACTGGGAAGGAACTGAGGGGAAGGAGAGAGGAGGAGGTGTGTAGAGGAATAAGGGGGCATGGTTTTAAATGTTTCCATTCTTGCCTTAAACACTGTGTGTAATCCTACAGATTTCTTCATTCAGTGTGTTTTTTAAAGTCTAATGATTTGTGAAGAACATTTCTGAAATTTGTGATTTTTTTTTTTTCCCCCCGAACATAGTACATATTTGTAGTAGTACAGTAATAGTACATATTAATGTCCAGTAGGGATATCTTTTATGTTGTGGATCACTATTTTTGGTGCTATTTTCGTCCTTAGGTGGGTTGGAGCACAGCCAGAGATTACTACACCTTCCTTTGGTCTCCTATGCCTGAAGACTACGAACCAGGAAGTACTGTGCACAGGGCTGTCGTGTTTCAAGGTACACACACACACACATACACTATGTAAACCACTATACAGACCTAGGATATTCCAAAGTAACTCCTCCATTTTACGGCGTATATAAAAACCAGCACTTTTATTTAATAAGGGAACACAACCGCAAACGGCGGCCTGGGACCTGAGAACCTCTCAAACCACATACACACACACACACACACACACACAGGTTGAGGGCCTGCAAACTGGTTTTACTGGGCCTGGAACGGTCAGATATTACATAGTGAAAATATGAGAGTGTGCTGTGGTGTGTCAGTAGTCAGTAAAATTGGTTGGCTGCCGGATGTTCTGTACTTACTCCTCTGTCCCAGAGAACCAGGCCTAACGTGTGAATGCTGTGCTCCAGTGTAGCTAAAAGCTGCTTGAAATATAAGCATATTTAAATGATGGAAATATTGAATGTTTTTAGAAAAATGTACTCTTCCTGCTGTGCTGTGTGAAAGTGGCATCGCTCGCTTGTTTTTTATGCATTGTAGTATCTTTTCATTTTGAAGCAGAACAGTTGTACATATTGTCGAAATGTTTTGGCCAGGCCTACTTCGTGATTAAATGAAATAAGTGCTATGTGATTAAATGAATGTGAACTCAAATGAAAAACAAAAAAGGGAACGCAAACTCTTATCTCTTTGTAGGTTATTATGTTCCTAAATCTGATGGAGAGTTCTACCAGTTTTGTTATGTCACACATGTTGGTGACATTAGAGGAGCCAGTACCCCCTTCCAGTTCAGGTCAGCCACACCCACAGACGAGCTTCTGACTGTTACCGAGGACGACAGCAACTCGGACATACTGGTCGTCACCACCAAGACTGGCCTTCTGGAGGTATGCTACGCTAGATGAAGATATTCATATTTTCCACTTGTTTCTGGGTCTTGACCCCACCCATTAAAGGGTCCTACAGAAGGGCACTAGATCCCTACCAGATCCTGAGGTTCTGTTCTGTACCTGAATGTGACCTCTGACCTCACTGAGTAGAGTAAAATCGCTCTTTTGGCATTAATAAACTACTACATGCTTGTCCTTCAAGACACCAATAGATACATCACACAATATATTATACAACACAAATTTAACCTTATCTAAAACTCAATTCTCAATTCAAATTCAAAAAAATATGCATCTTACTACATTTTTCTGTCCCAAGACTGCCATTAACAGGACAAAACTAAGTGACTCGAACACCAAAATCTTCACAAAGCAAGTACCGTTCTCGCCTTCTTTCTATTTACCCTTAACTTACCTTCTGCCTGGCAGCATGTGGAGGAGGCGCAGCAGGAGCGCAGGGAGCTGCTGAAGGCCATGCGTCTCCTCCAGGAGGAGAAACAGCAGCTGCAGGAGGAGCAGAAACGACTGGCCAGGGAGAGGGAGCAAGAGAGGGAGACGTGCTGCCTGCTGCGGACACACAACCAGGTTAGAGTGGTGGCAGGGAGTTGTGCTTCTTTTGCACACAACGCACATTAGTATAGATATAGCAGATATAGTTTCTGAATGCATGTATACAATCAAATAAAGATTTAATATTACTAATCAAAAGTTATTTGTGCAACATTGAGATGAACAACTGTAGCCTGTTCTTTTACACTTTTATTTTTATTTTATTTTAAACTTTGCCACCTCTGAGAGGCTCCACTTCTCATCCAAATCACAACGCCACAGTCGCAGATGCTGTTGCTTTCATTTTTAGATGATTTATTTTGTCTTTTAACAAACCAAAAACATGGCAACATTTCTGAGTCTAAGGTGAGGTCAAAGATTGCGCCGATGCCCCATTTTACACACAATCCTACACGCTTGCTCAAGTAAACCCCCTCCTTATACCACCGGTGATCATTATCATCTAGTTAACCTTTATAGTTGTTGATTTAGGAGTCAAAAGAAAAAAATAGATTCTTTCAATAATTCAGCAAATTGGGAACCAATATAGTTGTATATACTTTTTTTCATACTTGAAGTAAGGTTCAGTGGGTTTGCGCGTGTGTATATGTATATACTGTAAATGTGTGCATAGACGGATGGTCTCTCTTTGCACACACGTGTGGAGACGGTTCCTCACCAGTGATCACAGCTCAAATTTATGAATAATCTCTGTCCATGTTTGAGAGACACACTGTGTGTGTGTGTGTGTGTGTGTGTGTGTGTGTGTGTGTGTGTGTGTGTGTGTGTGTGTGTGTGTGTGTGTGTGTGTGTGTGTGTGTGTGTGTGTGTGTGTGTGTGTGTGCTTGATGTGTGTGTGTGTGTGTGTGTGTGTGTGTGTGGGGGGTATTCGTGTGTATATTTGTGTGCTTGTGTGTGTGTGTGTGTGTGTGTGTGTGTGTGTGTGTGTGTGTGTGGGGGGTATTCGTGTGTATATTTGTGTGCTTGAGTGTGTGTGTGGGTATTCGTGTGTATATGTGTGTGCTTGTGTGTGTGTATTTATGTGCTTGTGTGTGTGTATTTGTGTGCTTGAGTGTGTGTGTATTTGTGTGTGTGTGTGTGTTTGTGCACACCAGTCTTTCTCTCCCTCTTTAACGACCTGACTCAGTGGGCCAGAACGGAATTGGGTCGCAGTTTTCTTGGGCATCTGGCGTCAGGGACGATGCCATCGCAACCACAGAGTGAACAAACATGACGTCAAACACACACACACACACGCTCATACGCATGCAAAAACTGCCCCCCCCCACTTCACTCTCACACTCACATTCAGGTTGCACACCACAGGGCCCCTCTAATGTGCATTCACACATGCACACACAAACACACTCATTATGCCACCCGCTTGCAAACCCTTTTAGTCTGTGTGTGGAATGAGAGGAGGGTAGTCCGCAAAACCGCCTGCCTGAAAAAAGAGCCCTGCCCAGCCTCAGGGACAAACACCACTCAGTCACGCGATTCAGTGGCCACTGTTTTCTCACTGTCTATTTTCTTTCTGTCTGTCTGTCTTTTTGTCTGTCTTCCTGTCTGTCTCTGTCTTTGTCTTTCCCAATTTTCAGTGTTTATTTTATTTTGGAGTTGATTTATTGAAGTTATTTTGCTAAAGCAAGGGGACGAAAAATACAGTACATTTGGGAACATTATTCATAATTCAACAAAAACCTTTTTTGAAAGTTAACTTCTACCTCAATTCCATCTCCTTTTTACTTCATTCCTTCCCCATTCACTCACTCACCAGAATGAGTCAGATTTCAGATGTTTGTATTTTATAAGTTGCTCATATGATAAGCAATATATCTTGGCACACACGCCTAAAAACAGTCAACTCAAGTAAACTCAATGAAAGCAGAGAGAGGGGTGGCAAAAGGAGGGAGAAGTGAAACTCTGAAACTTGCCAAAAGATTTGGGAGTTTGAATCTAGTCTCATATCGCCCCCTAGTGCAGCTCTCCGGTCTAGGCTCTGAGTTAGAGCAGGCTGCTTTGAGTTAGTCCGCTGCTCTTTTTACGAAGGACAAAATCGCCATAAATTACGTGGTAATACACACACACTCTGTTATTACCATGCTGCTTTTCGTTCAACAGGCATGTCCATCTGTAGATATACGAGTTGTGTGAGTAGGTGTGTGTCTCTTTTTTAGAGCATTTACAGTAGGTGTGTTAGCTCATACCAGGCTGATGAAAATATACTGAGTTTAACATGAAAACATAAGTACATATTTTGTGGCTGCTAATTTTACGAGTACACTTTTTATAAGGTCTTTATGCACTGCTGAAGTGCTTCTCAAACGCCAGCCGTAAAAATCATACAGTAATCTGCGCAGAGCCAAGCCCAGAGGGAGACGGGCCTGAGTATGCATTGGTGTGTGCATGTTCACTCTGTCCTTTTTGAATGATGGCTGTACTATCTGCCTGTCTCCATATGTCCTTGAATGTGCAGCTGTGTGTGTGTGTGTGTGTGTGTGTGTGTGTGTGTGTGTGTGTGTGTTGTGTGTGTGTGTGTGTGTGTGTGTGTGTGTGTGTGTGTGTTTGTGTGCGTGTGACTGAGTATGTATGTGTGTGTGTGTGTGTGTGTGTGTGTGTGTGTGTGTGTGTGTGTGTGTGTGAACGCGACAAATTGAAAGGAGGGTGTGTGCAGAGGAATGTTGTTCTGTCACAACCAATATTGGCTGTGGATGATTTACCGTCCTTTACTGCTGATTAGCAGCAAGTTCAAACAAGGCATTTCCTCGGCGGTCACACCACACAGAGAAAAAAGCCCTTACATATGATCTGTTGTGCTCCACCAGCCAATTGTTTTAACGAATTCATTGATACTAGCAAGCATTTTTTTTCAATAACCTCAGACACTGAGTGGGTGTTCTGCATCCATCGAAAGGCTGATATCAGTCATGATGTTATTTATGTATGGTGATTTGTGATTGATAAGATAAGACTGATCCCCAGGGGAGAAATCCACATGTCACAGCTGCACTTGAAGCAGGCTAGAGAGGTAGGGAACAGAAAAAGAAGTATTTAAAAAGAAAGGAAAAAAAAGAAAATCTGATTGATACAAGATTTAAAAGCTACATTATATGAATTACAATACTTTAGAACATAGACATGATTTAGGATTTTTTTTGCAAATATTTGAAAATGATATATTAGTGCAAATCTAAAACATTTTAGACAAAAACTGAACATTCATTTTTTTTTGTAAAGTAGTAGACTACTTTAGTTGTAGGTGTACCTAAAAAAAAAAGTGCCAACGGAGTGTAGATACAAATGATAAATGATATGCAACATATAATAGATCCTGTATATGCAACATGACTGTCGTACGTCACATGAAATAGTACCATCTGTGATTAATCAGAAGTGTTGCATAAGTTCCTGACTTTGTTTAGCATTAATTCTCCTCCGCCTAGTTCAGCCTGCTGATTCAGCTGCTGTGATTGGCTGTAGCGGCTGTCACTGTGATCCACAGCGGCTTCTCTGTCCCGCAGGAGCTGCTGCGCTCGTCGCAGGGCCTGTCAGAAGAGAGGGAGGATGTGAGGAGGAGGCTGACAGAGGCCATGGACCGCGTCCGCCAGCTGGAGGAGGACCTGCTGGGAGTCACCCAGAGAGGCCTGCAAAAGGAGACGGAGCTCGATTGGTGAGTGGAGAACGCTCACACATGACCATCAATCATCCAATCTCATCCATTTCTGTGAGGACGTGACTGTTTCAATAACTGTGTTTGAAGAGGATTTCTTGCCTGTCTTCTGCTTCCTCAACATCTTCATCATTCCAGTCGTCACACATTGTGTGCACAAAAATAATGCAAGGCACAAAACACAGCCTCAAAAAAGGTTTTCCTCAACCCCTTTAAAACTGGCATCCAGTAGGCCGTGGTTAGTAGTTTGAGAACCTACACACACATTATACCATTAGAAAGGTCTTCTGTGGCCGAGTTAGCTCAGTTAATAGAGCAGGCGCACATATATAGAGGTTTACTCCTCGACGCGGCGGCCGCAGGTTCGACTCCGACCTGCGGCCCTTTGCTGCATGTCGTTCCCCCTCTCACTCCCCTTTCATGTCTTCATCTGTCCTATGGAAATAAAGGCCTAAAATGCCTGAAAAAATAATCTTTAAAAAAAAAGAAAGGTCTTCTGAGGTTTCTACTTGTTGTTACTAAACAGTAGCATGAATGGCATTGAGAATTAGTGTGATATAATGATGTGGGGGGATTGGTTTGAGGATGAAGCTGTACAAAACTTAATTTCATCATTTAATGTCGCAGTCTGCGTGACCGTCTGAAGAAGCTGACAGCAGAGAGAGACAGCCTGGAGAGCCTGCTGAAGAATGAGAAAGACGAGAGAGACCTCTACAAGGTGGGAGAAAGCTCGTCATAGCTGAAAGGCTGGATAAATGAAAAGGTGCATTTTGACTAACGAATCCTGTGTGATTCCGTCTTTATTCTGACTTTTGCGCTTTTCTCTCTCTCTGTTGTCACATGTGTAGGCCCACCTGCGCAGCACCGAGCTGGAGAACACTAAGTTGAGCGCAGAGCTGCAGATGCTGAAGGCGGTGGAGCTGAATCGGGAGGTGACCATTGCCCAGTTCCAGGAGGAGCTGGACAGGCTCAGGCTCTGCGTTGCCCAGCGGGACAGCCTGGAGAAAGAGCTGCTGGCACACAAAGCTGACAAGGTAGTGGTGGTCGTACCCGTATGTGTGTGTCTGTATGGTAAAATCAGTTAATCTGTATATATAATGTATGTATAATTTCCCTCGACATGTCTTTAGGCAGATCTGGCCCGTGTGCGTGAGCAGCTCCGTCAGGCAGAGGAGCAGCTTCAGGCGTCCCGGCAGCAGGCCTCCCTGCTGGCCTCGGAGCTCCGCGACTCAGCCAGCGCCCGTGACCACACCATGACCGAGCTGTACCGCGCCCGCTTGGAAGCTGACAAGCTCCGTGCCAGTCTAGCCGATGCTCAGGCCGAGTGCCAACGCATGGAGAGCCAGCTAGACCGCATGAGGAGCACTGCACAGAAGGAAGTGGTCAGTGTCCATCTTCTGTTTTTTTTTTTTTTTTTGTCTTTCTCTTTCTATGCTATGATAGCATGGAAATAGCAAGCCATGGAAAAAGGTTTTTGAAAATGTCCTCTGTATTTCCTTCCCTCCCAGTGTGTCGGGACCAGTGGGGAGATGACGCCCAGCATGATGGTGGTGTCAGAGGCAGAGGCCGAGCTGCAGAGAGAGGTGGAGGAGCTGAAGCTGCGTCTTCACATGGCGGCTGAGCACTACAAGGAGAAGTACCGGGAGTGTCAGCGCCTCCGCAGGCAGGTGGCCAAACTGAACCTAACTGAGTCACAGGGGGTGAGTACTGTATAGTTAAACTTCTACAAAAGGAAATATTACATGCAGGCCAGTTTATGTCTAAAGTAGTAAAACATGTTGTTGATACTATTTTTTATTTATTTATTTTTTGCAGGAGCCAAAGAGAAATGCATCCACCGAGACAACACAGGAGCCACTGACCCCTAGTCCAGAGTCACCGACAGCAGGTACAATTCAACTGCAAAAGTACTGTGTATGTGTGTGTGTACAGTACAGGCCAAAAGTTTGGACACACCTTCTCATTCAATGCGTTTTCTTTTATATTTTCATGACTATTTACATTGTAGATTCTCACTGAAGGCATCAAAACTATGAATGAACACATATGGAATTATGTACTTAACAAAAAAGTGTGAAATAACTGAAAACATGTCTTATATTTTAGATTCTTCAAAGTAGCCACCCTTTGCTTTTTTATTAATAAGGGAAAAAATTCCACTAATTAACCCTGACAAAGCACACCTGTGAAGTGAAAACCATTTCAGGTGACTACCTCATGAAGCTCATACAGAGAACACCAAGGGTTTGCAGAGTTATCAAAAAAAGCAAAGGGTGGTCTAAAATATAAGACATGTTTTGTGTGTGTGTGTGTGTGTGTGTGTGTGTGTGTGTGTGTGTGTGTGTGTGTGTGTGTGTGTGTGTGTGTGTGTGTGTGTGTGTGTGTGTGTGTGTGTGTGTGTGTGTGTGTGTGTGTACAGTATATGCATGTTTTGACACCATGCCAACAGTATATATGGTTTCGTATGTCTGGCCAAGTGCTTAAAGGTCCAATGTGTAGGAATTTCTCCCATCTAGCGTTGAGATCATATATCGCAATCAACTCTCTCGCGCCACGCAATTCAAAATACGTATTACAGCTACGGTAGCCTTCACGCTTCAAAAAGCCGGTCTCTTGCTCTTTTCAATATCCTTTTTCTTTTTCTGGGCGAAGAAGAAGACTCCTGTTCCTGAAATTTTGATTTTGAATACGTGTGGTCCTCCATGTTTCCTTCTTCAAACTTGCCGGGGCCGGGACGCTACAATACCCATTAGCAGCATTAGCAGCACCTGTGAGTTTATCATGTGACAGTGAAAACGCGGAGCAGTATGTCCTGTATGTCCCTTACCGGCTAACGTATTTCAAGATGGCGCATGAATATGGAGCGTCTACCCCAGTTCATGTGAATGCAAATGTAAAATTTCAAGCCAAAAGGAATACTTGGAATTGATGGTAGAGGTAAATACTCACGAAAAAGGACAAGTTTGTGAACGAGCAACACAGATTTTGATAATGAACAACTAAACATGTTACACACTGGACCTTTAAACTTGATTTGCATCAGTGTTCCAATATTCTGAGAGAAATTCATTGTAGAGAAGGTACTCTCACCTCTTATTTGTTGTTGTTTTTTGTTTTTGACATAAAGAAAACACACTTTTTTACTATGCTTCTACAATCACTCCATATGACAAGACACACTAACATGCACATCTTAAAACAGCAGGTTGATGCAGATTCTCTAAAAAATGTCAAGATTATTTCTTGAAAATGTAGAAAGTAAATAAACGTAGATGAGCCTGGGTACAGGATAGTGATTACACCAATACATGATTGTATTGAAATATCCATAATTAGCAATTCTATTCAAGTGCTAATACCTGAATCAACAACTGCCCTGCTGACTATGTATTGTTCTTACAGGGAATATAGCTACTGCAGTCCTACAAGAAGCCGCTGAGATGACAATCGCACCAGAACCTAATAACAAGGAATCCACACACACTGATGCATACATTAGCACAGAGAGGGAAGAAAGGCAGAGCGAGAAAATGCCAAAGGAGAGGGCCGAGGTGGAGGCTGAGGGAGAAGAAAACCAAGGGGAGG
Organism: Perca fluviatilis; assembly: GCF_010015445.1. Lineage (NCBI taxonomy): Eukaryota > Metazoa > Chordata > Actinopteri > Perciformes > Percidae > Perca > Perca fluviatilis. The sequence goes on along the minus strand of NC_053124.1, from coordinate 14,158,688 downwards.
ACAGGGAGAGAGTAGACCAAGAGAAAGAAAAAGAGGAGAAGAAGGACAGCTTGCCGGAGGAGAGCCTAAGGATGACGAGCTGGGTGGAGGTAGAGAACGAGAGGCAGAGTGCCGATGTGAACAGCGAGGCGGAAATGGCAGGGAAGGCCGAGGAAGTGAGGGATGTTGTGGAACACCAGATGCTGCTGGAGGTGGAGGGGAGGAGCATGGGGGAGGCAGAGAAGGCACAGACTCGCTCGGTGGAGGAGGAGCTGGCAATGATGGAGGAGAAGTGGAGGCAGCAGTGTGCGATCAACGAGACGCTCAAACAGCGGCTGGCCAATGAGGAGGAACGATTCAGAGTAAGACGCACGCAAACATAGACACCATATGAGGGATCAGTGCTCTCCCATTGGTCAGAGGTTGTGTACAAGCCCTGAAGCAAGGCAGCTACTTAGTTATTTTGTCCTGTATTCATCTTTGATCTTTAACATAGGTCTGACTCATTTTATAAGTACATTTTGGTGTAAACAAAACACACAATAGTAGGGCTGGCGATAGGGAGAAAATCAGATATCACGATATGCTTGACCAAATACCTCTATCGATATGCGACGATATTCTAGGGTTGACAATTGGTGCTTTAACAAAATATCTTCACACTTAGATTTTAGATAAATAATCATCAGTAATGTAGATATAATGTTTAAGTGGGGAAAAGGCAAATAATATAACAGCTAGAACAGTCTGTTAAGTTCAGAAAAATACATCACTCTACTGTAATGCAGCCTTTAAAACCAGTAAAAGACACCACTTATCTTAATATCACGATATTACGATATCCAAAATCTAAGACGATATCTAGTCTCCTATCATGATATCGATATAATATCGATATATTGCCCAGCCCGACACAATAGCATTTACTGTCTACTCAGATGTTTATGAACACAGTGTTCTAAGGGTGTATCTTTTTTTATGTGAAATTAGGGCTTTGGACTTATGACATATTTTCATGTCACATGAAATGTCACAAAATAGTAATGAATGCTAATTCTAAGTCCCCAGAGTCCAACATCACATCTTCAAGTAGGTTGTTATGTCCAAACTACAAGTGCAAAAATCTCATATTACATTTACAATAATATAAAACAAAGAAAAGCAGCAAGTCCTCACATTTGAGAGGCTGGAAGCAGCGAAATGTCAGACTTTTGTTCCTTAATTTTGCTTGATAGATTACCTGAACATTAATAAACAATCCATATTGAATACTTTTCTATTTGATTAATATGGCACTTGTTACAAAACATTCTAAAAAAGCAACAACAAAAAACTATGAGACAAACTTTGAAAAAGTGTCTTATGATTGCGGACTCAAAGGGGGGGAATAAAGCTGGCAGCACTCCGATACATTAACTAACTGTTGTTGGAGGTCTATCGTGTTAATTGGGTTATAAATAGCAACAATTACACTTAGTACACTTGGTACACAGAGTAGCAAATGGTCATAACAGTTTACATGAGCATGCATTAACCAGAGTAACCGGGTTATTCCATGCCACACATGAGCCAGTGTGTGTGGTACGTGTGTGTGTGATTCAATACGAGCACTTGAGCTCGTTGCGTCTATGTGGGCCTGTTGCATTTTGCGTGTGAATGTCTGCCAAAGTACCTACTGGCATTTAAACTCCATGAGTGAGTGTGTGTTTATCGGCGCTGTAAATAAGGCTCTCCGCTGTCTTTGATAGAGTCTCCTGTCTGAGGCGAGTGCCCCGGGCCCCGAGTCGCTCTTAATGGCCCTGGAGACTGACAAGATAGGCAGCCGCAGAGCACAATGCTTTACGGCTGTTTACATCAGCCACCCAGAGGATGGGCCCAGGGAGAGGAATAGACAGAGAGTGAGGGGTTGGAGGGGGCCACAGAAATCCACTGCTGCAGAATCCCTTCACCTGAACTTAACCCTCTAATGCTACGCAGTAAATTTATGAAAGAGGGGGAGGGCGAGAGAGGACAGAAGGAGATAAAAGAGAATGACGGGGAAAGCCGAAGAAGCAAACAGAATTTAAGAGTGAAAAAAGGTAGGATAGAAAGACATGAAGCAGAAAAAGAAACCGCGGGAAGGGAGGGGATTTGGAACCTTTGTGATGGGATAAAATGAGAGAAGAGCAGGCAACTAGCCATGTAAACTATCCCACAGGGTCAGTCCTGTTAGAACGTAGGAGATTTACTACGATCCCCTGGTCCGCTCCAGTCTGCCCTGTGCACAGACTGGGTTTCTGTGGCTCTAGCTGTGTGTTTTACAGTAAGCGCCACACATTTGACGCCGATCCAGGTTAAATAAAACTCAACCGGCCAAATATTTAGTTCACTTGCTTTCCTTGATTCCTCTTCGTCAGTTAACACAAATGGAGTGAAAATAAAGGGAAAGGGTTCGTATCCGTGCCATTAAAGTTAAGATGCGCCCTTTCCATCTGCTCTTGGAGAATCTGTCACCATTTATGTTAGTTTGTTATTTTTGGAGCTGAATTGATTTGTCAATGTACGGATCATTAATCAACAACTCTTCTATACTAATACTAACTCTTCTATATTAATTGGGTTTAAGCACTTTTAAGCCAAAATGCCAAACGCTCCCTCGTTCCAGCTTTTCAGTTGTGAGTTTTTGCTGCACTTCTTTCTCCTGGGGGATATAAATAAATTCTATTTTTGGTTTTTGGACTGGTGGTCGGAATAAACAAGACATTTGAAGATGTTGCTTTGGGCTCTGGGAGATTTTATAGCGTATACATTAATCAATGAAAACAATAGATTACTACATTACGAAAGTAATTGTTAGTTGCAGCCCTAATTATTTTATTATTCAACCTCTGACTTACCTGTCTACTATTTGGAGCAGTGGAGAGCTACATTATTGCATGTGTGCCTTTCTGTGATATGCAAAACAGCATGAGCTAATATCTTATGTCACAAACTTCTTTCATTTTCACTAATGAGACAGTTGTTTTTATTATTATTATTATTATTATTATTATTATTATTATTATTATTATTAAGGGGACATGTTCTACATCATCAGATAGTTGACAGTAGACCGATGACTAGGGAGAGAGATCGGGATTGACGGAACAATGGTTGCACGCCTTAAGCACAATGATTGCCGTCTTAAAGACAATGAAAAATACCTTTTCCAAGTACAATGTTATATATTGAATGTGATGTTATTTGATGTACACATAATATCATTCTGTGCTGCATTTGTATGAACCATACCTGTCAAGTATCCCGTTTTGGCCGGGAAAGTCTCGTATTTTACTCTTCTTTCCCGCCGTCCTCCCATATTAGTATTTTCCCGTAAATCTCCCGTATTTTAACCTGCGTTATTAAAAAATAATAATACACCGGGACTGAGCAGAGTAAAAAAAAAAAAAATTCCCAATCTGAGCTCTGTCACTAGCCTCGCGATAACTGCCACCTGCAGTAGCCTACTACAGGTACTGTAGGTGGCAGTTGTCGCGAGGTTAGTGTGTGAGGTCAGATGATGAGTGACAATGCAGGGGGAAAAAAACGAGAAAAAAAAACAGAGAGGGATGATGGACGCTACGACAGAGACGGTGCGCTGCCAAAACTTATGAAGGCTTTACTATGCATTCCCCATAGCAATGCAAGTTGAGAAAGGGTGTTTAGCATGGTACGAAAGATTGTTACAGAGAATAGGAAGACGTTAAACAACAGAACTGTCTGCGCTCTACTCTCATGTAACATGAACCACTCTGGCCCCACCCACAAATACACTCCTTCCAAAACAGTCTTAAAGAATGCAAAGTCTGCAACAAATTTGTACAGTAACTCACTAAAAGAGCAAAGAAAATGTGAAATGAAAAGAAAAACTGTAAAAGAAAAGCAATATGAAATTAAAAGAATGTGTGGAATGAAAATAAAATGTAAAGACAAGCAATGTTATAAATTGTAAATGTTTTCAGCATTCTGCATCAAGTGGTGATTTTAGCTTTCTTGTACACCTGTGTTAAAATGTAACAGATACTGGAGCTTGGTTGGGGTGGTGGGACTGCTCGCAGTGGGCGCCGGAAAATTTCCCTTATTTTCGAATCCAAAACTTGACAGGTATGGTATGAACTCTTTCCCCTGTCTGTAGGTGCACATGGCAGAGCGAGCCAGCGAGGTGACAGAGCTGAAGCGAAACCTCGCCCAGGCCCTCAGAGACAAAGAGCAACTACAGGAGGTAAAGCCCTATACAGCAGGGGTATACAATTATCATTTAAAGAGGTCCAGTTACTAAAATTTGCTCCCAGCAAAGGACCAAACCTCATAGTGACTAAATTGTGTCCTGTCATGTCAGCAACATTTAATTTTCAGAGTAGGGTACGTTTAAAATAGACAAATTGAACTTGCATTACACTTGTATGAAAAACTAATTCAATCTTTACCGTAGATACAATTAGTTCTAGCACAATGAACCTAAGGCCTACATTTCAAGTAAAAATAAAACAAGATAGAATCTTCTGAATAAACTAAATAAAAAATGCCTCTTTTTAGAAAAGCTGCAAACAGAGCTTAGAGCAGCCCCTTTTCTCTTTGTTCTTACTCTTTTTACCTTTTATTCTACTCCCTTTTCTGGTGAGAGAAATGGGCCTGTGACTGCCCTGCCAGTAGTTTGAATCTTGGCTTGAATGGAGTTAGTGCCATTCTCATGCATATGTGTAGGTGCTCATTGGTGAGCCTGGAACACAGCCAGAAAGTAGCAGGGTCAGTTGCTTCATGCTGTCATCTCTCTCACATCTCTCAGATGATGTTATTCTCTCGAGCGAAATGTCTACACACCGTTGAGTGAAATGATTGCCATATCAACTGGTTTAGCTGCGCTCGCGGCCTACAGTTGCCACTATCGGACAAAAAATAAACAAGGCTCCATGAGGATTATTATTTATTCTCATTAATTTATCAGAAATTGGTCACAGGTCTGGATTGAACAGTCACTTGGTCCAGGTCCAGACCACGGTCCGCAATTTGGTGATACTGGCTATACAGTATAAGCTTTATAAACACGACTGGTTGTTTCCAGTACAGTAGTGTAACTTTCAAACTACAGACATTTCCATATTAACCGAAACCTACTGACAGTAGAACTCACCTATGTAGATAATGTAGGCTCTCAACTAAAGTCCATAGCAATATCATCACATTCAATTATGAGCGTTTTAGTGCAGTGTCTGAACTCATCCCTGTAGCTTTTCCTTCCCTTCTCCATACTTCCCACTACCCACTAATTAATACATCTATACTTGCTTCTTTCGCCCATCGGTACAGTGCCATTAGACAGTGGAAATGCCACGCGACATGTCTGTTTAACCTTCCCAACCCTGGTTTAAATGTTAAACCTGATAGCTGCGCACTAATGAAGTCGTCGAGAGAGGAGGTCAGGGGGGGGGAATAGCGGGAGGAAGGAGGGAAGTAGAAGAGGGAGAGGGCGAGTGCCTCTATCAGCACAGCCCGAGCAGAGGGAGCCAGAGTCCGAAACCCATTACAGTAATGAGTAGGGTACTAATGCTCTTGCTTCAGATATAATCACAAAGGGCAGAAACAATGTAGAGGGGAAACTTAACTCTGAGCTGAAGATATTTACTCACCGTGTGGTTCCAACAGTGAAACGCGCCCCGCCAACCTGACAATGAATTTCTTTTTTAAAACTTTTTTTTTTTTAAAAAAAAAAAATTGGTTGTGCCCCAAGTTTTAATCAAAAAAAAAAAACCAAAAAAAAAAAAAAAAAAAAAAAAAAAAACAACAAAAAAAAAAAAAAAAAAAAAAAAAAGAATTTGTAAGCAACTATGGGGAAATGGACAGTGTGTGTGTAAAAGATGTATGAGCTAATGTATTTATGCTGTGGCATCTGTTTGCAGTTTGGCTTCCTATCTGTATCTTTTCAAAGTGATTTGCATAGTCTAAGGAGCACCAGAAATGTCAGTTTAAAAGAGATGTTAACAATATGTAGTTTACCCCTGTGAGGTACTGTGACACTCAGGGATGGATTTTGTCTCCTTCTCCCCTCCAGGAGCTGCAGCGCTTTGTGTCCAGGCAGAGGGAGCAGGAAGCTGGTGTTCAGGGTGCTGAGATCAGGCAGCCGATGGTGCTGCGCTACCCCCTGCCATACCCGCAGGACCCCTCTCCTCCCCCACTGGTTCCACACAGGCCTGCAGAGTTGCAGTACGGCAACCCCTACTCCACTGACACCACAAGAGGTGGGAGGAAGTAAAACTTTGATCTCTCATGTTCTCTTCGACTCTGCATCCGTCTGTTCTCCGTCAGTTATATTTTGCTGCAGTTTGGTCAGGACAAACCCTCCCGTGTGTTACTGTTTTTTTCTAGACTTGGTGGATGTTGCGCTTTCTCCTGAGCACATGTCCCGTCCTCCGCCTGAGGCCCCACCCTGCGCCCCACCCTGTGCACCCCCAATCACACCCCCGAGCCCGGGCCCCGGGGCCCCAGGCTGGGACCGAGAGGTGGTCTGCATCCAGCCCTCCCGCAGCACGAGCCCCCCTGAGAGCCTGGAGCCTCCACCGGAGGAGCCAAGGAATGTAAGTGCATACGACCATACAGGACGGAAACTCACCGACTCACCAGACTACAAGCCAGGCTTGTGTGACATTCATTAACAAGCCAACAAAATTGGAATTATTTTGGAGTATCTGTATCAATCGAGGTTTCACACGCATCCGATTATGCAAACATCATTTCTTCCTGCCCCGCTCTCCTCAAAGATAGAATTAATGATGAAAACATTTCGTAGTACCATAATTGATCACAGCGTCAATTTGATCTCATTACAGCAATGTGCCTGGTATCCTTTTGTAGAGCTGTCTGCCCATTTTCAAAGCAGCATAAGTGCATGACAAACCAACTGTGATCCCAGCCTTTGCCTTCCTACCCTCACTTCGTGTTTTCAGCATCCAAAGAATTGCGGTCACGGTAATCCCTCTCTCTCCGTCTCTGGAGTGCTCCTCCTCACTGAATGAAGGGAATAGTAGCTTGCCCTTAAAAGATGAAGCTATGAACTAATTTGCATAAAGCTCTAATTACTGTCACTCCCTCAGAGCTCAAGAGAGACGAAGATAACAAGGGCTTGGAGAGTAATTAGGGCAGATTTTGCAAAGGGACAGACCCAAGATCCGTTAGTGTCTGTCGGATTATATCTTCTTGTTGTTTTGGAGCAAACTGAATAGAGATTATTGAGAAAGGTCTTTTAGGAAGGTGTGTTGCTCTTTAAATAGCAACACGACACGTATCTATAGTGGTTTATTTTTTTTTAGTAAACCGATTCAAAGGTTGCGTTTGTGTGTGCAACACAGCTCTATGAGCGAATAGACGGCCATCATTTTCCATCCTTTTGTGTGCGTTTGTGTTGTGTTTCATAGGCTGCTGATGGCGCTCAGCCGTCCTGTGATCATCAGTCCAGTAGACGTAGAGAAGCCAGGGGCAGCTTCTGCTTTGACTCCAGGTAGTGTGCCTACCCACACGCATACTTTAGAATAAATCGACTTTTCAAAATCAAAACACACGATGAAGAAACAAGATTACACAAGGGCATCGATTAAAACAGATAGCAAAGAGAGGTTAGGCAGGGATTTCTTTTCCCAGTAAGGAAGTCGACCCCTATGCCAGTGGTGAGTCACACAAGGCTAATATAAAAATAAAATAGAAATTAAAATCCCTTGCTTTTTGGCTAGACCTGCAGACCAGGTTGGCTAGCTGACTTCACAGGGTAAAGTGGTGGCAGTTTTTATGGTCATGTGTACACCAAGGGTTGAATATTCATCCCTACAGATACTATCGAAATACATACATTTTTCCATTTTCTTGTTTAACGTTACTGTCATATCTGTCTTGAGTATGAAGCCCTTTAAAACCACGTCCTTACATTCCTGTTTATGTATGGAATAAACATGTATGTAACAACGTAGAAGTTCTGGATCGACGGTCAAAAACATGCAACACTCGTGGTTACACTCGTCTTTTCAATGCGACTTTTGTGAGCTGATGCACCAGATTGAAACTCAGCTGTCTCTGCATTTGTGTGTCTCGCACATTTCATTTACTATAAATTCTTCCCAATAACCCCGTTATGAAATTTAAAAGCTTTTTTAGTGAAGCAGCAAAATCAGGATGTGTTGGGTTTTCATCAGCAGTAAGTTAGCACGACTCCTACAGTGTATATATATATATATATATATATATATATATATATATATATATATATATACACTGTAGTAAAATATAGCAGATATCCGAAAGATAGGCCACCTCGGCATGTGGTCTGGCTGATCTGTTCCCAGTGCTAGCAAGATCCTGGCATGATCGGATGACAAAAGTTGCATTGAAAAGACGAGTGTAACCACGGCCAAACCGAGCAACAATTGCAACAGAGGAAGGGGAATTAAAAACATACAACATATACTGTCATTGTTTGTCATTTCTTATTTAGGGATGTTTATAAAAGTCACAGTCAGATTTTAACTGAACGCAACGACGGTTAAGTCCGTGTACATATTACCACAATATGATCCGAACCAAACGGACCCATCTCACCTGTCTCCCCACTACTCCTCTCCTCTTCTCTCTCCAGTAGTGTTCACAAGCGCTGCCCGCTGTGCGAGGTGATCTTCCCGCCCCACTTTGAGCAGCGCAGCTTCGAGCAGCACGTGGAAAGCCACTGGAAGGTGTGCCCCATGTGCTCCGAGCAGTTCCCCCTCAACTGTCAGCAGCAGCTCTTCGAGAGGCACGTCCTCACGCACTTTGACGGCCACGTGCTCAACTTCGAGCAGATCGAATGAAGGGTGTAAAGGGCAAACCTAGAATTCTGACATACCGTATGAGTAAATGTGTGTCATCAGCTTTTGGGTTAAGTTGTCTTGTTAATAAACAATCATTAGCACTTTTTTTTTTTTTTTTTGCAATCTTAACAAAGGTTAGAAAGATTGTAGTCCAGGAAGCAGAGTTTGTCCTGTGGCGGCTACTCCACCAAGATGTTTTATTAAGTAGGGTAGCTTCTTCTCCTTGAATACACCATGGGTAAAAGGGGTTATTAACACTCGGGAAACGTGCCACGGTCCTTTTACTTTTCTGTCATTTCTATGCTCATCTTTCTGCTTCAAGGGACTAAAGCACCATCGGTAGTGCATGCATTTGTTTCTTGTTTTTCGAAACTAATACAATTTCAGCCATTCAAGCGAAAAGAGTGAATTGTAGCAGGAGCTTGAACCAGGGCTTTGAAGAGAAAGCATTTTAGTATGTCTGTCCCTGTTTTTTAACTACACTGAATATTATATACAATGAGGAGGATTATCACATGATAAAGCAGCCAAGACATCTTCATCTTTAAATTGTGTATTGCTTGCAAAGGCAGAAGGGATAAGAAAATGATTTTCTTTTCTTTTTTAAGTGTAAATGCAGAGTGAGATCTGATTATACGATGTCTTAAAGAGTCATCTGAGTGTGTATATTTAATTGAAGAGTGATGTGGTGGAGTTTTTTTTTATTTTATTTGAATGGGAAGTGATCTTTGATTTCTCCCAAAACTACAGTAACACTGTACGTACAAGACGCCAGATGGTTTAAACAAAAACAGCACTACGTTTTCATGTATCTGCACTAAATAAGGCTTTATTCTGAATGTACTGTACATATGAAAATAAGTATAAGTTGTCGAGAGACCTGTGAATTACTGTCGTGACCCCTGCCTCCCCTCATTGTTACTCCCTCAATGTTTTAGTGATGAAAGAATGATGGACCAATGAAGTTTTACTTTCTGGTCGGTTGGTAAGAAACTGGGCTGGTCTCTTCATTTTACTGAAGATACCGTCACATTTTAGGCAAATAGACTGCTGGACACTAAGTTACAGACACTTTTGTTTGTTATGTAATTCCACGTTTTAAAGTTAGAACTGTAAAGAAAAAGTCATTGCTTGTCCAAATCAGGAGTGAGTGTCATTTCTATGTGTGTCTCCACAGGGCTCCACATCACCGCTTGTCTCTTTTCTGTCATTACAAAGTGATCCCTGACAGTGTTGTATTCAGGCTTTAAAAATTGCACATGCCCAGTAATCACACGGCAAATGTGTGTATGTCATGTGTCCAATGCAGCCCTTTTCATGTGAGAATGTCAGGACAGTGGTTTAAATGTGTAATGCAAAGATCTTTATGAATAAAGTAAGCTTGTGCTTTAGCTGTTTTTTTTTATCACTTGGCGTCATGTTCATTTTTTTTTTTTTTTGTAGCTGAAAAGGGAAGAAATAAATTTACACTAATAGACAGCTTTTAATTTATTTTTTTTTTTTTTTTTTTTTTTTTTTTAATTTTTTTTTTGACATTACATAATTTAATTACAAGTCACTCTGCTTAGAACCTGTTGTCCCCCCATACAAAAAGGAAACAATGGTCTCCACATTACATACGAAAATATAATTTAAAAGCACTTGACAACAGACACGTTACAATACATTCACTATACACAGTATATTGAAACCCCTCCCTCGTCTCCTTGTGCACACAGCCTCCGCTTCTCCTCTCCCATAAGTGTAATACTGCATTTGGCCCCTGTGTAAAGCTGAAACTATTGCCATGGTGACAGCGGTGTCCGTGAAGCAGGGATGGTTTTACGAGTGTTTGACAGATCTCCCAACGGGAGGCTCTCGGTCTCCGTCCATCTCGGCCTGTCTCTGCTCTGATCCCAGCCACGGAATCTCTTCCCCTACGCTGAAAGGCAGGAATGAGGCTTTTCTATCGCACGCAACCCATTACCTAAGGGTTACTTTCAGGGTAGCACGTCCACAGATGTACTCTGAAACTGAGACGAAGATTTTAGAGCTCTTGGTTCACTTGCACGTGTTGAGGCTTCAGAATAGACGTGGATGTCTTTCAGGCATTTGGCATTTGTTGGGCTAGCGCGCTTAAAGGCATTGTGATTACAGTCCAGGCGCGTGGTAATTGCTATAATCGGATAAACAGGATATTACCAAAAATTAAGGGGGTTAAATAATTTATGTTTAACCTCCTAAATAAATTAAATTAACAAATACCAGGATAAAAGGTATCTTTGCCATTGTAACACTGTGGTTTCCATGGCAACAGCAGCTTGGAGGACAGGAGGGTGTGTGCATGTCAGAGGTCACTGTACCATCAAAAGAGAAGAAGCTCATGCTTTGAGCGTTCTGCAGATTAGAAACTTTGTGCATGATGAGGAAAACGATGGCATGAATCAATGTGTCTTGGCACGCGGCGGCGGCACCGCACCGCCCTTGTTTTTCTTAGAGGCAATGAATGATGAAATCCCAGTCAGGGGCAACAAGTTGGCCACTGCTACACTACATGAAACACTGCCGGCCATCCTGCTCCACAGGAGTCAAACCAGCGGCCTGGCACAGACAACACAACAGATCCGAGCACTGAAACACACAGAATACAGTTACACTCTATAGGCTGATGACTTGGATACTGCTGAAAAAACAGACACGCATGGAGCTGACGCACGCGCGCACACACACATGCACGCACGCGCGCACACACACATGCACGCGCACACACACACACACACACACAATAGAATAAACTAGAATGCTCTTGTCTACAACACACACAAGTGACAGGTTGTAGATGGTAATCTCTTTCAAATACAAATCTTTTTTTCACACATTATTCCTCTCAGTATGACACAGAAAGCATGCATGGAAACATTCAGTCGATGTACATCCACTCATCTGCACATTTTGGAGGCTTGATGAAGAGAAAATCATTGCCACACGTTTGGCGACCTCCAGGGTGAAACAATTACAACTCCCTATACCCCCTCCCCCTCCCCCTCCCCTCACCCCTCATCAGGCACATGGTATGGTCAATGTTTGGCAGTGGAGAGCTGTTGGCAACATCATGGAAAAAATAAACAAAACAACAAAGATCTTGGCAACTGGAATACAGTATGATGCTTAACCTGCTTTCACGGCTAAGTCTCTTGAACACAGCTCTGGCACTCTGAATGTGGAAACACTGGAAATATGAAATAAATGGATGGCTTTTTCGCTGGGATGAAATGTGTAAAATATGGATTGTTGGCCCAGGCCATGTTCAATACATTGAGCGCTGAGCAGCCCTAACTGATCAACAGTCAAACATTGCACGCGAGTCAGAGTCAAACCGAAAGGCGTTTTGGCTCCTTATCTCTAGGGTGTGGTGAGAGAAAACTCTCCGAACCTAAAGTCAGCCAGCTGGACCTCTGAGGTGACAAAACTGGCCGTCTCAGCAAATAAGGAATGAAAGGAACACTTACTGATACATAGAAAGAAAAACACTGACAGATATATATAAAATAAAGCTTGAAAATAAAGTGTAACTATTTATGTATATGCTCATGAATACCTTTATATATTTTTATGTACACATACATATCTGTCTATTGTTTATATATCAATATATCTATTTAAAGTATAACTTAACTCTCACACTGAAACCCCCTGAAGTTACAGCGAAGGCACAGATCTAAGCTCAGCAAACTCTCTGCAGCTAATGGAAAGGGAGTGTAACGACTTCTGAACTCAGATCAGCACTAATGTCAACTTCATCCCACTCAAAGACGAGCAGGGGAAAGGGGCAGGGCGTGGTTGCACTTCTGTTTTACATTTCCCCCTCCTCTTCCATATCGTTTGTTTTTAGTCTTTTCTGTCTGTTTTTTACAGTTAGCACCTTATGTAAGTCAAACAATAGAGAAAAAAATAACGTGATAGCATGTACTAATGTGCAAATGTACAACAATAAAAAATACTACAAAGATACATTTTCTTTTTCTCCAAAAAAATACAAGTGATATAACATGGATAGAAGAAAAACAATTGTAACATCCAAACAAAAAGATGAAGAAGAAAAAAAAATGAAAACAACTTAAAGCACGCACTTGATTCTGTAGTGTGCGGGATTGGTACAAAAGGGTCAGGGAAAGGAGAGTCAGGATAGGGCTGTGTTTGGGGTAGTGATTGGTGTGAGCCGGGCTCTAGCCTTGAATCTTGCGCAGGATCTCGGTGGAGACAGGTGGGTGGAAGTTGATGGTGTGGTGTCTCAGGCCCTGCGAGGTCTTGTAGCTCTTGCCGCAGCGACACTTGAAGGGTTTCCTCACACGGATCTGTGTGCGGTGGCCATTCTTGGCGTGGTATTTGATACCGTTCACATTCTGAAGAGACAGGGAAGTCGAGATGCATTATAACAAGGGAAGCAGGGTTACAAGCACCCTTTTTTTTTATTTATTTTTTACACACAAAGCCCATGTGTGACAGGGAATGTTGACCATGCAATTTACAGCCTGTGTACGACCCTTTTATACAGGTTGATCGCTTATTGGTCGCTGCAACTCGCTACGCTAACCGGCAGTAGCCTCAACACAGATTAGGAATCCAAACCTGATCTTCGACAAATCCCAATTTGCGTATTTGCTTAACATAGTTAGCTACTTGCCAAATGTTTTGCTAAAGTGTTCCTTATGAAATATAAATTCAACAAGTCACATTAAACAAACATTTTTAGATTTTAGAGATTGAGAGCAGCAGAATTTAGGATTTGTAGGGCTTGAGATCACCGACAACATCTATTATAGTGTGATTATAGCTTTAGAATCATTGTATTGTTTATTTTTTCACATTTTACTTTTAGTTTTATTGGATGCCCATTAGCTTTTGCCGTGGCAGTTGCTAATATTCCTAGAGTCCATTATTATTATTATTATTATTATTCTAAATTAAATTACTACTGATTACTGATAACTATATAGTAATTCTACAGTAACTTTTAAAGTAAAGTTATTACAGAAACCCCTTTTTTTTGCCATTTTATATGAAGGCTGAACAATGTCTGACCTACACCAAACCCTGGTCACAAACTGCGGGGTAAAGTCAGGTTGGATAACACATGTTGACCCATTCAGATCAACAGCAAATGTGACTTTATCACACGACACCGTTTTGGTCTGAAAAGGCTATAACAGATGAATGTTCCCACACTGTTGATCATTTAAAGAGCAGGGACTACAAGTTGAATGAGGTTTTTGTTACCAGCTGCAAATATACCATGATATTTTTATCACCGCCTCCAACCACGACATCTTGCATTTATTATGTGCTATTTTTTTTTAAATATTATGTCCAGACACGTTATTCTCAGACAAAAGCTACAGTGTCCTACAGCTGTGTAGCTGGGGCTGACTTCTCAGTCCTCTGGTATGGAATTACCTTGTATCTCTTCTTACAGCCGGGGACGGGGCAGGCAAACGGCTTCTCCTCTCCCCCGTTCATGCACATGGAGCTGAGGATGGACTCAGAGCTGATGGCGCTTTCTGTGGTCCACGACTCATCGCTGTCCGACTCCTCGTAGTCTACCTCCTCCTCATCATACTCACTGCCTGGAGGCACAATGGAGACACGCAGGACAAATAAAAATGCTAACGCGTCATGCCCAAAAATACATCTTGCCGTGGGAATTTACCAAACAGAAATGATATGTGACTTATTATTAAAACCTTTTCTGCTGCTTTTTTTCTGCTGCTGTTTGAATGCATTAGCAAACCACATGTCACTGAAAGCACTGTTCAGACAAAACAGCAGTGGTGTGCGTGTGTGTGTGTATGTGCTTCTGTGAGTCAAAATGCAGGGGTTGGCACTGAGAAAGAGATCATTAAGTGGGAGTGATCCCCATTGCTCAGCCTGGAAAAAGTGCTTTGCTAAGTGTAGAACATTTTCCACTCACATGCTTGCACACACACACACACACACACACACACACACACACAAACAAACAAACACACATAAAGTCCCACTGACCCCCCACCATCTCACAGGAAATGCTGCACCTCAGCATGAGGAAATGGATGGCACCCTGGCACATGTCGAAAGAGTGTGTGTGTGTGTGTGTGTGTGTGTGTGTGTGTGTGTGTGTGTGTGTGTGTGTGTGTGTGTGTGTGTGTGTGTGTGTGTGTGTGTGTGTGTGTGTGTAGCCATGCTGATGTGTAGCCATGCTGGTGTGTAAGCCCAGACCTAACACTATGTTTGAAACCATTTGGGCTGGAATTGGACATCTGCTTCTGGGCTGTGCAACACACGGCCCCATGCGAACACACAGCGTGACATCTGCTATGTAATTAGCAGAGTGTTGACTGGTCTGCTCACTGCAGGAGCCACCAAAGCCAACGCACAAACACACACACACACACCGAGCAGCAGCAGGAGCAGTAGACAGTGGTTGGGGGTTTTTAGCTTTTTCCAGTTTCCATTTTCTTCATGATTCAAAAAGGAAAAGAAAAAAAAAAAAATGAGATCCATCACAAAATGATTGTATAAAAGTGATTTACATTCAATTAAATGTACATTCAATTACTTCCATTCAATTACATAACATTCCATTTGGTCATGCATTTTTTACAGTTTTCCTTAGAATCCTCCCAATAAAAAAAATTTAGTTTTACAATAAAAAAAATGCAATTTTACATAACTTTGGACCATTATTATTATTTCTACCATACATATATGGGTCTAAAACGTTGGAAAAGCTAGAGCAGATAAATAAATAACACTCAAAAAGCTTAAAGAAAAAAACTTGCTAAAGAAGTCCAATGGGAACCAACTACAACCATTAGATCTGAGAAAAATAATTTTGTTACATTCATTTGGCTTAGGTGGTGCCCAAAACGGCTTGGGTGCTGCGCCTAAGCCTTATAATGGTAGAGAGTATGAAGTCAGAATTTGATAAATGGGCTCCTGATGGTGCAATCATCACTCTGAGCTGCTTCTGTTACTGCCAGAAGGGTTCATTTGCATTAGTCACTGTTTCATCACCTCCATCACTCCACATGTTCAAGCAATCCGTCTTTCTCTGTCTCAAACACACATTTCGACACACACCTGTCATACCTGTTGGGGTGCTGCTGCGGAAGGAGGAGGAGGGGGTGATGGGAGGCGTGACGGGAGGCGTCAGGTTACCGCTGGTCTGGCGAGGAGGCGTGGCTGTGCTGTTCCTGGACACTCCACCAGTGATGGACAGGGACAGTTTGGGCGTAACCTTCTTCTTCATGGTCTCCTGCTCCCGGCGGGCCGCATCTGTCATGAACCTGTGTACAGGGGAGAGGGAGGGAGGGGTGGGGGGGGTGTGGGGGTACACAGGCCCTGAATATAATTTTTACCAACAAACCTCCCATCTGATCTATGGGGATGTCAACTTGAGCACCTTATAAATGGAGGCATTATACTGACCAAAGTAATTCCTGAGATCTTGGAACACACAGACATGCCAGCTAGCTATCATTACTGAAGAGAACGATGGTCAAAACTACAGAAATATGACCCCAGTTCAGTTGTGATTAACAGGAATTATACTTTAATAAACTTGATGTACTGTAGTTTGATTTATATTTTACTTTTGTTTGTCCTTTTTTAGCGTTCTATAGTGTTATTTCTTGCTATAATGGGAGCATTTACGGTTTCATCTAATTATGGCTGTTCTGTGCACTGGTGCTATGAGAGGGAAGTCTGAGGTTTGACAAGACATAATTGAGCTGCTGAATGAAGCCCATTTAAATATACAGTCATCTCGACATTGTACAGTAAACACGAGTGACATTTACAACCTCGACACTTGAACAATTACCATCGTAAACAAACCTAGCTCTCTCTGTTTTACCGTTATCTTTCTCGAAGTTGTGTCTTGGGCTGATTTAATGGGTCATTAAGTGAGACGTGACACATCGGTTCACCACACAAAAACACACACATGCAATATTCCTGAAAGGCCGCCTTTGGCTGTGCCGTTTGCAGTGCAGGGAGTCAGGAGTGATTGTCTTGTGTGGTTTTCTGTGCTTGTCTGTGGATGAGTCACTGCTGTGACTATGGGAAGACAGTCATTTGAGCTGCTCTCCGCAAGCCACATGTACGCACACTCACACTCACACACACACACAGACTTTTACTGGTGGAGCAATGCTGCACTCAGAAGGACACCTTTGGTTGTGTGTGTGTGTGTGTGTATACCTGTTGATGTAGCTTAAGGCCAGATAAGTGGGCTGCTGTTGCTCCTGCTTCTCCAGGACCCGTGGATCTGTGTCTGGAAGAGAGAAAGAGACATTTCAGATTAATCACTGCTCTCTGTGGAGGGAAAATGTTGTGTGAATACTCTTAGTATGTAGCTGACTCATACATCTATTCTTCCTGCCAGACTGGCTAATAGATTACTGGCTGTTTCTGACACACTGCGTTCTCTGTATCAGTCCATAATATGCTAGACCGTGCAGATACATTTCAGATACTTTCATAAGTGGCACATTATTACGCCAACGCCAAGCCGTCTCTAATTTACTACGAATGCCTTTCCCAAACTGACCAGAGGCTGATTAATCATCTGAATCGTCTGAATGTGGCAAAGAAGAAATTTGTCCAAGAGTGAAAAAGCGACTTGGAGGCTGTGATGAATGTACACAGTGTATTACCCGAAACACACACACGCTTTTTCCAGTTGACTTGCTAGGTCAGTAACACTACAGTAGGCAACTTGCATTGCCTGAGGGAAGCAGTGTTAACTTCAAAGCCCCACCTCCCACCCCCTGGAAAACAGGAGCAAGTGTGCATGAAAACACTGCGGGTGGGTGCATCTGTGAAGTACCAGTGCCATCAAGTGTTCAACAGGGGGAACATTCAGCGTGATCCACACTAAACTAAAAACTGGTAGGTTTAAGCCATGGCATGCATGGCTGTGTGTGTGTGTGTGTGTGTGTGTGTGTGTGTGTGTGTGTGTGTGTGTGTGTGTGTGTGTGTGTGTGTGTGTGTGTGTGTGTGTGTGTGTGTGTGTGTGTGTGTGTGTGTGTGTAATGGTTAGCAGATGTACTGCAATTCCGATCTAAGAATTGGATCATCTCTGAGCAACAATTAACTACATACTCCTGGACACTTCCTCCAACTAATCCTGTGTGTGTGTGTTTGCGTGTTGGCCGTCTTAGCCTTTTAGTTTTCAGGCTTCCACACCTCATCATTAAAGAAGAATGCAGACTTCCCACAGTGAGGGAGAACACCAAGGAGACCAGCAAACACGAAAAACAACCTAGAAAAAAATGCACACTACTGCTGCTGCTGTGTAGACCAGAGTCTTATACATTTGAGTATATGTAAAAACATTGAATATGCTAGGTGAGGATAAAAGATAGCAGGAGCATGCATCATTAAAAACACACACGTACACACACACACACACACACACACACACAAACACATCTGAGGTGGTCCACAGAGGTGGTCTTTGACAGTATTTTATAGCTGAGCCTTAATAATCCTACCTGCTGCTCAGATGTAGGGACCAGAGCTCTCTGCACATGCATAAGCACACGCATAACGCGACCTACGCCACCTGAGGCTGAGTCACGAACATGACAATGAGAGCTAGCAGCACCCTGAAGTCTGGCTTCTTTAAAACCACTGAGTGTGATTATTTTTGTCATTATATTTGATATAAAGTGATGATGATATAATATGGATCACTACTGAGATATTCTGAGGATATTTAAGAACAAGAAAAATGTATTAAGGGGAAATATAATAGGGCTCAAAAGGCTAGGGCATTTCATGCTTGTTTATATGTATCACCTGACTGTAATGTAGCCCTCAAGCTTCATTCCCCTTCCTTTACTTAAATCCTGACATTTGAGAAGCTGGAGCAACTGAATGCTTGGTATTTTCTCTTGATAAGTCACTTCCAACAATCGGTTATCAAAAATGTTGTTGATAAATGTTCTGTCGAGAAAGTGTGGTGGACTTTCCAACTTACGAACTTATGCTAGGTAGGTTGAGACAGTGGTCCCTCCGGTCTCCTTCAGGTCAGTGTCCAACATAACCCCATAACCCAGAGGAGTTGTTCAACTTTGTGCCTCCATGGAAGACAGGAGACGTAAGAGCAGTGTGATAAGACAGTGCTGCTCAGCCTGACAAGACCATAGTAAAACTAAACACATAACACATTTTGTCCGTGCTGAGATATTTGGGCGCCCATAATATCTTACCCATAAGGTTCAGCTAAACTTAACACCAGCACGAGTTTAAATACGCCTTCAGGAAGACAGAAACTTCAGAGAGTTGGGACGGTACGACACGATCGTGGTTAAACTGTACCGCCTGCTTAATTCGCTCCTCAATTGGGAATTCATTAAATGCTCCTGTGTGAGTCATCAAAGTCTCCCGAACCTTGAAATGAGTTGTGCTGCTCCTGAGTTTTTCCTTAACAGAGAGTAGGCCTAATTGATTAATCAACTAATCATCCGTCTGCAATAATGAACCAGGAGGCCAACTTCTATATGGTAGGATATAAAAAAAACACTGTAACAGTGGCAGGAAGTTAAATGCCATTTAGGCAAATGTTTGACAGCCAGGTATAAAAGAACAAGAACCAGAAAAAGAAATGCCAGAGTTCATACTTGGGATGTACAAGGAGTTCAGGTTTTTGCATCAAGATGAGGTAAGTGTGTACATGTGTGTGTAGAGAAGGGGGCAGGGTGTTGGTGGAAATGGAGTTAGCCAGGTGCAGAGAGAAAGCTGGAGTCAATGTTCACTGGCTTTATGACTTCCGCTCACCTAGCAGGACAGGAAGCTAATACACTGCTGATCCTGCCTCTGGAGCAGGAGGGGATCTGCACACACACACACACACGCACACACGCACGCACGCACACACACACACACACACACACACACAGCTAAGCTACATGAATATCAATTTTCACTGATTTCATTCGCAA
The DNA here is from genome assembly GCF_010015445.1 of Perca fluviatilis. Lineage (NCBI taxonomy): Eukaryota > Metazoa > Chordata > Actinopteri > Perciformes > Percidae > Perca > Perca fluviatilis. The sequence goes on along the minus strand of NC_053124.1, from coordinate 14,138,899 downwards.
GTTTTACATTTAACCTACACGGCGCATTGCCTGCAGCCTACTCTCTGTGTTTTGTATCTGCATGTGTGTGTGTGTGTATATGTTTCAGTGAATGTGTGCTGCATGTCTGAGACATTTTAGAGTCCTGAGGGTCTACAAATATATCCCTAATTAGCATTCCTGTCATTAAAAGCAGCAACCAATCAACTGCTGCTTCACTCATTTCAACACAGACATCCATCTCTCACCAGCAGTACACTGCTGCCCCCTGCTGAATACACACTGTGTGCATGTGTCCTCAGTGAATGTGCACGTGTATAGGTCTGTGCGTGTGTCTTTACATGTGTGTATGTGTTGAAGCCAGGCCAAGAATGCATGGCTTGTTTTGCAGACTGCTAATTAAGCCACAGAGAGCATTTTAACGTGTTTCTAGAGCAGCAGGCAACCGGATGGAGGGAGAGGAGAGGAGGAGGAGGAGCAGGGGGGATATGGGTGGGGGAAAAAGGCAAACTTCTCTGTAATTACACTTCTCAGTGCTTGGTGGGCTGTTTGGGCCCTGCGACTTCCGAAAGGCAATCTGTGTCACTGTGTGTATGCGGATGTATGTGTAGCGTGAAAAGAGAGGGCCTGTAGTTTCCAGTTTGGGATGCCGATCCACTAATTGCTCCGCTACACCCTGACAGGTCATTTAGGAAGTATGGTGAACACACTCTCTTATATTCACAAACACACGCCCCTTCCCGTCTCACACCTCAGAAAGTGGGATGAGAAACCATCTGGCAACTAGGGCTGGGCTATATGGTTTAGTTTATCTTAATTAGTCGACAGATAATGTATCAGCAAATATTTTGATTATCAATTTTTTATTAAAGTGCTTTTTAAGCAAAAAAATTGCTGAAGATTTCATAGTTTTATCTCCTCGGTTGTGAAGAATTGCAGCTTGTCTTACAAGCTTGTTTTACATCACTGTAAACTATAAATATTTTGGGGGTTTGGTCTGTTGGTAGGTCAAAACAGAACGAAGGCGTCAACGTGGACTTTAGTTAGTTTAGTTTTTAGTATTCTGTACAATTTCATAGACCAAACAAATAATCCGTGATCAATCAAAAAATGACTGGATCAACAATTAACAATCATTGTTAGTTGCAGCCCACATACAAAACAATCAAATGAACATGTGCTCCGCTGTTATACGCATGAGACCAAACTCTCCTTGTGAAAGGCAAAAAGTTAAAATATACATATACAGTTGGGTTTGCAAATCCATGATAATTATTACGTTTCTTGATTTTACTTTTAGACTATGAAATGTCCGAAAAATGCCAACCACAGTTTCCCAGAGTCAAAGCCGGGGACAGCTTCAAGTGCCTTGTTTTGTCTGGCCCCCTGTCGAAAACTCAAAGATATTCAATTCAAATCCATTTCATTTATAGTGTCAAATCACAACAGGAGTTATCTCAGGACACTTTACAGATAGAGTGAGACCACGCTCTATAATTGACTATTAATTTTTTACTATCATGTTAGACAAAGAAAAGCAGCACATCTTCACATCTGAGAAGCTGGAAACAGTGGAGCTTTTGCAATTTTCCTTTAAAAAAAAAAATAATTTCAATGATTCAACGGTTATTTCTGTCGATCAGCTCGTCTTTTAATTGACTAATCATTTCAGCTTTGAAGATCATATGCACCACAAAATGATTTCACCTGAAAGTCAATTAATGCTCAGACCTACTGGCAACATCAAAGCAACTAATGCCAAGACACACTCCGGTAATTCACATAATACCTCCTCTGCTATGCAATTATATCTTAACTCAAAAAACTAACAACAGCAGGGAAGGGGGTTTCCTACCTGTTAATGACAGACAGGTAAAAACTGCTTAACCATATTGTGTTTGCCTTTTCTTTGAGCCAAGGCAGATAATGGAATACAGCCAAACTTGGCCGGTGGGCTGAGTGATTACGTATTTCAAAGTTACTGTAGGTCAATTATCCGCATGTTTCAGCAGTGACTGCATTATTACAATAAAATGCTGACGACGGGACTCCTCTTGTCAAGTCGCACCTCGTCCTTTGATTTCAGCTATAAAGCCAAATCCAAATGAACAAAAACCCAAGTAAATTCTGTCTAAACAAGGCTGAGATTTCCCTGTGCTCCCCCACACATTTTTCCTCTCTTAACCTTCTCTTTCAAATCTCTTCCCCACTTGTAATCTCTTTCTGCCTCTCCCTCCCTCCCAGCTCCTCATTGTTGAGGTAAGAGGCAGGTATGTGCTTGTGTAGTTGGGAATACAGCACAGCGCTACACACAGGCAGATTAGCCTGACATCATTACATTCCTCAGACCTTACCTACAGTCACGGCACAAAGCCACTGACAACCACACACCACACTAAACACAGTTCACCTAACCCATTTCCTCTTGCATTCAGCTGTGATCTAAACAGTGCGGGTATGTTATTGGAAGGCTGCTATCCTTTCTTCTAGAATGAGGTCAGCACTGAAGACCCACATATTACCTCATTTTCTCACGGAAAGGATCCCAACAGGCTCATCTGGTTTATTTGCTGCCAGCTATTGTGTGCTGTGTCAGATGAGACAGGAGTTAAAATAAGATAATTGAGATACACAAGGGGCCAATCCAGAGGCAGAAGAGGAAAATTTGACTTTTTTTGTAGCACATAGGATGTCCTACCACAAGAGGGCAGCACAGTAGTAATGACCAAGTTTCTAGCATAGGCCTACACTGATTTCTGACCCTGACCCAGACCTAATGACTCACTTTAACAGCTGTTTACGTCTGATAGCACAATCTGGTAATCCAAAATTGTCGCCTCTGGATTATCTGATTTATTGTTAGTTCCTGTTTTTTTCATTATCTGTTTGCACACTGCATGATAGACCACAATCAAGGCCATCTGTCATCTGCAAAGCCTCAAACAGCTCATCTGACGTAGGAGGATCAAATTAGCTTATCCTTTTGATTGATTGACGATCGCACACTGATGCCCCATTTCAAAACTAAAAGGGGAGTCAAAGCGTAATGCCACTATCCCCCTTTTCTCTCCCACACCTCAATCTCCTCCATCTGTCACACTTGTCCCTGTGGTAACTGATCTAGGAGCGGTATTGATTAGACTGTGTGATCTTGACGCTGCTGATGACCAGCCGCGGAATAAAGCGAGCAGAGGGGAAACTCATTAATCCGAGTGATCTGACTGGTAGCCTTTCTGCTCAGCTGATTGTTGGGGTCAAAGGTCAAGCTAAGAGCCAGATGGGGCATATATCAGTGTGGGGTTTTGACTGTGTGATTGAAAGGACGGTCGGTTCTTGAATTTCTGTCAGTTTAAATCCTTTAATCCTTTTAAATTTGTTTACTGGTTGGTTTGGGGTAATTGTCACAACAACATATATGGTGTAAAAAAATCAAATGGCCATTCACAGTGTTAATTTCCCCCCTCTTTGGTTAATTTACAAGTGATCCATTTGAGCATATTCTAGGATGAAGAGCGGTCCAAAACACTATCATCACACCGCTCCACTTTCTCCTCACCTACAAACACAGTCACACCAAACTTGACCCCTTTTTTAAACAACAGCACATGAATCCTGTCCCACATTTGATGTGACATCACGCGTCAGGTGTCCTCACCACAGCTGGCTGCTCGGGAGCGCTCTTTGTTAGTGAGACAGCAGGTGTGAAATAACTCAGCCAATATACTGCCCCAACCCCTTTGGAGACAGTCAGTTGCCATGGAGACTGGCTCAATGAAGCATCCATTCAACCCCACCGCCTCACCCGCTTCAAACAGCCTCCTGAGGATGGATACACGCCACAAATAATGATTAGCCCACATCAACCTGTGTTTGGGTGGATCACAACTCCCTAGATTCATCTAATTTGCTATGGTGGATTATAGGTTTATCTGCCTGAGTGGATGGCTTTGTGTTAAAACAGAAGCAAGCATTTGAACTGTTTGTGCTTTAAAAAGTGTTAAATATTTAACAAGCATTACATTGCATGGTAGTAGTTAGACTACATGGGAATGCTTTTCCCAGTTAGATAAGGTCAATAGCAAAGGAGCACTCACACATCAAAAACTAGGCAATGCTATAATGACTTACTAATATGTTATTTACTGTGCCTGCATCTATGTTGATAAATTTTATCAATTAGCCTACCACCAATAAATATGTGTTTACTACAGCATTCTGTATTTATTACCTATAGGTAATAACTTGTTTCGTTCATTTCATACTATTCCCACCAACGATGGTGTTTGTCAAACTGTGGGTAAACTGATTTTGAGTCTAGCTACATACCAGGTGATAGTTATCAGGGGGTTTACCGTTAGATTAAATATACGAAAAAAAAAAAAAAAGAAAATATATATATATATATATATATATATATATATATATATATATATATATATATATATATATATATATAGGTGCAACAAGTTGAAGCTTGTGCACGTGGAAGATAATATAATTGTTTCATTGCATGTCTGCCACAAATTGGTTCAGTATGGGGTCACAGTAATTAAGTGACATCAACATATCAGAAAGCACTGCAAAAGGTGATGTCTCGATGCGTTGAGACACCTGAGGTGACAAAAGCGTCAAGCAGCTCAATACACAAGCCGTGTGAGAAAAGCTCCGGCTGCACGGCATCAGGCCTGAAAACGTAAACACACCGACTCTTCAGCAATGTTAGCTGTGAAACCGCTGCCTGGTCGGAATGCTAGTTACACCTATGAGACCTACGCGGCCCTCGAAGTCGAGTTGCCGCTGCAAAAGGTAACTATCATGGCTAATGCAAAATAAAACAAGCCGGTAACTTATTATACAGAGAAGCAGTATTTTCCAAGGAAGTAAAGTCGAATGTTGCTGAATAACTCGCACTCCGACGAGCATCGACGGAGAGCGAGCAGCAGGAATAGCGGAATGCAAAGCCGAGTCTATTTGCGTTCAGCTAACTAGCTAGGCAGCTAGCTAATACCAGCTAGCTGCCTAGCTCCGTCTCCCCCCTCTTGCCCGACTCACCGATGTGATTGTCCTCGATGTGGACGATGAGCTCGGCGAGAGACTCGAACTGGAGACCGCAGCCCCCGAACCTGCAAGAATTAGAGAAGAAAGAAGCGGCGGCGATGCCCGTCATGTTTTCGGCGTTGGTGCATTCACCGGGTGGAGGGGGGTCCAGGAGCCGGAGGAGGTAAACGAGGAGGCAGAGTTTTCGGGTTAGGGGTGGGGTGAGAGCCGCAGAGCGCGGAGCGGCGGAGCAGACACCGGGCAGCTAGACAGGACAGCGGCGAACGCAACTGGGAGACAGGCGGGACGGTGGGGGTAGGGATGGGGATGGGGGAGGAGGAGGGCTGGCTGGTGGCAGCCTACGTCACGACCTGCCTACCTGTTGGGATCTGTGCCCCCCAAAGCCCAAAGACTGTGACGTTATTAGTATTATTAATGACATCAAATACACTTAAATACATCAAGGTTAAATGTTAGCACATGCATGTTATATAGACAACAAACACATCTAACATAATGCATAACCTATAACTATGCCTTATGAACATAATCTAATTTATAATTTTTTCAGATATTGTCTTCTTGCTCATATTGATCAAGCAGAACCAGGGCACTTCATTAACATTTTTTTTATTTTAATAACACCTTGTGTTTTTATATGTTTTGGTTATATCTTACATCTAAATTAATTGTAAATGCCCTAATTATCCCTATATAAGGAATAGATATTAGTGAATTTTTATTTGATCAAAATTGTGTAGATATTGATTACCTATAGCAGGTAAAATACTGTATATTGGTATTACACTGTACGTTTATTTAGTTTTTTTCATAATGATTTGTACAATGCAACTGCCAATTAGGCCACAAATATAGAAATATTTAAGTCTTTGATGAAACACTGTACACAGAAATTAAACAGTAGCAGAGTAAATTCAATATAGTATGAATTAATTTGATATATTACATTCATCACCCAAATGTAGAAAAAGTATGAGGAATCAGTATTAAAAGATGTACATGTATGTAAAAAATGTTTTTGACTGTAGACCACCTGTAGCAGGTAATTCACTGTGCATTTGCCCTAAAGTTGATGCTTAACTTGAGAAACATTAAATAAGAGTCCCATTAAGATCTTAGAGCTTGCCAATGAATAGGCCCGAGCAGTCATCAAGATACTGGAGAGGACCAAACAAACTCCCAGTGACCACAGTCATCTAGGAGTGGCAGCATCATAGTCCCAGAATAACGACTGCTTGTCAGCTGGACAGATGCTGACAGATAATCTAAATTCTTGTCTTAATATTCATCATGGTAAATAGCTGCTGGATTACATTTTGTCCAAACATTCATTTCCAGTAATGTGCTGAGAAAACATATATTCTGCTGCAATTCCTTTTTAATGTCTGTTATGCCATATGTAATAACTGAGTGTTAAAATGGGCAATATAAATTCTTGCTTTTCTTTCTTGTTTGAATAGAAATAATGCAATTATTTCCATGTAATGGGATGGAGCAAATATTTCATGTTTATAAAACATGTCAATGCTTTAGCTTGCAACTGCTTCAAAACAGACCAAAATGGAATTTGGGAAATCTAAAAATCAATCATTGTTTTGTAGCATTTTAAGTTATAGTTTTTGTTTATTTTCCACCATTGTATATGTAGGATCTATTTGTGTGTGTGTGTGTGTGTGTGTGTGTGTGTGTGTGTGTGTGTGTGTGTGTGTGTGTGTGTGTGTGTGTGTGTGTGTGTGTGTGTGTGTGTGTGTGTGTGTTTGTGTGTGTCAATATTTAAGATATAGCAGTTGCATAACCCATTGACAACATCTATCACATCCATAAAGTTTAAGGATTAATGTTTCCCTGTAATGGCTCAGTGGTGAGGAGAGAACTTTGTAATGTGTATATGTGTGTGTGGCTCCCAGAGAGAGGAGAATGTCCTGAAATCAGTGGGGTTGGTTAACCAGGGCCGGCTGGCCTGTGTTGGACCTGTTAATCGAGCGTTAAAATGGTCTGTCATAAACCACTGGCCAGTGACTTCAGCAAACAACCTTAAGACCTGGGAACACACTCGCTCTTTTTTCTGACTGCCCTCAATCTACCCAACCATTTTAAACACAGACACGCATACATACAAAAGCATAAAATAAGCTCTGATTCACAGCTGCTAATAAGTACTAACTGTTACAAACACAAACAACATGACATCACCAGCGTACGCACTTGTACAGTAAAGAAATGCAGTGACTTCATCAGCCTAACACATGTTCTCTCTTACACAAACATGTAGGACACACACTCAACATAAACACACTCATTACACACACATGGTGTATCAGAGCTGTGACAGGGACACAGTTCCCAACACCATTACGTAAATGAGAAGTGGTAGCATGTGAGAAAGGGAGAGACTGAGAGTGAGTTTAGGGTGCATGACATCATCATATCTGAGGTCTGTGAGTGGTGCACATTGTAACAGTTTGGGATAGATTTCTAGCATGGATTTTCTAATTATCAGCTCCTTTTTCGCTTAAGATAAACAGTCCAACCAGTGCGTTGACCAACACACAACTCCAGTGTACACGTGTTGTGCAGTGTGGACCAAACCAAATCATAACATAACACACACACACAAGGGGTCTGCTCTTGAGTGGATCTGCATGTAAGGGCAGAGTTGGATGTAAATTTAACTCCAGCAGTCGCATTACATAATCAGATGACTGTAACTTGTATACTCGGATTCTGTTTTCAGTTAATTTTTAAGTCGCACATTAGTGCAACATTACTCTGCACTTAATAGTCAGAGATCATCGTGTATCAAATCAAAAAAGTTTGGCAAATGAGCCAGATATGTGATGTAGCCACAGTGAGGATAATGCTACATGGGGACTGAGGGCAGTTAAGTTTGTTTGACCTTTGACCTGAAACGCCATATTTTTACAGACAGGGTGACATCAGGCTCTGAGCAGGCAGCGCTCTTAAGCTCCCAGTCTGGCTGTTAAGAGCCATGCTGAGGTGAAGATGCCAGATAGTAATGGCTGGTATAGCCGCTGAGTTATGGAGGTAGTTGTAATCGCAGTGGCATTGTCTGCTCCAGGGCACCAGCCAGAGACTTCCTGGCTGCCGTCATACACCTTTTAGTGTGTTTTAGCGTGCACTCTTCACGGGCACGCACACGTGCTGTAAAACATCCCATATCGTCAGTGAAAACAAAGCTCAGTGATTCACATCCACAGGGGTTAGGAACTCACAACACAGAGTGACATCATCACAACTTCCTGTTTCTCATTGCCATGGCTACCAGAATTTGCATACTTTATGTGATCGGTGGATGATGAGTCAGTAGGGTTTGGTCCCATTTTGCGCTTCAACCACAACAAAACCATATCCCTCTGTTCAGCTGGAGCACCGGAAAGCCTGACCAAACATGGCAGCTATTACTCCATGGCTTAGCTCAGTGGAGATGTGAATGAAAGGCCCTCCTGTTTTTTTGTATGACCAAGGGGAGTTCATGGCATCACATAAATGATTTTGAACAAGTTATAAAACAGTGGGCATTTATTTATTTTTGGAAACAATAATTTAATTCAGTGTAACTTAATTAAAAACCATTAAAAGGATACATAAACCTGAATATTTAAAATATCATCTGTCTCATCTTTTTCAAAATTGCCAAAATGAATACATTTGCCAAACCCTAGTAAAAAAAGTTAACACCTTTTTAAACTGTAAAGCTGTTCCTGTGTAAAATGTGTCCCCTACAAAAGCTTGTGTCAGAATGGGACGTGACTCTTTGCCCTGATCATGACTTATGACATCATATTAAACACACTACCTGTGTGTAGCCTAGTGACTGTGGATGTTTGATGGTGACAACAAACCCAATCTATAACAACATGTTACACTTTATCAATAACGCTACACCGCTAAAACTTTTGAACTACCTCACATCTCTTTTCTTATTTAAATCTTTCCGTCACAACAGTATAGGTATGATTCAATAATAACTTTGTCTTGCTGAAGCTATCCCGCTTGGTTGCAATAACCTTAGCAGAATTTAGGTAGGCCATATGCACTTTTTAAATAGAAAGAACTTGAAACAGCTTTCAAGAGGGATCATTTCAATACCCTTGGCGAAGCTTTATAATCCCTATGTGTTTTATAACTATTGTAATAGAATCTGTAGGTCCATATGTGTGTTCATTATTTCTATTAATTCTGTTTGTAGCTTGATTGTTGGTTGTTTGACTTAAGATATGTTATAACTTTTTATATAGGCCTACATGGTTGTTTAATTATAAAAAAAAAAATTATTCTCAGGTCTCTCTTGGAAAAGAAATCTTGATCTCAAAGTGACTACCTGATTAAATATAAAAACGAGTGGGTCACCAGAGATTAAAACAGGGTCATTGGACCAATTTATTATTAGTATTAATATATTCATTTATAATAACAACAATAACAACAAGAATAGTAATATTATTACAATTATTATTATTGTTACTACTACTATTATTAGGCGTATTCTTCTTCTTCTTCTTCTTCTTCTTCTTCTTCTTCTTCTTCTTCTTCTTCTTATAATTATTATTATTATTATTATGCTATTGTTAGTAGCCTAGTTGTAGCACCATTATTAGTAGGCTATCATGTTCTCAGTTTCTTTTATCAGGATCAGTTCGGGACAAAGCACTGCCTAATTTCTCTTTACCTCCCCCCTGTTTATGTTTCAAAATAATAGTTTTGTTCTAAAATACATAGAAGCATTTATTTATTTTTTTAAACCTTGGGGGCTATGCTCATTTTGACGCATAAACTCGATGCAGACGCTGGGACGTCCCGTGTAAGACAGACGCTGAAAGTGGGGAGAGAGAGAGAGAGAGAGAGAGAGAGAGAGAGAGAGAGAGAGAAACTGGGTCTCATCAGCCCACCCTGCAGTGCCCGTCACGTTGCTGTTGGTGTGTCGTTGGCTGGTCTGGTTTGTCTGTCGGTCCCGGAAACCGCCACCATGCCGCTGTCCTGTCCGTCCGTCCCCCTACGGGCCGGTGTTGTAACCCCGCCCCCCTCAATCCCTCTCTCCGTACGGGACCGCAATGATTTAGAAGTTCAGGAATCCCACGTGACGTCACCGGTAGGGTGATGTAATGCTTCTGTAAATAGAACGTATTGTAATCTCGCTTCAGTCCAACGTGGTTCCTCTCTTGGGCGCCGCTTGTCCCTCTCTACTTGTAGGTAAGCCTCCGCAATTTACTTTCATTCACAAAACTTTAAACTCAATAGCAAGTGCTCGCCTGACGCTGACACAGTCGGCTGAATGTATCTTTATACGTTAATCTCTTTTATTTCACTCCTACTGGAAAGTTAACGGGGGAAGTTTATTGGCTAGTTGTCCCGGTGAAGTCTCATCACCAGGCGGACGAGGTTGAGCGCGAGTGTCTATTTGGGGGGTGTGACAGCACTCTCCGTACAGCTGTGGCGAGCTTGTTTATGAGTTAAACAGGTTGCTCTACGGAGCGGTAGGAAAGGAAACACACCGGCATGTTCTTGGGACTCAGACAGACACTGACCGCCCGGCTGCTGGACCATTTGCTGGTCAGAACCGCTGCCTTAATTTGAGCCGAATGTGCTCCGAGCCGGCGCGACCGGTTCGATGCCGTTGACATTCATCCATCAAACATGGCAACCTTGAGACGTAGTAAGTAAGTAAAGTTGACACTTTTTTTTTTTTTTAAAGCTGGACATAAGAATATTGTAGGCTAGATGATTCACAAGCACAGGCGGTTTTAAAAGTTGTGAGTGCATTATGTCATTCATCAAAAGAGAATAACAGAGGAGGAGGCGGGACAAACTCCTATGGTTTAGTTTTTCCAAAAAAGATATTAAAAGAAAAATGTAACATTAATCCGTCTTAAGTTGGCAACATGTTGTCTTGTCTGTTGTTGGATTTATGTATTAAGTATGACGTCATTCCGCATTGATGCGTTCTGACAAAGGTTTTGCTGAAGATGTGCTGAGTCTGCTCATCTAGTTCAAGTGCTGCTTTAGGAGAGAGAGAGAGAGAGAGGGTAACAACTGTTGGAAGATAATCATGATTATCATAAATATCTATCTAAGTATTTATCTCTGAAATAGGGTATCATATTTATGTAGCCTAATATCACTGCTCCATGAAAGGCTACACACTAGAGTGCCGTTTAAGGTAGGATACATTTAAAAACTTTAACTCTATGAAAATCTTCCGTCTTTTTCAACTGGTTTTGTAAATGATCTATCGCTCTATCTAGCTATGATTGTGATGTTGTGGACACTTGTTTGCTTCTTCCATGTTGTGATACACACACACACACACACACACAATCATTCACACACCTATGAAGTCACCTCTATTGCTGGGGTTGGAAAATGGGGGCTGAGGCAGGTTCAAACCTGTCAGCAGTAGGCCGACAGTGCAGCCCTCCCTATGCCGCCTCCCTCATTCCTTCTGTCTTCCATTCATTGTGTCCTCCTCCTTCTCTCTCTCTCTCTCTCGCTCTCTCTCTCTCTCTCTCTCTCTCTCTCTCTCTCTCTCTCTTTCTCTCTCTCTCACTGCCACTTGCCCTTTCCATTCCTCTCTCCATCACCCTAATGCCACTCTCCAACCCCTTAAGCCTTCCCCCCACCCTACACACTTTCCATTTCTTATGGAAGCATGTACTTTTGCCCTCTCTCTCTCTCCTCGCTCCACTCTTTAGCTCTCACTCTTTCCCATGACATCAGGACCCACTTTACTGTCTTCTCAGCGCTTTATGCTCACGCAAACCCAAAGTTTGCTTGAGGGGAAAGACGTGTGTGTACCTGTGAAATAAGTGACACACGCTCTTCTCATCGCCACCATCCGCATCTTTAACATTTCTCGATCACAAGGATGAAAAGTCAAGCAAGGGTCAAACCTCTCGACAAGGGTTGACCTCTCGACAAGTGTGTGAATCTTGTTTGGTGACACACAGCTCAGAGGAATGCCTGAGGCCAGGGAGTTGAAGGCTTCTTCCTTTGCTCTCAGTGGAAAATGAGCGGTCAGCAGAAGAAGCACTTCAAATAAGTCATAATTACCCCCCATGATTGGCTTAATATCTCCACTGAAGAACTAGTGGGTCAAGCCCGGGTTAGCGCTGCATGTGGATTTATCATTGTACTTTATTCTGTGTTTGTGTTGATATATTTACTCTATGATGACTTTATTATTACGCTATGCATGGCAAGCATGTATCCTTTCATCACACTCATATTATTAACTGATGCCCCGATGAAAGCTTAATGGCACCACACTTTGCACTTTGCTACATAATAACTATGAAAAGTAAAGATCCTGATGCCGTAAGGCTTTGATTCTCTTCTGGTGCTTCCAGTACATGTTATTACTAGGCCTACTGTTTAATGAATAGTTAGGAAAAACACAAACAGGTTGTATTTATTATACAGCAGTACTTGTCCCAATAAAAATGACTATCTGCAGTATACAGCAGCAATACTGTTGCTCTCCCGCTGGCACTAAAGGGATCAATTTCCTCGAGATGTCTCTGGGTAAAACATCCATCATCTGTGGCATCTACCTCATTACACACCGCCTCTACAATAAAGACGTGATAATAGGAGGATAACTGTATCATACAAGCTCAGTGTGTGATTTATCAGAGCTCTCTCTCGCTCTCTCTCTCTCTCTCTCTCTCTCTCTCTCTCTCTCTCTCTCTCTCTGTGTAATTAAAAATATAAGTACAAGCTGCCTGCTGCAATGTGTGGATGCAGCAGGTTAATATGTTGCAGGTTATGTTAATATGTTGCTTCTTCTGTTTTGTAGGCTTGTGTATGACATGAATGACAAACAGGACAGGCCTTATATGTGCGGCGCCCCGGGCTGCTCTCAGGTCTGTTGGATACAGTATGTGTGTTACACCTGCACCACAGCTGTAAAGAAAATTATTTTTGCAGGAAAATATATGATTATTATTATGAATTATTATTATTATTATAAATCCTGATTTTATTGTTGGTGAAATAAAATGCTTTACATATTGTAGAAATGTATTTATCATGTGATAATTAATTGTGGACACAATGTATTTCCAGGCAGATAATAATAGGATAAGATTAAATATTGTATCTGTCACATGAATAGCAATGTGGCAACAAGACTGTGCTGATAAAGGCTGGTGTGTAATAAGGAACTATAATAAGAGTAAAAAATAAAAATGATATAATAAATACATTATAAATATATTTTTCTTTCATCTGTCATGTGTAGTGATAAATATTCTCAAATACGCCACTGACTTCAGCGCATTATGACTGACAAGTCAGCTGATTAAACTAAACATCTCATCCCATGTGTCATGTCATGCAGCTGCACGCATCTCTTCATATCTTTCTCACTCTGTCGGTGTGCTGCAGCGCTTCCAGTTAGAAGAGCATCTGCTCATCCACAGACACAAGCATGAGATGTCCCTCAAGTTCTCCTCCATCAAGACGGATACGGCTTTTACAGGTGAGAAAGCACAAAAGGAAAAAAAAACATATTGCCTTCTATCCAACATAATACAAAGTTTGTGTCTCCCCTTATCTCCCCATAACCATAAATAATCTTCCTCATTTATTCACTACTTGCTATATGTCACTCAGTTCAGCTTCAGTTGTCTGGCTGCATGTGTGTATGTGTGTGTGTGTGTGTGTGTGTGTGTGTGTGTGTGTGTGTGTGTGTGTGTGTGTGTGTGTGTGTGTGTGTGTGTGTGTGCTTGATGAAAAAAGGATGACGCTACGTTATACAGTATGAAATCAGATAGCTCGATACAGGCTTCCTTCCATCAGATAGTCTGAGAGAACAGAGTTGCTCAAGTTGCAACATGTACAGTATACTCCATCAGATTAGACTAAACATACTGATAACGGCATCAGTGAAGACCAACTTTGATTCACACCCAGGGAGGAGTTGTGCAGGGGTCAGCACAACCCTTTTTTTGATATTGTGCTTTTTATTTCTATATTGGGAAAAGTAAGGGGGACAGGAGTGAAGGTAGGTACAGGAGAGAATTTTGTGGGAGAATATTAGGTAGATGTAAGGCAAGGCAAGGCAAAGTAGCTTTAATTGTATAGCACATTTCAGCAACAAGGCAATTCAAAGTGCTTTACATAAAACGTGAAAGAGCAGTTAAAAACAGTTAAAAATATAAAAACAGATATAATACAAGAATAAAAGTTACAGTGCAGTATAAGAAATAAACAATTATTTAAAGAAAGGAGTCTGTTCCAGATATGTGGTGCATAATGCTTGTGGATATGTCTGTCTGTGTACTTTGACAATAACACTATATTAGTTTGCTGATTACTGAACAAATATATTTCGTGATAGTCTAAATGCTAAATTGCAAAAATAATAATCAGGGAAAAAAAGGCTTTCAAAAACTCAAAAACTGTCAAACAATATGTGTGCACCGCATGCAACAACAAATTATTCTTACTCCACTGAGAGATTAAATAAAACAGGTTTGGAGCCATAGGATATACTAATCCAGCTTTCATGTCGTATATGTAAAAGCCCCTACAAGGCAAAGCATGTTGAGTAGCTTCACTAGCGAAGCATTTTTTTTTCTAATGCACCACCACGATCCAGACTCATGGTCAGAACACGCTCATGTGACACTGTCTGTAACCATAGAAACAGCTGTCCATCTGGACATAAACATGAGCATGCCATCTAACCTCTGCATACTCTTTCTCTGAGTCTCTCTCTCTCTCTCTGTCTCTGTCTCTGTCTCTGTCTCTGTCTCTGTCTCTGTCTCTGTCTCTCTCTCTCTCTCTCTCTCTCTGTCTCGCTCTCTCTCTCTCTCTCTCTCTCTCTCTCTCTCTCTCTCTCTCTCTCTCTGTCCTGCAGCCTGCCACGCCTCCTGCAGGAAATCTCATGTCAAAAACAAAGAGCCCAACTGACCTTTGACCCGTGCATGTTTAGACTGCTCAGAGAGACAGACTGATGTTATCACAGAGAGACACACAGAGCACGGCTGAGAGGAGACTCGTTTCTCCTCTTGCCATTACAGCTTGGACTACAGTTGAGTTAGGAAGCAGGAAGAGACTATTGTGTCAAAAGGGCCGCGATACATGAATGTCTGCCAATTTTTTTAAACCTGTCTCTCCTTTTTGTGTGTGTATTTGTATGTAATGCTTCCAGACCAGACTCCAACGCCAACACGATTTTTGCAGAACTGTGAAGAGGTTGGTCTGTTCAAGGAGATAGAGGAAGAGTTTCTTCAAGCACAAGAAGAGGAAAAGAGCAAACAGGTACATTTTATGCACAAATACAAACCAAAGTCAAGCAGCATTTTCAATCGTTTGGCTATCTCTGGCTGAGGTTAGCCTAAAGACACAATGCTGACTTGTGCGGTATTGCCGATAGGTGTTTGCTTGTGAGGTCTGTCAGGTAAGCGTTTTAAGTGACACTTGACTGTGAGGCAAATAAAAACAGTCAGACCCAATTAGACGACTGCAGATATCTGACCTGCTGCGAGGAAAGACACACCAGGCGATCACATTCTCCCCTGTAAATTAAACAGCTAGACATCAAACACACAAGCACATGCAGACACACACACACACACATACACACACACACATGCCTAAACAAATGGATGCATGGACAGACACACATCTCAAAAATCACCTCAGATCACATAATGGAAGTAGATACTGCAAGTTAAAAATGGTCCCAGCTGATTGTCGCTCCCACTTCTCCCAACAGACGCTTTCTCATAATGGGTCGTCCTGTATGAACCCGCAGCAGCTGAAATCGCAGCTCCAGCACCCTCATCCCCAGCCACCACTGCACCATCCCCAGACCCATCCCATGCAGCACCCTCAGTGTCATGGCGCCATGATGGGCCCCAGCTGCAGCCTGGCTGCCCAGCAAGCTCTGTCCTCGCTGTCCGGTTCAGTCATCACCCAGGCTTCTTCCACCCTCACACACTCAGGGTGAGTTTGACTGCACACATGCACACCTAAAGGCACCCATACACGCATACAGCACAGATTTTACTTCATCTATTCATCCATGCAGCAACATTTATTCTCTTCATCACGCACGCACGCACACACACACACACAAAACACACACACACACACAAAACACACACACACAACCAAAACATGTGCACACACAACCAAAACATGTGCACACACACACATGTGCACACACTCACATTTCATTTTAATGTTGCCTTTTCTCACTCTTTCTTTCTCTCCTTTACTTACTCTGTCTCGCCCATTCCTGTTTTGGACTTATTATAACTCATTCTGTCTGGCACAGACTGGCATTTCCCCCTGCATAATTTATCACTGCACTAATTAACTGAGAGAAAGAAGGGAAAAAAATCAAACAAAGTCAGAACAAAGTCATAGCAAAAGAGATGGAGAACGGCTGCACAACACCCACTCAAACCCACTGACACTACCCACACTGCCACCCAAATACTGCTTCTGTTATGTGTGTTACGAATCAGAACCAGACTGGAGTCTCTCAGCTTCCATGGCTCCCTGGTTATCACCCAGTTTAACAGACAGATTAGAGGACTTCCTGTCTTTCATCTGACCAGCTCCCAGCAGCTGCTTTCCCTCTTCTTGACATTTCATCTTTGGATTTAGATTTATGTAATCTGAATATCTCATTACAAACAGTATACTGTGGGGTTTAATGAACAATGTCAAACCAATTTATTTTATTTTTTTATTTACTTGCAGCATGCTGCTTGATGTGAAAAAGTATCCTACCCACATCCAAACCATTAGAATAAAACCAAAACAAAATGATATCACTAATTTTGTCAAATAAATCTTTTCTCAAACGCTTGAATTGAATGCTTGAATTAACACTTCTACTTTATTAATTGCTTATACTTCAACTGAAAACTTCAATTTTCACTGCCATCTTCTTTCACTATTTGTACTTCAACTGCCACTTCAACTTCTTTCAGTATTTTAACTATACATTCTCAGCTGCAAGGACATTTATCATTATTTATGTTATTATATATTACTTTTTTATTGTTTTGTCTACTAGTCATAGTTATCATCTAATACGTTTAAATTGCAGTTTCATTATTACATATGTGACACTTTGGCAAATGTTTGTTGGACAATGTATGCCTTTATTGGGGAGTAGACAGTAGAAACAGAAAATAAGGGCAGACAGAGATGGAAAATTAGTTGCAATCAAGGTATCCAGCCGGACTCAGACGGGGGACATTGAGAATACATGGTCAGTGCCTTAAATCCCCAGCTCACCAGGACGCCTCACATTTGTAGCACTGTTCTTAAAGTGATCATATTATGCTCATTTTCAGGTTCATAATTATATTTAGAGGTTATATCAGAATAGGTTTACATGGTTTTATTAAAAAACAAAAACAAAAAACAAATATATTTTTTTGTACTGCACATTGCTGCAGCTCCTCTTTTCACCCTGTGTGTTGAGCTCTCTGTTTTAGCTATTGAGTGAGGCATCTCACTTCTATTCCTATCTTTGTTGGGAGTCGCACAGTAGCTAGGTAAGGACTACCAGCCAGTCAGAAGCAGAGTATGAGGGCGTGCCACGCTAGCAGCTAGGCGAGCATTATAACGTGTTCAAAGTGACGCACGTTCATCACGGGAGTAAAGGCTGGACTACAATAGAGCTGTTTGGAGCAGTTTGTGAACAGTGTTTTCTCTGGAAGATGGTAAGTCCCTTTGGGGTGGACTTTGGGCTTTTTCACTTTGTAAACCTATAACATGCACAAAAAAGATATATAACACAACAAAGGAAAGGGGGAAAGCCAAAAAGCATAATATGAGCACTTCAATACTTTTGGGCCTAAAGAGACATTTTAAAGCCTTCTCTCATTCCAACAACCAGTCTTACAAAATAAAAGCTTCTGCTTATTTACATATAGACAAACAAAGCCTCTGTCACATTTCTGCAGTTGATCTGATGAACCAAGGTACCAAAAGTAAGTCAATGACATAATAAGCTCCAAACATCTGTCCAGGACCAGACAGGACAGGACAGTGGGGAGTGGTTATGGTACATAAATCAGTGCCAGCTGAATCCAGACAGCATGTTAGTCAGTGAAACCAGCTAAGTGTTGCAAAATGAACCATGGATCGTGTGTCTGATTGTTTCCCCTCATGTTTACGACCAGTTTCCATAGCGACCTGGTCTCTGAGTGTCTGGCTGTTGGCCCGGTAGAACTGTTGTGGTTACGTTTGGAAATGCTGTTTTGGTTTGTCTGTACTTTGTTGTGTGTTATACGGGCCGCATACCCGAGATTCAGTGATGACATCATTGCCGATGACCTCAGCGCGGCCACGGAGGCCCACGCTGTCCGATTGGCCGTGAGCCAGAGTGGTTAGGTCAGCACATGGCACCCTGGGTCTCTACATCCCCCGCTATCATCCCTGAGCTTCTCTCCTCCCTCTCAAGCTGTTATTGTTTTCAATATCTCTGTTTTCTTTCACTTTTTTTTTACATCATAATAGTTTCTGTCGTCGTTGCTTTACCTCAAATCTCTGTTTACACCTTTTTTGCTCACATACAACAACATTTTGTTTTTGTCTTTCATTCAGCGGATGCTTTTGTCCATATTTTAAGTGTTGGTTCACCCAAAAACAAAAGGGAATATTTTCTCACTTAGGTGCTTCTAGTGGTTTGTAGCTATGCAGATAGTTTAGGTTTTATGGGCCCACATTTCCACCTCTGAGATTTCTTCCTCTTGCAAGATTTGACTGACACCAAATAGCCCAATGAGAACCTAAAACCCACCTTTCTTCTCCTCTTTTTGCTCCAGTAGGGTGCGATGACATTTTATTTTAAATAACACACACATACACGCAACATGGTCGCAAATAACCTGCATCTAGACATCAGTAAACACTTAACCTTAACCTATACGAGAACAAGATGAAAAATTAAGCATTCAGTCATAAGACATATTCTGTTCTAGTAGTATAGGTTTAAGAAAACTCAAAACCACCAAAATTACAATAATGAGAAAATGAACAGATAAAAGGGCTTTTATCACACAGGTATGAATAAATAATAATTTGCATAGGAAGAAAAAGCCAGATTCAAGTGCCCAAATAATACAAAATACAATCACAAATTGCCCAAAACCATTTTTACTCACCCAATGAAATCAAATAAAAGTAGCCCAATTTGGAGGAAAACAGACAAATCTGGCAAGACTGCCTCCACCTCAGTACAGTGGAGGTAAATATAATTAAGATTGTGGTGCTCACCGCATTGAAAAATTACTTTTAAAAATGTTTAACTGGAAAAAACTCTTTCCAGAAACAGATGTCCTTATTATTCTGGATAATCCACAGAACAATAGTCTTCATACGGACAAATTGTTCTGCAGGAAGTTGTTCCAATAGAAACTGTTGACAGTGAGGTCTGTGGATTACCCAGAGTAACTGGCACAAACAAAATTTTAATCACTGCCATGGAGTTAGGGTGGAGGCAGAAATCTCCAAGATGGATATTTAAAAAAACGGGACACATACCTCTTTGGGTTAGTCACAAAACAGATCAACTCAGTTAGCTCTAGTAGATTTAATCCTAATCCTTCTTCTATTACCACTTTGTTTCATGTCATCCATTTATCCATCCCTAGTTTCCACTTTGACCTTTTTTGACCATGTCCAACTATCCCAGCCTGACCTCCACCTGCCATTCAAGCTATTAATGTTTCAACTTGCACCTCTGTCTAAACTGGATTAGTGAAACTTTAGCTGTGGATAGCTCTGTGGCATGACTCGTCTCTCTCTCTCTCTCTCTCTCTCTCTCTCTCTCTCTCTCTCTCTCTCTCTCTCTCTCTCTCTCTCTCTGCGTGGCTGACCACAGGCCGGTTCCCGGGCCACTGTCCTCCCTCCTTCACATGCGGAACAGACACAGACAACCGCTGCCAGCCTCTTTACCTGGCACCCTGCCAGACCCCGCCATGCAAGGGGCATCTGCCCAACACATGCCCGTAAGTACAGGACTCACACACATACATCTGCATTCAGACACGCATGCATTATGATTTATAGATGCAGGTATAGTGGCCAAAGTGGTCAAGATCCCCGAGTTAGAAATATTTATGGATGACAGAAAAATTCACTTCACTCTTGTGTATGAATTAATAAAAAATTGTCAAACTGCAAATGGATGCGACCTTGTGGAGAACTCTTTATACTTGAGGTTATGTATGTGCTATAGCTTTTCCTTGTCATTGTTGAAAGGTTATTTATGTGTCAATTTCTTTCCTTCTTCAGATAGAGAAGCAAATGCCATGTATAATGGGTATACCAGGTCCTGTACACAACCCCTCCTGTTCCTCGCCTCAGGTACTGACCAGTCAAATATTTTCTTACCGTTTCCTACTGATAATTACTTTCTCCTCTCGTAATAACGTTATGCTTTATCAAAGACTTTCTGTATACTATATGTGATAAGACTAAGTACAGCTGGCCCACTAGTGGTTTTTGGGAAACTGATACCAATGCCATTGTTTATGGACTAAAGGTGATAGTCATTTGTTAGTTGTTAATTATTCTCTTTCTGATGGAGATGGAGATGGAGATTTATACCAATCTCATATTTGTACGGTAAGTATGAAGCTACCACCAGAAGGTGGTTAGCTTATGTTAGCATAAAGACTGAAAACAGGGGGGAAACAGCTATCCTGGCTCTGTCCAAAGGTAACAAAGCCCCCCTACCAGCACACCTAAGCTCACAAATGTATATGTTATATTTGATTTCCTTTATCCGTGCATAACGTGAAAAAAAACGACAATACGCCGTTTTACTAGGGGCCGGACTATTTCTTGGCTAGTAACTTCCTGGAATCT
Organism: Perca fluviatilis; assembly: GCF_010015445.1. Lineage (NCBI taxonomy): Eukaryota > Metazoa > Chordata > Actinopteri > Perciformes > Percidae > Perca > Perca fluviatilis. The sequence goes on along the minus strand of NC_053124.1, from coordinate 14,117,998 downwards.
CCGCCGATGGCCTGGCAACTGCTCAGAGCCAAGAAATAATAAAACATTGAATTGTCGTTTTTTATATTTGAATGAATAAGATTATAACATGCAAACTTTAGATGTGCTGGTAGGCAAATTGTGTTATCTTTGGATAGAATCAGGCTAGCTAGTTTCCCCATGTTTCCAGTCTTTGTGCTATGCTAAGCTAACCGACAGCTGGCTGTAGTAGCTTCATATTTGCCCTGTATTTAACTGACAAATATGAGAGTGGTACCAATCTTCTTAGTTACTTCGCCGCCAGAAAGTGAATAAGTGTTTTTCCCAAAATGTCTAACTTTTCCTTTAACTTTTTATGATTTCACTTTTCTCATCTCTGTAATTAAAGCCACAAAAACACACATTATGCCTTTGGCTTATTCCTTTCTAATCAGGATAGACAGGAACCAGAGTTTAATTTTACACTTTAACACACACACACACACACACACACATGTCCACACCACAGGAAATCACAATCCACATGCTATCCCTGGCTTTCTTGGTTTTTTTATTTTTCTTGTGTAAACATGCTCTCAATCTCTCCTCTTGTAAATTTTACATTTCCTCTTTATAGGTGCATGTAGTATCAATTGTTAAATATATGTGTGCTATCAAAGCACCTTCAAAAGGGAAAACTGTGAAATCGCCCTCCAGCCACACACACACACACACACACACACACACACACACACACACACACACACACACACATTATGACTTCATGTGCATGAGCTTGTATATAGAGTAGCAAATGAAAAGGGGTTTCAGTTTTCAGAGCTGCTCAGGTCGCAGGTTCAAATCTGAACCTCTCTTCTTTGAACACACACACACGCATACACGCACACGTGCACACACACACGCACACGTGCACGCACACACACAAAAACACACTTCTTCTCCAGAGTAATTTTATTTTATTCTATTGTAATTTAGTCATGTCAGGTGTTGTATTTTGCATTTCTAAGGTGTGAAACAGGACTCTGCTTCTGTAAAACCACAGAAGGAGTATTAACATGCCTCCGTTGTACCGTAACTCCACACTCAGCTGAAGTGGAAAAGTAAACGTTTAACAAGTGGATCAGTGTTTCATGTACAGTTCTGTGTCTTCATTCACTGATCCCTCCAGACAGAAATATCAACGTGGTGTGTCATCCAGGCCAAGGAGACCTATGATGTAATCACAGGCCCCAGTGTCAGGGTGTTTCTATGTAGTAAACAGAGCTGAAATACTCGTGTCCCGTCCTGTTCATTGTGTGTGCGGCTGTGCGTGTGTGTTTGACTGTCAGCCTGGCAAAGCTGGCACAGACAGCTCGGTGACCTCATCCTTGGCACCCGCTAAATGTGCTCCTTTTTTTCGTAGTTGAATGGTTGAAGGGGGAAAAAAAATCTGCTTCTTCTCTTAAAGAAATATTAACAGGGAACAGATAGCAATATTGCCAGGGAGGAGGGTGATGTCATGCTCTAAACATGACCTCTCTTTCTCTCCGTCTCCTCTGCTGAGTGCAGGAGAAAGGTGAGATGAAGTTTAATTTAGCTCTTACAGTCTGTTTAGTCAGATGATAAGCGGGAATGATAAAGTGTGAAGGTATCAAGCTGCAGACTGCAGCATTTATTGGGGCACATTATCCCTCCTTTTTACAGTTGTTTTCACGGTTGTGGATAATTAGGAGAAAAGGCGATGATGGGCTAAGTGGAAGATTGTGGCTGTGACCAGTTATAATTTTAATTTTGAGATATTTTTACTACATAGAGGTATGATACTGTTGGCTACTGAGGCTTATTTGACCTGAAAGGACCTGTAGGTAAGGTAGCTAAGCTGCTGGTACCAATTTAGCCAGTGTTGGGGGTCAAACACACACCACACAGTATGAGAGAGACGGAAAATGTTTACGTATATCCACAAGCTCTTCATATATAGTGTTTAGTGTCACACATATCAACTCAAACATGGTTTAAAACCCCTGTGGGGAACAGTAGTAGGCAGTATTTAAACATACTGTATTTGAAATATGTGTTTAATTTGTAATTTGAATTTCATATCAAGAGAGTTTGGAAAAAGGGTTTTTAGTTTTCTCAATTTACCCTATTCATAGGGGAAATGTCTACGTATTAATGTGCTGCATTTTACAACCTATACTTTAATAAAATACTAAGAAATCAAATACAAATTAAATATTCCTGTACAATCTCACCCAGGGGACTTCTAAAAGGACTGATTGTCTCTAGACAATTGGTTAGCTTTTTTCTCAGTTTACTGAATATAGCCAGACATGTTGTGAATAATTTGATATGTTGTTAGAGATATGTTGCAAATCAAATTATTAGTTAACACCAAACTCAGCCTCAGTTGGGACACCCCTGATGTAAAAGGGGGTCTCTATCCAGAAAGCAGGAGTTAAGGTGTCATGTTGAGGCCCAGTTGAATTTAAGTTATTTGATACACAAAAGACTTTGAATAATTGTTTAGCAGCTAAATTTCACTTGCTATATATAATAGTCAAGAACCCGCTCCTATTCAGTGTCACTGGGGGCTTTCTTGGCACTACATGTCCCAGCGTCCAATCATCTTTCTCTTATACCAGGTTCACCAGCCTTTGAGATATTCAAGAGTTGTAATTGGTTGTCTGTGACATTCCTAGAGGCCATTATAAACTCAGAATTAATGTGCAAGAGAGGACGTGCAAATATACAAGTTGTAATTTATACATACTGAGGCTCCACTGTGTTTTTTAAGGAAATGACATGTACAGCTCTTTGTCTCTGTGGGTGGAGTTTTAGCTGGTATTTATTGTTTTATGCAACTTTAAATGCGTTGAACAGTGCATCACATGTATACTTATATATTTCTTTGATCTCCTCTCAGAGATCCAAACAGACGCTGGGTCATCATTTCCAACAGCACCACCCAGCAATGGTCGCCATCAACAACCCTGTGACATCCATGGGTCACATGATGGAGATGATGACACAGCGTCATCAGGCACCTCCACTACAGCACCACCATCATCCCCATCATCCACAGCTTCCAACTCAGCCCCTCGCCTTTCAACAGCGATGCCATGCTCCACCTCCACAGCATCTGGGAAGCCCCCACAGCCACCTTGCTCAGGCTCACCAAGCACCCCCTCCCCATCTGCACCAGGGTTCGCCTCCTGCACCTCCAGCACAGGTGCAGATGCTTTAATATTTATGATACGCCTGACATATTTCAGGCAGTCAGGCACAGTTAGCTAACTTTGAAAATGTTTGGTTTTATTTGCAGTTATCACCAGTTGCACAGCAGATGCAGCCCTCCCATCTATCCCACTCCCAGCATGCAGTGCAGGCAGGTGATAGCTGCAGCAGTGGAGGAGGGGGAGGCGGCAACCGCCGCAGGAGGACAGCAGAGCAGGACCCTGACGAGCGCAGGCAGAAGTTTCTGGAGCGTAACCGGGCCGCAGCCACCCGCTGCCGACAGAAGAGGAAAGTGTGGGTGTCATCGCTGGAGAAGAAAGCTGAAGAGTTGACGCATACAAACCTGCAGCTACAGGTGGGACACGCATCTGTAGACACACAAGTAGATAGATAGATAGATAGATAGATAGATAGATAGATAGATAGATAGATAGATAGATAGATAGATAGATAGATAGATAGATAGATAGATAGATAGATAGATAGATAGATAGATAGATAGATAGATAGATAGATAGATAGATAGATAGATAGATAGATAGATAGATAGATAGATAGATAGATAGATAGATAGATAGATTTGTATTGACCCCAAAAATGGGAAATTACAGTGTTAACAGCAGCAAAATATCAGACAGACAGCACACATACAGAATATACATGAAATAATAGGATACAATATACATGAAATAACAAATGGGATACAATACAAGAACAAATATTTAAAATATATACAAGTTGGGAATAAAAATGTGCAACTACTTAAACAGTATTAATAAAGATGTAAGTAAACCTATTGTGCTAGTTGCACTTAGTACAGTTGTGATGTATATGAGTCTTAGCTAACACTCAGTGATGAAGTGTTAAAAAGTACACACAATCTACACTTCAAGGATACTTAGTATTTCTCTGTGTGTTTCCAGAATGAGGTGACGTCATTGAGGTCAGAGGTGGGTCAACTGAAGCAGATTCTGCTCACCCACAAAGACTGTCCTGTCACCGCCCGGCAGAGAGAGGCACAGGGGTACCCCAGTGAGTAAAACCCCCATACCCTGCACCCCCTCTCTAGAAATGTCACCAGCTTTTCCAGATTCCTGACACCAATCATCTCCATCCATCACTGAGGTTATACTTCAGATACCTTGTATGTGCACATAAAGGAATACCCCATGGTTCCATTTTTTCTTGTTATGACAAGCAGCCACCCCTCGGCACACACACAGGGACCTTAAACTGTATCTCACCGAGTGCAGCTAAACAGCACTTAAGAGTAAAAACTCTGCTTTTAACCCGCCAGTCTCCACTTATTGATACATGCACTTTTACTTCTATGGAGAGCCAATCAAGCACTGCACTCTTAACTCTCAGTTTTGGGGAATGCATTTTTCATTTCCATTTTCATACTCATTTAATGAACCAGACCTTGACGCTATTTGACTGAAGTGTTTACTCTGGAGTGCAATGCAATATTCTGGCAATTTGACTCGCATGAAGCTAGCTTGGAACAAAATGGAGACCATGCCCATCTTGCACTCCAGGCAGTCTAAAGTTAATGTTCAACAATAACTGAACCTGTCTATGACCTTAACGGAAAGAAAAGAAATACTGCACCTTGTGGCTTAATTGAAAGCAGCCATTATGTTTTAAGTGTTGAGCTTCAAAGAACAAAAATGGATGCAATATTGGCATGTGTTACTTTTCGTATATTTCTATTGTTGTCTTTTTACCTGTATGTACAGTATTCATTTGTTAAAATAAAAGAGATATTTTCCTTTAATCTAAGCTGTAGTGGGTTTTCATTCATTTGCATGCGTGTGCTAACAAACTCCGCTCACAGAACAGACAATCCACAGCATCTGTGACTTTGATTGACAGCTGTCTCTGTGTCCAGCTGCAGGGGTGAGCCCAGGAGGAAGTCCCACCCCTGTAGGTCCTGGGTCTCATCTGCAGGCCGTCCAACACAATAGCATCTCCACCTCCTCGACAGCTGGAGGCAACACAGGGCACAACCCCAAGCCTGGACGCTAGCCCTCACCACAGAGAGGTGGGTCTGGGACTCCATGGCTGAATCCTACCAGACTGAATTATCTTTCTGTCACACTTAAGTCACACTCAGCTGTGGATCCGTGTGTCTTTACATTGTAGATGAAATACTGAACTGGATAGGTGAATTCATAAATCCATGTGAACAAGGTTTTTTTTAACATGATCATCATCCTTTCTGGTTGGAGAGGAGACCAGAACCACATACTGATACATTTCCATAACAGGTACAAAAATGACCTCTTCTGAAAGCCTTGTTAAAACCTGTGATGGTTACATGGCAACTGGATCCTCTGTTTATTCAGAAAATGTTTCTGTTCATGGCAATCTAACCATTGCCTGCTACCCAATGACTACGCACATGCACAATCATAACACATCTTTTCAGAATCTTTTGCTCTTATATCTTGCACTAATAAAAAAAAGCCTATATATTAGTTTTATATTTCTATCTGAGAATCTGCAAGTGCACATCTTGTGCCTTCTCTTTGATGCAGAAGCAGCTTGTCAAAACTATGTATTTTTCTAAAAATTATTCATACTAAGACAAAAAAATGTTTATTTCAAGATTTCAAATCAAACTTGGAAAGCCATTTAGAACATGATTGTACAGTATTTCCTTTCAGGCACTACTGCCCTAAGACACTAAATAACTATAAACTGCACCTAATGTCTCAATCCCTGTCCGTTAATAAAAAAAACTCTTATTCTGGTATTTCCATGTGTCTTTATTTTATATGCTTTCAAAATATCTTTTATGATATAAAATCTGTCAGAATTATTTTTGACACAGTTAGTCTGTGGTTGTGAGCAATGAGATTATAGTTTTCGGTTCGTTTCTGTACATACAGTATGGTCTAGTCTGCCATCTAGTGACTGATTTTGTTAGTGGTAGACAACTGGAATGGTCAGCAAAGTAGATCATAGGCTGTTTTATGTTTGGCCAATACAACCACATACGCATGTCTTACTATTTAATTCAAGAAGAAACATTTAAAATAGTATTTTGTCTTTTATTTACACGTTAAATTTGTCTGACTAATCAGTAAATGAGAGTGTGCCAAACATAAGGACTTTTTTGTGGTACCAGCTGAAAACTCTTTAATGCAGAATATTAAGCTGTTTTAATGTCAAAAGCTTCAGTTCTGACATCTAGCCTCTCTGGTATATACCTAATATACATGCAATTGTGCATCCGTGTGTGTGTGTGTGTGTGTGTGTGTGTGTGTGTGTGTGTGTGTGTGTGTGTGTGTGTGTGTGTGTGTGTGTGTGTGTGTGTGTGTGTGTGTACATGTGTCTTTGTGCATGTGTGCCTGATTTGCACTCCACCCTATTCTACTCAAACAAAGGGACTGCTTAACTATTGCCAGACCTCATCTTGACACAAATACAAAAGCAAACACATACGCACACAAAAGCACACACACACGCACACACACACACACACACACACACACACACACACACACACACACACACACACACACACACACACACACACACACACACACACAATTACTTCTCCAACATGTTATTTCAATTATCTTCCCCACTCTCACACATTGTTCAGGTCTCCTTATAAAGCATTAAATAGTCATAGAGGAAACCTCTTATTAATTGCTCCATATTTGAAAATACAAGAAATATATTATGTTACAGCTAATATTACCAGTCAATAGCAATTGACCCATTTTGATTTAAAAAAAAAAAAAAATATCATAAGAGTAAGTAAAAGTAAAAACAAAGGTAGCGAAACACAATCTGGAGTTCAAGCGGTTAATGCCAGTAATCTCTCTTTTTTAATATATGTATATGGAATACTCTTCCCCCATTTCTAGAAATACAATCCCCTTTCACTTAACATAATCAGTGGCATACGTTAAAGATATTTGAAAACCACAAAGAGAGTAACATGTATTCTAGAGTTAAATCATCCATAAACAGTCAAATGACAAATGAATCACATTGTTGGGGATTTTACTTCTTCATGTAATGCAAAATCATATAGAAAGTATAAAACGTGATAGATGTGATACAAAACAAGCTTTTGTTTTCTGCCAACCAGCAGCCATCATTACATACTGTACAAATATGAGACAATATGATGTCTATGAACTCAACATTAGCACCGTAGTTGAAATCAGTGAGCAATCATTCATGCGTACACACAATACATCAACAAATCACACATTTAGAAACACTCGCAGGTGCAAGGAAATGAAAGAGGAAAGGCACAAAGCAGGAAGAGGATGTCAGAGGGATTGGACTTCCTCTGGTGTCTGTTCTATTGTCACTTTGAAAGTTTTCTTGTGGTCAAGTGAGTAACCAAAACACAAAATGGTGGGATTGTTGACTTTATCTGTTCACAGCCACAAACACATCCATGTTTTTAATATGATCATGTGGTGTTTCCAGAGAGGGGACTAAACCAAAGATTGCAGCACAAGGCAATTCACATGTGTTTCTGTTGTAACATGTCAACATTTAAAAAAAAATGTGTATGGCTCTAGTCAGAGAATCTCTGCATGTCACTGTCTCTGCGAACACTGTTGCTGTCCAGAAAGCGGTCACAAGGGAACTCAATGAGGTCCCCTTCCTCTAGTGGTGCAAGTCGTGCAGGACGGCTGCTTTGGTAGCTTGTGAAGTCAGCGGTCGCCACGGCAGAACGAAACGGCCTCCTGGTAGAGTACATGTGCCGCACGTGCACGGCCGTCTTCCTCCTCTGCAGCCTCCTCTTCAGGCTTCGCCCCAGCCAGACCCCGCCAATGACAAGCAGCAGCACGGCATTCCCGGCCAGCGTGGCCACCGTCACCAGCTGGAGGTCAGAGGTCAGCAGGCCTCCATGGCTGAAGCCCTCGGGGAGAGTGACCAGCCCGGCGCAGTGGTCACGGGGCGCAACTTGACAAACAGATCCTCCAACTACTCCCTCCACACAGACCATGTAGGTCACATCTGAGCTGAGTTCTCGAAGGGTTACGGAGCGAGCTGTGCCACGAGCGTAAACATAGCGAGGGAAACGATCCGGAGTTCCAAAGCGGTCGAACAGAATCCGGTAGTGGACTTCATCTAGGCCTGGCCCAGGTCCTGGTGTGTAGCGGTGATGATCCCTGGTGATCCAGTAGATGGTGACAGTACTAGATGTCACTTGATCCACTGAAACATTAGTGATGAAATGGCGGTTGAACACACAAGGATCTGTGATTAGAGGTAGCGCCTCCTCCTGATCGGACGATCTCAGAAGATCAAACTTTTCTCCTGACTGGACCAGAGTAGTGGTGTTGAGCCCAGTGTTTGCATCAGTAGAGTCCCTGTCCTGGTTTCCAGCATGGCTTGGTGTGGAAATAGCTGGTGGATCGGTTCTGGAAATTACGTCTGACCTTTGCCTACTTTTGGCCCGTTTCCCAGCAGCCTCTGCAGCAGGTTGTGATCTTGGGCTGAGTGACTCTTTCTTTGGTTTCTTTCTTTCTGGTGAAGAAGAGGATTCTGCCACCTCTAGACCACCTTGGTCTCCCTGGATTCCCACCCGCTCCTGTCCTTCTCTCTTCCTCTTCTCTCCCTCTTTCCTCATTATGACTCCATCCCTGTTCCCATGTCTCAAATCTACACCTTCTCTCTCCTCCACGTGGCCTTCTCCAACTCTCTCCTTCTGCTTTGTTGTATCCGCTGTTCCATTTTCTTTTCCCTCCACCTTTACCAACACCCCCCCTCCCCGGCTCTCCTCAGGCACAGCTTGGCTCCTACACAAGTGGGTCCAGTTCCCGAGGGGCTGCAGCTGGGAGCTGTTCACATAGTCCAAATATTTCCCCCTCAGAGTTGCTGGGTGGTGACACTGCACAAAAACAGTCAACAGTTTGCCCTGAGAATGCGCAGCAGTCATCCATCTTTTCAGCTCCTCCAGGCGACAGTCGCATGTCCAGTTGTTGCCATGGAGATCCAGGTCGTAAAGCACGTTGTTGAGGGCAAAAATGTCCCCGGAAAGGCTGGTGAGCATGTTGTTCTTCAGCTTCAGCACTCTCAGATGTTTAAGTTGCGAGAAAGCCAAAGAGTCCACGGTGGAAATCCGGTTGCGACTGAAGTCCAGCTCCTCGATGCGCTCCAGGGAGTCCAGGAGACCGGCGGGGATTTCCTCCAGCTCGTTTCCGTCAATCAGAAGCTCTCTGAGGCTCGAAAGCCCCTTCAGAGCCCCGCTGTCCAGGCGAGAGATTCTGTTGTTGCTGAGGGACAGTTTGGACAGCTTTTTTAGATTTTGGAACACGTGGTTTCCAACGTACTGTATTTCATTTTCAGACAGCAGCAAAGTTGTCAGAGCTTTGAGTTGGGAGAAAATGAGGGCATTGCGCACGGCTGACTGCTTGTTGTGGGCCAGGTTTAGAAAGCGCAGTTTGGTGAGTTTAGAGAAAGCGTTTCTGTGAATATGCTGCAGTTTGTTGGATTCTAAATGGAGATAATGTAGGCTGGTCAAACTTTTAAAAACAGAGTCCTGCAGAACTTCTATCGAGTTGCCATCCAGACGCAATTTAACAAGATTATCCAAGTTGGCAAAGAGCTCCGATGTGAGATTCTTAATGTCATTATTATTTCCACAGAGAATAGTTAATTTTTTTAGGGATTGTAAAGTCCCAGCGGGTATATCTGAAAAAAGATTGTGTCCCAAATACAGCTCTTCCAACTTGGAGAGTTTCTCAAATGCTTTTGGGTGAATTGTTTGTATTTGGTTGTACTGTAAATTCAACCGCACGAGGTTACTGTACCGTGTGAAGTCAAAAGCAGAGATGTTAACAATGAAGTTACCCCCAAGGCTGAAGATCAGCACCTCCTCGGGCACCCGCGTGGTGGGTTTGGGCACAGTGCGCAACCCGCGGTTGGTGCACATGAGGTGCTGCGGGTGCTGACAGTCACAGCGGTCGGGACAAAAGCTCGTCGCCGGTGAGGAAGAAATGAACCCATTGAGCGACAGCAGGAGAAAGCATATCCCAGCCAGGAAATTGCCTGTATCCATTCCCACTGCGCGGCTGGCACAGCCAGAAACTGATGCGGCATTCGCTTTGTGTTGTTCAGGTGCAGTCGCCCCTCTCCTCTCTCACGCTGGAGACCGATTCGTCCATAATCCACTTGTTGCCATGAAAAGTGGAGAGAAAAGTGCCGTACACATCAAGCACGCGGATCCATCACTTAGCAGCATCTTCTATAAAGCAAATTAATTTGTGCAGTGCGCTCTGATACTGTCTGAGGGAACGCTCACCACCCCAACAACGCCTCCATCCCCCCAAGTGGTCATCTGCTGCGAATTACAGAGTTCAGGCGCAGAGCGTGCCTCACACACACACACACACACACACACACACACACTGAAATAGTCCCTCCTTCGCAACTCTGCGACCCTGCCAAAACCAGATGTGCACAAGTCTTGACGCATGAGATCCAGAGATTTGCGCGTGCATGCAGGTAATCACACACACACACACACACACACACACACACACACACACACACACACACACACACACACACACACACACACACTACAGCGAGAAAGGGAGGGAGAGAGAGATTGAGAAACCCTTTGACCGAGTTTTCTGCGCGCACCCGCAGCCACCGGGGGTCTGAGATCTGGATCGGATCCCTGGTATGGACAAAGCAGACAGGAAGATTTCCTTCCCACGGAATCCCAAAAGAAACTCGAGTTTCCCTCGCAGCAGGGTGCAGACAGAAAAAACTCACTCATAAAACAAGTTTAACAAAACCCTTAAATTTATTTTTTTAATTTTAATTTCTAAAACAGCTGTAGCCTAGTGAACAGCTATGTGATGTATTCTCCTAGCCAGAGGACACTGCACTGCATACACAAAGTAAGAAAGTACACGCTACAATTAACACATCAACAGCCTAGTCTGCACCATGTAGCCTACAGTAGGAACGCCATCATCACGCAGCTTAACTGTAATTTACCATTCTCTCATTAACGCACCTTGTGTTGCCGGGGCCACAAGGAGCACAGCTGGTTCACATTTGCAGATGAGGAATTCGGAACGTTAAGTGTGTGTTAAGACTGACGAGGAGAGGTGCCAAATCTGAGTTAAAGATCTCCAACTTGAAAGTGGGGAAATAAATGCAGGGTGAGAGGACCATCCATGTGGAGATTTTGTGCAGAAATTATACAGAGTGAAGAACGAATCTCTGCAGCATACATGAAGGTTTATGTTCCAGTACAGTCTGAAAAGCATGCAATGTTACAGCCAAGACATCTGCACATTTATGGCACATGAGGTAGAGTGCTTACCACTAACATACAGTACACATAGCCTAGATCTATGTTTCCCGACCTTCACTGTGTGATGTACCTAGCCCTTTTAGATAAGATCAAGCACCTCTTTATAGATACCGCCTGGCATGTTTCCCTTAATTTCTAACTGGGTGATATTTAGCACGATTAGTTATATAGGGCCTACAATTGCATATTGTTACACAATGTTCTCATACAATTGAATCATTAATGTTTAGGTTGCTTTGGTCAAGTTTGCATGCATAGGCCTACTTGGCGAAACCTAAGCAGAATCATCACTATAGGGCCATATACTGCATGTTCCCAGGGCATGTGTGTCTCTTGATATAAACATTGTAAGAGATTAGTAAGGGCTATCTTTGTTGCTCAAATCACAAAAGAATAAAAGGGAGATGGATGTTTCAAATGCAGTTTGAATGGTAAAAATCTGTTAGCCACTTTGGAGATATAAATGTCAAAAGTCAAAAACACTGTTGACCGCAAATTTGAGGGCCTATTGAGGAGTATAACACCAGTAGCCTAGGGTATTAACTGTAGGTGATGGGAAACAGGGAAACACACATTGATCATTTGACCTAGTAATAAACTTTGCATAACATAAAACAATTTGAAATGTGTCCTTAATGTGTCATATTAAGAGGATTTTGAGTTGGGCAACATAGGACCCTGGGAGCATATATATGCTAAGCTGATGTTGCCATCATTTGTTGGTACTTTTTGAAAACTATTTGCACTTTATTTTTTACTTTTAGCTAACTATTTCAACTGTTTATTCATTGCTTTCAGTTAACTTCTGTGCTCACTTGCTAAGTGCTAACTAGTTTTCACACACTCTCAATTGCAACACATGATATCAACGTCCATTAACACATTTGTCATCCATGGAAGGAATAAGCTGTCAGCAGTCATAATCACTCATGAACACAAAGTCACACACACACACACACACACACACACACACACACACACACACACACACACACACACTCTTATAGGGCGCTGACACACCAGGCCGATTATCGGCCATGGGACAGTCTGTTAGGTGCAGGCACATGCAACTTCCCTTGAGAAGCAAGTGATGCAATGGTTTCCAGAGCCGAGCTAATGGATGACTGTTGTAGCTAATTGCATTTCAAGCACAGAGCAAAAGCCTCAAACACTCCCTGATTGGCCTTCTACTTCTCACGCATATCTGTTGGTAGACATCATAGACAGTATAATAGCTCTGTGTGTGAGAGACAGAGAGAACTACAACCCTTGGGGAAGCCCCCTCTCTCTGGGAGGTCATTTCCTGTCTCCATAGTATTTTTGCATCTCTGCTCCCCCTCTAGATCCCTTTCTGTCTCTCTGAGGAACACACACATTGAGAAAACACTCAGAGATTTGGCCTCAGACACAGTGGGACCAGTCCAGTTGGTTTTATGGCAGTTGCCTGGTCTTCATCAGAGTTGAAAGGAATACACAATCAGCACAGTTTGTCTTTCACTGTAGAATCAGAAATAACTTGAGCTTAACTTTAATGTTGTAACATTTGGAAGAGTGTGAATGATTCTTTCCCAAGATAGGTCAGTGTGTAAATGACATAGACCGATAGAATGAAAGATGGAAACAGGCTAAGAAAAGATAAAAAAATCTGAGGAAAGTGAGAGCAAGGGATCAGAGAGGGGGTGGGGGGGAGGAGGTGAGTGCAATGTTAGACTGATGTAGACAGAGATTGTTGTGAGAGAGAAAAGTGTTCTGGAACAGATTCACAAAGACTCAAAGGCACAACAGCGGACCCTGTGATGTCTGCCACTGTGCCTGCACACAATAAAAGCTGCAGACTGGTTTCACCAGCCCATCCTTTCACCACTCCCCTCTCCTCCCAGCGGGCCTCTCACTGTCCAATCCACCCGGCCATATGATATTTCAGTCTCTCAGCAGTGAGAGAGAGTGTGTGTTTGTATGTGGGAGAGAAACCTAATTCTATCAGGGGGAGAGAGAGAGAGAAGGGCTTGTATATCTGTCTGCACGTGAGTGTGCCTGTTTCACAGGACTGACAAAATTGTGTGTATGCGTAAGTATGTCTGCTTGTAATAAAGAATATCCAGGTCAGTGCAGGTGAGTTTGTGTGGGCATGTAAATGATCTGATGCTGCAGCCTATGTAGGTCACTTAAGAGTGTTACATTGCTCCTGCATAGTCTTTAGGTGTTGAAACAGCTTTTCTATGAATGAGGGAGAGCAAGTGTGTGTGTGTGTGTGTGTGTGTGTGTGTGTGTGTGTGTGTGTGTGTGTGTGTGTGTGTGTGTGTGTGTGTGTGTGTGTGTGTGTGTGTGTGTGTGTGTGTGTGTGTGGAGGGACTACAATACTTTCTGCTAATAATCCCACAATGCTACACTTTATAGATGTAAAAATTACAGTTGCTCAACTCTACACCTGTTAGTCATCATGGTTATTAGGAGTTGTCCAAAATCTCCATCTACTGCTCATCATTAAGCGCCCATTATGTAGGGAGTAGTGAATAAGTGAACAAGGGAGTTTTTTGGTTATTTACACCTGTGGTTTTCAGTGACGTAAAAATATTTCAGTGAAAAAGGCCTCATTATTAAATGGTTTCAGTCATACTGCTCACACAGTCTTCATTAGCAGATAATGTTGGCAATTGTCATGGAAGTGGAGACTGTTTTGTCAACTGCCGTTTCCAAGGTCAATAATAAACTGTCAAGCGCAACTTTTAAATTGGCGTAGAGGAGTCCTAAAAGTGCTCAGAATAGTGGAAAGTTTTAACGCCTAGAGTTAGATGTTTGACATTTTCATCAACTTAAATATAATATAAATTATACTGTTTACTGAAATTACAATTTACACTCTGTTTGTTAGAAATCACTACACACAGACATGCTCAGGACCTATTCATACACAAATGGAGAGTCTGAGTGAGTGGGCTGCCAGTGGTGGATTAGCGCCCTGAGCAGTTTGGGGTGCCTTGCTCAAGAGCACCTGGCAGTGCCCAGGTATCTCTCCAGCTACCCCTCCACACTCTGTACTTTGGTCAATACTGGGACTTGAACCAGCGACCCTCCGGTTCCTAACCCAAGTCCCTATAGACTGAGCTACTGCCACCCTAGCACAGAGTAGTTCAAACGCACACAGCCATACAATGTTAAAATGCTGCTTAGATAGCACATTAATAATTCAATATTCTGAAGTGTGAACTTTTCTGCAACAAGGACCTTTTGAACACATTATCTCCAGGTCAGTCTCCCTGTTTCTATATTTTTTGCTAAACTAAGCTAACAATCTCTTTGCTGTATAGTTTCATATTTACTGTACAGATGTGAGTGGCATCAATCTTCTCATCTGACTCTCGGCAAGAAAGCTAATGAGTGTATATTCCTTTCATGGATAGGAGTAATTTCCCACAATTGTGGCAAGGCTAAAATAAATAATAAATAAAAAAGAAATAGGTAATATTTTGCATCTTACCATGCTGTGACAGAGAATGCACACAAGTAGAGATTTAGTACTAACACATACTTGCACACATAGGACTACTTAAAACACATTAAAAACAGTACTGTAGGTGATACTCTTGATGATCATCTCAATGATAATTTATCATGTATACCACGCCCACAGACATACTAAAATATGCACCAATGTACATATGCAGCAGGACTGACAGCGAATGGGACTAATGAGCCTCCCACAGAGTCACAAACTTGCAGGAAGTTGTGCTTGTGGAAACATGTGCATCCTATTGTATGTCTGTATGCAGGGATCTCAGCGGCTTACTTTTCTCAGTGGGCCTAACATGCATCAGAGAGACAATCCGTATACATGGGACACATCCTAGTAACATAACACTGCATGAAACCAGCAGATATCTGGGGCTTATCAGAGTAATCACTATAAAGGCTGGGCCACAATGAAGAACAGCAGCTTTGTTCCCCAGATTAACTAATCAACAGTTCAAAAGAAATAACAGATTGTCCCTGTGTGGCAAAGTTGGAAACCATCTGTGGGTCCATTTGTGCATGTGTGCAGTTTTGCTTGTTTAGGAGCATGTATGTGTTTCTTTGTGTGGAGTGAGTCTATAATTGAAGTGTTCCTTAGTTGCTTTAAAGAAACTATATGCATGGATAAAAAAGGGGAGAGCAAAGCAAAGAGAAGGAAAAGAAGCAATGGGGAGGTGGGATTGTGTGTGTGTGAGTTTTTATGTTTTATATGTGTGTGTGTGTGTGTGTGTGTGTGTGTGTGTGTGTGTGTGTGTGTGTGTGTGTGTGTGTGTGTGTGTGTGTGTGTGTGTGTGTGTGTGTGTGTGTGTGAGGAGAGTTTACATGAGCAACAGCTGCTGGGATCGTTAAGTGCTTTAAGCTAGAGTCGGGAATCACAGATCTAGTCCATGCTAACACACATTAACGGTGTGTCTGTCTGTGCGTTTCTGAGTGGATGAGTGTGTTTATGCACTTAGAGGGAGATGGTGAAAAGACTCTATCCCCTCTGTGAAACCTGTGTCTGCAGCTCCACTGACATTTCGCTGTGAGCAGAGATTGAATGCACTCTGTATATACTGTCCTGTATAGAGAAGATACAGACACATTTAAGGTGCACCTAAATGTATTTAAATGATAGCAGAAGAGTGGAGGGAACACCTGGGCCCCATGCTTGAAAACCGTCCACATTCCCACTGCCCCTCTGCTCAACTCCCCCAGTTGGTTCCCACCACAGGAAGGAGAAACGAGGGCAAGATGGAGGAGAAAGAGTGAAGAAGACAGAGTCCCGTTTCAGCAACTGAAAAAAACCCCGTCTCTACTGCTTAGAAAATAATAACAATTTCATCAAAATCAGAGCAAAAGAGCATGGCACAAACAGCTGGCACTGCAAGTGAACCATTGACCAAACGGCTGATTGCAACAATACTAGCACATCATGCAATGTGGGAAATGCATTTGCTTTGGCATTCCTTTCTGCTTTGGGAGAGCGCCAGCCTCTCCTGCTTGACCTCCCGGGGTCATGTTTTGTCGTTGAGACCAACATGTAGAACGAGCGAACAGGGGAGGAGGAGAAGAGAAAGAGTAAGGGAGGGCAGAACTTTCCGGGTTTCAGTTCCCCCCTGTCAGAGTTAAAATGGAGGGAATAAAGCAGGGAAAGGGAGGAAGGGAGGTACTTGACATCTGGAAAATATTACAGCGCATGCTATTGCCCTGTTGAAAGGGTGAAGAGAGTGGAGGGGGAGATAGAGGAATAAGGAGGGCAGTGTAAAGGATAGACTGTGTGTGTGTGTGTGTGTGTGTGTGTGTGTGTGTGTGTGTGTGTGTGTGTGTGTGTGTGCGCGTGTGTGTGTGTGTGTGTGTATTGGGAGGGCAACCCTTTGATCTACCGACTTTGATAGGAACTGTCTGCATGCACATAATCAGCCTCAATCACATAATGACACTGAGCCAACATAATGACTTAAGATCTTAAGATCACTGAGCTGCACAGAAGATAACACTCATACTCAGGAACTCAAGCACCCTGAAAACTGTGAAATGCTGCACAGGGCTGCATGAGCACACAAAAACATGAAAGTAAGCACAGTAAATACTCATATGCACATGAAGTCTGGATTAGCACCACTCAAGCAAACATAATGCAAAATAAGTCACAAACAAGGTACAAAAAAAGGGTCTTTATGAGTCATTAAAACTAAGTCGTCAGTCAGTAATTCAGAGCTGAGACATCTGATCTGCAGCTGTCCACTGTTGAGTCCCCACTATGGACCCACTCTGAGTTGCTTCTGTGCAATATCGCCCTCTGCAGACATGGAACATTAAAGCATGAGGAGGCAAATACCTATAGTAAAGTGTTGATCCCTTCTCAGAAACTTTATTTTTGCTTGCCTCCTTCTTTGGAGAGGTCAGAGTAGGTTGGATTACCAACCAGGGAAAGTGGGCAATTTACAGGCCCCAAAGACCCCAAGCTGTGTGGCAATTAGTTTAGTGTCATTTAATTAAATGCATTTGTTTAATATATGTATGCACCACTGCATTGCAATATAAATTGAAATGATAGAGGTCTTAACACAACATCTACTTTTGTTAAAATATAGTTGGAAATACACTTTTGCTTTCTTGTAGAGATTTAGATGAGAAGCCCTCTCATGTCTGGCAAAACTACCGCCTTCAACAGGTTATCTTAGCACAAAGATATAGCTAAACCAAGTTAGCTGTCGTTAAGATCGGCATGTTGAATGAGCAGGGGGAGTAAGATATACGAAACCGCTGGCCTGGCTTTGTCCAGGTAACAAGGTAACAAAATCCACCTACCAGCACCTCTAAAGCTCACTAATTAACTTGTTATATTTAGTTTGATTAAATATTGAACCCTGGCCCAGAAATAGAAACCCACTAAAACTATAATTTCTAAAAAAAAAATTCTTAGGTTTTTTTTTTTGTAGGGATTAGACACACAAGATGTGTAAATAGGTGATCTTTAGAGTTGCTGGTAGTTTGCAAAAACTGGATTAAACAGTTGTATCCTGTCTTTGTGCAAAACTGAAATACCCCGCTGCTGGCTGTTGCTTCATATTTACCACACCTACATTTTTGCAATCAAGTTAAGCAAGTTACTGATCACTAATACACACACAGCGTGGGAGAAACAGGGGGTTGGTAGGGCCCAAACCTCCAGTGGGTTAATAGGATCAGAGGTCATGTTCAGATATAGAACAGACACTCTGGTAGTGTCATGCTCAAGGGCACTTAAACTTCTAAGACAAAGGTTCTCTAGTTGAAGGGTGTGGTCACAGAGCTAAGTAAATGACAGACCTTATGCAGTTAAAACAGCATTTGGGACCTCCATGCAGTTCATGTTCTTTGCCTCTTTGTTAGAGAAGTCTGCATGAGCTCACTGACAACCAGCAATTTCCTGCATGTACTGTATACAAGCTGCTTACTGTGCAGTATCACATCTAACCTATAGGTGACACCGTCATACATAATCTGCTCATACAATATGTGTCTGTGTGTATACTGTAAGTGACAGCAAAGTGATAGGGGCTATACATAGCCATCGTGGCAAACACAGTGTCATGTATCAGCTCCCATTACATTATCTTATTTATGAGGGTCTCACTGTCTCTCCTTCATTATTCCCTTTGTTAAATAAGCTTTAAAATTGTGCTATTAGTGGAAAATGTTTGAATGTCATCATCAATGTATGCAGGTTTGCTACCTCATTTTGTGTGTGTGTGTGTGTGTGTGTGTGTGTGTGTGTGTGTGTGTGTGTGTGTGTGTGTGTGTGTGTGTGTGTGTGTGTGTGTGTGTGAGTGTGTAGGCAGGCGTGGCTCAGAGTCTCTTACCAGAGTCTGGTATGTCAGGGTGTGTTCCCTTGTTGCTATAATTGTGCATCGCTTAGGTAAGTACAAGGGGACCCACCTGTGTTTGACAATGGAGAGATATGTGATACAAACACTGATCTTTCTGTGTATTCCACTTCACATCACACTACTGCAAGTCAGCAATCAACATTTATTTACTCTCCATCAGTTCTCTCAGTCAGTCAGGCCGACATTCCTTTAAACTCCAAAAACAGCCTGTAATTTTTTTTCAGTTTTAAGTTTCTGGACACACCCGGCTCTTACTCTCCCTTTCAAAGACGTCTTTTCCTAACATCTTGTGTTTTCCTTTCCCCTTTGTTGCCATAGAAATAAGCCCAGGGAGGAAGTGACAGACTCATGCCCATGCAAAGAAGGACATTTGTTTTGTTGAGTAAACAAATCATAGGTATGAAGCTGGTTCAGAGAGCTAGAAGGACAGTAGAGGTCAACAGACTGAGCAGAGTTTTCTTCAATGAGGACATGCGAAGCATAACTTAAGATGGACATTAAATAGAAACACATAAACACATGCTCATTCATTCACCCACATGCTCCGTCTGGGTGCAATCACACAACTTCTCTCACTTACTCATCCTTTCAGCAAATAGTCAGCACTTGTGGGTTAAGCCATCTTTTGCAACCAGAGTGTCTGAGGAAAAGCACCAAACAATCTGTCATTGGACTGTTCACTGTGTGATGATGCAATGCGACCAGATTATTAAGACATATAGCCTACTGTATCCCCACACTGGCTTTTATTTGTGAACAGACTGTGTCCTACAATCCACACCCGGTTATAATATTAAAGGAATTCATTTGTCCATTAACATAGACATAATTGATTGATTGATTTTCAATCATACAAAACATTCACACAAACAATTAGATGATTTTCTTTGTCTTAAGTGATAATAAACTGAATATATTAAGGTTTTGGACTGTTCTACAGACAAAACAAGTAATTTAATGACATCACTTGTAGGAATGGGCATTTGTCACATTACTTGTCACATTACTCAATAATATTTTTTTTTAGTTGCATCCCTTATTTGTTGCTACATGATGGATTATGACTGTTCGCCCAACGTCTAACCTCTGACGCCATCTGTTCTTATGTAGGAGTACACAATTAATGTTGCGGTCATTGACTAAGGGGTAAAATGGGCCTTTGTTGTTTTTTGTGGTTGTAATATACATTTTTAAATCAAGCAGCATACAGTTAGCTTTGACTACCAGGCACAATGAACGTGAGAGAATGTAAAACAAGTGTGTAGGCTAATTTATGTTAAAATGAGTTAAACCAAATATGAGGGGGTAACAAACAGAAACAATGATAGCCTACATTAACACACAGTAGCACATTAAATCATGTAAGTGTCACTTTAACAGCTGGAGCTTAGCTGACGCTAACTTTCACCTTGGTCGTAGGCTATTTTTTTTTTTTTTAAACTTTATTTCAAAAACAATTAACAGAAATTCCCTTGGTCGTTTTTATATATGTCAATGGTCGTAGGCTATATTGTCACGTTGACATTTTTGTCTACGTCACTCTATGGTACGTTCAAAAAGGTGTCCGCCCAACCCTTGTTCCCGCCCCTCGGGTTTGTCCTCGATTGTGATTGGCTCAGTAGAGCGTCAGTCACTCCTGCCCTCTAAGCGGACCCTCCTCCTCCACATAGCTCCCGGCATTGTAACGAGGAGGAGCAGTAACCCAAAGCCAGGTATGTCTCTACCATCAGGATAGGATGCTGTAGTTTTCACCACAGAACCGTAAGCATTTCCTGTCATTAATACTCATAACCATGTGAAATGATGTCTCTGTTATTGCGGTTATTGTCTAGCTTACGTTTGAACACAGCGGCAGAGTTGACAGCGCTTCTGTCGTGGCTTTAGCTCACTGTTTCAGCGCTGAAGTGAAATATCGCTTTCGATAGAATTATTAATGGACTTTCTCGTGGCATTTAGTGCCTCCGTGTGCCCGTTTGATGTGTCCATACTGTTTGGGTTTTATCGAGGCTGTGTGAGCGCAGGGTTAACGACCACATGGAATATTGGACATTTTGCCTGCGCTGACAAGTTTGAATTGCTGTGTTGGCTGTTGGCAACAGGAACTGAGCAGGGCTGTGAATTTAAATGGGACACCTGTGGTTTGTTGGTTTGTTCCCGTGGAGTCATGACTATAACATTTTAACCAATCCGCATTGGTTGCTGTGCTGACATCACACCCAGCATAAGCAAATGTTTGTAATTGCATTTAACTTTATTCAGTGTGTTCATATTAAATAAGTAGTGAGGAGGTAGGCTGGTCTGATTTTGATGGGAGACATTCATTCAAAGTTGTTTACAGTTTACTGTATGGCAGTGTTTCTGTATTTTAGAAAGGACAGTATTTGTAGCCATAGCCTGTGTTTTTCATGTACAGTAGGCCTACTGAGGACAGTATGTTTCCTAGGAGGCCACACACACATCCTTAATCAACATACACTTTGCAACAATTTTGATAATAAGTCCTTTCTTCAGCAAAAAAATGCTCAAAAGTGAACATTTGCTAGTTTTCTTAGGCTTCAATGAAATGAAATGAATTATCTTTTGGTAATGGACTATTGGTTGAACAAAACAAATATTTGAATATGTTCACTATTTTCTGAATGTGAATTACTCTACTATTGATTGCATCCTACTCGCCATTAATTAATTAAATGACCATGAGCCGTTGTTTTTGGTTTTTTTTCTCAAGGCTTTTGTTGCGCTTGAGTGGCTTTGTTTTTATTATACTGTAAATCAATACTTGGCCTAGCACCTATTATTTCAGACAGGATCACTTTATGCATGAGCGGTGATGGCATCACTATCAATCACCAGTCCATTCACAGACTGCCTGTGGGCACACAATACCAGCCCAGTATACCCAACCTAGTGTAAACACAACTGTAACCCTGAAGTTTACTGTTAACACAAACTGAGGCTGAGGCTGGTTCACAGAGCTGCAATGACGTTATAGAATATGTGAAGATTTTTACATTACAGAAAATAACGGAGAAGGATATAAAATGGGTTTAATTACAATTCATATGTTCAAAAAGCCATTATACAAACTACTGACAGTTCTCTGTCTAATCTGGCAGGCAGAGTTAGAGCTGAAACGATTAGTTGATAAATCAGAAAAATTAATCTGCAACTATTTGGATAATCCATTCTTGGAAGTCATGTTTTAAGCAACAGTGCCGGCTTGTTTGTGAGGATCCTGAAAGTGAGCATGTGCTGCTTTTCACTGGTGTATTTATTTTTTTTATATACTGAATAGCTTTTGTATTGTTGGCTGGACAAAATAAGACATTTGAAGTATTATATCGATATCGTGATATGAGACTAGATATCTTCTTCGATTTTGGATATCATAATATCGTGATATGACATAAGTGTTGTCTCTTACTGGTTTTAAAGGCTGCATTACAGTAAAGTGATGTACTTTTCTGAACTTACCATACTGTTCTAGCTGTTCTATTATTTGCCTTTTTCGCACTTAGACATTGTGTCCACATTACTGATGATTATTTATCTAAAATTTAAGTGTAAAGATATTTTGTTAAAGCACCAATTGTCAACCCTAGAATATCGCCGCAATATCGATATCGAGGTATTTGGTCAAGAATATCGTGATATCTGATTTACTCCATATCGCCCAGCCCTAATTTGAAGATGTCTCTGTGAATGTCCGATGTGTCTGACATTTCATAGACCAAGTGATGAATCAGTTAATCAAGAATAGAATTGCCAGATTAATTGGTAATAAAGATAATCATTAGTTGCGGTCCCAGAAAGAGTAGAAGTAGTAAGAGGCTGCTCTGCAACGCAACAATCTGGGTTCAAACCCATGTGTTGGCATGTAGCTGCCCTGTTAAAAAGCCCTTGAGCCAGACACAGACTGAATCCCTACTGACTTCAGGGGGTGCTGTTCCGGGCTGGTCCTGCTAAACTTCCATGATCTCAAGCCAACAGAGGATTGTGCCACAGGAATCAATCAAGTCTTATCAGTCAGCTGATTACAGTTTAGAGTTTACATTTCTGGGCGTGAACATCCAGCATGGCCAATGTGATTCACTGAGTTATCTCTATGTCACTCTCTCCTTTGCACAACACCCACTTAAAAGCTGGTAACTACATACAGAGCATTTCTGCCTTGACTAATACACCAAGTGGCCAATCTGAGAATAGCCCGTCTGTAATCTCTTATGGTTTTATAAGGTTATAGGATGTTGTGCCCTACTTCCAGTCAAGCCGACTGGTCGACTCTGACATGAACGCTTAACAACAAAAAAAAAAAAAAAAAAATAAAAAAAAAAAAAAAAAAAAATTTATCACGTTTTGGGGGGGGGGGGGGGGGGGTTTTAAAAAGCCCCCTTTTTTTTCCCCCCCATTTTTTTTAAAAAAAAAAAAAAAAAAAAAGATTTTTTTTTTTTTTTTTTTTTTTTTTTTTTTTTTTTCCATTGAGCAGTAACACAAAGTGTCCCTTGTCTCAGCAGGAAAGCGGTGGAGAGACATCTTTTGTGATGTGGCTTTTCAAAAATACATTGGTCGAGTATCTATGGGAATGCTGGCTCACGAGCTTGTTCTCTTTTTGTCTCTCTTTGAGTGCACGTGAAAATAACTGCTGAATGCCATATTGGGGCTGCTTTTTACCTCTTTGATCACTCACTGATGCCCACATCAGTTTTTCTTTGCCTGCTTACAATAAACGCAGGCACTGTATTACTTTCAGATGAAAAATACAGTTTAAAACGCTCAGTCAGACATCATGTCACGGGTCAGATAAGCTAAGTGCTACTGCCACCAACCAGTGCAAAACCACATCTGTTTCTCTACTTGTTTGTAAAATAAGGGTGTTAATGTATGAAGTAGCCAGATAACATTGCCAGATGTGAGTCTATTTGAAACCCACTCTGTTTGATAATAAGCGGATGATGCACAGCTTTAATGTGAAGAAGCTTTACCGGAAGATTCTGACGCTTTATTGGTAGAGGTAGAGTCACAGATGGGCCATCTGTGAGGACCTTTTTGCAGTCCCACTCAGCCAGTAATGGGGAGGATATAGCCTACAAGGCTTTGGATTGTTGGGTTGACGGCAGTCCTGCTGTTAAAAGAATTTGTATATAGGCAGAAAGCAGATGGATTGGCTGCTAAATCTATGTCTGTGTCTTTGTCATGCCAGGACTCGAAACTCCAGTCTGACAATTCTTCTGGCTTTAGGCTAGTTGTCTTGAGCTCCTGTCATGGAAACTGGTGAACAGCAGATGAGGCTTAGCTTCATGAAAGCCACAGGGCTTTCTGCACAATATGTGGTGCCGGTAGCTATGGTGTAACCTACCTTTTTTAAAGGAGAATTCTGGCCAATTTTTACGTTAAGCTTGATCGCTATAAATATGCAAACTACAGTCGATAGGAAAAAAAAAAAATTGTCGTGTGTTCATCCAGGCTTATTCTGTGATAATCATCACGCAACAGTTCCGTGTGTATTTGTAGCTCATCCATTTTGTGTGTGTGATCGATCTGGTGTTTGGTGAGTAGGAGGCTTGGCAGTGGCGATCTGTGTGGTAGTTCCCTTAGCCGGACTAGCAGGCCCGACCGGCATCCTAGCTTCTAAATCCTCCCCGCCTTCGTCGCCTCCCGCTCCCCACAACAATCCACCGAGCGCCCGCTGTTCTGGCTATGTCCTCCAGAGGACAGGTCATGCCTTCGCGACGAAAACGTGAAGTTTATTACCCCTCAAAAATGGGTAATTAAGCACTGTGGTGGTTATGACCATATCAGTGACTATGTAACTACATGGAAACGGGCCAAATGATCTCTGTGGCTTTTTAATTGCTAACATTAGCTATGGTCTTAAGGACTAAGCCTGTTGATGGAAATTGTTGATTTTGTATACGCCAAATTGTAATAATATAACAAATTCTTGGTCAGACTGTTACGCAAGGTTAGGGCGGTTACACACTGGATGCGTCGCGCGAGCGTGTCAGCTGCGTGGCGTGTCCGTTTATATTTCGGCTCCCATGTTAACAGGTTAGAGTTTACACACTGCCTGCGTGACACGCGTGTCTTATTGCACCTGTCAATACAGAATGAAATATTCTGTAGCCTATTTTGCCATCAATACTGCCGACGTTGTCTTTGCTGTAATCAAATCAGTATATATTTAGGTTTAACGTGGTATTTAATTTTATCAATTGGAAACCTACATGTTAGGCTAGCAGCAGCAGCGCAGCGTCAGACATGTTGTAAAGACATAGAAAAATCCACGCAGCTGACACGCAACAGAAACGCCACGCTCACGCCATGCAGGCAGTGTGTAACCGGCCTTAGTTGTTGGCACTTGACCCTATATACGTACGTTCATAGCAAAACAAAATGACAAGGGGGGGTGTCAGTTACAAAAAATGTTTTATTATAATAAAGAGGTGTGGTTTACGTCATAGGCTGTGTACCTTTACATTATGTGGGTCACATAACAGTGATATCCAAAAGGCATATCCTGGGATTCATTAAAAACTTTATTTTGTTTAAAAAATAAAACAGTAATAAAAAAATATTTTAAAATTTGACTGAGAGACAGTTATATTGTTAATTGCAGTTCTTTCTGAGACATTTAATTGTACAGCAAAATTTGGAATTGTTACAGCTCTAAACTTAATGACTTGTTAAATGCCTTTTAATAGCAGCATTCCTGCTGTGCATTTCAGCCTAGGCCCAAAGTTTGTTATGCCAGAGCTTTGAGGGAGCACCAGTGTTTAGTGTGGTGGCCATTTTAGGGGGCTAAGCACTTTGTTGGTTACTGGAAATCAGACCAGTAGAATAAAGGGTTCTCCTCTTGTGTGTATTTGGATCTCTGCTTTTGGCTCATGGCGTCTCAAGCAGGTCTGTGCTCACCCTAGAAGTTGGTTTTAAGTCCCATCTTAAAGAATGAAGTTTAGGGGAGAGGTCTTTTCTCATTGTAAGGTAATTATAGGTACTTTTTCCCACAGTGCAGTGAAATAGAAAATATGCTAGAGGGGGAGGGGAGGGGGGGGGGAGAAAGAGAGAGAGAGAGAGAGAGAGAGAGAGAAGAAGAGCATATCCAAGGTAGATCTATTTGCTGTGCACACAGGTTTGTAGCTAGACCACACAGCACTTATGTTATACAACTGTTACCTCATGGTGTCCCATGCAGACCCCACTGTTGTCACACTTTCATACATGCAGACAAAACTTCTCACTTCTATCACCTTTAAACCTTTTATTCCCTCATTTGGGCCTTGTGACTCTTTCCCATGTGAATGACCTCTTTCCATCTTAACAGATCATTTACAAGCTGTTGTGCTATTAATGATTGACTCCAATTACGTAAGTCTAAAGGCAAAACCCCAACACTTCTAGTCTTACAGTGCAGGAGGCTCAGTGGTGTACAATACTACAGTAATCACTCATTCGAGGTAAGTAGGGCACTCTGTGGGATGTTTGGGGACTAACATGTCTGCTTCAACAGCTCATCTGTGGCAGATAGTGTTCTAGACTAATACACAGCTTTCATACAGGCTTTTAAGTTTGTAAAGTGAAGTGTGGCATGTGGTAATGAGGTAGTGACACTCCCAAACTAAATCTGTGCACAGATGCAGTGGCAATTGTTGAGGTTTTACTCAAAGGAAGTGTTTTGCTGCAAACTTTGCTGCTGGGTTGTGTGAAAGGGAAAAGGCTGAGGGATGGAAGGCAGGGCTGAGTGTGTTATATAAAGTGGTGCTTTATGCTGCTGCCCTTACTCACCACCTATTGTGTTTATAATCATGACTGCAGTCTTCAGAATTCAGTCGGTGCTGGAAATTTACCATCCAGGCCCTGAGCTCCTACACTACGTGCATAATGAGATGAGACGCGGATGTGCAGAAGTTATGTGAATACCTGAACTTGATTCTATAAATCTTCAGGTGCAGCTGAAGAAGCCAGGCATGTCACAGCCTGAAAAGTGAGAACTGCAGTCACAACGACTTGACGAGCTAGGCTAATTTGAGCTCCCCAAGTTTATCATTTGAAGCTTACTCTAAGCCGCTGTCTGTCTTTTTAAGTCTGTGCTCCAGAGGCGTGAAGTAACTGTGCCGTCCACTGTGTTTCAGGCTGCTTTTAGACCACTGTTGACCGTAGCTAGCTGTGTGTTATGGTGTGTCTGGGGTATCGAAGCACGGAGCACATTCTTTCCTGTTGATGACTCACGTCCTGGGCATGGTACTGACTGTAAGCGAGGCCTTGGGGAACTGCAGAACACACACACACACAAACCACCAGACCGTTTGCAGAGGATGTAGTTTGCAGCACGCTTAAAAATCCCAAGAGTTTACACAAATTTGCATGCGAGCACCCACAAAGCACAAAAGCATTCCCTCACTGGGTTGAACCACCAGAAAGGGATGTGCCCTGCTCACATGTACAGTACACACATCCACTTAAACACACCTGGGATTAGTCTTTGATAATATCAGGCGTGGCATTAAAACACACAGAGGTATAAAATACATTACACAGGCAGGTTGGGGCATGAGAGGAATGAGTGTTACATCACAGTGAGAATGTGCTGTTTCCTGCTCATCCTTTGGAACCATAAACGCATACAGTGCATATCTGTAATTATGTCGAGACTTAACACACAACTTGTCATACCCGTGTAGAGCAAAACAAAGTGATTCTTTTGTTTTTAATAGCGGCTAGTTTGGAATCCTAAATTTGGAGCGCAGCATTTTGCAAAACGATAACGACAAATTCTAGAACAAATCGGAGCAAGCTTGACATGGACCCTCTGTGCCACCTGGCAGAGCTTCAGATACACAACATTTGATCAACACATGAAAGGAAAAAATTCACATTTTAAATCTGAAATGCAATTACAGGAGGAGCAATTGTTTGCAGAAACCAGCCACTGGTGAAGCAGCAAGGATCAGGTTCTCAACTTAGGCAGTATGCAGATGGTGTGGGCTCTAAATGCCGCTTAGTGTTAGAAATAGGTTTTGGACATATTTTACGTGGTCATTGTTTAGTTGCGTCTTGAGTCATAACTTTTATTTATTATTTTTCAATGATAGACTTGTTTGTATGATGCTCTGCACATTGCAATGGGAGTTTTTGCTGTTTTCCTCAAGTTCACATGCTTGTTTACATGTGGGCCTTTGATCCTAAAACATTTCTGGTACCACCACAGCTATAGATACTGACTTTTCAGATTGATTTGAGTTTGTGTGCACTTAGCTTGAAAGTATCACAGGCCACACAAAGCAAGACATCAGTCAGATTGCATCTGAATTCACGTGCTGCAAGTTGAACCCTGAACTGTGTGCGTGAGAGCTCATGATAAGGATTTCTGGATATTTGTGTCTGTGGCTTCCTTAAAACAAAAATACTTTGGGGATTTCTTTATTCTCAATTAGACTGCTCACAGTCAGACACACAGTGAGTAAGTGATTCCTCTCTGTTTTTATCTGTCGTGTCGGGCACGCTGCTGCTCTCTTTAAAATAACCTTTGTGCTGCTCTAACATCAGTACGTTTTTAACCTTTCTCCGCAGTGCTGACTGTTGTGGCGTGGCCTTCAAAGGTCAGAGTGATGCTCCTGGCGGCTCTGCTGTGATCTGTGTTGCTGTTGTTTCCACAGAAACGAGACAACGGTGGGCAGAAAGCAGTCAAGTCGCAAAAAGATGCCATCGACGTCACCCACTCACAGTGACAGCAGCGGCTCCTCTAAGCACGACAGTAACCAGGTATGTGTGTGTGTGGTTCTTTAATGTACAGTGTTGGAGTTTCTGATGGGTTAACAAAACGTGCTCGTAGCCACTGTTACAATTTTAGCATTTGTTCTCAGTTCATATCAAAGCAGGTCAAATATTATTGTGTGTGTGTGTGTGTGTGTGAAATCGATTCAATTCTTAAGGGCCGTTCTATAGAGATGTGTATATAAAGGTGGACAGCTTGACAGCTCCCCAAAAGTGAAGCCAGAACATCTCGATCGCCTCCTGGTTGGCTGCTGGCTGCAGTATAGGTAATAAATCCCGCCCCCTCAATGTTAGCAGATGGGACCTGTGCCAAAATAAAAAGTACAGTTTCTGTCATTTTAGGTAGTTCTTATCACACTGATATTTGTTTAAGTGTATATTCAAGACTGGTTTTAATTTAGTTATTTGATGTCATAAAAACGGGTTGAAACTTCATGATGGACAGCTGTGATTGACTCGCGATTGGTCGGGCGGGTGTAAGGGCAGGACTAAGATACAGCACGATTTACTTTACCGATTTTCTGGCTCCAAAATTACAAGAAGGCAGCACCCGTAACCGGGATATTTTGGCTTCACTTTTGTACAGTGGGAGAAAGTGGAGATGTGGCGTCCATCTTTATTTACAGTCTAGAGACTGTTCCCTGTGAACAAACATTAAAGTCTTCCTAGAAATGCAAACTTAAACAAATGCATTAAGTGCAATAACGCTGTTTTTACAGTAACCGGTATTGCGGTCACAACATTATGCACTTAGATGGTATCTGTGATGATGATGATACATGTTCTGTTTAGGTTGTGTGTTATTCCAAGGGAAATGTCTGTTTAACTCATACACTATTGCTCCTGTGTCTCCCTTCAGGACAGTTGGGAGATTGTAGAGGGGCTCAGGGGGGCTCCCGCCAGCATGCAGGAGCCTGACAGACAGGAGGGCTTTCTGCTCAAGAGGAGGAAGTGGCCCATGAAGGGGTGGCATAAGGTGAGCACCTCACCAGGCCTTTTACAGCCCAAAAAGGCAACAGCATTGGAACACGTCTTTTTATAGAACACCGCTGCTGCCTTTTTGTTGAACCAAAGACTTCTTTTCACTCTGAACTTGATTGCTTTTGATACAGAGGGTGTCGGATAGTAAGCCACAGCAGTTTGCACTTATTATTCGCTGTGTTGCTTAAAAGGATAGATTGTGCCTCATGTCCATTTTGGTAAAGAAATACAGCAAATATGCATTTTTAAGAGCAATACTGTACATGGGTGTTAGTTGTGGTTTCTTACCTGATGATACCAGGACTGAACCAGCAATGTTTTCAGTCCAGCCTAAATGTTATCTTTTAATACCTCAAGCTATTTCCACATTTCCTCCTCCTCACCATTATAGTCCTCTGTATTTCCTGCTTTCCATTCTTTGTATTCCCAGCTGATTATACTGTAACCCTGACTCATCTTCCTCCCCCTCTTTTGTGTGCATACCTGGAAAGTTCTGCCTTGCAACATGATTGAATAGCCACGTAAACAGCCAATATTTAAACTCACAAGGACGTCTCGAGTACTGTCGAAGTGCTTTATCGGTGCATTTTTTTTTTGTAAAACTAAAGTGACTGAGTTTGATTTCTTCCCACTTTAGAGATTCTTTGTGTTGGAGAAAGGCATCTTGAAGTATGCAAAGCGTGGAACTGATGTAGGTATTACCTCAAGAGCGCCCTCTGTCTGTCATTCTTGCATTACAACACATAACAGACTCGCTTACAAAAGTGTTGTGTTCACAGCTGAAGAAGGGAAAGCTCCATGGCTGCATTGATGTTGGCCTCTCTGTCATGTCAATCAAGAAAAAAGCCATGTGCATCGACTTGGACACAGAGAATAACATCTATCACTTAAAGGTAACTCCTGACACCCACGTTAATGTGAGTCAGTGCCATCTCTCATAGAAAGAGAGAGATATACGCAAATGCATGAACACCTACATGCTGTCTTTCTTATTTACTCTTTCTGTTTCGTACAAATACACTGACAGCAGCTGTCTCCCAGTTACTGCTCCTAATTTTGACTTTATGGCACCCAGGTGAAGTCTCCGGAGCTGTTTGAGGAGTGGGTGTCAAAGCTGCGTCATCACCGCGTATTTCGGCAGAACGAGATTGCCATGTATCCCCATGAGAGGCACCTCTTCCACCCCCACGCCTCATCCTCTCCCTCCCTCAATGACTCCCTAAGAAAAGTAAGTTGTTCCGTTGGCTCATTTGTAGAAAACCTAGTTGTTCCCTTAGATTGGACCCGGTAGGGATGAAGTTACAGTTATATGAGGTTGCACGTGCCTCATCCTCTCTCATTTGTCTCATCCGTCTCTCCCTCTAAAACAGAGGGCTACTCTCACTAAGCAGGCGTCAGTCCACCAGGCTAAGGTCAGTTCTTGGCTCCATTCCTCAGAGGACATGAACAACTGCGGCAAAGGTTGGTTATTACTTTGTCACAAATTGTCTCTTTGCTTGCTTGTCGCCCTGCCTTGTCATCAGTTCCATTTTTTAAAATGTGTCTCACTGCAGTGAATCTTTCATCTTTCATATTATCTCTCACCATTGCACGCACCCAAACTTTCATCTAATAATAATCTTTCTTTCATGCCAGACTTGGAGCAATGTGAATCGTACCTGCTCGAACTTAACCTGCTGCTGAAGAGCATGGAGGTCCTCCATCGCACATACTCAGCCCCAGCCATTAGTGCACTACAAGTAAGCACAGGCACACTGATTAAGTTCGCTGTCATGCAAAATGTAGAGGTGTTCTTTGACTTTATCAAAGCTATTTGCTGAAATATTCAATGTAAATGCATTTGCCAGCTTTGTGGGTGTAACAGAAAAGTGGCTGATTTTCCAAGGGAGTAAGAACTAAAATACTTACTCATGGAATATATGTAAGACTGATGAAGGGAAATACTTTTTTTCAGGTCCAAGCTGACTGTAATTTTGTTTACTAATCCCTTAATAACTCTGTTTCTTGTGGTACCACAGGCGTCTAATTACGACATGCCCAAAAAAGAGAAGAGGCCAAGGAGATGGCGATCCAAAAACAATGGCAAAGAAACCAAAGCCACGCTACAGGTACGCGCAGCCTTTTTCTTTTGAGAATTATTAAGAAACTAAATTACAATTCATCAACGGTCGGGAAACAAAGGTAAAATAATGGCTTACGGTTCTTCACCTTTTTCTCTGTTTTTGTCCACCAGGTCCCAAGCTGCATCTCCTCCCAATCCCCCCGTCTCCACGCCTCCAACCCCAATCTGTCCACCGCTGAGTCAAACACCCAGGAGGTCTGTCCTGAATCCCCGGACTCGCCTACAGACGCGTCCCGTCTACAGGAGGACTTCTGCAGGCTGGCCAACAACAGTGAGTCTCTGCTGGGATGTCTGCTAGTTTGCTCAGGAGATGCATTAACTGTTGATGGAAAATGTTTTTTTTTGTGTGTCTACATGGTAAGATAGTTTCCATGACAACTCTCCACCTGTTTTTCTGTCTGGCATTCGCTTCTCTCCAGTCCACACCACACTGAAATCAGCCTTTAGTTCCCTAGTGGCAGAAAAAGACAGACTGAGGCACACCATCGACATGCAGGCGCCACAACCAGCGCAGGTTATGGGTTTGAAGAGCGCCTATGCCTCAGTGAGTGTCAAAAACATTGGTTCTGCATGATCACATCACACATGTCCACCACCTATCACCACAGGTCCAGTTTCACTCAACTGACTTTTTATTTTTTTTGTTTTATTATCATCAGGAATGTCCAGGTGGCTCCCACTCCTTGGTCCACCAGGTGTCCAATGAGAGCAAAGCTTCTATCCCAGAGTCCGTATCAGAGTTTTTCGATGCTCAGGAGTACCTCCTCTCCTCTTCCTCTTCTGAGAATGAGGTGAGACAATATCTACTACCTTATTCTCTATGTTCAGAGACAAATGCATTGGTCTATTAATCGTCTTAAAGGTCCCATGGCATGAAAATTTCACTTTATGAGGTTTTTTAACATTAATATGAGTTCCCCCAGCCTGCCTATGGTCCCCCAGTGGCTAGAAATGGTGATAGGTGTAAACCGAGCCTTGGGTATCCTGCTCTGCCTTTGAGAAAATGAAAGCTCAGATGAGCCGTTTTGGAATCTGCTTGTTATGAGGTCATAACAAGCAAGGTTACCTCCCCTTTCTCTGCTTTGCCCGCCCAGAGAATTTGGCCCACCCATGAGAGAGAGACATCATGGCTTTCAAACCTTAAAAGTGGCAGTTGGTCAAGGCCACAACCCCACCATCCAACTTGCCACTCCCACTCTCCTCCTCAATAGCTTCAGACAGAAATGGCACATACTAAGGAAAGCTCATTGTGGGACTGGCTCTAGTGGCTGTAGTTCTGCACCAAAGCTGAATTTTGGGAAAGAGACTTCAGATACAGTATTAGGGGACCACTAAGGTCTATATAAAAGCATCCAAAGAGCACCATGTCACGGGACCTTTAATTGTTTCATCATCACAATTTCAAGGTGCAAATGACTTGTTTTGCATGTTTTTAAAATGATGTAGAGCAGGAAAAAAAGCAGCAAATTGTAAACTTACAGATGCTGGAACCATTTAAATGTTTTGCATTTTTGCGAGATTGTTTGACCATAATCAATTAACTTACCATTTGTTTCAGCACTACAGTGATCAAACAAATCAAGTTCAAATCATAAATTAGTTGTGGAAGAAAAATTGATTTCTGGGTTTGTGTCTGATTCAATCATTCTTTTTACAACGTGATTTTCTGTCTCCAGGTGTCCGACGATGACTCGTACATCAGTGATGTCAGTGACAGCGTCTCCATGGATACCTACAGCAACGAGGGAGGCAGTGAGAGACACAACTCTGGTATGTGATACAGTAACAAGGTGTGTGTGTGTGTGTGTGTGTGTGTGTGTGTGTGTGTGTGTGTGTGTGTGTGTGTGTGTGTGTGTGTGTGTGTGTGTGTGTGTGTGTGTGTGTGTGTGTGTGTGTGTGTGTGTGTGTGTGTGTGTGTGTGTGTGTGTGAGGACATCAACTCCCTCCACAATGACAGAGACAGTGCAAAAAGACCTTATTCTGTCAAAAGAGGCAGAGCTTGTCTGGTTTAGAGCTCTTGGGTGCAACTGTGACTAAACCTCTGTGTGCTTTTGTGCAAGTGTTGACATCAAATACATTCTAAATGTCTGGAATCATTGAAATGACTCACTTGCTTAGAGAAATGTGTTGAACATGACCACCACTGACTCCCAGACGTGTTTACAAACTCAGTACGATGTTTCCTCCTTCAGTATGTGACAAAGCATCTGTGTAGAGGCATCATTTATTCACTGCTGAAGATGATGTTTAACAGCATACACCTTTTGCCTTCAGGTAGCTGGTTTGGTTTGAATTACAATGACTGGAGTTGCAAATAGAAAGCTTGGTTTTCATCTGGTTTTGATCCAGAGAGATATGGAGAGTATGATTAGAGCTTGTGCAGAGAAAGGGGTAAATGAAAATGTCAAGATATTGGTTGTTTAATCTCTTCAGTATTTGTCTTTTATCTAGATTTGTTTCTGAAGGCTTATGCCAGTATGATGAGTATTTTTGTATTGACGCTGAAATATTTGTGTCAATATTTTGTTTTGTATAATTGAATTCGACCATTTTCATTCCCAGAAAATATCCAAGGAACACACCCCATTCAGTCAAACTGAAAAATCTCCCAGAATTTCCTTTCTTTGCCTCTCAGACAGCATTTAGACAATGATGGGACACCACCATGCTCCATTTTAAACAGGTGTACTGCAGCGTGTTCACATTGGGGAAACAAGTTTCAATGCCAGACTTAAAATGCCACCTCTGAAGTTACAACATACCCTCATCTCCCTCAAATCGGCTTTGAACAGTTGAGATTTTACAACATCTGGTTTCAAAAATGCGCACACTCAAGCAACTGCCTCTCTCCCATTTCAGCTCTCACACACGCTACTTGTCTCCGCTGTTAAAAATCTCACCAGTCTTCTCTCCACATTTCTCCCCTCTAGTTAGCAGCGTGGCGACCCTGGCTCATCGGCGCTCCGTGTTGCCCTCTACCAGCCCCACCAGCAGCGTGAGCCTGTGGAACATCCTGAGGAACAACATCGGCAAGGACCTGTCCAAGGTGGCCATGCCAGTACAGCTCAATGAGCCACTCAACACCCTGCAGAGGCTGTGTGAGGAGCTGGAGTACAGTGAGCTGCTGGACACCGCCAACCAGACCCATGACCCTTACCAGCGCATGGTGAGAGGGAAAAAACACTCTTGATGATATTGCATGTACAAACCTGCAAGAGCTAGATAGAGCCATGTAAGAATGTACAAACAGTTAAAGGTCCCATGGCAGGAAAATTTCACTTTATGAGGTTTTTTTAACCTTAATATGCGTTCCCCCAGCCTACCTATGGTCCCCCAGTGGCTAGAAATGGTGATAGGTGTAAACCCGAGCCCTGGGTATCCTGCTCTGCCTTTTGAGAAAATGAAAGCTCAGATGGGCTGATCTGGAATCTTGCTCCACCCATGAGAGAGAGACATCATGGCTTTCAAACGAGCAAAGTGGCAGTTGGTCAAGGCCACACACCCCCCCCTCCACCTTGCCCCCCCCCCCTCCTCAATAGCTACAGACATAGAAATGGCACATACTAAGGAAAGCTCATTTTGGGACTTGCTCTAGTGGCTGTAATTCTGCACCAAGGCTGAATTTTGGGAAACAGACTTCAGATACAGTATTAGGGGACCACTGAGGCCTATACAGTGCATACGGAAAGCATTCACAGCGCTTCACTTTTTCAACATTTTGTTATGTTATAGCCTTATTCCAAAATGGATTAAAACAATTTTTTCCTCAAAATTCTACACATAATACCCCATAATGACAACTTAAAAAAAGTTTGTTTGAGATTTTTGCAAATTTATTAAAAATAAAATAACGAAGAAATCACTTGTACATAAGTATTCACAGCCTTTGCGATCAAGCTCAAAATTGAGCTCGGGTGCATTCTGTTTCCACTGATCATCCTTGAGATGTTTCTACAGCTTAATTTGAGTCCAACTGTGGTAAATTCAGT
Source organism: Perca fluviatilis (assembly GCF_010015445.1). Lineage (NCBI taxonomy): Eukaryota > Metazoa > Chordata > Actinopteri > Perciformes > Percidae > Perca > Perca fluviatilis. The sequence continues at coordinate 14,082,262 of NC_053124.1, read as the reverse complement.
TGATTGGACATGATTTGGAAAGGCCCACACCTGTCTATATAAGGGCCCACAGTTAACCTGACCACACCTACACACCTACACAACCTGACTCAGACCACAAAACAAGCATGAAGTCGAAGGAATTGTCTGTAGACCTCCGAGACAGGATTGTCTCGGATGCACAGATCTGGGGAAGGGTACAGAAAACTTTCTGCTGCTTTAAAAGGTCCCAATGAGCACAGTGGCCTCCATCATCCGTAAATGGAAGAAGTTTGGAACCACCAGGACTCTTCCTACAGCTGGCCGTCCCTCTAAACTGAGTGATCGGGAGAGAAGGGCTTTAGTTAGGGAGGTGACCAATAACCCGATGGTCACTCTGACAGAGCTCCAGGGTTCCTCTGTGGAGAGAGGAGAACCTTCCAGAAGGACGACCATTGCTGCGGCACTCCACCAATCAGGCCTGTATGGTAGAGTGGCCAGACAGAAACCACTCCTTAGTAAAAGGCACATGGCAACCCGCTTGGAGTTTGCCAAAAGGCACCTGAAAGACTCTCAGACTCTGATGAGACAAAGATTGAAATTTTTGGCGTGAATGCCAAGCGTTATGTTTGGAGGACGCCAGGCACCGCTCATCACCTGGCCAATACAATCCCTACAGTGAAGCATGGTGGTGGCAGCATCATGCTGTGGGGGATGGTTTTCAGTGGCAGGAACTGGGAGACTAGTCAGGATTGAGGGAAAGATGAATGCAGCAATGTACAGAGACATCCTGGAAGAAAACCTGCTCCAGAGCGCTATTGACCTCAGACTGGGGCGATGGTTCATCTTTCAACAGGACAACGACCCTAAGCACACAGCCAAGATATCGAAGGAGTGGCTTCAGGACAACTCTGTAAATGTCCTAGAGTGGCCTAGCCAGAGCCCAGACTTGAATCCCATTGAACATCTCTGGAGGGATCTGAAAATGGCTGTGCACCGACGCTCCCCATCCAACCTGATGGAGCTCGGGATGTTCTGTAAAGAGGAATTGGCGAAACTGGCCAAAGATAGGTGTGCCAAGCTTATGGCTTCATATTCCAAAATACTTGAGGCTGTAATTGCTGCCAAAGGTGCCACAACCAATTATTGATTAAAGGCTGTGAATACTTATGTATATATTATAGTGCCTTGCGAAAGTATTCGGCCCCCTTGAACGTTTCGACCTTTTGCCACATTTCAGGCCTCAAACATAAAGATATAAAACTGTAATTTTTTGTGAAGAATCAACAACAAGTGGGTCCCAATTATGAAGTGGAACGAAATTCATTGGCTATTTCAAACTTTTTTAACAAATAAAAAACTGAAAAAGTGGGCGTGCAAAATTATTCAGCCCCTTTACTTTCAGTGCAGCAAACTCTCTCCAGAAGTTCAGTGAGGATCTCTGAATGATCCAATGTTGACCTAAATGACTAATGATGATAAATAGAATCCAGCTGTGTGTAATCAAGTCTCCGTATAAATGCACCTGCTCTGTGATAGTCTCAGAGGTCCGTGTAAAGCGCAGAGAGCATCATGAAGAACAAGGAACACACCAGGCAGGTCCGAGATACTGTTGTGGAGAAGTTTAAAGCCGGATTTGGATACAAAAAGATTTCCCAAGCTTTAAACATCCCAAGGAGCACTGTGCAAGCGATAATATTGAAATGGAAGGAGTATCAGACCACTACAAATCTACGAAGACCCGGCCGTCCCTCTAAACTTTCAGCTCATACAATGAGAAGACTGATCAGAGATGCAGCCAAGAGGCCCATGATCACTCTGGAGGGATCTGAAAATGGCTGTGCACCGACGCTCCCCATCCAACCTGATGGAGCTCGGGATGTTCTGTAAAGAGGAATTGGCGAAACTGGCCAAAGATAGGTGTGCCAAGCTTATGGCTTCATATTCCAAAATACTTGAGGCTGTAATTGCTGCCAAAGGTGCCACAACCAATTATTGATTAAAGGCTGTGAATACTTATGTATATATTATAGTGCCTTGCGAAAGTATTCGGCCCCCTTGAACGTTTCGACCTTTTGCCACATTTCAGGCCTCAAACATAAAGATATAAAACTGCAATTTTTTGTGAAGAATCAACAACAAGTGGGTCCCAATTATGAAGTGGAACGAAATTCATTGGCTATTTCAAACTTTTTTAACAAATAAAAAACTGAAAAAGTGGGCGCAAAATTATTCAGCCCCTTTACTTTCAGTGCAGCAAACCTCTCCAGAAGTTCAGTGAGGATCTCTGAATGATCCAATGTTGACCTAAATGACTAATGATGATAAATAGAATCCAGCTGTGTGTAATCAAGTCTCCGTATAAATGCACCTGCTCTGTGATAGTCTCAGAGGTCCGTGTAAAGCGCAGAGAGCATCATGAAGAACAAGGAACACACCAGGCAGGTCCGAGATACTGTTGTGGAGAAGTTTAAAGCCGGATTTGGATACAAAAAGATTTCCCAAGCTTTAAACATCCCAAGGAGCACTGTGCAAGCGATAATATTGAAATGGAAGGAGTATCAGACCACTACAAATCTACGAAGACCCGGCTGTCCCTCTAAACTTTCAGCTCATACAATGAGAAGACTGATCAGAGATGCAGCCAAGAGGCCCATGATCACTCTGGATGAACTGCAGAGATCTACAGCTGAGGTGGTAGACTCTGTCCATAGGACAACAATCAGTCGTATATTGCACAAATCTGGCCTTTATGGAAGAGTGGCAAGAAGAAAGCCATTTCTTAAAGATATCCATAAACAGTGTCGTTTAAAGTTTGCCAAAAGCCACCTGGGAGACACACCAAACATGTGGAAGAAGGTGCTGTGGTCAGATGAAACCAAAATCGAACTTTTTGGCAACAATGCAAAACGTTATGTTTGGCGTAAAAGCAACACAGCTCATCACCCTGAACACACCATCCCCACTGTCAAACATGGTGGTGGCAGCATCATGGTTTGGGCCTGCTTTTCTTCAGCAGGGACAGGGAAGATGGTTAAAATTGATGGGAAGATGGATGGAGCCAAATACAGGACCATTCTGGAAGAAAACCTGATGGAGTCTGCAAAAGACCTGAGACTGGGACGGAGATTTGTCTTCCAACAAGACAATGATCCAAAACATAAAGCAAAATCTACAATGGAATGGTTCACAAATAAACATATCCAGGTGTTAGAATGGCCAAGTCAAAGTCCAGACCTGAATCCATCGAGAATCTGTGGAAAGAACTGAAAACTGCTGTTCACAAACGCTTTCCATCCAACCTCACTGAGCTCGAGCTGTTTTGCAAGGAGGAATGGGCAAAAATGTCAGTCTCTCGATGTGCAAAACTGATAGAGACATACCCCGCGCCTTACAGCTGTAATCGCAGCAAAAGGTGGCGCTACAAAGTATTAACTTAAGGGGGCTGAATAATTTTGCACGCCCAATATTTCAGTTTTTTATTTGTTTAAAAGGTTTGAAATATCCAATAAATTTCGTTCCACTTCATGATTGTGTCCCACTTGTTGTTGATTCTTCACAAAAAATTACAGTTTTATATCTTTATGTTTGAGGCCTGAAATGTGGAAAAAGGTCGAAAAGTTCAAGGGGGCCGAATACTTTCGCAAGGCACTGTATATTTTCGTTCTTTATTTCTAATAAATTTGCAAACATTTAAAAAAACTTTTTCATGTTGTCATTATGGGGTATTGTGTGTAGAATTTTGACGAAAAAAGTAATTTAATCCATTTTGGAATAAGGCTGTAACATAATGAAATGTGGAAAAAGTGAAGCGCTGTGAATACTTTCCATATGCACTGTATAAAAGCATCCAAAGAGCACCATGTCATGGGACCTTTAAGAGAGGGTCTAATGTACAGAGTTATTTGTACACCTACACACATGCACAAAGCAGTCTCACATGAACATTGGCACACATGCACTTACTGTATAATAGGAAAAATGACAATTGGAAGTTACATGCTTTTAATAAATTATTTTAGTTTCTGATGTACATGTGTTAACTAAAGTGAGAAACAGAGATGAACAAATGGAAAGATGACCATCAAAGTAGCTGTAGCAAAATATAGATAAGAAATGTGTTTCGAGCTTAATGCTCTTCCTCAGGCAGATTTTTAAAAGCTACTCTGATGTTCGTCTTTTGCTCTGTGCGCGATTCTGTTAGAGGCTTTAATAAATATTTTATTTTTGCAAGCAAGACGCTTTCAATTGTCTTTCTTTTTTTTTTTCTTCTTAGGAGGGTTTGGAAGACTTTTTAATTCTTTTTTTTACTTGAGGCACACTTATACAGTACCTAAATGTTTTTCTACCTAAAATAATGTTTTGTATGAACATACTCACACACACACTGTTTATATGTCCATACAGTAGTCCCATGTAAACAAAGTTGGTGGTGTCACACACATACATTGTACACAGACATGTTCATAACCTCATGGTGACAAATGTGCCAGTAATTCATCCCCTCTGATTTTCTGTGCAGGTGTATGTCGCTACATTTGCAATATCTGCATATGCGTCCACCTACCATCGAGCAGGAAGTAAACCCTTTAACCCTGTCCTGGGAGAGACATACGAGTGTGACAGACCTGATAAAAGCTTCAAGTTTATAGCTGAACAGGTAGAGGTTACATCATAACCCACACATGATTCACTGGATGGATGGATGGATGGATGGATGGATGGATGTTACATTTAGTATTTTTAAGCATTAAAATGTAATTGTCAAATTAATTGTCACATAGTGGTTATGTTATCTCATGTCAGAGGCAGTGGTGGAATGTAACTAAGTACATTTACTCAATTACTGTACTTAAGTACAAATTTGTAGGTACTTGTACAGAGAGAAATATTGTACTTTTTACTCCACTACACTAATCTGACCACTTTAGTTACTTTACAAATGAAGATGTTTGCACACAAAACACATGTAGTTTATAAAATATGCCGTTTTATTATAAATTAAACTACCCAACAATATACAGGCCTACTAGTCCAGCTGAAATGATTAGACCATTAAACACTTACTGTAGTTGATTGACAGAACTGTTTGAGTCGTTTCCAGTTTCTAACATGAGGAATTTTCTGCGTTGAGTACTTTTAATACTTTAAGTACATTTTTTTTAATGATACTTACATACTTTTACTTAAATAACATTTTCAATAGGACTTGAAATTGTAAAAGAGTATTTTTACCGTGTGCTATTAGTACTTTTACTGAAGTAAAGGATCTGAATACTTGTTCCACCACTGGTCAGATGTATTAGTGAAGGTATTGGGCACTGGAAGAACAGTGCCCTCTTTCTGTTCTACGCTTGAAAGCAATTCACAAGACTTGTCACAAACTCCAATCCAGTAGCAAACCATGTAAAGCAGCAAAGTTGTGCACTGACCTGCCATTCGTCTCTCTGGTGGGCTGGTTTGTCTACTGTAATTATACTGATCTCTCACAATAAATGTAGTAATGGTTTATAGCTGGCACAAAAAAAAGTTAGAGGTTTCACCTTTCCCATCTTTTTGTTTTTGACTCATACACGATACAACTTCCTGATCTGCAGTGTCCACTGTGTAAAGCTTTTGATAAAGTGTGTTTATCTCATCTGGCATCTCTTCTCTTCATTTGCCAGGTGAGTCATCACCCACCTGTGTCAGCATGTCACTCTGATTCAAGGAACTTCACCTTTTGGCAAGGTTAGCAGGAGAGAGCATGTTTGGAATAAACGTCTCATTTATGTCTGGACCACACATTTTGTTTCGGAGTGTTTGACTCATGCTGTAGGTTATATTTAAAGTGAACATTGGTGTTGTGGAAGATTAGGTAACCTCATTTAACCTCATGTTGCCTCGTGATCACTCTGTAACTTTCCATCGCATGATAATGAAGTGATTGATACCTACATACTCTGTGCAGATTATACTAATATGACTTTATTTGTAGACACTTTCAACTTAAAAAAAAAAACAAAGAAGCTGCTGACGGCTGCTGTGTTTGCATTTCCCTTTGTGCACATGAATAAAGAAGCTGATTTATAGAAAGACGCTCTTTTGCCGAGGAGACTAGATAAAGCCTTGAAGATTTAAATTAAGACAATATGGTAATTTTCATTGTCACGAGCACTCACCTGTTATTTTGCGATCTTTTTTTTTTTAGATGTCCGATGGAAAAATAAATTCTGGGGCAAATCCATGGAAATTGTTCCCATGGGAACTACCCATGTCACACTACCTGCGTAAGTCCTTTACTTATAGTGTGTGGGTGTGTTTTTGCATGTGCATGAGTATCCACGTCATTGCGCACATTATGGGCTGCAAGTGTAAGTACTTTGGAATGAAACAACATGCATATTAAGTACATTATGTCTGTGATTTCTCCAGGTTTGGGGACCACTACGAATGGAACAAAGTGACGTCCTGCATCCATAACATCCTGAGCGGCCAGCGCTGGATCGAACACTACGGCGAGATGTCCATCAAAAATATCAACAGTGATGGCTGCCAGTGTAAAATCACATTTGTCAAGGTGAGGAAACGCAGATTTTAAAACCACTGTTCCAACTGCGAATGACAGAAGCTGATCTTTATTCCGCAATTGATTTTTGAGGGTCAAGAAGTTGGGTAAAACTTGTTTTCATGTCTTAACAATGCAGAATGGGCAGCATGGTGGCCCAATGGTTAGCACTGTGGCCTCACAGCAAGAAGGTTCTGGGTTCAAATCCAGGTCGTTGCGGGCCCTTGTGTGGAGTTTGTATGTTCTCCCCATGTTTGCGTGAGTTTCCTCTGGGTGCTCCGGTTTCCCCCCACCATCAAAAACATATACTAGGTTCTCCAGTCGGTGCTCTTGATCAAGGCACTGGCTCAGATCTGCAGTTGGTCCCCGGGTGCTGTAAATGGCTGCCCACTGCTCACTTGAGGGATGGGTTAAATGCAGAGAATGAATTTCACTACATGTATGTGACAATAAAGTACCTTTTACCTTTTTTGGAACTAATGTTTTAGTCCCTGTGGGATGTGACTTGCACTCCAGAACATTTCATGTGTCGTTCAATTGTAGAGACAGACGTCGTATGTATGTATGTATGTATGTATGTATGTATGTATGTATGTATGTATGTATGTATGTATGTATGTATGTATGTATGTATGTATGTATGTATGTATGTATGTATGTATGTATGTATGTATGTGTGTATGTCTGTGTGTGTGTGTGTGTGTGTGTCTGTGTGTGTGTGTGTGTGTGTGTGTGTGTGTGTGTGTGTGTGTGTGTGTGTGTGTGTGTGTGTGTGTGTGTGTGTGTGTGTGTGTGTGTGTGTGTGTGTGTGTGTGTGTGTGTGTGTGTGTATGTGTGTGTATGTATGTATGTATGTATGTATGTAGTTGCTATGCTCTGAACAAACATGCCAAATCATGCCCCTCTCTAAAGAAAAGATTACTGCAGATTTCTTTAATGTGGTGCTTCCAACTCAAACAGACATGTTTTACTTTCAGTATGCTGTATCAGCAGTACTGTCAAGGCAAACGGCACCATCTTGTGGACACAGATAGGAACAGAATTTTCAAACCATGAGCATGGAAAATTATGCAGCAAGAATCTATTCCCTTTAAGCACTGCTATATAAATCATACATTATTTATCATGAGTGTTAAATTTGATACTTAGGACGTCTGCTCTCATTTTGTGTAATATACTTCTTCCATCTAACACATACAAACAATTTTCCTCGACCTTTTTTTTTTTGGTAGGCCAGATCATGGAGCTCTACAGTGAACGAGATAGAGGGAGTGGTTACAGATTCCAAAGGAAAAGTTGTACACTCCATCTTTGGAAAATGGCACGAGTCGGTTTTTCAAGGAGACCCACCTTCTGCCACGTGTATCTGGAGAGCAAGTGAGTGATTGGTCCCTGGGAATGTTGGTTATACAGATTTTACAACACGGCACTCAAAGAACAAAATTGAGATTGACGTAACAGCTGTTAATTTGTGTGTGTTGTGTGTGTATGTAGACCCCATGCCAGTGGACCACGACCAGTACTATGGCTTCACCCAGTTGGCGGTAGAGTTAAATGAGCTGGACTCCACCCTGAGACCTCTGCTGCCCCCCACAGACACACGCTTCAGGCCGGACCAGAGGTTGGCACTCTCTGTCTGTCGCGTTGCTTTCTATTAGTCTGTCCACAGACATCATCCCTACCCATTTTTAGAAACTTGATATTTTATTACTTTTTTGTACTGTTTAACCATATATTCTAATCTAATGGGTTGTAAAGATAACCTTTTATTCTAAATTAATTTAAAGACCATTTGGCCTAAAATGTTTTTACAAACGTGATGTTGTGGGCCAAGTCTGGTAGAGCCCATGTGGTGTGAAGCAGTTAATGCCTGAAATATAAACGTAACCATGGCAACAGACTATGGGAGTTTAGATCCAGGGGAATGAAGTCACAAGAATAATTGTTGACTCATGTAGAGGTTTTAATTTAGTAAGATGTTGAACTCCAACAAATAAATTCTCACATTTGGTTGGATGAATAATAATAATAATAACAAAAAGGTTTATTAAATGGAAACATGCCAAAATTAGTCAATACAAGTAGTAGTAGAGCTTTATATTCCATTAACCTGTGTCTTTCCTTATTATATGGTCGAAACAAAGCCTTTTACACACACACACACACACACACACACACACACAACACAACACACACACAACACAAACACACCACACAACACACACACCACAGCAGACACACACAAAAACACACAAGAGAGAAAAAAAAAACAGAGAGAGAAAAAAAGAAAGAACACACACAAAAAAAAAGAGAAAAAAAAAAAAAAAAACAAGAACATAAAACCACACACAAAAAACAAAGAGCAAACAACAACCCCACAGAAACAACCCACCGGAAAACCCAGAACACAAACACACCACCCACACCACAGGAACACAGACAGAGAGACAGACAGACAGAAGACAGAAGACAAACAACACACCACAACAGAAGAGACATACACACAAACAGACACAGAGACACACAACACAGACAGACAACGCACAGACAGACATGCATGTATATATATAATGTATATGTATGATATATGTATATATATATATATATGTATATATATGTATATGTATATGTATGTATATGTATGTGTGTATATATATATGTGTATATATATATATGCATATATATATATGTATGTATATATATGTGTATGTATATATGTATGTATATGTGTATATATATATATGTATATGTATATATATATATATGTATATATATGTGTATATATATATATGTGTATGTATATATGTATATATATAGTATATATATGTATATATATAGTTATAAAGTAAAGTATGTGTGTATATATATGTGTATATATATATATATATATATATGTATATATATATATATATATAGTTATATATATATATATATGTATGTATATATATATATATATATGTGTATATATATATATATATGTATATATATATATATATGTGTATATATATATATATATATATGTATGTATATATATATATGTATATATATATATATATGTATATATGTATGTGTATTTATATATATGTGTGTATACGTATATATATGTAAATGTGTGTCGTCTGTGTTTTTCACAGAACACAGACATGACATGTGACAGTAGGAGAAGCACAGGTGTAAATAATAAAATGATGATGATGATGATGATGGCTGACTTCCATGTCACAGCTTCAGTGTCAGGGTCCTGGTATTGTGCATGCTGGCTCACTGTCACTCACCATTTATGTTGTAAATAATTTCCTTTCACTTTTTTAATTCAACAAGTAAAATATGTGTTGTATTTCAGCAGTATACTGAAAGCAGCAGAAATGCAGAACTGAGTACACTTTTTAATATTGGTTTATTCATCGCAAGTAATATCGTTATCAAGATATTTAACAATATTATTGCATATTTTCCTCATATCGAGCAGCCGTAGTAACACTTGTGCTTTTCCCACTATGGAAGTCAAATGTCTGCTGTGAAAAAGGTCTATCTGCAGCTTCTGTACCAAGGTATTATACTCAAAGTCTTAAGTAGGAACTTTCAGTAGCTATATTGGCACAGGAACTGTGGCGGCTGAATCTACCACAGCTAACGTCTACCCAGAGGGAGGGAACGCCAGAATGTTCCTGTTTGTGTAGGAATCAGTGGGATGAATGGCGGTGGCGATCTAGTAGGACCAAAGTTTCCTATCCTGACTCACTCTCTTTGTGTTCTTTGTCCAGGCTGTTGGAGGAGGGGAACACAGAAGGAGCAGAGGAGCAGAAACAGAGGATAGAGCAACTCCAGAGGGAGAGGAGGAAAGTGCTGCAGGACAACAGCATGACACACCAGCCACGCTTTTTCAAGTATGCTGCTGATTTCTTTTTTCAACCAAATTGTTCTATCGCACATGATCAGAGATCACCTCCATAGCAGCCACTGTGTCTTATGTGGTATAAATGTCTGTGGCTGTGACAGTCTGCAGACTGTGATGAACATACCGGGTTGTTAAGATAACCGTTCATGACTAAAAAAGTAATTCTCTCTAATGTGATGGTCAATTACATCACATCCATTCCAGAAGTGATATGTGACTCATCACTTCTTGCATGCTCTATTAAGTAATAACTTCTAGTTAAACCTAGAAAATTCAAAATACAATCCTCCCTTATATTCACAGATGTTTTAAACATGTTTTAAAAATCGCTCAAAGGGATACTTTGCCTATTTTAAACCAGCTCTGTGTCATCTTTGTGTGGGCAGTGTGTTTAGATGAACAGTGTTTTTGCTTCCCTCCGTGGTACTAGTGCATGGATCTCCGAGCAGGTAAACAACGCTCGGCAGACCTGCCATGACACAGAGCTGGATTTAAATCAGCAATTTCTTCAATAACAAATATTATACACAAAGATAAGAAACGTTTCTGACATACACTATCTATATTATTACTATTATTATTATTATTATTATTATTATTACAACTTATTCTATTATTTTTAATTTTTATAAAAAATGTATATTTTTCCTATTTCTATTTAATGTGAATTTGCTTTATTTCGATTAGGCATGGGCCGGTTACCTTTTTTAAGGTATACCGCGGTTTGAAAAAGTCAAGGTTTCAAAACCACTAACATTTTCCGTCCTACAGTTCCTAAAGTATGAGCTCTTTTTTGAGTGATGAGTGGTCAAGGAGAGAAACTGCAGTTTAGTAATCCGTCTCCCTGTCAGTATGCAATGTGTTCAATGGGGAAAAGTTTTTTTTATGCAGACATTTTAAAAAAAATTATATATTTTAAAGCTGTAATTGCAATACCGTGATATTTTTGCTGAAGGTTATCATACCGTCAGAATCGTATACCGGCCCAGGCCTAATTCAGATCTGTGTGAATTTTTCTTTTGAGCTGCTGTAACGAGGGAATTTCTCCAGTGTGGGATTAATAAAATCTATCTTATTTTATCGTATCTGATCTCGGCTAGCCCACAGAATGTTATGACATTATAAAGGCACAAAAACTACATTTCATGATACAGTTTTAAGACGGTTTAATTTGATATTATTATCTAACGTTATTCTGGAAACTGATGTGATAATTTAATACCCCGAATATTTGACCAGTGTCACTTTGTTTAAATATGATAATCATTCAAGTGAATAAATCGTTGAGTGATTTGTGTTGTGTCGGCAGGAAGTCTAACGATGACACGTGGGTGAGCAACAACACGTACTGGGAGCTGCGCAGAGACCCTGGCTTCAGTAAAATGGACTTCCCTGTTTTGTGGTGATCTCCGGATTTAACCAAAACTCTCCACTACAACTAAGAGGGAAGTATAAAACTGAACTGAGACCAGCCTCCAAGTGTCCTGACCTGGTTGACATGAATGGCTCCATGTCATGGTAACCCAAACCTATACGGACTTCCTGCTTCCTCTTTCAGGACTGAGCAGAGCCTGTAGAACGTCTGTTGGTTTTGTTTCTCTTGTTTATTACCTTTCTCCTTAAAGGAACACGCCGACTTATTGGGAATTTAGCTTATTCACCGTAACCCCCAGAGTTAGACAAGTCCATACATACCCTTCTCATCTCCGTGCGTGCTGTAACGCTGTCTGACGGCTCCAGCATTAGCTTAGCCCAGCACAGATCCTGCAGGTAACTGGTTCCAACTAGCCTACTGCTCCGAATTGTGACAAAAGTGACAAAATAACGCCAACATGTTCCTGTTTACATGTTGTGATTTGTAGAGTCACAGCGTGTACAAAAAACAACGTAACATGAGACACAGCCATCTTCTAACAGTAAACAAACCGGGAACTATATTCTCAGACAGGCTTGCTGCGAGCATATCACTTCACGCCCAGTACTATATTCTTCCCGCCGAGAATACATTTCCGGTTTGTTTACGGTTGTTTACATGTTACATTGTTTTTGTATACCGCGACTGCTACAAATCACAACATGTAAATAGGAAAATGTTGGCGTTATTTTGTCACTTATTCGGAGCAGTAGGATTACTGGAACCATTCACCTGCCTGTTTTGTTATGGGCTGATGCCGCTGGAGCCGTCAGACAGCGTTACAGCACGCACAGAGATGAGAAGGGTATGTATCGACTTGTCTTACGGTGAATAAGCTAAATTCCCAATAAGTCGGCGTGTTCCTTTAAAGTTACATTTTCTCCTCATTATCATAACTGTAATTGACACAGTGTCAGTATGGACTATAGATCCATATCATTATGTTCATCTCAGCATTTACCAAAGTGCCTTTTTATTGCAGTGCCTCACTTAATCAACTGCTGTAGCAGTTATGCAAAAACACTTTTATTCAGAGACTTAAAAAAAAAAAAAACTTGTTTGGATGGTAAATGTGGACTTCACTGAAGAGAAAAGCATCATGGTTGGAAGTGAACTCAAAACCTGCTCAATTATTTCTCCATCCAGTCAGCATCACAACCCAAGGATTGTTTTATTCAACTAGAAGCTGATCAGAGGTCCGAATTATAAATGAGGGACTTTAGCCTTTTTTCAGTACGCTGCCTTGTTACAATCATGACTATCTTAGGACTGTGGATAATGTTTATCAGTTAGGAAAACGGCAATAATACTCCATATTCAAAGAAGATAATAAACTGTACAATGGATGGACAAGTTATGACGTGTCACTCTTTGTTTGTTTTTATGTGTAACAGATGAGCACCAATTTACAGTATTTCTTGTTTTGCTGTCTGCCATAAATAAGTATGTGTCTAATGATCATCAAAAAGTGTCCCTCTTCTGAGACAGTTTCTTTATTGACATTTTCAATAAAAAAAAGAAATAACATGCACAATAGTGTAACAGAAGGCCATGTCATTGTAACCCCCATCCCAACCCGGGCTGCCCAAGTTATAACTTAACTAATTAAAATAAATTATAGTAATAATGTTAATAGTAATGACAATATTATTAATAGTAGAAGTAACAGTGACAATAAACAACACTAATCGAGAAAAACGGAAACAAAAAAACCTGGGATTCCAGTGTTGTATAGGGTTTAAATTTTATTTCTGGGGACTTTTCCCCTCCATAAAAAATAAGCTATCATGCTTTCTAATTTTTTAAAGAATTTACTTGGGATCGGTAAAGGAAGAGTTTGGTACAGGTAGAGGAACCTCGGTAGCAGATTCACCTTTTATGCAGTTGACCCATCCTATCAAAGATATAGGTAAGGTGAATTGCGTGGGGCACTGCTTAATGTGGGACACTTAGGTCTAGTGTTTGTAGGTCCCCTGTAAACACATGAAAGCCAGTGAAACTATTGCTTAGCCAAAGCTGTGGTATATGAGGGTGCAGCAATCATCAACAGGAAGCACTTTGTGTGTCCCGCTTTAGGAAATGTGGTTTCGAAAAATGGAACAGTATGATTAGTCAGTCAAAAGGGTCAAATATGGTTATTGACAGGTTGTTTGTGTTATTATGCAATATAAGAATGAGATGAGATGTTTGGGTGATGGCAGTTTGAATGTGTGTGTGTGTGTGTGTGTGTGTGTGAGAGAGAGAGAGTGAGTGTGTGTGAGTGCAGGTGTCTTAAAATGAAAAAATAGCTCTGAATTTAAAAACTCAGTAGAAAACCAATAAGCCATTCCACTTATCTCTGTGTGTGTGTGTGTGTGTGTGTGTGTGTGTGGGTGTGTGTGTGTGTGTGTGTGTGTGTGTGTGTGTGTGTGTGTGTGTGTGTGTGTGTGTGTGTGTGTGTGTGTGTGTGTGTGTGTGTGTGTGTGTGTGTGTGTGTGTGTGCGTGTGGGTTGTGTCGCGTGTGTGTGTGTGTGTGTGTGTGTGTGTGTGTGTGTCTGTGTGTATGTATGTACATACACTTTCACCAAGATACCTCAAGTGGACACCATGTCTGATGATGTTCAATTATCCATGTTTCATCCATCCATAACCAAGAGAATTACTAACAAACTTATTTTTTTGTTCTATTCTACATGAATTAAGGTAATTTTGGCCTTTTATCATAGACTTTTCATGTGGAGGCTGCAGAGACAACTTGTGCTAAGAGCACTAATATGTCTATACTTTCTTTTGTGAATGTGTTTTCTGCATGCTCTCTTTTGATTTGATTAGGGAACATCCTGGGTTTTTTTAAATGATATTGGATGTGGATTTAATGTATAGCTTCACATCGCAATATGTTACGGATGCTTCAACCTGGCCATTGCATTTTCTACCTCTCGAGTTGTAAAAGTATCATGTTCAGCCGTCTTGGCTATCAACTGATCAAGAATGCGTTGTGATTGCTTGTTTATATGTTTCTCTTGATTTGCCTTTTTATATTTTGTTTAGGTACAGAGTTACTTGCAGTAAATTGAATTCAATCAGTTGCATTGTATTATGTTTATTTTGTGTTGAGATGTCTAATGCCTTTCTAATACATTTATTTTATGCTGTTCTTTGGATAACAAAAAATGAGGCTACATCCAGTTATTCCGAGGAACATGCAGGCTTCTACTGCCTCATCTTTTTCAAGATCTTCTCCAAGTGATGTCTGTCTTTCACTGGGATGATCCTATCCCACTGGACCGTGAATTCCTTCTGGTTGGCGAGTCCTTTGAGCATCTTCTGTCCATAGTGCCTGTGCAGGATACATTTCACATTGTATAAGCACAATGCCCAGAAGGCTATAAGATTCTGACTGAAGACTGAAAAATCTAACTTTAATTATTCACAGGAACCACAAACCATAAGACCATGCAAGACTTGCTAAACCCACCTGACTTCTGGTGCAGAATCCACCGCCATCTTACTGACAGCAACAAGGAAACGCTCTGTGAAGATCTTCCCTGCTGTCAAGATCTGATCCTCTCCAACGATGTCCGCCAGCTGGTGGAGGTGCTCGGCTGTGCTGGCCCTCACTGTAGCACAGCGGTGGCTGAAGAAGGAACAAAAACCGGAGTGTCGATTATGATTCACTTCATTTACTTTAAATGCTGCTACACTTCCTACTAAATTCTGATCACATCCTCTCCTCTTACCTCAACCCTGTGTTGAGGAGAACATTTATTATTCTACCAGGGCTGCAGCCCTCTACCAGCGCATCCAGGCCGAGGTTGGCCTGCTGGTGAATGAAGGAGTTGGTTGTCTGTGCCAACTTCAGCAGCAGGACGCGGCCTGTCCACTCTGCCTCAGTGTCCATGGCCCTCCCCAGGTGGGCATGGAGCTCTGCTACGGTGCCCATTGCAGCACCGGTCACAGCAGAGCGCGGGTTATTCACCTAGATAGTAAATACCAACATCAGTCGATACTCCTGTGTACACAGTACAGGTACATGCACAAGTAGGCAAAGGAGAGCTGCATGCAACAGAGAAACAAAGAGGAAAATGTCTGCAATACCGCTTCTGTGAGGAGCAGGCAGACTTCATGCAGTTTGGTCTGCAGGAATTCTGGATGGTGTCGTGCCAGAACTCGAACAGATTTCAATCCATCCAGTTTCTCCTCCCTGTGTTTTGATGACAACTGTGATAAGCATTGCTTTATAAGCAACAGCAGGCTGTCGTGTCCATGCTTGTTATGCTGTTTAAAATCTATCTTTACTTCTGTAATGGGGATGTCCTACCAGTTATCTGAGGTCAGCTGCGTGAAGCAAAGGGACAGGCTCTTTGCAGGGTTGACCAAAGGCTGGAGGTCTTCCTGACCTGCTACAGCCTTTGGGTGGCATGTTGTCCCACGGCGAGGTCCTTTTCTGTTGGGCGGGACAGCTTCTGATGGATGTGCTGGAAACTTGGTTGCCGCCGCCAGGAACCCACAGCGAGGTCCTTTTCTGTTGGTCGGGGCAGCTTCTGAAGGTGGTGCTGGAACCTTGGCTTCCACCGTTGGGGTCCTACTGGGGGCTGTTGGTAGTTCAGGTGAAGGACGGTGGCAGAGCATGAATTTCTCTAGTGTCTCCGTAAGTCTCTCTAGTGTCGTCTGTGACGACTGGAGCTTGCATCCATCAGCCACCTCCTTGCCTGTTCAGATTAACAGCAAAAATAGTCATGATTACTCAATCTTTACCTATTTCTATTCAAGTTCCCATAAAGAAAGTCATCACTCAACAGTCTTTACATACCTGCTCCACCAAATTTCATAGCAATCACTGGGAGACGAGACGGTCTCCTGGTTGCTCTGGGAGGAGGGGGGGAGGGGAGGAGGAGGAGGAGGAGGAGGAGGAGGAGGAGGAGAAGGAGTAGGGGTGAACAGGCTGGTGTGTGAAATGGCCCTCAGCTCAGTGGGAGTGTGCATGTTCACAGAGCTGAGGGAAGAGTCTTTACTTGGGCTCCTGTTTGCAGCTGTCCCCCCAGCCATCTTCCTGCACAGACGCAGCTTCTTCTCATAGAAAGGCTCCTCTTCTACCAACGCCTGGTTGGCCCTGGACGTCCGAACCCTTCTGTCGTCGTTTAAAATGGGCCTAAGTCTCCTCCCTCGCAGAGAGGATTCAGGGCTTCTTGTGGGAGAAGCTGGAGGCTGAGGTGAGGGGAGGGTGTCCTGCTGCATGGGGAATCCCATTCTCTTCATAACCGCATCAATTAAGGATTTCTTTGAAGAATACAGTCTCTCTGCACGTTGAATGACTGCAAAACACTCAGCCCTTTGAGCTCTCTCAATGTCCAGGATCCTGGACTGGCTGCTGGAGCCACGGTTTCTTCTGTGGCTCTCTGATGGCTGTAAAAAATAATAATATACAGTACATGGTATATATATATACATATTATTTATTTGTTTTTAACTCAATTATTCATTGTTATTCATATTCTTAATTCTTGGACTTAATGGACACATTTTTGGACATAGTTTGATTTGAAAATGTCTGCGCTATTTATTTCTCGATCAACCTATCCATCTTGCAACAGAAGGAGGTTACTTACATTACTGACTTCATTGTAGTTCAGCTTCATCTTACACCGTTGCAGGAAGGCCTTTAATGTCTCGCAAATACCTGAGTATGGGAAAAATGCAACTGTATCATCACAAAATCTATCACTAACTTAATCTGAATTCTCCAATTCCTACATGAAGATGTTCTAAGTGATGTCACTCTAGAACCATGGAATATCCAGATGGATTCCATATGCAAATGAGATGTTTTGTAAAGATGACATTCTTTTTTTATTATTAAATGATTCCAAAGCATTGTTGATGATCAAAAAAGACCACAATTTGACAATCATAATATATTTTTACTCTTGGCACACATTTACTCATTTATCTACGTATATTCTATATTTTCCCCAAGCAACATTTGCACTTTGGGGATTTCTTTTTGCATTTTTATCGCCACATTGCCAATTTTCTCATGCTTTTATCAGGGTCTGTTTTAGGCGTAGGTGAGTTAGGCAGTTGACCCTCACCCTGCATATGAATCATGTATAGCCTAAATGACGTCCAATATAAATGTCATCATAATAAGATCCAAAATGGGATAAGACTCATGAGTGGAAAATGTGCCCAGGTGTGTCTTCAACTCAAGTCACATAGTCGTTCAGCTGTAATGAGTTGTTTTATGAGTTATATAACTTTGGAAAAGATAACTCAAAATAAAGTAAACATTGGATTTCTTAAATTAAGACATGAGACCACTTTAGGATGGTCTTAGTTATTTGCAGTAGAGAGCAGGTATTTTACAGTACATGTTCCTATTGTTCACAACAATAATTTGTTGATATGGCATACTGCTTGATTAAAAAAACAAACATGTAATTATAATGCAATAGTAATACACTAATACAAATAATATCTCTTGGAAGGGGGTGTGATTGTGCTTAATGAGTACTTACTTTTGATAGTAATTTACACTTTGCTGATATACCTTTACATTAGTAAAACTTCTAAATACTTCTTCAACCACGAAATCCCAGGCAGCCTGTTAGAGTAATCTTAAACCAGCTATGACTCAATAGTGTTTGTGCATGTGTGCATCCATACCTCACGGTAACAGAGGACCATTATCTCTACATATATCTGTGACAACTCCCTGTCAGCTTTTACAAAGTTACTACTTATCACCACTGGTCACAAAATACGCCCACCCACTCACACACACCACACACACACACACACACACACACACACTTCTAGTCCGAGCTCACATTCTCAAATTCTTTGCGTGACTAAAAGTGTGATGTTTCATCCATGTGCAAAAGTTAGAATTTCATGAGTTTCCTTCCTAATTTCTAGGAAAAAATGTTTTGGCTTTAATTGTTTCACTTCGTCATTTTAAGTTGTGTTCTAGCGGGTGGCGATGTATAACCCCACCCCTAACTCTGCTGGTTTAACCCAAACAACCACAGTAGCAGCAGAATGCTGCAAAAATGACATGAATTAATTAATAAGGAATCATTTGCAAGCCTTTATTCTCGGCTACAGGCACACACACACACACACACACACACACACACACACACACACACACACACACACACACACACACACACACACACACACACACACACACACACACACACACACACAAATACCAGAGTTCATATGATCATAATTAACTCTCCAGTGAAAGTGGGAGGGGAAGAAGCGGTCGATGTACTTCTCTGTGTGAAGTGGGTAACGTCCACATCTCTGACCGAACACTGCTGCTGCGACTGATGTCAAGGTTTTCCTCTATTTACGGCCTATACTAGTTATATAATATACCTTACACTGTGAGGGCAGTATCATAGAGGACTATTTCGGTCCGCGTTTGGACAACTTCTACTTTTACGCATGGAAACATCGGTGACATTCCAGGAGTAACAACTCGACGGCCCGGAGCTCTGAACGTAGGCTACGACGTTTCATCTTGAACTTGTAGAGTTTATACACCAATTTGAGGTAAAGGACAACTTCAGTTATTATCGAGTCATTTATCTATGTTTTGGGGTGACAGAAAACCATTAGTGGTGTCTGTTCTCAGTCTAGTCTAGTTTGGTATGGTTGTCCTGTCAGAACATGTTTCTTTCCCCTTTATTTCTTTGATTTAACACTCATAATCCGAGTCAAGCGTCGCTGAGCCACGTGAGCAGTTGATCTCACGGCGCAAACACGCGCAGCTCTCAGTTAACGGCACTTAACATTATAAAGAGTGAGTTGCCGGGAAATACCCACGCGTGCAAGTGCGTGTGTGGTTGTGTATAACTTGTAGGCTATAAACGTGGCAAGAATGTTGTGGGCAGTCTATGGTTGTGGGTCATTTTTCTTTACCAACCGTTTATGTTGACAAATATTGTTTAATGGGAAATTCTACTTTCTTCTACTTTTCTTTAAACATGTTCTGCTTATGACTGCAGTTCAAGTTCAATAAAGTTTAAAGATGTTGAATAAACGCATATAAAAGGTGCATAAATGTGTATGTACCTTTTATAGGCTATATATAAGGATGGATCCCTAATACTTTTCTAAATGGATTTTGTGGATACTGTTGGTTGTTTGCTTTATGGTGGTTAGCCCAACACCAGTGAAATGCCACCATAACCATGTGAACTATATGTTTAGTTAGAAATGTCCTCACATATTGAAAAGTTATTCCTATTATCATGTCTCTCTCTCTCTCTCTCTCTCTCTCTCTGTTAAAATATTAAGAAACAGCATATTTGAGCTTTTGCAATTCGAGTTTGGGGTTAGAGAAAGGTCCCCGCTGGCGTGACAACTCTTAAATAATTCAGAGCAAATGACTCAACAAACTGAAAACATGTCAAAGGGGAGTTCTTTAACTGGCCTCTTTCTCTGTCTTCCAGCCAATGTTGCGTTCTTTTTGGTTAACTCTAACATTTTTCAATCTCTCTCTTCCCTCACAGCACAAACCCCTCTCAAGCCTGATTACTTTAAATATTTAAGCTATGGAATCGGAGCAGCAGAATTAGCGAGCCAGGGTGTGTGTGTGTGTGTGTGTGTGTGTGTGTGTGTGTGTGTGTGTGTGTGTGTGTGTGTGTGTGTGTGTGTGTGTGTGTGTGTGTGTGTGTGTGTGCTTGCATATTTGTGGTCACACTGACATGTTTAAAAGATTCAGGACTTCCTTTATGCCTTTCACGTCAATGTTAGCTGTTCATTGCAGAGTCACAAACACCCACACAGGGTCTGCTTAGCATCATCGGAGTGAATTACTCGCTTAAACTATCTAGAGTGGAAAACTGGGGAGAATACCAACGGGAAGTCACCCTTAGTGGTTTAGTAAGTTGGGTAAAAGCATACCAGGGCTCTGGGCTTTGCTCTCAGTGCCTTTAAGTGGACAAAATAAGCTCAAATTGAAAGCCTATCTTCTCTTCTCTTCTCTTCTCTTCTGTTCTTCCAGCTGTCTGCAGTCCTCATCTGCCGAAGTCATGTTTTCCAAAGCCACTGCCAACTTTGTCCGTCATATTGACCCCGAAGGAAGCCTCAAACACGTGTCCCGATTAAATGACTCAGATAAACTGGTTCCCATGGCACTAGTCGTCAAACGCAACCGCATGTGGTTCTGGCAGAGGCCTAAGTACCAACCAACAGATTTCACCCTCAGCAACTTGTTGCAAGGCGACGAGGTGCTCAGTCCTGGTATGTAGGTGTGCATTGTACACGTACTGTTTATGTTGTTTTTTTTAAACATGCAAAGTGGATAGAAATTGCTGAAGCTATATACATCTAATATTTTATTTCCATGGCAGCTAACCTTTACTAAGACATATTCTTCCCAAAGTAGAGATCCCCCCCCCCACACACACACACATATATATGCTAAAACCACCATGTGTTGTCAGATGTGTCCAAGACAGAATTTGTGACCTACGAGGGGACATATAGAGACAAACTCTCGGGGAAGCTGGACACCGAGGCTGGCTCTGTCAGAGCCACACTGGAGGGCCAAGGAACTTCCAAGCTCCAATCATGTTTTGGCAAGCTGAAGAAAGAGGAGCTGGATGTGAAGAAGCTGTTAAAAGACTCCAGCAGAAGGTGTTAAATAATTCCTTTTTAAACTATTCGCACATTGTTACTAGTCAGCAGAAGGTGACAGGATGATGACTTCGTTATGAATGAGATGAATACGCTATAAATGTAGTTAGACATCAGACATTTCACACCTCAGACCGGTAACAAATCACAAAGATTAACAGTGTCATCTTACGTAAATATACAGTACTGCACGCTTCTTGTGATTTGGATAATCTGTTTCTAATGTGAATGCACTCATAGCTAATTGATACAATGACTAATGAATTACACCACCTAAATGCTACACGCACGTACAATAAATTCCATTGCAGATTAAAAACCGAACTGTTTTTCTTTGCATCAGGCTGATAGACATGCAGCAACCGCTGGTGCAGCAGCTGGAGAAGCGTGCTGACGTGCTGACAGTGGTTAAGGAGAGGATCCTCACCGTCAACTCCTGCACCGTCACCCAGACCAAAAAGGAGCAGTGCGTCTTTCAGGGGATGCTCGGACTAGTGGGCATGATGGGGAGCTCTTTTAAGGTAGGGCTTTTGGTGGAGTTGAGTGTTTGTGTGTTTTAGGAATTTAACAAAACATACAAAATAGTTTGCTACATTTATAGTGTGATGACCAGTTCTGGTAAAATCAATCAACAATTAACTGGTTGGCTATGAGTTTTAAAGTAACATCTTAGTCAGATAATTCTTATTATTAGTACAATGTTAATAATGATTAAAGTTGCTGGGTCAAAGTCCTGTTCTGTTCCAGTTTAAATATCAGATCTTAAATCCCAAAAATATTTTTCTGTCTGATCTTAAATCACCAGATTTCAAATCACAAAATGTGCGTGTGTGTGTGCGTGTGTGTGTGTGTGTTCTCAGGTGTGTGCGAAGGACAGCAACAACGTTGAGGTGGACTCTGATGTTTCCTTGGAGATCCCCTCTGGTACAGTCATTGCATACAGCATCCTGGAACTGGAGATAAAGAAGAGTGGACACTTTAGTAAGTTTGTGTGTGTGTGTGTGTGTGTGTGTGTGTGTGTGCGTGTGTCGGTACAGAGAGGCAAACTGAGATTGACGCGTTGTAAAAAACAATTTCTAGTTAGGAAAGTGTGAATCAGTGGTAGATTGGCCAAAGAATCCGGGGGAGTGGCGGGAGAGCTGAGCCGGTCAGTTTTTGTTCCTACCCTCACCTATGGTCATGAAGGCTGGGTCATGACCAAAAGAACTAGATCCTGGGTTCAAGCGGCTGAAACGGGTTTTCTCAGGAGAGTGGCTGGCGTCTCCCTTGGAGATAGGGTGAGAAGCTCAGTCATCTTTGAGGAACTCGGAGTAGAGCCGCTGCTCCTTTTTTTTCCAGCTGAGGTGGCTTACCTGTGGGCGCATGCATCAATTTTACCGTACCTGTGTTGTCTACGACGTTGTGTGCATTTTCAGATATATGCCTACAGCCTGGATCAATAGGAGGCATTGAGGCAGACTCACTTGCGTCCTGGCCATCCCAGGATTCCTTGGACGAAGTCGACGGCAAGAGCAATGGTGAGAAAGTACCTTTGAGTGCACTGCAAAATGGTTTGTGTTCATTCATTCATACATTTGTCCAGTTACTCATTATGGAAAATAACAAGAACTTTTGGTTAACACTTCTCGTTTTGTGAGTAAGGTTAATGTTGTAAATCAAATAGGTTCCCCTTTTTTTTTACCACAGATTGACTTGTGGATTCAACTGATTTTTAAATCAGCTCTGAAATATAGTTGGGCTGATCAGCCTCAGTAGCAATAATTGGAAATTAAACTATCTATAATATGAATAACAGTGGTATTATTGCATTTCTGAAGACTAAGGTATACTTCTTAGTGAAATTTGTTTATCTGTCATCCTGTGATATTTTAAAATTTTGCCAAAAAGTCAGCTTTCCATTCTCACAAAATGACAGTATAGTACAACCCTGTCCATTTTACACATCATTTGTTCCCAACTGAAAGTAAAAACATGAACGAAGTCATAGAGGGCACACCCCTGCCACGGTTACATAAATATAAATGTGTTATATTAATTGTTGAGAAGTCTGTCAATCTGCACCTGGATTTGGATCTGCTTCAAAATCAAGACAGTGATTAAAAAAAGCATGTAGATTTTTGGAGAATAAGACGATTTTGGGATGAAGTTTTGCAAAAATAAAACTGTGCAAAATTCCAAGTGAGTCAGACTCATGACTCTGAGTTTTGCCTTTTTAAATGAGTCATTGAAATGTGGTTGTCATTGCATAATGTGTTTAAGAATTAAGTAATAGGTCGAAGCTCATTCATTTACTCATTTATGAACTCATTTACTATTTGTAGGAAAACAGAGTGGAATATCAAAAACACAAATGGGTATTTAATATTTATATGCCAAGTTTGGTGATTGAAAATAGTGGGAAAAATGTATGTAGGCAGAAGTAGGCATGGCCTATATGGATAGACATGTTGACATATTGAATTCAGGAGTTCAAATAAAATTGAATTTGAAGTTACAAGCAAAAACCTCCTCTTAACCATACCAATCAAACTGTAGTGCATCCATCATTTTAAAGGTGGATGACTGAGGCTAGTACCAGCCACACTCTGTATGTTGGTGTAGAGTCAGTTTCAAAACTGATGCAGTGTCTCCTGGTCCTTTACAGGATCACAGGAGATGGACCTCTCTCCTCTGGCCGAGCTCCCCCAGTTGACTCGATGTGTCTTGTTCAAGAGACTCCAAGAGACTCTGGGTGACAGAACTGCTCTGTCAGATATGGAGAGTTTGGTGAGTGTCACACTAACATTTAAAGACAGTATTGAGGCAAAAATCTGTGACACATTTTTTTTAATTTTCAGTTTTCTCCATTCCCCCTCCTCTCTGTGCCTCTCTCTCCGATAGCTGGAGGAGTTGTGCAGTGGTGAAACACTCAGCATGGCCAAGCACAAAGAGCTGTCGGAGAGTCAAAGAAAATTATTGTCAGCCATACTGGACCGACCCGGCACAGACAGTCACGCTGAGAACAGCCAGTGTGGTATTCCTTCCCATCTAAATGCAGCTCACCTGTTGGTCAGTGCCTTGGAAGGTAAGGGCGAACTCCAGACTAAAAAGGGCTGTAATCATTTTCCTCACAGTGCTTTGAGCGAAAAAGAAAAGAAAAAAAAAAGGTAGTACTCAAGAAGTTGTTTGCTACAGTTTAACTTGCTGTGTTGTATATGTATTGTTTTTGCAGAGTTGCCTGATCCAACTCTAAGCCTCTTGAGCAAGAGCAGTGCTGATTTTCTGGAGGCCTTTGACACACTGGTTAGTTTAATTTACTGCACACCACTTCTCTGTTGACTGTTACACATAACGCATGTATTTGATTCTATAAGTGCAAAAAGTGTCAATTATTTGAGAAATTTATACCAAAAAAAAGGAAATTGATATTGCGTTGGAAGACTTTAAAGGAATAGTTTTTGGCAAATACAGTTATTTGATTACTTGTCGAGATTTAGTTGAGAAGATTGATACCTCAAGACTTTGCAATAAAGAGCTATTTATCTTTTTTTATCAATCTATCCATCCATTTATCTATGTCTTTCTCACCAGATGTGCATGTTAAAGAAGAGCAGCGAGCCTCTCTCCATCCAGTGTCTTCCGGCCCCCCTGCAGGACAACCAGGCCTTCCAACTGGCAGAACAGCTGCTCAGCTCCGCCAATGTGACGCTGAAGAGAGACAGCGACAGGCTGTGGATGGAGACGGGAGATCAAGCAGTTCTCCAACTCGTCCTCTGTCTCAGCATACAGGGATTGTCCCTGCTGTGCAAAGGGCAGAAGTAGTGGTAGTGTCTGCATGTGCACTTTCTTTCTTTTTCATGGAGTATATTCGGTTCATTTCTTTCTTTATTGTAAAGTTTATTGGGACTAGGAATTTTAGGTATTTTTCATATGTTTACTATTCATACAGTATCATAAAGAAATTGCTATTATTTTATTGTTTTATTTTATATTTTTATTACTTTATTTATGAGGTTCGGGCACCTTACATAAATCTGTCCAACAAATTGTTATCGTTTTGTATAAATCTAGTTATATTATTTTTTATTCATAAACTTTCAGCTCAATATTAAAATGTGTCTGCATCAATGGGTTGAAATAATTCTGTGACCCCCAGATCCACTGGATCTACTGTAAATGCATAGTGGTTAAGCTGAATATTTAGCTCAAGAAATCTTTAACTACAGTAGATTTCACATTTTTTTATTAACAACAAAATGTAAAATGTGATGCATGCCAAGAGTACACATCATTGCTAACATTTATACAACTATGCAGAATGCTGAAAACTGTGTTGCACGCCTATTCTGGTTCTATTCTATTGAGGCTGCATTTCATTGCTGCTATTGCTCCTAATCAAAAATATGTGCTAGGTCATTCATCAAGAAAACAATATATTTAACATTCCCTGAAATACTGGCATTGTATACCAAAAAGCTACATTTAGCAGCACATGTATTGATGTCTCATACGTCTTTGTACATGAAGCTGTACCGTTTTATGAAGCTGCCTTTGCCATGTACTTACTGCCTCTTGCCTATTTTGTCTGTTAACATTGTAATTTATTGTTGATTGGAAAAAAACATGTTTTACTTACATTTTTTAAAAATCTCTGCATTTAGCTCTCTGTATCATTGCTACATTGCTGCTAAGTGTATAATTTTGTCTTACAAATAAAACTTTTATATTGCATGGACAATATCTACCGAAGATGAAGAAATGTAACGCAAAATGAAGAATTGTATTAATCTTTCCTGGAAATATTTAAGGACATTTTTTACTTTTGATGTTAACCCAATGTGCTCTGTGTCGAAAAGCAATAACATAATGAACTTCATTCTATTGTTATTGAAAATCTTTCTTCATTTTAAGATTCATATTTTCGATCCCAGTCAGCATTTTGTCTGATATTGTCAACATATTCATTTTCATACATTGTGTGGTGTTGGATTAAATTTGTAATGAGCAATTGCATGACAAGCCTAAGACAATTTCTTAGAGTTTTTTATACATACCAGACATACCATACTCACCTCTGTACAAGGGTGTGTATGCTTTGTACTCATACATGGTACACACACAGGAGTTTTTTACTTATGGCTGATTAGACCTTTTCTCAGTACAGTTTGCGTTCACAGACCATTAAAGGTGCACTGATGCTGCACCTGTTAGGGTGGGATGACTCACACCATTTTATTATTACTTCATGCACTCAAGTACAAGTTCAGTGCACTCAGCCAGCAAGGCTGGATTACCTGCATTTGTTTGAAATTTACAAATTTACCACCAAATGCATTATTACCTTATCCTTTGACCCTGTCTTGTAGAGGCAGATGTCTAATCTGATTTTAAGTTTATATTATTGTCACATGATGCATATTCTTAAATAAAAAATGTGTTTAATCAAATAACAACAAATTAATGAAGAATGAATTTCACTGTACATAGAGTTTCTGGTCTCTGGGTATAAAAAGAAGCTGTTACTGTATGTAGGCTATAATCTGCTGTGTACTATCAATTTGATGGGAATTTAAAGACATGTTTGTATAGCCTAAACATACGGGGGTAAATTTTTGCCCTGGGGGGCCCCCTAACAGGTTAATCCGGCCATGCTAGAAAGGGTGTATGTACAGTAAAACTCTGGCAGCTGTGAGTGTTTGGTGACCTCGGGGAACTTCCAGCCTAGCTCTGTTTAATTTAAGAAGTCTAGTCAGCCAGAATAATTGCAAACACCTGTGTGGATGTACAGGATACTCAAAGCACGTTAGTACTGTCTAGTACTATTTAAAGATTTCCCCCCTTCTTATTAAGCAACCAGCCTATGAAGCAGATCATTTGTAGTTTGATAATCACATTGTGTATCTTCTGTGGAGTGATGTATGACCTTTGATACATTTGACAGTGTATGATCCGATGAAGCTAAAATCAAATCATCAAAAATCCCTGCTCCTAAAAAAATTCTGGTCAATGGAGGAAAAGTTTTCTGATGCAAAACAGCTGTGGCCTAATAAACCGTCTATGTAATAAACGCCCTGGCTTAATCAACTACCACGTGGGGTAGCTGTTAACGCGTTGGGAGCGATGACGTAAAACTCCTGCGACTCCAGTCTCGTGAGTCGCACGAAAACAAACACAGGGCCGAGTGCGAGCAATATTCACTAGCCCTGATCACAAACGTTACGTTTGAAACAACCGACACCGTGTGGAAATGACAGTGTGCAATTTTTTTCTTCAGGGCCGTTGTCGTTACGGCGACAAATGTTGGAATGAGCACCCGACCGGAGGAAACAGAGGAGGAGGAGGTGGTGGAGGATACAACAACAACAACAACAACCGCTCTTCTGCTCAGCATCGAGGAGGAGGTGGAGGTAACGTCCTGGAGAAATACGTTTAGCTAACGTTACACTTAAGTATTTCTGTAACTGGTCTCTGGGTATGTAAAACTCGGCGTTGGCTAGTTTACTGGAGAAGTTAACTAGCTAGCTAGCTAACGTTACCAAGCAGAATTGATTTAGCTAGCTAGCTACTATAGGGAGGTTAACTTTAGCTAGCTAGTTTTTGAGTATTTGTGGGAAAACTGATCGGTAACGTTAAACTATTTAGGGACTTAATCTCAACTAATTTATATAATTAAGATTAAACAAAATATTAAACGCCTCAGTTTAGCTAGCTAGCTAGTACAATTGAACAGCACCACAATCACTCTAGCTACATTCTGCAAAGTGAACAGGAAGTTGATTCAACGATTCTTTTTTTGAAAAACAACAGTTTATACAACAAGTTTTAATAAAAAACAACATTATAACCTCCACTGAGGCGGGGTTTAATACATGACTGTTCTAGCCCTGCATTAAATTTAGCTAAGTATCTAATAAAGTGACAGCTGAAATGCAATTTATTTGTAAACTGTATCAGAGTCCTGTACCTGTGTCATACATACAGAGTAGACCGAAGTGGCAGTAGTAGAATTACAGTATGGACAAATGGAATGATCTAATGTTTTAACATCAACCCTTTTCGTCTCAACATTGACTTGTATTGGTGTGCATGTTGTTTCAGGGTTTGGAAACCGAGTTTGGGTGAATCCTTCCCAGCAAAAAGGAGGCTATATCCAGCCTTCATCTTTCTCCTCTCATGGAACTGAGGAGTGGGGTCGAGGAGGAGGGGGAGGCAGTGGAGCTGACTGGGGCCGAGGGGGAGGGGGTGGAGCTGACTGGGGCCGAGGAGGGGAGGCGGTGGAGCTGACTGGGGCAGAGGGGGAGGAGGAGGGAATGACTGGGGCCGAGGAGGAGGAGGAGGAGGAGGAGGAGGAGGAGGAGGGAATGACTGGGGCCGGGGAGGGGGAGGGAATGACTGGGGCCGAGGAGGAGGAGAGGAGGAGGAGGAGGGAGAAGAGATAACATCAAGAGCTCCGAATATGACTACTCTTCTCAAAACAAATTTTCAGCCCTTGGTACTCCCAGTACCTTTGACAGGGGAGGAAGAGGAGGAGCACAACAGGTGCCAGCTGGTGAGGAAGATGATGACAAAAAACTGTGAGTCTGCTTGAATTGTTTTATTTTTATTTTTTAAAGTTGTGCAGCATTGAAATGAATGTCGGCATAAGGACTTCATTTATGTGATGCCTGTCTCACGGTCACCCAGGGAGATCATTCAGATGGACATGGATATTTGGGAGAGTTCAGGGCAGTGGGGCTTTTCGTGTTATTCTAGCTTCAAGACATCTTTATCTGGTCTGTATCAAATACACATTTAATTACATGATTTCCGTTGTTATTTGTAGACTCTAGACCTGATCATGTTTGATATTTCTTGTCTACAGGTTTCACTGATCTCTCTCCAGAAGAGCTCAGGCTGGAGTATTACTCTACAAGAGCTTCAGGAGATCTGCAGAGCTATGTAAGTGTAGTGTCCCTCATTAATGTCATTCCTAATAATGGCTTCAGCCCAATTAGAAAATGAAAAGGATACCTTCTTTTTTTATTTTTTTTATTTCTGAAGATACTCTTGGATGCATAGATAAAAGTTTATTTTTTTCTTTCTAATAAGATGATACATGACAGCTCAATGTTTGATCTTAAAATTTGTCTAGGTTTGTTTGTGTCTAAAATGTGTAAGAGTCTAAGAAACTCCCATTTCATGTGTTTAGGTCAATGGTATCAATCAGTTGCTCAGCCAGTGGAGAAGCAGAGTCCAGGAACTGAAGGTTATGAATCCAGCCACCCGTGCAGCTTTGGTGAGACACACACACACAGTAACTGTAACGGTGCTCCCATCTATTTTTATGAATTACCTTCTTTTTCTTTATTTTTAAATACAGTGAACATGCTTTGATTTATTTTCTTTCCATGCAGCTTGCAGAGATAAACAACCCAGCACCTCAGGCATCTTCAACTGGCTTTGGTTCTGCAACAGCGACTGGATTTGGATTGTCTACACCCAGCGTGGAAAGCAAAGGTGAAGATTGATTGAAGCGTTGCTTCATTAAAACAGTAGAGGTGTAAAGCAATAGTTGAACATTTTGGGAAATCTTTTGGGATCAAAGGAAGTGCCTGCTCCCGGCCAAGAAATAGTCTGGCAAATAACTCATTGTTTAAAAAAATAACAAAAAAAAACAGAAATTGTTGTTTTTTCACTTTTCCCTTTTTTGTATGGATAAAAAAGGCCCAGACACACCAACCAGACGGCCGACCCTCGGCAGAAAAGGACTGATCAGTCTCCCCATATTGGTTAGAAAAAAAAGTGCCTCGGAACACACCAAAGCGACGAGACGTAATACGTCTCCATAACAGCAGGCGGCGCTAATCTGTATTGTCGCCCAAAAATGAAAACGGGCAGCTGATTGGACGAACGCGCCACGTGGGTCTTGTTTCTCCGGAAATTCCAAGGGAGAAAGCTTCACTTCAGAACTCGAACCTCCTACGGCGCCATTTTGATGCTACCTAGCCAACACCTCCCGTTAGCATTCCACTGACTAGCATTCATTTTGACATCACTTGACAGTGAATAACTTTACATCTGAAGCGTTTAAAGACTCTATTTGTCCATTGTTTAGTTCTAAAGAAACACGACAATGTATAAAAGGCTCCGTTACCTTGTACCTCACGTTATGGCTCCGTAGCAGACGTTTTTGTAAAAATAGGTTAACGATTGTGTCACATAGTAGAGGAATTACCGTATAGTACAGGATAAGCTTGCAGGCAGTTTCGACTTACATGAGCTTTAAGTCGAATTTCTAATGTTAACTAGCATTTTAGTTAGCAATAATTAGCCTGTGCCCATGTTATCTCCTTACATATACCTACACTCTCCGTCTCTGTAAGATTGGGAATGATTGAGATTTCTCTTGGCACAGCTACCAGAAGACTTACAACTTTCAGACGCGTTGCTCACGTCACATTTACGTTGTTTCTCTCAGTTGGAGGCTGCGCAGTAAAGCTGGCCATCACCGGAAAAGTGCTTCTAATAGCCTTCACTGGTCTCCGTCCAGAGCAACAGGGTCTATTGGTCCATTATATACGGTCTATGGGAAATTCAAAGCCAGACTGTCATGGTGTCTTGTTCAGAATACAATCTCATATTGTACTAAAATAGTTGACCGAAACGTGTTTCTGAAAACATTTTAAGCGAGAAATAGGCCATGCAGTTGCTGAATCTGTCTTCATTTCAGATCGACAAAGGTCAGCTTAAAAGATTTTCGTCAGATTTTGAGATACTCTAGTCACGCTCATTCCGCTCCCCGTTTCCGGGTTAGCACCCTACCAATCAGATTGGTTATTTGAGTCCGACTGCAGGCAGTGCCCGCCCTGAACACACTTGAGTCACTGACCTCGTCACACTGTTTGACAGACGATTATCGGCTTAGTGTGTCTCGGGCTCGTTTCCAGTCTTTGTGCTAAGCTAACTAGCCGAGTGCTGGCTATTGAGTTCATTGACTGTAAATAAAGATGGATGACGTGTCTTAACTTCCTCCCGCTGTACAAAAGTGAAGCCAAAATATTTATTTATTACGGGCTCTGCCATCTTGTAATTTTTGAAGCCATAGTCTGCGCATTAGTGATCAAGCGGTGGAGCCGCAGTATCGAAGTCTCACACACACACACACACACGGCTAATCTCGAGTCAATCGCAGCTGTCAATCATGATGTTTCAGCCCGGTTTTATAGCATCAAATATCTAATAAAAAAGCAAACCTCTCAAAGAAATGAACACTTGAACAAACCTCAGCGTGGTAAGAACTGCCTAAAATGACCGAAAACCTCTTTGGGAAAGATTTATTTTGTGCAATTTGATTCTTTAGTTTGGCCCATGTCCCATTGGCTAACATGGGGGGGGGGGCGGGGGGTGGAGTTTATGACCTGTACTGCAGTCAGCCACCAGGGCGTTCAAGATGTTTTGGCTTCACTTATACAGTCTATGCATCAACCACTGCTAGTCATATTCAACAGACAGATATGAGAGTGGCATCATCTCACTTTCTGCAAGAAGGAACTATTGCTTTAAAGTATCCCTCATCTCTCAGGAATACAGTGCTTGAGCAGATGCTTTTACTACATGTCCTGTCTGAATATGCTGATCAGATAATCAAATCCATACTAGCCATTGCTCCTGTGTTAATTCTAAATATTTCTGACCATATAGGCTTTGGGGCTCCAGCACCGGCCCAGGCCAACACTTTCAGCTTTGCTGCTCAAAGTGGTGGATTTGGTTCCTCAGCAGTACCATCCTCAACAGGTTTTGGCAGTGCCTTAGCAGCTCCGACACAACCTCCCTCTGGGTTTGGATCCTCCACTGCAGCCTCCTCTGCTCTTTCTGCTTCTTCTTTCTCCTTTACTGCTCCGACCACCGACAAGCCAGCCGCCACTTCAGGATTTGGCTCTGCCTCTGGGTTCTCCACCGGCGGAGGATTCGGGAGCGGTTTTGGTGCTGAAGCACCTGCTGCAGCAGGAAGCGGCAGTAGTTTTGGACGGGCAAGTGGAGGGTTTGGGACGACCCCTGCTCCAGCTGCAGCAGGAGCCGGGTCTGCCGGTCGGGCATTGGACAGTCTTTTTTCACATGAGAGCAATATGACTCCAGAGGAACTTAATCAGTTCAAGGCTAAGAGGTTCACTCTCGGCCAGATTCCTTTAAAGCCTCCCCCAGCTAACATGCTAGTGGTGTGATGCTGTAGGAAAACGATTCACACGATTTTTAAAATAAAGAAATAATTTATATAAAGTTAAGATTTTCTTCTGCATAGTGCTTCTGTTTAAACCAAACTCGTATAATTTTTAAGATATGGCTAATGTTTAAATACTTAAGATCAATTCTGACAGGGAAAACTCTCTATGGTTCCGTTTAATATTTTTGTGTAAATGCATGGCATGCTTTAGGTACAGCTGTACAGTACACAGTACATATTTTTAGATGTCTTTTGTCATATAAAGTGCTATTTTCAGAATTGTTCTGAATCTATTTGCCCATTTTACTTTTTCCCATTTGTTGAGATGCTGACAGTAAACTGATCAGTTGATGAGCAAAGTTTCTCAAGGTTTATTAGCATGATTGTGTTTGAACATGATCTACAGTATATTACAAAACAAATGTGCCTTGAACTTGGTTGGAAACTTTTATCTGCACAAAACTCCTGCAACAATTCAAACATATTGTCCTCTTACCTAGAAATGTATTTCACAGAATGCTTCATTGTAGAATAAAAGAGTATCCTCAGGTAAATGTACTGTAATCTTACTGCATTTATAACAGCTGTAATTGCACAACTCGACCAGGAGAGGGTGACAGAATACAAGCAAGAAGAAAATCGATCATCCTTGTAACATAGTAGAGCACAAACGCACTAGGAAAGTGTAAATAGCTACGTGACTTGGAAGTAACTTGAAAATAAGGTCATTTGCTACCCCAGGCTGCTTATTATTCTCCCTCTGTTTATGTTTAACTCACATTGTAATGTGACACTATTGTAACAACTGAAGCCAGGCCCATCACTCTAGGCCTACATCCACTAAAAGAGAGTAAAGTGTGGTAGTACATGGATGGCAGTGAGTGAGTAAGCTATTCAATACGTATTCATTAGGTGTTGAACACCCGTTGGGACCACAAGTAGAGGAAGACAGTGACAAAGAGACAACAATAAGCCATTCTGCTGCAATAGGGGCTATGACTCTGCTGACTGGAGCATATTTTCAGCTGACAGGGAGTTTGTGATATCGGCAAGAGGTGAAACTGAGCTGGAGCTGCCTCCTGTGTGTGTGTGTGTGTGTGTGTGTGTGTGTGTGTGTGTGTGAAATCATCCTCAATCGATTTCTCATGGTTAGGTCAAAGGCATTGTGCATATAAGAAATACAATTTTATGCATGTAAAAGGCAACACAACTAACCGCCAGCAAAGGTGTGGAACATAGGCTAGTCATTTTCTCTCCTACTTCTCAGTCTGTCGGCACTAACCTCTCACCCAACCCCTGCTAGCAGATAATACATAAATAATTCAACAGTTAAATGAACGATTGAAAAAGAGATCTCATGAAAAGGCACTTGCACGCTTGTTTCAGTGAAACCTGTTTAAATTTGCCATCCGGTGACTTAATTAAATACATCTAACTGA
Source organism: Perca fluviatilis (assembly GCF_010015445.1). Taxonomy (NCBI): domain Eukaryota; kingdom Metazoa; phylum Chordata; class Actinopteri; order Perciformes; family Percidae; genus Perca; species Perca fluviatilis. Next base: position 14,048,191 of record NC_053124.1, on the reverse strand, counting down.
GAAATATGGGCATTTGTGAATCCTTGTTTCCCCAACAGCAAAATAAAGAAGATTTAATCACTAACTGCTGCTGCGTCAAATTGCCAGCCTGCCTGTGTTTATGTAATGTATGCGTTAGCAGGGCAATATTAAAGATGAGGGATGAGTGTGTGGTTGCATGCGCGCACGCACACACACACACACACACAGCTAGAAACCTGAATATTATCACTCTAGAGTACATTAAGACCTCTATATGGTTTATGGTGCAACTAAAGGAATGATTAAATTTCCCTCATTTGACATGTGTTTAATAGCAATGAATATAATGTATGAATGCAGTCCCTTCCTCCTCCAGTTCAGTATTCCTGTGAGGGAGCCTGGATTTTAAGAAATTACATTTACGTGGAAATGGACACACACAAACACACACATATAAATAACTCTTTTAATCCCCAACCTGCCCCACCATCCTGTGAAATCATAGCTTACACAAACCTGGCCACATGACTACAATGTGTAATTCAATTGACCGTGACCTGACTCCAGCAACATGGACCAGCCATACAGTACGCTGTATATGGTGCTCTAATATAGTTAACACACTTTTCCACAGGGGCAATAGGGTTGTTGTCTGTCTTGTTAATTCCCTGTTTAAACTGTATACTGCAATCGTGTATGTATGTGAGAGCGCTGAATTATGACTTCTACTTGCAGCTATTAAAATTTCTCTTCCCTTATTGGCTTTTCCAGATCAGAATTTTTTTATAACATGCAGTACCTAAATGCACATTGTGCTTATTGCTATTACACAGCCATAGTGGTTACTACATCAGCTGTTGACAGCAACAGATTCTCCTACCACCGCTTGAATCCCCTCTGTATACAGAATGCCAATGAGCTGAATTGGATTCAGTGTTGGTATTAATGTTTGATAGGGGCTATTTCCAGGCGACCCTCCTTAATGTTGCAGTGGAGACCAAGAATTGATTGTATTGTGCCACAGTGGTTCGCCTATGGGACACAGGGCATTGATCTAAAGCCTGGGATTTATGCCTATTTGAGTGGCTTACCGCATGGATGACTATGGGGGCACATATTTCACATGCAGGGCTCTGGGTTTCTGTGCTGCAGATGTTTGGGTTCATATTAGGATCAGTGCACCACTATTCTAACACACTGAAAGTAATAACACACTTTAGTGAGTAAATACTGTCATTACAGAGAATAGTGTGAGGCCTGGTATGGATCATTTGAACTATAGTGGCACTAAGAGGCTGGGCAGAAAAGTATGTATTAATTAGCCTACATTAATTTATGCTTATGTGTTCGTCAAACTGCAAAACACGTGTCTTGCATATTGTAGTGTATTTAATACAAATTACGAATACTTTTCAGTGAAAATCATGTCTGCTTTTATTTATTTTTTAAATTACATGACTTGTGTGGTGATGCAGTGCAAACCGAGCATGAGAACAATAGTGTAACTCACTTTTCTCAAACGTTTACTTTTATAAAATATAGAAATGAAAAAGCACATTCAAAATATCCTATCCATAATGTACGAGCCGAAACACCTTCCACTCCACCCCAAGTTTGATTGGCAGCAAGGTTAGAAACGAATGTTGCTAAATCCAATATTCACTCTGGTTTAGCTCTGAGGGGATCCATCCAACTCATGAGGGGAATATCTGGCTTTCGCTGCTAACGTTAGTCGCTAACTGGGTGTGTCTGTCTGCTGTTTGGTGCCTTTTATATATGTCAATGTTTGGTGCTAGCAGGTAGAAAAATACTTAAGCAGTTAAAGTCAACCAAAACAGTAGCTAAAGTTGAAGGCCACAGCTACAGCTAAACAATTAGCTGAAACTCACTAATTAGCTAGCTATACGATAGCCTAGCTATATATTATTTTTTTACCCACGGACATAGGAAAGCTAACTTCATCTGTCTCTCTGCTTCCAGTTTATTTATGCTAAATGAAGCTAACCGGCTGCTAAATAGCTAGCTAGCTAGTAACTAGCTATATTTTAGCTGACGTTAGCTGATAAATTTGAGTGGTATTGATCTTATCTAGCTAGCCAACTATCATTAAATAGGTGAATAAATAATACATTTTCCAAATTTTCAAACAATGTCTTTGACACGTAATTTAAGCTTGACTAAGATTAATTTCACTATTTAGCTAGGCTAATTTACTCCGTATTTACAATTACATTTGTGTTTAACCAAGCTACCACAAACGGGGTGACTAACAGGTTAGCTAAGCTAATCAAGCCATGACATGCCCATCTGTGGAGTAGACCTAGCTAACGTTTGTTTGTGCCAGGCTTTTTAACGCACGCATCCTTGTGCAATTAACCTTGTGACGTGAACCATTTCAGTGCCAAAATGTATCCTGATCCCTCTATCTCTGTCACAGACCGAGGGACAGATCTACAGTATTTATTCACGCTACGCTCACAAGGCCACACGGTATCGCTGTTTGCCATGCCACTGAAATCAACCAGGCCTAATCTCATATCCCCTTTCCCTTGCCCTCCCTCCTCTCCACCGCTCTCATCTCCTCTCTCCACAGCAGCGCGTCTCTCACCGCTCCTTGGATGCCGTGTGACCAGCAGCACTAAGCGGAGAAACCGTCCAGCAAACCGCCGTCCAGCACAGCAAAAATAAAACCCAAACGATGACCTTCTTACAGATACGACAGAAGAAAACAGTTATTTGACAACTTCCAACACCGCACTTTGCCTTCGCCGCTCCTTGCTGCAACGGTAAGTGATCTGATTCCTTTTTAATTGCAGGGCTCGCAGTGATCAATTCCTGCACAGGGCAGTGATAGCGCCAGTGGACTCATATTCTGAATAATGCAATTAAAAGCAGATGATCATTGATAAGAGAAGCATGGTTTAAACTGGGCGCAGTCATGTGAATGTGTCTTTATTGTTAAAATGTATAGGTCTGTTGTAGAGGCAACTGTGACTATGATTTGATATGATCAGCTGGGAAGACTTGGTTTCTTCTAATACTCTCACCTTTGAAGCATTAAAAGCTTAGCAATGTCAAGATGCCCTTACAGGTCACAGTGTCATGCCTTCTCCTACTTCAGTCAATCTCCTTAACTGTTTAAGGGATTTATCTGGTCATATGAGGATAATGCACATTAGGCGTGTAGGAGAGTGATTGTAATGTGACCTAAATAATCAATGTTCTTTTTTATTTATTCTTTTTAAATGTATATGAGTAGCCTATACATGTTTGAACATTTACAAATATGTTAGTGGATAATTGGGAAATGGTCTCTGTTGATTTAGCCATATAGGGATAAAGTTCAGCATGTAAGTGGTCAACTTTGCACTTCTGCTGGTAATCTAGATCACGGTTGCATGGGGTCAAAGGCCTAAAGGTAGCCTACCTCAGGATAAATCAGCTATATTATGCACTGCTACCACTGTTTGATTGCTGTTTGTATGTGTGAGCAAGGGTGACTGTAAAGGGAGGGGCAAAGGAGTGTGGGGGAGAGAATAAGCATATTTTGAGATGCCTATCCTCTGCCAGCACTCGGGTCAGGCCAAGTGCATGCTGAGGTGTGAGATTATATCAGATGGCCACAGACACAAACACAACAATGTCCAGATCTTAGCTCAAACTGTGTTCCCCACCTGTGGATGGGAGCAGAAACACGTGATGAGGCTTCAGAGCTTCCCATGTCTTTTTCTAAATCTTACTAAGAAAATCAGTCTGAAAGCTGTTTAATGGTTCTGACATGTGTAATTGTTAGTATTAAGCACATAGTGTGAAGCATAAAGTGAGTACATTAACTGGCACTAAAGAATTGCACCCTCCTTGGCCCGTTTTCAGGAGAAAGAGAATAATTATCCATGTGCTTAACACTTGAAATCCCTGCCTGACTCACACTTGATCCTCTGAATAATCGATTGAGACAGTAAAAGCTGGAAAGGCACAGAACCCTGCCATGTGGAAAGTCATGTTTATGTATCTAGATTTACACGTAACTTAAAACATATAAAGAAGCCATTTCCCACAAATTCTGCATTCTATATTAGTACAAAAAAATCTGTCCTCCCATTTGACGTTATCAAACAACTACACCACTCAGCTCACAGGACTGTTTATGAAGTATTCATGCATTTGTTTCACAGTATAGGGCCACATCTGGATGGGTGTGGCTACCATGCAGATTTGAGATGTATGACACACAAGTTCAGAGGGCAGGCAAAACCCTGTCCTTTTGAAATATTCACCAGGGTGAAAATTATGTGTGTGTTTGTACGAGCATGCGTTTGAGTCAGATGGTACCATAAGCTGAAAACTCTAAAGGCCAACCTGACCGTTTTTCACTGTATCATCTTCCATCAAAGAGTCTCTGTTCACATGCATGCACACGCACACACACACACACACACACACACACACACACACACACAGACATGCTTCTCAAAATTGATAGCTGGAAAGGGCAAAGACAAAGTCCAGTGCAGCACCACAAACACACCCACACACACTCACATATACACATCTGACCACACTTCAGACCTGTAGCTGGCAGCTGCTTGAAAACAACCAAGGGGCAGCGCAGACACTTAGAGTAATCAGCAGGCTTCAGCGTGTGCATCTAGGCGCATCTTAATATGTGAGTGTGCGTGTTGTTGTTGCACCATATGTGGTAGGGCTGTGTATTGGCAAGAATCTGGCGATACGATACGTATCAACACAATATAAACGTGAACCACTGTCTTACATGAATATTTTTTAACAATAAATTGAAAAAAAATTCATATTGCGTTTTTGAAAAGTATATTGCAAAATAAAATATCGCGATACTCAAGTGTATTGATTTTTTTCTTGCACCCCTAGTACGTGGCTGTGTACACTTGTAGACAACCATCTGCATGGCACAATTTACTGGCCAACTGGTATCATCCAAGAGAGTAGCTTTGATTGGTTGACATGAACGCTTGGTCTGTATCGCGCCTCTCTGGACTGGACTTGCTAATGAGACACTATAGTCTCGTATGAGATTAGTTTTGCACTCAGATCGAATCGCACCCAGAATAATTCAAACGATATGAGATATTATATTTTTGCTTGTATTTTTCATTACACCAAGTCAGGAGATCATCTACTTGAATGCCACTGCACTTTTACCCAAGCCATACTCTGCAACATCAGTCCTCAGAAATCAATTCCTCTTAACACCTGATATATGCTTAAAGGCTGCTGCAGCAGCAAATGTGATCTCCATCATACGCAAGCCATATGCTTGTTAACCTTGAACTAGGCATGGGTCGGTTACCGTTTTCAAGGTATACCACGGTTTGAAAAAGTCATGGTTTCAAAACCACTAACATTTTCCGTCATACAGTTCCTAAAGTATGAGCTCTTTTTTGAGTGATGAGTGGTCAAGGAGAGAAACTGCAGTTTAGTAATCCGTCTCCCTGCCAGTGTGCAGTGTGTTTAAAAATAAAATACATTGTGTTCAATTTTTTACCCAGACATTTAAAAAAAATAATACATTTTAATACTTCTCTCCATTACTGTATATCACAATATATGTAGCTATGTTAAGGTAATTGTCAATTTGTGTAGTTTATTAAACTGTAAGACATCCTGGAAGAAATCTGACTTATAAATTACTTTCAAAATTTTCAATTTAGACAAATAATTGCGTATTATGATTCACAATATAAAAAAAAAACACAAAATGAATGCAATGATAGACAACAATGGCAGCCTTGAAATCCATTATTAGTGGCAAATAGGGCTGCACAATATTTATTTTTATCTCGTCATCACGATATCAACTGTCGCAATAAACACATCGCCAAATATATATCGCAAAAGACACTCAGAGATTTTTTGTTTGTTGAAAGAAAATAGTAGTAGAAAAACTGCACTTTAAAATGTTAGTCATTCTTTTTTTAATGGTGCCTATTCAATTAAATTTTCTATTTGTTCAATAAAAGAATGTTGGAAATGGATTTCCTTTTATTTGTTTTAATTTCAACAAGCAATTTGTTGTACTGTATTTAAGCAGAATACTGAAAGCAGCAGAAATGCAGAACACTTTAATATCTGTTTATTTATTGAAGTTATATTGTTATAGCAATATTCAACAACGTTATTGCATATTTTCATCATATCGTGCAGGCCCATTCTACCAAGAGACTACTATCAGTCCTACAGATCAGCAAAATACTCCAACATGCAAACAATTCCAAAAATAAGGTCACCAATAAAAGCAAGATGGGACAGAAATGGATTAAAAGCCTAAGATAGAAGTCTTAAAAACATAAGCGGGAAGGGAAATAAATGTACAGCTCTTATCTTGTCCTCCCTCAGGATCTGACTACGTTCCAATGCACACATCCCATCTAGAGGTTTCGCAGTAAATAAGACAGGGAGGCGTGCTTTGGTTGACCCTGGGCCGTGTCCCTACAGGCCTGTTTTAGCACCCACCTCAGCACCGCACAACCCATGCTGTCTAAGCTGGGAATTAGTGACCCAGACATGGTCAGTGTGGTGAGATCCTGTGTGCTACTGCGCCCTGGGCCGGCTACCAGCATCCCAGGTGGGGTAGAGAGATGGGGCAGGGTGGCTGACGGGTAGTGAGAGAGATGTCACTGACCACATTAGTCACCAGAGAAAGCAGGCCATGAGTCAGGAAAGCTCCCAGTCTCATCCATCACGCCCCTCTTAACCCACTTTCCTTCCAGTCCAGCGACTCTGGCTTTTCATTTTTCTGTTTGTTGCTAGCTTTTCATCCCCCTGATGCTGACAAAGTAACTTTACCCTCCTTTTTTTTTTTTATTATGATGAAAAGGATAAGAGGGCACAAAAAGAGAATGGTTCAGTGCTGGACTGGTTGCAGGTTGTGGCAAGAGATGAGAGAAAGAAGAGATTTAGGGCCAACCCTTAGAGTGCAGCAAGGGGAACAGTTAGGGAACAGATTTTCTTTTCCCAAATAACTTTTTTCATTAGAAGAAAATTAAATATAAGTTTGTCTAGTCTTTATCACACGGTGACAATGAAGTTAACGCAGTGTGTCTCGTTATCACACCAGATTCCTCATGGTGGTGAGTAGAGAGAAACCCTGTGAGCTGGTGAGACTGCTGTAGGCTGATAAGTGATGATATGAGAGAGGCCTCGCTTCTCTAAAAGGCTGCTGGCTCAAATCCTGGAAAAAAAGGTATTTGATTCACTGCTGAGACAAAAACATTGTATTGCTAACTCAGCTGTGGAGGGATTAGTGTGGAATGTGGGGGAAGCTGGGGATGCTAAATTGAAATTACAAATTTTACTCAACAGGGTAGTAATTTGATGGTTATCAATGATGGTTATAAGTATTTTCATATAATTGTTATATACACAGGTAACCACCTACCTCCCAAGTGTGATGGTGAGCTCAGTTTACCTGTCGGTTATTATGTGCAGTATGGTGCAGAAAGAGCCCGCAGGGGGCCAGCTTCCATCAGGAAGGGTCGCACATTCACACCATGGCTCAGTCACAGTTCCAGATTTTATTTACCTTTCCATCAGATCATCATTGTAGCATACCCACCAAGTTAATAGCTGAGGTTTTGGAATACAGCAACATGGCTAACAAGAGGTCCGACAGGGCTTTTACCTCCAAATTAAGTAGTTTAGATAATCTGCATAAATTGTTAGCTTGCTCTAAACTGCCTTGCATTGTTTTCGCCCAGCATTTCACAATCAGATTTTGTTGTAGTAATGGTGCTGTCTTCCCAGATCTCTGGAGTAACTTAGGTGACTACCATATTTTCATAACCGTATTAATGCAAAACCTATGAAAATAAGACCCAAGTTGTAAAACACCATAATGCACTTTTAACGGATAATGTTTTAGTATGATAACAAATGTTGGCACTGTAAAATAATCAATACCCAGCAAATTGGTGTTCAAATTCCAAAATGTTACCATGCTAACCACCACACAAATATGTCAATTAGCGTTAAAGTGTTGAAACCATGTCTAATGTTATTGTATACTAACAAAAATAAGCTTCCTAAGTTTTACATTTAAACACAACAACAATTGTTAGCATTGTAAAATGTTATTTTTATTGAGAAAAGATATTTGTAAAAAATAGACCTATAAAAACTGCCATATTTACACAACACCATCATTTACAGAACTAGCATGCTAAAGTGTCTAAAGCCATGCTTTTTGTGCTCCTTCATTTTTGCTGAGTGGATGCAGGTAAACACAAACAGCAGCAGTTCTAGCGCCACTGGTAATTCAAGTATGCATTAAATACGTTAGTACTATGATCCATTCTGTTTTAATAACAAATGGTCTTTAACTGTTATTTGCCTTCTGATTAGAATACATCTCATCCATCTGTTCGTTTATTGTTTATCACTGGCCACAGGTATGTGCTGCACATTTTAATTAAGTATTTCAATGCTACTGGTATATTATTATTATTTTTTTTTGCAACAAGCTCTAATTTGGCCCTTTAATTGTAGCTATGATAGAGAAAATGTAAACCTTTGCTTCCCTGCCATGGCTGATTCAGCATGATCCAGGCAATTTGTGTGAAAACATGGTGTGACGGATCAAAATGATGTCTGCCATCACAAGGTGATGTAGAGGGAGTGACTCAATGACTCACCTCATTAAAGATTTTATTGGATAAAAAAATGTGATTGTGCCAATGTGAGAGGCAAAGCGAAAGCTCCTTATGAACTCCTTTTTCTGTTCATTTCACGGCTGTTAGCATTTGATTCAAGTTTGTGTGTGTGTGTGTGTGTGTGTGTGTGTGTGTGTGTGTGTGTGTGTGTGTGTGTGTGTGTGTGTGTGTGTGTGTGTGTGTGTGTGTGTGTGTGTGTGTGTGTGTGTGTGTGTGTGTGTGTGTGTGTGCGTGTGTGTGTGTGTGTGTGCGTGTGTGTGTGTGTGTGTGTGTGTGCGCGCACAAGGAATAATATGAAATGAAATGGGAAACTTGAATATCTTATGGGGTTGTGGGCAGTCTGGTCAGTTTTTGTCTGATACACTGTACTCTCGGTCAATGCGACACTGAAGAAATTGAATCTGTGTCAGAGCAGAGTGTTTAACAGAAGTCTTTGATGTGAATCATTGTCAACGGCCCCTGTCATTCAATATTTCGGCTCTTTCTTCTGCCACGCTCTGGCACGTACATTCAGTACGGCATATGTGTGTTTGCACTACACTGGGTTTCTCTGTGTGTAATCCATTTGGCTCTCAGTGGTCCCACAGCCTGGCACTCTTGACTGTGTGTGTGTGTGTGTGTGTGTGTGTGTGTGTGTGTGTGTGTGTGTGTGTGTGTGTGTGTGTGTGTGTGTGTGTGTGTGTGTGTGTGTGTGTGTGTGTGTGTGTGTGTGTGTGTGTGTGTGTGTGTGTGTGTGTGTGTGTGTGTGTGTGTGTGTGTGTGTGTGTGCCAGCCTTCTGTCTTCTCGCCTCAAGTGACCCCTTATGATCAGAGAGATACATCAGCCACACACAAACACGGCACCAGGCCCAACACAATGGCAGCCGGGCCAACACATACAGTACACTATCATAACCTGGGAAGTTGCCATGGTAGCCTCAACACGAAGTGCATTACAGCTCATGCCTGTCCTGCCTGTTTGTCAAGGATGAATTTTTCTCTTGCACTCATTGCACATCGCATTTATATCTGGGGATGTAAAATGTAACAAAGAAAATCTATAATCAGCATATGCAGTTTCATAAATGTTGTAGCAACATATAAGTAACATACAATGATACCTTCACTAAAGACGCCTATCATGTGTAGGCGGCTTTAGTGAAGGTATCATTGTTATTGTCATTATCAAAACCGCTTTGCAGCGGCCGTTACATTGATTTCCTAAAGGGAGAGCGGATTTGCCACTTTGCGCTATGCTCAAAGTTCAAATTATTTCAACTTTGACCTAGTTGCTGCTGACCTTTCGAAAGCGCATGAGATAGGGAAATGGCTTCCTTGCCACCCTTGTTGACGAATACCTGCGCTGTGCTTTGCTCTCTGCGCTTTGCTCTGTGCCCTACCTAGTGGTGCACAAAGAGCAAATTGCTTATCATGTGTAATTGCATCTTTTTAAACTCAGTTTTTCATCAGTTTGGTCATCATCCTTCTTAATATGTACATTATGTACTGTATCCTATAGTTCAGATTGTGATACCAATTACTAGGGATCGACCGATACTGGTTTTTCAGGGCCGATATTTGGAACCGATACAGTGAAAATGAAAATCTTTAAGTCAAAATTAAGATTTTGGAATGTTACAAACTCCAACACAAAACATTGTTTAAATGCTTTAAGCAATTAATTAATCAATTAGAAACTGTTAACATAATTCACAGTAAAAGATAGTCAGATGGTGTTGTGGGCGGGACATTAAGTCAGACTCAGTGGTGAGTGAAACCGAAGCAGAGGGACAGACACAGAGCTGTAGCGGAGCCAAAGTAGCACACTTTTTAATTAATTAACTTTATCGCTTATCAGGCAAATATAACGCCAATACAGATAATCTGCAAATTGCCAAAAAATGGCCTGATAATCGACCAGGGTTTATAATCGGTCTATCCCTACCAATTACCTGGAAAAAACAAGGGAAGCACACTTATATTTTTCCGTTTGAATAATATAACCTCCTTAAAAATTTGTTTAAAAATACTCTTATGTTTCAGCCAGGATGGCCTTTATCAAATTAAGAGTGATGCACCACAATTCATGGTAAACGCTTGTGGTTGACATTCTGATAACCACACTGGTAACGTAATAGTCTAGACAGATCTTAGTCAGTAGGATAACATGCTGATTATTTGCCATTTAAATGTCTGATGGCATTTCACCAATAAATGACCAGTGCATTGCTGATGGATATGTATTTTCTCTGTGTATTTAGCTATGATTCAGCTCACTCTACTGTCCCACATGGGAAATTTGGCATGCAGCAGCCAAAAACGCTTGGCAAAGACACATCAAAACACCAAACACACAAAAAATAATTAGAAAAAGTAACACAGTAGTAAAAGCAGTGTGTGGAGGCAATAAGTAAAAACAAATTAAAAAATGAGGCAAAAAACATTGAATAAGAACAAGTTTAAAAAAGTCAATAGAAAAACTGTTTAGTGGTTCAAATGTATGTTGATATTTATTAGCATTACTCACCTCAGCTTTATATTGATTACTTTCTGACAAGACACTCAGACCTACAGTATATCTTTACTATGTACTTTGCAGCTAAATTGTAGGTTAATTAAATGACTGGCAGTGGCAGTGTGGCCTGCATATGAGAGCAACTTTAAAGAGACCATTAATAGATCGCCAAGCCATATTTAATTACCAGGTTGTGACTTTTGTGTTTATAGGAGAAACTGAAATGAGAGGCCACATTTTTATGTCGCGTTTTGTGGTCTTCTACACTGTAGCTTGCCAACAGAGATTTTTGCTTGACAGTTGGTGTAATATTAAACCAGGGAAGACTCCAAACACTCCAAACATTAAGTATTTTGTCATTTATACAAAATCTACTGCCGTTTTCTGGGTTCTGATTTGTAAATTGTTAAAGAAATAGTTAGACATTTTGGAAAATATGCTCATGCATTTTCTTAGTGAGAGCTACATGAGAGGATTGGCGACACCACTCTCATATCTGTCTGTTGAAGCTGCAGCCAGTTAGCTTAGCTTAGCACAAAGACTAGAACCCAGGAAACAGCTAGCCTGGCTCTGTACGAGGGTAAAGGAATCTGCCTGCCTACCTCTCAAGCTCAGGAACAGGTTTGTTGAATACCGTTTAAATGGCCACAAAACCAAGTAACCGAGTGTGTCTTGGAATGTGTGCGCATTGGAGGACTTAGCTGCTGTTTTGCTGACACACTGCTCCCGCTACACCTCCTGTGTAGACATGGTGTAACGCCCATAAAAATTCAGAGGCCACATCGTACACAGCAGGGGTTGGTGTTGGGTGGAGACAGGTGGTGTCGAGGTGCTGAGGAGGGGCTGATAGCCACCAGGCTGGGTGGAGGGGGACGATTAGCTGACGGGAGGAGAAATAAATGACCTCTGAGATGAGAAGTTAGAGAGCACAGAGACATATTGCAGGGGAGTTGTCTGGCACAGAGATGAAGATAGATGGTCTCCGGGTTGTACTTTTAGGCCCAGCAAATCACAGTGTGGGGACAGGTACATGGTGGCATCTTCATCAACAGAGTTAACACCACATGCAGATTTCTCTTTATTTTCCCTTAATATTGACAAGGGTACACGCAGAGGCACCGTACCTGCGTCCGGCGCCGCCAAAGATAATTGCGATTGGTTTAAAGAAATGCCAATGAACCAGAGCACATTTTTCTCCTATCCCGGAATGTTGTGTGGACTTGCCAGACCTTCCTCCGCAGCGCTGTGGAGTAAAGCCGGTTACACACTGGAAGCGTTGCGCAAGCGTGTCAGCTGCGTGTCGTGTCCGTTTATATTTTGGCTCCCATGTTAACAGGTTAGAGCTTACACACTGCCGGCGTGAAAAGCGCGTCTCAGGCGTGGCTCGAGACGCACCTGAGACGCGTGCCTGCTAGAAATAGAACCAACGCCTATTTTTCACGCAAGACGCGAGCGTGTTGGAAGCGTTTCCAGGCAAAATAGAATAGGAAAATATGTTTATATGTCATTTAGACACAAATGCATATTAATAAATGACATATTGATGTTTGAAAGTCTAGGTTTTGACATCAATGTAGATATAAATGTAATACAAAATTTCAGAGAAAAGATTTTCAAATATTGCACCTGTCATACAGAACGAAATATTCTGTAACATATTTTGCAGTCAATACTGCCGACGTTGTCTTGCTTTAATCAAATCAGTAGGCTATATATAAATGGTAGGATAGGCTACGATAACAACGTAGTGTGTGTTCTGAGTGACGGTCCAACATCAGATAGGCTATATAGGCTCTTTACAGCTACACAAAGTTGTTCAGACAGCCCACTTACCCATTTATCAGAGTTTGAATCTGTCGGCACTATGTCCCGAGATCAGCCCTCCCTGTACTTAGCAGCAGGAGCAGCGCTTCTGGTGTGTAGGACACAGAAAAATCCACGCAGCTGACACGCAGCTGAGACGCAACAGAAGCGCCACGCTCGCGAGACGCGTGCAGTGTGTAACCGGCCTAAGGTCTGGAAACTACAAACCAAATAGGTCATTTGTCAGTACAGTTAAAAATGATCACTACTGAAAAAATTTTATATGATCACCGACCGTCTCCTGGCTCTAGCGGCATAGTAAACTGTAAGCAAATAAGCGTATTTCACAAAATGTTGAACTATTTCTCTAACTAGATTAATGTCTGCATGTCAAACTCACAACTAAGCAAGTAACACTTTATTTCTTCGGCTATGAAACCAACACAGTTACCAATGTCACTTGTCAGTGTAGATGTCCTCGGAGCAAAACATATATACAGTGCACTTAAGTTCACCTTGTTTTACTTTGAAACATGTCTTCAGCCAGCTAGACACACACACACACACACACACACACACACACACACACACACACACACACACACACACACACACACACACACACACACACACACACACACACACACACAGACGGAAGTTCTCATCATTAAAGGGTAACTTCAGTATTTTTCAACCTGGACCCTATTTTCCAATGTTTTTGTGTCTAAGGCCTTTTTCACACCTACTGTATAGTTTGTTTGCTTTAGTCCGAATCAGTTGATGAGTTCGTAAACTTGGAGCGGTTTTCCCCTTGGTTCGGTTTCGTTTCACACCTGGAAAAATCCTAGTGTACCAAACTACGTCCTTACAAATCACGTTCACTCTGCTTATTGGTCAGATGTGTAAATACAGGAAGAAGGTCCTGTGTTCTGGACTAGTGAATATTTCTTGCATCTCCATGGTCAAACCAGCTCATTTCATTTAAATAATCAGACATTGTTTCGCAAGCGACGTTACTACGTATGCTCAGGTCACCGAGACTTCGCTCGACCGGTGTCTGTGTCCAACTTTAGCGGCGGCTGGTTTGACCACGCAGATGCGAGTGACGGACAGCGAGCTTGACTGCTGTCTATTTCTGTGAGAGAAACATTCAAGCTGCTACACCAGACGCTATTTAAATAAACAGTAATTTTATCATTCTAAAACACGATTCGCTCAAAGTCGACCAACCATCACCACTCTGGTTTGGTTGAAATAAACCCTTAATTCACTCATGTGAAAAGATGCTGGCTCTATACACGCTAAAAGTATTGTTTATTTAAATGGAGTCTGGTGAGTTTGGAGTTTCGGGGCTGTTTCTGGTTAAACAAAAAGCATCTTACTCTTTAAGAAAAAGGTCTGTCTCTTTAGGGATCATCTATCTATAATCTATCTATCTATCTATAAATTGCAGGAACGTCTGTCTGTCTGTGTGGGTGTTATGCGCATATCTCTAAAACCGTTAGTCCGATGGATTTCAAACTTGACAGGTGTCTTGCTACGGTGGTGGTGATTAACGCAGATATGTGCTATTTAGCGCTCATACGACACAAGACAACACCGTCTCTCTCTCTCTCTCTCTCTCTCTCTCTCTCTCTCTCTGCGCACACACACACACACACACACACCAACAGTCTGGTTCTGGTGGTGATTAACGCATATGTGCTGTTTAGTGTTCGTAACGGGCCAGGTGGGTAGCGCACTGCCATGAGTCCATGATGCTAATGTCTGATTACTCCACATTTTCAGCATTATTTAATATTATATTTTGTGATTACATTCTGAATCTGCAACGTTCTTTTTCAGGTAAATCAGTAAGTTAGGGTATACAGGGGAGTTGCATTTGAAGTGATTTGGGGTCCTTCTGTAAGTAATTTTGGGGTGCATTTTGGTTTTGATGAATTCTACAAGCAGCAATACCACAGGACAAGCAATCAGCCCGTTCCAAACAGGCACATTTTCAACGGGCACTGCACTAGTTTCCATAATATCAGACACAGAATAACAATCTGAGCCCATCAGTGGCAAAAACAGCATTTTTAGTGAACGCACATTGACGTTGCGCTTTTGCCCTATAGGATTACATTGCAGCCCGGTTCCCGTCTGCTGGTTACAGCGTTCTGGCTCAATACTGGACCAATTAACATTAGTAACTTAAAATAGGGAAAATAGGGTCCAGATTGAAAAATACCATTTATTTATTTATTTTCACTATCAGTGTCATACTCTTCTCCCTCTCCTCCAGCTTCCTGCAGTGTTTTTCTCTGTGTCCATTCATTTATGAAGCATTCTCTGCTCCCTCGTCTCTCTCCCTGTCCTTCTTCCCTCTCTTGTTCTCCTCTATCCTCATGGCTCTCTGAAAGCTGAATTATTCTGTTTGTCTCCCTTCTCTTGCAGCCTTCTCTATCCCTCCCCTATCCTCATTTTATCCTGCTCCACTCGCTGTGTGTTCAAAGTACAGAGGCCCCCCAGAGAGCCAGAGAGAAGTGCGCATGGGCTGGAATAGAAAGAGTGTGAGCAGGGAAGAGAGGGAAGGCAAAAAAGAAAAGAGAAGAAAATAAGGGCATATAGGCTCACCTGAATTTTAGATTTCAAACCCCTACCTCCCCTCTTTCCTTCCGCTCAGTACCCTTTTCCACTCATAACAAATGTCACTGCAGTACCTCTGCACAAAGCATGCAGTCTTCCACTTGGCTATTATTATGAGTTTCATTACAAAATGCCGGAATTTGCCCCTTTGCTACATCAGTTTATCGTTCCTCAAAAGCACCCACTTCGGTTATTGTGGTAATGGTAAATGAATCCCAACAAAAAGTCCCGGTCAGCAAAAGCAAAGGCTGTGGTGGTGTGACAAAGCAGGGCAATGATGATGATGATATACAGAGACATCTGAAGCACTGGGCATTTACATCTTCACATTTAAAGGACGCCTTAAGGTTTAAATTCATTGTACTGTATATGTTTTATTTATGACTTCCAGTCATAGAAGTGAGTGTTTTTTGTAGCATAAAGAATGTGTGCTTTCCTGCGATTAGTGGCGGATTATTTAAAACTGATGTATTTTAGTCACGTTAGAAACACGTCTCTAGGGATGGCATTGTAAGTTGGTCGGTCGGCTGGTATCTCAACATCTATTAGATTACCATGAAATGTTCAGACGTTCGTGATCCCCACTAGTGACAATGAGGTTTACATTTGCAATTTTGGGTGAAAAGTCTCAACAACTATTGGATGGATTGCAATGAAATTTGGCACACACATTCATTGTCAAGACAGGATGAATTGTAATGATTTTTTTTTTTTAGCCTGTCACTTCCCTTATGGCGCCACATCAAGTCAAGATTTAAATTTGTCCAATACTTTGGTTTATCACCAAATATCTGCAAAACCGATGACTTAAATACAGCCTCAGCTGTATTAGCTAATGCTAATTAGCAAATGTTAGCATGCTGACACGCTTAAGTGGTTAACATGGTAAACATTATACCAGATTAACCTCAGTGTATTTAGCATTGTCAATGTTGAAATGTTAGCATGATGATATTAACATTTAGTTTAAAGCACTGCTGTGCCCAAGTAGGTCCTGACAGAGCTACTAGCATGGCTGTAGACTCTTAAGTCTAATTAGTTAAATTAGGGATGAAACGATTCCTCGAGTAACTTGAATAATTTGATTACTAAAAATCCTCGATGCAAAATGATTTGCCTTGAAGTTTCGTTTAATCAATGTTATCAACGTTGTATCGCTCACGGTGTTTCCGCACGGATGATTATTACTGTCGCACACCGGGCTCACGCTGCTGGCGACACATGCCACAAAGACTGACGCCAGCGTAAATAGTGAGGGGCTAAGAGAAGAGACAGGCTGGAGAAAACGACAGAAAGTGTCCAAAGTTTGGAATCAGTTCAAACGTAATTAAAACTAAAACTCTGTACAGTGTTTCTACAGCAAAATCAAACAAGCTTACCACGATAATAGCACGACGTCAATGCTTCAGCATCTCAACAGAAAACATTGAGTCTAACTTAATCCTCCGTTCCACGAAGCGGACCCGACAAAAGTAAATCACAGAGTCGTATGGACGATGAAACTACACCAGACACAACTACCAAAAACAAAGACAAGAAAATTACCACAATTTGATCTAAAAAGCCGACTTGTTGACCATCCCTTCGGAAAAACTGATTGTTGCGCACCAATTTCTCTCTCTCTTTTTTTTTCTTTTAATTTCTTTTTTTTTTTTTTTTTTTTTTTTTTTTTTTTTTTTTTTTTTTTTTTTTTTTTTTTTCTCCTCTCTCTTCATGGAGAAACAGCTGATCAACGATCTATTAGCATAAGTGTAACAGAGCTGTGTAGCATTTTAATCAAATATGTAAATGAAAATAGGTTGAGTATAACTAATATTTATATATAGGCCTATACACAGATCAGTCCCAGGTTGAATCTTCTGAAAGTTAAGTTGCACAACTAATAGTAATGTTTATGTTTGTTTAATGTATGCCTTAGTTTGAGGTTGTTACTGCATTTCAGAAAATGTTTTCTTTAAAAACAATGTAATATGGCACTTAAATGCGCTTAATATGTTTAGTTTTTTGAGAGATGATATTGTAAGCAATGTAGGCAATAACAATGTCGCTTTTAGTATTTCTTATCTGATTAATCAATGGAATAATTGGTAGAATACTCGATTACTAAAATAATCGATAGCTGCAGCCGTGAGTTAAATGATCAAGTGTGTAACGTGTGTTAAAGCATGTAAACAACTAGAGCTAGACTCGTGGCATCAACTCAATTTTGTAAGGCACTTTAAGAAGTTTCTGAGACAGCAAAAGATGGCATTGCTTTATTTTCTGTGTAAAAACAGGAGAAGAAGACAAAACAATTATTGCAGGGACTGTAATGATAAAGCAGGTGGAAAGAGAAGTTATATGGAAGAAGAGTAGAAAAGAAGGAGAAATATTAAGAAAGATAGAGTGAAAGCACGATGTTGGCCACAGTGCATCTACATATTTAATGTGCCCTTGGGATGTCGGTTTAGCCTCAGTATAATCTCTCTAAAGTTAGGAGAGAGAAAAGGAAAAGAGTAAAAGAGAGGAGAGCTATATTCTGTGATGGAGATGCAGAAGGATAATAGTCATTTTTTCACAGAAGACATTTTGACATTGTCACATTAGGAGAAGCAAAGTTGCAAATAATAAAATGAATGATGGCAGCTTCAGTTTCAGGGTCCTGTTATTGTGCATGCTGTCACACTGTCATGTCACGTCACTAGTAACACCTGTGCTTTTCCTACTTAGTCAAAATATCTGTCGTGAAAAAAGGCCTGTTGTAAGAGTTGTAGCTCTGTGTGTGCATCAGTTAGATATTACAAATTTTATCAAAGTATATCCAAGGTATGCGCACGCGCACTAGGATCCTCCCAGGATTCAGCCAACCAGTGGTGACTTGAGCTGCAGAGTTTATCATGTGTCACTGTTTAAGGTCAGACACAGAATAAGATTCCAAAAAAACACACAAGACAAATACCAGCTGACAGGGTCACCCCTCAACAGCAGGCCAGCCCTGACATTTGTGTGCGTGTGTGACTGGAGATATTTCTTAACTCAGTTGAACAGTCTGCTGCCATCTGCACTGTCCTCATCTGCTGACCTTTGTGTTCTTTGTTTTCTCAGTTTGCAAAACTGTTGGAGATCAAAAAGACTTGTCAGAGCTTTTCACTTTTTATTTGTCTTTTGTGGGGTAGGAAGTCATTTCTGCTGCCTCTGCAATTAGTTTCAATTTAATTGAAAACCAAACTGAAATTTAAACTCGGTGTCCTTCAGCCTCTAGGAGCTACTGCATCTGTAAGACAAGCTATTTCTTTGTATTTCAACACCAGAGACACTGCACATTAAGATGTCCTTTATTTGAGCTGTCCCACCATCAACCTCTCCTCTCTACTTCTACCCTCACCTTAACGTCTGTTTTTTTTCCCTCTTTCATTTTCACTCCTCAGCCCCGCTCCAACTTTAAGGACCTCCCCCCCAGCCTATCGGCCCTCCAGTCCAGCAGGACCATGATGCTTAGTAGCTCTGTGGAGGTGCCCAGCCCGGGTGGGCTGAGCGGCCTTAGCGGGCTGAGCGCAGCAGCTCGGAATGTGGTGCGTTCCTCCAGCATCTCTGGGGCCATGTACAACCTGGAGAAGAGTCCCGGCAGCAGGGGCCCGGACTCCACATCATTGGCTGGCAACAAGAAGCGGCGCTCCAGTCTGGGCGCCAAGATGGTGGCCATTGTGGGGTTGTCCCAGTGGAGTAGGAGCACACAACAGCTCAACCAACAAGGTCAGTTTACAGTTTGAAATGATTCTGTTGGATGTAAACTCTTTAGATTAGTGGCGGATCATTTTTTTCCTCCACGCTTCTATATTTCCTTAACATGACTTTTGAGCCCACATTAAATACTTTCTATCACTAGATATTTTTCTTTTTTTGAAGATAGAATTTTGAATATGTTAGACATTTAATTACCAAACTACGACGTTTTTTTTGTGTGATTGTTGCAGGCAAAAATCCTTGATTATGCGGCATGTTTTCTAAAAAAATGCGATGCAATATGCGGGATATTATGCAATTTCATGCAATGAAATTGCGGGAACTTGCAAAAACTGCGGTTTGATGAAAAAGAGAAAAAAAAGTGATTCCCCCAACACAATTTATGCGGCAAAAGTGCGGCGTATTTGAAAAAATGCATATGCGGACTTTGGCTGATTATGCATTGAATTATGCGATCGCATAATCACGTTTTTCAGGAGGGACTGATTGTAGGAAAATAATGAGTAATTACAAAGCTGGGGAGGGGGGTAATATTCAGAGATTAAAGTTGTAAATTTACGAGAGAAAAAAATTGTTTATTCTCTGAGATTGAAGTCGTAAATTGGGAAAAAGTTGGAAAAATAGTCTTTGTTTTTCAGGAAACCACACTGCAGTGGATGGCCTAATCAAGTTATACTTTGCAATGAGATTTAGCAATAAGGAAATACTAGTGATTTTAGCCCAGAATCAACATATTATTATAAGCATCCGGACATTGAAGAGACTGAATTGTGCTCCAACCGAGTTTGGGCTATTTTGGGTAGTTTTTGCTATAATAGCTTGCAGGCGCTAGGAAGGTTTTTTTTCAACATGTAAATATCAACACTTGTCTTCTCTGGTACCATTACTACTGTAAGGCCCTTTCTTTCCTTTGGTGACTCTCTTTACAGCCACCTGAAGGCAGCAGGTATCTGTTCCCTCTGCATCTCTAACTGCAGTGATGATGTCACTGTCAAGCAGACACAGACACAGCAGACACAGCAGATCCGCTGGTTACATTTTGTGCAACCAGCATCAGACTGTACTACTTAATCTACACAGTTTGTTCTGCGTGGCGTGTGGGAGACTGACACAGTTGACTGAAAACAGTTTACACAGCTCAATGAAAAAATTGTGAATCACTTAAAACTTCTCGCTCCGTTTATAACTCCCTCAGGACCGTCCGTTCCTGCGGCAGTGTTTCACCCAGTGTCCCCATCCTTAACACCGGGTAACGAGGTAACAGCTGTACACATCATCTTGTTTTAGGCTGGCCTGTAGCTCCACACGGTTTATTATAATAGCCTACAGGTTGCCTATGTGTGCTTGTGTATTGCTAGCGCTCGTTCAGGTTCAAAACTAAAGTTCAAGTAAAGATTTCATTTGAAAATAATTTCCGTCTCTGTGATTGAAGGGTTGTGAAAGTAGTGAATGTGATAAGCCGCGATAGCCACAGCCTCTAATGCACCCACCCATAATAATACCATCTTTCTGATCCAACCTCATGCCCAAGTTTGCCACAGATGCGACAAGGAAGCCTGGCTACGAAAGTGCGTTTGGCACACTGCTGACACACTTGGCAGGGCGCACCTGATCTGGCTGCGCCGCTGGTTAATAGAGTTACCATGAGCAGTAGTGGTAGTGTGCACATTCCCTACGGTGAGGTGCAGGGCAAAAAGGGGCTGGATACAACTGAGGAATTGCCTGAGGAAGACCCAGCAGGGTCGAAACGTTGCAGCACAATAAACACATGTGAGTATTAGCAGAGTGCGGGCATCTCATTATTTTCAATAATAGAGTTACCATACCATAACTCCCTCTTTTTCGCCACAGCGCAATGGACAGATAAGGATATCACAGACATCTACAATACAGGCAATTCAAATGGGATTTGTAGTATGATGGATCATCACTGCAGGCATAATAATACACCGCAATCAGCGGTGGCGTCTGTAGTGTGATGAGGTTGATTCAACCTCGCAAAGTGAACCGATGTGGTTGCTTGAACCACAGTTATTTTTTTTGTTAACCTCTGACTTTAATCTCAGAGAATTTCTGAGTTTTTTTCTCACAAATGTATCACTTTAATCTCAGAGAATTCTGTCTAAATTTATGTCTTTAACTTTAATCTCGGAAAGTCTGACATTTTTCGCCGCCGGCTCCTTAATATTTTGGTTTTCTCTACAATGGCCCTGATACAATGTAGTACCCTCCTGGCTCGGCTTTAACATTTAAATTACTGTTCATGCCTTTAAAAATATTAAATGTTTCCCTGCTGCAGTTAAATTGAAACGGATGCAAACACTGGCCTAACAGAAGAGGGATTGTTTCAGTGTATACACAACAACATTACCATAATCCCCTCCAGTGGGTATTTGATGCACTACCTCAGTTAAATTACCTGTAATATCTAATTCAACAAGCTCTCACTGGCTTTATATTTTGTGGTATTACCAATGTAATGAGCCTTTTTAAAAGCCTGCAACACTATTGTGTCTGAAATGGCAGTAGCAGCTAGTATGTATGGTGGCTGTATGGCAATGATAGCAGCGCTCTGTTGTAGTATGGGTCCTGTGGGTTATAATTACAGATACTGTGCAGCTGCAACAAAAGTGTTTCTAGTTTTGCGCCACAACAGAGGACACAAACACAGTCACTTCTGGTGGGAAGTAGGAAAAACGTGTCGCACACCGACTCGGCTCGGTAATGGCTGAGAGGCAGGGCCAGGATGGGCAGGGGACACAACTCACTTCAATGCAGTTGAAAACTTCCTTCATTCTTCTGTCAGTGACAGGCATTTTGTCCATCTCCCCACACCCAACAACAAAAATGTCAATTAGTCCAAGACTTGTTTCACTTGCGGTTCAAAAGAAAAATACATACAAATTATAACTATCTTTGTAAGCTTATACCACCATGTTTTCTATAAGACATAATTTGACTCTTAATTTCACACATATTTAACAAAATATAGCAAACTTAGCACACATATATATTATTTGGTGTGTTAATAGCTGCACGAGATATATGCCTGAACAAAATAAACGAAAAGTAAAACCAAAAAAAACTAAGTATAAAGATTGGTAAAGTTATGATTGAGATCAGAAAATATCTCCTCAGAGAATAAGTCTTAAGAATCTAACAAAGCAAAGTTCAGTACTAACTTTCAATACTTGACAGTTTTTGCGACTTAATGCTAAGGACATAATTACCTAGTGGGACTGCAATGGGTAAGGAATGGTATCTGTCCCGTCAGCCAAAGTAGCTCTATCCTCTTTTTAATGCTCTGAACGTCTCACATAAATTCTTTTTTTCTTTTGGTTCACTTCTAAATAAAGTAAATATAACGAGACCAGGCAGGTTGGCTTTCTCTATTATTCAATTTCAATTCAATTTTATTTATAGTATCAAATCATAACCGAGTTATCTCGAGACACTTTACAGATAGAGTAGGTCTAGACCACACTCTATAAATTCCAAAACCCCAACAATTACAGTAATTCCCTCAAGAGCAAGCATTAGCAGTGGCTGCAAGCATTAGCAGTGGCTAATTACTCTCGGCAATGAATTTACGTGTGAGCAGCAGAGGAATTTGGATGAAAGCATGAAATAAAAAAATACATGCAAGTTTACTTAATACATGTTCCATATGGCTAATGGGCAATGTGCACAGGAACACACATATAGGGACCTGTCTTGCACCCGGCGCAGCGCAAAGCCCGACGCAAGTGTCTTTGCTAGTTTAAGGCCGACGCAGTTGTCAATTTCCCGTCCAGCGCCCACGTCGTTTAAATAGCAAATGCACCTGCGCCCATCTTTGCGCCCATCTTTGCGCCCATGGTGCTGGTCTTACAGGGAGGTGTGTTCTGGTGAATTCTTGGCGTATTGCTATCTTGAGGCAACGGGAAGTGATCGTGCCATTGACCAACAAAAACCTGGTCTAAAGTCAATAACGCATTTCATAGTTATTTTAACAACGCATTAGTAAAATGCGCCTAGACTCGTGCACAGCTTGCACACACTATGGTTGTTACACACACACACAGGGATGCGCAGCAGCACACAAACATGCAAAACAATTTTAATAAAAGTATTACAATGTGAAATAGTATTATAATATGATCTGCTCGCGCGCTTTCACTCCACGCACAAGCAGATCAGTTTCTTCTCCTGAAAATCTCTCCTTCCTGCTTAGCAAACCCGCCATCATAATAGCAATGCGCCAAGGTACAAACGCGCCTGGCTTTTAAAGGGAATGGGAGATGACACTATGATTGGTTTATTGTATGTAATGCCCAAAACACACCTATGATTAATGAAGACACTAAGTACAACCCTTTTGACCCTTTTTTCCGCCATTAAACTAGCAAAAGTGGATTCGTACACGCCCTAAACGCAGTTGCGCCAGGCGCTTCACGCCGTGCACTTAGATCGCTAAAATAAGGTCCAGACAGTCATTCACATCCCACACACACACACACACACACACACACACACACACACACACACACACAGACAAACACACACACACACACCTAAATCCTGTATCATTATCTTGTTTCATTAACTGTTTTTGACTCCCATCACTGATATGGCTGTTGCTTCAGTACTCAACACACACACACACACTATGCTCAGTGCACTGAGGCACAGCTGACACTGACGCAGGGAGAGCTGTCGATATTTTCACCACAGGGGCTTTCATGTCTCTGTGTTCGTGGTGATGAGGACAGCACAACGGAGGGGAAAGTGTGGATGAGGAGCCTAGGAGTGGCTGACGATGTAGAGAAGAGGAAGGGGAGACGAGGGGTGTGTCTAAATTTAGATGTTCTCAGCTGCCAGAGGAACACATTGCATCTGGAACAAAATCACAGTATTGTGCACCGCTCCTTTCTCTTCCATCTATACCACATCTTGTTATAGCTGTATCATCTTCAGCTCCTGGATGATAGTTTCCTTGGCAAATTTGGGAAAAAGAGAGCACTGGTATTGGATATGGACTTGTTATTGGCAGAGCCTGAGTTTAGGTATCGGTATTGGGGGAGGAAAAATGGGATTAGTTCATCCATATTTGAAATAATCTCAGGTAGGCTAAAAAAAAAAAAAAAAAAGGTTTCATTTGATTTAGGTGTAAATTAAATCCCAATCCAGGTATTTTACGTGAATACTTTTACATTACATCCACCCAACATAAATATTATGTCACTGTTCTAATGGGAATTGGCCGTTTCCTCACAACTTTACAAGGCTGAGCCTGGAAATCTATGCCTGGAGACAAACAAGGCTATTTACTCAATGGCGAAGAGAGGCTGAAATGGGCAACATTAATCTGTTGTTTTCCCTACCTCATAATTCACACCAACTAGAGGCAAAACAATGGCTGCATATAAGTAGTTGGGTGACCCACACAGACAGACAGACAGACAGATGAACAGAGTGATATGCAGACATTCTTCCTCGCCCGTCAAGTTCAAATAAGGTCCTCTACCTGTTCCTTCCTGGAGGTTGTTAATGGCCCAATCTGGTCAGCTGTCATTGCTCTATGTTCCGAGTGACACGTGCAGTGATTTACTGATGGGGCAGGTCGGCCCAGGTGCCTGCCCCCTGCTTCGCTTGGTTGGTTACCTAATAGCCGATAAGCCATTGATTGGTCCCCAGAGAAGCTGTGTGATGGAAGTAAGTCATTTAGACTTTGGATGCAGAAATGGGAAAAATATATGGAATGCATTCCGCAAAAGAAGAGATAAACTAACCATATGTCTTGTAGCCATTGATTAGTTGATTGCTATTATTGAATAACTTGCTGTTGTATGTTATGGTGGTTAGAAAGTGAACCTTGTGGAGAAAAGAGAGTCTCCACAAAATCTCTTGAATGCCATTATTGTTTTGTTTTTTGTCATTACTCGAAATGTATTGCACCCATGTTATGACTTTTTAGATAAGATCATAAGCAGTCCTCTTGTGACTAAATAATAAGATGTATTATGGATGACTCAATAGAATGAATGGAGAGGTAAAGTGAGAGTGAGTGAACAATGAGGCAGCTGATAGAGACACAAAGATGTAAAAAAGACAAAGTAAATGGAGACAGTGGGTTAATATGTCAGCGTCTCACCATTAAAGCGCTATTAGGAAGTAATGTGATTATGGTGTTGTTATTTTGTCAGAGTTCCTGCAGGGTATGTTCTAGCCGTAATTCATTTTGTGAATTGGATCCAGTCAATTTACAACTATCAGCAGAATATGTCCCGGTAAGCTCTTATGCAACCATGGAAGTGTTTTTTTGTAGACGTGTCTGAGCAAGAATTGCATTTTATTATTGAAATAGACTAAAAGTGTTGCGTCTTTTGGAAAATGAAACTTTGAAAAGGAGAATGCAGCCGTTATCTCTTCTCAGATATTAAAGCCTTTCTCATTGGAGGTTCTTAGTGGGCTTTAAACTTTTCACAACTTTAGTGTCCAATAGTCTGGTCTTATCCTTATAATCCTCATTAGGGGTGTGACCATACATTCAAAATATTTGTAACAAAGCCAAAATAAAAACAAACTATTGCTCACTTACTTAATCCTGGCATAAATCTACAATGAACTCCTTCCATCCTTCCATATCCCACCATACAATTGTAATTAAATTGTAAATTGTAAGGTTTGTAAAAAGAATAATTGCTGAACTGAAATGTAAACATCTATATACAAACGTAGGGCTGCAGCTATCGATTATTTTTAGAGATGCACCGATTACAACTTTCTAGGCCAATTCCGATTTTCATTGAGTTAGGCCAGCCGATACTAATTTTAGCCGATTCCAATAAAAAAATTTGTAACCACTTTACAGCACACGCAAATATTTATTTTCTATCTTTTCTTTAATAGAACATTTTGCACTGAACATAACATTTTTTTGAACAGATAATGGATCACTATAAAATAAAACTATATACATTACTCCTGGTGTGGGAAATTCACACACATCTAAAGAGCAATGTTAGAACCATTTCCTTCTTTTCACATCCAATATCCAACAAAAAAAATTTGATTTTGGTCTTTGGTGTCGTCCCTCCACGCCCTACTTTTTCCTTGCAGGGGTTGCATATTGCAAACTTGTTAAATTCTGCACACACGCTGAAGAATTCCTAAACAGCTGACATGTTGCAGGTTAATTCACGAGGTTCCCTACATGTGCGAGAATAGCGCGGACACACGCTTCACACCGCGAGCAGGTACGCGCAACACACAACGGAAAAGTTGAGAGAAAGGAAAAAGAGACTGTGCTGTTGTGTCCGTTTGTGCATGCGTCCTTGAGAACTGTAACTCCTATAACTTATGTTGTCAGTTAATTGTAGCGTTGACCAGCGTGACAGACTGACCTGCCGGTCGCCGGTCATGGCCGAGCCCGTGAAAACAGGCCAATTCCCGTCACCGGCCGGTCTATTGGTGCATCTCTAATTATTTTAGTAATCGAGCATTCTACCGATTATTCGAATAAGAAATAAGATAAGAAATACTTTTGTTTTATTGAAGAGCAATATACAATAGTTTGTTTTCATTTTCGGAAAAAGCGACATTTGTATTACCTACATTACTTACAATGTCATCTATCAAAAAACTAAACATATTAAATGCATTTAAGTGCCATATTACATTGTTTTTAAAGAAAACATTTTCTGAAATGCAACAACAACCTCAAACTAAGGCATACATTAAACATTACCATTGGTTGTGCAACTTAACTTTCAGAACTACAAGTTTCAACCGGAGACTGATCTGTATTTAGGCTTATAAGTATATATAAGTTATATTTAACCTATTTTCATTTATATATTTGATTACAATGTCACACAGCTCTGTTACACTTATGCTAATAGGTCGTTGATCATCTGTTTCTCCATGAAGTGAGAGAGAGAGAGAGAGAGAGAGAGAGAGAGAGAGAGAGAGAGAGAGAGAGAGAGAGAGAGAGAGAGAGAGAGAGAAATTGGTGCACAACAATCAGCTGTTTTTCTGAAGGGATAGTCAACAAGTCGGCTCTGCTATTATCGTGGTAAGCTAGTTCGATTTTGCTGTAGACACACTGTACAGAGTTTTAGTTTTAATTACGTTTGAACTGATTCCAAACTTTGGACACTTTCTGTTGTTTTCTAGCCCCTCACTATTTACACTCTCTTTCTTCATTTTGTAAACTGCCGTCAGTTTCGTGGCATGTGTCGCCAGCAGCGTCAGACCGATGTGCGCGACAGTAATAATCATCCGTGCGGAAACACCGTGAGCGATACAACGTTTGTAACGTTGTTTAAAACGAAGCTTCGAGGCAAATAATTTTGCATCGAGGATTTTTAGTAATCAAATTATTCAAGTTACTCGAGGAATCGTTTCAGCCCTAATACAAACTGACTTTAGATGTCTAAAGTAGGACAAGGACATTTCTTTAAGACTGCAGCCTTGTCAACATTTTCAGACAGCAGCTGAGGCCTCTGACAGTTCTTAGTATTAATGGATGCCATATAATTGTGCCCTCTGGTGTTTCCAAACAGAAATGTGTAACTTTAGTTTTAGTTTAAGTCACATTTAACAACGCATCTGGCATCTCAAACAGCATACGACCCTTTTTATACTTCACTTGTCGCTGCATTTTTCTGCCAAAGATAGCTATTAGAATTAAAGGTGCAGTAGGTAAGACTTATAAAACTAACTTTCTGTCATATTTGCTGAAACTGACCCTATGTTAGAGTAGAACTACATGAAGCAGGTAATTAAAAAAAGAATCGGGCTCCTCTGGAACCACCTACAGCCTGTAGTGTGATTTGTTCAGATGCTCCAATCAGGGCCAGGGAGGGTGTCTAACTGTGTGTCAATCACTGCTCAGGCACACGCATTTCATAGTGTCCTCCCCTCCCCCTTCCCCGCACACAAGTTGCAGATAGGTTTCAGTTTCCTACCCTTCCCCCCTCTTCACACACGCTCTATCGTGCACAGCTCTCCCTTGTGGGGGGAGGGGCTTAGGAGACCGTTTGGGCTTGAGCAGAAACGGGGGAGAGACGGAGAAGTTGTCGGTCACATTTTTTGGCTAAGTCCTGGATCTTCACAATCCTACCCACAGCACCTTTTAAGGTATCAAAGTTAGGTTGATGACAGCATCAAAGAATAGAGATGTAGGCTAAAGAACAAACCCTATGAACGTGAACACACATAGAACAGTGGATCTCAAACTTCTTTCAATAATGTACCTCCTTTGAAATATTTTTTCAGCCCAGAACCCCCTGAACAGCACAAAAATGTTTTTAGTAGAAAAAAAAAGCCTATTTAAAGAGGTACAATAGAGCGCTGCACCCTTTTAGGCTAAACAACAACCTAACTGAAAAACACTTAAATGCTAGCCAACATTTCAAATGTTTGGAATCCATCACTAAATGAATTCGTTATTGTAGTATAATTATTTTAGGAATTACGCATAAAAAAATCTCCCGTACCCCCTGCAGTACTAAAAAGTACCCCAGAAACACTGGCATAGAAGATTAGGATAGATATATTTCTTAATGTTGTATCAACACTTTTTAGTACACTTTCACAAAACTGGTGTTGTTTATGGTTTGGTCCATATTTAAATCCTTTGATACAGGCTGCTCTAATGCATTTCTACAAATAAGGACTGTATGTGTATGGTTTTCTTCCATAATGTAACTCACGTTTCCTTATGTAATTCCAGTTACAGCCCTGACTCCCACCGTGTCATTGCCTTGTTATTCTGGGTTTTGTAACAGGCGAGTGTTGAGGATGACATTTTGGTCCTGTCTGTTCTATTTTTTACCTGCTATTATTGGTGTCGGTGAGGAGAAAGCATGCGTGTGCACACACACATTCTCTCTCTCTCACACACACACACACACACACACACACACACACACACACACACACACACACACACACACACACACACAAACAGTTTTCCAGGTTTAATGGGTGAGTCACTCCTCTGCTGAACAGTCTTATCTCCTGAGCAGGTTCATCCATGGCTGTAAAAAGAGGGCCAGCAGAGCGTCTCTTAGCACACCGTCAGTCTGCACGGACGGACGCGGCTTGCAGAAAAACAAGCGCCTCTGATGAGACGCAGTGCACCAGGAGAGTTAGATTAAAGGAAACCAGGTGTCGATGTGTGTCTGTTTGTGTGTGTTTTTGGTGAGCGTCCCAGTGAAAGGCTTCAACTCCACGTGTTTTTGGCTGGTGCACATTTACACTAGATCACCTCGCTCTTTTCTGCTCCATTTAGCTCTCTCGACCCACACAACACCCATCCTTTTTTTATTTTCTCATCCTCGCTTTACAATTCCTTTTTAAATATTCTTCATTTAAATCCTACTGTATTCACCATGTTTATTTCTGTGCTGCTGAAATAAACCAGAGACACAGAAAAGAAACGGCGATGGAAAAATGTGACACAAGAATAGAAACCTTGTTAGTTTGCTTATTGAATTGATTCCAACTTTGTTCTCAGACCAATAGCAGCCACATTTCTGGATATGCTATTATCAGACAAATCATTTCTGAGTTGGCTGAGTGTAACTGTAGCTCCAACCTGGGAGTGAAGGTATGTGAAGGGGCTTTCACCATCACCAGTAATGTAAAGAGACCCATTTTTCATGCTTCTAACTCTGAGAATTATTTATAGTACAGTGCCATAAATTTTGTTTTGTTATGCCAAATACTCAAATAAAATCCTTTTGTAAGCTTTGTTTCTCTGTGAGGAGCACATTTACCAAAGCTATGCAGCTTCCACTACTACCAAAACTCCTCCTAAACAGCTTTGGAAACTGTATGCTTGAATCATGATATGTGACTAGCTTTAGATAGCCTTAGCATCTCTTGGGATTCTGTCATTGACAATCATGGCATTCACATTGTTGTAGAGTTTTCTGTCTTTAGCTGCCCACAGTTCTGGTTATTACTGATAAGCAAAGAGCAGTGCTTATAATGTGCAACTCTGACAGGATAATGTTTAGCTGAAGCTCTGCTTTGATCAGTATGCCTGAACTACAGTGTACATAAAAAGTCTTTGTAGTTTCCTAAATCCCTGCAATGTGAACATTGTGCTCCCCCACATTAAGATAGCTGTGCAGGACAGGCTGATGAGAGGCAGATGGGAGATAGCTACGGATAACATTTTAACATAACATTTCAAGATTTGAAGTTTAGTACTTGGGGTGTTTTTTGGGGTGACTCACGCATGCCCTACTTCTAGCTCTGTTTCTGAGTCACAGCTAGGAAACACACTTTAGGAATTTTGGCAGAGACATTTTGGAAAGCTTACGGTGATCAGATCCTTCCAGGCAAAATTCACCCCGAAAGGGAATTCTTACATATAAAGACAGCTCACAAAATACTTTTAAACAAAATGAGCAACAGCGGATACAAAGCAATGGATTGTTAGAATAGCAACAATGGAAGTTGTTGAATCACTGCAGCATCTGACCTGTAGCTGCGCTTTCCTAATAATAGCTGTTTCACAGGATAACTACACATGATAGCTGTTCATATTCGCTATGACTCATGGAAAAGTCCTCATTGACTCTTTTAAGCTTCTATTTCAAGTGAGACTGCTGCTCGGTTGTGTCCCTCACCCCACCTCCTTCACCTCATTTTCTTTTGAAGTGTGTTAAGTCACTGGCTCTCCTGACACATACAAACTGAAACCTTACTCATGCCTCTAAAAGCTTTCTCTTCGGTGCCACCGGTGCTTTTAGAGGCTACCTAACACCAGCTAAGCTGACCGGCGATCACTTTCTGTCCCCTTTCTGTTTCTCATCTCTCCACTCTCCATACTCCCTCATCGCCCTCTTTGTGTCTCCTCCAGCTCACTGACATCTTAATTTTCCCTCTCTATCTCTCCTTCATTCATCTCTCCTTATTTTCAATTGCTCGCACTTTTACTCAGAGAGCCTATCATGTTATCCCAATCTCGCCCACCTACTCCTCCATGCTCCATTCTCTATCCTTAGCCAGATAGATTGGTGAACCATTCGACTGGGAATCTGTCTCTCTTTGTGTGCGTGTGTGGTTAGATTCTGCATGTAAAACACACTGCGTCTTAACAAAGTCTAGACTAATCTCAGTTGTAAAGCACCTACAGTCAGTAATTATATTTAAAGGAATAATTTGACATTTCTTGAAAATAAAAATGCATAATTTGCTTTCTTGCTGAGAGTCACAGGACAGGATTGATACCAATCTAATGTCTGTATGTAAATATGAAGGTACTTCCAGCAGCAGTTAGCTCAGCTTAGAATAGAATAACGACAAGAAACGGGGAAACGACTAGCCTGGCTCCGAAGCTTAAGAAATGACTTCCTGGAGGAAGGTCATTAGGTCATTTTCTTGACCTAAGTGTAATTTTCTTTATACAAAGTGGAGCTTGCTTTATTATTCAGTTCAGTTCAAGTTTATTGTCATATGCATATTAGTACGAAGTACCACAGCAATGAAATACAATGTGCCTTAGCACTCTCTCAGCACCAGTCAAATAATAAGTGAACACGGTTTCCTGAAAAATAGTTAAATTAGATCAGAAGGAAATGGAAATTAGAGCTGCTAAGATTAATCAATAAGTTGTCAACTATTAAATGAATCGCCAACTTTTTTGATAATCGATCAATTGATTTGAGTCATATTTTATGAAGCTGATTCCCGTTTCCTAAATGTGAATATTTTTCTAGTTTCTTCACTCCTCTATGACAGTAAACTGAATATCTTTGAGTTTTGGACAAAACACAATGAGTATATGTTCAGTGCTTAACATACTGTACAACGGAAGGTGAAATATTAAAATGTTAAGTTTGTTTCTAGCCCTACAATGTCATCTGTTTCTTCTCATGCTTTTTCCGTATAAATAGTTTGGCCATCTTGCATAATTTGCCACTAAGTTGAGTAATCAAGAGGAAATTACATCTGAATTAGATTACTTTTTCCCTGATTGTAATTAATTGGCAGGAGACC
The DNA here is from genome assembly GCF_010015445.1 of Perca fluviatilis. Lineage (NCBI taxonomy): Eukaryota > Metazoa > Chordata > Actinopteri > Perciformes > Percidae > Perca > Perca fluviatilis. The sequence continues at coordinate 14,015,896 of NC_053124.1, read as the reverse complement.
GTGCGGCATATTAACTCACTGACAGACATCCTGCCACACATGAAGGTTTTCGATTTCAAGAAACCATTTCCTATGCAACACGGTGCTGAGAGAGGCTAATTGCCTCACATTGACCACTCCCTGGCTTATGTCCCTGCCTGAGCTGTTGACGTGACTCTCACAAACACTGACAGTGCACGCACGCAAAGACAACACGGGAGATTAGTTTTGTTTAACTCCCATGCATTATCATTAAAGACAAAGCAACACTTAGGATACTAAGCTACACGTAACGCTCTGCATGCTCTGAGTTAAATAACTGTCTGAGAAAAGTGGACTGCTGCTAGTGTCTCATAAATGGTGGAATAATAGAGAAAAATGTAAAAGGAAGAACACAAACATACATGCGTGATACACACAGACATAAAGATATAAAGAGGTTTTAAGCTATTCCCTAAAATGTTGGTATTACCTTGCATTAGTATTAAAAGATTCTCCTCAGACTGCCCTCAATGGAATAGTTTGACATTTTGGGAAATGTGTTTATTCACTTTTTTGCAGAGAGTTCGATGAGAAGATTTATACCACTTATGTCTGTATGTGCTAATTACTGAGCTTTAGAGGTACTGGTATTCTAATTTTATTACCTTTGGCCAGAGCCAGGCTGGCTGTTTAACCTTGTTTCCAATCATAATGCTAAGCGAAGCTAACTGCCTGCTGGCCCCAGCTACACATACAAGTATAAGGGGGGGTATCGATCTTCTCAACAAGAAAGTGAATTCAGCGTATTTCCCAAAATGTCAAACTATGCCTTTAACACTCACGCAGTTAAAAGGATTGTGTGAGTTTGATTTTGTCAGATTTGAGTGGCCAAGCAACCTACCAGCTCTCATCAGATTCTGATTCTAATGCTAAATCCTGATTGGAGCACATACAGTAAGTACGTGACATAATGTTTTTTTCTAATTCACCCCCGCCCACATCCAACGAGTGAGAAACCCAGAAATCATCATGTAAAATAACCAAAACTGTTTCTAAAATAGGCAGAACAGTGTGTTAGTGTAAGATCTCATTACCCATAGTAAGAAGCTGATTGAGGAAATACGTTTTCAGGGCCTTTAAGTGTAAAAAGAAATGTTCTACTACTGTAGCTTAACTGGAGGCATTGTTCTATTGGTACTATGAATGAGTCTCCTCAGGCTGTTGATGTGCCTTTGAGCAAAGCACTGAAACAGTAAGGCTGCTCACATTCATGTGTTACATGCTCATGCTGTGTTTTAACCGGGGATGTCCTGGAGGGTAAAAGCACTCAACTCCATCTACATACGTTTTTAATTTATAATGATAGGTTTAATGTAATTTGTAGGCTAATATGATCCCTTTAATTCCTAGTACACGGCATAGAAAGTACTATAAATCAGTTTCAAGTTGCATGAAGCTCTGTATTATATTCATAGTTTTTTTTTGAAAATATGTTTATTGCAGATCAACATTGGGTACAGACTGCACTGGTTCATACAAGCAACATTATTTTTTCCATTTTCTTATTCATACAATAACAACAATACAGCAGCAACCAAGAACATACAATTGTAATAATTGGCTGATTCTAAATACATCTATGGTGAGGCACAGTAGCAAATAGCAAGACACAATCATAGTTATATATATACTGTGAAAAACAGAATCTTTGGCTATATTCTTATGCAACTGTATGATACATGAATATGGCTCTGAATCACCGATTCATATATACATCATCCTATTTATTCTTCTACCTTGAATCCTCCCTTTGTCCAAATTTAGCAGGGGTCCGGTGGTAAAGATACCACATCAGATCTTTCATCTCCAACACTCATGCTTGGTTACTGTTGCTATGCATAGTGGATCGTTGCCGTCACCGGTGCATCCAATAGACATGCCGGCGCAGCCAGGGAGTCTAAAAACAGCATTCTATATTACAGCATATAATGAGCGACGCTTCATCAGTGTTCTCTCCAAATGTCAGAGCAGCTTTAATGATCTACTGAGCACACACATGCACAAGCACACACACAGAAGCTAGGCCTATATATCATGTGCAAGTGTGAATGCAGTCACAGCGTGTGGCTCTTTTCTGCATTGCTGGCATTTTTTATTTATCCCACCTTTCTTTATTTCCCCTCCTGCTATTAATTCTCTCCACTTGAGCTATTAATTCTTTCCATCCCCATCGCTTCTGTCTTTCTCTCATCCTAATCTTCTACCCTGTGACTTGATCTCGCCTTGTTGTGATTAACAAATGTGGCTTGCATAAGTATTTTGGTTTTTACACACGCAAAGAAAGTTTTGAGCGTGTGATCGCTCCCTGGGCTGCACATTTTGTGTGAAGATTCATGAGTGTGTGTTCAGGGAATATCTATTACTCATCATAGGGAAGCCAACAGGAGACACTTTTAATAGCCTTGGAGCACACAAAGAACCCTTCTCCTCTAGCACGGCAAAGCACAACAGCTTATGTAACGTTGTTATTTTAGGCATATATGTCAGACTACCTCTAATTACTCCTTCCAGGATGTGTGTGCATTTGATGTTAACACTGTATTACAAAGTTAGTTCAGCAGAGGGAGAGGAGAAAATACATTAAATAATTTAGACGGGATGGACCGGAAAAATACAGATAGAAGTTATGTGATAAAGATGGACGGCAGCCAGAAGACTTGAGAACTACAAGAGGGGAAATAAAAGTACGAAATAGAGAATAAAGCAAATAAGGGAGCATCAGTGCATATCAGTGAGTGTATGTATAGTAAAAAAAAAAGCCCGCAAGTTAAGTAAGAGCTGGAGACAAAGAGCACTAATAAATGAGAGTAGAATGTTGGGAGATCCTAATTTTCACCGAGAGAGAAGAAGAAGCGGTGGCTGATTAAGGAGTGAGACTCATGGAAAAGGACAGTATGAGCAAGGAAAGACACGGAGAGAGGGGAAAGGCTTATGAGCGAACACGCCAGCCGGGGCTCTTGGTGCAATGCAGACGGCATTGCCATGGAAACAAATGGAGGGAAAGCGCAGACGGGGAGGAGGGGATTAAATAGAAAGGAAGAGATCACTGCTTCGCACTGTGTGTGTGTGTGTGTGTGTGTGTGTGTGTGTGTGTGTGTGTGTGTGTGTGTGTGTGTGTGTGTGTGTGTGTGTGTGTGTGTGTGTGTGTGTGTGTGTGTGTGGGGGTCAGATGAGTAACAAGTGTGGATATGAAGTTAAATGAATACTTTACAGTATATAGTATGTAGTGAATACTTGATAGTTCAAAGATGGGTTTAAAGTGGGGATGTACTATAAACTAGCTCTTATGTTGTTGTTTTTTTGACAGATCCATTTGATACACACTTGTAAGCCAATAATGTTTAAATAACAATTTTAAATGTTGTATTCTTGATCAGCAGACCTGTACGGTTCAATTATGAGCCAAGCAGAGTTCAGGTTACTGCTGCAGTGATGGTGTTAGTCGGCGTTTCAGTCTAAAGAGTTTCTGTGAAATGCTGCCTCGATAGAGGAAATAAAAAAAATAAAATAAAAAAAAGTGATGGGGGATGAGCCTGTCGCCATGGCGCCATTTGTCTCAGGTGGCATTGTCTGGGTCCAGATCTGAGGGCGGGGGTTGTCATGGCAGCAGGAGAGCATGGAGTTGCAACACACATGCATACACACTTTACAACACACACACACACACACACACACACACACACACACACACTGTGTTGGAAATATTCTTGACTGCAGGATTATAAATAGAAGGCAGCAGAAAGCAGCACCCCTCTCCTTGTCTCCGACACCCATGGGACCCCATCATTCTCATCTTCCTCTTCACCCCAATTTCTTCAACACTTACTTCTACTTGTCCTCTCTCCCCGTTTCACTCTTCATCGGCCTCTCAAGGCCCTCTCTCCTCTTGTTAAATCTCCCCTTTCAGCCCCAAAGTCTCATCAAGTGGCTTTGTTTGTGATCTGTTTATCTCTGTAGTGATCGCGATGATGCAGGGTGTCTGTGGTTGTCATGGCAATGAGATGGGCACGGTGAGGATGCTTAATGAGCTTAGAGTTGCTCAGGCTAATGAAGTGGGACGGCTGTACCTGTGTGTGCTCTTAACTGGCAACAATAAGCACCCACTGGTTAAAAGTCTCCTTTGGTAACCGTACCGTTCACCTATGTGGGCTCCTATAGAGGAGAGATGTGTCATAATGAGCTGCACAGACGCAGCACTGAAACAGAGAAAGTTAATCAGTTTGTTTGTCTTGTTTTTGCTTTGTTAACCAGTGATTTACCTCAAAATATACAAGTTGAAGAGGGAAAAGTTGTCTGTAAAAGGTTTGAGACATTTCCAAGCATTTAAAACTACTACTGCAGGATTAAAAAAAAAAAAAAGTGCCAGCCTAGAAAGCCCCTGTCAAAGGGAAGTCCTGGAAATTAGTCTGAGACTTTGTAGAGGTCTTTATAAAGCAAGCTTAGCCGACACAACGGCTCACAGCAGCTTTCTCATCCTCCTGTCTGACTAAACTGTCACCGCCTCGCCCAGACTGCTGTAGATGATGTGCAACACTGTGTGTGAGAGTGTAAATGTTGCACGAAAGTGTGAATGTACAGGCACTAGTGCTTTTCTAGTGTCATCGTGTGTTTGTGTGTGTCTGTGTAAAGTGCCCTGAGGTGCATCGGTGAGATGTTAGCCTGCAATGCCTCTTTGGACCCTGAGAACTCTGGGTAATGTTGCAAGAATGATAGCAGGATAGATTTGGGAGTGATGGGAGGGATAAGGGAAGGGTTGTCTGCTAAAACTGCATGAGTGTGCATGTCACATCATAAACCCAAATCACTTTGACTGTGCTTACTACTTTAAACTCAACATGTCAAGTCACACAGAGATACAGTGTGTCATTACAGGGGATGATGCCGTGAAAGCTTCTTGTGGGGTTAGCAGCTCTCCAGCTCGATCCTGTTCACCTAGCGTCAGCAGAGCTGAGCCTAAATACCTTTCCCCCTCCCTCTCCCACCTCTCAGCTCAGCCTCCCGACTTTCTCTCTACCCCGCCACTCAAAGCGTTCCTCAAGCTGCCAATTTGTGTGTGTTTCTACCACGCAAGTCGGGCTCAGGAGTCTCCCTTAAGCTTATTGCGCCCTGACTCACAGCAGCCATTGTAAAATGGGCTGTACTTGTTAAAAATGGGTTGTAGCAAAAACCTGCAAAATGGAGATATTTTCCAATAGTGTGGGGACATCCCAGTGGAAATTAGCTGAGATTGCCTTCTTGCCTGAGTGAACCTGCTTCAAAGTAAATAGTCGGGAGATGGGGGTTCTCAAGGCTAACCTGAATTTGTCTTTACTTGTAGTGAGTTTAAAAAAAGCAAACGTGGATATTTCTTGTTCAGCCCATCTCACAGACATAAAAAAGTTTGACAGAAACATCCATCCTTCCGTTGTTTCTCCGTCTGTTTACTTTTATCTTTACATCTGCAGAAAAAGATACGTAGGGGTTCGGATCTTTTCATAAGTTGTGCCTAAATGGACAGGCAGCATGTCCCCATGAAAGAAAGGCTTATCACGCAGGCTCTGGTCCTGTGTAATACCTGACTTACTTATCAGAAATCTCTACGTCTTCCTCTGATTATTATGCTTAATGGATTGTCCTGCTGAAATGAGGGCACTTAAAGCAGGAGCTGGGATCTCTTGTGTTTTGCAGACGGCGGGACGAAGAAGCTTCGCAGCACCATCCGACGGAGCACAGAGACCGGCATCGCCGTCGACATGAGGAACCGAGTGACACGGCAAGGCAGCAAGGACTCAACTGACGGCAGCACCAACTCAAACAGCTCTGACGGAACGTGAGTATCCTACCAGCAATTCATCCACCCATCCATGCATATACTGCAGTATCCATCCCTTTCATCATTATTCTGCTTCTTCTCTCTCAGCTTTGTCTTCCCTACCACACGCCTGGGGCCTGAGAGCCAGTTCAGTGACTTTCTGGATGGACTAGGCCCCGCTCAGATCGTAGGCCGGCAAACGCTAGCTACACCCCCCATGGGTAAGCCAAGTGGGATAGACTGTAGACCAACAACGCCATCTTCGCCTGTTCAGTCCATCTCATTCTCGTCTAGTATTGTTTGATTCTTTCTGAGACCTCATGAGATAGGATTTAGATCTGTTAAACAATAGAAAAACAGCATCAACTTGATCAGCAACCAGACGATCACAGGTAAATAAAGTTGTAATATGCGAGAATCTAAATATTGTTCGACTGTAGGATGATGGAGAATCAAATCTACAGCCGTATACCCACACGCAAACTGTTAGATGCACAGCAGAGTCTAAAAATACCGCACAATACTAGTGTATTCACTCAGCACGGATTAAGTTATTCTTGCATGAGGTATAAATCTTTCATGCAAAGGTCATTGCTTGTGAAAAACAACAGAACAGAGCACTGTGCGCCACCATACCTGGTTGTGAAGACAGACAAGCAGCTCTGTGTCGCCCTCTGCAGTTAGATACTGGCCATTGCAACCCCAGTGAACCAAAGCTCATAGCACATGACAGTTAACAGGAGTTTTTGGTTCTGCTTAAATATAGATTTCTATTGGATTGTTAGAGATGGTGTGTTTTTCCCTTCACAGGGGATGTCCATGTAGGCATGGTAGACAGAGGAGGGCAGCTGGAGGTGGAGGTCAACCAGGCCAGAAGGTTGACCCCCAAACCGGGCTCCAAGAACACACCAGGTACTATGAATTGACTTCAACTTCTGCATTCAAATTCTATTAACGTGGCTCCTTTGTCCAATCTGTATGGCCATGTAGGATTTTCACTGTGTTGTATTTTGTTGCTTTGTCCGCAGCGACTTACGTGAAGGTGTATGTGCTGGAGAATGGCGTGTGCTTGGCCAAGAAGAAAACCAAAGTAGTAAAGAAGAATCTGGACCCCACCTACCAGCAGGCACTGTTGTTTGATGAGAGTCCTCAAGGCAAAGTCCTACAGGTATGGGATTTCTTTACTTTCCTCTCCTTCTTCCTGTCCTTTTTTTCCACTTTTCTTAATATATACTATATATATATATATATATATTTTTTTTTTATTTCCTACTGATCTTTTCCACATTGAATACACAACATAACACTAGTAAGACACTAGTTTTCTCACCTGAACTTCATGTGCCACATACTCACTTGGTTGAAGAATGACATTTCTGTAGCAGGGTTATGTGCCTTCTTCTTCCTTGTTTCAAGATATTGCACGTTATTTCTAGAAATGTGTGAAACATGCATTTGAAGCAAGTGGACTCATGTAACCCGACTGACTGACTGACTTTTACCCTCACTTTACTGTAAAATGTCCCATTACATGGACTTGGCATTTTCATCAGTGAATTTATATATTTCTCCCTGAAAATGTATTAGTAGAGTGTTGGTTTTAAATGACAGGAATTAGGACATTTTATATTTGCCCCTGAGAACAAGGTGCAATCAGCAAGAACATGTCATACTTTACAGGAAGAGAAGTAAGTGGAGGTATTTAGAAGTATCTGTAACAGTAAATATTTATGACTGAATAAGCAACAATCCAAGCCAAAGAAATATATTATTCATTACAAATGTTTCACTTCAAAAAAAGACTTGTTTGTCATCAGATTCTGATTCAAATGTTACTTCCTCTCGCATTGCCAGACCTATCTCCAAAGTGCTGTCTCAGCGCTGGAGTATTGCACAGATTAACATTCTGCTTTAGGGGTAAAAAAGAAAAGAAAAAAAAAGCTCTCGCAATCATCTTGGGCAACGCTAACCCCCGACTACAAAACACAGAAATCTCCTCTGTGAAATAACCAAAGCGTTTCTAACGTTGACAAAAAATAGTGTGTTCATGTAGGACCTCATTACTCATATGAAGCTGATTGAGAAAATACGTATTCAGGGCCTTTTAAAATATGTGACATACGTATAGCCATGTCTTAGTGCTGTATGTATAATTTATTCTCATCTCTCCCCTAGGTAATAGTGTGGGGGGATTACGGGCGCATGGACCACAAGTGCTTCATGGGAATGGCCCAGATCCTTCTCGAGGACTTGGACCTGTCTGCCACAGTCAGCGGCTGGTACAAGCTGTTCCCTACCTCCTCTCTGGCAGATCCCAGCATCGGACCCCTCACCAGACGCCTCTCCCAGTCCTCCCTGGAGAGCGCCACCAGCCCCTCGTGCACCTAAACACCCAGTAGACACCCACATACGCAGGCAGAGTCAGACGCGGACACAAGTTCTGTATATACACAACGACTGTATTCAAATTGCAACACAGGTAGGCATACACACACACACACACACACACACACGTACCCATGTACCCATCTGTGCAGGAAGACACATTTGACATACAGGTGCAAATACCTGATCTCATCCACGTGAATACACACACTGACACGCTGCCATATCCTTCACTACGTCCATATTCTCACTCACTGATCAGTATTTTAGTTGAGAAAACCAACTTCCAACTTGAGGTAGACTCAATTTACCAGAACATGTAGCACTTTTCACCGTCCCATTTCAACACGTCCTACCGTGACACAGCAAAACTGCATTCCAAGGTACCAGATTTCCGTGGCACGACTCATCCCAGGGCCATTCCGATGCCAGTTTATAAACTCTCTATGCCAAACTAAGGGGAAAAAAAACTTTATTTTTTAAAACCAAAGCAATTGTTGTTATTATTACTATAAGTAGTAGGTGATCTAGTATACACTATAAAGTATGGATATGTAGCAGAGTCAATGACTTAGATGTAATGCAAAAAAGAAGATACATTCTACACGCACGAGCTGAGAACGGCAGGCCAAACACATACCTGGGCAACAGGCTTGGATATTCACATAATGGCTATTATGTGATGTAGCAACACTGCTATTCTATAATTTTCACAGGGCAGTTTATATATAGATATACATATATATATATAAATAGATAGTTAGATACTTATTTGTGTTTATATATGTATCGGCTGCATTCTGCATGTTTAAATGCAACCCTTGAGACATTTGAAAGTGCTTCAATCTTTTTATTTAGCTTGCCTCGACTAATGTAACTAATTTATTTTGCAATCCATCCTGGGAAAGGCGCACTGCACTGAGTTAGGGAGAAGGATAGGGTGACAGGGGGAGCGCTATGAGCAAAAGAAGAGAACAAATTACTCAGCCAGCTACTCATTTGCCGATGAACAAAAATTCTGATCCTGCCTTCATCTTTAGAGTAAGGGACTGTTGCACCGCACAGGGCACTTAGCACAAAGGCATTCTGGGAAATGTGTCCAGCTCTAGTCTGGGGTTCTCGTGTGTCTTGTTGTGCCACATCCAGGGGGTGCCACAGTCACACTTTCTCTCTTTTTGTATACAAGTACCCAGACTTGTATGAACTTTCTCTTGATTTCCCTGTTATGATGTCCACTTTGTGGCGAGCGTGTCCCTTGTCTCTCACACGCAAACACAAACACACACACACAAACACACACACACACACACGCAGCTGGCACACTTAGTGACTTTAACTGTTGTAATTCCAGATGAGTTTTTCTTTTTGATATCAGACTATTTACGCCAGTGTTAACTTTTCTAGCAGGTTGATTGTTAACCTGTCATGTATGGTAGTTTTAAATTTTTTTTTTTTTCGTTTTACTTGTTTCAGTTGCAACATCACAGTCTTCATGTCTCCTGCCAGGCAGCGTGTTTGTGTTAAAGATGGCACTTTACTGTAATATATGTATTATGTTTGAATTATAGACAGTGGTTGTCCAACTTTTGGTTTATTTTTTTATTTTATTTGGTCACACTGCAGTGTGCATCTCTGAATCTTGTAAATGAATGCCAGCATGGAAATGATGTTTTGAATTTGAGTGTAAAGGCCCACTAGGACAGCTGTAACTGGTCAGTTCTGCCACTGAATTTTCAACTTAAATGTGAGTAATCATAATAGTCATTTATTTGCAAAAGCTTCAATCTTGTACATTGGCTTATTCAAAAACATAATTATGTTTTTGTAAGTAAATCTATGTCTGGAAGGATAAGGACGTGTTCCAAATAATCTAAACGTTTGCAATTGCATTTGAATATTGGATGTATTTAAAGTTTTTCCTTTCTTTTTTTAAAAAGAAATCGCTTTCTCTTTTAATGTTTACCTCGCATAATTACCAACGCTACTATGTTCTTAGTATTTGAAGCATTTTATTTGCATTTGAAATCACTAAAAATGGTAAGACTGACCTGGTGGCTGTTAAAGTAAAATGTGCAATGGTTGAGTCTTAATTGATGGCAGAGGAGTAGCAGGGCAAACTGAGCTACTGGTGTTTACTGTTTTGTTTATGATGAAAATGTCATTATTCTTTTCAGTGGTTCAGAGTGTTTTTGAATCTGTCTGTCTTAGGACCAACACCAAACCTTGTGTATGGATAAAGACACTTTATAGAGTCATATTTTAGTAGTGTTAGGAGAGATGACAGTCTCAAGTTCTAGGCTCTTAAAAGCTTGTGCGTGTTTATGAGCTCGCATTTGCGTTTTATCTCCACCGTATGTTCTGTACTGTTTGGCTCACTCCTCTCTTCATCTTTCTGCAAAAAGGGAAACTGCGAGGCACTTTGTCTCGTCAGCACATCAGACCAACAGAATTCACATTTCAACGCTCTTTGAACTTTGGATAAAGGGATCTCTGGCATTCTTGAATTCTTTGGGAGGAGGATGATGGTCATTTTCTGACCCTCCCATCATGTATACAACCCTTTTTAGAAGAACCACCAAGGTCTGGGTTCCAGTTTCTTTTGAACCCTTTGGAGCGATTCCTTGCTGGATCTGTAACTGTATGGTCTTGTATATGAAGTAATTTTATGTACCTTTTTAATTTGTATCTTATCTATTTTTGTGGACAGCTGGCATGATGTAAAAATAAGGACTTATACTCTTAGTATTTGCACACATTCTCTTCATGGCGCGCCTTTTGTGAGGACAAAAGAAACTTGGTTGGTATAACATCCCTGCTGAATGTTTAGTCCTTGGTAAACTTTAAAAATGCTGTTAATATTTTTCCATGTGATGTCCAATGCTTTGGAGCTTATATGAGACCGTATATGTCCCTTTGCTGTATATCGAGTAGCCCGAAACATTAACAGTTCTAATGATTGAAAGTAGAGGAAGACACGATGCAGAGAGATAGTTATTCTTAGGGAGTGTTTTATGGAGAGCAGAGCGCATCTGCCAACTTTGTCCAAATCTTTTGAATCCTGCAACCAAAAGGAAATTTGAAATATGGCCTTTCTTCAAAGTGTAGTGCGGGTGTATGTCTTTCAATGAGGTGCATTTATTGTCCTGTGCGATGCATAAAAATGAGCACCAAAACGTCTGTGAGAGAGAGATTTGAATGTGTAGATATTTATTGAAAAAAAAAGGCCACTTGTAAACTGACGACGTGGACCACAGGGAGGAGAATTTAGGGATCAGGGTTTTCAGATATGAACAGTAACGCCTCTCGTCATTGCTTTTACCTTAGATTAGAACAAATTGACTGTAGTCACACGATTAACGTTGCGTTGGCTCATCACATTTGATTTATTTTGACACTACTGTTTTAAGGAAGTTGAAAAAGGTTGCTTTAAGAGATGTTGAAGCCTCACAGGGTTAACTATGGCAGGGCAGAGTTACAGCAGGGTGTGTAAACGGGAAGGTAGATGCATGCAAGCGGTTTGCTACATTGCTGGATTAATCAAAGTGTCTATTATAGACACTTTGGCATTTTATTGGAAACAGCACGGAGCATGTAGAGCTTGTTTGAGATAGGTAAGGATAGTCTTAGCTTAAGTTAGACCGCATCTGGCTCAGCTGAGGTTTGAATGTAAGGGCTGTGGATGCTTTGGAATGTAAACCCACACGCTTGCTTGCTGCCCTGTCAAATCCACATTGAGCATTCTCGAACACGACTTTTATTGTGCGCAAAACTTTTACATTGTATCTTCAATCAACCGGAATCGTCTCTTGATCGCTACGTTGGAAATGTATTTTATTTTTGTAAGGAGAGAGGTATTATTCAGAGGAGGAGAGAGAATCAGAGAGGCAAAAAAAAAACAGCCTTGAGATTTTCACGAAAATGAGGGCTTGTCACGTGTACATTGGCCTTATTTTGTGTAGGAGACATTGCTTCACTATTGTAGCACACAAACTGAAAATTTTGACAAATGTATTTTGCTTGAAATATTGTACCGAAGTTATATATGTGTATATGTATAGTTTTATGAATGTATTTCTTAATCGTTACACCAGAACCGAGTGTAATGTTTTTGTCATCTTGTTTGCTATACCGTCTCTTTGAAGACCTTCCTGGGACCTCGCCTGCATTGGTTTTAGGCAGCCCCTACTTTTACTGCACTGTATACTGTATGTCTTATTCTTTATGTCTTCATTTGAAAAGAACAGCTCTGTGGTTGAAAACGAGCATGTGGCGAAATGCATTGTAATTTATTTAAATCGCCGCGATTTGTTTCAAACAGAAAGGATTGCACCCCAACACACACACACACACACACACACACACACACACACACACACACACACACACACACACACACACACACACACACACCTACCAATTAACTTTAACTTGATTCTATCAAGCTGATGGAATTGTTAGATTTTTGTACTTTGAACTTACAAATGTTCGCCGCATGGTTACTTTGATGAGTTTGTTGTATTTACTCTTTATGGTGATATGATTATTATAAAAAATTATGATAATGACACATGATGAGGAAGTTAATTAGACCCAGTTCAGTCTCAAAGGGAATTCATTGTATCTTAAAGTAGCATGGACTTAGACTTCCACTTTCTGAAATACTTCTTCTGGCAATAACCAGAAGAGGCGGTAGCCTCTACTGTTGCTGGGGCCTTGGCTTCCGTCTCGCTCATTACAGTTGGGTTGTGCATATATATATATATATATATATATATATATATATATATATATATATATATATATATATACACGACCTTCCACTTCCAGGATTGCCCCCTTGCCACCTGAAATGTTCCACCAAAACAAGTTCCTTCCTGAGGCTTTTTTCCAGCGGCACCGGGGCTCCATGCAGCGCTTAGCGCCTCCCAAGACGATTGCGATTGGTTTGAGGAAATTACAATAAACCAAAGCACGTTTTTCTCCCATGCTGTGTCAACTCACGAGACCCTCCTCCACAGTGCTGTGGAGGAAGGTCTGGCAAAGTGAGACTAGGTTGTGTGTGACCTCAGGCTGAATCTACATCAGTTCACCACGATGACAAATTTCAATTTGAATCACATTTTGAAGCACTAGAAGCAATTTAGGCCTAACAGAGCATGCAATGCATTGTGAATAACTGCTATTTTATAATAGCCCCCCCCATCAGCAAGAGTTTTTAATTAACTTTCTTTCATTTTCTAATGACGCATGCATTCCAAATGTCTGTTTGCCGATGTACGAGAGCAAAACACACATATACTGCTAAACTGATGGGGCAAATTGGAGTTTTAGCTGCTGATTATGCCAGTTTGTCTTCATCCACATCTATAAATGTGGGTAGTCACAGCACAAGTTTCCTGAGTAGCCATTTTGTCCTTTTTAACTGTCTGTCAAACTATATTAAGGCCACTGTAGCTCCCCTCCCCACTATCAAGACAACCTTTATCTTATCAAGCCCAGCAAAGCACATTTAACTTCCAAAACCGAGGTGAATCTTTGAATAGTGTTGACTTGATTGGATGGACCACAATGACCCAAGCACATAGAGTAAATGGATGCCATGGAAACAAATCTGAAGATGGATAAAAGCATCTGGTGAAATAAAACAAAACATTCAGCCCAGTTAAATTGGATTGCCGGTGTTGGTAGATGAGCGGTTGTCTTTTCTTAACCAGCCTTAACCTTTCCACGAGGAGCGTTCACAGAGCACGTTTCAAAAGGGCAAAGCATAGCAGATCGCTGATGAAAGGATGCTTATGAAGAAGAAAGAGGGAGCTGTAATTTTATACCTGTGCTTTGTAAATGTTTTCTATGTGCAGTATTTGATAATGTAAAACTGGTATTTTTGTGGTTTGTACGCTGCAGAATTGATTACTTAAGGTGCACGTAGTTTTGTAAGAAAATGGAACCAAACTGAGGAAAAAACTATTTTGGATTCAGAAGCCTGTATTTGCATGCCCTTTGCCATCTGGACGCAAAGTCAATAAAGTTTATTTGAATCACAAACATTTGTCAGGTTTGTATTTTAAACTATTCAGTCCCAGGCCAATAAATGTGTTTTTTTTCTTATACAGTACGCCTCAATTAATGCAGAAGCCTCACTCAAGCAGCACTGTGCTAGGGTGGAACTGATGGTGTAAAAAATTCAAATCACTAGAGTATATTGAATTTAATCAAAACAATATTTATTTTGTATATTTTCACATATAGACGAGTTATCATATGTTACATATTCTCAAATGTGAGTGACGAACTGGTGTAGATATGAAATCAAAAGGGGACAAAGCTTGTGAAAAAAAGCAGAACTAATATAACGTACGCTAATCTTGTTTAAGGGACATAATATACAGAGATATTCTGATAAAGAATAAAGTACACAATATCTTGATTGACAAGTAAAAAGATACATTCCTTTATTTGCTCTTATTTCACAGAAAATATATACCAGACCGAAAAGAAAGTAACTGATTACAAACAAACTACAGTTAAAAGATAATCACAAATGAAAAATCTCAGATGAGGCCTTATCACCCACAGAGATGGATTTTTACTGGTTTTTCCAGAAAATTGTCATCACTATAGCTGACAGATCTGCTGTTACACTGCAGAGATGGTGATATTGCTCTCAGCTGAGAAAGTGTCTGCTGCTGTCAAACTGTTGCCTCAACTGCCACCCAAATTAGCTCAAATTGAAAGAAATACCTGGAAGAAATAGACGGGTTATCTGAGATGTGAAAGGCTGTGCTGCTTGTTTATTGGCAGCAGTTAATATGAATCTTATTATGGCAGAGTATGGTAATGTATTTCTCTTTTAGCTCTTACTCCTCACAGTCAAAGTGTCAACTTAACACCTAAGTGTTTCTACGGGGGGAAAAAACAAAGACAGATTATTTACACTAATGGCTTCATGCATTTATGAGAATGAACATATTTAGAAAGACTTTCAGAGAAAATCAGGACACAGAGAGAGATGGCTTGTGTGGGAGAGGTGTGGAAGGGTTAAACATTGAGAGGTGACAGATTGTAGCCGTACAATCGGTTTTCTCTTCACAATGTGATTCGGCCAAATTGTAAACGCCCCAGAGTGACCTGAAAACGTGTCAGTCTGGTCACAGTTTGCTGTTAATTTGACAGTAAGATATTTAAAAAAAAAAAAATTGGTTGCAATTTAACAATTCTCCAAAAACGGACAGGACGACAGAACATTCCAAAGACACAACGCGTACATTGCTCGACAGACTCGTAGAATATCAAAAACAAGCGCAACCCAGCAATACTCAGGTGTGCGTATTCAAAACGAGTTGGTACATTTGCGAAACACATTCAGGACGCACATTCATTGAGACATTTTGTTGTGTCTTGGTCGTAGAGTGATCGACGTGTAGAGAGAAACATTCAGAGAGACACATTCGGGTATCTTAAAAAGCATACAGTACATACAATCAGACTTATCAGTACATACAAACATTCTCTTCATGCAATTCAGTGGAAGAATCTGAAACATGGCTGATCTGTACCTTAAAGTTTTTCTTTTGTCTCTGTCCCCATCTCTCTCTCTCTCTCTCTCTCTCTCTCTACTTCTCTCTTATTTACAGACATTCAACATTATTTGAGGCCTCTATTGTACAAGGTAGATTAACTCGAGGTGTGTGAGCGTTAACTCAACATTTACGTGCATGCAAGTGACTTGTTAAATGTCCCACCGGAAATAGCACAGTGAATTGATATGCCCAAATCTTCATTGTATAAGAGCAGGTTTGACAGAACATACTGTTAAAGCAGTGTTGAATGTTCTACTGATCACTAGCTAAGTGTCTACACAGATGTAACAAAGCATTGGGATACTGTACAACCATAATAAAGCTAGCGTTGATCTTTGGTCTCCCAAAATCCAGTTCAGGACTTTTGACACTTATTAGATATTGAATCTAAAAGAAGCCCTGTGTAAACTGAGTAGAAGACATCATAAGTAAGGTTTAGGTAGCTTGTGTTGACAGTCAGGATCTAGGAACTTATCAACACGTAAAGGGATTTCTTAAATTTAAATATTGTTGTATTTAGGAAGGGGATACATTGTTGTTTGTAAGATTTTACAACTTAGGTACTTGAAAGTGATAAATTAACAGACTAAGTTAGCATAGCCTAGCTTGATTTTCCTTCAAATAAGAAGGGAACTATAATTTAAAACGATTAGTCAACTAAAACCTTTCAACTATCAAACTCTTAACCCTTGTGCGCTTAAAAGCTGGCCGGAAAAAACCTTTTTAGTTGCTCCTTCACAAATACGGTTGCGGCTAAAATTAAGCTTATTATCGGATTCTGATGTGAACTATTTAAGAAGCATTGTTATGGGTTAAAAGATTTTGGTTTAACATGAACCAAAATCTTAGCTGAACGCTAATTCACGTTCTTGCCAAGAGTTACATGAGAAAATTGATAGCACTCTCATGTCTGCATGGTACGCTAACGGCAGCAGCCAGATAGCTTAGCACAAAGACTAGAAACAGGTGGAAACAGCTAGCCTGTCTCTGTCCAAAGTGGACAAAGTCTGTTAACCAGGACACCTAAAGCTCACTGATTAACACATATCTCATTTATTAAATACATACAAAGTCATTCTTTGTTCTAGTATTTATGCTAAGCTATCCAGCTGCTGGTGGTAGCCTCATATTTGACGTACAGACATAAGAGTGGTATTGACCTACTCATCTAACACTTAGCAAAAAATCAAATAAGAATATTTCCCAACATGTTATATTATTTTACAAATTACAAAACATTAACCCATTATTCTTGCAACAAGATATGTTTTTCTCTTTTTATGGTAAATGTGTATTGTTCAAATAAACGTCAATATTGAAGCATATCAACCGATTGAGTTAAAGCTACGCTGATTCTGATCAAGTAAGAAAAACAATGTTCTCCAAAAACCAAACTGTTCTTTTAAGTGAAGCAGTTAGTTGACACCCACATACAGCAAATGTATGTAATAATAAAAAAATCCATTTAGTCTCTATGGCGCACACAATCTCACATACAGGCAGGTATGACAGATGTGTAGATGTGTAGTCCTAACCAGTGAACCTCTGAACCCAGTTGTCTTGGACATAATACCAAAGTGTTCTGAAGGCAAGCATGGAAATATGCAAAACATGGCAATGTGTGGGTACGAGAAGAGGAAGCATGGGCAGACTGGAGAGAGAAAGAGAGGTAGTAATGGTTTCCCAAACCCTATTTTTCTTTACATCTGTCTCCTCCTCCTTCTCCTCCTCCCTTGGATTAGAAAATGTCCTCCTGGAGAGTGTGATCCACCGATTCCTACAACTCAGTTCCCCTCTCTTTTGTGGGTTATTGGCGTTAAATCACTTTCTGGATAGATGAGATCATTTCCAAACGTGTGCTGTCATGTGCGCTGAGCTCGGAGTTGTCGAGCCTCCCATTTGTTGACTGCTGTATCTCATCATGCCGTTGGTGTTGTAGAGATTCATGCCGGCCATGTGCTGAGTCACCTGAAAGCCACAAAACACATTTTGTTATTACCATAACTTTTACTACCTTCAAAATTCACATGGTCCAAAACACACAAAGACACACACACATTTAAATATGGAAATAGAATACAATATTTACAATCACACACACACACACACACACCTGAGTAATGTTCCACTGTAGCTGCTGGGCATGTTGCACTCCGTACACCTGCTGATGAGGTAAGCCTCCAACCTGCTGCTGTCCCATCATCCCACTCTGCTGCTGTCCCATAATGCCACTCTGCTGCTGTCCCATAATGCCACTCTGCTGCTGAACCATCATTCCGCTTTGCTGCTGTCCCATCATGCCCTGGGTCATTCCTGTCATGTAGGGTGACGCCATAACACCACTAGGCTGAGCCATGGCACCATGGGCACCCATTAAGCCATTCTGCTGTCCCATCATGCCGCTCTGTTGCTGTCCCATCATGGCCATCTGTGATGTCATCATGGCGCCTCCCATGCCACCTGCCTGGGCTAAGGAATGGTACGATCCGTACGGGTGTGTTGGGTATCCTATTTGGTTCAAGTACAACCCTGCTGAAAATAATCACAGATGGAAAGCGGGCCATATTGGCAATTGGTAAGCAATTCATATTTTCTCTAGTCTGTTTGATGAAACTAAGTCAACAACGTCTGAGAGAAGGTTCTCCAGTTCTCACCGTGAGTAGCCATACTGCTGGTGTGCACTGAGGGGGTGGAGGCGTACAGAGAGAGAATAGAGTCCTTGGACAGTTTCTTGACAGTGGCCTCCTCTGCTTTGGGTGCCGGATCCAGGAACAGACTGAGGTTTTCAGGCACAGAGGCAGTCACTCTGCTCTGATGCATGGAGCTGGAAACAGGCTGGAGAGAAAGAATGACAAGGTGGCAATGATAGAGAGACAAACAGAAGGCAGGGGAAGGTTATCAGTAGGTGCTAACAGTAGAATTCGTCCTTTTGGGACCATGAATGTCTGCACAAACTTTTACGGAAATCCATCCTTAAGACTGACACTGCCATCCCTAGAGCTAAACCGCTGGCATGGCTATGAACGTAAGCATTCTTCGGAGAGCAGACAGTGTACAGTGTGTGCAGCGTGTTACCGTGGTTTTAGTGAAGGAAGCAGAGGAGGGTGCTGGCAGGGAGCTGAAGAGATCCAGTGCAGAGTGCGCCAGAGCTGGATTGGACACCGCTGGGCTCTTATTAGTGTCTGGAACACATCCTCCACCATTAGACACTACAGGACTTGCAACAGGGGCATCTAATAGAGGGTAGATGGAAGCATGGTTATGAATATTTAAGATTATTCACGATTCAAGTATAACCCGTCTATATTTTTATAACTATTTCTTTCTATTCTCTCTATGCTGTAAATGGGTGTTAGTGTGTGCATGTGTGTGAGGTGCAATACCTAATCCGAGCAGGTCTGTAACCGACTGGGAATCTGTCTTGGGACTGATGTTTTTTTTCTGTCACAACAGAGAAAGTCGATACAAGTAATTCAATATGTGTCTCATATGTCTGCATCGACAAATGAGCTTGAATTCAGAATCCTTTTTCTGCAGACTCCCCTGGTGGTGAAATGACCTTCCCACTTTTGTCAGAACAGCAAAGTTACTCCCAAATCCCCCCTGCTGGCTGAAAACTCCTCTCCTCATGATGTACTTCCTCTTGTGTCACCTTCTCCTCACTGACTGACGCCCTTTTCCCTCTTTCTTAAGCTCCTAGTCTTCCTCCCCTAGCACTCTTTAGCTCAATCTAATGCTGCACTCACTCACTCTCCATAAGAGCATTAGCTAAATGTTAACAATCAAACAATTTAAAGACAAGATCGGTTCTCTGTGATACAGCCAGTACTTACCAATTTCATCTTCTCAAACACAACTGGTTCTTTAGGTATGTTTTCACAGCTCTTTTCTTTCTATACAGGGAGAAAACAGATGGCTTCGTTGAGCAAGCAGACACTTCAGGTGGAATAGCTTTGCTTAAGAGTATTGTGACGGTAGTAGATGAGACAAGAAAGTGCGTTCGTTTTTTTTCTGGTTATCCTGTTTGAGATGCAAGCAACACGCTTTTGTGTCTGTGGACTCACCCTGAGCATCTGGATGTCAATGACCTTATCCATGTACTTCTTCTTGTCATACTTGTCCCTGATGAAGCTCTCTGCAGACTGGTCTGTCTCGGGGCGCTGAAAACACTCAGGTAAGAATGCCTCGTAGAGACGTTTGGCTTTGGCATTTCCCATCTCCTGAACACACTGGTGACACCGAAACACGACAAACATTGTTACATTGTTAAGCAGTCTAATAAAGGAAAGATACCCAGGGTACTAATCCTATTGCATGTGGGGGAGTCCTGCTAATAAAACAGTTTGAATTCTTATTGTGGATGTAGAGAAAAGAGAAAAATAAAGACGCTGACTATAGGAAAATGATCACACTAGGAAACATAATGCTGACTGTCTTGCCTATCAGACCCAGACAAAGATGAGCTGTATGCTAATGAGAAAGTGTCTACTTCCTCGACTGCACATGCAAGTTTATCATTAAAAATCCCAGACAGACACAGTTGCAGCAACCAGAATTGTTATGTAATGGATGTTTTCGACAAATTTATCCTGCAGCCAGAAATAGAAGTAATAACCCAACAACTCGTCATTTCTGACCCAAGGTTTTCCTATAATACTGTTGGACAAGAAGTCTATTTATGAAACAGCCTGCTATTAACAGTGTATTTTCATTGTATAAATCAGGTACCAATTAAACATCCTGGCGCCTACTTGCCCTTAAATGCAGGCACGATGGAAGAAAACATAGGAAACAAGGGAGTAACAATAAAGGCATTTTAGAGGAAAGGAGAAATAAGTTGTACTCATTAAGACAATAAAACTGGTCAGGGTTCTCCTCTATAACAAATACATCTCTATAGCAGCTTTTCTGTTTGGGCACCTTACCTAATAACTGCCTAAAGTATATGTTTTGATTGTATGTCATATATTACTAAGAAACAGCACCTACACTGTAGACAATCCAAAGAACATAACTTGGTATTGCCTGTAAGTGTGTTGCTGTGCTCATGTCACTCGTTATTTCAAGAGCTGTACACCGTTTCTACGAGATTACTCAATTAAAACTACATTTTTGTACCCCAGCATTGGTGAATACCCCTGTCGTCATTGTGGGAAGTATGCCATTTCTTTTACATGTTCTTGGTTTGGGGCTTGGGTTGGTTGTTATACTATTCAACAGTCCAGATCAATTATATGTGTACTCAGTCATCGTGTACTGTATCTTTAATACAATAACATGAGCCAACACTTTCATTCTGCATTATGTATAGCTATTGGTTTATTCCTCTGTACCTCCTACTGTGACATCTGCAATATGCCATTTCATATTCATCTGTATACATATTCTCCCCACCTGTATATAAAAGAAGTGTTTATGGTTTACATACTACCATTATTACTCTCTTGTTATTTTTCTATTTCCTATTTCATTCTTTGTGTATTTTCCTATCCTATTTATATTTAATGTGTATTTTTCTTATTTGTTATTTGTGTTGCATTGAGCTGCTGTGACGAGTGAATTTCCCCATTGTGGGATCACTAAATTCTATCTTATCTTATATTTTGTGGGAAAGCCATTTCCTGTATGTCACACATGTAACAAATGTCCCCATCTTGATGTTTGGATCTGTAGTGTGGCCTCTGACCTGGACCTGCTCCTGTGTCCACTGGTCCAGATTGACAGACTTAACCTTGGATATGTGGACCCCCAGGTTTCGATGGATACCAGCACAGCGGATACAGATGAAGATGCCCAAATTCCAGGACGACCATCTTGGACCTGGAAGAGAGAGAAAGGTAGTGTTTAAAATTAAGAGCAGAGGGTCTAGAAGTATAACAGACAGGCAGAGTAAGCAGGAGAGAATATTGGGTGAAGAACGATGAGCAAAAACTCTGATTATTTTGAGTCCAATTATAGAGAGACAAGCCTGAAATTCAATTATGAGTTTGAATTCAGCTGGGAACTCGATTAATCCAGTGTAAGTCATTTGGTGTCCTGACACATAATGGGATCCAGTAGGAGAGTTAGCCTACATAACTGAGACTGAGAGGAGAGAGGGGGAGTAGAAAGTAACACAAACACACAAGCGATCACACACACATAGGATACCTGCAGGGATGATTACTCATTTAGTCATGAGCCTGTGTGTGTGGGTGTGTGGTATTCTGAGTGGGACATTTTGTCCATCTTGCTGCCATATCAATCTTAATGGTTACATGTTTATGTTGTGTGCCCTGTGTTCACCCCCATGCTTTTATAGGTTTAAGCTTTATATCATGCCTCGCTGTCAGGGATCCTTGCCTTTACAGAGGGGGGAAATAAAAACAACACCGTCAGGCTATTTTTCCGCTGAAATTATGCAACCATCCTCTTCAGAGAATACAGTCAGCTTCAAAGAGAATACTCTCCCCATCTCTCCTTACATTTCCCTCTCGTCTTGCCCCACCTCCTCTTCTCTTTCCGCCATCTCCTTCTCCTCCCCCCCTCCCTTCACTCACTCTAGTTGGCTAAACCACCCTCTGCCTCTCTGCTCATCTCCTGTTCCTCTTCCTGTTCCTGAGTCCTTGCTTGCAACCTTGCTACAATTTGATGCACTGTGGCTTTTACACCACTAGATGGAAGAGCAGCTTTTCAATTTTGGATTTCTCATTGGCTTCTTCTGTCTGGCAAAGTTGTTGTTCAGTGTTAAAGAAATGCCATTCTATGCAAAGGAAAGAGGAAGTAAAGTTTCAGAATAGAAAACATGCAACGCCTTCCTGTTTACGGCAGCTGCGGAAACACTGTGTCTGGGTGCAGAGTCAAATACTGTAATAGCCTCTTGTCTTGGTTGCATCCTGAACTATGCATGCTAAAAAAGTTTGCATCATTAGAAGGAAATCAAGCACTGGCTCTGTATTTTCATGTATTTATGGGTTGCCCAGTTTGCAGGCTACATTTTCAAATAAAGAAAATGAAAGACGACCAATGGGCAAAAATGCAAACAAAAGTAGAGAGAGGAAACAACAACATAGGGACACCAGACAGACAGCATATGTCCATCACCCTGACCGTCTGGCTGCAGCATTAGCTATCATGCAGTCTAATAATAGTAGAATTACTCTGCAAAGCCTGTTAACTGCTGTAAACATTGGCACTGACAGAGAGAATAAGAGAGAGAGATTGTCAATTGTGTTGAACTCCTTGGACGCTGGAATTATTTTGTCCTTCTCATCCTTCATTCTAATGCTCCTCTGTGTCCTGGCCGCCATTTCTTATCTCTCTCATTCACCACCGCTGCCTCCCTCCTCCTCTCCCCTGTCCCTCCATATCTCATGCTCACAGTTCTAATTCTCCCTTTCTATAACATTCTCCACCCTCACTTTCTGGGATTTCACCCAATTGCTTTTTTTATGTGCATGCATATTGTACAGAATTTGTATCTCTTTTGAGCCAGGCTAGTGGTGTGGCTCTAGGGTTGGCAGTGTTGGTCTGTTGATCCACTGCTTTGGTCCAGACTGAAATATCTCCATAGCTATTGGATTTGGTATACCCATGGTGCCCAGAGGATGAATCCTATTGACTTTGATGACCCACTGCCTTTTTCTCAAGTTTGACATATTGGGTTTTTAGTGAAATAGCTCAAAAACTGTTAGATAGACTGCCATACAATTTTGGTAAAAATATTCATAGTTCTCAGACGATGTATCCTTTATGACTTTTGTGATTCCTTGACCTTTTTCTCTAGCGCCACCATGAAGTTGACCTTTCTAGTTTTGACTGAGATGTCTCCGAAACTATTGCATGGACCATGAAATTACACACTGCATATTTCTTTCCAAACCATGTGTGTTCATGTGTCCAGTGTAAGTCTAATCTGCTTATAATGTTTGGAGTCATTGTGCTCAGGTGTCTACGCGAGTGTTCCCGACAAGGAAGAGGGAGCAGGACAGAGTTGAAGGTTAGTTATTTAAAGTGAACCACACCTGCACACTGCACCACAGTAGCCCTGTTTGGTTCTAATCAATGCAGTGCTTGAGAACCCATATACAGCATGTGTGTCCAGCAAAAATGCACACCTCCGGGTACTTTGAACAGATATATTAGAGAGAGAGTAGGAGGAATAGACTTCTAAAAAAAGGAAGGCAAGATTCGACAAACAATCTCTACAAACGCGATTCTCTGTGTTACAGTTTTTGCATTGCAGTGTACATTTCATCACAGTTGAGTAACAGAGGTGAGTTAATAACATCCACTGTTCTTTTTGCAAACAACTCTTTTTATAACTGAGGTTTGACTGATAAATCTGTCCACAGTTTTTATAGGGCAAACAACCTAAAAGTAAAAGGGTTGCATAGGCGATAGATGAATCATCCTGGCAAAAAAATGAGTGTGGTTGTCAAACATGCAGCTTGAAGCACATCAGGGGAGGAGAAAGCAGAGCCGGGGTGAAAGCCAAAAACAGAGACAAACAAGAGGGGATTTTTATAGTCATCAAATGATGGACTTTAGCAGTTTGATGTCCTGCTGGGATGTACAGGGGGTATGACAGGCAGCGAGCAAGTGCAAACAGAGATCTATAATGAACCTCTCTGTCACACACCCACACACGCATGCACATTTTTGGGGGATTTCAACACTTCTGAACACCTTTACTGGCTACATTTATTTTGTTACCCTTCAATGTTTCTTTCTAAAGTATACTTCTTACTTTAATCATTTCCTTAAAATGTTAAATTCAGAGGGCCACACTGGTGTAACTGCAAGTTTCACATGTATGATTTACATTTGAATGCATGCTGTACTATTTCAGTCACATTTGAAATATATTTCATTCAGCTTCAAGGTTGCCAGTGATTCCCATTCATTAGCACACTCTTGGCTATATAAATAAAGTTGACTTGACTTGTGTAAGTCTACATAGCATACATTTTAGTCAATGTTACATTGTGTGGTGAAACTAGAAATTGCAACAGTGAACTTCCACACCTCATAATGACAATGTAACTTTGTCAAAAAATAATACAGACTTCTTTACAGACTGTTCAAGATGAAGAATTATACAACTCAAGAGCCTGCTAATAGATTTTCATACCATACAAAATAAATGGAAATCAATGGCTGCCTGGAAGGTAACTCTAAACTGGGGAGAATTCCTCTCATTTGATCACAAACCACTATGATGCATTTACAATATTTACACACGCACACACACACACACACACACACACACACACACACACACACACACACACACACACACACACACACACACATGGCATTAAAGACCTTGGGGAAAGTAAACAACAGAACTAGGTTTTTGGCTTGAAAGGCTAATTTAATTGATAAATAAGGTCAAGACTCTTGCCCAATTATCCTGCAGCTGAGTTGCTTTTACTATTTACACATGTTCTGGAGAAAAAAAACAATTCCAACAGGTCCAACAGCTTAACTCAGTATGTGGTAAGATTTATAACAGAAGCGCCCCTAAATATCTCAAATACCAACACGCAACCTGTTCGTTAAGGTTCTGTGGTGCCAACAATTGGATATTGTATTGGTTACTTGGTCACCTAGACTCCGGCATAATTGCTACCCAGGACTACTATTGAAATAAGTCTTGGACACTATTGTGTCTTTTTTTGTATTTGTATGTGATGTCTTCCTTCTCTGGTCAAATAAACTAAACGAAATAACAGAATCATACCTAAACATACCCATATTATTAACATCTTCCTTCCGAGGGGTGCTTTTCTGACACACATCTATAGTAAAACACAGAAGTGCACATGTCGTCACACACAAACACATGTATGTACACATGCGCACGTGTGCACACACACACACACACACACACACACACACACACACAAACACACACACACACACACACACACACACACACACACACACAAGCAGGTGCATATAGCTCATTAGCCTATATCCCACAAGGATAAATGGTACTCTCTGCACACGTCCAGTTGCAGTAATCCCACAGATTCTCCTCCTACGCCACCACACAAACACACACTCATGTATACGGACACTCATCTTATCCTCCAGCACCTCAGCAGCTAAACCAATCCAAAAACCCTTAGGCCATCCAGTGACCCAGTCCCAGTCTGAGCTAAGCAGATGGACCTCTATTGATAATTTACAGTACTAATACACACCCACCATCTGTGTGACAATGCAAGTGACACAACTGTGATCCTGCAGGTGAGTCATTAAAGTTTGGATGAGTTATACATCAAAAGATGAGTAAGCACTCCATCACAGTAAGCTTTAGATTCTTCTCAAAACATATTTTTAGACTTGAATTTATGCTTAATTTCATCCTATTACTGATATTATCGTTTGTCCTCTCTGTAGTTGGAAAATGGATACAGTACTGTAGCCTATTTAAACTCATCTTCAGTCTCTATTTTTCACTTGAAAGCTAATGCTGGTGACACAAAATGGGTAATTTGATTACTTTGTAACTTTGTTTTGGAATATGGGACACAGCATTTTATTATTTTTGCCCATGGGCCCCGAGCAATCTGGCCATGGCAGTATAGACTCTGTGCCACACTGGTACTGTGAGACTTTGCACTCTATGCCAGCCAGGGGACACAAACAGCCAATCACCTCCTTGTTTCAAAGGAAATCCCTGCTGGCGTCTGATTGGATGATAGTAAAGGGCGTAAAGGGATGGGGGCTAAGTGGTGGTGGAGGGATACGGCCTGATATCACCAGGTGATATCTCCATGGCAACCGTGGCCTGGTGTGTACGTAAACACAAGTAAAATGGAGACAATAAAGGGCTTTTATGCAAACACACACACATACACACACACACACACACACACACACACACACACACAGACACACACACACACACACACACACGAACACACGCAATCCCTTGAGACTGAAGCCAGAGGTAGAAGTGTTGACTACATAATGCACCTTCCTCACCCCCGCTCCCCTGTCACTTCATTATTTCCTGGCACTACTGAGGATTTACAGTAAAAGTGTCACGTTGTGAGGAAGTGGTTGTTGTTGTTGGAAGTTGGGCAGCCAATAAGCAAACCGCAGTCAATAAGCAGAGATACTATTTAATTGCTGCAGTGTCTGTACAGTAAGCGGAGATAGGGATGACCAAATAGCATCGTTAATGTGTTTTTGTGGGTTTTCATCTGCTGGTATAAGCATGCACTTGGCTCCACGCGTCTCACTCACTTCCTCTTCAATCACCCAGAGGGAGGAAGGTGATAAACGCACAGTAATCTATGTCAAACCAAACAAGATTAGACCAACCTTCATCACAAGCCATATGGTCAAAAGCCTGACTTTAGAGAAGGAAGGGGACGGGGATATGATGCTTTAAATGTGTGCACGTGTGTACGCACGTGTGTGGTTTTGTTAGTGCATGTGCTTGTACTCTAATGCAGAAGAGCAACACTTATAGATTTAAGAAAAAGTGCTAATCAGGTAGGAGGTATAATACCCCTTTAAAGCATCTACCTAGATTAGGGGGATGAGAGTGATGTGTGACCTTTCAATCCCTATGGAGCCATATATGTTCTTAAATGGTTAAAACATTAAATGCGGAACATATTTGTCCGCATACTTGACAGAAAACATGCTTTAGATTTTAGAAAAGAGGCCACTAAATGATCAGAAGAAATGTCCCTTTTTGAAGATTAAAGCCAGAGCTCCAGCATGCTTGGTGTGTGTGTCTATTTTCTCCCCTAACCCCTAATCTCATCTGCAGTCTAATTAGACCAATCTGTTGCACAGTGAAGTCACGCCAATCAAACAAGCAATGCACAGGCATGTTTGAGTATGTGAGAAAATGAAAAAGAGATATCAAATCAATGATTTGGTCCAGCAAAGTCCACTGCTTCACAAATGCAAATATGACGCCTTATTTGTTTTCCTCTGCATTTGTTGACTGTAGTCTAGTCTTAGAACAGTCACATCTTTAGATGAGCTGCAAGAGTCTGATCACAGTTTTCTTTTTTGAATAGACTTCTGAACAGTCACAAGTGCGTTCGCCTGAAGTCTAACAGTGGCTGCAGTCCTATTTATATCTTATTTCAAAAAATACCATCACAAGGCCATATGCTCTGGAACAAAACCTTATTTTGTAAAAGGTAGCATTCACATCTACGGTTTGAATACAACCAAGACCTTGAAATCACATTTCATTTGAACTCAACTATCTACTGTACTGTATCTCGCCATTGTCTATGTACTGTGAAAAGGGCCACCAACAGCAGGGGAACATGGGATCAGCTGTCCTGGGCCCTGGGTCAAGGGAGGGCCTGAAAGCCTTTAAATCATCTTGTCCTGGGCAAGAGCAAGACACATGGCAGCCCTGGCTCTGTGTGTACTGTGTGCGTGTGTGAAAGCAAGGTTCGATGAATATTGGGGAAGTTGAATTTTTGTGTTTGGACAGAAAAATGAAGCAAGAAAAAAGAAAAAATGAAGCATCTATCATAAAACAAGGTATAAACATGCCAAAGACTGGGCAGACAATGTATAGAGGATTTGCTTTTACAACTTTCACTGATGTCTCTCAAAATCTTGATTTCTTACTTAAACTCCAACAGGGTTTGAATCTAACAGAATTTTCTTTAGCTAAAACTTAACTTTTTAGTTGAGGTTAATTGTAAGCTATGGGGGTGAATTTGTATCAGTGTAATGATGTTATTCTATGTTACGTAAGGTTGCATGTCCAAAGAAAACAAATCATTCTCTCTACATCTGTATTTGACAGTTGTTTGCTTTTTCAGCAGCCACCTGACGCACCTAGTGCTTCTTATGAAATATTTGGGATGCCAGCATTTTTACCTGCATTTGGCAGCTTCCTGAGAGATACAGAGACCCAGACTCAGTATTGTGAATGACCACAGAGACAGACAGATATTAAGAAATATAAAGAGAGACACAGATGGAACACCCAGATAGTGATGGCCCAAATGAAAAACAAGAATAAATTGGGCAGGAGCATTGAGACTTAAGTTTAGTCTGTCTGTCTGTCTGTCCTATCCTGTCCTGTCTTGTCCGTCCGTCTGTCTGTTGTCCGTCTGTCTGTCTGTCTGTCTGTCTGTCTGTCTGTCTGTCTGTCTGCACTACTTCTCTGAGTGTACACGTCTACACTTGTTTGCACCAAACATTAGAATTGTTTCCCCCTGTCATGACTGACCCTGGCAAACAAATCCAGAGAAAAGCTACCATGACGTATTGATTTCGACTTTGAGTGTGCTTTGTACACATCAGAGTTCTCTGCTGTTGTTTGCCTGTCCATTTGTCTGTTTGTTTGTCTATCTTTCTCTGTGTCTGTTGAGGAAGCAAACCCAGATCTGAACTTGAATGGAGCACTACGGTATACAGCTTAATCCCTGTTAAATATGGGAAGCTGCTTACTCATATTATTCATAAAGTTTTCATTAGGATTCGCAAGTGTGTCCCCTGCGTGACAGCCTGCAGTGATTTATGTACATTAGGGGCCTTCACTTGAGAATTTATGATGGTGGGAGCGCTAGCAGCCATGTGGAAGTGGAAACGTGACATGCTGTTGAACCATTTCCCGGCATGCTATGGATTATTATCAATCTCAGCAGCAGCAGTGTCGCTTAATAAAATCAGATTGAAATCTAGCATAGGACATACTGTATATTGGTATCAAATAATAATACTTAAACAGGCTTTTAATATAAACACATCACTTCTAAAAACAATCTTTTGTAAAAGATGTAATACTACTTAAATATTTTGTTTTTTGTATTTTTCCTTGCTGCTGCAACATTTTGAATGTCCCCGTTGTGGGATTAATAAAGGATTTTGAATCTTGAATAACAACTTTATAGTATTTATAATTATTTTCAATGGATAGGGGAGAGTAGTTCACTGACACCTGGAACCAACACTGGCTGTGAAGTGGTTTTGTGTGCATTTATCTGCCAATGTGTGGACCTAATAGTGGCACGTGAATGTTGAGCATTTTACATTCACAGATATGAACTTGTTGACAGTTTATCGCCTAAAATAAAAAGAAGACAAAATGTTGGAGAATCGGTTTGTTGATTTAGTCTCAAACTAAGCGTATTTGTGACCAAAACATCAGTGTTTACCCACCAGAATGGCAAAACAGATTCAGCAAACAGCTGATGACATAGTCCAAGGCCTCAGTGAGGCTACAAACAGACAGAAAGGTAAGTACACATGCACAAACACATGTAATTGAGAGTCTGGCTATGGTAATTCTTATATACTGCACATATATATATGTATATATATATAAATCCTATAATACATGTTAGAAGAATGCAGGATGATACTATACCAACATCCCACAAAAAAAACAACATGAGGGACAGTATGATGTCACTACAACCAACTCCTTTATTCATGGTAACTACATATTACACTGAAAGTAATAACTGTGGATGACAGACCTACAAAGCCTCCCTACAATTCCATCATAATGTCCAAATATTGTTGTGCCCTTTTGTTAAGAGTTAGGCTTACCTGTGCCCCATCTGCGCTCAGACTGCAGGAACAGTCTGTTCAGGGTGACTGAAAGTCAGATATCTATCTCTATGTCTGCAAGCCCTAGTGGTTTTCATACTGGTGTTTAGGGAGCCTCAGGTGTGTTGCAAGGGTCCAAACAGTTGGAGTAATTTTCACTGATGGATCTCATTCACTCATTTGATCCTGTAAAATATTGTCCAATCTAGATAGATAGATCTAGTGTGGCGACCTGGTTATTATGGATGAACTATTAGCCTATAGGCTACTTGGGGGGGAGCTGGCATGATATAGCGGCATGCCATGCTCCAGCCTTGAGAGGATGTGGCCCCGTGTCTTGCGTCATAGTACAACGTAATTGGTCGAGGTATGATGAATGCAACGCCGCATTTTCTAGCGTAGTAAATGAGCAAGCGGGTCGATTCATGCCCTGGCCATTTGCAGGTATGGACAGGATCAGCCAGGTAAACAAGCCATTGGTGATCACCTACCTTTTGATTCGCAGTCAGCGCAGTACTTATTATCTTCCAGCGCCAGTAAAGAGTTGAGGACAGCCTGGTATCTGTCAACGTCTTTTACAGATTTGCCCGTCATCATTGCACTCGTCCACCTCCTCCGCAGCCCCTGCAGTCAGTGCCGGCTTTTGTCAAATAGCCTCTCTTATTTTATTATTAAAGCAGTGTGTTCAGAGCCGATGCTTTCCGTTCCTCCTCTTCCTCGCTGTAAAGCAGGGCGAGTTTGTTACACCAAGATGGGACGATTGCCTTTCAGCCAACCAGCATGCGGGTTATGCTAATAGCCCTACTAATACTAATCAAGACGTAACGTGGAGGAAAACACCATGTGAGTGCTAAGCTTCAAAATGAACAGTAATGGAAGGTCGACTTTACGCGCAACTGTAACCTGGCTTTCACTGATTGTTATACTGATTCCTTCAGCCAGCTCGCTCTCTCTCTCTCTCTCTCTCTCTCTCTCTCTCTCTCTCTCTCTCTCTCTCTCACACACACACACACACACACACACACACACACACACACACACACACACACACACACACACACACACACACACTAATTTACTCACACGCGCACACACACACGAACACACACACTGATACAGCTGCAAAAGTTTGAATAGTCACTACATTATATTTTTTGCGGGCTAAAGGCTATTTTAAAGCTATATTTTCTGCTTTATAAAGAAAATGCCAGGTCGTTTGCTTTACTATATTACTGTCAATATATTACGTATACTGCCATCTTGTGGTCAATCATGAGAAGTTTTTGAGAAGCTGTGGTCCTGTGTTCCCCTCCCGGGCGCAGGACGGCGATAAAACAACATGCCAAGAGGAAATAGCCGAGGAAATGTTGGTGACAGCTGACTGGAGTTAGTAAAGTTACCAAAGCAATGCCGGAAATTAGATGACTTTTGTCTTCAAAATAAAGTGTGTAATATGTTTCTCCTGTTAAAAAAAGGAACTCTACATGGACATGATGACAACAATAGTTAAGTTTGTTTGCTTTTGTTTGTTTGTTTTAGTGTATTTAGTTTTTTTTTTCGAATACGTTGTTTCCTTTCATCCTTTGTATTTTCTCAATAAATCGTTTAATCTAAAAGTACGACCGGAAGTTTGTGGTTTAATCTAGCTAGGTTGGCATTAGTGGAAGTGTGTGACTACACTGGTGATTACGGAAATAACTGCTAAACCAGAATCAAATAAATAAAGGATTAATATCGAGTCGCCACCTGTTTAAGCCTGTAACACTGTCCACAATGTCCAGGCAATCCAACCGAACAACAGACAGCAAGAAGATGGTAGGCGACTCCCGCAGGATTAACGTCAGCCAAACCTAGCTAGCAAAATGCTAACAAAACAAGGGGCTACACGAACGTTACACCTCTGCGAGCTAAATTAACGTTACTCGTTAGCCATGTATTTTTGTTTGACAGGTGTTGCTAGATACGTAAATAGCATTTGAACAAGTTTAAAAAGTATTATATTCATAGTTGAATATATTACTGGC
Source organism: Perca fluviatilis (assembly GCF_010015445.1). Classification (NCBI taxonomy): domain Eukaryota; kingdom Metazoa; phylum Chordata; class Actinopteri; order Perciformes; family Percidae; genus Perca; species Perca fluviatilis. Next base: position 13,983,557 of record NC_053124.1, on the reverse strand, counting down.
TTTGCCAGAAAGTGTAGCTAACGTTTAGTTCGTTGTAGCACAGAAGCTAGCTAGCTAAATAGAAGCTAGCCTCCGTAGCTGTACATAGTCCTGTCCCAGATCGTTCACCTTTTTTAAATATAATTTTCCAAATGAAATCCATAAACTCTGAGAGGTCTTTAATCATGTTCAGCTATGGGTCAGTTTGTATTTGCACTGTTGGGGGTGGCATAAAAGTTACAGCTGCAGTGAAGACTAGTCATAATTATACAGTATTTTAATTAAGTTTAAAGTGTATAGTGTTTTTTTTATTATTATTATTTATTAAAACCATAGTATTTTTGTATTACGGTTATCAGACTTCATTTCAGCACCAGGAGCTGTCCATATCAGGACTTGTTAGACTTCCTGGTGCAGAAAGTAACCCTGTAACGTTATCTGGTGCCTTTGTCCAAAATTGGAGAAATTGTATGTTAGCCTTGACCTGTGCCAATAAAGATGCTTTATAAACGTAAGAGAGGCAAGGTAACTGGCTACACTACTTTAAAGAGTGTGGACCTTGTTATCATTTTAAACCTAAACCACAAGGCGCTACTGGCCACTATTCATGTGTTGCATCATTTTACCTGGCTGCCTACTTGCTTTGCTCAGCATATCTTTGAAGGTGGCTTGGTGTTTAGATATGAAAGAAGAAATTAAATGTATCGGTATTTAGACGTTTCTACCTGATTTGATCATTCCCTGTTTATATTAAAACTTGCTACCCTCTGGTCATGTCATTATAGATGTACATTTTTGGTTATGGTAATTTAAGGACTGTCCCAAGTAGTTTTCCACATTTAACATGGAGGATGCATGTTTTTTTATTATTTAATTTTCATCACCACATAATAGTTTGCCTGTCGTTTTCTCTGTTGTAGAACTCTGAGCTGTTCACTCTGACTTATGGGGCCCTGGTCACCCAGCTCTGTAAAGACTATGAGAATGACGAGGAAGTCAATAAACAACTGGACAAGATGTAAGTATCTCCATCAGCTGTCATTAACTATGTTCAAACCCAGCTGTAGTTTACACATAGTGTAGATGACAGGTATTTTTGCTAAGACTTGCAGGTGTGAAACAAACAAAATTTGTTTTTAAAACTGATTCATGCACACAAAACATTTTATTTTCTTATTGCATCATTTTGTTTTATCAATTGCATGGGTCCTTTTTTTTTTTTTAAGCACTAATTACCTGTTTTTATCCCACCTTTATACATCATTATGAGCAACAACAAAAAAAGGCTTTGTGTATGCCAACGGAATTCTCTTTAATAACTACATTGGTGGAATTTGTTATTGGTACAGTATGTAACAGCAAGGCTTCCACATTTACAATATATATCACAAACAACCTTCAAATGTCCAGCAAAATACCAGTACCGTACCATACCATACCAATACCAGTGGACCACACAGTACTGAACATATTGTACATGAACTATTACAAGATGTAACCTTGCTTTCTGTGCATTAGCTAGATTGTGTTCCCGTTTGCATGTTTAACCAACTAAAAAGAAGTAATTTTTTTGCTGGCCTCTTGGATGTCTCCCTTTAACTCGTACCTTCACACTGCTCTGACACATTCTGCTGCACTTTATTCATAATATACCTCGACCCAACTAGGGCATAGCGATGACATAATCAGGTTTTATTTCTCACACTTCTGTGTCAGAGGTTCCCCTTTGCTCTTGTAACTTCTTTATAACTTACAGGGTGTTTGAAGAAAAGAACATTGTTTTTATGAGGGAAAAAAAAATCTCTGGAATGCTGGATACCGTTCTCCATTAAAATAAGATTAAGAAAAATCGATGGGTTTATAAAAATTCAGAACATCCTGTCATGGTGACATGACTTTGGACTGGTTGTATTTAGCTTGTCTGGTTGTGCAGCAACCTTAAGCTCTTTCCAAGCTAAGTCATGATGAGGCTTGCCTTACCTGGCCTTAGAAGGCAGTGAGTCTGCACAGCCCAGTCTGCTAGTTGCCAGCTGAGTGGTCAGAGACAGATCATGTTAGGATCAAGATGCATCAGTTGGCTCTAGATTCTGTAGTTAGGATAAGTTGACTTGATCTTCTAATCATAACTATCATCCTTTGCCAAGTGTATGACCCAAAAATGTTTAAAACATTTGGAACCGTCTTCTTTTCTCTTTACTATCATTTTTCCTCAGGACTTTTAATTTACAATGAAGAGCAAGAATTATTTTATCGCTCATTATCTTGCCTCTCTCTCTCTGTCTTTCATAGGGGTTATAACATCGGCGTGCGTCTGATCGAGGACTTCTTGGCACGCTCCAGCATCGGCAGGTGTCAGGATTTCCGAGAAACAGCCGATGTCATTGCTAAGGTAATAGACTTTTCCAGGCCAATCAGAGCGTGACTGTGGACTTCTCCCAAATATGGAGGGAGGAAGGAAGAAGGAGAGACAACAGAAAAAGAAGGATTAGAGAGACTGATGTTGATGATAAAACACGCACGAAAGGGGAGGATGTTGGGAGGGGTTGTGACCGAGTACGGTCAGAAAAACTTAAAGTCCCAGTTCTAAACTTAAGGCCAAGATCACTTTCCTCTTTGCTTTGTGTGATAGTTACCTTGATATTCAGAAGGTGAGGATTCACCTACATGTGGACTGAAATGTAATCTCATCTGTCAGAAAGGTGATCCACATTCAGTGATACCCCTTCTCTGCTTCACTGTCCAGGAACTCTTAGTTAAGCTCTAAAACAACTATAGTACATATAAATGTGTTCGGAGTCTTGTTATTTACTCAATCACCTGGCTGATCATATTACTGTTGTTATATGTTGTACTTTAAACTTCGACTTTTAACATATCCTTGATTCGTTACGCAAAAGTCAGACTACCTTAATGTCTGATAGCCAGAAAGATATAGGCAGACAATTAAAGGCCTGCGCTCAGGCCTGTCTGTGTGTTCAGCAGCACTCCAGCTCTTTTCAAGGTTTTACTGCTGCCTGCTAGGGAAGTCATTCCACAGATGTAACCCCACACTAGCTCAGGGAACTGGCTCTTGGTCATGAAGTGAAGGGTTATGTCTGTAAATGGAGGACCACTGTGGGACAGCGGTTTGGAAGGTGCAATGATAGCCTTGCCTGAGGATATCACATAACCTCTAGCTAAACTCTATAACCACCTCAGTCATTCATCAGTGAAATATATACTGTAATAGAGGTCTGTTGTTTGTTCAAAAACAGATTTTCTAGATCATGAATGGTTTGTTTCAGAAGGCAAGACTTAATGAAGTCGTGGTGCTATTAGCCAATTTTTTTTCTTCAGTGTTTCTAAAAGTACTTTTTTTTTGTCAGGGTTTGCCAGAGTCTGTCCATTTTACATATTAAAAAAAAGAAGCGCCAGTGAATATATTCATTGCTTTGACTGCAATTTCATTAGCCTGAGCGAACTTTGATTTGTGCATGCGTGAAAGGATGCCAACACACATCACAGGCACAAAGTGCTGCAGAGGACAAGAAGCAACAGACAGCAGTTATCAGAAATCAGGTGTGTGCGAATAGGATCAGCTAAATAAATGTGCAATCAAAAATGACTGCTTTCTATTGAGTAAACTGCGCTTGTTTTCTTTCTTTTTTTATCCACTCCTCACTCCTCCTGGGGTTGGTTGTTAGGTTGCATTTAAGATGTACCTGGGAGTCACCCCCAGTGTGACCAACTGGAGCCCGGCAGGAGATGAATTCTCCCTCATCCTTGAGAACAACCCGCTGGTAGACTTTGTTGAGCTGCCGGATAACCACAGCACACTGGTCTACTCCAACCTGCTGTGTGGGGTCCTCAGAGGAGCCCTGGAGATGGTAAGGGCAACATACTCACTATACATTTTACACTTAAGGTAAAGTCGTCGAATAGAGTAGTCGATAGATGTCCTGTGCAAATTTGTGCAACAATTTTACCAAGAGGAAAACAGTCTGTGCATAGAAATGTAAGTGATTATGTGTCTGATTTAGGTCCAGATGGCCGTGGATGTGAGATTTGCTCAGGACACTCTGAGAGGGGACAATGTGACAGAAATCCGCATGAAGTTTATCAAGAGGATCGAAGAGAATCTCCCAGCAGGAGACGAGTGATGGAAATGAAAAGTTCCTTCCCTCAACTACTTGTGTCTCATTTAGCAAGGACTTGAGTCATCTGAGGAACACCTTCACACACAGAATCAACGGGTGAATGAACAAACTCAAAACTTGAAGATGTGTGGTAAACACACTCTTCAATTTCTAGTATCTTCATCTCCCGCTCCTTCGTTCTGTGTTGTTGGGAGAAGAATGCTAGGAATTAGAAGAGACTATTGAGATTCCCAGGGAAAAGAAACACTGTACACTATGGAAACATAACACAAGATAATAATAAAATGGCCCCGCAATCTTGAATATTTTATGAGTAAAAAAATAAATAAATCCATGGCACTGATCTGTGAGTTTGAGGGAAATGTTTTTGTAGGTCTGTGCCTAAATGACAGCAGTTGCTGTCAAGGACAAGAGAATCCCTCGGACCATTTATCTGTCACCATCCCTCATGTAAAGTCACTTTTACTTCATAGTTAAAATATCTGTTTCTTTTCACGTTTCTTTAAAGAATGATTTATTTTTATTTGACCATGTATAGATCTTTTTTTGTGCAAGGCTGAAAAGCCTAACATCATTATGTTTTTAAGTTTGTCTTTTTTTTTTTAAAGAAATCACATTCTATATTGCTGCCAATCATATGGCATGTTAATTTATGTAGATGGATATGTCAAATAAAAGCGACATATTCAGTATAATGCTTTTCTCGTGATTGTGACAGTGAAAGACTTGAAACTTTATAACATGCCTGTTGGGCGGCCTGACGTAGTTTTAACTAGTTGCACAGATCCTAGACACACACACACACACACACACACACACACACACACACACTCTCTCACACTCACTTTGTCCTCTGTACCACCTTGTCGGTTCTGCTTCAGTGTACTGTGTGAGCGTTATTGCTTTGGAGTACCGCAGCCGCTCTGCAAAGGCAAACAAAAACAGACCTAATGCCTCTCTTATGTTTGTTCTGTGTGTGTGTGTGTGTGTGTGTGTGTGTGTGTGTGTGTGTGTGTGTGTGTGTGTGTGTGTGTGTGTGTGTGTGTGTGTGTGTGTGTGTGGTTCTGATTATCACACCTGTGAATGGTTTTACATCACCCAGAAGTAACAAACAGAACTTGTCATTTAGACCCACTGCACACCTCGTCAATAACGGAAAACACAGACGGCCATTCACACACAAATCATCCCCGGTCTTGCTTTAGTAGAAAATTATCCAGAAAATCTAGTGTGGATACCACAAGAACATAAGTCATGTTTTTCTTATTCTTTGTCTTTTTTTTTTTTAACATTAGTACCAAACTCACGAGTCTGCTCAAAGCACTTAGAGGATGAGATTGTCAGATAAGGATTTCCTTTTGGAGAAATCTGTCAGCTATTAGCCGCTGGAAACGTTTCGGGCTCTACACATCCTATTTTACAGCTGCTATTACACAAACCCATTTCAGCTTTTACAGTTTTAGTGTCCAGGCACTTGAAGTAAAATTCTCCAAAATGCCACCAGAGGTTGCTGTGTACATTACATTCCTCAGCTGTAGGCAGCGTCATGTTCAGTATAAGGCTTAAGTGGGTATTGTGGGAGAAAAACATTCCCTTATTTGTGGGAGTAAAGGCTCTAGATGCCAGAAAACATAAATAAAAGATTCATTTTCAGATTATGAATATGGGAAGAGCAGACAGTTCGCAGTAGTTGCGCAGAGTGGCCGATGCCAATATATGACTCTAGCTTCGATTTGGCTGGAGATTAGACAAATGATGACAACATGCAGTCTTTGTACTTTATAATGCAGAGCAAGATGTATTAGGATGGGATTTATTTCTGTTATTTACTGTCCTAAGCCTCTGCCCACTCCTGTCTGGGGTAGTGCTCATTTAAAAGGATAAAGAGGGGAAAGTGGAAGCACCTCGACGGCAGTCGGCTTGCAATAAGCCTCATGGGCCATTAGGCGAGCTCTCAACACATTATGTGCACATATCTATGCACCCTGTAGGCCTGGGATGTGGATGTTGGATGGAAAGCAGGCAGGAAATAGTTTTTGTGCAGAAGCTAAATGCAAATGACTTGGCAGAATTAGAGCCGTGTACCTGGGGAATGGACGGACAGCTGGGTTTGTGTACTTGTGAAAACCTGTATCACTCTGCCATATGCTCGCAGGAATTTGACTTGACAAACACACACATATATGCACACATACTGTACATGGAGGCCAGAGTGCAGATGATGAATTTATTACAACCACTGTACTCACAAATAGGTGTTAATACAGACTAGAAGGACCTTGTCCAAACACACAAATAGGCCATTTTCTGTCTCCCAACACTAAAAGGTTGACCAATATGTCTAGTGAGAGTTTTGTGTTGATTGTTTTCACAGTTTTACCCATTAAACAAGAAAGTACGAAGACTACAAAATAACGATCGCTCCGTTATGACTTCACTCCTCATAACCTCTCCATCTGTGATTTCTATTCCCTTTGCAAGACTGCAGATGTTGTCGCAGAATGAAAACACAAGGAGGAAAAAAAGAAGAACTTGTTGTTGAGGCACTTAAGACTCTCTCCAAGCCATGAGGAATTGCTTCGAAGATGCTATTATTATCTTTTGTTTACCCCCCTCCCCCCCTCCTCTCTCTTACACAACACAATCCTCTGGGAGAAGGTCATTTCCCATCACTTAAACCTCACACAGTTTAGTTTGGTGTCTCCTGTCGGCACATGCATCGTTTTTATTTTACATTTTAGTTTAGTTTATGTCATCATCATTAATATTATGTATTGCAGCTGCCTATATTTTTCAATAAACTTTATTATGACAGACCTGAAAAACAAGTAGCAAATGTTACGGGCCCGAGACAACGTGCACCGATCTGCTTTAAGCCAGCTAAATGTTTCCATGTGGCCTTTATGGGAAACAAATGGTGAAAGGCACGCTGTGACAGTAAAGCCCAGCGCACAGCCTGGTATTGACCTGCACTTATTGAATACCGCATCCCTTTCTTCTACCTCCACTCCATCCATTTCTAGCCACCGTTCCTCTTAGTTTTCCCACTTTATTTTCTCAGTCACTGTTTCAATCATTCCATCTTTTTTCTTAGTCTTGTTAATGTTTTGCTGTTGTGTTCAAGGGTAGCCAGCAGTCTCTAAACCAAAGAAAAGCATGTGTGATAGTCAACCTTTTGGGAATGTCCTGCGTCTGATTGGAAACGGGCTGTCTCTCAGGTGAGGTAAGAGCTGACTGGAGAATATGCAGTCACCCGGGATTTCCAGAGGTTTCCGGAGTGTGTGTTTTTTGTCTGGTCAGTGGAAAGAGCGGAGATGACAGCAGGATGGACGGCACTCTTTTAAAAAGAGAATGCAGCAAACAAGTGTGTTCATGGTAAAAAAAAAAAAGAATCCCAGACAGACTGAATAATGTTCCCAGGCAGTGAAGCGGTGGGAAGAGGTGGTTGATTTAATGAGCGTGTCTCTGGTGCGCACCTGAAAAGATGCTCGCAAGAACACAAGAGATGTTACATAATTGACAGGCTCTACAATTGTCTGCGAAAACACATTTTGTTGTTCGTGGTGAAAGTGAGATTTTAGCGGTTTGAGGAGATGTTCGTTTTGGGATTTATACGCATAAACACATCAGTAAATAAACATGGATGTGGTTTTGAGGGGTGATTATGAGTTGACTTGGTTTTCAGTCACATTCTATACCCACTGAAATATGCTAAAGCATCTGCAAACCATTTGGAATATGAATCATCACCCACTTCCAGACAAACTTCTTATAAATCTAATAACTCATGCATTGCTCAACTATTAAGCATGGACTGCACATCCAATAGAAAGTGAGAGGTTTGTAGGCCTCCCGAAGTTATGTTTGGGTCATCAGGAGTGTTAGCAGGAAGGGTGAAATGAGAAACAAAACTAGTGAAATGCACCTCTCCAAGCTCAAAAATAAAAGCATGGATCAGATCCAGCTAACCCGTTCAATAAAATCCTGGATCACCAGTGTCGCAAGGGATTCATGTTAACAAAGAAAACATCTTCTTTGCAGGAAGACATGTCAGGTTGAAATTGGTCCAAAGCTGAGTCTTTTTTTCTGTCTCAGGATTGACCTGGCTGGTTCCATGAGGGTTTCAGCCGGAGCCCTGGACGCCATCGAGCCATTTAATGCCTTGTTTTTAGTTTTCCCTCCTTCCCTTTCTTCCAGGCTTTTTGGATGGGAGCTGCTAAGCTGCCTTCACTCTGCTTCAAATTTCCTCCTGCTCTTTTGTTCTTCCTCTTCTCTTCAGGATCTGATGAAGAGGAGTTTTTAGACGTTCCTGATGATACAGGTTTTACCCGTTCCAGATCCTCTTTATCATTGAGCTTCATTTTCCCACAATACACTCAACTTTTAACTTGTTTTTCTCCCTCTTTTCTTCCCTTTTTCCTGACCCCGCAGCCGTTCGAGCGGTTTATGTAACAGCAGCAGAACTTTCCAGCTTGGAACAGCCTCACTTGAAGATGGAGCAAGGAGAATGAGTTGGAGAGAAAGAAAAAAAAGTGTCATGTTATATTACACTGGCTAGCCCTGAGGGCAAACTGCACCTCACCTTAGACTTCATTATTCTAGGGCATTTTCCTCCAAATGCACATATGTAAGCATATATTATTTATATCAGTCTCAGGCAGTAACACATACGTTAATTCCAATTGAATAGCAGGAATGTGAAAGTCCTGGTTTGCCCTGGACTAAAATCAAACCAGAGCACAGGGCTGCCTAGAGGCTGCACACCAGCTGCACTGGACGGGATATCACCGCTAACCACTGCCAAGCATCAACCGACCGCGTGTGTGTGTGTGTGTCACATTAAAATGTTGGAGTGACAAAACACACACCATATATTGATTAGAGTGAAGTACTTCTGATGACGCATTTCTCCCGAGCAGGTCATCTATCTAACTTTTAGAGCATGATATCCGAGCTTATATCACAGCATAAATCTAAACACCAGCCCAAAGGCTTTATGTCTTCAGCAAGTCATTTATTATCCGCCCACTTCAAGCACCTTTCACACTAGTCAGTGTGATTGTAAGGGGTCTGGATGTGCTATTATGCAGGCTATAGACGTTTCAGTCTGTCAGTATGACTTTCCATATAAAACACCTCAAGCTGTCACACTGGAAAATACAGAATCTGACGGATGAAGGTTCATGACAAAATCTCCAGTGTGGGAGATGCATGATAGTTCATTACTTATGGAAAATGTTGGTGAAATTTCAATTATAACGGCCTTACTTTAGTATTTATTTTATAAATGATTTGATACATTACTTTGGTGTTTTGATTATCCATTCAGTGTTCCTTGCTACATATAGCTTCCTACCCATTTTGTGTGAGCGAAGAGACTACCAACTGAGAACATGATCCGTTGCGCACATTGCGATTCGTTGCGATTATGGATTTACACAAATAAAAAGTTAGGTACTGTATTTGTGGGACGTTGTGGTGGTCACATACTTTACAAACAACAGTCAAGAAAATGCTTAGCTTTTCAATAATGAAATTGAAACATTTTGCCAGACCAGACACACTAAACCTATCACCATTTATTCACCAAATTAATTTTCTTTGCTAGTCATCTTGTCATTTACATTTTGACAGATAATGATTTCTCCACTCCTAGCAAGTTGAAACAAGACTAGCTGTCTACAGCCTGCCAGCAGCTCTCTGAGGTTGTACTTCGGCACAGTGGTGCTTTGAGCAAAGTACTAACATCAGTATGCTAACATCCTCACATTGACAATGTTAGCATGCTAATGAGTAGCAGGTTATATTTACCATGGTCCCTATCTTAGTTTAGCATGCTAACAATTGCTAATTAGCATTACACAAAGTACAGCTAAGGAATTCAAGTTTGACCTGGTTGTGGTGTTTAAGTCTGGGTAAAGTAAAATTTGTGATTTCTTTCTAAACACATTATAGATGTAAGAAAATACTTAAAAACATGTAAAAAGACTAAACTGTGTGGTACTGAATTGTTGAGTTAGACTGTTAAACAGTTTTTTTCAACATTTCTGTGTCCAAGATCTCTCTCTCTTTCAGTCTAGTAAATACATAAATAAACAACTCTGTTAAATGCAACAATCAAACACAAGCAGAATAGCTGGCAATAACGTACTGTACCTGTCAGTCCTTCAGCCCGAATTGGCTAGCTGGCTCGCTGGCAGCTACTGCTCACTGCTGTGGGGGTGTGCTTGGTGCTGTCTGTCGCCGTGAAGCGGCACTCTTTTTCGGGCTCAGGTAGCATGTGCTGTCCTACCATAGATTGTGTGTATTCTACTGGTTTAGCTGCTAACGATAGTCTGTTGCTGCCATTGCTGGTGCCAATAACCAAAGTTATTACAATTCATCCTGTAGGAAACATGTATTTCTGTAAAGACATTTGTGGGAATAGTTTGCTCAAAACCAACCCAAATGACCAAAATGTGACCGAAATGTCAACCTCCTGATTACCTTAAGCTGCTTACACATATAGCCGATGGCTGACCGTTGACAGAAAAGCCAGTCGAAATGATCAGTCTCCCCGTGTTGGTCCAAAAAGTGCCACAGAACACACCAAAAAGACGAGATGAGACGAGACGTAATACATCTCTATAACAACAGGCAGCGCTAATCTGTATTGTTGTCCAAGAAATGAAAACCGGCAGCTGATTGGACGAACGCGTCACATGGGTTTGTTTTCTCCGGAAATTCAAAGCCAGACTGTCATGGCAGCTTGTTCAAAATACGATCTCATATTGTACTAAAATAGTTCACCGAAACGTGTTTCTGAAAACATTTTAAGTGAGAAATAGGCCATGCAGTTGCTGAATTTATCTTAATTTCAGCTCAACAAAGGTCAGTTTAAAAGATTTTCGTCAGATTTTGAGAGCCTCTAGTCACCTCATTCTGCTCGCCATTTCCGGGTGAGTCCCGACTGCCCTGCCGGCGACTGAACATGTCAGGTCGGCCAAAATGAACGCCGACAGCCCCCCAGACTGACGACGGCGCGGGACACACCGAACAGACTCGAGTCACTGACCTCGCCGGACTGTCCAACGGCCGATCATTTCCTTGGTGTGTCAGCACCTTTTGAGGTCTGGGGACGACCAAAGTCATTAGGATGCATCATCTGGGAACCATGGATGTCAAAACCTTGTAGCAAACCATCCAATAGCCTGATTGTTGAGATATTTTAGTTTTGTAGTGGTAGTTTGACTGGCATCACCATCTCTAGAGCTCTGCTTCTAGCGTGACTGATACAAATAATGAATTTGTCATTAGTCATTTGTCAAAGGTATAATTCTATAATTTCTGCTCTTTAACCTTTTTTCATTAATGACAAAGCCAGACGTGTAGATGAGAAGTGTTTACATTGTCTCTATGTATTATTTTCATCAGGTGTAGTGTTTCTTCAGTCTGTGGTGGTGTGTCTGCCCAACTTTAAAGCCTTCAAAGTCTTTCTATTGTTGCCAAGTTCAAGACCTCTTGTTCACCTGCTGGGCAGTGATACAAAGGCCTCGGGTTGATGAAAGATTTATGTATGGGGCTGTATTCATCGGACAGGCCAATATGCAATATTCATGCCTTTTCATTGATCCATAATGCCTGTGAAAGATATGTGCTCAGACATCTTAGTACAGCAGTGGTATTGCCTGTCATGAAAATCCTGTGGTTCCAGATGTATGAAGTTGCAAAATGTACGCTTTTAACAAGATGCAAAAGTATGATTTATGCTAACATTGTGGGTTTTTGAGCAGCCCATTAGCACAAGAGAATATGTTGGCAAAACAGGAAAGGTGTTGTACTTTACTTTGTATACTGCCTGAGAAAGTGCAAGAGGACACGTATACCTGTGTATATTTATTGTCCTTTGAATACAACATATACATTTTGGATGCATAATGGGAGTGTATTCTCAAATGGCAATGTTCGTGCCAAACATGTGTAGCTGAATGTTCAACTTTTGCCTTTCCCATTCCCTTGCTCATGTCATTCAGTAATGTGAGCACTGCGCCAAAAGTTCTTCTTAATTTTTATGCCGTTGAAATCGTGATGTTTGCATCTGCGTGCGTACATATTGTAGAGGATTTCTCCTTACACACGTGAACATGTGTGCATCTGCTTCACCTATGTGCCTCCCTGTGTGATTTCGTTACTCATTCAATATGGAGGTGCTGAAAGCGCTCTCTGCGGACCTCATAATGCACAAACCTTTTTCCAATTAGCTGGCCAGGTTGGGCTCAGTGTTGCTTAGATCTTCTGTAAATCTGACCCAGCCAAAACACCCACTGGGTCCTGCTCCAAAGGGACAGATAGACAGGGAGGAAGCTGTCAAAAGCTGTGTAGCATTTTGTTGGATAGTTTCCGGGCTTCTAATGCTGCAGGTCAGTTTCTGGCCCTCTGACTGTCAGCATCCACATCCGTTAGCCTGTTAAAGGACAGTCATATGGTTTCATGCAGGGAAAAATAAAAAAGCCAGACAGATTCTGATCTGTGTGGCCATGTTACAACCACACACATGTATATACACAGCCACAAACACATATGTTACAATGTTTTCTCACTGTACTGAGTGGACCAGAAGCATGCCTCATGTCAGCAGAAGGGTTTTTTTGTTTTCAGTAAATAGCGGGTAGCTAACTCACTCAAGTGAGATTCTTTTTGTGTTTGTTAGTCTTTCCAGCCACTGTCATCTGGGCACACTGGGGTTTATGTTTCACAGTAATTATGAACCAATTTTGTTGTTAATATGCTGTGAGACCATGTAATTATTTCCTATTTCCTCTTTAATTCTATGAAAGTGTTTCATTGATTCAGAAATGTAACCATAATCAGTTAAACCAAAACTGTATTCCCAAGAAATGAAGGAAAGTGAAACATAATCACTGAAAACAATTACATTTGGTTTCTTTTGCACTTGGTATGCAGCATACACCATGGAGACATTTTTTGTTGGACATAAAAGCCAGTGGAGCTGAGTGAATGAGACCTGGATGTCCTCAGAGATATGCTTTGGAAGACAAAAGCATGACTCCAACTGCAAGGGAGCATCCAACATTCACATTCTTTCTCTTCACTTTTATCTCTCCTTTGTCCTTCTCTGTTTTATCTACTTCTTGGCAGGTGTGAATGAGTGCAAATAGATGATGCTGTGAGATATGCCTTAGCCAAGATGAAAGTGATGACACTTTCTTTTTGAACAGTACGTTTATCTGGGATGAGTAACCAGTTCATTGTCAGTCTTTGTCCACACAGCATTGAATCCAACATTTTTCTTCAACGCCTTCTATTCTTAACACAAATAAGAGCAATAAACACAGGATTACCCTCTTTAAGGCTTTAGTGTGTTACTTTTTCATATTAATGAACGTCCATTAACATTCCACAAAACTCTCTCTGTATTTCAGAAAATTGTGTCATCCGGCGACTTTTGCGCACAGAAAATCGAGTGAAGATAATTACCTCTTCTGAAGAGTCCATCAGGTTTTTTAATCCTCTGTGTCCTCCTTGGCTGCAAGCAACTGCGTGGAGGAGGGGTGGGGGTGTTGCACGATCATGGAAGGCTTGTATCATGTGGATGCAATGGCAGTTTTGTTGTCATTACTTAGAATTCCTCATGGGGGTGACAGAAACTACGCACTATAGCTTTAAAGGTATGTCTTTAAAGGATTTAGTGTTAATTTTGTCACCTATTTTTTATTTAGTCTTAGTCTTGTGCCAAATGTCCTTGTTAGTCAAGTTATTTTTTTGTTAGTCAAGTTTTAGTCGACTAAAAGTCTTGTCATTTTAGTCTAGTTTTAGTCAAAAGAGAACTCAAGGTATCTTAGTCAAGTTTTAATTGACTAAAAGTCTCGTCATTTTAATTTAGTTTTAGTCAAAAGAGAACTCAATATATCTTACTCAAGTTTTAGGCAAAACATTTTAGTTTTTAAAATTGTAATTCTTTTTTTAAATAACAAATAATTTCTGAGATTATTTCTGATAACCATTTCAGTCAAAGTTATAATGACACATTCAGATTTTTTGTTAATATCATCGTATGTAAAATGCGACCAAATATCGAGCCTCTTCCTTATTTCACCAGTAAATTCCTGTTAAACGACAAAAACAACCACTGGATGGGAAAAGGGTATTTTACAATAACTTTGAATGCAGCACGAGGTTGGCGAGGCGAGTTTCAAGTGAACGCAACAACACAACGGCAGCAGTACAGAGTAGACTGTCGTACGTCCCGGTATTGGAATCCTCTCCAGTGAAATACAGACAGACTTTTACAGCGTTTAGCTGTCAACATTTTAACCGTGTTTAATCCAGCTGCTAGCTAACGGTAGGCTAACGTTACCCAATGCCAAGTGTAGTGTTAACTAGCGTGACATGCGGAGATGTTTCGGTTGCCTCTAACATCCGTTTAGGAGCATCAAAGAGAAGCACAGGCATTTAAGTGGCACCGAAATGAGGCACCGAAATCCACGTTGCTATTTAGTCCGGTAAATAACATCGTTAAGGCACCAGTGCCATATTAGCACCAGGTCTCGGTACCCAACCCTAGTAACAGCTGAATATTCTATCTCATGATGAAAAAGTAGAGACGGTTGTAGACGAAAATGAAGAGAAATTTTATCTTAGTTTTAATTTTTTGCAAAACATTTTAGTCTTGTCTTTTTTTGTCAACAATAATGCATGTTAATTTAGTCTTAATCAGCATTTTTGTACATTGGTGCAGTCTCATCATCGTCTCGTCTTAGTCATGTAAAAAAAGATCGTTGACGAACATATTTAGTCTTGTCTCGTCTGACGAAATTAACACTAAAAGGATTTCTATTATTTATTCCACTTAAAATCTGAAAATCAGTCTGTGTACGTAAAGATAACAAACGCAATAGTGTGAAACATTTAGATTATGAAAGTACCAATAACAGCAAAGTCTCACTTACATAGTTTTTAGCCGTGTTTACGTGTTGTTCAAGGGATGGCTGTTGTCCCATCCCTTTATCCAGAGTGAAATATCTTAAACACTTGGATAAATTGCTACAAACTTTTATACAGGCATTCATGGTTCCTAGAGGATGTATTCTGTTGACATTAGCGATCCCTGTACTTTTCCTCTGATACCACAATGAGGCTCACTTTTTTAATGTTTTAAATTAGATTTCTCGACCACTATTTGATGGCTTGCCGTGAAATTTGGTACAAACCGTCATGTCTCAGGATGAATTGTAATCACTTTGGTGGTCCATTAACCTCTAATCTAGCATCATCATCGTGTCCAAAATGTATGACCAAATACCTGCTTAACTAAAACATTCTTATCAGCGTCTGCTGCTAAGTATGCTAATATCCTAAACTAAAATGGTGAACACAGTTAACAGTACCTGCTAAGCATAAAAATGTTAGCATGCTGACATTAGCTTTTAGCTCAAAACACTGCTGGGCATAAATACACTTTCACAGAGCCGATAGCGTGAGACTTAATTTTGTTAAACTATATCAAAAGCATTTGTAAAATGTCATCCACTAAAGACTAAAGCACTAAACAAAGCATTTTTTTTATAATATTGTGTCATTTCCCTAGTAGAAGCTTTAAACTCAGCTACAAACACATTTCTAACTTAAAATTATTTTTAGGTAAGAAACCCTAAAGGTTAAGGCGGAATCATAAATGATCTCACTAATGTTGCTATAGTTTGTAGTAATGGGATGTGTTGCAACCAGAATTCGGTTGAAACACTAAATCTACTCTAACACCTGAGGCCAGAGGCAGCAACCATCCTGATGGTGACACCTCTACCATGAATGCTTGATCCGCTAGGGTGGACCTGGTAATGGAAGTTTAAAGAGTGGACTGTTCAGAGACACAACCCCCCATTCACACCCAGCTCCGGTGCTGCATGGTCTGGTTCAACTTTATAATATAAAGGGGGCTCTTAAAACATGCCCTGTCACTACTCAATGTCCAAAAAATGTCACTGATTTAAACTTACACACACATCCACCCAAACACCAATCTTTGACACGCCAGGAGAAAGGTGGGGTTGTAGTTTAAGCAGGATATATCATGACATCATCAGGCCAGGTGATGGAGTGCTGTGTCATGCTTTGTTAGGTTTTCCAGCACTAACTGTATTAGCAATAACACCAGCTCTCAGAAAACATGTCAGTGGAGGATATAACTGAGATTGGTGCACAATGGTGAGGAGAGTAAAAGAACATTTAATAATAACCCAGGGGGTGAATGTGTTGAAGAAATTTGGGTTTTAACGTGAGTGTGTAATTATAACAAGGTGCGGTCAATGCGTTCACAGTTTCAGCTCCCTCAACCAGCACACCTCAGTGACATCTGACCCCCACTTTCGCACACACCACAACACTAACATTGTTCTCCTTGCAACATTCATATACTGTACATATATGGTTAGATACATATACTGTAGAGCCAAATTCTTGGCAGGGTTAATTTGCTTTAAATGACTGTGCCAGTGGTTGGGGATGTTTTAGCCCATTTTTTAACTACGGTGTAAACACAAATCACAATTTTCTAAAGCATTTGTCACATTTTTAGACAATGCACGTTTTTACAACGGGCCCTGAAAGCTTTGCATTAACTTAAAATGTGACTTTAATATAATAAATAAATAAAGAATACTGTGATTGATTATATTAAGCAAGTTTAGTATCAGCAAGAGATTTTTTTATAGTGTCCAACAATTAGAAGCCAGCGGCTACCTGAAATGTTGTATGTGGTTTATTGCCAATAAGCTAAAACATCTAAATCTAAAGTATGGTTCTTTAAGTCCATGAACAGGAATAATAGAAAGTGTGGGAGTGAAAGGCTTTCAGACAAAGTGATAAATGAATGGATGGATGGATGGGTTGTCAAAGTGTAACACAGTGATTTTTCAACCATTTATATAATAATAACTTGTCTGCACAATAAAAACAAGTTAGAAAATGAGAGAGTGAGCACCACCAACATTTATAGCTACCACGAAAATGACTGCGGTCAGTAGTGCAAGGTGTGGGTGCTTGAATCAGCAAAGAAAAAATGCCAGGCGTAGTGGAGGGTTCCATGAAATGTGTGTCATTTATTAGCACCTCTTTATAGAGTTGTGTACCTCATTTAAAAAAAAAAAAAGGTACAAGGTACTTAAAAATAGGAGCAAGTAACATGCTTGGAAAACTGCATCTGATATTTCCACTTTCACATTTTGTGCACTTATGTAAAGTGTGTGATGGTGTTAAAACCAAAAATGATGGTGGTGTGATGTGGTCAAAGACACATCACACCACCTGTAGACCTGCCTCGCTGCTGATGTTCTAAAGGCCAAGTAGGCCTTTAACACCAACTAGCAGTGCAAGGAAATGCATAATTATTTCCATTTCCTGAAAGGACTCAAAATCTATATATGTTCTCTTTTTGTGTATATAGGTATGTGCGTGTACAGTGTGTCCGTATTTGTCAGTAATATGGAATCATTCATGATCAGATGTCTGCATCTCTTGATGTTTCTTGCAGCATGCAAACATCAGTGAACTTTCTATAGGCCAGTAGACACAGCTACATGTGACATGCTACATGAAGGACAGTGGGATGGTAACAATGTTTCCTGAATAATGTTTCTGTTTCAGGGAACCTGGAGACTAAGGTGGGAGGAGTGTGGATGCTTGCCACAGCAGTCAGACGAGGTCACTGTAGGAAAAGGAAGTGGGATGCAGTTGTTTGACCTGTCTACTGGGCGTAGGAAATGTGAACTGTCATCTGGGGCCAAGTCAGGCCAGGTCAGTCTGTGTGTCTTTTGCACCTTATAATAGCCCCT
Organism: Perca fluviatilis; assembly: GCF_010015445.1. Taxonomy (NCBI): domain Eukaryota; kingdom Metazoa; phylum Chordata; class Actinopteri; order Perciformes; family Percidae; genus Perca; species Perca fluviatilis. The sequence goes on along the minus strand of NC_053124.1, from coordinate 13,965,613 downwards.
GCACTGCTGTTTGTTTGAGGCCGAGTAGCAAAGCTGCATGGACCCTCTTGTTTTATTTGCCAGTTTTCTTCTTCTTCTTCTTCTTCTTCTTCTTCTTCTCTTCTTCTGTGTACCAAACTTAATCAGTCCAATTTGTATGCTAATAATCCTGATGGTGAGGCTACAACAGCCATCTAAAATTCTCAACTTTTAGAATTCATAACAAATCAACCGTACATGCTACAACGTCGCAACTTACGTCAAACTGTAGCCCCAATACAGCAGAAAATGTGTCCTGCTTTTACCCAGAAGCAATTTGGAAGTCCATCACTCTACTTCTTAAACCTATCTGCACCAAAATTTTTCTTTCGATTTACACCAAACTTCGGAACTTCATCTCCAGACTGTCTGTGTACTTTTTGATGTATCAAAAAATTGAGCCCACAGTGCATTAAAACGTTCTACTGCATACACTAGTTTAAACAAATCTAGTCCAAACTAAATCTTTGATATTCATGGGAAAAGAATTCACAAAACTTTGAGGTGTGTTTTTAATTGTGTCTTCATCTACGTCATTGAAGTCAATGCAAAATAGAGCATCTTTAAATATCAGTTCATCACTAATTATATAATATGAATTAATACATTTTTGACAGTAGTGTAAAATTCTGCATTATCATGCAGTCTTGCCAGTTGTCTACTCTATGCCGTGAGGCCAGTTGTCTAATCACCCAGATAATAGCTCCCTGAGATCAGCACCTGCCTACGGCGAAGAAGGTTCTGTGGTCGAGCCCCTGGTGTTGCATCACACCATATCTAATCAGGCATTGTTCTGTGGACAACGCTGCCCTGCATGTTTCAGATGTGCCTCTGCAACACACCTGATTCAAATAATAATCACGTCAGTTCTAGTGAAGTAAAGTCATGATGTTCAGTCAACCTGGATTGACTTAATAAAATTAATTACTAGACAAAAAAAAAAAACATTGTCAGAATTTTCTAATGATGAATGACTTTTTGATAACATTCCAAAATCCTTCAATAGCTCACGGAGATCCACGCTTGCCTTCAGACCCAAAGGTTTTGAGCTCAAGCCCCCAGGGTTACAAGGCGACCATCTTATATCTAATCAGGCATTGTGCTGTGGACACCCTTCCTGTATGTTTTAGATGTGTCTCTGCCACTGAGTACTCTGGCATTATGCTGTGTGGATTGGAGACAGTTTTATTAGAGGAGCTGTAGCTCAACAAGGTTGATGGTTTTCAGAGCAAGAATGTTTAGAGTTCAAATCCCCTACGCACCACCTACCAACCCTCACTTAAATCTTTCTGTATTTGCCATTTTTCTCCTCTTCTCCATCCACTGCCTTTTCCTTTTCCTCCTCAAAATGCTCGGCCCCGACCATTGCTGCAGAGCAACTGTGATTGATTTTTGGTTTGCATAAAAGTTCGATTTAATCAAAACTAAGAAATGTAAAGTAAGAAACTGTGGCACCTGACCAGGTACAACTTGTTATCTGTGTATAGTTAGCAACGAGAAGGACAGCTCTGTCACAGCTAAACTTAAGACTGGGGAATGCACAAAAGTAGTTGGCAAAAAGTGTTTATAGCTATATTCCGGACGGCCACACTCGGAAGGTGGCATGAAAAAACTACCGCATTAGATAAGTGGTTAACTGTGATGATATTTCAAAAGGACAGTGTCTGTTGCCAGATTTACTGTATCGATCTAATCTAATTGAGGGCCCTAATTGGTTTCTCTTGAAAAGCTTTGGTGGGTACAGATCTGTTGCACAGACCCCCCCTCCCCCCAAGGTAATTATGAAGTCAGTGGTGCAAGATGATTGAGTTCTATTATCCTTGTCTGGGTGATTGAGGGCAAACAAAGCTGTCCTGCAGTGGAGGGGAACAATGGTCATCCCACTGCACACTATTACCTCAGCCACTTTTGAGGTGAAACTGGAAAGACATCCCGTGCTGTGGAAGATTTCTGGCTAGATGAGGGGATCAGATATGGGAGAGGAGATTAGTATAAGTAGATAGATAATTTGGCAAAAAGGTTTAACAGAGGCGTGGCACACTAGATAGAGGGTGGATTAAAGAGTTCAATTGGATGAGGTCTGGCCTCTCTACATTTAGAGAAACCACACCAAACCATATATCCATTAAGTCATTCCTGATCAGTTTTTGGCATTCATTTTCCACTTTTTTTTAAAGTGGCCATATTATGAAAAAAAATCACTTTTTCTGGGAGTGTTATTTTGTGTCTCTGGTGCTTCCACACGCATACAAACTTTGAAAATCCATGCTGTTTTGAGTGAGATATGGGTTTCTGAATGTAACCTGCCTTCAGTGTCCGGGTGAGCTGTTCAAAATCTGCAGGGCTTTCTACGTCACTAGCCGAAACGAGGGGGCTAGGGGGCTAACCGTTAGCATGCTAGCGCTAGCTCATTCTCAATGGCAAAACACTGCTAAAACACACACAAATTCACCCTAATCTACAAAATAAATTGTATAGAACTACTTACATGTCCCTGTTCTGCAGGTATTCCAGGCAAAGTTGGAAGTGCGCCCTCGTTTAGAAGAAGTCTCCCGGCTAAGAAACAGAAACAGCTAGCTAGCTCATGTGATCCTTACCTAGCGATGTTACAGCAGTAAGATGTCTCACTCTAAAACAGAGACCTGACACAGGGTGAAAATAGGGGCTGCGTCAATGTGCAGTACAACAGAAATATGGTGCTTTTTTTCAACCCAAACACACTTTCCTTCATAAACCTCTCGATCCTATTTCCCAGACTATTATGCTTGCATATTTCAATTGACATGGAGCGCAAGTGAGGGGTGGAGGAGGAAGGGGTGAGAGGGAGGGGGAGAGGGGAGGAATGAAAAACACAAGGAGGTCAGCGAGAGAGACATTTCTTTCTTTCACACCATGTGTTACTGTAAGATATTCATTTCCTCTGCGATTCCTCTCCCTCCCTCCAGCCCTTTGTTTTTCTTCTCCATCACTGTCAGTGTGCACTGGCTGAGGTAGTCCAGGTCGCATCAAGTCCACTGGATCGCATCTCTATCTTGGATCCATCCTATCCAATTGTGAACCGTGCAGAGTGCAGCTGTGGTAACCCGAGAGCTTTCTGTTGTAGTTCTGAGCTGCCAAAACCCATTAAAAATGAGCATGTTTGACTTCTGAGCCTGGTTTTGTGATTAAACTAAAGGAACAATCTTATTTATCAAATCGAAAATCTTGATAGAGATCTGTAACATGGCAGCAACACAATCTGCTAACAGGGCTTTCATTCGCAAGCCAGTGAAATGTTATTAATTTGTCAGGCAGTAATTAATAGATTCTTCAACAATCAGGAAATCATTGGAAAAAAGCAGAGAATCTCCTCCCTCATTTCTGTCTAATTTTCTACTTTTTTTCTCTTTGTCCATTTTTTAACCCCTGGCCTGTACTACCTCTCCAGTAAGCCTGAAGTTATTATTTAACAGTGCAGTATGACTCGGGCTTAAGACATTCTCATCATAAAAACACGACTGTGGTTGTACTTCAAAATGCAAAGCATTCTGGCAGTCAGAGAGTGGATATAAGTCATTCCATGTGGAGGCGAGGGTTGCTGAGGCTCAAAGTGTCCAAGCTTCTGTTGCAGCTCTTTGGTTCCCATATACAGTAGCCAAGGACCCTCATTAAATTGTGTGTTTTCAGTCTTAATGGGCTGTCGCTAACTGGTTACATCATCGAAAACCCAAATTAGGAACAGGATGTTTTTTACATCCAGCCTGATTTAAATGCAATCCATCTTTGTAGCAGATGTACCATGATAAGCAGATCAGAGGTCACATGACACACGTTTACAAGGTTTGTTATGCTGACAGGAAGCTGACCTGTTTCTCAGGGTAACCATAAGGTGCCATGCCCTCCTGTCCCGCTTGTGAACTTTCTTTATTTGTGGATGCAGTCTTTTTGTGTGGTTGATGAGACTCATGTCAGCCTCGGGTTCCTAACTCAAACAAACCCAGCAGAGCCCTGGAGTTGTCCAAATAGTATCCATTGTTTAGGCTTCATCAGTCAAACTTCTCATCTTGTCAGGCGAATTTTTTTGTCAAACAAGCTCAGTGTGTTCACTACTGCGACCACCAGCAGCCCTCGTCATGTTGCTTTTTCATACGTTAGCGGACCAATTTGCCCAATCTTCACAGGTCTTCAGGCCGCAATGGAAACGCAGACCACAACAGGATGAAATACCCAAATAGTTCTTAGAATTGTTTTTCCAGGGACTTAAAAGCCCCCGGTAGCCTAACAAGCCAGACCCACATCAAAATGTCGGGTCTGGGAACTCACCATTGGCAGGGCTCAATCCGAGGGGGCGGGATAAACGGTTATCTTTTAAATTCCCTCTGCACGCAATAGGATAGCGCTACAACCAACCAGAGCAACACTAGTTGATAGATTAAACGTATCCGGGTGGCAAAACTCTTCCTTTTTTAAGAATGACTTCAGTGCCGTTCTTTGTTCTTTTCTCAAAGAAAATCTTAACTCCAAGTCTTCCAGAGTCGCGGCCAAAGCCGATTCGAAAGACCTCTGTTCGCCAACAGCAGCAGCCATCGTCTTTGTTTTCAAGTAGCAGGGAATTAACGCGGAACCGTCGTAACTCTGCCGTCATTATGTTAAGTCTGCCCACCGACTCTATACACGATGTGATTGGCCCCTGCCAACGGAGAGTTTCTAGACCCCCTAGCTGCAAATTACATTTGCTGCCGATAGGGTGTGTCTAGATTTCTAGGCTAAGCCCCCGGAGCTTTGGGTTGAAACGTAGCTAAAGTTTCTAAACCATCTCTGCTCCTGCAAAATTTGTTTAGCCCCATACGTGATCCCGATGCAGTCCCCAATGCCCTATCTCGCAATGTTAACGAATGCAAAAAATTATGTTTGTGCCAACCCGTGATTTGGATCCGCCCTAAATATGCGTTTTTCCGCAGCCCATCCTACACCCTTCCACCAAGTTTTAATCGAAATCGGCTGACAGACAAACAAACAGACAAACCGAGCCGGAAACATAACCTACTTGGCACAGGTAAAAATGTAGTTTTTCAGTTATCAGCCATTAATGTTTTTTTTACAGTTTGACAGTCCTACAGTCTAATTAGCCAGATAGCTACAGCTAATAACAATTCTAAGTGGTAAATATGCCACTGTCATCATTGTAAACTGCATACAGTAGGCTACGTGCTGTTTGAAGAAGCACATCGTTAATGACTGAATTTGTCATCAGACGATATCGTCGTGTTTTCTGAGGACGTCACCAAAGCATTGCTGGGATAATATTTTGCCAGGTGCTGAATGTGGATTGGAAGACGTTTATAGAGTCGAGTGCTTTATGGTATCCATATCCCCCCTCTTTGGGATCAGAGCAGTAATGCAGAGGTCTGCCTGCACGGTGTCCCCTAGAGAGAGACAGAAAGAGAGTAAGGGGAAGATGGAGTGAGGAGGAAAGAGCAGGACACAATGATGGAGAGAGCGGAAAGAAAGTGAATACCAGATATAGACATAGAAAAATACCTCTGTGTCTCACAGTGACAGTTGAATCCAATACCCCGCAAGGCTGCAAATGAGGCCCCATACTCTTGCTGTTTTCGAACAATTTGTAAAAGGTAGATGATCACATCGAAAGAGCTTCACGCCACAGTGAAGTAGAACTAAAGAGCTCTGCTAAATGCCTGCCTTTGGAATTTGGATTCCTGTGTTTGGAGACATATGCTTTATATACGAGCCTGGACTGGACCAACGCACTGCTTTATTTTCTTAACCAGACACCCACTGGCATGTTTTGTAACTGTGGTCAAAAACAGGGAGAGGTTTCAGCACTGTTCAGACCCCACCCCAACTGTTGATGTCCGTGCACGGTGCATCGACCCACATGGTCAGCTCACTTGTATGTGTCTGTGAAAGTAGGATTTGGGCCTTACCAGAGGGCCACCTCGGTGGCTAGGGTTACCTCCGCTCATTCTTCCCTCCCCTCTTTTTTTCCACATGAACAGGAAAACCCTGGCTCTCCCTCCCTCTGAGTAGTGGTGTGTAACTCTATGTGTCTATAAGAGAAAGGTGGTTCGAGCTGGATCTGCTTGGCCTTGGGAAAACCACATACTAGAGTATACCTAGCCTCCAACATGCTTCCCACAGAGAAAAGCACATCAGGGACGTTCACAGCCCCCTCATAAAATCTGCACCCCACTTTTATCTCCACTATGTCTTTCTTTGTTTCTTTGTCCCATTCTTTCTTTCTTGTTTTTCCTAAGTTTCACCAAGTTAAGCATTCTTTCTTCCCTTCTTTCTTTTTCAAACGTGCAAACATGTCAGTGGTAATTCATGTTGATAGCGGCTTTTTGTCCAAATATTTCCACTGTAACATTAACCAAGAAATCAATGGTAAATCCTTTTAATCGAGCTGTTTGCTGAGGTGGCCACAAAGTCCTGCTTTCTTTGGCTAGTTTGCAACGACCTGTTTAAATATACGCCCGTTTCCCTGTTTAGAGTGGAGTTTTGGATTTAACCCCTCGGTCCGCCAGTCATCGCACCTGATGGGAACAGATCTGAACTGAATCTGCTTACGCTGTCAGTCAGAGTTGGTCTTGGCTGCAAATGCAGCATGTGTGGGTGGTGTGTATATGCAATAGATCTACAGTGTGTCAGCCTGTTTGTGTTGTGCATATGGTTTTAGGGTACAGAATGTATGCAGGGATTGTGTGGGTCATCTGGATGTACCGTGATTACCGTATTTCCTCAAATAAAAGCCGGGGCCTTTATTTACCTGAACTGCAGAAGGTACCAGGCTTGTATTTGAAGAAGGCTTTTATTGGAGGCAGGCCTTTATTTCTAATTCCATCTGTTTGATAAGTATAATTATTTTAAATAAACAGTTTTAAATGAAAAACCATAGCGTTCCAGTGGATAGAGATCATTCATTTTTTAAGAAACATTTGCAAAAATATCACCATATACAACAACAGCCAGAAGGGCGACAGAGCAATTTGGGTCATGAATGAATCAAACACCACCATTGTGTCAGTTTGAACACTGTAAATGTACCGGGTATTTATTTCAAATACAGGTACTACAGTATTGCTGGTATATTACAATAAGAGCATACAGTCGTTGCTGGTTTGCAGCACACCAGTATCTGATTAACGTTACAGACGGTAGCTAGCTAGATTTGTTTCTAGCACCAGGCTAACTTGTTTCCTCCCACCTCCAGCTAGCTAGCTGTGCTCTGCTCTTGTCGGCTAATCTTGTCCGCTCATCCTTCTGTTTCTTCCAGTATCGGATTCTCCTGGGGTCAATGTCGAAATGTCTCGCAGCTTTTTCACTCGAGTTTTCCTCCGCATACTTTAAAACTCTTTTCGTTTTGTTGTTGAAAAGTCCGTCAATAGCACCAGAGCCCGTCATTCTCTGCTAGCATTAAATGAGACCCGTGTTACAGCCAATGTAGCTACTGCCATCTATTGGCACCTGTACGTTACTGCACACTACACTTGGCTGAGTTACACATACAGCCGCATTGACTAAAATACCAGTAGGACAATAATCCAGAAAAACAAAGTGTGGAAAAAAGCATGAATATATTGTTGAATCTGTTAAATTAAATTGGTAGAAATGTACATTACAATGAACTTGAATTTTATTTTGACTTAATATTATATGAAAGGCATTTAGGAGATTATCCACACTATTTTTTCCCCGGCCTTAATTTGAGACCGGCCTTTATTTGTCCGTGTTGATCACGCCCTCGGCCACTATCAGAGGCCCGGCTTTTAATTGACTACCTGTTTTTATTTGAGGAAATACGTATGTCGAGTGTGATGTATGTGCGGTGTGTGGGTTTGTCGGACTCTTGATAAGTCTGTAGTGTGCACCGTACAAATAGTGTGCCTCTACAGTGTGTCTTTGCACTGTGTGTATCTTTGCACTTTAAATTGTGTGTACAGATGTTTTCTCATCTGCCACCTCTATAGTTAAAGTTCAGTTAAGTTTAGGAAATTAAATGTTTCATGAGGAAACATAAAGCATTACAGTGCCAGACCAACAAAAAACAATTTGCCATATCAATGAATCTGTTGATGTGTCAGTACTATTTCATTTACTTTTACTTAAAAAAAACTATTTACAGTATGTGTGTCTTTACATTGCCTTGTGTTTCTTTTATATATTTAAAGCCTTTATGTCTTATGTAAAGAACTTTGAATTGCCTTGTTGTTGAAAAGTGCCTTACTGATTAACTGACTAGGGTGATGATGCTCTGAAAATGTGAATTAACAGTTAAGGCATGATAGACACACACGCCTCCTCTTGGTTTCTTCACACATATGATCCCAATTACAGAATTATATACCCTGTGAACAGCCTCACTTTCCCCACTGACTGATGAATGTGAGATTTTAGGGAATCAGAACTGTACCACTTGATGGCACACTCACGGACACACACAACAACACACACACTAATGCGTAGTAATTATGTGTCCGCTGAAGGAAACATGTTACACATACATGATCTTAAATGCAGTTTGACATAAATCATAACCTAGCCACCTATTCATTCAACCACACACAACCACAATCTCTCTTTCTCTCTCTCTCACACACACACACACACACACACACACACACACACACACACACACACACACACACACACACATAGCGCAGTCTGTTCTCATCTGCAGCCTGTCCCAGCCCACAGATGTTCCCTCTCAGGGTGATCTCCAGGATTTGTGGAGTGTTTTGAAGCGTTGGGCCAATGACGCGCTCCAAAGCCCTGGAGATTTCAGTGGCGGGTCCTAAAAGAGTATTTGCCCTACCTGCTGAACTCTGCAGAGAGGCCGAGCTGCTACTGACCACGATATCTGAAAGGACAAAAACGAGCGTGTGTATTTAAAAAAAACTTTATTCTTAGGAAATATGTGTAGCACAGCAGCCCTGTGAGCTTTCATTCTTGAAGTCTGTAGACCTTTTTTATATACAGATTACATGTTGGCAACCTGCCTCTGAAACACATGTTTTCTGTTCCCTAATTGGAGAGACTCTTCATTGACCCTATTGACATGTTTGTTCCCCTGACAGCTGATATATTTTGTAGATTCAGCTTCTCAAATCTAAGAGCCAATCGGGAATGTTCCCAATACAAACCTGAACCAGTTGTATACAAATACGTTTGTTTTTGTCTGCTGCACACTTTGATCTCTTTTCATATTTAAATGTTTTTTATGATAGTTTCCTGTCTAGAGGCAGACTTCTCCTTATTTGTTCATGCTTGCCCTGAGCGTGGCGGATGAAAATATTACATCAGGCAAAATTTGCAACATATTACCATTTAGTTGTTTCTGACATCATGTCTACACATCCAAATGGTTTCGCTTTGATAGATACCACACATAAGAATAGTATGATCAGAAAAACCATAAAACGAGCCCAGACTCAACACACTGTCAAACATTTAACTTAAATTAAGTTCTGAAGAAAAATCTGTGAATGCTTTTACAATTTATTGCAAGACAGATTCTTATCAATTTGTGTTTACTATAAAGTATTTCGTGGTCATTGAGAAACAGGCAGAGAGGCTACAGCCATGATTCTCCCATCCTTGACATGTTCATCACCATTGAGAACTCCGTAGTGTCCCCGACTGGGACTACAAGGAACCTGGGTGTGACGCTGGATGACCAGCTATCCTTCGCTGCCAACATCTCTGTGACAGCCCGCTCCTGCAGATTCATTCTCCACAACATCAGAAGGATACGCCCATTCCTCATATAGGAGGCAGGTTCTGGTTCAAACCCTTGTCATCTCACGCCTAGACTACTGCAACTCCCTCTTTGCTGGTCTGCCTGCATGTGCCATCCGACCTCAGCAGCTCATCCAAAATGCATCAGCCCGGCTGGTCTTCAACCTACCCAAGCTCTCCCATACTCTGTTGTCATCCGCACCCTTCACTGGCTCCTAGTGGCTGTTTGAATCCGTACACTGGTACTTGCCTATCGTTCTGTTAACGGCTCAGGCCCATCCTACATCCAGGACTTGGTCAAACCATACACTCCAGTTACACTACAGTTTGCTACTGCCAATCTGCTTGCTACTCTCTCATCACGAAGGTCATCTATTAAAGTATTGGAAAAATGTAAAATGTTGACCTGATGATGGTGCTACAGGAACAGTAAAGGGATCCCCCAAAATATTACAATTTATCCTGAGTGGAACATGACGTGGCTCATGGCAATCCATCCAATAGTTGTTGAGATCTTCAAGTTTGGACCAAAGTAGTGGACCAACCGACAAACTAACATTGTCATCCCTATAAACATATACCTAACATGGCTAAAAATAAACTTTAAGGCCCTCAGTCAGTACCATCAAGTGTGTTACAGTTACACATATCCCTGATTTTCCGTGAATGCAATACAGACTCTCATGATGGATGATGGTATAAATGTTAGACATGTTTAGTGTCATTGTGATCCTGCTGTATGGTAAACTCATTTCTGCTTTGACTGTGTGGTTTGATTTTAATCAGAGGCAAGCAGAATATGCTTGTATGCAGTCCCATTTTGGAGTTGCACCGTCTGCGGTCGTTTTGGCTTCCTTCCCTTTCAAATTGAATTGTGAATACAGAGGACATTAATGATTTGATCATTCCTACCATTACCATGGGAAGGCAACAAGAAGTGGTAGTTTTCCAACTGTGGCTGTGGTTCCACAGAGCCAAACTGGCGATGCAGGGCCTATTCCAGATCTTGATTATACACTGCAAACTCCCTAAAAGGAGCAGAATATTAAGACAAATAATTGTACTTCAAGCTTTCTGAAATGGAGAACTCCAGAAATATGTTTTCTCACAGCTGAATGGAACAAAATATCTCTGCGTTTTCATTTTGACTTGAAGCGAGGCCGTCACACATCTGAGACAACCAGGGGCATTGTGTTGCCCTGAGCTTCTTGGTTTCGCAACTTTTGTTATGTAACTCTTTCTGATTCAGCAGTGCTGACTGCCGATGAAGAATGTACACAACTAAAAGCAAGCTGGATCTGTACCAAGGTTTCAATATGTTTCCATTTTGATCCTCACAACCCACACTGGAAACACAAGGCTTCGGCCAAGACCATTTTTGAAACAAGCGCATTTGAGTGAATGTTACAACTTACAAACACGTTTTCCTTTTTGTACCATACAGAATGGAAAAGGAAAGAGCAGAGCACTTTAGGACTTACTATTAATATTAATAGAACAAATCATTGGATGGTCAGGCTTTGCTGTCATGAATACAAGAATATTGGCCGTCAGACTACTACACCATATTCTGTATTTACTGTATATAGATTTGTGATTTTTTTGTCAATGTTGTGCACAAAAATCCCTTATATGGTTTGTTGTTAACATGTTAACACAATGATGACACCATGTTGGTTTTTATCTTAGATTAAAGCTTGAGTGGACCATTTCACACAGTATATATTCATACTGAAAAAAAGTTATCTTTACTAGTTTTTTACAAGATAAATCAGTCCAGGAGATGTCAGTTTTTCAAAGATTTTGCTCAAAGTGTGAAGCTGATTTCAAAATTGCACTTGCATGATGAGGACATTGACGAGTTTGTCTATGATTTTGTGAACAAAAATTATATAAGACTAGAAGGGCACTCTAGAGAGCGCAGACCCCCGCCAAGGCCAATAGGACAGTCTTCTATCATATGCAAATCTGCAACCCCAACCACTATATATCCACTATATCTGGATATATTTCCAAAACTGTGAGAACCAATTTTTCCCTTGCAATTTTATTTAGCCCCCTTCCCGGCAGGCTAGCATGACATGATACTGATACCTTCACTCTAGCTGTCTGTGAAGGTTCTTAGTCATCCAGGTTATAGTATCCAAGGAATAATTCAAGGGCAACTGGACTTGGTTAAGATTCTTGAAGACGTTTCATCTCTCATTCGAGAGACTTCCTCAGTTCTGTCTGAACGGTAGGGAAACCCCGCTATTTAACCTCGTTGGGGTCGTTGTCAAGATGATCGATACAGCTTTGTTCGTTAGTGCTCATTGTTGTAATGACAGTCGTTGATGGTTGCTGGGGACATAACGACCAACCAAGGCCAGGTCTGAACGACTATCATTGGCATTCTCACATGATACCAAATGTGAGTGTTTGTTTAGTTTCCTGGGAAAAGATGAAAGGACAGCATTGTAAGTGGGGAATAAATGGTGTTGCAGACCTCCTCCCCTGTTAAGTGACAGTTTCTCTGTCCAGGTGTAAATGGCTTTCTTCACACCCCTCTCAAACCCCTCTCACCATCTAAACATCCCTGTTCGCAAAGTTGCAAACATAATGGGGATAGCCAAAATACAAAGATCTACAGTTGTTGAGTGTATGTCTGTAGAATCCCGGGTAGCAGCTGCAAACTAAATGGAGACGACCAAAATACACACAGCTACCTTTATAGCAATAGCCCCACTTAGTGGAAAAGTCACACCACGCCACTGGTAACTAATGCCGGTGAAAATAACGTGTGTGTCCGCCGCGTGTTTTGGACCTGCTCAAAATTGTATGGCTTCTTCCTTGACCCATGCTACACCCTTCCAGCAAGTTGCTATGAAAATCGGGCCAGTGGTTTTTCCATAATCCCGCTGACAGGCAAACAAACAGACAAACCGCGCCGAAAACATAACCTCCTTGGCGGAGGTAAACAAATGAAATACATCATTCCTAAATGAGCCTCTAGCTGGTGTTTGAATACAACCATATGCTAGTTGGAGTTTATGAAACCTCTACATCAATAATGATTGTTCAAGGACCAATCACTTGATATATGAGTTCTATTCCCCGATTCTACCAAATGCCTCTGTTTCTGTGGTTCTAACATTTTTAAACTGAGTCGACAAAGAGTGTAACTATCTCTCAAGGGCCATGTTGTGTGTGTGTGTGTGTGTGTGTGTGCCTGTGCGTTTTTAAAGGATGAGGATGGGATTCATTGAGGTTTGAAATGGGAAACAGACTAGCAGAGACTCTTCCAGGGGTGATTATATCTGTGGAATAGTGGGGTCCATCCAAATGTGTGTGGCGTCTTTGTCTCTGCCTGGCTCTCTAATGCCCCTCAGGGGTGCAGAGCATCTTGAGGCTAAAGACTGCTTCATACCGGTGTCTCTTGATATTCAGTCATTATTGTCCTTCATGACATTGGCCTTTTTCTTGCTATGGAAGGATTTTGTATTCAATAATGTCCATAATCAGGCCTAATATTTATTTAATATAAGAACAGATTATTTGTGTCTTACTATACCAAGGAAAACTGATAACATACCAAGAAGCACTCCAACAGAAATCTTAAAATCATGACTTTAGGATAGAGATTGTATTAATAAAATACGAGAAGAGATTATAAGTATGTTGACTGGTATATGATACTTGTGTAACCTTGTCATTATTGTGTTACTAATAGTGTGGCTTTCTGGGCATGGTCTTTATTTTGACACACACTAATACTAACTTTCTGTCTGTTGGCCCACATGATGCTGGTGGTCCTTGTCTGGATGCTGGTGCCTTCTTTTTGCTCAGAGTTGTTTGGGATTTTTTGTTTTGTTTTCTTGCAGATCAGAAACAGGCCCCGTAATAGTCCCCATACACCCTGGCCCCTACATTATTAGGAACAAATTCAGGGACTACTTCGTTTTGATTACTTCAAGATGAGAATGTGTGCCTAATCTACCTGTTTATCAGTGGTGCATTAAGACCGCAGAAACAGAAACATAGAGCATTTACTCAGGAAGAGGTGCGCCTAAGCCATTATTCACTTTCAAATTAGAAAAACCATCAAAGCAACCTTTCCGTTGCCTAATCGACGTGACTTGATTACACATGATTAGACGTTACAATGAATAATTTCATGTTGTATTGTGTATAGTGTTTGCAGATGACAGCTGGCTTTTCCAAACAATTTATTTAAAGTCAGATGCATGCTGACATTGTGCAATGCAATGAGGAAAAATGGCCGATGGGAAAGTAAACAGGTTTTGCTTGAGCGTGTAAATGTTGTTTGTGCGACAGGAAACAAACTTCCCTCCTCTCTATGAGTGTTGGATGGTGGCAGCGTGGTGACAATTTGTTTACTAAATGAACCTGTGTGTCGTTTGCCCACTGTTGTACTGCGCTGCCAGTGGTGCAGAATGCGTATACCCCTTCAAATACCTCTAGCCACACATTGCCAGTTTTCTTGGATCTACACACGGCTTCTCCCATTAGGATGTTCATGGCATCGAGTCATAATCTGAACCGCATGTCGGAGCCTTGGTTCCATTCGCTACTATCCCCATTCCTTTTCTCTTTCATTCCAACTTCCTCTTACTCTCTCTTCCTGACCCTGCAGCTGTTTTGGGGAATATTTCCTTTCTTTCATTCTCTATTTGATCAGAGTGTCTTAATATATTACCTGGTTGAAGAGGGTATGTGATGCTTATCTCTCGCCCTCTGAACCTTTACCTTGTCTCAAACCTCTCTCCCACTGCCAATTAAAGGTGTGTATGTGAATATGTGCACGTGTCTATTTGGGGAATAGGTCCATCCACTCTATTCAGCACATCTGCGCCACAGCTGAACACTCCTTCGGGCAACGTCTGCACTGTTTGGTTTTCAACATCTTGTGTGTGTGTGTGTGTGTGTGTGTGTGTAGGGGTGTGTGTGTTTATGTATGCTCTATAGGATAAAACAACCCTGAACAGGATAAGTGCTTTAGAAAAAGGATGGATGGATGTCTTTTATGTCTAGGAATGTGTGCTTGTGCTTTTTCAACTTTACACAATCATTAGTGCATTTGAATGTGTGCATGTCCGTCTTGCATATGTAGAACACAGGTGGATGTCACTCCTTTATGAACCCAGTCACCACTACTTCTATACAGCTTCCATACCTCCAGGGCCCTGCAGGGCTAATACTTTATTAGGTAACCAAACTCAGCCAAAATGGTGGAGCTGTACATTGCAGATATTGCAGTCTCTTTTATTTTTTAGTTCTGGGATCAGACCAAGGTCCAAAGACAGCGGTGATGGCTTTTAGAGAACAACTTATACATGCCGCAGCCTTAAGACTCTCATGCAAGCTTTGAGTCTTTGGCAGGCGCCAAGGCCCGTGTGAGCCAAGCCAGGTGATTGCCTTTTGCCTGTGTATTTTCTCTGTATTCAGGTATAAATATTGATTATATGGAGAAACAGAACAAAAGAGGCTGTTTGTGTTCACTACCTCAGCCCCCAGATGATTTGCTTTGTTTATGTGTTATGGATTTTGCTCGATAATTAATTGTTAACATAACTTTAAACTTTAAAATCATAGTTGCAGTACAGAACTAGGGGTTGTGCTTTGTGTTTTTCTCATATGAAATTCTAAAAAATAGAGTAACTCTTGGGCTGATTTGGGATTCAGTTTCTAAAACTTGGCTGGCTCATACGAACACACAAGTGCCTTGTTTGCTATGGTCGTCATGGGATGTTCAAACTTCCTGGCTGAAGTACTGAAATGTTTTGCACATCAATGCAATGCGTGATTTTCTGTGTTTTGTCTCAATTTTCGCACTTTTGTGTTGCCCTGTGAGCAAATGTCTCAATTTCCTGTCCTGTCTTCATTTCACTGCTTACAACACAAATGGGTGAACAAAACAAAGCTGTAGCAAGTATGCACATTTGTATGTGGCAATGTTTGAAACTGTGGGCAAGTTTAGTCAACACTTTCAGTGTAACCCCATGTGGTTCACTGGCCTGGTTGTGTTTGTATCTACTATAATTTAGTTAGTATGATATCTGGGTGAGTGGGCACTACAAACAGTTTGTTAAATCACCTCAATTTTAAATGCCACACAGGCAGTTAATCAGCAGGGAGAACTACATTGTTAGCTGTTTTAGCCCCATCTGTGATTTGAGCGTGCCCTACATTACTCTGTGACTCCGTTTAATACTGTGTCTTGATTCAAATCACTTATGCTGTGTTTCCACTACGTGGTACGGCTCTGCTCGACACAACTCACTTTTGGTACTGGGTCATTTCCTCCATCTCATTTTCCACTGCGGATAGTACCCATGGCATTCTCGACACTTGAAGCTGCTGTGATATTATCTTCAACGCAACACTCGCTGAATACTTTCATCTGCAACCAAACAGAGGAGCGTCTGCACTTCATCAATTGTATGCCGTAGATTTGTGGGGTTGCTATTTTAAAAAATCTGGGGCGAGTGAATAAAAAATTGTGGTCGCTTTTAACAGTACCTTGGCTATTTAAAAATTGTGTTGTTGCACAATGGACGATTCTCTCTGACCAATCAGTGGTCTGCAGTGTTTTAACTCCACCTTCTTGTATCGGCTTAGCTTGCTTGGAAACTCAACCGAGGTGGTACCAGGTACTATCCACAACTTTTGCAAATGGAAAACCAAAGAAGAGTGAGTTGAGCAGAGCCATACAGCCGTACCATGCAGGGGAAACTGCATTAGTAACATACAGAGTCCTGAGGTTAAAGGACTACTTGTTGCTAACTCTAGCTAGACCCTCTCATGAGTGTGTGGACATTGCCAATGACTCAGTGGGAAGAAATGTAAATGAAAACTAATGTGGGAATCAGTGCTAACGTTATCAAGCTAGGTGAACTAACTTCCAGTCTCATAGTGGAGGCTAGTTAGCCTAGCTTGCTAGCTTCCAATTTCCCAGCGAAATACCACCTTAACAGCATGATGGGTCCACCCAAATGTTGAATGTTGCTATTGGTACATAACCGACACTATGACTTGCATCATATCAATGTTGCACAGTAGCTGCAGTATCATTATAGTTTATATTTCTTTACAAAGAGAGTGAAGAGACTTGACATTTCATTCAACTTTAAAGAAGAAACTTTCACAGTTTAGTGTAAACTGCTAAAGACCATTAACAGCTGCAGAACAAAGACTGTCCCATAGAGCAACATGGCACACTGAGTTAGAAAGACGTTGGAGACTCAGTCATGGAGAAGGGACTCTGTACATGGCAGGGCATTTACTACCACTGTTTTTTGATCCGCAGTGCTGTGTGTGACCTGTCATGTTTCTAACCATATCATTTCACAATCTAACATTTCTTGCTTCTGTGGCAAAACAAACAGCGATGGATATGAGTGACACAGAGATAGAGGAACAAGAGACAGAGCTGAAGGGGAAAAACTTGAATTTCCTGAAATGATCCCTTACGCTTTCTGCACATGATTCCTGTGATTAATGGGCAGGGAGCATATGTGATTTGGTGTAATCGAGGTGGCAGGGAATAATGCTATACATCCAAATTGAGATTAATGTGAAGGACTTTATGTACATTGCTGAAAAGGTGCCCTGCACTACCTCATAGGTTGGGTGAACTGATTGCCAAGATTCTGTATGAAATTAAGTCATGTGAATATAAGTCATGTGAGTTTGTGTTCAAGATGTATTGTGGACTCCACCACAAATTCATCCATACATGCTACTTATAACTGAATTGTTTAAAATCTACTCTCTTATTTTCACATTTGTGAAAATATATTGTGTTTTAATTGTGTAAGTAAGTTGAATTCCTTTGACTCCCACTTTGGTTTATTTTTAAAATGTATTCTCAGCTCTAACCTAAACATGTACCGTATTTCTAAATGGTCCATTTCACAGATAGATTTTTGTAATTTTTTCTCTTATCAACCATGTATTTGTTTAATCTTTTCAAACTGTGGGAAGCTGAAGATGGATGAGTGAAATTATTGACCTCTGCCCGCAAGGGAAGCTGCTGTATGAGGGAGTGAGGCAGACATACAGTACACACACTGACATTTTTCTTTTATCACTGTCTGCGTTTGTGATGTTAGCATGCTGCTGAGGTCAAAAAATACATCACCATCAGACCAAAATTTATGACACAGTAGGTTTACTTTCGTCATATGGGTCAGTCCCAGGTGTCATTCATCACACACAAACATGCACACAAAACTTTCAACGCAGCAAGTGGTCGTACCATGGGAATGCAAAACCAAACGAAAAAGAGTAATTCTGGGAACAAAAGGGAAAACAAGCCAACAAAGCAATAAACTGTAAATCAAGAGTGCGTTCTGACCACTGGATGATGTATGCTGGCTGCAGTGTTTGTGTTTACTGGGGTATTGAATGCTGTTTATGAGCGAGATGAGATCAGAGCATGGGGGTTACCATGGGAGCAGACAGACCATCCGGGGGTCGTGTGACGGAGGCCTGGGGCACTCTGTCATCACCAAGTGGAGCTCTCTGCTTTGATTTTCTTTATTAGCCACCCTTATGTTTGCCTCTGTGTCTGTGTGTGCATATGCACATGTGTTGGTCGGGGTCGAATCACTTCACGGGTGCTTGCGTCCTCGATGATTAATTTAACAGTGGAATGTTATCCATAAAAGTTGAGTGACATGTTAGAGCATTGCTCAGTTTTTTAGTTGCAGTCCTCTGGTTTCTTGTACAGGCTTCAGGCTTTAATCACACATACAGTATAGTGTGTGACAGAATACAGAGCAGGCCACTCATGGCCCACAGTGTACTGCATGCTAGGGTTGGTACAATACATGGGCCAAAGTCTTTAAAGGGAAATTTCACCGCTGAAAAGATGAATATGTATTAAATTGGATCATTTATGTAGTAGAAATGTGAATTTCTTTTAGAAGTTGGTGCCTTCTAGACCGAGAAAAGCCAGAAAATGTATTTTTGGCATTGTCATTTTATTGTCATTTCAACCATATACACGAAACAATGTTTCACCGTGGCTCAAATAGTGTTACACATTTAAAATATATAAAAACGACATTATATAAAAACGACATATGAAACAGGCTACATTTAGTGCACACACATTATAGGCTCCGTAAAGTTCAGCTAATGCATTGGTAGCATTAGCGCTTGGTGGGCTGTAAACACAGAGTATAAACACAGCCATGAATTTGCGTGCGATATAGAATGGTGGGCATCTAACAGTCACAAACTCCACCAGCGGTTAGCAGTAGTTGGATAAAAGCACCCCATTTCTGCACCAGTCCGTGTCCGTGTTAACACAGCCCGCCTCCATGAGTCTTACCCGACAGAGCAGCATCTGCTCGGAGGGCTAGCAGGCCTGGGGTCCGTTCCAGGTAGGAGGTTTACCAAACTCTGAGTCTAACCCTGATGTCTGAGTTGATTTAACCTTAGATGGGAAACTCAGAGTTTTCGGTTCCAGAACAGCTGATTTGAGTTGGTTCAATCAACTCAGAGTAGGTTCACTCAGGGTTACGCGCGTGCACAACCACTATAAAAAGGCAGTATGAATGAAGCCATGATTCTACGATTCACCATGACAACAACCACAAATAAACGGGTCGGCGGAAATGCTCATGAGAACAAACAGCGAATTTGAACCTACCGTCTATGGTTTGAACATGCATTTCTTTAAAAAAGCAAGACAGCGGCTGCTGCTGCAAAAGAGAGAGAATTGGTGTGGGACAAAATTGCTGCTCGAGTCAATGTGTAAGCATTAACAGTGTATTAATTTAATATTTAATCAAAGTTAACTTATAATATTACTGGTGAAAACTGGAATTGTATTACACCTATAATTTCATTTAGGTGCAATCCTGCGGGCGAAAAAGTAAACTATAGGCTACTAATCTCATTCTGAGGCTGCAGCACCATGATCATTAACAGAACTATAATGTATAATCATTTAATTCTTTTTAATGGCTGTCACTGGTTTGTGTCCAGGGAACGCTACAAAAATGTTTAAAAAAACGTTTCAGAGCGAGTCACACTTTTCTGACGGCTCTACATACAGTGGCTTTACTATTACAGTGTGATCCGCTACACTGTTATAAAGAAAACTGCCGTTTGCAAAAAACATAATGCGACACAAAGAATCTATGGTTGATGTTAGTGATATGAGGAACGATAAGGTATCTACATATCTGATGGACTGTGATCAAAAAATACCTCTCAAATCGGTTAGCCTTTGTGGAAATGAAAATACATCTATAGTCGGGACTCAATACCGACGTAAACTCTCTGTGAATTAATACAGCTTTTTCATCAACGGGATCGTCGACAAAAGGACATGACATGTTTGAGAAAAAAAACATTTTATAGTCTGCCTAACATAAACCAATAGTTTTTTTTATTCATGCAGATAACAAACTGCATTAAAGTGCGCCTGATACAGACTGAAACAATGAATGAGGAAATGAGTTTAACTGAGAGAAACTCAAGGTTTTTTTCTCAGTTTCTCTCAGTCTCCTCCCTCTCAGACAGAGAAACTCAAGGTTTCTTGAAGAAAACCTGCTCCCGACCAGGTTAGGTTCACAGGCTCAGTTACCATAGTAACTGACTCTGAGGTTAATTTCAATTTCAATTTTATTTAAAGTATCAAATCATAACAAGAGTTATCTCGAGACACTTTACAGATAGAGTAGCTCTAGACCACACTCTATAAATTCCAAGGTTAGGTGGATGCTGCAACTCCTCACTCCCTAACTATAAGCTTTATCAAAGAGGAGGGTTTTCAGTTTACTCTTAAATGTTTTGACGGTGTCTGCCCCTCGAACCCAAAGTGGGAGCTGGTTCCACAGGAGCGGAGCCTGATAGGTGAAGGCTCTGGCCCCCAGTCTACTTTTAGAGACTCTAGGAACCACAAGTAGCTCCGCATTCTGGGAGCGTAGTGCTCTACTAGGACAATAAGGTACTAAGAGCTCTTCTAGGTATGATGGTGCTTGACCATTTAGAGCTTTGTAAGTCAGGAGGAGGATTTTAAATTCGATCCTAGATTTCACAGGAAGCCAGTGCAGAGAAGCCAATACAGGAGAAATATGATCTCTTCTCTTAGTTCTCGTCAGAACACGTGCTGCAGCATTCTGGATCAGCTGGAGAGTCTTAAGGGACTTATTTGAGCAACCTGATAATAAGGAATTGCAGTAGTCTAGTCTAGAGGTAACGAATGCATGGACTAGTTTTTCAGCATCGTTTTGAGACAGGATATTCCTAATTTTGGCAATGTTACGAAGATGGAAAAAGGCTGTTCTTGAGGTTTGTTTTAAGTGGGCGTTGAAGGATATATCCTGATCAAAAATAACTCCTAAATTTCTGACAGTAGTGCTGGAGGCCAGGGCAATACCATCCAGAGTAGCTATATCTTTAGATAATGAAGTTCGGGGATGCGTTGGTCCCATCACAATAACTTCAGTTTTGTCTGAGTTTAACATCAGGAAATTGTGGGTCATCCAGGATTTTATATCTTTAATAACATGCTTGAAGTTTAGCTAACTGACCACTTTCGTCTGGCTTAATTGACAGATATAATTGGGTATCGTCTGCGTAACAGTAAAAGTTAATTGAGTGTTTCCTAATAATATTACCTAGAGGAAGCATATATAAGGAAAATAGAATTGGTCCAAGCACTGAGCCTTGAGGAACGCCATGGCTAACTTTAGCGTGCTTGGAGGGTTTATCGTTAATGTTAACAAATTGGGATCGCTCAGAGAAGTAGGACTTAAACCAGCTTAGTGCGATTCCTTTAATGCCAACTAAGTGTTCCAGTCTCTGTAACAGGATGGTATGGTCAATAGTGTCAAATGCAGCACTAAGATCTAGTAAAACAAGGATGGAGGCATGTCCTTTGTCTGCAGCAGTTAGAAGGTCGTTAGTAATTTTATTACTAACGACCTAATAATATTACCTAGAGGAAGCATATATAAGGAAAATAGAATTGGTCCAAGCACTGAGCCTTGAGGAACGCCATGGCTAACTTTAGCGTGCTTGGAGGGTTTATCGTTAATGTTAACAAATTGGGATCGCTCAGAGAAGTAGGACTTAAACCAGCTTAGTGCGATTCCTTTAATGCCAACTAAGTGTTCCAGTCTCTGTAACAGGATGGTATGGTCAATAGTGTCAAATGCAAACAAGGATGGAGGCATGTCCTTTGTCTGCAGCAGTTAGAAGGTCGTTAGTAATTTTCACCAGTGCCGTCTCTGTGCTATTCTTTCTAAATCCTGATTGAAAATCATCAATTAACTATTGCTATGTAGAAAATCACATAACTGATTAGCAACCACCTTCTCAAGGATCTTGGATAGAAAGGGAAGGTTAGATATAGGTCTATAGTTTGCTAAGACCTCAGGATCGAGGGTGGGTTTTTTCAGAAGAGGTTTTATAACAGCTATTTTAAATGACTGCGGTACATAACCTGTTAATAAGGACATATTGATCATATCTAGTAATGAAGTGTTTACCACGGGTAACGCTTCTTTGAGTAGTCTCGTTGGGATGGGGTCCAAGAGACAGGTAGATGGCTTAGCTGAGGATATCTTTAACATTAATTGTTGGAGGTCTATAGGATAAAAGCAGTCTAAGTATATGTCGGGACTAGTCGTTCTTTCTAGCGGTCCTGCATTTAAAGGTGAACCGTTAGAAGTTGAGGGCAAAAGGTGATGAATTTTATCTCTAATTGTTATAATTTTATCATTAAAGAAGCTCATGAAGTCATCATTACTCAGTGCTAGAGGAATAGATGGCTCAGTAGAGCTGTGGCTATCTGTCAGCCTGGCTACAGTGCTGAAAAGAAACCTTGGGTTGTTCTTATTTTCTTCTATTAGTTACCTCTCTTTCTGAAACGGAAAACCCAGAGTTTCCCTCATCTCAGGGTTAACCAACAGTTTTCACTAAACCTGCTTTCTGGAACGGGCCTCTGGTAACTGGATAGTCCGGTACACTGTTGTTCAGCCATGTTTCCACAAAAACAAAAACACAGCAGTCTCTGAACTCGCATTGGGAGTTTCGTTGAAGTTGGATGTAGTCCAGTTTGTTGTCTAATGAGCTGACACTTGCAAGCAGGATGGATGAGACAGGTGGCCGGCTAGTGTTAGCTTTCCACCGAGCTCGAACTCCTGCCCTCGCCCGCTTGTGGAACGGGCCTCTGGTAACTGGATAGTCCGGTACACTGTTGTTCAGCCATGTTTCCACAAAAACAAAAACACAGCAGTCTCTGAACTCGCATTGGGAGTTTCGTTGAAGTTGGATGTAGTCCAGTTTGTTGTCTAATGAGCTGACACTTGCAAGCAGGATGGATGAGACAGGTGGCCGGCTAGTGTTAGCTTTCCACCTAGCTCGAACTCCTGCCCTCGCCCCGCTTGTCCGCTATCACGCGCGCCACTTTAGATGTCCCCTTACCCGGCTAGTGGCATATAGCGACACCGCTAGGCTGAGGTGCTAGTCTCCGTAGCAGTCGAGCTTCGTTAAAATCACGTGCACATAATTGTTGTAAAAGTTTGCTGCTGAAAAGAGAGAGCCTGTTATTAGCTTAGCTTCAAGATGGCTGACACTGGAGTCGCATCGGCTAGTGACAGTCCCACCCCCTATGGGCTGGTTGAAAACATGTGGAACTAACTGGCTGTAGTCCATAGCCTCTGGGCAAAAAAGCTTTTTTCCAGACCCAAAATACAGAGAAGACTCGCCTCAGGGGGACATGAGGGAGGGAAGCACGGTCATTCGAAAATACTACCGGGTTTCTACTGATACAAAGCTTAATGCTAATCGGTGAAGTATCCCTTTAACAAGCTCAAAATTGCTGTTTTCGAATTTGTGTCTTTGTGTTGCCTGGTGTTAAAGGCTGGATATTAATTCTTTCCAATGGAATCGCAGCAAAAAGAGTTCAACTTTGGTGAATTTTGGCATGCAAATGTTGACCAATTGCAAACCCTGACAATCCTGACTTTTATGGAAACTGAGAGAACTGGTAAGTCCAAAATAAAGAAAGTCTGTTGGGACCAACAGACTTTCCTTTTTGTGTCCATTTTCCATAAACAATAATAGCCAGAACATACCGTAACTACTACACGACTTGAAGTAGTCACTACATTCATCATCATCAACTACTTTTTAGCGTGACGGTGCAATAAGGGTAAGGCTCTTACATTTACACAAAAAGGGTTAAAAGTGAGCAGTTAATATCCCTCAAAAATATATAGCATATTTTTTTAAAGGTCCCATGGCATGAAAATTTCACTTTATGAGGTTGTTTAATATTAATATGCGTTCCCCCAGCCTGGCTATGGTCCCCCAGTGGCTAGAAATGGTGATAGGTGTAAACCGAGCCATGGGTATCCTGCTCTGCCTTTGAGAAAATGAAAGTTCAGATGGGCCGATCTGGAATCTTGCTCCTTATGAGGTCATAAGGAGCAAGGTTACCTCCCCTTTCTTTGCTTTGCTCGCCCAGAGAATTTGGCCCACCCATGAGAGAGAGACATGATGGCTTTCAAACGAGCAAAGTGGCAATTGGTCAACGCCACACCCCCACGCTCCACCTTGCCCCCCCTCTCTCCTCCTCAATAGCTACAGACACAGAAATGGCACATACTAAGGAAAGCTCATTGTGGGACTGGCTCTAGTGGCTGTAATTCTGCACCAAGGCTGAATTTCGGGAAACAGACTTCAGATACAGTATTAGGGGACCACTGAGGCCTATATAAAAGCATCCAAAAAGCACCATGTCATGGGACCTTTAATAGTTCTTTGCAGAAAAATAAGGAACTCCAAAGTTGCTCTTTACCTCAATTTAATAAGGCATACTTTGATACAGAGGCCTCTAATATCAATTATAGGGAAGCTTGCTGCTCAAAGTGATTGTACAGCACAAAATGAAGTACAAAGATGAGATTTTAACAACAGTGGCAATAAGACCCTCAGTTTCCAAATGTTTTTACAGTCAACATTCATGGTCTTCACCATGAAATATTTCAATTACATCATTCAGATACAGTATGCACATTCTTCTGTCATTGGCTGTGGCCTTGGCCAACTGCCAACTGGTAGGACAACAGAAATGAGATTTTTCATTATTTTTTATTTTATTTTCAGGTTTATTTAACAGGGACAATGCACACTAATAATACATAAAGAAAATGTACAGTGTGCCAGAATTAGCCAAAAGGCTATTTTACATCTGCTGTCCCTGGACAGATTGTACAATGTCACACCTAAAAAGATACAAGGATTATAAAAGTACATAGAAGTTTTTAGTCCAATACAAATAAAATTGACTATAAATGTAAAAAGAAATGATCAAACATATAAACAAAAACAGTTGGTCAATATCAACATCACCACCAACACACATACACACACAAGCCACACTGTCAGTCCAACAACCTCATAGGCATAACACAAGTGACACAAACAAACAAACGGAAAGAGAAGATAGCAGCAACATTTTGTAACTACATGTAATGTTGACAGTCCTGATTACCTGTTAGCCACTTCTTTAAGTTAACTTTAAAAGAAACATAAGTTTTAAAATTCCTAATGTGAGTAGGAATGAGGTTCCATTCACGAGCAGCCCTGACGGCAAAAGCTGTTTGGCCGAATGCACTTTTCCTCAGCGGAACAATGCAGTCACCTCTTGCTGCACTCCTTGTGGATCTGTAAGCATTTGGTACTGCGTTTACAAACTGGCTCAATACATGAGGAGCTAGTCCATGTAGAATTTTGTACATAAGACAGAGATCTGTATATCTAATCAACTTTTCGAAACTTAAAAGGTTGTATTTTTTTAAAACATGACAATGATGATAGTATATGGGT
Organism: Perca fluviatilis; assembly: GCF_010015445.1. NCBI lineage: Eukaryota > Metazoa > Chordata > Actinopteri > Perciformes > Percidae > Perca > Perca fluviatilis. The sequence goes on along the minus strand of NC_053124.1, from coordinate 13,940,002 downwards.
TTCCTGTCAAGTACTTTAAGAGTTTTTTTATATAAAGAAAATAGTGGTTTGAGAGAAGTGTTACTTGCTTGTGACCAGGTTGTCAAACAGTACGTGATATGGGATAAAATCATTGAATGCGTAAACATCATTGCAGACCTTGTTGACATGCAACTGCGGACATGTCTAAAGTTTGCCAGGTTGAACTTAATGCGATTACAAACCTTCCTAATATGTGATTTGAATTTAAAATTGTTATCAATGTATACTCCAAGGTATTTAAAATCTGAGACGACTTGTAGTCTCTCCCCTGCTACGACAACATCCGGTTCTGCACAGCGACTTTTAGATTTACTAAAAAACATACTAACAGTTTTGGATATATTCAGTTGAAGGCAATTATGATTTAGCCATTCTGTTATCTTTTGCATTGAGTTTGTTAGCAGATCAGCAGCTTTGGCTACATTGTCAGCATGTACAAAAATTACTGTGTCATCTGCATACATTTGGGTGTTGGCATTAAGACAAACATTTGGCAGATCATTTACATACAAAGAAAATAAAAGTGGACCCAAGATCAAGCCCTGTGGGACACCTGCAGACATGGAAATAGCATCTGATTGATGATTCCTAACTGTAACAAACTGAGTCCAATGTGTTAAGTAAGAGTCTATCCATTTAATGGTGCATGCGGAGAAGTTAAAAGTTTGTAATTTAGATAAAAGAACTTCATGATTAATGGTATCAAATGCTTTTTTTAAATCTATAAAAACAGCACCAACAACCCCTCCTCGATCCAACAGGGACTTGACTTTTTCAACAAAATAACAATTGGCGGTTTCTGTTGAGTGATTAATACGAAAGCCAAATTGATTTGGATGTAAAGGATTGGAACTGGTTAGGGTTAGGGTTAGGATTAGGGTTAGTTTATTCTATTTTCTTCCATCAATTAATATCTTGACTTTATGCTTCTCCTATAAGATTTGACAGTTAGCATTGAAAAGCTAAGACACTTTGGCAGCACCTGTGGAGTTACATGTCAACTAATGAGATCACTTTTGCCTCCAGAGCAGTTTTGCCTCTGAGATGTTTGTATAACTAAATGTCCAATCTGCTGTTTGCGCCTGAGTGCAGACAGGATATTATGATAGGCCCACTTTTACAAACAGGAAGCATTTTAACCCAAGCGACAGTGCAGTTTATTTTGATTATGATTTGTTTAGACCGCCACAACATTTCAGTATTGTATGCAAATGCATGATTTATTTTGATACGCTTGCTTGCTCCTCCAGGTGATGAAACATGGATGCATGGATCCATTTAATGTGGTGAAAGCTCTTCTTTTCCAGTTTCTTTTTCAGACGATGTTTGGGTTTTTCTGAATATTGTTTTGCAGCGTCAATCAAGCCATGTAAGAGTGGAAATGAACACTGTTGGCTGTGTTTTTATCTTGTAAAAACATGTATTTAAAATGTGACATTAGGATGATATTTTTATATCAAAATGTAAGCTGTGATACAGTAGAGTTCGCTGTTGAAAAACAATCCTTGAACGTGTATTTGTTCCTATAAAATATAGAAATTTCACATGCAAAAAAGTGACTTTTTTATGAGGGACTCCTTAATTACTTCAATTCAGGCTATTACACTCATGCATTTTGTGCATGTTTGTGTTTCTGGTCTGCTTTGCACCGTTGCGGCAGAATTGATTTCCTCAGATTGTCTCATCACACAGCGAGAGCAGGAAGCAGGAAGTGCTTGTTGCCATGGCTTAGCATGAACGCTATGTTTTGACAAATACCGCCCAGTAACACTTGGCAAAGAGTGTTGTTACTGTCTGGACTTCCCTGCGAATGCGCAGACGCGTGTGCATGTGTCCGTCTCTGTGTAAGTTGTTCTGCCCCCTTAATGCGTCGCTTCCTCCGTATATTTGTCTTCTCACAGATGGGTGGCTGACTTTGTACAAGAGGCTCATGGGAGATAAGCTTCAGAGGTCACAGAGTGCTCATAAAGCATTCTTCTCAGTGACCAGTTCATAGCTCAGATGTTTTCAAAACCTCTCTAGACCTCTACATCACAAAATATTGTTCCAGCTTGTAACAAAAAGTTAATGAATATGGGATACATGACAGAAATAACTCAAATTCAACACAGGCTTAGAGAAGCATCATAATTGATCCCAAGGGAGGAGCATTACAGCATTAATGCTACAGCATTACACATCTGACTGGAGATGGGGTGATGAGGCTGTCGTGGGGGGTTACGGGTGCCCCAGGGAAGATGGATGAAGTGTGTTCCCTAAGGTCTGCCTCCCTCTCTCCCAGCAACCCTCTCCTCCTTAACCCTGGAAGTCACCCCTGACAGAGGCCATATTTGTCCAATTCACATTTGCTCTTTGTCAAAAAGTAAAGAAATGATGGGATGATGGGCAGGACAGAGGCTGTGTGTGTGTGTGTGTGTGTGTGTGTGTGTGTGTGTGTGTGTGTGTGTGTGTGTGTGTGTGTGTGTGTGTGTGTGTGTGTGTGTGTGTGTGTGTGTGTGTGTGTGTGTGTGTGTGTGTGTGTGTGACACAGAGAGAGAAAGAGCATTATGTAACAACAGCACTTTGATATCTGCACCAATGAGTCTAACACAAGTTTGTAGGCATGCTCAAGAACACATGCAGTGGACTGTCAAAAAGTGCCTTTGATTGTAGAAAGGCTGGCTAGTGTCACGTACCCCAGTGTGGGTATATGTGAGGTTGACAGTCTAAACTACCCACTGGGGAACAGAGACTTTATAACCGACCTGTAATCACCTGTCACCCCACAATCCTGTAACTACCTCTGAGGTCACGAAAGCATGTGTGTGGTTTTTAGTCAGAGACAAGAGGCAGACAGACACATGGGAAGAAAGAAATGCTAAAACTCATTTATCATCTAAATTACAGGACGTATGCATGGTGAGAATTAGTATTAGCTTGTAATTTCTTCCTAGACAGAAGAGTGCAAAGTAAGTAGAGTCTCTAAAAGCGTTTGGAATGTATAACAAATGTTTCGGGCACCGTTTTTCAGTGTTTTTACATTCCAGACATACAGTGATGAGGGTCATTTGTCTTTTGTGGTCATTTGTGTGAGTGCCTGAATGCGTGTGTGTGTGTGCAAATAAGCGTAGGCGGAACACATAGGATGGGAAACAAAGCTATTTTGACCAAGGAATTAGGTATAAATGGGTGTAGTGTAAAAGACAGGAAAAGCAAAGTTAAGATAGATAAAGTGAGAGGGTGGAGTGAGGCGGAAAAAAATTTAAAGGAAAATAAATGGGAGGATAGAGAGGCAAGTAGAAGTAGAGGAGTGGAATAGGGTGGAAAATAGTGGAAAAAAATAAAGAGGGCAGGAGGGAGGGCTGAGGACCTTGAGGGAGTGGCAGCGAGGGTCGTTTGAGTTGGAGCGAGAGGAGAAGGGGCTTTGGGAGGGGAAAGAGAGTGAGGGACACTGTGAAATGTTGAAAAACCTCACAATTGATGGTGTTTGATTTCCACAGTAATTACCATTCCTCTGGCTCCTTGCATTCCCAATCTGGGCCTATCTTATATCCACGCCACATTCCGCAAATGATTAGCTGGCCCACTGCTTCTCCCTGCTGCCCACGGACCGAGTCTGCGAGCAAGACAGTGAGAGTTTGAGTTTAGATGTTCCTCTTTGAAACAAAAACAGCAAAAAAGTTGCCTTTAAACTCCTAACACGCAGAAACGTCCTTTAAATATACACTTCTACTTTTAAATATTCATGAAAAAATGCTTACACTCGACACACTGGTGCCAAGGCTATCCCTGATGGCAGTGCCACAGGGTATGTAAGATGCTTGCCCTTATGTTGAGAAAACGAAAAAATGAAGAGAGAAAAAAGAAAGACAGACAGAGAACACAAGAGCTGTTGTGCCAAGCTCCAACAGCAGCCATGCCTAGCTGTGTGAAAAGAACTGGCTCCAGTCGTTTAGAAAACGTCCACTTCACTTTTCTCTGTTGACAATTCTTCACCAAAGGAGAGTTGGAGCGTGAGCCCAAAGTACATGCAGAATGAACTGCTGCTGGATTATCGACTTAGGGCTGTGCTGGTGCTGCTGCAGCCTGGTGTACGTATGTGGGAGCATGTGTTTGTATCTACAAGCCTTTGCAGCATGTATCTTCTCATGGCTGCTTGTTGTGTCTGTGTGCTTGTGTTTGTGTTTGTGTGTGCCTGCGTTATATCAAATTAGGGTGTGTGAGAGATTTACCGCTGTCATATGCAGAATAGCAGACTGTAGATCAGCGGGCCCCCAGACTCCAGAGCACCTGGAGGTCTCGGTGGTCCAGCCACTATCCCATCAGCCCCGTCATCAATCACTGTCCAGTTACACAGCAGGAGGCTCGACTGTATGTCCCAGAAGCCTGTGGAGCAATAAAAGCAATAAAGTCGCCCTCATATTTTCCAATATTGTACAGGGCAGCATGTGAATGGTCACATACTGTAAGTGTTGAAGCCAAGTAAGGCTGTTGAAAAGACATACAGTACATACATGCTGTATATTCAGACACAAACAATAACTTGTATCCCACATGGATATATCAACCAGGCGCAAACAGGATGACCTTCTCGGATAGCAATGTTCAGCACCCAGGGGTGATTTTGCATCACTGCAGTGTTGAAGGTTGTTTATTTATTGTCTTCTCCTGTGGTTCCCAACTAGTGGGTCTTGGACTATGGTTCTGAGTGTGTGGCGAGCATGTGGGCCAACTTTCTGTTTCTGTTTGTCTGATTGAAGGGTTAGCATAGCTGTTAGCACTGTCCAGTGTTTTCCCTAGGTTGGTGGAAGACTTCGGTGCACTTATTTTGCGTGGGGGTTTAGGGGTTAAAAAATGTTAAGTTTTTCAATAAAAGAAATGTAATTTCACATCATTTTGGACCATTATTACTACCATATCTTTGACTTAAATGTTGAAAAAGCTTGCGCTACAGATAATAAATAAATAACCCTCAAAAAGCTTAAAGACAAAACTTGCTAAAGAAGTCCACTGGGAACCAACGACAACCATTAGATCTTGATGCTCACATTGATTTTTACATTCATTCAGCTCAGGTGGTTCCCTAAACGGCTTGGGTGCTGCGCCTGAGCCTTCTAATGGAAGGGGAAATCCTGCTGTCTCCTTCCAGCGAGATTGACCATTGGTGTTGAGTTTGAAACCACCAATGGATGGCCATGGAATAAAATGATGGATGAAAGTAAAACTAAATAGGTATTCTGTTAGCCTCTGAGGAACCACTGATATAATCATCATTGACAATTATCCATATCATTTGGTTTGATGATATATATATATTCATTTTTCTAGAAATGAGGCTTTTTTTTTTGCGTATCTTTGTACAAGGAGTTTAACATTAGTCGCTACAGTCTTCATAGTATTTCAGCTTTCAGCTTGTCAGTGTTATTCCGTTTTTTTCTTTTGCCAAAACTAAAGAAATCATTGTGGTAGGAAAATATTTTTCCTTTGTTTGTCCTTGAAAGAAATGTGAATTTCTGTATTAGATAACAATGGAAACCAATCACAAACCATTTATAGCAAAGTGTTTCCTGATGCAGCTAGGTCCGTTTTATCATTTCTATTTTCTTTGCTAGTCAAAGCACACCGAACTCACATTACATTGTTTTGTTACATGTTAATGTAAGATTGCCTGCACAGCTGGATGGAAACTTGCTTATAAATTACCTTCTGCCCAGCCTCTTTAAACATTTCGGCAGTGGCTTTTGTGTTGTTGATAATTTCTGACTGAAAAAAATGACCAAATATGTTTATTTTACTTAAAAGAATTGCACAATAGAACTTTCTTCAATGTGTTTAAACAGGCCCAGTTAAACCCATAGCTGTAGATTCCTGTGTAAATGGGAAATGACGGATGAAAGAGATGGGGTTGCTGCTGTTGGAGAACTCTTGGGCAGATTATCAACATTTCTTCTCCCTGAGACATTGAATATTTGGAGAAGTGACAGTTGTGTATTTGGGTAGGGATGAGAAAATTCGTTTATGCCAAAATAGAGGAGGGAAAATGAAAGTGAGAAAACAAACAGTGAATTCGGTTGCACACTTCAGTTGTGCAATAATTGCAAATATGAAATACATTTTCCCTCTCTCTGTCGTTCAAGGACAAGCTCACGTTTTCCCCCTGCCTCCATTTCTCTTTCTTTTGTTTCTCTTTTATAATCTTTTCTTCAACCCCACACAGAAGTTTTTTTTTTCCACCTCCTCTCTGGGGAGCTAGGATAAATATTTAGTATTTCCCTGTTCCAAGTTGGTGTCCCACTGTATCACATGCTTTTTTCCCCCCACGTTGTCACGAGTGGTCAAAGGTGTGTTAGCCAAGCTTTGGAAACGTTTTTCCTCTACGAGGTTTGATCGATATATCCGGAAGAAGCTCAGAGTGATGCCACGGTCTGGGATTGCACAGGCTTTTGGATTTATCCTCTGATGGGTTGCAAAGGGTCTGGTGAAACGCTCCTCAGCAACAGGCTTTGATCATGCTTGCTGGGAGAGGACAGGAGCGGGGCTGACCAAATATGTTTTGACTGGCCCTAGTGAAAAAAAGGTTGGCATGGAGTGTTAAAACTGGCAAACCAAAGGAGAAAGTGTAAAACTGAACTTGTCCGAGAAAAGTGTGACAGCCTGAAAGGGACATTTTGGTTTCACACAGTCTTGAGTTTTATTTTCCTAGTTTTGGTCATCATTTCTGTCCATATTAATAACACTGTACTTACCAAGTTACTTGCTTAATCCTAGAAACGTGGAGACAAAGTAAAATTTTTTTTTAAAAATCTGATACAGCAAGAAACATAAGCCGCCAGATGATTAGCCAGGTTACCCCAGGTTAGCCACACTTATTTGGAAGAGAAAACAAAACCTACTGTTACAATTATTACCCTATCTGTCCATTGTAGACACCTTCACATTTAACAAACTGACTATTAGGTTAAAATTTGACATACATTACATAGTTTTCCTGTGTGATGATAAACTGTTAGCAACATGTAGGGTGTGGTCAGTTTTGATAGCAATATCCCCTTCCAGCCCCTTCCTTTCCATCATTATTATCATAACTGAAAGAAACAATAACAAAAACTAGGCAGTAAGACTCAGATTGTAATTAACAAAGTTAACCATGATAACCAAGAACCAATTCACCCAAATCACTAATAAGCATATTTTCTCTTCAGCAGTTGAGGCAGTTTCGGTTTTACAGTATATGCCGAGAGCTGTCCGCCACTTACTGGGATTTACTTTTCTAGAAAGACAAGTTACTGCTGAATTTAATCACCTTCATCGTATTGAGATGGCCGCAGAACTTTTAGAGCTAGGTGCCTCAAAACATAAAACCATAAACTGGATACCACCAGAAGCAAATAGAAAGAGATGTATTTATGTAATTTGGGTGACATCATCCTTTAACTGATCAATAAGATGTACTTTTAAAGCATATGTGCTCAGTGAGATCTACTGTATGGCCATACTCACAAACATGGAAACACATTCTCTGTCTCACTGTCTCGCTCCCAGCATGCAGAAGTAGTTTCATTGAGGAAACTGACATTACTGCAGTGGTAAGCTGTGTATTGCTCTCTTAGGACAGCTTCATCATTGCACTAGACAACGCTGAAGCAAAAACCCTCTCTCTCTGAGCCATAAACTACATGACAGCAGCCACGTCAAGGCTGATGAACATGTTTATTTTATCAGACGAACACAGCATTCTTCTGTCTCGTCATGCCGTCGCACATTTACCTCATAATCCGATCTTTTACAAAAACCATCCATCATTTCTTTCCTCCATTAGGAACTATGTATCTGTGTTCCCTTTTTAGGAACTGGAAGGGATGCTCCTATCATTCTTTCTCCCCTCTTTTTTTTTCCACCACCGTTCATTTACAAAAGAATCAGCAGTGACGAGGTGCATGTCTAGACTCCTGTGCAGAATAGTTGTCAAAATAAATTCGGGGGGGATGTGCTGGACTAGACGAAGTGGAAAGGTACACCGCTGATTGACTATGAATTGCTCTGTTGTGAAAGGAATGGGCAGTGAGTGAATTGTTGGCATTGTTGAGAGAGCATGGCCAGACCTCAGGGACGATAAAACAAATCTCTGTCATCCCCCATGACTGGACCTGTTAAACAATGGTGTATGCTAGATTTCTTGATTTATTTCTTCTTTTTTTTTCTTTCTTTGTTTTCAAGCCAGTGGAAACCAGTGACCTTCACTGCTTAAAAGAGAGAAAAATGCAGAGAATGAGAGAACAAAAGAGTCCGGGAGAGGACGTAAAGGTGAAGAGGATTCTCACGTGTGCGATATCTGTTCATGAATTTAGCTCAGGCCAGGAGACAGGGAGGGAGAAAGGGAAAGCTGTCCAGGGAGCAGTGTGTGTATTTGTTTTAACTGCCAGGTCAAATACAGGGCAAGGGTCAGATGTATTTGAGTAGCCGCAGGCTGTTCTTACTGAAGTGGGAGAGGAGGAGAGGGATTTGAGCAGGCTATAACAGCACCCCCAGTGATCTTTTATCGCTGGATCCTCCGCCAAAATGTTTGACCTGCAGCCATCAATCAGGGGCTCTCATAGGTAGTCCAGAGGACACGGAGATGGTGAGACTAGGAGGTCGGAGCGTGCGACTGTGAAAGTGAAAAAGAAAATGTAGTTCCCTCAACCATATCCTGTTCTACAATTGTATGAATAAAGGTGCGGTGTTCACCCTTGTGCTGATATACTGTACGTCTAGCTGCCCTTCCTATCTGTGTTACATTAAGTGTAATCTTCCGCAGTGCCTCGAGCAGGATGCTATCAACGGCAACAAATTCCAACCTCACCCCCTGCACTCTCTCCGATCCAATCTTAGCAATTCCTGCACATTTTCAGCATTCTTTGCCCACACTGGCATAGCTCATGAAACTTCCCTTTTAACACAGACAGCGAGGGGAAAAGCCAAAAAAGTGGTCAACCAGAGTTTGGAGGGATAAGCATGATATTCAACAGGAGCAGGGCGTCTGAATGTTACAACATAATGGCGTGTTAAAACGCAGGTTATACGAGACCCCTGATGCACAGGCTCAGACATATAGGCCACTGACATCAAATAAAAAAGTATAAAAATATGGACATTGTTTCAAAATGATCTAATGCATGTAATTTTATGCCTCTGAGCAGGCAGGTATTTGCCATAGAAGGGTTCACAGCTTATATTAGCTACAAGGGCCTATAAAACGTGGCCTGAGGTGTATTATACCTCCTGTCTGGGTACACCTGGCTGAGCCTTTGCATATGTTCATGCCAATGTGTGTGTGTGTGTGTGTGTGTGTGTGTGTGTGTGTGTGTGTTTGTGTGTGTGTGTGTGTGTGTGTCTGTGTGCATAATACAGTTAACATGCTTTGTGAATTTCTTCATTTTGGTTGTATCTGAGCTGCTGGTTGAATGGCTAAGTCAAGGCGCGGTGTCAGTTTAGTCTCAGCTTTGACATTTTGACATTAAAACTAATCACCTCTTACTGAGACCAGGCTCCTAGCCACACTTCATTAAAATAGCATTATGGCAATAGCTAGTCAAAACTTCACTGAAGTTCACAGGACACTGTAGTTTAAACTCAACCTTTCCAACGAAGCAAGGTTAAAAGCTCCAAAAAGATAAAATGGCAGATCTTTTCCAAACATTTCACTTAAAGCCACACCCTAATTACAAGCAAGACTAAAAAAAAGTAGTCCTGTGTGCCTGCTATAGACAAAACAATTGCAATTTTCAGAGCATAAATACAGAAATACATTACAAAACAAAACAAAAAAATGGTATCCAAGGCAACCTGGTGGCCGAAGGTTTTAAGACGCTGACCATGTAATCACGATGTCCCCAAGTTGGATGTTATTCCCCATCTTTCTCTTTCTTTATTTCCAGAATGCCCCAATAAAACTAAAAATTTAAAATGTGTGATATGTAAAAGTTTCCAAATTCCTATGGTTTGAGAAAGAAACTGAATATTGGTATAACTAAGTAATACAACTCAGCTCCCAGGAACAGAGCTGTAATTCCAGGCCTGAATGCCCCACTCAGAATTGCAGGTCACTTCCTCCAGTTCTTCATTCCCACACATTCTTTGCGAAGGAAATTTCCTTAAAACCAAAAAGCAAATTCTGTCAGCATCACAAACACAAAATTAGTGCGCCAGTAAATTCTCAACTCAGGGTCCACTCAACAAGTGTTCCTCTGGAGCTTTCAACCATATTGTGTGGCCTTTATCACAGTTTGTTCAGTTGTATATGGGGAGAGATTCATTTTGTGCTACAAAATGGAAAAAAAGGTTTTAGACCAAACAGTTTTTGCTGTGTGAAATCGTTTTGAAATCAAACTAACCCAAACACTAATGATTGTTGACTCTTAAAGTGCTGCTCAACCAAATGTAAGTCTAAATCTTCATGAAAAATGTATTTTTCCATTTCTAAGAAGCTGATAAAACATATAATTTGATTAACAGGGGTTGCTAGCTGTCCACTTTAACTTGAGCCCTCTAAATGACCCACCACCTTTTGACTACCAAAGGTCCATCCAAAGTCTTTTCAGAAATTACCTTTTTCTGAGGCTGAGGTGGTGATATGTGTGTCAGTAAAATGTGACATGCTTGGAAATGTTTTCTCTCCCTTTCACAAGAGCTGCAGTTTGATAAGTTTCTAGCTCATTCTCATGTTTTGATGCAATGATACATTGCAATGGTGAATATGTATGAAAATAAGAATTGGAAGTTTTACTTTAGATTCTGATTTTTAAATGCAATTTGAAGATATTTTGTTGTTCCACTTTTGTAATGAAAGACATGTTCAGAAAAAGTAAAGGAGGATGTATGATGAGAATCCCATTTTCCTTTATTGGGACTTGGCATCCAAAACATCAACAAAGCTGCTCTCAGTCTTTTGCCTCATATCAAGTTCAAATTGTTCAGGACAAGCTTAACTGTCAGTCATGGAAGTCACACATATGACTTTTATTTTCTTCTTAGAAAGGGAACTCACCCAAAATACAGAAAGACACCGAAACCAATCTGTCCTTGGCACTCGGACTGTTTCCTGTTACATTTTGAATCGATGATAAGGCTTTTTTCTCATGAGAGCCTGAGATTCGGAAGTGCTTCGCAGTTTGTCATGTGTAAATGGGGTTGTTTTGAACGCCCAAAAGGATATAAAGAGATGTAAGCAGAGGACCCACACCACAACAAAGAATCAAGCCCAAAAATGTGCGCTTCAAACTCAAATTATGATGTCAAGTGTCCTCTTTGTGGCTTTTGATCAGGAGCATTAGGTTATACTTTCAGCTCCTCTTATTGCAAATTCCAGTTGTGTGACTCTGCCCACAGTTTCTCCTTTAATATTTCCACACATACATGCACCCACACACACTCTCTCGAACACACATAGCCAATTAAAGAAACATCAGCAGATATTTGGACACGTTTGGCTTTGTATTTTCTACAGTTTAGTGTGTCTTTTGTTCGTTTTACTGCTAATCAGAACTGATGCCTAAATCACACAAAGAGGAAAATCTTGCCACTTTGGTGTGAAATGGTTTCTCCACTACTGCAGCCTGTGCAGCTTTGGTGGCCACATCCAAACAAACTCAACCCATGTTTTTTTTTCGGCATATCTTCATCACGAACACTTGACATCTTCTTTGTGATTTCACCTGGAACATTCCTCAGAAACTATGCATTCACAGAAGACAGGAAGAAGGTACAAAGGTAACGTTTGAGGCTGCAGCTGCATGCTGTTTCGCCTGCTAATACAGTATACTGCGTGGTTTTCCGTGTTCCATCCACCTTGTCTTTTCCTATGTAACCATACACCAATCCCACTATTGTGCTTGCTGAAGACAGCATGATGGGATGGAAGCTGCTGGAGAAAAATCACTTCTGATGAGTCATAAAACTTGAGTGGGACATTCCCTGTTTTGATTCCCATGATATAAAGATAGATAGATAGATAGATAGATAGATAGATAGATAGATAGATAGATAGATAGATAGATAGATAGATAGATAGATAGATAGATAGATAGATAGATAGATAGATAGATAGTCATTGCATATCTCTACACAACAAAATTAAGATGAAATCAATCACTCACTTAGCAGCATAAAGACAGAAGGATAAAAAGTGAAAATGTCAGCAACAATTAATAGATAAATATAAAAAATAAATAAAAGTATTAAAAACCCGTGCATTTTCAAACACGGTATGGTTCAAGTCCAGCTGAGCTTAGTCTTTCAACCTTTCAGCAGCTCATTTATGGCCCTTGGAAAAAAGCTGTTTCTCATGCGGTTTGTCCGCGCCCTCATGACCCTGAGCCTGCCTGAGGGTAGGGTGTCAAACAGGGTATGGCCAGGGTGTGTAGGGTCCGCTCTGATGCTTGCTGCTCTTCTCTGCAGCCTACTGGAGTATGTGTCCTCCAGGCTTGGGAGAGGTGCACCAATGATTCTCTGGGCTGTTTTATTTACCCGCTGCAGGTCTTTTCTCTCCTCAGTGGTGCAGCTGGAGAACCATACTGTACAGCACACTTTCTATTGTGCACCTGTAGACATTTTTGAGGCGTTCCTGTGGGAGCCCAGTGCTTCTTAGGGTTCGCAGGAAAAAAAATCTATCTCCTTGGTGTTCACTCCCCAGGTCAGATCCTCTGCTAGATGCAACCCTAGGTATCTGAAGCTTGGGACCTGTTCCACCTCCTCTCCATGTATCACAAGACTGTTGTGGCTTTTGTTTTTGCATTTCCTAAAGTCAATTATGATTTCTTTTGTTTTCTTTGTCTTGTGTTGAGGATTAAGTAGTTTGTGCTGCACCATGATACCAGTGATTGGACCTCCTCCCTGTAGGCCTCTCCTCGATCTTGGTTACCAGCCCCACCACAGCTGTGTCATCTGCGAATTTGAATTGCAAAAAGTGTAATGTATGTGCACCTTTGGCTGTGTATCTTTGTGTGATTTATTCATATTTTTGGGCTTTGTGTTCTGTACTCTATGGGTTCTTTTGCATGTGGCTTAGCACTAATTGATGAATGTCTCAGAGTTTGTGTGTGGTCTACCCAAAGCACTACATGAGGCTGTGGTTAAAAGTGGATTATTCCAGTTGTTCAAAAATCTGAAAATGTCTTCATCCCCCTTAGCCCTCCCTGTCCTTGTCACCTCAGCAGAATACAAATGGAGTCTAATGGCATTCTTTGAATTCTTGGTGCGTGGAGCCGCTGTTTCCGTATTTTACGGATCTGAATGGTGTGGCCCAGGCAGTCTGGAATTCCTGGCTGGGAGATCAGAGGCTTTGATTTATCTGGATGTACTCTCTGTAAGTTGTGTGCATGGTTGGGGAAACTCAGATAACAGTGCAGGCACACCTGCACACACACAGTTAAGTGTGAACCGGAGCAAAGCCTCTGTCACTGATTTGGTAAGTGTCAGAAACAGGGTTTTCTGGCATCAATGGGGTCACTATCTGGATTTATGATTACATGTTTACACCTCAAGTGCGCTGTACACCAAAATAAAGAGGAGAGAGAACTCTGCTCTAAACAAGCAAGCAATAGACTCGGTCCAAGGAGCACCCCATGGTTTAGGGGTTAAGATTCCGAGGAAAAGTAGGGTTTGGGTTACGAAAGTCGTATTTCTAATGCTTACCTGCCGATCATCACAAAGACAGATGAGATAGTCGCTGCTTTGATCACTTTCCAGAGATGTCAAATTCTTCATTTTAAGACTGCAAACGGGTGCACAGTGTTTTGGCATTTAATAAGAATTCAAACTTGTGGATCTATTACTCAAACTGGACTTTCTAGATTGTATTTGATGTCTCCATGGTACCTAAAACTACACACTCCCACCAATGTAGCCTTTTGCATTTACTCAACGCTGCAGTTTTCTCAGGGCTGAACAAACCTCATACATAAGGATGGAGAGAGATGAACCTGTCAGTAATGTGTTTTTGGATGTGTCTGTGCAAATTAGGTATAATGTGCCATGAGTGTCTCCCATAACTGTGTTAGTCTCCTTCTGTATAACACGTATCCCTCCACTCCTGCAATGACGCAACTAACTGTATCAAATATTCCTGCCTTGTTCCCTGACGACCTTGCAGTGTTTTTCTTCATGTGACACATTGTGGATTTACAGTAGGATTTTGTTCAGGCCCAAACATTGGTCCACCCAAAAATACAGCACATGAGCCAATCAGTGTGGTCAGCATACATAATCTGCATCAGGGTGAATATATTACAAAATACTGACAGGCTCAGATTAGAATTTAGAATATTAATCTGAGCCTGTCAGTGGCAAAACAAGCACTTTTGTGAAGGTAAATAGAAGCTGGACAATTGCCCTATTAACTTACTGGACCAATGTCAAAGATTGTTGTTCCCATCAGTCACTTAGACACAAAAACATAGGAAAATAGGGTTCCAGGTTGAAAAAGGCCTTTGACTATTACGCTCTACTATAGATTGATTCATAAACATACTGTATATGCAGGGTAATGATATGTGATTTTAGCTGATTATTTCTTTAGATTAGTTCTGCCAGATGCAGTTCATTTGAGTTAAGTGCTTCCAGAAGCATGATCACTTTGAGATGTATGTTTAAAGGCTTGGTCCAGAATAAGGCAATAGTGCCCAATTTGTGCCAAGATCGCCCAACTAATGATGTTCTTCACAGGGTCGTTTCAAACTGATAGACTGGCCATGTGAAGATTAGTTTACACACTAATACACATGTTACACTGTTTGATATCAAAGTATATAATAAAACATTAAGGAGTGTCCAGGAAATTAAGCTCAGACAGAGATAGATTTCATGAATAGAATTATGTAAGAGGTTGTGAATTGGATATTTAAACAGTAGATCTTCCTTTAAATCTTTCTTACTTTTTTTTTTAGCACATGGCCCGAGTACAGCACTTGTCCTCTCCCACTTCAAAACCATTTATTTGAAAATAAATTGTTTCAGTATTGTCTTAGCAATTTGTTCAGGAGGGCATGTCATTTTTCAGAAAGTGGGAATGTCAAACCATTTAGACCTGGACCAACTTAGATATTTGTCCCTGCAGGGCGAATACAATCAACAGTTATGATGCTGGGGGCAAAATTAATCACTGAGTTTTCCATACAGGAAGCCCTTTCATTCATACAAGTCATGAGGTAAATGTCGAAAAGGTTCTGGCTGGGTGTTTTGGGAAAGAGCAAGCTCTTAACCTTTCGGGATTGACGTAGAAGAAAATGATGAGGGTAGCAACTGTGCGCTTTGCCGAGCTGTTATTTTGAAAAACAGTAACATTAGGGAGAAGTGGCTTGAGCAGAGAGTCATATGTGGTGCTCTGCAAAATTTGCTTGTGTTTTGCTTTTAATGTCAATGACAGTTTTGACTGTTGAACACATGCCCTATTCGACAGTTTCATCATGGTTAGTGTTGTTTTTCCGCCTCCAGAGTGAAAGTAGGAGTAGAAGTGCACCTGTGGTACCCAGGTCCCAAACCCAGCACTTTTACTCAATCACAACCAGCTGTCCACATGTCTGAAAGCACACACTAAGCCACACAAGTTTGTTAAAATAAAGAGCAAACCTGATTTAAAACCCCCCAGATGTATTAGCTGCCTGCTGTTTTAGCCGAGGACCTGAGCCAGTCCTGAAACACCTGCGGCTTTCAGGAGAGAGTGCTCCTCTGAGGCCTTGTAGTCCACACTTAGATGGTGCTTTTTGCAAAACTAAAGTACTGCTTCTAATCTTATTATTTATGAGTCAAATGTATAAAGAAGATATGTAAAAACAGCAAGGTCTTGTGTGGTCTAATGTTGAAATGTTGAGTTTTATCAATCTACATTTTTGGAAATCTATTTATTCATTCAGATTGAAATGGCACGGTTGAGCACTGCATTATGTTGGAGAACAGAATACGTTTTCAACTTCCATTAATCATCATGGTGAGCCCCAACAGCACCATGAGTATACAGTATGTCTTGCCTGGATGCACAAACAGATGACAGTATAGATATATCTATAGTATACCTGCTAATTGTTTTACATGTTGACCACCATTGTATCAACCTGCAAATGATTTATCAAGGATAAACTTCCAAAAATGAGTGTGACAGGATAGGCAGCAGCCCATTGCGACTCTGTGCAGGATAACCAAGAATAGAAAATGGACTGATAGATGGTATATTTGCCCAAATAGTGCACTGTCAGCATTGACACTTAATACTGTAAATGTCTAAGAGTTGTATGGAATTGGGAAACAGCCCTAATAAATACAGAGACAGACACTGGCTGATCTAAAATGCAATTACAATGCATTCAACTAACCAATGGGATTGATGCTCCTGAAATATATAGTAGTAACATGTAGATTAAGGACAAGAGTTCTCTGACTTCTGTACATGTCGGTTACTGTTCACGTCTTCATCGTTTTGAACCTATGTCAGTTGGAAATGTTTCTCTTGACCTTTTTCCAGATTTTTGTCCGTTCCACTTGAGGACTTTTAATAGCCACATGCACATGTATGTACAGTGAACCAGCTCTTTAGTTGAGGTCATAGTCATATAAATTAATCCAGAACAGATTTTTGAACATAGCCACTGACAAGCCAAACCTATGCACATGCATGCACACACACACACAGCTTAAACTCACTAGCTAACTCAATAATGCCCTTTAAAAGTATTCTCATTATCCCTAAAGTAAACCGGCATCCCTGCAAAAAAAAAAAGTTAAATTAGATTCTGTAAAGTCAAATATACATGTATTTTACTGCCTGCTATTGAATCCACATGCCAGGGGTAATTTAGGAGAGAGCACACTTCTACATGTGTATCTATATGACTTTTTGATTGTCATAATTACATGTGCATGGCTCTTGTTAAGGCTCTCGACCGTTTATGGTTTCCGGCTGAGTACACAGGTTCAAATATTTTTTCTCCTAATTTAAGGGGGAACATTAAAGGCCACCTCTGAGGCCTTGTCACAGATGGTTGGATGATCTGTACGCCAAGGACCCCACACTAGAATATTTGAGCCTTTTTTTTCCCTGTTCCCTCTCTTGCTCCTTTTCTGTATTTTGTCATTTCTCCTGCCAACCAGCAAAGCTTCGCTCTCTGAAAGCCATAAAATGGGTGTTTTAACAAAAAACACTGGCATGCCTTTTTGCGCTCCTTCAAAGGGGACTTTTCTGGCATTTGAGACAGTACAGAGACTCTGCTCATGTCTCATTGGATATTCTCAGACACATTCTCAATTGACAAACACAGAGGGGTGGGATATTCACATGGCAATTTCAAGCATCACCACAAACTTAAGACACATGGAGGAGGGAGACAAAAGACGAGAGTGATAAGCCATTACAGGGAAAAATAAAACACTCAAATCTCTATAGCTTTATACCTGAGATGGCCTTGAGAGTGTGCGTTCCCATGGCTCTGATGAGTGCTGCGCTCTGGCGCTGCGGTTCCCAGGAGGTTGCGTGCTCCAATCTCTCTAATGAGAGAACCTTCCAGGCTAGACATTGTGGGCTCTGGCTCAAGCCGCCATCCCATGCTGTTCTCACCACAAAGAAACAAGCCAAGTTATTCACTGATTCCTTTCTGACATGCCTGGCCAAAATGTCTACAATCCCATCCTCCTACTGCCACTTTCTCTCTACCACTTACCGTCATCTTTCTCTTTTTTGTTCTTTTTCACTAGATGTCTCTTATTTTCTCTTTTTAAATGTGGTTGAAGTTGTTATGTTATGACTCAGAGAACACATACTCTTCTATTAACAAGGATATGAGACACACAAATGGAGGATGTAAGGTCGCAAATCCTAAATGGGCAACACTCAGGCAAACTGACTAACGCTTTCAAACTCGTACAGGAGCGCTGCTGTGTTTGGCATGTTCAGCGAGCGTCAGTGTTTACACAGCATGCAATAGCTCAGGCTAACAGGAGGGAGGAAATAGCCTCGACAAAAAGAGTGGCAAGTTCTGAAGAAGAAGGTCCATCTGTGCAAACAGCACCTAGATTAGGGAGTTATTAATTATCCCGGGTCACTAGCCAAACTTTTGTAGTGCAGAAAAGGGGAGAGGTGAAGGTAAATTACAAAGAGATAGAAGAAAGAAGCAGGGGTGGGGTTAGTGAAATAGTAGCTGCCAAAATGTGACTTTTTATTGAAATTATTAGACCTTATTCTTTTAGTTCTAGTTCTTTTACATTATGAACATATGAGAAAGTAAGTTATGAAATTAATTGGAGAATTTGGAGCACATATTCTTAAGTCCACTACAACACACACCCAAACAAGTTTTTTCAATCTCTCCTTCTTCACTTTCTACTCTTAAATTTGGGAGAGAGGGGTCAAAGGCTATTTTTTACCCCTCTTTTCTGCTTTCAAGAATGTCTGCAATGCTTCCCAGGAATCCTGCCTTGTTGACTTTGGTTTGGGATAAAAGGTACAGCCTCCTCTGTTCTTCATGCTGATCCGAAAGGTGATTAGGCTGGCCTCAACATGAGCCCGTGCATAGCCCAGCACACTGGCCCAGACAGATTACCAAATATTCCTGTGTGCTCCTGTTGTTTAGGGGACCGAGGTGAAGAGATAGATGAGAGGGGAGAAATTAAGTTGAAGAATGTTGGTGGCTTGGTGGTGGTGGTGGTAGAGAGGGAGAATGAAAGTTTAGATGCTTATTGTATTGAAATGGTTTGTCTTGAAATTATGCTTTTGTGCTTTATGGCTCTTCTCTTAGTAGTGCAGGTGATTCTGCTGGATTCCAAAATGTCTGTTGTACTAGAGCTGATTCCTGGTCTGACCATGTCTCAAGATAGATAGAGGTGGGATATCTCTTTATTCTCTTCACTACAAAAGTAGGCCTATAAAAGCACTGTTTATAAGGTTTAACCTAAGCAACCATGCACCTATCTGCAACAGTTATTGCATCATTAGTCCCGCTTTGCCAGACCCTCCTCCAAAGCGCGCTGGAGGAGAGTCTGGCTACTACACATAGCATTCGGGGATGGGAGGAAAACGTGCTCTGGTTTATTGGCATTTCTTCAAACCAATCACAATCGTCTTGGGCGGTGCTAAGCACCGGAGAAAAGCCGCGGTGCTGCTGCAAAATAGGCTTTGAAGGAACTTGTTTTGGTGGAACATGTGTATGTTTAAAAATGGTTTTAGTCATGCAACAGAAATCTCAGATTGGACAGATAGTCTTGCTAGCTTCCTGGATTTACCCTGCAGAGATCTGAGGAGCAGTTAACCATAGTCCTCATAAATAAAACCGGAGTTTAAAATGCCAACACAAAGGAAGCCCAAAGCAACGACTATCTAGCCTAAATGAGTGAAATCCAGCGGATTTTCCGGCAGCAACGGAGCAATCCCGGAAGTGGAACATCAAGGATATAGACTATTGCATCAGTAATGTCAATCAATAAGCTTTAAACAGACAGTAGCATACTGTATGTCATGGCTGAGCAGCAGTGACCAGTGATGGGCGCACAAATGCTAAAAGCTACTGATTTGGTTTCTGACACTAATGATTTGAAAAACCCAGTTCATCTTAGTCAGGCTAGCTGTTTCCTCCTGCTTCCACTCTTTATGCTAAACTAAGCTAATCACCTCCTGGCTATATAGCTCTATGGTAAACACACAGACATGAGATTGATATGGATCTTCTCATTTAACTCTTGGCAAGAAAGCAAACAACTGCATTTCCTAAAATTCTGAACTATTTCTTTAACCACAAACTGTGCCCCTGGCATCAAAGTCACTGTTGATGCAGAACCTTTTTGGGGTTCCAACATAAAGTCTTGGCTTTTTGTTTCCCTCTGCAGTGCAACAGTTGATTTTAGAGATACATTTTTTGTTCCCTCACTGCTTCAGTATTCCTTCCCTCTCTACACTGTGTTACCCTCTCCCTCCTCCTTACCCCTTTCCCAAACCATCCTACCATCAGGAAGCTGTAAGTAAAACTGGTGTTTTGAAATAAGGACTATTTCCACATGCACCATACTCTGATGCACGGGTGAGAGAAAATCGTGATTGGCTTGCATGGGCCAACAATAATATTGTGTTTAATCTAGATATCATTACATGCAAAATGAGCGGGAGAAATTCAAGGGCACCATTGTTTCCCTCGGCCAGTTTTTTTAGGGGTTCCAATGAGGAGTGTTTCTTTTAGAAACCCAAACCAGGAGAGATGTGGAGGTGCCACTTATAGTGTTCAGCAAAATGAAGAGAGAGACCTAGAATCAGACAGACAGCAGGGAGAGGGTGAGACAGGAAAGGTGAACACTTTAAATTAAAACAATCATCAGTTGCCTTCGACATAGCTCTTTCATACATGCGGTGACAGCATGTGTGTCTTTTAGTGCAAGTTAACAAGTTAATCATTGCTATTTTTGCCCCCTACTGTGCAAAACTAATGTCTAAATTACAACATGGCTTAAAGTGAATACTCCACTTTTTTAGGAATCCACTTATTTTGCTTTCTTGCTGGGAATTAGATCAGAAGGTCCATGGGCTAATTAATCAATGGGGAAGAAATGTGCTACCTCCAAAAAATCTTACGTAATTCATTTTAATTACCTACAGCTAATAAAGTCCACCTGTGATTAGTGAGTTGTGAGTTTCAGCCACAAAATTCAAAAGCAGTCAGCTAAAAATGAGCCTGGGCCAGATTTTTTTCTTTTGTAGGATTTCAGCTACCAAAGGTCAGGAGAGGGAACGTGAAGTGGAAAACCCACTGCTTCCACTTGGCGCTGGTTTGTCCTCATGGACGAGGCACTGGGACAGAGGCAATCCTCTGCCGCCCCGTTTCTCATCGCCTCCATCCAAGAGGATGAAGCAGGGCCAAGTGCAGCAGTGGAGAAACAGCAGGAGGAAACAGAGGCAGGGACATCTGTATGGTTCTCCAAATTCAGCCAGAAAGACTGATGAAACAGCGTGTTGAGGAGAGCATGGTAAGGACCAACCGCCCATTCACCCTGTTGGACAGAGATATTAAAAGATTTTTAAATCAACACATATTTTGGAAAATATATTATTGTTTTTTTTTATCGGAGGTGACTCATTGGTAATATAGTTGCAAAGCTGCAGGTGTTTACTCTGTATATTTGCCTGTATGTCTCATATTAACGCAACTCATCAAAAGACAAATTCTTATATAATTGTCACAAAGATTTTCCTTTATTGCTATTGTGTGGAGAATCAGAAAATATCTGACTTTGGCGACTCTCGGTGGTAGTATCCAGAAAGACACCCTGGCAGGCAGCCATGCGCAATGTTGACAAAACTCCCTACAACACATAAACTGCACATATTTTTGACAAAGACATTTCGCCACAGATTTGAAAGGTTTGAGAGATGCTATAATCAATTAGACAATGGTTTAACACTAGCCACACCTAAACATGATAACTTATGTTTACACCATAGTCGTCAGCTTTGCAGGAAAAGTATCTAATCAGGTAGAGGACACAGCCATAACGTTATGCTGCTTTGATTAAAAGACAACAGACATAATATCATTAAGATAAAGATAATATTTAAGAGTGGAAATCATAGATTGTAACTCGTTAGCACTAGCTCTTGCTTAGCCACCTATGTCAGTGACTTGCCCCTAGTTTTACATGTCACAGCGGTCTATCAAGAGCCTCCAATCTTGACTTTCAGCTAAAAACAGTCCCTCCAGAAAAACGTGATTATGCGATCGCATAATTCAATGCATAATCAGCGAAAGTCCGCATATTAATGCGGGGGCCGCTTTTTTTCAAATATGCCGCACTTTCGCCGCATAAATTGCCGATTTCCACACAAAATATGCGGGGCTTGCATGATTTCATAATCCCCGCATTTTCTTTGCAAAAAAGTCACATATACAGTACAGGGCAAAAGTTTGGACACACCTTCTCATTCAATGTGTTTCTTTATTTTCATGACTATTTACATTGTAGATTCTCACTGAAGGCATCAAAACTATGAATGAACACATATGGAATTATGTACTTAACAAAAAAGTGTGAAATAACTGAAAACATGTATTATATTTTAGGTTCTTCAAAGTAGACACCCTTTGCTTTTTTTGATAACTCTGCAAACCCTTGGTGTTCTCTAAATGAGCTTCCTGAGGTAGTCACCTGAAATGGTTTTCACTTCACAGGTGTGCTTTGTCAGGGTTAATTAGTGGAATTTTTTCCCTTATTAATAAAAATGCAAAGGGTGGCTACATATAAGACATGTTTTCAGTTATTTCACACTTTTTTGTTAAGTACATAATTCCATATGTGTTCATTCATAGTTTTGATGCCTTCAGTGAGAATCTACAATGTAAATAGTCATGAAAATAAAAAGGAAACACATTGAATGAGAAGGTGTGTCCAAACTTTTGGCCTGTACTATATCTTAGCAGAAAGTTGAAAAATGTTGCGTTTACTTCACACAAGACCAGCCATTTTCCCCTGTTACCATGTGAACGTTATGAAGTGACGTAATTACGTGACGTGAACATCATCGAAAAGCAGGGTGTTGGGGGAATCACTTTTTTTCTCTTTTTCATCAAACTGCAGTTTTTGCAAATTCCCACAATTTTTGCAAGTTCCTGCAATTTCATTGCAGGCATATTCCATCGCATTTTTTAAGAAAACATGCCGCATAATCAAGGATTTTTGCCCGCAACAATCACAAAAAAACTCAGCATTTTTCTGGAAGGACTGTAAAAAGCTTCTCCTTAAGCAGTATTAATTGATTTTGGCCACTTGGGGGCAATGATTCAAGCTGGAAACACAACACTGACATATCACCACTGTCATTATATATCGAAAGTTTTGCTAACAATTGCCTATTAACAACTCTAGCAGACATGGAGCAACATTATCATTCATTTGAAGTCGTGTTTCTGGCCACCGAACACATGCAAGTCCAATATTCAGTATTGTTTTAGCTCTGTTTTGGTAGCTGCTAAACGCTCACCAGCTAGTTGTTAACTTTGTCTGGCTGTATAGTTTGGTGCTGGGGAGGTAGTGTAGAGCCGGTTTGTCAGAAACTTTTTGCTGAAAAACAGCGGCCTTTGGTTGAGAAGTGAACCAAAACGGTAAAGTTGCGGGCCATAAAACCAAAATGAAGAGCAGAAAGAAGCTAAAATGATCCATAAAGCTGAGGGGAACTACAGTCAGGTGATAATTACCTGTGGGTCCATCACTACAAGTGAACCCACTTATATTACACTACAATATTGGTTATTTGCAACATTGTTAAATCAAAATTTTCATTAGTGCAGCTTTAAATTGTACTAATCTGTGTGAATTCACGATATATATATATATATATATATATATATATATATATATATATATATATATATATATATATATATATATACTTTGCTTGCTTGACATTGTGACAAAAAGAAGCAAACATTCATGGGGATGAAAGTGATCTTTCCAACACCTGACTCGTGTTAGAAACATCACATATGCATTTGCTTTAAGGGATAGTGTGTTTTCATTTTATGTTGTACTTGTGGATTTTTCTGTTCAGTGCATTTACAGCTCAGAAACAGATTTCTCTCCCATATGTAATGCATTGCAGACATTCGGCCAACTTTGATTAATCAAACTTTAACCATAGCCTGTTGAACATGGCATTTCAACCCTGTTGTTGAGAGAAATTGCGGGTGTGTGTTATAGCAACTGCAAAACAAAACAACACAACAGCCTTTCTATGCACCTAATCCATAACATGTATTATTTAGTCTTTATTTATTTATGGAAACATAAAACACTTCATCTCAGGGATTGAATTCAGAGGATCAGATAAGCAAGAATATTTGCCAACCACCAGAATCTGATCCGCTCGATTTCCACAAGTGATTTACACCCTTATATTACACAGGAAAGGAAAAGATAGGATCAGCTAATGCTCTCGGTCTCCCCAACCCCTTCTTAATAATAGCTCCTCAGAGAGGACAAGAGGAAGAAGGAAGAAGGAAGAGGGAGCTCAGAGAGGGTGAGGAGTGCCACGGGATGTGATTAGGCTGGACCTCCCGTTTATGATTTCTGTATTACAGGCGCTTGGTGCCAGACATTCCCTCCATGGAAGGAATGTCTTCCTAACCAGTTCCATGTGAATGGTTTATGAGGGAACCACAGCCCACTGGTTGGGTTGAGGGCTCAGCCTTTAAAAACACACACCAAGGAAGAAATATAAGGATGGAGGGCAAGAGGATGGTGAGGAGGGAGAACAAGAGGGACAAAGATGATGAACAAAAGGTCAGAAAAGTGTATACCAAATGCACATACGTACTGCTCTTTATGTACAGTCTAATTTGTTCCTAGCTTTTTTCCCATACTACTATCCACTCCAGCTGCCGTGGACATAAAAGTACATGGAACGCAGAGTTACACGATATTAAGTGGTGGTGGGGATTCGAATAAAGTTAGTGATGTGGCTTTAGCTTTCATACAAAACACAGGCTAATATATTTTCCAGGATTGCATGACTTCAACTTTATAAGGCAAAAAGTGGAGAAGAAAGAGAGAGTAGCCCCAATCGAAGAAAAGCATATTTATATAAAATGTTTTGGCTTTTTATAGATAAATATCATTGGATATTCTGCAGCATCTATATAAATCAGATCCAAAGATCATGCAGTGCATACACAGATATTTTGTTGGATTTTTCATTGCATAGCCCTCCATCACCTCGACATCTCGGCACTAAAACATACTCAGACGTTAAACAACATCATAAAAGCCCAGCACACTGCCTGTGTTTAAGTCTGAGACTTCGTAAATTCCACCGACTGCATTTGTGACAATTTTACACAATTGGACTGTAATTGCAACACTAACAAATCATTCATATGCTTTTCAAAATGTTCTAGCTCTCTGTAGTTCACATTCTGCTTCTCTTCCCACAAGAAATTGGCCTGGAGAGAACAAAAGTTATTTGCATTTTACAGCCCGAGAGTAGCACGATGTTGGATGCAAAGTGTGGACAGTTGTTTGTTCTGGAATTGTAACTGCGCTGGACTACTCTCCTGGTGATTTTGGCCACGTGTAACAAAGTGATAACAGTGGTTTTTGTTGGGGTCGGCTGCAGTCTCTGAGCATGCTGTGCATGGAAAGGCAGCAATTACCAACAGGAAAAAATTGTTGTAAAGTACATTTATTTGAACATTGAACAATTATGTGCTATTTAAAACGAATGCGCAGCATCAGACATAACTTTCAACGCTGTTAATAATGTCTGCTTTTCTCATGTGTCTCTTAATCCCTCTCACTTATTTTCTTTTTTCTGTTCGATGCATTTAGACAGCCCACCCTCTTTGTGTCTTTCCTAATCACACACACACACACACACACACACACACACACACACACACACACACACACACAGGCACAACTGACAGAAGTCACAACCTTTTCCTATACAAGCCGCTGGCGTGAGCTCCAACAATAATGTTTATTTGTCTGTCTCAGGAAAGAAAAGACATGCCTTCCGCTAGCAGCTAGTCAAAGCAGGAAATCTATGACAGAAAATGTAGATGTCCTGCACACGTCCAAGCTCACATCTCTCGCACATGAACACACCCATAGGTGTGCAAACAGACAGACACAGACGTGCAGAGTGACAGGCTGTTGCCCCGGGCCTGCAGCAGGAAGCTGTAATTGAGGAAGGTGCTAATTGGTTAAGTGTTGGTGAGTGGCTGGGCCCTGTGCAGGATTTGGAGGCATGTTAATGAAAAAAACTGCAGAACCTTTACCAGATCTCAGCTACAATATGCAACCCTATCATTAGACAAAAAATGTTGATATTGGACAATTCTGAAAAACCCGGGATTACATTCAAGGAGAAAGTTCAGCACCAACATTACAACACCAAGAATTATTTCTTCCTGCAATATCTTCACATGGCAGCTGCAGTACGGCTAAGGTTAGGCAAAGACTGTGGGTATAGGCAAATAAACTATCATTAGGTACTGATTAAGGTTAGTGGCTAAAACACTTTTGTTAATAAAAGCAAACAAAAATTGCAGGTTTCAGGATGTAAACCCTAACAAGGATGGATGCACTACACGCCCATCCAACACCTAATCTCCACACCCTTACTTCCCGCCTACTACATAAAGGACACACTTCTACCACACTTGTAACATTAGTATTTGATGTAAAGTAGGTAAACATTTTTCTTTTTTTCATTTAACCGTGGCCTCTCCATTTACTCCCTATTCTGTCCTCCTCGTTTCTCATACAACTGTGTATGCGGCACATCTGTCTCTGACTCTTTATCCATCCATGCATGTTGTGCTCTTTATCTAGTAGCACACTGATCCAAGAGGCTGGTTTTGCTCTTGGATACTCACTTGCCACCTCCATGGGTGGTCCTTGCTGCAGTTTTTTTTGTATGCTGTGGTGTTTGTACAGTTCAGAGGTCTTTGTTTTTCTGGCATGTCTCTCTCCATGCTAACCAAAGCCGGAGGCCTGCTGCCTGTTTTCTTTCGCATAGCCACACATCTGCAGGCTTTTGAGGAGAAACTGGGCAAAAAGCAGAACAACACAAGCAGGGTGTAGAAGCAGGAAGGCAGAGAAACACGAACACTCTGCCTTCAAAACCCGAGATGCCACTTTCTCCCCGTAGGCGTATGTGAGAGTTAGTGTTAGCCCCGCTATTCTGACATAAACTGTGGTTTGTTGGCAAAGGCCTGGCACACATGTTGACAGCCTCATTATTTATACGCCATCTTGACAGCTTGTTTTGTGTAATATACACACACTTATTTCCATTCTCGCGCCGCCCTGTCTTCTCAGTTTCACAGGAATAAGTCAACTTAATGAATTTTGTATGAAACAACAGTGCTTCCCCTAAGGGTGTGTTATGGATCAAACAGTCACTCAGTCACCAGCGCTTTATGGCTAATTCCCCCCACTCGGAACAAGGTCATATTGTTCCCTATTTATACTCCCAGAATGATCAAAGGTGAAAAACAATCCCTTCCGACAGTTAATATTTCTACATGTCTTGCCAAGAGCCAATTTTGTGTTATTCAAACTGTTCTCCCAGATCCATTTATTTGGACATATAACCCATTCAGAATTGGAAATTCATGATGTGATATCCACAGATTGTGTGTGACCTGAGCTCTGAAACCGCGACAACAGCACAACTTCTCCATTTCCTTGTATTTGGAGGACGTTGGGTGGTGGAAAACGTGGAAACAGCTGTTTAGGGAGGAGGTTCCTGTGAGCATCGAGTTCAGGACCCATTCACAAATCTAGACAGGAAGCAAGGTGGGACAGGACACCTACAAACTTTATATGAATTTGAATGTGTGCCTATTTAGCAGGATATATGTGTGTAAATGCATGTGTCTTTTTTTGTTTTTTTGCAGACACTACTGCACAGTGGGGATATTTGGCTGTAACACAAAACAAACAGTGCTAGAAGGTTCTGCAGGGTCAGCAAGGGGTCAAGTGAGTAAATGAGTTTGTTATAATAGGACTAAATGTTCAGCAGCAGGTTTGAGAGGACCGCAGTGAGGCATTTGCAGTGGGAACACAGAAGCTACTTAGTGTGAACACAGAGGGTAAAGGTCTGGGAGAGGATTGCTGCCATTTAAGAGGTTGTTGTAGTGCCTGGAGAGCAAGACCTACAAACACAATGTTGCTGGGAAGCTTGTAGCTTTTAACATTTCTAAATCAAGTTATAAATAACTAAAGGTTATAAATTCAACTGAGAGCTGTACTTTTTGTTTAGCCAAGATAACACTCCAGTTTTGAGTTAACCTTTTCACAAACTGAAAATTAGATGAGCAGCATGAGAAATATGTAGTGAACACAGGTATTCCCTGCTTTAGTTTGACCACCTTATTTGTCATGAGCCACTTGCTCCAAATGCTGGTGCTCCAAATTAAGAACTATCAAGTCGATACCCTATGGTTGGTACACTTAATTTGATGTGATATGGATAAAAGTAGAGCAGAAACAATTAGTCAAATTCTTTAGTTGACCGACAGAAAATGAATGGTTCATTTTTGCAAGTTACATTAATCATAATCATCACAACTTTTCATTGAAATGTATGTCATATTAAAGTAAGAAGTGACAGGGTAAGCACATCTCACCCAATCATAACTCAGTTTACTGAAACTTCTTTTGTTTTCAGTCGGCCATAGTTGCTTAGCATGTTTGTTTGGCGTGATATCTGAAAATCAAAACTATTTATCTCACTGTCCAAGGATAACAAATGTGTATATTGTGCTGCCAGTTATCCTAAGATAACCATATATTCTTGTGACATATCAAACATTGTTTTTCCTCATTATTATGGCTTACATTATTTTGAGATGTTTATATTCATATTTCTCAAGATCCTAATAGTCGTTTTAAAGTCTATCTATCAGACTTACAGAATTGACACTATCACAGCGAGATGACCGATGAACACATCTTAATAACTGAGATCTTACATCAGTAGAAATTACATTGTGTCTTACTGTCAAGTCTCTGTAAAGAGGAAAATAGCCAAATGCAGTTAATTACATTATTTCACTATGACAAAACACTGAAGTCACAATGAATTATGCAAATCATCACAAGAAAACATCTTGTCAACATGTCTGACATCTCATTAACAGTATAACTAAAATCATATCCCTTATGGGTTTAAAATGTAACTCTTGGCACCGCAACAATGCTATCTCTTATATCCAGATAATGAGATAAGTAAGCAATGATTATGAGAAAACAGTTTGCTATGTTAAGAATGAATGATGTGATCTTGAGATAAAGGTCCTAAACACATTGTGTTGCTCTGGGCTTTAAAACATTGGACGTTAAATATTAGAACTCCTGTGCTGTACTTTTCAGTACTCTTGAGGGTTTAGACACCCACGAATGAACTCTGCCTATCCTTGTGACACAGGGCCGCCTCACATATCTCACCGGGGTGGAGTTTTTGGATGTACCGCTGAGATCTCTAAACTCCGGCAGTTGACTTTATTTATTCTAACCTGATTGTTTGGGTTTGAGGATTCTGTTGCTCCTGCTGTGAAGGAAATTGCTCTCTTGCCTGCTGGTTCTGAAACGGAAAATGTTTTTTTTTTTTTTAAAGTGTAACAAAACAAACCTAAACATTTCTCTGTGTTTTCGAAAGATCGCCGTTCCCATTGCCCGGTCAGGGCTGGCTGGCCCGGGACGAGTCTGTCAACGAAAAGGAGAAGAAAAATAGAATCTGAATCGTTGAATAGCTGGTATAGTGATGAGCTTATCAGTGGAGTACAGATCTCTGGGTGTGTTGTTTTTTTACTGTTTGCGTACGGAAGATTGGCAGGATATTGGTTTAGTTAGTGGCCAAGGAAATTGCAGTTAGGGTTAGGGGGTCTTTGCACCTTTGAGATCGTAAATGAAAGACAAAGAGGAATAATAAAGTTTGTTTCTGGGACTCACTAAAAACTTGCATTAGCTTCATAATCTGGAAGCTTGGCTTTAACTCAAAGCAGACCCTCTTGTTGGTTTCTTGCACATATCCAAGAAACTTGACTTGTGACACAGTACATAGATGCGTATTCGCGCGTGCGCACACACACACACACACACACACACACACACACACACACACACACACACACTGCAATGGAAGTCTTTTTGTTTGAGATATAGCAGCAATGTTGCACTCTGGAAACAATTACCAGGCAATAATCTTCACATTCTTTCATCCCACCACCAGCCCAGCTGATTAGGATATCCACTGGTACGCGAGGCAAACCTCAAACACGCTCACTCACATTCACTGTACAGTACAGTAGGTGCTCTCGCTCCCTCTTTGGTTACGGACCAACCCTCTCCTATTTCTCACCCACCCACCTGACATCTGATTCCAGACTGATGATTAATGAGCCTCCAAGTCTTTCAGCAGGGACCACCCAGGGTCAAAATAACCTGCCACAAATACAGAAGCAGTAAAATACCATTCAGTCGCCACTCTTCTATTTACACGTGCTACAGCGTCTCGCATGTGTACGTGTGTGCGTGCACGTAAGTGTGTGCCAGAGCAACAAAAGGTGGACTAGTCACTGTGGAAACACTTAAAACAATGTGCAGCCCCCTCCTCCTGTCTTCAATCATTTGTGCATGTGTGTGTGTGAAGAAAGTGGAGGGAATTACAGCGCTAACACCTTTAAAAAATGCACAACCGCCCTCCTGTTATTCTTTCCTGCAACTCTTCTTCTTCTATTCCCCCCCCCCACCCCCCTTTCTTCCTTTCTCTTTTCCCCAATCTTCTCTTACCCCGGTCCAACAGATGGAAGAATTACCCCGGCTGTCCTCTAATCTCTCCGGAGAGCTTTTTCCCAGGGTGGAAACACTGCCATCCTTTTTCTCTCCACTATCCCCCCCCTTCCCCCTTTTATCAGTGTCAAATGATTACCCGAGGGGAAACTGAGCTCGGCAACAATATGTGCCACGTTAGCCAGGGGGAGTCCGGCCAAAACACATCTCCTCCTCTACCTGCTCCATCCATCCATCCATCCATCCATCCATCTAACTACCCTCTCCTCTCATGTCCTCCCATCACCCCACCCACACTCTCCGCCCCTGTGCCAGCTGAGGGCGGTGGCAGAGCCCCAAGCCCATCACAGAGGAATTTCCCTGTTGAAATTCGTATCAATTTCAGAGGCCTAAAGTTTTATCCACAGCGTGTGAAAAGTCTGAAACGCCCCTCTCTCTCTAGCATTCACTTTCCATTCCTTCCTCTTCTTTAAATGTGTCTCTCTGTTCCTTTCTCTGACTGTCCTCTCCACAACCTTCCCCTTTTCTTCACTTTTGTCCCGCTCCTCAACTATGTATCTCTTCAAATTCCCTTTCCTTTTGCCTTTTCCCCCTCTCCTTTACCTACTTCCCTCACCGCACTTTTTTTTTTCTGCTCTCCTTAACGGCCCTGTGTCGGCACAGCCTGGTGAATGCCAGGCATTCCTTTGTAAGGTTAGACAGACCAAGGTGGACCACATCACCTGAGAGAAAACGGCCCTTTTGAATCATCACCCGAGGGAAAGAGAGGCTGATAGCGAAGAAAAGAGGGACTATAAAAGTAGAGGAGAAAAGCGAGAGATGGAAGAGAGGAACACCTGTCCTCTGCTGTCCTCGCGTGAACCTTCAACTCTGGCCTTTGTTACTTGATAGTGATGCCTTGTTTGAATAAAAGGGGCTTAGCTGAAGGAAAGTGCATTAGGTGTAGGTGCAAACCTTCAATCCAGTATTGAAAAGTGGGAGCTTTTAAAGGCTTTTTTTGTGCCTCAGAGTAATGAGATTAAACACTGTAAAAACCACATTAGCTTATGCTATCAACTCAATTACCACCATACAATACTTTACTCAGAGAGTGACCACTAACTGGAATAAACAAGCTCATATTGCAGCCCAAAAGTTAATTCCAATCAAGCTCACAAACACAAACAACTCCACCCTTCAACACACTCTGACCATTCACACAACCCACTCAAGGAACATAGGCTACATGCTCAATGAACTCACCCCACCCTAAACACACCACCTTTGAGTAGAACAGACCCCATACGTTAACACATAGTGGGTTGATGTGTGGTGACGCTGGGTGTGGTGTAGGGTGAAGTGTATCGGTGACGCCAACCTGCCCTTCACGGCTTATTTTTGGGCTTTTGACGAACATCAAGGGCAAAGCAGGTCTGTGTGATGCAATGCAACAGTTTTCCAGTCACTTAACGGCCACTGTTTGTTTTTAGTCTTACTAATGGAACGGAGCGAAGGGGAAAAGTGGAGTGAAAAAAAGAGAAACTTATGACGACCAGGTGTTTTTTCCCTCTTCTCGGGAATGTTTCACCTTGTAAAAGCAAGCGAGTGGGAGGGGACTTGTGTACCTTGCTGAAGTGAATGGTTTGGGGATTTTTCAAGGGGTGTGTGCCGCTGACCAAAAGCCTTACGAGTGAGAATGATTGTGCGTTGTGTGAGTGAGTATCAGAGGGTGAGCTGAGATTTTTTAGGAGCCTTAGGCAAAATTCTTCAGTGGAACTGTAGCATAGCCATGACTGGAAGAGGCGGGGTCTTTCTCGTGTTTGTGTGCGAGTCTCCACCGACCAATTTTTTGCCTCATTGAGCTACAGAAAGCTATTGCTTTTGTGGTAGGGTGTGATCAACAACACACATGCACGCATGCTCATGCAGAAACACACACACCTGGGGGATGAATGAATGAATGGCAGGCCCTGACTACCACACAGGGCTCCTATTGATGACATCATTGCTGGGCATCTGGTCACTCCACCCTTTCCATGTTTCAGAGAGCCATTCAGTCAGCGTCAACTGCACCATGGCTCTTTCACAGACGTGACGCCTATTGCTTATTTTCAAGTAATTATTCAATTTAGCCGGCTCCAGTCGTGAACAAAATACTTTTCTGATGGCACAATCAACAATTGGCCAGTTTATGCCCTTCCATCAGTACACTCGTCTCTGAATAGAAAGAAATGAAGTTGATTCCTCCAATGCATATTTAATCATTTTGCTATCTTGATATTGAGGGAATTTGCCAAAAGAGAGAAAAAGAAACACATTAAACCCCATCTGCGTCATAAATTTCACTATATTGACAATCTTCAAACAGCGGCTCCAATTTAATATAATAGACATTACCCAAATATGCCCTTGTTGAGACGTTGCCTATAGTTTCTCATGCAAGGAAAGGCTGAGTTCAGTCTGAATTTGGTTCTAATGTTTGGAAGATTACACAGTCTGGGGACGTTTATTACTCTACATGAGCGAAACATGAATGGCAGAAGTGCAGCAGGACTGCCAGCTTTTGGTAAATAGATGGAATTTAAACAGTGATTGAAGTAATAAATGAGTTGATGTTGCTGAAATGACGGGCCTTTTAATAAATCAATCCCAACTGGCACGACGTGATGATGAATAAAACCACACAAAAAATACTTGGACAAATGTTGGAAAACAGGGTTTTCTTGATTCTCTTTCCTCTCGCTGTAGCGTTTCAAGATCGACTTGGAATCTTTGGAGTCTTTATCTGATATCTTACTCAGCCAATGGCTTAGTCCCAGAAGGTCTTTCAGGAAAAGGCTAGGCCAGCTTTTCTCTGGCTCATCCAATCACAAGCACGGAGCAGTTTTCTCTTCAAGGTCCACTAGCATAGCACAGGGCCAGCCAAAACCGTGCCAATTAAACCCTGAATGCTAAGCCTGTACTGTTCTTACTAAACCTCTGTTGGAAGTCGCCTGGTGAACGATAAGGAACAAATATAGTTCATCCAGATTGTTAGCTAACATCCAAACCATGATTTCCAAGTACCCATGTTTATGAGTATTTATGCATTCTCCCTGCAAATGCTTGGCACGTTTTAAATGTAAGGTCTATTTGATACTCGGAATACATCTTGTAGCAATGAATAGCCGTGCTGTAGTAGCGAAATGGGAACCGTGATTAACCCCAAGAGAGTGCTATCATGTAATGATTATACCCTAAGAGCAGCAGGTTTTAAGCGGCAACACAATGCCCCTTTATGAATTACACTTATCCAGTGTTATGTCTTGCATAGAGATTATTAATTGGCCGTTGGAGCTAAGAGAGATGTTTTATGGTATTAAAATCTCTGGGTGTGTTTAATCCAGGGTTTCCGCGGGGTCTTAAAAAGTCTAAAATTTAAAAATCACAATTTAAGGCCTTAAAAGTCTTAAATTTAATGGAGTATGGTTTTCTAGGTCTTAATTTTCCTACTTCCATGTAACGCTACATCTAATGCTCATTGACATGCTCCCGCAGCGCTTTAGAATGTTTTTTTTTATTTTGATTCCGTTGTGTTGTAGTTCTTTCTTTCGCTATTCAAACAGTAATCTGCTGTATTACGACTACAAATGAAACGAACATGCAACTTATATTGCAGGCGGGTCAGCTTTCGTGGTATTATTGCGAGACTGTACCACAGACATAAAATGGATTTTATTCTTCAGCTATGGGGAAGTGTAAATTTAGCGATACTTGTCTTGAAGAAACGTTTCAGACGATGTTTCAGGACTCTGACATCTGACTTTTTTTTTTGTATAATGTTGTGATATAGGTCTTAAATTTCATTCTTAAAAAGTCTTAAATTTGACTTAGTAAAACCTGCAGAAACCCTGTTAATCCCAATGTCTACATGTTGAGATTGATTTTATTTGATATGATTTGTGTGTTTGAATAGCAGAATGATAAAGGGCAGTGTGATTTCTTGGAAGTTAAGTTTTGGAGGGAGAGGAGGGTTGGAGGGAGGCAGAACATGAGCAAGAAGAGACGCCTCCGAATTCCCCTCTTCTCGTCTCTTTTCGTTCCCTTCCCTCCTCTTCATCCTAACCCACCCCTCTGTGCGCGGTTGCCACCCCACCCCATCCTGCTCACTCCCCTCCTTCCTCAGTGCAGCCAGCCACAGACACTTGCTGTTTGTATGAAGGGGTTTAACCCAATGAACAATTCGGTCTGTCTTTCCCAAAATAAGCCAGTAGGAGAGGGATCGCAGAGTAAGCCAGGGAGATTGGAGCAGCGAGGTGCACAGCCCCTGGTTATAAGTCCTGGGAGTGCTGCTTGGACCCACAGCCTTTAGCTCAATATACACTGCCTTGCTGCCTGCCTGACTGCCTGACTGACTTGACTGACTGACTGAGAGTCTCACTCTCTCTCCCTCTCCTGTCCTGCTCCCTCGCTCCTTCCCTCCTACTTCCCACCCTGCAGAGCGAGAGCACACAGATCGGGAAGGTGCTCCTCAGACCTGCTTCTGGACAGCTTGAAGACGGCACAGAGAGGACGTTTCACTCTTCTCTCACTTGCTCTTTCATCCTCCCTCTTAGTTTCGCCATCTCTGCCACAAAGCACTTGGATGGACTTTTTTGTTTTTTGCCAGAGGCAGAAAGATAAAAGTTAAACAGACTATTTACTTCACCTGCAGTTGAAAATATCTTTTTTTTTTTTTTTTTTTTTGTTTCTCCCCCCCCCCCTGCACTTGGGAGCAGCACTGGACCAGGGTGCAAGCTCCTTGCCCAGGAGGACACCATTCCTCTTTTTTGGCTGCATGTTCATTGAATATCTGATGCCATCGCATCCTATGGGAGACACGCGTGGCTGAAGCAAGGAGGGAGGTAGAAGAGAGACCCACCTGAAGCTCACACCTACCGCTGCCCTTACCCAGTGCGACCCCCCACCCCCCCCAGCCCCTCATCGCTCTGAGGAGAGAAAGGTAAGCCATACCTGCCCTCACGTTTCTCTGGGCTCTGTTAGCATCCTCATGTCCTGCCATCTCTTGTTTTTCTCACTTCTCTCACATGTGGCTGCAGTGGCCGTGGCCAAAAGAAACACAAAAGGAAAAAAAAAAAAAAACAGACGGAGCAATAACTTAGTCATGGGACTTGCATATTTCTCTTCAGTCCTAAACTAGTTCACAGAGTAATGGCTTGCAGATTAAAAGGAACCGGTGCAGTTTGTTCAACAAGCTCCAATAATACTAACTAAATGGACAAAAATTACAAAATTTAAGTTGTAGCGGTGCACCATATATTAATCTACTTTGAGTGTCCTCACTTTTACTGTAGTCATATTAGCAATTTTCTGTGTATTTTTGCACTGATGAGCGATGGTATTGATTATTGATTCAGGTGTAAGGCTAAGACATTGTTGATGCATCCATACCCACATACAGTACATCTGGGACTTTTTATGATGATGTTGAAGTGGGCGTGGTGTGTATACGGAGTGTGTATAGGGGTTGGGCAGTGTGGTAGTGGAATATGTACACTGGGTTTGGCTCAATAACAGATATTCTGATTATCGTCTTAAGAGGAGTGTCCTCCATGTTGATGGTTCTTGTGTTTGTGTTTGTGAATGTAACTGCTAATCATATCCTACGTTCTGTTGGCATGGACTGCAGGTTGTTTGATGGTTTTTGATAGATGTGTTAGTCTGGGAGGTTAAGGTCATATTGTGAGTGTAATGTATTAAGGTAAAGGAATACTGCAAATGGACATATGGTCCTATCATTTTTCATCTTCTCTTCTCTCTTCTCCTCGTCCCCCTGTTGCTTCACTCTGTCCATCCACTGTGACGCCTCTGGCAAGCGACGCTGCATTCCATTGTAACGACATCCCTCCGTCGCACACAGAAAGAGGACAGATAGCCGTGACTCTGAGTCTCCAGGTATCCCGCATGAAAAACTGACAGAGAGAAAGGGAAAAGATGAGCAAAAATGAAAAGGGAAAAGACCAAGAGGAACACATTAGAGAAGATTCCAAAATGCATGCTTTGCTGAGGAGATACATTTTTCGATCACATGTGTTTCAATGCACCAACAGCAGGCTTTCTAAGCAAAGGAAGGAGGGAGACACTGAGAGAGAGGTGTAGAGAGAGAGTCAGAGAAAGAGAGAGGGGGGAGAGAGAGTCTGGAAAAGACAGTGTGCTATAGTTATGAAATCCAAAAAACATTTGGCAGCATTTGTATATTGCGTTGGCTTACGACAAGAAAGGTCAATGTACCTGTGTGTGTGTGTGTGTGTGTGTGTGTGTGTGTGTGTTCTTGTTTAACTACATTCGTGGGGTCCAAAAACTGGGAATAGAGTATACTTTTGGGGTCCGGACAGCTTTGTGGGGCCAAAATGCTGGACCCCACAACTTTAAAGGGCTGTTTGAGGGTTAAGACTTGGTTTTAGGATTAGGGTTAGAATTCGGTTATGGTTAGGGTGAGGGTAAGGGTTAAGGTTAGGCATTTAGTTGTGATGGTTAAGGTTAGGGTAAGGGGCTAGGGAATGCATTATGTCAATGACGGGTCCCCACAAAGATAGTGCCACGCACTTGTGTGTTGTGTGTGTGTGTGTGTGTGTGTGTGTGTGTGTGTGTGTGTGTGTGTGTGTGTGTGTGTGTGTGTGTGTTTGTTGGTGCACGTGCAACCACACATGCATGCTCCTAGGTGACCAAATCTGTGTGAGTATCAAAGTTTGGTACACAATCCTTCACGGGGAGTGGGTGAATGAATACACACTAAGGTGTGAAGTCTCCCTCCTGGCAGTGAGGTACAACAGGAGTTGTCAGGTCTGCAAAGCTGCTGGTGCGTAGCAGCAGCAGCAGCAGCAGTGTCTGCTTAACTGTTTAAAGTAGTATTTGCTCATAAAGTTCAGGGCCTCTCATAGATTTAGTGGTTTCCAGTCAGCTTCCCACCCTCTCCTTTGTTTCTGTTTCTAAAGTACCTGTAGGTCAGGGGATATATGCCCCTCCTTGCTTCACTAGCCTTTTTTTTCTTGGCATGTACTTCCATGCCTGGCACATCCATGGTGACAATATTGTGCTGTAACCATGGAAACCACGTGCCACTGACTGGGACCGTTCTCCAGTGGGTGGCAACTGGTCACTTACTTTGTCACTGGTGGCTACGAGCGGTTCAAGTGTGTTTGTGGTACATTGTTCAACCACAACTAACAGCCTCCAACCCGCTGCCCACTCAGGCTTTTGATACAAAGTGCCGAAGCGCAACCAACCATACACCAACAACAGTCACGCTGAATGCACTGCGGCACACACAGCACATTTTATGCCCTGTGCAATACAAACACCTACATGGAATCAACGCACACACATTTCAAACATACTCACGCTGTCCGCTGCCAAACCGCCTGCTCGTATAGCGCTGAGACTCTCACGCCCCACTGCAGTTACTTTATAGGCCAGAATGTGTTGAAGTTGGGACTTTTAAGACTCTAAACTCAACATCAGCCTTTTCCTTTTTTTTAATAATTCTTGTTCTGATGTCAAGTGTAAAGGAACAGGGTCTTCTCTGTAAGCTTTTTGGTGAGATTTCATCCTCATTAGAGCAGCACGAAACATCTCTCACTCCTGCTTCATCGAAGAGACACAGGTAGAGTGGATGCATACTCTCACCGGGGATTTAAGATGATTTTTTTTCTGAGAGCAGAGAGCAAAAGAGAAAAACTTTTCCTTTTTTTAAAGAATGAAAAGTAATAGGAGCTGTCTCTGCCTTGATGCCTTCTCTGTTTCTCACCCCTCATGGCTTCTACATTTCTTTTACACTTTGTTTCCACAAGGGGGCAGGATACCAGGCAGTTCACTGTCGCACACAGACACAAACACACGGCATCTTGTAGTAAAGAGAAAACCTGTTACTTTGCTCCGACTGCTTTGTTGAATAATTTTGAGTCTCTCAAAAATCTCACAATTCTAATCCTACAACAAATGATCTCATAACACCCAATATATTAAAAGTAGTTTCTTATTCCTCTTATTAATCTCTGATCATCATAGAGATTCAGTATCTACAAACGTAGCCAAAGACGTCTGTGTCTGTAGTCTTATTTAATAAAGCCAAATCACTTTCAAATTTCTCAAAACACATTCATCTGTCACTTGCATGTGTGTGATACTTCCCTGAATTGTACTCCCTGCATGTTTGCTTTTGCGTGTGTGTGTGTGTGTGTGTGTGTGTGTGTGTGTGTGTGTGTGTGTGTGTGTGTGTGCGCGTGTTTATGAGTGTGTGCTTCTATTTCTCTCAGTCTAATGCCCGTGCTAGGAGGAAATGAAGGAGAATGCCAATCATTCTCAAGGAATAGTAAACGCCCACTTATTCCTTTACTTCCATGGAACCCAAACACCAGAACACACACGCATACACACACACACACACACACACACACACACACACACACACACACACAGATTTCCCCTTTTGTTTCATAGCTACTTCAGCATAAAGAGGAAAGAGTGTGAAAACAGGGCACTCCTTTAATGGCTTCACCAACAAAAAGTGTGTTTTCTTTTCAGCCAGAAGACCATGTCTGTAATTACAGCAGTACACACACACAGACATACTGTACGTGCACACACTCTTCAGCACCTATTATAAGGCATGCTAACTGATGCTGCTGATATAATGAATGAAGAATTGCAATGAAGGGCGGTGGAAACAGAATACAGGCCCTGGTCTTAATCACAGCCTGGACCATAACATTCAAGATTAATAGGCTGCATTTGTTTTACAGCTAAAAGCAAGAGAAGAAAAAGACAGACATTATGAGACAGAAACATTGCTGTGTGCAGCTGTATGAAGATTTGCATTGTGTCTCCCTTTACTTGCCTTTGCCTCATCACCAGTAGCCATCTTGGCCTGGACACACAGCTTAGTAAATGTGAAAGTCACTCATATGGTAGATTGTGAATCTGTACATACATACAGCCCTCCAGAATGGATAGAGCAGCCCCTTGTTATTAATCAGCCCCTTGTATTGAAGGACATTGGTTTGGCTCTCAGCACTGCATAAGCAGATCGGAGGACTAAAGGAGGAGGAGGAAAACAAAAAACAGTAGAGAGCTTTCTATTATTCTAATTCTGTTTCAAGTGTATTCAAACTCAACTTATTTATTTTTCTCTGTCACTTTCTAATTCGTTTGTCTGTCTCCCTTCCTTTATCTGTGTTTATCTGTCTCCCACTTGCTCTTTCGTTCTCTCATAACTTTGTCTGGACCAGAGGGAGTTTTTCCACTGGGCTGGCAGCAACAGGGGGACAGAGAAAGAGAGACAGGGAGAGCAAGCAGTGGGGAGGCTTGGCAGACGCCCCTTGTTATTTTTCCTGCGCCTCCCATTGACTCTGTCAGCAGTGGCTCAGTCTTAGCAGCGCCTCCAAGCTCAGAAGGGCTCGACAACGTGCCTCTTCAGCTATCAGGGAAAGGAACATATCACAGGCACACTTAGGAGACAGACGCACTTTTATCGCATTGCTACTTTTTCCCCTCTTTTACGTTTACCTTCTTGACTTTGTTCCAGTTGTCCATCATCATGTCTCCATCATTCTTTTACTGTTACAGACTGCAAAGCCTCTTGACTCAAACCCTGACTCTTTACTGGGCTCAAACTAAAACCCCTGAGGTAAAGCGGACCTTGTTCTCCAACATCAGACATTGCTTTCAGTCAGTGAGGCCTGAACAAGGCACAATAACCAAGCCATGGACAAAACATGTATTGAGCAATGCTTCCTGGAGTCAAAT
This sequence comes from Perca fluviatilis, assembly GCF_010015445.1. Lineage (NCBI taxonomy): Eukaryota > Metazoa > Chordata > Actinopteri > Perciformes > Percidae > Perca > Perca fluviatilis. Next base: position 13,899,946 of record NC_053124.1, on the reverse strand, counting down.
CTATATTTTTCCAATGGTGTGCCGGAGCTTTTTTGGGACGGCAGTGCGTGTTTTCAAAGAGACGGGAACAAATGGGAATGAGAGCCTCAGTGCTCATCCAGCAACAGCGCTGTTCCTAGTTAATGGGATGTGACATCTTGAGTTTTCCCTGCTTTAATGCTGGATATAAGGAAGCAAGAGTTTCCCCTTGTGTCCTGAGGATGTGTGTGTCCTCAGTTGTTATTTTTTTTTGGGGGTGGGGGGAGTTAAATCCATAACACTGAGCGAAGCTAAATGAAGATTGTTTGATGTTTGGTTGGTCAAGGTAGCTGTACAAATGAGCATGATTGTAGAGTACATGCAGGAACGTTTATTTGCCTTTTGTTTTTTTTCCTCCGCTCCCCCTCATTCATTGCCCCTCAGTTCACCGTCTGGCAAGAACATTGTTTGGGGCTTCCAAAAGCAGGACATTTGGGCCAACTCTTAACAGGGGTCACCTCCTCTGTATAAAACTCATATTATCCCTCTTTTCATCTTGTTACAGACATACTTCCCAAGCCAACTGTTTATTTTTATTATTTCATTTCAGATGCAGGATGGATATATCTCTCTCTGATGGGTCAATATTGAGTAAGGGATTAGAAACAGCTCTTCTGAGACCATTTGAAAAGCTCCAGACTTTGTTATTGTTCAGTCTGAGCTTGATTTAGACGTGTGCGTAGGTGTTCGTAAAAAGAGAAAAGAGACTGGGGTTATTGTGGCGTTATGGATCCCTCGGAGCAGGATAATAAAAAGCATTTTATTTCCCAGGGCCAGATTTTCTGGAGTAGGAAATGGATGCTTACTAAGTGACAAATGTATTGTGCTGTGTGCTCACACACAGTGGAGTTCCCCCCCCCACACACACACACACACACTCTTCAGTAGCAGACAGCAACCTAATATCTACCATCTATCAACGAGTTTTGTTCCACCAGTTACCTCATAGTTAAACTTGCAACAAGGAATAGATCCACTTTTTTAAAGAAATAAGCTAATGCCCTTTTTTTTTGCCAAGAGTGTGAAGAGAAGATCCATTCCAGCCTTCCAGCACCTCCTAATCTCACTAATATATAAGAGATAGTCCGACACATTTGAAGCTTTAACACTTGAAGGTGCTCTAAGCGATGTCACGCGTTTTTTAGGCTACATTTTTTGTCACATACAGTAAACCTCTCCTCACTATCCGCTAGCGGCCTGTCCCCTGAACACACTGTAACAGCCCAGGCTCCACAAACGGCAACAAAAACAAACTGCGCCAACCTGCACCACCAAACATAACAAACAGAGTTACAGCCATTAACCGACAAGAAGGATTTGGGGGTGGGGATGGGGGGTTAGTGCGTGGAAGGGAGGGGGAGGGTACGGGATGAGGAGGAGGAGGAGGGACAATACTTTGAGCGTCACCAAGAAGTGACATCACCCAACATCGCTTAGAGCACCTTTCAAATGTTGTACTAATTAATCAAACAAGATATAATGTGACAATTGGTGAGGTTTAGAGGTGCTAATGTTTCAACAGAGCCACGCTGTTTTTGTGATAAGCTAATCGACTGCTATTGGTAGCTTCATATTCATCATATTCATATCTCATCTAACTTGGCAAGAAAGCGAATAACTGTATTTCCCAAAATGTGGTATGTACCAACAAAAACCTGTTATGCTTCCTTTATGCTAATTATGTTGTTGCAGAAAATGGAAGTTGGTCAATATAAAAGAACTGCAACATCTATCTATAAATTGCAGGAATGTCTGTCTTTCTGTCTTTGAATAAACAAACGACGGTTCCCGAATTTAAGGACCTTTCAGAATCCCACACATGCAAAACAGACACAAGTGATCATACGACACGAGACAACTCTTTTTTTTTTTTTTTTTTTTCTCTCTCTCTCTCTCTCTCTCTCTCTCTCTCTCTCTCTCTCTCTGCGTGCGCACACACACGGTCCGGTTCTGGTGGTCGGTGAACGCAGATATGTGCTGATTAGCTCTCATAATTTGGCCAGGTGGGTAGCACACTGCCATGAGTCCATGTCGCTAATGTCTGATTACTCCACATTTTCATTGTGATATTTTGTGATTACATTCTGAATCTGCAACGTTCTCTGTCAGGTAAATCACTAAGTTAGTGGTAGGCTATACAGTGGAGTTGCATATGAAGTGGTTTGGGGTCCTTCTGTAAGTAATTTTGGGGTACATTTTGGTTTTTAAGAATTCTAAAACAACAATACCACAGGACAAGCAATCGTCCGTTTCAAACAGGCACATTTTCAACGGGCACTGCACTAGTACATTTTAATTCTGATATTTCTAAACATGGCATATTTAAAGCAGCATTCATATTTTTGGCCACTTGGGGGTAGCAGAACAAGCTGTAAACACAACATTGATGTATTATCACCTTATAAAGTTGATGTGGTGAACAAGGAAACAGTTTAGAATTCATTCTAGCTTTGTGTTTCTGGCCACCTGGACTTCTTGAAGTCCAATATTCACTTTCTTTTTAGCTTGGTTTTCCTTAAGGGAAATATCAGGTTCTTTAGCTGCTAAATGTTAGAACTAGAACTTAATCCAACATATGCTCTAAAAGTTATCAGTGGGAGGCTATGAAAAACATTATAAAGACAGTTGTTTTGACATTTTACTGTAGCACATGATAATGTAAATGCGAGTGAGCATAATATGAAATGAAAGCACACAGCACTGTCAGTGTTTCTGATGTCCTTTCATATATAAATCACTCTGCAGCCTTTCAATAGCAGGTGACTACAGGTGCCCACCACATGGCCACAAACATCTGTGAGCCCTCATTCTTCCAGCCTTAAACAAACCGGCACAGTTGCCACTTTCTGCCTGGATAAACGCCTCAAATTTGGCTCGGCTCATTGTGTTCTTCAAAGAGATGGGTTTAAGACATACAGTGGACCAACCAAGGCTTCTGAGTTGTTTCTTTTTTTAATTTATTTTCATATCACACTGTATTATTCATCTCAAGAGCACAAATTAAGCCTCCAGTAGTTCATACAGTCTTTGCTGTACACTGATATATATTTACCATGGCTCTAATGTCATGCAAAGACAACAAATAAAAAATAAAAAACACACAAATGTAGCTTGAGCAATTACATTGTCCCAAGTGCTGGTTCTCTCAGACTTTGTGTTTAAATGGCCTTGGCTTAGAGACTTAATCCTTTCTGTTCAGACTTTGAGCCCATTGAGTAACATGTTTTATAATGAAACGCTGAGAGGCATTAGGCAGCCCAAACACAACCATCCCTTCAAAGCTTTTCATTTTCGTAATCAGCAGCAAAGCAATGGAACGATAAAATGAAAAAAGCGACTTTGTGCTCATTCCAGCTCGTTTGAGGTGAACGCTGTGTGAGCGTTGCTTTACTGTGTGCGTTCCACGTTGTGTGTATGTGTGTGTACATGGTCTACAGTTCTCTTGTTTCTGTTTATGTGTACAATATATGTAATACTTCCTGGAGTTAGACAGGAAAAGCAATGCAGTTTGGCAGCATGCCTAAGTGCTTAAAGAAACTGTTGAAGAAGAATTATTTCATGCTCACAAGACAGGAAGGGTTGTTGCTTTGCCTGACAATTTAGGAGGGATAAAAGCGGAGTAGGGTTTCATGGAGAACATTTGAGATGCTGCACAGTGAAGACTAAGATAAACAAACACTACTAATTGGATGACAGCCTCACTGTTTGCCTCTTCATCACGCATTTGCTCAGTTTTGTGGGTAACAGAAGCAAGCATGCAAGCATGTATGGACAGATTTTCTTTATAAAAACTGCCATTTTAGTACGTGTGCCCCATCACGAGACATATGTACAGTGCATATTTCTGCAGATCAAATACAATATTCAGCTGCTAATTTACCCATATACAGTATGTCGCCCTTTTCCATGTATAAGAACAAGATTAGGGAGATCAGGGAGCTGCTGTTGGCTGTAGGAACACATCTGTAGTTGCATAAAGCAACACAGAAGTGAACTGTTTTATTAAAAGGTCAAAGATTTACATGACCTAAGTTGAAATCTGGATGTTCCATAGATGAGAGATTGCAGAATGAGCTGACGGAAATAAAAAATCTTCTACCTGACGTTAACCATGCAAGTCTGCGATTGGTTGGACAGCGAAAGCTACAGAAGTACAACCACTTCTGGGAGGATGTTCTTTGGCCAACTAACAAAATACTTAATTACGGAGGGTTTTGAATCAATTACCACTCACTTTCATGTGGTTTGCAGATGGCCACGCACTCTCCCTCTCCACTTTTCCTTCTCTTTCCTTTGTGAGCCGCCAGCAAAAAGGGCCTTTTGCTTTGCGTTGCTTTTCTTTAAGCCCGGCCCGCCCCCAGAAAAAAAAAAAACAAAAACCACATTGCTAATTTGAACCAGAGAAGTGGTTTTTTCTCCAACGCCCCCCCCCCTCTCCCCCCCCCCCCCCCCCCCCCCCCCCCCCCAGGGCCTGAGCTGGACCGCTCCCAAAGTAGGGCAGAAACCACACAAACCCAAGTCTTCCTGACATGTGGTGAAAGTGTGATATGGATATGGGAAACATTGTGAAGGGTTAGGAAAGAGGGATGGCGATGGATCTGTTTGGAAGAGAAAGAAAGATCGAAGTGGGACATGATGAAAATGGGGATAGGAGAAAGTGGAAAGGGGCGTTATTTGTGGGAAAGAGGCAAGGAGAGGTGAAATGACAAGAAAAGATTTGAAGGTAGAAGAAGCAGAAAAGAGAAAATAAGCTTGGTCTGAGGAGCACTCAGCTTGTAGCAACCATGTGGCGGCTTTGATCTGGCCGAGGATTTGAACCGGTGTCAACAGAAACATGCAGGGGCCGCCTGTTTGCTCCCAGACACAGATCATTCCTCCATGAATTACTCTGCCTCAGTTCGCCGCAACCTCTTTACTACTCCAATGTTTGTTTACCCTGTCGGGAACACCCGGCCCATTCCTCAACTTGAGCAACAAGCTCAGTAATACCCCAAAACTCCTGCAATCAGCTAAACTTTCTATGCCGTTAATCTCTAGAGGGAAGCCGAAATCTGGGTAGTTTTGAAGATTTAAAAGATACATTTGAGTCAAACAGTGCTGCCTTTATATTCTGTAGGTTATTCAGTAACAGAGTCATTTCTCATTTAGTCCTATAATCCATTCATTCTACTCCAGTCGCTGTCTTCCATCATCGGGACGAGGCATGTTCTGTATCCCTGGTAGTCTGGAAGGAAGAGGGAGGGATAACAAGGAGGCGGAGGAGGGATATGAGGATGCAGACATGATCGTTAAAGTGAGAGGATGTGTCCTGAATGCTGTGTCTCTGCCTTATGACAGCTTGCTGATTCAAACCTCATGTTTGGAGGCTTGTTCATGGTTAGACTGCAAAAGATGTCCCGCTACTAAAGGGCTTTTAACAATATTTTAACATGAATTTGAATATTCTTTTTTTAATCGCAATCTCTTGCAAGTCCCCACCTTTAGAACCTCTTTAATAATATTGTGTATTTTACAATATTAGATAGAATACTATACAAACAAAATAGAAAGTTGGACTCTCAATGGGAAAGGCTATATTACATACCCAGATTAAGAGGGTATATGTAAATTACTCTTTTACAAATGACTTTACAGATGACTTATGATGGGCATTATTCTGTGAAACCTGCTAGCAGGTAGACATGCAGATGTGTAGAAATTCAATTTCAAATCTTGAACCTTGTCTTCATTTGCTGTATAAAAACAGACATCTGCGTGTGGAAATGGTTAAAATATCCAAAACATAAGCAGAACCATAGATCTGTGTGCTTAATCTCTCTCTGGGAGTGAATCAGTCAGGACATCTCGTCTTGAGGGATGCTTGGAAAGGCCAGCTCAGACAAGCCAGGCATAACACAGCAGGGAAACGCACAAGCAGCCATCCACTCTCATGTGGAGACAATGACAAATCCAGACCCCATCAACACTTATGGGGAATGTGCGGAGATACCCCCTCCAAGTCAGTGCAGTACACACTAACAACGCCCTAATGAATTGAGGGCCTTTCCCTGGTGGGCTGTATACGTGTGTGATCCGAAAACCAGGTTCGCTAACGTTTCTCTCTGTGTTGTATCTCTTTCTGTTCCTATGCAGAATTCTGTTGATCACAAGTGGCTTGCGGTTTCCTCTAGAGTTTTGCTTGTTGAAAGGCTTCTCCCAGCGAGCAGAAAGTGAAGATAGACAGATAGCCTGATCGCAGAACTCTTCCAAAAGAAAGATAATGCTAATATGTTACTACTGTGGTCCAGTTGCTCCTGATAATAAGGAATGTTAAATGTAACATTATATTAAGACCCAGACCTCAGAAACGCTCTACCTGCAGAGATTTTGTAAACAGGAAGTGGTCCATTTTGATGATGGAAAGAGTGTAAAATGAGAGAAATGCATTTTATTTGTCTTAGATAAGCAATTAAGATTGATATTGTGAAGACTATGGGCTATGTTGTGTCACTGACTTGGTTACTCCGAAGTAGTTTAAAACTCTAAAGCTGCAGTTATTGGACAGATATATTTCTTTCCTGGAATCAAACTAGACGCGTTTTTGTTTGCAGCAACTATGTTAAGAAAGAAACAGCCCAGTATCCCAAGGAATTGCGTCCGTTTTGAACAATTCCACACCTCACGATTTATGTCCCTCTCCAACATTCATTGCCAAAGAAGTGGTGTGCCCTTTATGTAGAGGCCGAGGCTGAGAGTACGTGGTTTTGCAGAATCATCCATTATTGAGGTTTTTGTCTGGTGTTAGGGTTGGAAGAAAATGGGAATTAGTTCAAGAATATGATTGGCAGGTTTGTTAAGAAATAAGGTTGCTGTTATCTTTTCACACAAACACCACTGGTTGTCAAAGAACTACTGTTCGGTGAATCTACGTTGACCGAAACTCCAAAAAACAGGAGCTGAGCTGGGGAGGGGGGGGGGGTTCTCACTGTGGCTTTCCTTCTTGTTCAGTGATACAAAATCAAACAAATGTGTGAACGTTAAGGAATGCACCGCATGGAGTCTGCATTGATTAATCTGCAAATCTCCTCCATGTGACACTCCTCCTGCATCGTACCCATTACATTGCTCTCAATGTGATTGTTCAGCGAGGAGGGGGAAAAAGAAAAGCATTAGTTGCAATGCTGCCAGGGTCCAACATTGTCCAAATAGTTCTCAGCCCTGCCAGACACAACAGCATATTCACAGTCTTGCCTGTCTGCAGATTAAATTCAGTCTGGCACATTTTGATCCCATCCTCTGTTGTGTTCTTTAGCAGTTTTGGCATTTTGCTAAGATACTGCCTACATGTCTTTTTTGTCTATTGTCAAGAGTCGGCATCGCAGTGCGGTTGTTCGTCGTCTGCAAAACACATATAAGCCCTGCTCTCTGCTCAGGAGCTGAAACCGTATGTCTCCTCTTTCTTATAGATAGTCTAAGGGGAGGAAGGACTGTTGTAATGCCTGATCTGTAACCTCAGCTGCACTTCATTCTATGTCGTCCCCGCGTCTTCTCTCTCTATGTTTCTCCACTGGTCCATCATTCACTCCTTAGAGGGCGTCTGGAATGTGTCTGTAATCACTTTCACTGCATTTTTCTGCAACAAGAGGGGAGCTCAGACAGTAACACAAAGTGTCTACGGTGGGTGGATGCATATGCAGAGATGCAGACAGGCAGACAAAGTAATGGATGGTGGCATTTGTTGGCTGAGAAAATTATCTGATCTACAGATAAAGAAATTAAGACTGGCCAGGACTGGACCTTTTATTTCAAAAGTGTCTTGGAACAAAAAACATCTTTGTTCTGATGACCTACGATGCTTTGGGAAACCCACTTTTACACCCAGATGGAAGGGTTTTGTCTCCACTGTCAGTCTAGACTGTATTTATTTTCACATCTGTGCTTGTGCGATAAGCAAATTGTAGCCATTACCTTATGAGTGTGAGAGGGCAATTGTGTTGTTGTTGTTGTGTGTGTGTGTGTGTGTGTGTGTGTGTGTGTGTGTGTGTGTGTGTGTGTGTGTGTGTGTGTGTGTGTGTGTGTGTGTGTGTGTGTGTGTGTGTAGGGGACTCTCGCGCACAAGCAAAAATGAGGGTTACCACTGTACGAGATGTGGTGAAAATCAAGAAGTGGGGGTGGAGGGATGGGAGGGGAGTGGGTGGGTGAAAGAAATTTGGCATGGCTGATGGAAACGGGGCCTGGAGCCCGCACACACTTGCGCATAAACACACACACGCAGAGGACAGACACCAGCAATCATCATTCAAACAGCATTTTAAGGGCCATTTAAGTCATTCCAATAAAAACTGCAGCCATTATAATACGTTGTCCAGGGGAGACAGAGGGAAAGGAAAGTTATGGCATGGGCAGGCTCAGGGTAAGGGGTGGTAGAAAGAAAATGGGAAAGTTAGTCAGACAGTGTTTGTTTTTAAGTCTGCAATCTTTTTAATGTCATTCTCCCTCCCTGCTTTTCTCTATGAGAGGGAGGTGAGTTTTCCTGTCTGGGAAAATGATTTAGTGACAGCAGGAAGGTGCAAAGGGTTTATATTCCTGTCAGTCTTATCAGTAACCAGTTCAGTTCTTCCCGCAGCTAAACTTGTGATATTTCCTACTGGTGTAGTTCTTTAGCCTTGAAGGTAGTGATGCAACACTGATCCAACTTTGTCCACTGTTCCCAAATTCTGACCCCACTGTTGACAACTTGTTGTCAGGAAACATTTCATGGGACGTTTGACCCCTGTGATGCACCTTGCCACCTTTTGCTAGTGCTAATATCCACTTGCGACTGACCGACTACCCTCAGACACAGAGATCCTCATCCAAAAAACATAACAGACCAGGCTGACATGTTGTGTCTGCCTCACAACCTTAAATCTCCATCCAGGACCAACAGCCGCACATGCAGCGTTGCATTCCTACGACTGTTATTTTCGGCATTATGTCTATTTGCACTGTTCTCAACTGAAGGTCTGTGAAAAGCCATCTAAACACAGCTCTCTCATACCACGCGATCCTGGCCAATGTTAGCACAGCGGAGCGAGTTGTTGCTGGGTGAGATATCGGATAATCTGTGCTCCTTGACTTCATGTTATGTTCTTCTTTTTCGTGTCCTTAATCCTTTTTCGTTTCCCCCAAGGCAGCAGCATGTGAAGAATGCAAATCCTCATATCTCTTCACCCAAATTACAAAATACTTACTTACTTACTTACTTCTAGTGGTACAGTATCTAGCCATGCAGATAGTAATGGTTTCATTTGTCAATGTTTTGAGATATCCATCTCTGAGATTTTTGCCTCCTCTTTAAAAATACAATACTGGTGAATATAATGTTACTGTTTTTGTGGTGTTCACAGCAATAATCCACCACATTTACTGTCTACATAGCTAAAATCCACCACACATATACGTGAGAAAATGTGTTTTTGGTAATATGGGTGAACTTACCCTTTAAACAGCCATGCCCCATTGATTGTACTGTATTACGATGGGCTTTTTGATGCTTTTCGTGCCCCGTAGCAACAGTTTTGTATGCAGATCTGCGTAATGATATATATATATATATATATATATATATATATATATATATGCACACACATACACACACATACAGACAGCATACACCTACATGCATGTATACAAACCCACCCTCACAAATGTTCTGAGGCTCCGACCACAGAACATTTTTACAGACCATTTAAAAGCCAATACCTTTGATTTACAGAAGACATATAATCTTGTTCTCCTTTGAACCCATTTACCACAAACCTCACTCTCAACACGCACAACCTCCACCTACAACATACCAACGTTTTTATGAACTCATGCTTTGAGCTGGAGTTGATGTCTCCTGTCCCCATCTCATTTTGTTTTGCATAGTAAAAAAAATATGTTGGGGTTTTCAGTCCTACCTCTCCAAACCTAAGTAAACATGCTGGCTTCCAAACCATACAGCGTCACGCTAAAGAGACGCGTCAGACTGGGCCTGGGGAAATGCTTTCTCAGCAGCAGATGAGTGATGAGGAAGGAGAGATTTTGTGGGTAATTTACATACGTGGGACTTTGAGTCATTTTGGGGCCGTTTGTGGGCTGCAGGCAGCCATGCCTTTAGCTCTGGACAGACCATCATATCTCTGTTTGATGGACTTTATTCACACATGTTCTTTTAGTAACGTTCAAGCAAAATCTCACACTTTTAAAAGGGGAAAATGAGAGAAATGTGTTTGGTGTTTCTCATTTGCAAGAGGAGCGAAGAGGGGAGACAATAGACAGAAAGACTAGACATACAATCCATTGCCTTCAGAGCACAGATTTCAGATTTGGTTGATGACGCTCTCATCCACCACGCTCCCTCCCTCTGCCTTGCCTGCTAGCATGGTGCTGCTTAACTGGAAAACAATGGCAGAAGTCCTCCATCTGGTTGCAGTTTGTGTCCCGTGCCAGTTTGAGTGGGAGTGATAGAGACCTCCAAGGGGCTTAAAACAACAACTCGCAGTCGAGAAGGCTGGTTGCATATTTCCAGCTACTGTAGCAATAAACACACTCACACACATATTCATATAAACAGATAGACCCAAGCAAGTAACTATTAAACTGATATAATTCTGAAATCTGGTGACTGATTTCATTCAAGGAAATGGCAGAATGGACAGGTGATGGAAAGACGTTAAAATGATGAACTGTATGATGAAACAGAGGGAGAAAAAGTATGACATGTATTGGGCCCATGGCAAGTGCAGTGGTGGAATGTCCCAGGGTGTTTTAATGGAGTTTGTCTCTCCACACCTGTGGAACTAATAGCCAGCCACTGAAGTCAGATGTCCTATGAAAATATTTAGTGGAATAAGAGAGGGGGCGAAGGGGGTGTGGATCAGTTGGAAGGTTCATACCTAAAGGCAGGCGTGTAGTTTGGCTAGCGCCTAGGGTTTCCATTAAAAAGCAGGTTTGAGGAACAAGATAATTGCTCTGCCAGAGTCTACAGCCTGAACCCCATCTCCTTCTCCATCCCTGTTTCTCATAGATGCACTCTTGCCCATGTGCTGCAGAATCTCTTAGAGGAAAACACTGTGTTTATGTGTCTGCATGCTGTTACTGTTTTGATGTTGCACACTTTTGAGATATGGCCATTCTTATGTGTGTGTTTATGGAAACCACATGTCTAGTCATTTTGATGTGGGCAATGTTGTCACTGTCAGACAAAAACGTCAATATTCCAAATAACATATTTTAACTTCAAAGCACTTGATTGAGCAATATGTGTCCTCCGTTTTATAGCCAGATCAATATAAATGCAAAGATTTCAGGCTAAAAAACTTATTTTCTTCTTTTTGTTTTCACCCGACAACTGTTACAAAAGTTGTATGAGGTCAGTGAGGATAAGAAGCCAGAATGCGGTATGGAAATAGTCCTGGTAGTATTAAAGGATTGGTTGAGGCTTTCCACTGATGCAAACACTCCCCCTGTTGCTCCTTTCTTCTGTATTTGAAGTCAGTGATGGCAGTAGTTATCACAAATGATGATGTCCCCAAGTCTCTTTTGCAACTGAGGAGTGAGTTTTAGTGGTTACCCTGGGTCTTTTTCAGTGCAAAACACACGTGCTATTATTTATTCTTCTAAATATCTGCCAGTGCGGTGAGATATTTTTCATGTGCATTTTTAGCTGTTTTGAAGAAGATTCTTTGATCAGATGTCATTTCATTGAAGCCAGTGGTGTCAGATAATCTGCCTTTTAAGCCATGCTAGCAACATAGCTCTAGGGATGGCAATGTTGGTTGGTAGTTCGGTCCACCAATTTGGTCCAGATAAAATCTCAACAACTATCGGATGGATTGCCATGACATTTAGTACAAAGTACATATATCCAAGTTGCCCAGTCGTTGAATCCTTATGACTTTAGTGATCTGCTGACTTTTCCCTCTAGCGCCACCGTGGGATTGACTTTTGTAGTTTTGACATATGTGATATGTCTCGACAATAGCGTTGGTGATCCATCCACCATCGCCTGGCTGTAGACTCTTATAGCCTTGTTCAAGTGCAAATATACTTTGTCACGTCACTTTGTTGAAGCCAGTGATGTTATTGTGCATTCTGCAGAATTATTACACCTACTTGGGATTTTTTTACGTGTGGAAAAGTACCTTCTAAAGTTACACAGTTTAGGACCTTTTCTCAATTTGTATGGATTTTCTGGAACCCATTTTGAATCCTCCAGCCCTGGCATTGAGGAAAACTGCAGTAAAAAGGGAAGGAACGGGAAGAAACTTTAACATTTGCCTACTGTGTGAAGAATTAAAACATTAACAGATTTTCCACAACAATAAACAACCATTAGGGCATGTTGTGTATTCTCTGGGTGTCAGCTTTAAGGAGTGGTTGTATGTTAATTATCCCCACTTTTAAAATTCCAATCCCTTATTAGTGTTAGGCCACTAAAAACATACCATAAATGGAAATGGGAATGCTGTGTACATCCATTTTTTGGTGACAGAACATCAAATCATATGACTAAGAAAAACTTACTTAAGGCCAAACATGCAACCTTTATCCAAAAGACAATGGTGCAATGGTTTAAACTTGCGATCTTGCAACCAGAAGAGACTCAATAAAGATAAAGGATGAGGATTTGTTTATTGTCACTTCACTTGTATTGTCAAATGCACTTAAGCACTGACATGAAAGCTTCACAGTCTCCATCATAGTCATACAAAACTATTCTAAAATATGTAAAACTCTCAGCAGGCAGATCCTACTGTAAACACCAGTCTTGTACTATGTGATATAGAGCCTGCATAGACAAGCTGAGTGGCAAGGGTAACAAACATCCTTAAAAATGACCGATGTGGGATTTGACTCTCTGACCGTTCCAACTGCTTTATAATTGGTGACATTTCCTAGGTCACGTGTGGTCACAGTGCCTGCTCAGTTGGTAGTGAGAATGTAATGATGTGTCTGGTGGGGTTTTGACTGACAGGTGCTTAGCTGGTGGGCAGATGCTGGTTGATAAATGTAAAAATGGAGAGCAGGCTGGAGGTTCAAAGGGAAGCTTAGCTGTTGCTTGCTTTTACAGCGCTACAGGGTCACATTCCTCCCAGACACAGACTTTTAAATCCTTCTGGAGTGCGAGGTGGGACTGGATAACGGAGTATGCCGCGTATGTGTTGAGTATGTCAGATTGGATGAGAGGAAACAAAAGCCCTCCTTCATTTCCCAGCCATCTTCGGTCACTAGAACAGAGCGCACGGTGGGCAGACAGAGGGCGAATAACTCTGTGGATCAAGCCCCGTCTAAAGCTGTGGCAAAGTGCCGAGCTGCCCCATACCACGCAACTCTTCCCCTCACCCAGACTTTAATCTTCATTCCACTTTGATATCAAAGAAAGAATTGCTAATGTGGGAGGAATGGAAGGAGAGAGGTAGAAAGAGGGGATGGGGGGGTAATGGGGGAATAATTGGGGAATATGGTTTCCAAAGCTGTGTTATTTTTTTATGAAGCTGAGAGACGTATTCAAGTCTGGAGATCAAACGGTGTGGTGCTTTTTATGTTCTCAGACCACAGTGAATGAAGGAGCTGAGGTTTCCCGCAGCGGCCTGCTCTGTGTCACACGAGGAACTCAAACAGCTTTCCCTCTCTCTGTCTACCTCTCTTTTTCTTCTTTCTCTCTACTGTCTCTCCCACTCTTGCCATCAAGCTGCTGCGCCAGTTGTTGGAAGTCAGTCTGGACTTCGCTTGGTTCAGTCGAAGCCGTTCAAGTCCCTTAATCGGCCTGCAGAGGATATCTTTTGCTGTGACGGTTAAAATGGCACACTGTTAAAACCTGTCTACCATGTAGGTCTGTACCTTTTTATTTCAGAATAAAATAAAAAGACTGCCTCCAGGAAGCATCAGATGAATCACTGAAAAACTGACTGAGTCGTATTCTGTAGCTGTTAAAGTATCAGGTGTTTAACAGAACATAAAGTCTGCTGTGTGTAAAATTTGACAGATCATTAACATGGGTGTATCCCAGAGGAAATGACACATGTTCTCATCTATGATCTCACTCGCACATTTGCACGTAGATCGGAGGCATCTGCAAAATCACATAGTCGACCTAATCTGAGTCACCGTTACCAACTGTTCTGACCGCATTTGGCCTGTTGTCCCTTCACTCCACTTTGCGCTTATTTGCTAAATGATAACTTGTAAACAAACTCTGTGAAAGAGTTCGCTCAACACCCACTTCTCCTTCTCAAATCCCCTCTTCATCCCTGTCATTCCTTATTTTGGCGGGTCCTTCAGGTTTGTTTGGAGTAATAACACAGCAGAGACTCCCTCCCTTGGAGAGGTTTAGTTCATTGGAAGGACTGAATATGACTTCATGGAGGTATACCTTTCACTCTTTATTAATGTTCCATATTAGACCCGTTACGTGTCACACTACACAGAAGTTTACTTGTGCTGGAGTAATTACGCTTTTTCTGACATCTTAAACCTGCAATAACAGATTTTTGGCCACTTGGGGGCAGCGGACCAAGCTGTGAACACAACAGTGACATATTACTTCGCTTTTAAATTTGGCTAACTTGGCTAACCAGCATTAGCATTCATTCGAAAATTGTGTTTCTGGCACCTGGTAAATTTAGGCATTAAATTTTGTTCTGTGGAACTGAGGGTAATTCCGGAGTTGGGTGTACAGCAGCTGTAAATATGAAAACTTGTAAAGTTAAGAACAACAGCTGCATCACACAGATGTTTCAAAGGTCAAACTATGTTTTGAAGAACTCTTGCACCTTGTGCCTGTAAAGACAACAGCGTCAGTCTCTGCGACTGTTTTGATTTATTTGCCCTGGAGAACGCTCTCGTTTAAGGAGCCCGGTCTCCACCGCCTCTCAGCATCGCTCCATCCTCCCCCACAGCTCCTCTAGTGTCCAAGGATGTGTCTCATTCTCATGTCTGTGGTGTAAGTTTTATTCCTCTCTAACTCTCATATTCCTCCCACCAATCCTCCCGTCCCCTCCAGCTGCCAAGTGGAGACAAAGAAGCTGCTTCAGCCTTCCTTTGGTCGGGTGATTATCTAAGCGAGGGCCCATCAATCTAAACTAACTCCAGACTCTCAAGAATGTCCCCTTCTTCTGGCTGCCAGGTTGGAGATAAACACATATCAGATCTTGAGAATCAGCCCTTAATGAACCATTAGATGCATACAGACTGATGTAGCCTCCCTCAGTCTTATCATAACCTTCTAAACTGCTGCTCCATCATGCTAGATAAACTGCTATGATCTGATTACAGCAGCGAGCACAGATCCCACCATTCAAAAAACAGAAAAAAAATAATTCTTTAGTGTTTTTTCATTTCCACTTAATTTCAGCCATTTGCCACATAATGCATAATGAGAAGGTTATTATTGCGTCTGGCCCTGCAAAGGTTGAATGTGCCGTTTTATTGGCTCTTGGCAGCACTGCAGGAATTCCATGAGGCAGGTGAACAAGGAAATGGAGTTCATTCAACACTACACAATTATCGGAATGTTTGTTGTCATTAAAAGCTCCCTTTTTTTTTTTTCTCCTTCCTGATGAACAGCGCTCAAACTCGACATTCCGGGGAGCAGACCAGACACTTTTACAGCCCATTAACCATAAATGCGTCCTGATTTTTTGGTGTTTACAGCACTAACAGATGTGCAAATAATTCCTTTTCACTGAATTGAATCATACTTAGGATATACAGTCGCTCATGTAGCATGCAGGCATTTCAGAGGACTTCATAAGTTATATTCCTATTATATAAGTTTTAAATATTGTTATGCAGCCCCCTTTCGGTCCTCATAAACTGTCCCAGATTGACCATGTCAACTCCCGCCGCCTTTGATCGTCACGTTATATCTTGTCTCGTAGCAACTGGAACATTCCATCGCGTGTCTCTGATCACCTCCTGATGACTGCACTATGGAGATAAGAGACAGGGAATGAGCAGATCTGGTTTTAATATAAAAAGGAGCCCGATGAAAATCAATCACACACAGGGGAACTGAGCAGGGAGTCACCCCGATCACGATTAGTGTCAAGAGAGCGGAGGGGTGTTGACAGGACGGGAGGGAGAAGGTCAGAGGGAGATACAGTGTCAGAGAGGGAGAGAGAGAGAGAGAGAGAGAGAGAGAGAGAGAGAGAGAGAGAGAGAGACAAGTTTTTAGGGAGGAAATATAGAGTAAACCCCTGTATCTACAAGGCACGCTTCTCCTGTCCTGCTCCAAGCTTGAACTGATTTATTTGTCTTCTTTTTCTCCGCCTCACCTCGCACACTCCACTGTCCAATCGCTATGCTTTGTCCTCAGTCTCTCATTCCTCCAGGTGTGGTTTAACAAACCAGATAATGCACAGGACACAACGGAAAGATGGGAGGGACAGCCAAGACAGTTGCTGCAGTTGTTTTAACTTTACACCATTGTGTGGAGTTGATATAACATATATTGTGTGGTAAAACGTGCAAGTAAACTTCATTATTATGGCCTGTGTTCGCCAATGTGAGTTGTATCGCTGCCTTTATTTTTTACAACAGTGAGTCCATTATACTGGCGCTGGTCTTTCTGCTGTCTTGGCCCGGCCACAGATCTGCAGCATCTCATTCCTTTACTTTTCTTTTTTTGTTTCCTCCTCTTCAGTGTACAAAGTGTGATTATTGAAACAAGACGCGGTGCTTTTGGCAAACCAACATGTTTCTGTACTGGATCACAAGTAAATTAGCAAACAGCACGCCCAATTTGTCTTCTGTCTAAAATCAGGAATATCTCAGCTAATGAATATAAATAATCCAAATGTGATTTCAGATATTTTAATGAATAAGTTGGCTGTTGCTCGCGTTTTGTCAAATTTTCTTCTGGAGGATTATTGTCACGATATTGCCAAGATAACATGTCTTTCTGTTTCTAATTGACTAACCTGGAGATTGTGTTTTACTTCCACATGGAAATGTCTTTATTACTTCTGTGAGGTAGCTACTCGTGGCATTTTTTGTGTGCAGGGGTTATTGAATGAGCCCAAAACCTCATGAGCCTTTGTTTGGTTATTCTTTTTTTTAAGATTGTACTTTTATTTTATTAATTTTTTTTATTAATCATTGGGCAGTTGCACTTGGTGACTTTGAGTCAGTCCCACATACACCGTCCTGCTGCGGTAAATACTTACCACTGCACCAAATATGTATTAATCCGCAACTAAAAATAGTCCCCAACAAATGCATAGGTTCCTCCTGTTTGAGTGATGCTTGGTGAAACTACAGTGCCCAGCTTTTCTATTACATTTTTGAGCTTTTTTAAAAATGAAAGTATATTTTTGTGACCTGTTTTTTAAAGGATTTAGGTTTTCAGCAGGAACAAATGCTCATGAGGCTGAGTAGCAACATCCACGGATTGCTAGTACTATGAAAAGCTACATTAATATAACCATGTAATATATTTTATGTCATATTAGATGAGATGTTCATGTTTTCGGTCATTGTCGACATTTTCAAACAGAACACCCTGTTGTAAAAATATATATATCCAGTAACATTAGTAGCAGTTATAGCATGAGTGTGAAATAGGACTATTGGAATGATCCCAGCCCCTCCACTTGTCATCCTTCCCTCCCGAGTATTTCACACTTCCCAGAGCTAATACGGTCTGGTCTGACCTGTGCTGCTCTCTGGTGGCTCTTATAGCCTTCATAAGGCCTGGCGTGGGCCCACTGCACACTACTCCAACGGGACGTATTCACTTGATTTTCTCACAGTTTTGACATGGCCCCGTGGGTGCATGTCAGCAGCCAAATAGCTTATTTTATGTGTTTCATACTAGAAAAGCAGACTGATTATGACTGCACAGATGTAGCCATCGTAAAAGTCCCACTTATCACGTGCTTGCTCCCCTAACACTGCGCCGTTGTTTCAACAACCGTGCTAGAAACTGTTTGGAAATGATTGCATTATATGCGAGAGATGCCTGGACATCAAGAATGTGTTTCCTGTCCTGTACATGTGTTTCCTGTCCTGCACAGCAAGTTGTGTTGGTGACTCTTTTTTGTTGTTTTGTTTGTCCACATTTTTATTACATATTTACAGCTATATAGACAGACATACACATTTTATAGACACACACACACTCACAGAGCCATGTTTATACAGCCCAGCGATGGATTTGGGAGGTGTGAGGCCCGAACTGGCAGAGTCCTCTTACACAGCCAGCGCTCTTAGCCAGCAGTTTATAAAGAATTGCATTGATCCTGATGGGTGGGGTAGGCTTCAGCAAGGACCACAGTCAGAGGGGGCTATGCACTGTATGCTGGTGGTCTGGCACGTTTGTGTGTGTTTCTGTGTGTGTGTGTGTGTGTGTGTGTGTGTGTGTGTGTGTGTGTGTGTGTGTGTGTGTGTGTGTGTGTGTGTGTGTGTGTGTGTGTGTGTGTTTGAGGTGCTTTGTGGTTTCTTTGCAGCTGGTTAGGTCTGGAGACTGAACCACCCTGCTGGGGTCAGCGGCGGTTTAAGTAAGTGATCAATCAAACAGGGGCCAATGAACAGTTAATGGTCCTCAACTGGGATTCAGACCATCCAATGAATTTCCATTTAAGACATAGTGTGAGGTGGAAGGGGGGACAAGTGATTTCTGAGCAAAGAGGGATTCAGCACATTTCCTTCTGCCCTCGAGAGCAGAGATAAAAGGAAGCAGAAGAGTGATGGAGCTGCGTGTGTGACCTGATAACCTCAACTATGTTAGGTGTTATATAAAGACTCCCAAGTACAAATACACACACTACACTAACCACTGCCTTCACACACCATACTAGGAAAGACAGCAACATAAGAGCTCACAGCATCACTTTATGTCATCCCATCCCACATCCTCATCCTCTGATGGCCCTGCGTCACACTGTCTGAGTCCTCGAGCAACAACAGCTCACTTGCTAGCTCATTTCCTCGTAGTGGTTTTGTTTAAAGCCCATATTGCATTTAGTCAATCCCTTTTATTGTAGACTGTCAAGAGGAAGCTTCGGGCTTCACATTGGCCTGAGTAATTGCAGCTACTCAAATCTTTTCTTGTGTCATTTACTAAGTAATTTCCTCAGTGTGTATTTTTGTGTCTTTTTTTCTTCTGGTTGTGAAGTAATGCTATGTAACTTTTGAAAGACACAAAACACAATCTTCATCTTAAAAATGAAAGGGAGAATTCATAAGTAATAAGATGCACTCTTGCTTATTTGCCATCACGTGTTGACCTTGCACGGCAGCTGGATTCTTGCGATATATTAGCCAGTCTGGCTCCCCAGCTGATCACACGAAAATCCATCGTTTCAGGCTTCATGTCCAAACAGCGACTGGCAGCTACGGCCGAGGTTTAGGTGTATGTGACGGTTGCGTGTGGCCAACAAAGTTTACATAGAGTTTTAGTAGTCAAACCAACAGTGGGCCTGTGTTGTGACGTCATTTTGTTTCTTCATGGTGGCTATGGCTGTATATATGAACTACACTTTTACAAATAATCTCAAAAGTGTCACACTCAAAAGATTTGTCCTGATAAAAACAGGTGTTTTTATATGTACAAGGTTAGGACTTATGTCAGACCTCAGTGCGTCTTTGATACAGACCAAAATGTGTCTGTATCGAAACACTTCATGTGCTTAAAGTTAGCATCAAATGCTTTGTCTGGTCATGTTAACATATATTTATCGCATATATTTCTTAATTAAAGTCATAATCTTGTCATAGTGTCTGAATATTTGCCATTATAGAAATATTTTAACCAAAACGCAACACTAGACAAGACATATGACTTGTCTTTCATACACACTTTCTTTCTTTCTTTCTTTTCTTTTGAGCAAAATTTGAAAATGAAATATAAAACACAATAAGTGTGTTGCAACACACCAAAATAAAAAAAAAACAATATCTGTATAACAATATGTTCAACATGTCCGAAAAGGAGCGGGACGAAGCTGAAGCTTGTTATTTCTCACCCTCACACACCCCTCATTTTATCAAATTAGAAATAGAGAGAAGAGAAACTAATGTACAGTATATGAATGAGTCCTTGGGCATTGAGGTTCATTGACTTACATGCTAACCCGCAAAATTCATCAGCGTGGATCCAGCAGAAATCCCGCAGCTGATACTATGGATTAACAAATTGCTGGTTCAATATTTTATGTAGGAATATAGCTCCAAACCGTTGTATAGTGGGATTTCTCTCTTCCTGGTCTAATGTCTGCTTTTTTGGTTGTCTGCCCTGCTGCCTGTGCCAGAGAAGCCCATTCAGATGGAGCCCAGTCAGTGGATAGTCCAGTAGCCTCCAGCACGGAGGCATTTCAGCTCCTTCAGGGGGATTTGACCAAGATTTCCTGCCCCTTATTAAATTATAATCTCCCTTCTACCTCTCTTTCTTTCTCCCCTTCTCTCCATTTCGGACAGAAAAAAAGGCCTCCCTCTCTGTTTTGCTGCCAACTGATGTGTGTGTTTGTGTGTGCACGACGCGGCATGTACGTGTGAAGCTGTTTCGGCTGCCAGCGGAAGGAGTGTGAGAGATGATTGGCGGGGCACGCATCTGAAGTGGGTCAACAGGGAGATCAAGAGCTAAAGCTTTTACTTTCAGCTCTCCTTTCATTTTTTCCCCATCCGTCTCCCTGACTTTCTTTTTGCCTGTCGTAATGACTTCACGTCTCCTTCATGGGTTCTTGCTTTCTCTTCCCCTTCAATTTCGTTTACGGTCAATAAAGTGCTTTCCTCTTTTTCTTCCTCTTCTCCCCATCCCTTGACACAAGTTTCCATCTCCCTCCATCTCCACCAGTGGCAGCCTTTGACAGTGTAATCTGTATTAGCTTTGTGTTTTCATGGAGTGTCAAACTGTGGAATCCTTTGTTAAAAACAGACTACGAGAGGACTTTTCTGGGCTTTTCCCTCCTGGAAGTTAGTCCCAGCTACGTGCAGCTTGGGATTTTTTCCAGTCTTGGCAAAAAAGAATGGAACAGTTGATGGTGTGCAATTGTTCCTGGTTTAGTCGCCTTATTTAAGCGCCCCGGAACATTTCTCACCTTCAGAGCACTGAATCGTAAATCGACCCATGCACTCACTCTCCACATGGGTTTGACTCCTCGCCACAACCAGCTTTGCCTTTGGATGAACTGCCACCATGAATATTTTGACACACTGTCAGGAACTAACAAAGCTATGTTGCAGAAAAAAAAAAAACACAATTAATTTATGCGGTGGCTTGTTTTGAGCTCTATTCTTTGTCTCACTTTTGTCAGTTTTCTGTGTGTTCTCTGGCCCGTGTGTCTACTGCACATTTCAGGGGCCCCATTCTGGAAAAAGCAAAGCCACCCACCCAGTGAAAAGAAGAAAGGTAACAGCTACTTGGAGACATGGCACAGAAACACAAGACATAACACAGACCAAGCCCAACCCAGCACATTAGAGCCATGCATCCAAAGTCCTGCATCCAATCCCTGATCCTGCACCATCCAATCCAGCTCCTGAATAAATGACCCCCAACTCTGCCCCTGAACAGGGATTGGCCCATCATAGCTTTTGTACAAGGTATCAAGGCACATCAGGTCTGTCATCAGCATTGGATATCTCCTAATGCCAAAATGCATGGGGCTATAATAAGATCAATATACAAAGAGTTTGGGGTATGGTGTCTTTTTAAAGATTGTGTACTCGCCATTCAGAACACAAATATAGCAGCAAACAAATATTTGCTATGTAAAGTCGAGTACTGGCGTTCTGAGCAAAGAATGAATTTACACTCCCTTTGTGTGTTGTAATCTGAGCTTCTCTGTTCTTCGTTTTGGTCACTGGTCCGGCTGCACATGCACGTTAGTGAACGTTAGTGCATGTGAGTCCCCTCCGTTTGGCATCGTTTTGATGTCCTGGGAATAAGAATGGGTTGTTAAAACTGTTGGCCTCTCACTTCGTGTTCATGTCCCGCTGGCTGGGCTTCTGCAGGAGATCGGTGCTCATCAAAGGTTACCCGCTGATGATGCTGGCCTCCTGGTCAGGATGGTTAACGTTACCGCGGGTAATCGTCAACTGACGATGATTGAATTGATTAAATCTATCAGCAACAGTAGTCATTTCAGCTGACAAAGCCCTCAGTCATGTAAGATATAACAAGCTGCTTTAGTTTTTTTCTGTGTAAAATTGAATATTCGTCATTTAGTTATTAGTTATTATTGTAAACTATCTATGTACTGTGCTCAGGGATGTCCAACTTGGGTGGGGGGGGGGGTGGTGGTGCTAGAGAATGCCAGAATTTTTGTGCTACGCCTCTGACTGTGATAGCGTGGAAACCGAAGCGTCAGGTTTTACTTCCTGTTGCCTTTGCTGTACCTCACTTCTCCTTTCTCCCATTTTTTTCTTTCCTGTTCGTCTCCCTAGACATTTGCTGTTATATTAATTAAGAATATCAGAGACTTGAGTATATGTCAGTACTGGTGGACTTACAGGGAAAAAAGAAACGCCTTGCTTGGTCAGGCCTTGGCAGCACACAATAAAAGTATTCACATCAGCAATGAGCAGTGCGGAGAGCGGGAGGCTTAAGGAGTAGAGAGTAAGAGGAACCGGAGAGGGAGAGAGAAGAGCCGAGGTTGCCAGGGGAGCCCTACGAGGCAGGGAGAGACAGAGTGATCGTTCTGATTTGCAGGAGATTCTATTACTGGGTGTCCTCAAAGTTTTCCTTCTGTGGAAAGGTCATCTCCAGAGTGCCCTTATGGTTATATATTCCAATCCATAAATCTCTATCTTTGTTTGAATTTCTCATTTTTCACATGATGAGTAAATGATAGTCAGCAATGTCAGTTTTTTGAGATGTGTGCTTTCAATGACCTGTCTTGCTGAACATGTATTGCTCTGGAAAGGTGGAAGCAGATCGCCTTTTATGAGATTACTTTTTTTACTCTTTCTTTTCGATTACCTAGTCAGCCACTCATATTGAGGTTAGGTGCACCGAAGGGTCAGCCGGGAAAGGTATAGCTGTGTCTGTCTGCCTAGACGCTCTCTCTTTCTCAGCTCCCCCTCCCCATACTGTAACTGGCTTCTTGGCAGATCAGGGGTTACTCTGAATGTTTTGATGACTTTCAGTCCATCTTCCTTGGCTATATCTTGATCTGAAATGCTTCACTGAAAGATGAGGTGATAGAGCATGACTCTGTAAAACAGCTGGGGAGCCAGACTGGCTAATATATTTTAATGAATGCCCTCTCTCTGTCCTGAAACTATTCCTGCTAGGGGCTCAAGAGCAAATAAAGGTCCTATCTAAAACTCACATGCAACTGTACATGTGTGAGGTCCTACAGGTTAATAATTCTGTGACTAATTAGCCTCACTGCTTTACGCTTTGCCCCTGACTACACACACACACACACGCTTCCACATGCACGATACATAACCCCCATCTTATGATTAGCACGTCTGCTTCTGCACTTAGATAAGTGCCCAGGGGTATTAAACGTGTTCCTCTGAAGGAAGTCATCAAGAAATGGAAACCCTCCGCTGACCTCTTCACTCATTTCCCCTCCCCATGTTTTCTTCACAACCTGTCTCAGCCCCCCCACACACTTACCTACATCCCCAATTTCCTTTTTACTCTCATTCGATTCCTGTTAAATCACTCCATCAGCATAAACTCACCCCTCTCCGACTGTCTCTCAGCCCTTTCTTCACCCACTACACCTTTCCCGTTTTTTTTTTTTTTTTTTTTTTAATTAAAAAAAAAACCCCCCCCACCAAAACAAAAACTTTTTTAACAACTGAATTCAGACGCTGGAGTCACACTTGTGGTAAGAGCCCATTTGAAGTTGAATAAAAAATTAGGAAATTTTGGTGTGTATACTATATAAGTGAGTTAATATACCGTATAGTATATTTGTATGTGAGTAAATCACAAACGTGTATGCGTCAACATGTTACAGTAGAAATATAAACAGTGTACATCACGTCTCGGCATTAAAAATAATAATTTACAGTATTCCTAGTGACTGTTCTATAATTGACTAATGACTCAGTGCAAACACTACTGAGAGAACACAGGGGCTTTTATTGTGGCGGCGCAGAAGTGACAATATTTTCCTGAGAAGCAACCAAACAAAACCTTCAACAAACACTTTCCAGCTGGTTGCAACTGAAGTAACAGATGTTAACATCTCATTATATATGCATTAGCGTTGTGGCCACTTTTATATACACACACACACACATACACACACACACACACACATACACGTTATGTCAACAGCCATACTGTTTCCCCAGTGCTTATTTGCACAGTGTCGAGTAATACAGGGTGCATTCAAAGCTACCTAAAACTGTGACCACTTCTCAAATATTACGCAGTGAGCTGACATCGGAAAGGCGTAATGGTCAAAGTGCCACTGAATGAGGGATTACCTCATTCAAAAGAAGGTGATTTCTTTTAAATAAAACCCCACACACTCAATGTCCTCTCCCCCTCTCTCACACACACACACACACACACACACACACACACACACACACACACACACCCTCAGGCTCAGTAAGAGCTGGGTTGCTTTGGCCGCCAGCATGTTGTGTCACGGCTGTGCTCACTTTCCCTCTTCTCTGTCTTTCCCTCCATCTCTTATGTAGGTATAGAACAGGGCGTTCACACAGGTCAGTGGTCAATGGACCTCTGTGTTGTCTGGAAGTGATACCTTAGCCTCATTTGGACCTGTTTGTGTGTGTTTTAAGAGTTTGCTTTATGTTTGCAGGTGCATGTGTTTTCACTGCAAATCTGTAAAATCCGTTAATACTCATATGTCTAGACTACAGATTGAATAATAGACCACAGATGTGTAAATTTATTTCATTTTTAGTGTGCCTTTCTTCCTCTCTAATGCTGGAAATTCATTCTTGCTGTGAAAGGGAAGTTTCCAACATTTGCTTGTTGGATTTACAAGAGGAGAGTTTGATAAAGGAAGATGCTTGTGGTTGAATAAAATAAAAAATAAAAGCTGACCACCCATGTGGGTTCATGGTAACAGTCAGGAATGGTTATGGTCATGGTTGTGGCTAAGGTTTGTCAGAATTGTATGAATCAGCGAAAATATGTGGTTTAGGTTTTAAGTGCAGTTCCCTGCGAGACCTGTGGTCTTAACCAAACTATTATGGACCTTGGGTTTTTTTGTTGAACCATTTGGTGTTTTTATAAAAGCTGGTACATGATGTTCAGGTGATGATTAATTTACTTAGGGAGCGGCTCAAATGTTCACCAGAAAAACAACCGCCCCCTCTTCTCTCCATGACACAGAATCCTCACAATTGGTGTACCTATAATCTCTCTGTGGCACATGGTTTAGGAAATGCCTGGCAGTCTGGATCCACACATGTACTGCTTAAGGGAAGTGGAGGCAGAGCACCTTCAACTTCACCTCCCCAGCGCTGTTGATTGCATTAGCAGGTAAACGGAGCAGTTAGGGAAGTGTGTGCTTGGCTTGAACTCAGCCGCGGTGTCTGTGTCTCTTCTGCCTGTCTGTGCGGGCCACTTGAGAGGCTGCTGAGTTTGGGTTTGGAGGCTGTTGAGTCTGCTTTGGCGGCCCGAAGCCTTCGCAGATTAGCATTTTGTCTCTGTTAAACTGGCATCCAGCATATGTTTGAGAAAGACTGAAAGCTTCGGGCATGTGTTTGTGACTCAGATTACCAGGTGGTTTGGAGACAGATCTGTGAGGTGTACTGGTTATGGCAAAGTGGGATGTCTGTCTATGTTCACTTGCCAACATTTGTCTTTGATGTGGGAATGGATGCATCTCTGAATGGGACCAGTAGGCCTTTTTGCTCCAGATCTTCATCAGGGTCTTTTAGTATTGAGTATCTGCAAATCAAATACAATCTAGTGTTTGTTTTTAAAATACAGTAAACAATTTTAATCATTTTTTAGAAGAATAGCTCTGCTTTAAGAAAATAGAACCTGCATCTCAGGCCGTATTTGATGGTTTCCTATAATATTTTCTTTAATGGGCTGTAGTATTTTGTGAAATATCTGTGCAGAGTAGTGTCATTGTGGAATTCTTGTGGCAGGACACTTTGTGTAAGACAGCCTTCAAGTGCTGTGTGAATAAAATACTGATGTTCAGGTGCAGCGTTTTAACCAACAGCAGTATCTGAGAATATGGTTCACCGGCAAGAAAGAGATGCAAAACAACTACAAAGAGACAAAAAACAACTTCAAAGTGACACAAAATTACTACAAAGAGACACAAAACAACTACAAAGAGGCACTAAATGACTACAAAGTGACACAAAATCACTACAAAGACACGCAAAGTGACCAAAAAGAGACACAAAGCAAGTACATAGACACGCTGACTACAAAACAACCCAAAAGAGACACAATACAACCCAAAAGAGACGCAAAACAACCCAAAAGAGACACAAAATCATAACAAACGACTACAGAGACACAAAACAACTACAACAAGATGCAAAATGACCAAAAACATAAGCAACTTGTTTTGCTTATGTTTTTATAAGCAAGACAAAACTTGTCTTTTAAGCAGACAAAACGTCCAAGGAGAGACTTTCTTTCAGTCTGGGTGTCTTGTTCTTATGTAGGAGGGGTGGGGGGCCTTACATGTCTTTGTCCAGGGGCCCATTTTACCATCATCTGTCCATGGACGTGGCTGTCAGACATAGCACAGTTATTTAACAGCTGTGTGGAAGTGGAAACCGCATAGTGATGACAATAAGAACATCATGATGGAGTTGGCGGTGCCCTTTTACACCTGAGGGTCAGACTCTCCCTTACTTCCTCAATAATGCTACTTTTCTGTTCTGCTCTTTCTTTCTTTGTGTATTTTCGGATCTTTTAACCGTAATGTGTGTGGTGATTTCTTTTCTCGGCTAAATCTGTTTTATATAAAGTGTCACTCGGGCTGCCAGACAAGGTTTTTTTGCTGTAACTCTGGATGCTGCTCATGTTTAATGACGGAGGCTTTGATTCACCATTAGCTCTCCTCTCCTCTCCTCTCAAACTCCGGGGTTTTGTTATGGTTTGTTTTGAATGGACCGATTTTATGTGAAAATGGGGGAAAGTTAACGAGTTTTTGCAATTTCAAGACACCCGGCGTAACCACTTACCAGAGCTATATTGTGTTCTCATGCATACCAAGAGTGTGTGTTTTGTTATGTGGGTGCTCTTGTGTGCGAGAGCATGCACGAGTCTCGGTCCAGCAGTGGCTCATGGTGGCCAGCCAGAGAGGATTGCGTGAGATTTTTTAACAACGTCTGCAGAGCTTTTTGAACAAAAACATTTGATGAACAGATTGTGGAGGTCTGTGACCTGCCTGTCTGTGTCTGATCCCTGTTCATGCACGGATTCTGGGTTTGCTGGTGTGTCGCTCTGGTTCTTGAGAGAGTTTGACGCCTGTAGAATGGCACCAAAACCACAGACCCCCATACCAGACGAGCTTCGCTGCCAGCCAGCCAGCAAGTCAGCCAGCAAGTCAGCCAACGACCAAACACTGCCCTACCAATACTGCTCTCTCTTTCTCCTGTGTATGCCTTTTTCGCTTTCTTTATTTTTCAAAGATTAAGCTTTGGTGTGAATATTTGAGAGGTGATCTTTGATTTTTCCTGGCAAAGACTCCAACGACACACGACGGCACCATAAACAAGCATAAACACATACCGCAGACACACACGCACTTATGACTAATAACAAAAAAACTTCCTCAAAAACCCAGAGAAACACTTTGGTAAATGACTGTAAAACAGGAATTTGACTACACAGCTATGTGGTGGCTAAACAATCACAGACGTCGGTTAAAGCAAAGCTGTAAAACAGACCTCATCTCTCTGCAACATGCCTTTTTCTAAGTATGTGTGAGTTGAAGTCTGCTGTGAACTCCCAGATTACTCCCAGTCCCTGCTTCCAATTAACTGCAGTGTATAATTGAATGTAATTTCCAAATTAGAAAAATGTCAGATCATTTTCGAATTAGAAAATGTCAACTCATGTTTGAATAACTGCTGTTACTCGCTGTAAACTGAGTCCATGTCTGCAGAGAAAAGCAAGCGTTCACACACCCACAATGCTAAAATGAGTATTATATGAAGCAGCATAATGTTGGGAGAGATATGAGGAACTGGAGACCTACTGCAACAGCCTCTTCCACCCCTTTTGGCACTGAAGAGTGGCACCTAATGCTGCTTTATATTAAGGACCCAAAATAAGTAAGAAGTGATAATCACAAATTACATTTGCCAGAGTGATGAAGGGTCCTATTTTAACGATCTGAAACGCAAGTATCAAACGTGAAACGCAAGTAGCTTTGTGGGCGGATCTCGGGCGCTGTTGCTATTATACCGGCGGGATAAATGACTCTTGCGCCCGACGCAAATCTTAAATGGGTTGGTCTGAAGTAGCTAGGTGTGGTTTGGGCATAACGTGAAAATAACCAATCAG
Organism: Perca fluviatilis; assembly: GCF_010015445.1. Taxonomy (NCBI): domain Eukaryota; kingdom Metazoa; phylum Chordata; class Actinopteri; order Perciformes; family Percidae; genus Perca; species Perca fluviatilis. The sequence goes on along the minus strand of NC_053124.1, from coordinate 13,871,496 downwards.
AGCGTCATCTCACATTCCCTTTAAGAGCAGGCGCGCTTGTTCCATGGCGGATTGCTATTGTAACGGTGGATTTGCCTGGCGCACGCCAGCGGGAGCTGTCCAAGATGCGGCAAAGTAATAAATGCCCGTCTTGGCCGGGTGGCGATGTTGCTGCGGCCTCTCGGGCGCGTCTCCTCAAGTCTGGAGAGGATTGCTGCAGCCATGGAGCGTTGGCCTCCAAACGCACCACCTGGTCCTGTTGTGCCCCTTCCTCCCCCCCCACTCCATCTCCGTCCACCCGCCCCACCAGGAGTGCATTGAGTGTCCAATCCCACCGTAGTTCAACATCACGTCTCCTTAATTCCTCTAATATTTCCTCATTTATGTCATCAACACATCCATGATTCATGGAAATGTGTAAAACACAACAAGCCACAAAGAATGCTGCGGCTTTTTGAGGACTGTACTGTAAAGTGCCTCCTGATCTATCCAAACACCTAAAGCGCATTTTCAGTAATATTTTTCTTTTTCACGCTACATTATGGCCAAGCATGCGCCCCTAAAATAGCATCTGAATAACACGCCACTGACTTTAGACCAGGTTTTTCCTGGTCAGTGGCGGAATTGTTTTCTGAAACTGCAAAATAGCACCAGGGAACTTTTGCGCCTGAACACGCCTTCTCTTTTTGCTGAACCTCCGCCAAAGGCAATTGCGCTGAGTGCAAGATAGGGCCCGCAGTGTGTCTCTCTTGTGTGTCATTTGGTTTGCCAAATGTCACCTATGCCTGTTACTGATGTGGCTTTGCTGCAGGGTCCTGGAAGTGTGTAATACTGTATGTTAATTAAATCAAAACAAAATCCTGGCAGGCTAATAGAGAGAAACTTGCAGAATGCTTTTCACAACTACACACCATTTTCTCTCATCTTCACACAATTTCCATGCTTGTTATAAACGTGGCATTTTTGGCATTTGGCATGAACCTGAGACTACATTTTGCATCTTACATTATCACAAAATAACCCCTGACAGTCATCAGTCCAAAGATAGCTGACGGAAATAGATCATATCACACATCATTTAACCAGTTCTGGACCCCTGCAGTTGCTCACTTATGACATACAAACACACTAACCATCCTCTGGTGGTTTCCTGTTCGCACCTGACCACGGTTGTAAAAATATTTGGCAGAAGGCGATGTGGTCATTTCTTCCTGAAGTGAATTAAAGTCAACAAATCTGCCTGTCCCATGTTCTGAGGGCCATCTAGGCCAAATATGAACCCAACCAAATACTGACCGCATATAGTTCAGCAGCTGAAAGCAACATATGCGTACAAGGTACAGTAAATGTGTACGTGTTTGAACCTCATGTTTGTGCATTTATATATAGGACCATTCTAGTGTAACTTATCCTTTACCAGTGCTGGAGATAGTGTCTGTCTTTAATATATTTGTGCATAGCTGCACCTAAAGTAATGTATGCTTTCGTAGGTGTTAGCCAACCTTTACCCTGTTTGTATTTGGCCATTAGTATCTCTCTGCTTTCTGTAATTCTAAGCAAGACACATGTTTCCCTGGCTTCCTTGGTTTCCTTTGGCTAAAATGTCTGTGGCTGGCTTGACCATGACATACGATGCTTGTAGACAGACAAAAAACTAATCTTCACAGCAAAATCGATTTAATATCAGTGCATTACTTCAATTTGCTTGTAATAGAGTGATTTGCTAATTTCAGCCAATAAGCAGTAAATGCATGTTTCACAATAGTAAATTACTGTGTCATGCGACTTTCAAGTATTTCAAATGTGTATTTCTGTGAGGTGTTAAGTAAATTAGGCTGTGATGCGTAACGCGTAATGGCAATATTTCCCCATTTACACCAGTATAGTTCCATAACTCACTAACACATAATCAGCAGACGCAGAATTACGCAGAATTTCCCTGCAGATTTTTGACAAAAAATGAATATAAAACTTAACGCATTCTGCATCGCCGCTGAAAACTGTAAAACAAAATCTACAGCTTCCGTTTGAGTCTGCTCATTATCACTGTAGGTGTAAAACCACCTTTGCTTTATGATTATCTTGTGATGATGCTGCTCATTGATTTAAATAAAAATATAAAAATAAATCATTGCACTGCCATGTCTTCTTGAGTTGCTGTGAACTCTGTCCTCTTTCCTCTTCTGTTTATGCCTCCAGTTCTTTGTGTGTGACGTCTGAAGCCTGGGATGCTGGTGACCATGCTGTTGGGTCCTGCCTGTGTGCTACTGATGCTGGGGACGCATGCTCTTGCTGGAGGCTATCCCCCCATGCACAACATGAAGTACATGCAGCCCATGATGAAAGGGCCTATTGGACCCCCATTCAGAGAAGGCAAGGGACATTACGTTGGTGAGTAATCCCTGTGTGTGTGGTATATGTGTGTCTCTTTTACTTGTATGTAAATAAGCTGTTCACCAACTCAGCAGGTCTATAGGTAATTTTAAACTGATTTGACATGATGTAACTCTATATTACTGATATACACTCCTCAGGTAGGCCAGTTTAAAACTGCAAATTAGCAACAGAAAAGATGATTCTCCTACACAAATATGAAAACATTAGGAAAGTCTTGATGTTTGTGTCAGTTGTTTCAAATTAAATAGTTCCTGACTCAGTCTTATTTTCTACAGACTGTATACTTCCTTTACAACATCTCCTTGGCACTAAGAATTTGAACTTTTTTCATGCCTAGCTAACCCACACGTAAAGAACAGAGACATACACATAAACAACAACTCCCTCAAAACAAAACAAGTCTCCAACATTGCAGTTAAAGCTGTGATTGATATGGAGACCCTCCCAGAACAGACCTGTATACTAAAGCCACTTGTTTAGTGGCTCTCTTCAGGCAGTTAAAGGGCTCAGTGAAGTGTGTGTGTGTGCGTGTGTGTGTGTGTGTGTGTGTGTGTGTGTGTGTGTGTGTGTGTGTGTGTGTGTGTGTGTGTGTGTGTGTGTGTGTGTGTGTGTGTGTGTGTGTGTGTGTGTGTGTGTGTGTGTGTGTGTGTGTGTGTGTGTGTGTGTGTGTGTCTCCTTGCCCTGCGGGTCCTGCAGCATTTGGCAGGTCCTCAGTTGGGGCCTAATGGAGGCCTGATTGCCCACTGTTTGCTGAGCTCCACTGGCCAGTTGTTTCTCCTGCCATCTGGATGCTGTTACCCCACTGTTTATCACAGATTCTCCAGCAGTGGGATGAAGGAGAGAGTGTTAAGGAAATAAAAATAGATTATATAAAAGGCTCAGGCAAGGGGAACTGGGAAGGGAGGGGGAGATAATCATCCTGAAAAAATGTGCATGCTGTCATTGCCACCATTATCACATTTGAATTGAACTACCAATACAAGTTCTGGATCACATAAGACGTGCCTTGTGTTAACAGAGGCCCCTTCTTCAAAGTAAATTTCAAAGCAAATGCCGAGCACATTTTCATTTCAGTTCCATAATATAATGTTCGACAAAGACAGACTCCAGAAGTTGGATTCAGAGCAAATTTCATGTTGAAATGTTGCATTTAAATCCCTGACAGAAACATCAAAGACTTTCTAAAAGAGGTTATGCTTTCTATAAATGGAAATTTTCACAGAGTAGTAGAAACAAGATTTAGATTTGGAGGAGTGAAACTAATGCTCCCTGTTGCTCACATGAATACAATGCCTCTACTGCCACCCAGTGGTCATACATCCACAATGCCTCACCATTGTAAAAATGTATCAATTACTAATTAACTAAATACTATAATTATCATAGTGAAGAAATTAAAAATAATTTCAATGTTGTTATACAGATTACATAAAGGTTTAGTACTAAATATATCAAGAAAAAACTGACCACAGCTACAAATTCCCACAACTAAGCATGAGTGTAATAAAAAAGAGTCCTTTCTGTAGGTCAGCGAGGAGAATGAATTAAAAATAGATGCTCAGGTAAAAGAAATAAGGTTAAAGACGAACTTGTCATGTTTCTATGCAAAACATGTAATGTGCAAAGGGGCTACCAGTTATGTACAGTATCTGGTGCATTCACAAGCATTGAGCTTTGGGTTATGTATCAATCTTAGCTGGACAGGAGTCTATACTGCTCTCGAGCTTGGTTGGATATTCCTTTAGGTTTGCTCTTACGAGAGCAGAGTTCAATACATTTCTTGACTCTGTCAGTTCAAATGTATTTGAAAGCACAACTTGGAAAACATCGCAACAAGTAATGAAGAAGCCATTATAGCGTGAAGCACCTTATTTCATCTATCCGGGTGATATATTAAGGTCGTCTACAGTAGAGCTGTAGCTAAACAAACAAAGCTGGGGCTATAATGCTCATTACACACCTGAACGCAATGTTCCGAACGGGGTGGCACCCTTACCGACATTGACAAACCTCAAGACTAGAGATATTATCTAAACCATTTATTTGGGGTTGAAACCTAAACTGACCACACCTGAAAGCTTCCTGTTGTACAAAACCTGTACAGTGTGGTAAATACCTGGAAGTCAGACAGTAAGCAATATCATAGCATTGGGGCGACTTCTAGCACACACACACACACACACACACACACACACACACACACACACACACACACACACACACACACACACACACACACACACACACACACACACACACACACACACACACACACACACACACACACACACACACACCTCTTTCCCAGGCTACAAACTAGTTGATGCAGGCCTATTGCATGATATGCTGAACATTGGAACAATCACCATGTACATGACTGTTACAACACGCATAACTGGAATCATACAATACTATAACCCATGCTTATTTGCATCATTAAGCTTTTTCTCATCATTGTGTTTTATTTCAAATACTGACCTTAAAAAGCTGCATTCTTGTTAACTGCCAGCAGGGGGAAGGAGTGGTCGATGGTTACATTAGTGGATGTACAGCATATGGAATTCCAAGTGCCTTGCATACTTGTTACAAGGAAGGGGAAAGCGTATGTTTCCCCCTATCTCATTTATTGCTGTTTAAGCGGCAGGTGTATTAACAAATCCCAGATTTGGAAGGCCATGCTTCACATAACACTTTCTTTAGATATGGTTGGTAAGTGATGGTAAGTAAGTGCTCAGATTATGCTCATTTTCAGGTTCATAATTGTATTTAGAGGTTGTACCAGAATATTTTCCAGACACTCTCAAACCCAATATTAAACCCTAAGTCAGTCAGCTGGAAAACAAAAAAGTGCAATTGTACTTTTACACAATAACAGCTAAACTCAGGAGCATATATAGAATACTCTTTTATATGTGGATCAGAGACCTGTCCAGAGTGTCCTGGGCCGTCTGCTCAATCTGAGCCAGGATAGGCTTTAGCCCTTCATGACACTGAACAAGCAGTTAAAAAAAATAACTGATTAATGACCTGAATAGTCAGAAAATGACATGCCTTTGATGGATAGAAAAGGCCATCAGATCACAAAAAGATATAAAAGTGAATTCAGAGGAGTCTTTCCAACAGACTAGATGCCCTCTGACATAATGTTTTCAAATTCAAAGTGTCAACAATTTCTAGGTTTTTGTTTTATTTAATTTCCCAGGCAATGATGTTGTGATGTCAGATGTTTCTTGTATGTAACTTAATTCATTATTATTCTGCCATGCATTGTTGTTTTTCCTTGACAATGGAAATGCAGACACCCCCAAGTATATTTTTATATATTTCCCTTTTAGTGCCTTTGTAGCTGCTAAATGTACTGTCTCTATATTGACAATGACATTTTAAACTTCAGTGGCTTTAAAATGACTGATATCAAAACAAAATAAAAAAAAATCTTTAGGATCTACTCTGTCAATCTGTTCATTGGTGCATGCTCTGCTGCTAATCTAATCAACTTGCTTGACAAAGACATTCTTTTTAACAGTCTGGATCGCTATAGCTTAACTTAGTGCAGACTTTAAATGACTGATGATTTTCTACAACACATGAAGGGTTATTTTTTTTTATTTTTTTTATTTTACAAGCCTGACACTATACATATGACACCCTTACCATTAAGTGGCAGTAATGTGTAAAGTCCAGTGTTCCACCCATTCATACATGAGGATGAAGTAGTTGCATTCTGAGTAGAAAACAGGTGGTTACCTGAATGTACCGCTAATAGTGCAGCAGTGCGGGATGCAGTTGGCTGCAGTGTAGATAGGACTTGTATCCTCTATTTATTTTTTATAGCAGTTTGAAAGATTTGTTTTAGTTTCGCTAATACTGCATTCAGTACACTACACACAAACACCTTGGTATTGTTCAATTTTCTACTTTTTTGTTTGTTTTAAAATACATTACTATACTAACAGCATGATCTTCTCTTTTTCTAGATATGCCACCCATGGTTGAAGTGAAGGGGGAACCAGGCCCCCAAGGGAAACCTGGACCAAGAGGCCCTCCTGGGCCAGCAGGACTTCCAGGTAAACCTGGACTGGGAAAGCCAGGTCTCAATGGCCAGCCAGGTCCTCAGGGGCCTCCTGGCTTTCCAGGAATGGGTAAGCCTGGACTTCCAGGTCTCCCAGGAAAGATTGGCCCAAAGGGGATGCCAGGGCTTAATGGCGAGGTTGGCCCTTGTGGTGAACCAGGTTCCAGAGGTTCTCCAGGGCAGCCAGGCCTCCCTGGCCCAGCAGGCCTGTCTCTGAATGGGAAACCTGGACTTCCAGGCATCAGAGGCCCCTCTGGGGCTCGGGGTGAACCGGGACTAAAGGGTCTTCCTGGCCCACCAGGTGAACGTGGGCTGAAAGGCGAGAATGGAAACGGGAAGCCAGGGCCTTCAGGTATAAGGGGTCCTCCTGGGCTAAAAGGCGGTTCAGGATCACCTGGTCTTCCAGGTATAGGCAAACCAGGACTAAAAGGTTTACCTGGACTGCCTGGTCCTAAAGGTGATCAAGGACTCTCAGGGGAACAAGGCGAACCAGGAGAGGCTGGGGCTCCAGGTCTACAAGGTCTACCAGGGCCAGTTGGGTTAGGGAAGCCTGGGCTAGATGGACTGCCTGGCGGACCAGGTCCACTAGGTCCAAAAGGTGAGCCAGGGCCCAGGGGTTCTCCTGGATTTCCTGGGACTCCTGGCTATGGAAAACCCGGTCTGAGTGGCCCAAAAGGAGAAAAGGGCTATGATGGGTTGCCTGGTGTCCCAGGGGACAAAGGAGAGCAAGGAATGGTGGGCCCAATTGGGGAACCAGGCCTTGATGGACAACAAGGACCACCAGGACTTCAAGGCCCAATGGGACTTCCTGGAAAACATGGAATGCTAGGACAGAAGGGAGAGCTGGGGCCCCAGGGCCCTCCAGGACTGCCTGGTCTCAGAGGTGACCAAGGACCGAGTGGATCCTTTGGAAAACCTGGCATCCCTGGAGAGAAAGGCATCCCTGGGCTTAATGGTCCTATTGGAAAAACTGGACCCAAAGGTGAGGCAGGGCATATTGGCCTACCTGGCAATCCAGGGGCAACAGGTGCTCCAGGGTGTAAAGGTGAGACAGGGTTTATAGGGACTCCAGGCCCCAGGGGCCAGTCAGGCATTCCTGGTCTACAGGGTCCTATGGGTCCCATGGGGCCACAGGGTGTCCCTGGCCTAAAGGGTGAACCCGGACTTCCAGGGGCTCCAGGACTGGGTAAGTTTGGAGAGAAGGGAACAATAGGTCCCCAGGGTCCTCCAGGGAAACCAGGCACTCCTGGGCTTAATGGTAACCCCGGTGTTCCTGGTCCTCCAGGGCCCCCCGGTCCTCCAGGAAATGGTCAAACAGTTGTTGCAGGACCAACAGATTCACAGTTGGAAGGGGATGAAGTACCAGGGGACAGGAAAGGGCCTGTATACAGTCAAGTCCCACTCTCTGCCTATATGGCACCAGCCTTCACGGCCATCCTCACCACACCGTTCCCTCCCTCTGCCATGCCAATCAAATTTGACAGGACCCTGTACAATGGGCAAAATGCCTACAGCACTGCTACTGGCATGTTCACTGCTCCTTTATCTGGTGTCTACTATTTTGCGTACCACATGCATGTAAAGGGAACAAGCCTGTGGGTGGCATTGTACAAGAACAATGTACCAGCCACTTACACCTATGATGAATACAAGAAAGGCTACATGGACCAGGCATCTGGTAGTGCTGTCCTAGAGCTGAAGGAGGGTGACCAGGTATGGGTTCAGATGCCCTCGGATCAGGCAAATGGCCTCTATTCTACCGAGTACATCCACTCCTCCTTCTCAGGATTCCTGCTCTGTCCAACATAACCCTGTCTTTTTATTCAAACATGTTCCTGTATAGGCACCTCAGAGGAGCCCTTAACCTAAAATACCTGCAGCCATAACAGAAACACAAAACCCATAGGATTCTCAATATTATTGCCATCATCTTTATCTGTCTCACCCTCAGCAATCAGCAGAAAAAAAATAAAACTTTGTGAATGAAATATGGAAAGTTTTAAAAGGCAGGGGAAGGAATTTCATACTGTGTTCTTTGTTTCAATGTACTTTAAATGTGTGTTTTGGGTTGTATTTTATGTTGGTGTTTTTAGCTTATATTATTTTAATTATTATATTGTCATAATTTTATTATTTGGTCCTTGTCATTAATGTTGTTGTTGTTTATCAGATTCAGACTATTAAGTGCCTTACTTTGTAATGTGCTAGTAACAGACCTTCCCATGTGACTGCACATCCTGCCCACATGCTCTGACATCACCAGACCCTTGGGAGTGATTGGTTCCTCTGGCTGCAGTCACATCCCCAATGTGTTCTTATTTAAACCGAATGGCAATACTGAGCAACAATAAAACATAGAAAATAGAGACAAACAATAGCAAAACAAGGCATTTTGTGCTGTAATACCATTCATTTTCATGTTTCTTTTGTTTGGCCTTTTTGGTTATCTTAGCAATTTCTTGTCAAAAGTCTTTGTTTTTAGATTTGACAACTAGTTGGCATCTGTAGGATGTTTATTTCTCTGCTTCTTTTTGAATTTAGTAGGCGACCATTAAAACTGATCTTTATCTTTCTTATAATTTATTGAACTGTCCATAAATGCAATCCAAGAAATACAATCCAAGAATAAACATGACCTCACAGTATTATCATTTTAAAATGTAACTACCCTTTTAAAGAGGAAAATGCCTTCTTTTTTTTTTTTTTTTACTTTTAGGACAATAATAATTAAGGATGATATGTATGCATACAGTTGATGTTTACATAGATACTGAGAACAACTGCAAAATGGACAGTAAGGACGCAACTCTAGCTGGATCAATGGCCTGTTTACTTGTATTAATCTGATTTTTCCCATGTGCACTGCAAATTTCATCACAGTGTCACATTAATTATCTTTAGATGCTCTAACAATGACATTACTGCTTTCTAATGATATACTACCTATTAACAAATATGTATCACAATAACATTTCAAGTAAGCAATCTGTACTTACATACAATAGGCCCCATTTTGACCACATATTGCTGTGAAGATGCTATAATTGTTTTGGAGAATAGGGATGACAAACAAAATACATCCACTTCTTTCTTCAATGCCAGTTTCTTTGTTACTTTTTTTGCTGTGGAAATAAGAGCAATTCTGTATCATTTGTGAATGAAACGAGTTTCTATTAATTCCCCAAACCATTGTAAAATAGCTGAATTATTGTTTTGCCTAATGGAACATTCGTGGCTACAAGGACAAGAAGTTTCAGAACTGAATAATGTCAGAAGTATACAGCCGGAAATGAGAATCAATCTGCATATACTCCATGAATAAGTAAAGGGACTGACTGAGGCCCACGGGTTGTGAAATACAGGTTGTGTAACATTTAACAAATGCCAGATTTCTGGAAGAGGTGTTGGGCTAGAGGTGAGAGTGGTGTATTTACTCATTTCTGTTGGATGAGGCATTAAAAATACATGCTGTATGCATGTGTATGTATGTAGGTGTACCCTTCTGTTGTCACTGTGTCTGTGTGTGTGTGTGTGTGTGTGTGTGTGTGTGTGTGTGTGTGTGTGTGTGTGTGTGTGTGTGTGTGTGTGTGTGTGTGTGTGTGTGTGTGTGTGTGGTTCACATTGTCGCCCTGGAATTCAGGTCATGAAAACTTCTGTGAGGATAATACCAAAGTTGAATGAAGTTACAAAACCTTAGGAAGAGCTGCCACACAGTCCTGTTAATGTTCCACAAGTAATCTGACTTCAAAATCTTTTAGCCTGCTTTGGGTTTTTAAGAGAAATTCACATACTCAAATGTTGCCTTTGCAAAGTAAGGAGACAAGTTATAAATCAGGTAAATGTTAAGATGGTAGACAGAGAAAAATGAAATAAAATGTACATGAGATAAGAAAACAACGTTTACTACACAAATTACTGGTTGACACTGAATACTTTGGACAATTTTGCATATTGGTTCAATGAGTGGAATAATGGAGTGCAATAACGTTTGTGTTGCACCAAGTCATGAACAAAAAGTTACATTCTGGTGAAGTGTGCACAATCTTTAATCAATGGTTGCAGTTGCAGAAAAGAGGAGGTTTGGGCAAAATTGAGAAACTTAGCTTATATTACCGATTCTGTGCCTTTACTAATGACACCCAAACGCTATCATTACACTGAATTTAGGACTACCTTAGGCCGGCTACACACTGGCTGCGTGGCGTGAATAAATAATTATTGATTTTCAAATATTGCACGCAATATTCTGTAGCCTATTTTGCCGTCAATACTGCCGACGTTGTCTTTGCTGTAATCAAATCAGTATATATTTAGGTTTAACATGAAGTATACCACTGCTTGAGTGCATTTTATCAATGGGAAACATACATGTCTACAGATAAGGCTAGCAGCAGCAGCGCCGCGTCAGAAATGTTTCTGGTGTGCAAAGACATAGAAAACGCCACGCAACAGAAACGCCACGCTCACGCCACGCAGCCAGTGTGTAGCCAGCCTTACACCTTGATGGAGGGATGTCAGTGTACAGGAGGATTGTGCCAAATATTGAGCTTTGCAATCAGAATGAATGTATACTGTTGGACTGATTTACACTAGTTTCTATAAGTCATCTACCATGCTGTGTCACTATACATAAACAGTAACTCTTCCGAAAAAGCAGTGCTAGGATAAGGCCTAATCAGTATTTTTTAAATCTATGCAATGCAATCAGTGCACTTGCTCTTGCCCTTTCCGTCTCATAACATAAAGACACCTACAACTGCTGCGTAGCATTATTGTTATGTAAGTCTTCGAGACAGTCCAAGGCTTGTTATGTACTGTATGTTGCCTTTTTTTGTTGCCTTCTATTTTTGGACATTTGGAAATAGTGATGTGAGTTACATGTGGCTATAAGTCTCTGTCCTTGTGTTTTCATACGCAATGTCACTTGCTTGCAGAGTTTGCCCTGTGTGCAAATCTTAAAAAAAAAAAAAAAAAAAAAAGATTTTAAAAAGCCTTGCTTCCGTTCTTAAGGGATATTTGTTTGTTTTAGTTTCAATAAATACAAACGGCCATTCCCATTTGCACATGAAATTAATGAAGATGTATTTATACATTTATGATAATTTAATAGGGATGCCAAAACTGACCGCCGAAGCCTAGAACGTATAAATGGTATTTAACAGCATTGATGAGTTAAGAGCATTTACAACATATAGTTAGCATTCTAGAGTTGTTTGTGAAGGATTATTTGTGGACTTTTATTTTCTATTTGCGTAATGTACAATGTATCAACTTATAGGATTGTTTTCATATAAGGCTATTGCGTGCACTCTATGCAATAGAATTTGGGTATAAAATGCACTCTTTTTGATTGAAAATGTTTGTCTGCTTATACAAAATCTACAGTACTTGATTGTATTGATACCACATCAATAAAAAACCTTCTTGTATATTGGTGTCACGTCCTTTCTTTCAGTCTACTGTATCTGCATGTGGACATTATGAAGAAAATGTAAAGTCACTGGAACACATAGGAGTCACTGCCATATCTTAATTATTTGTATCATTAGTAGTAGTATAGTAGTAGTAGTTATATTAATAGTATATTTAGTGTGGAAATCTGTTGCAGGTAAAGGAATGAACACTAGAGGGAGTTATAGTAAAAATAGTGTATCAGGCTTCTAGATTTCAAAGATCCTTGTCTGATCTGCCCGTAGGCTAAACTCAGAGATGCATTGACAGGCTTTTGCTTGTCATTTCAGGTCACTTAGTTAACAAGTGTGGGTTAGTCAGTTACTTGGTATGTCCATATTGATAACAAAAAAGAATAAAATACAAACAATATCCATATTTGTCTTAGATTGTTCTGTATTTAGATGCCGTCCTAACAAAAGCACACTCAAAGAGTCCTAGTGGCAAATGATCTGAGGGAGATTTAGGAACAGGACATGTGTGTCTAACTTTATCATGCTATGATACTGGTGTCAGTCTAAAACATATGGTCTAAACATGAATACTGTGACGAATAATACAGCTTAAATATGATTATTACGATTACTGTGGACCCACCCTGAGTTTGGTCCCATAGATTTTCTGATGGCCTATAATATTCTCAAGTTTGCTTTTAGAGCTACTTGAGATGTGCTTGGATAAAGACATTAGATACATCAATGTTGCAAAACAACCCGTGAGCGCAGGCATGATATTGTGCGGTTATTTTCTGGAACTGTCGTCACCATGGTGAGCTATCGTCGTGCATTCGGATTCTTCTTACGTCGCACTGACGCCAGACCCTCCATGCTGCATTCGTGTGATCCCGGTAAACTGGTAGCCTACGTCTAATCTCTGTAATTCAGAATACAACTTGACGTCCTGCACACACGTGCTCTCGTAGCCAGAAGTAACAGAAGCTGCTTTAATTTACCTATCGTTATAATGAATATATTTTGTGTGGTACTGAGCCACATTGTGCCACAGCAGGAAAGCAACGAGAAAAACGCGCATTAAACTAATTTGATGCACATGTATGTCACCTAAAAAGTCTTCCAGTTTGTATGCTTCCGTACATAGATCCCACAACTCTTCTCCAATATACTATGCTTGTTCCCCACACGTTTTAAACAAACACCAACACAGCTCTGATGAAGACAATGCAGTCAAAACGTTTGCTTATTCATTTGTTTTTTTTAATCGAAATGCGTTGCTCGTGCTCACTAGTCTGCACCTCGGTGTGTGCGCGTTCTCAAAATGACAAAGCACACGTACATTCGTGTGTTTCATAGCAAGAGACAGATTTCCAATTTGTTTGCCCAGCGTTGACTTGACATTGGGCTGACTCGTAAGTCATTTTTCCGAAAGTCCGTGAAGGTGTCGACAAACGGAGGAGGCTCCTCCCCAACAACAGTTCCCGACCTCCGACGAGAATTCAAGCTGCCACATTGAAGAGGAACAAAAAGGCAACCTAGCACACTCCCTCCACTTTCTCCGGGGTAGTCACGGGATTTCAATGTTCAGCCTGCTCTTTGTAAGTACCATGTAATATAACTAAGTTTAACTGACCCAATTGAAATTGTCTCTGATGTGATCGTACACGATCGCAACAACACACATCCACAAGAGCCTGATTAAAAGTTGGGCTAGCTACATATTGTTAACGTTAGATGATTAGCACAACACAAGGGAGCTTAGCTAAGTAAGTTGCATGAGGATACGAACCAGTATGTAACCAGCTCGCAGAGCAAAGCATAAGCGGCTAGAATATTGGCTACTTAACGTTACACTGTTCAACATTGTGTTGACGTGTATTAATATCAACCCTCATTGTTTTGCTCATCGGCGTTATCCACCCTAAAGTGAGTTAACGTTCCCACTAGCTAAAATAGGGAGTCTTGAGTCTATCTCTGAACTGCCAAACGTTGCTAAAGCAAAGTGACGGAGCTGAGCTAGGCTGCTAGCTAAGGTAGCTACGTTAGCTTGCTGCTAAGGCTATTTCTAGAATAATAATAACAACATTTGACGTTGCTACTGCCACTATCAGCATGGGGCCACTGGGTTTTATTTTTATTTTGAAGGACTGTATATTAGGTGTTGAATAGGGCCATGTTATTGTCCAAATTGCACGAATGTCGTTTTCAATTTCATGAAATAAGGGCTAACCTAAATGTTACGCTTAACGGTAGCTGTACAATGAGCTCTTTGCGTTTCAGTGAATGTAGCTTTTCTCTTGGACAACATGTAGCTTAACGTCAACGATGCTTTGGTTAAGTGCTGTCTTTGCGTTCACGAAAGCAGCATCATTGATTTCTAGTATTTTCATTTGGTGTTTATCGGTGGACTCGACAGACGTCAGTATTTGTTAGTTGTGAGAAGCTTGGCTAGAGGTATAGATGGCGACTGAGCTAACTGCCTTCCGCCCTTTGTGACAAATCGTGACCCAAAAGCATGGTTGAACCATTTCTTTTAAGCCACATGCTAAGCTAACATTTTAATAACAAAACGAAATCGTCGACAACCCAGTGTTTCCTATCGTGTCTTGGGTTCCCTACTGTATTGTGTCTTGTCAAACTGCTGTCTTTGTTGCCAACTAGCCGGTTTGACTCGTCAGCCTTTCATGTAAAATGTAGCTAGCAATGGGGTTATGTGGGTCTATAATTTAGCCTAGTCTGGTTTCTTAAAACAGAAAGCCCCCAACCATTTAGCCATGTTGGATGAAGTGAAATGCGGAAATGCACTTGGGGAGGAAGTTGACTGAGCAGCTGTGACACTAAAGGCTGCACATTCCCATGCCTCTCAGTTTTCATTTTATGACCTTCCTATGGTTTCAGTCTCTTCTCTGTAATAATAATTCTAGTGGGTGGCTAATACAAGTGAATAGCTTTGGACACTGCTACCAACATGGGTGGATGAGTCAATGAGTAACTGGTGTAACAGGTAAGCTAATTACATTCCTGCTTATGAGTCACTACAAGGTGACCTAACTTCCCTGCAGAGAGTATAGAAGATGAGTTATCAAAACAAACTAAGGGCATGGTAATGTATAGCCTAGTAGAAGTAACAAGGTATCCCTGTTATAACTCTATTTGTATGCAAATCACATACTTGTACAGCGTTGGATAATACTAGCAACAATGACAGACTTGAGCACTGTGCTTGTTAATGCTCTATTCACATTTTATTGTGAAATTGGGTCACTCATACTGGTGACCTGCTTCATGTCATAGCTAATTGACACTTGATGCGCAGCCCAATCTAGAAATAGCATATCTCCTCAGTCCACTGAGCACGGCCTGTAGTTAAAGGCACGCCTATACAGTGGAAGTCCCTTATTCATGAGATTCAAGTCAAACTACCATTACCTTATTTTTGTGCATGTTGGTAAACTATACAAATGCAAGGCTATTCCTAGCCTTCATTTTGCTGCACCATTGTCAGATTTGGAGGAAACATTTCTTCATTTGTGCATTGTCATGTTCTCCTTGCAAATCATTTGGTGTACTTTAAGATTGAAGTGTGTCTGCGTGACATTTCACACCAACAGAAAGATGGTTCCTCTGTCTATAGGCAGCATAAAAAAGGCAATGTGACAAGTGGGGAATTTCTCAGCCTTGGTTACCGTAACCGAGAAAGGCGAGCCCAGTGTACAGTTACATGACACCAACCTACCAAGGAGGTTACTGGGGGAGAAGAACACCTATGCTGTAGCCTGCTGGCATTCAGCCCATCTAGCCACATGGTGGCTGTGAGTGTTGAAAATTAGGGTTGAAGAGGTCATTTCCACAGTGACTAGTTGAACAGATTTTAAAGTTTAGTTATGTCCCTGGGTGTCTGGCTGTGGTGAGGATGGAACATGAGCTTTGGTTTTACTATGTGTTAGCTTGCTAAGATCCCTGGCTCCAGAGTCATTTTATGTGTTGAAATCAGCCCAGGATTAGATGCCTGCACTTGTTTCTTCTCATTTCCAGTGGTTTAATGAAAATCCATATATATAATGATGCATTAGTAGCCATGGGCACCATGTGTGTTTTCCTGTGCTGTGTGTTGGTTAATGAATCCTTCCCTGGTCGGCACGGTGTTCGTTTACGGTTGTTGCCACAGCGCTGGGATAAAGCGAAGGCACCGTATCTGTAGTACTGGCAGTGACAGATTGACACCTCTTCTAGATGCTCCTGCAAGGCTGCCTACTGAAACTATAGCAACAGGTAGGAATAGGATCTTCCTTTTGTTTTTGTGTTTACAGCTACCTTGTCTAGCTACAGCTGCCAGAGCTGTTAGCAGGGGAAAAACACTGTCCTTTGCCAAAACATGCTATAGTGAGTGTTATTGTTATTAGTGCTGTTGTTTGTAGGCATATGTAGCTGCGCACCTTTACTGATCCAGAAAGTGTTCTATTTTTGAAGCAACTATTGTGTAGAAAATGCTGGGATATTGCACATAAACAAGCTTGCTGTTTGTTTCCTATTCCCTGGGCACTATTTTGCTTCTCAGTGGAACTTGGCTTTTTCTTCATTTCCTTAAGCAGCTTATTAAACGCATGAAATGTGGGACTGCCTCTAACAAAATGACGTCAAACTAATTCATTGTGGCCATAATCTGAAAAAGATGGGTTTTCTTCTTGGAGCTGATTTTTAAGGTCACAGGGTATATTTGATGCATGTGGTAAGGAAGTTGGATTTCGTCGGTTAAAAAGTTCCTAGATCAGAGCCTATGGCTGCCCATATACTCTGAACCCTAACCCTATGCTGCTCCCCCTACTGCGTCTCCTGCTTTGCTCTGTGAATGTTTAAAGAGAGCACCATTGCTCTTCTCTGATCTCTTCACAAGGGACACCAGAATTCCCAACAGGGGCACTTGTTGCTACTGCTGAGATAATCGTTGATATGGCAACCGGCATCCCCTGATGCTGCTGTCAGAAGGCCAACTTAGTTTCCAAATGTCAGGAGAATTGTTGTCACGGTGGGACGCTACACCTCTTGGCAAAAAAATGTGAGCGGACGTTCTCCTCTCTGGGTCTGTCTGTTGCTGAGTGTCGGCCTCCTGAAACGCATTTCTATTTTAGATTAGAAAATGACAATTATTTCTTACCAATTACTATGATTTCAGTCGTAGTAGTTGTGTCCTACATTGACTCTGGTTTATATTTCTCATCCAAATATTTAGATGAACCACAATCCAAACACACACACACACACACACACACACACACACACACACACACACACACACACACACACACACACAAGAACCTTTTTGTTTCTGTAGTAGTTTAGCTCAACAGGAAGTGGCTTCCAGTTATTTGTCAGAATGGAAGTAATTGTGAACTGAGATGTGGACGGAACACCTTGTATTCTGATTGACTTATCAGCATGTTAGCTGTGCGGATTTTTGCTCCACAGTTTTAGTACTAACTGTCTGTTCCTTGATGTGTTGGCTACCAGGTAGAGGCGTGGCTAACTGCTGTGATGAAGGCGTCTGTCCGAAGCGTGATTTATGGTTCTGCGGAGGTTCCACGCAAAGCTTTCGCCGCGGCCTGAAGTTTATACTTGTGCGTCGATCTCTTTAGGAAAATGGCAGTGCCAGCATTTATGTGAGTTTGGGCACTGGAGTGTGCCGTAGAGCGAGTGAGAGAGCGATGGCGAATAGCTTCGGAGCGAGTGCGCTTAAGCTGGGAGACGTCCTCCTGCGATTTGAGGATTGTGACATGAGATTATGACTCATCAAAGGAGCCCAGAGATGGCTGGATATAGTCCCTCAACCCATATGCAGCGGTATCGAAAAACTATCAATAATCGTGACACACATTAATATAGACAAATATGTTAGTAGCATGTTAAAACACATTGGTACAAGCACAGGTGGTAATTTCAAGCAGTTGTAGGCTGGTGAAAAGTGATACTTTACAGATGTATCTTTCATCCCATCTGCTGACTTAAACTTGGTTGCGACATCATATCCGCGGTTGTTCTGAACGGATGAGTTTCCACTGTCATTGAGTGATCCATTGAAACATTAGGAAAATGCTCAAACAGGTTAATGTTTCACTCATTTGGACTCTAACTAGGGATGTCCCAATGACGTTTATTTATTTTTAAATGAAACTTCATGTAGTCCTGAATGTAAACAAATTGTTTCATACTAGATCAATTCTATAGGCATAGCATGAAATAGACGGCTTTCCCCATATCAACGTTTTTCCTTTTCCTCCTCTGTCTTTTTAAGGCTTATTGTCAGTAACATCTATCATGCAGGTGTTTGATTTAGTAAAAAGTGTGGTTAAAAGTGCAGCTAGGCCACAGCGAGGACAGAACAGGCCTTTGTTTGGGTAGGTTTTCCTCTTTTCATTCCCATTTCTAAGGTACTGAGCCCTGGTCTCTTTCAGTCCTTTCCAGAGACGGATCAGTCCTTGCCCCCCCCCCCTAAGCACTATCGGAGGCCTTTGATCGTCACACTGTTTATCTGTGCTCACTCAGAGGCTGCAAAGCTGTGTGATAAGTGGGCTTTGCCATGTGCGAGTACGGAGTGTTTGTCTGTTCACGGAAATAGGCGGGTTACATATTCTTTTACCTCATCTCTCCAGCCCCGTTTACACGGACACAAGAAGACAGAACAACAAGTACTCTGCGGGAAGATTGGCTCCTGTCCTCTGGGAGCAGAGAGAGAGGTAACCTGTTGTGCTGAATAGGGGACAGAATGAGGATGGCCATTTACCAAAATGTCCACAACATTTAGATAAGCAACAAAACCTACAACTGCCATCAAATTCTTTCTTTTTTTATGTTTGTTAGACTTATTTAAATTAGTTTTTCTAAATTTGTTCAGAAACATGCACCACAAATGGTCTAGGGACCCAATAAATATATGCTTGGCACAGCATCACGAGCATTAAAAGCCAATAACACAGCAAATAATATATACACTGTTAAGGTGCACACCCATTTACAACAACATGGCATACTGAATTCAGTAAGTGATAAGTGGATCTAATCAAGAAGCAGAAGTGCATATCATAGCAGTGTTTCACAGCCTCTATCTTGCAGATGTTCTGACAAACCACAGAACCAGACTTTGTTTAACACGCAGATGGCATTTTTTTTTATATACTTTTTTGGGCTTTTCCACCTTTTAATTTTTGACAGGACAGCTAGGTGAGAAAGGGGAGAGAGAGGGGGAAGACCTGCAGGAAATTGTCACGGGTCGGATTCAAACCCTGGACCTCTGCGTCGAGGCATAAACCTCTCAGTATAGCATGTGCGCCTGCTCTACCACTGAAGCAACCCGGCGGCCACAGATGGCATGCTTTAAGACAGTCAACGTCAACTGGCGGCCCGCGGGCCACATCCGGCCCGCCAAAGCTTTTAGTGTGGCCCGCAGAATAATCATGAATTCACAAAATGTAAAGAGGAAAAAATGCGTTCTGTTATTTATCATTTCAAGCATTTAGAGCAAAAACCCAGCCCCCTGTATTTGCATCTCTATTCACATGCCGGGATTCTGTAGAGCGATGCCCGAGCTCCACACACACCGCTGAGCCGGGATGTGTGTGTGTGTGTGTGTGTGTTAAAACACGCAGCACCTGACTGGGAACGATACGGCCGCTGGGGCAGATGAACTCGCGCTAGTCTCTTTTCTGTTAATAGGCTACAATAAAACCTTTGAGTAAAAAGTCAATACTTATCAATGCACTCACCTGTGTAGACATAAACATGTAGAAAGCGATATTTCAGTCTGCTCAGTCCACTCTTGTCCACCGCGCTGTTTTACGCAAACACAGCTCTACTCTGCAATTTTTACAAACAAGCTAAAACAAAAGCTGTCGGTTTGTAGTCTAACTGTTTATCTTAGTTTGCCGGGAATCTGGGAATTTGGACAAATTCTTGTAAACCTAAACTCTTCGCTAGAGCGGTAAATCTATGGAGGTAGGCTATTATAAGACCAAAACAGATACATGTGGACAGATACTTAACATATACTTAATATGCACGTGAATGACACGATCGTTATGTTCGAGTTCTTCATTCTTGATGATGATGATAGCGGTTGTATTATTTTGCAACAGCATCTTTCTTTGTAAATGAGGCATACATGACGAGTGCATAGCCTGCTAATCAGTCATTCATCATTAAAGCTGGGCTTTTCCACGTCTTTGACAGTGACATGTTTACCCGACAGCAGCCATTTCTTTCTGCAAGCATTTTCCACCAATCAGGATGCTGCATACTACAATAATGTTTCCATAATCACAGACTTTAACCATCACTCCTCAGTGAACTGCCTCCTAGTCTGAGATCATTTTCTAGTTAAAGAGCCAGTTATCAGTATGTATGAGTTTGCTCACACTAATACATGTAAAAAAATATATAGCATTAATTCACTAAGAAAGTGGAAATTTCGAACAAGAATAGGCGTATTTGGTATAAATTAATTTTATTTTCTTTATTTGAAAGTCCGGACCCCAGAGTGCCTGCTTAGAAAAATTCTGGCCCTTGAAAAAATGTAGTTGACGACCCCTGCTTTATGCACAAATAATGCCAACAGTGCTGGTGCTCAACGTAAACCATGTGACATGTGCTTTATTGTCTGTTCATGTGTTAGGCAGTACAACACCTAAAAAAAAAAAGCTTTGTTAAATAGATGCAGGTTCATCATTTTCATCAGTTTCTCTGAATGAAATTAAAGCTGTTATTTGCGAATGTAATCCACTGTAACATATTACAATTAAATTCTGTAAATTGGCCAAAGAAAGTCTTGACTTATGTCTACTTTACTGTGCTCTCTGCAGAGCAGAAACACTGATGTTTTTTTGAATGAAAGCAAGTGGACTGTCTTTTTATTGTTCATACAGACCATAAGAGTCGTGAGTCATTCTTAGGGAAGCGACCTAGCATATGAACTACCAGTAAACCTAAAAGCATATCAATATTTTAAGCGTATCAACGTAACCGCTCTGCATCGGTACATCAGAGTCAAAGTTATTCTGGTCAGAGCATCTTATTGTATCATAGCTTCTACTGTCTTTATGTGCAGCCATTCGTTTACTTTTAACCTGTTTATGTTAAGTTGGCTTTTTTTTTTATTAACTTCAATGAGTCTTCTGCTTTTTTGTTTTGTCTGTAGCAAAATACTTAAAAAGTTTAAATTGGAGCACTAATAAACGTGGAAAATATACCATCAATTTTGCCCTTCGTCTTCGTAAAGCATATCATTTCTGTCAGAGGGCACACTAGTGCGAAGTTATTTGTCAGTACAGTTACCTTTTTGATGTTTCTCTCCTTTTATTGCGTGCCCTCTTTACAGACTTCCACTATTGTTTTGAGCAGATTAAAAGCTTGTGAGCAAGGGTAGGTGAGAAGTTGTGATGAATGTATAAACCCTTCAAGAGGTCTGTCGTGGCTAGAGGAATCTTACTTGTAGGCAGCCTTGAGAATTTTTATGTGCCTTTTTGGGTTGGAGAGTTGCATTCATGGAGGGTCATTCTGTACCCCCAACCTATTTCTAGGCTTAATCAAACAGTCTACCCACATACAGGCTATAACGGGAGAGTTGCTTTTTTTCTCTTACAAGCAAGTGCAAAGGGAAGTTCTTATTAATAAAGTTTTTTTATATATATATTAGTGTTGCTATCTTGGTTTTTCATTTAGTCAACAATACAAGATCTTTGTGGTGTTCATTGTCATACTCTGACACCAAACCTTTTTGTTTACAGGTTTTTATTTCCCAAGCACACTGTTGAATGTTTGTGGCTCTATTACCACATTTGAATTTTGGACAGGGAGTACTATGCCGTGTTAAGGAGACGTCTTGTAGTGTGGTTTTCTTTTTGAAAAACACAGGTTTATTATATTTTAAAACCGAGACGACCACAAGCAGGAGTCAGACTGTCTGTGCATGGTTCTGCCTTGACGCAGGTAAACACAGACATGACCACTTGTTACTCATGTCCCAATTATAAGGCTCTGATTGGGTGTCTGGGTCCAAAGGGCAGGCATATATATATATATATATATATATATATATATATATATATATATATATATATATATTTTTTTTTTTTGCTATGTTTTATTTCATCCATCTATAGATGTTAGGGATGGAACGGTTAAGTAAAAAATCTGAACCGTTCGGTCCGCTAGTCACGGTTCGGGGAATGTATTTATTGTTCGGTTCATTTTAGCCTCACAGATTTCAGTCAGAATTGGAATTCAGTGGGGGCAAAAGCAGCACTAACAAACACAATAACACAGGGGCACTTTTTCTTTTTGATAAAACAACCAGCCATATTCCTTTTTATTAATATTTCAAGTGGAAACACTTTATTGAATTAAGAGCTGGCATGTTATAAGCTACTGTTGCTTAAAAAAAGTCATTGTGATATAAATCCAAAGGTGATTTTTTGTGAACCGTTCCACCCATAATAGATGTACAAAGATACTAAAACTGCCCTCCGATGCTAAGGCACACGTTTTCAGTTCTAGGGTCTCTGCACAACCACATTCATTTAGACCTGGACAAGAAGTTACTGAATTTGTCTTTGGAATTTATAAATTGACCCACTAACACATAAAAAAGCCTGACTGCTCCATTAGGCATTCAAGGTAGGATAGGGCTGCACGATTATGGCCAAAATGATAATCACGATTATTTTGATCAATATTGAGATCACGATTAATTATCACGATTATTTGTTGATTTTAGCCAAAACAAATTTTATTATATAATTATAACTGCTTTTACATCCATATTGTGCTACATTCCTACTAATACATCCATATTGTGCTACATTCCTCCTTTATTGAAGGATACTGTGAAGGAGTATGCCATTTCAGCTGTTGTGCCCGCTTTCCGCACATACGCATGTTTGCCGTGAAAGATACAGGCAACGCAATTTTCTGTTCTACGCATTCATGTGATGCCTGGTATCTACCAGACAAAATAGCTACGCCGGATTTCTGTGGCTCATTACACTGCCACTTACATGTTCCGCGCTGGCGCCTCGAAACTTACGTACGAGGCAACATAAACATCGCTGAATGTCACGCTAGTAAACACTAATGACACGTTATACAGCAGGTAGCGTTAGCCTACCGTTAGCGACAGTAGTAACTGGATTAAACACGGCTAAAATGCTGACTGCTAAACAGTATAGTGCGTCTGTATTTCACTGTAGGATTCAGACAGCGGGACGTCCAACAGTCTGCTGCTAAAGCTATGAGCTAAAAGACACAAACTAGCACCGGTCACTGCTGTTGTCTGAAAAACAACACAGCCGGGACAAAATGTTGCGTTTACTGGTAAACTGGTAAACATCGTGACCGGCTTATGATGACCGACTGTTACCTGTTGTGGAATTTTCCTCACGTTACTCCGTCCTCTGTGACGGTTTACATCTAGAAACTAAGCTGCGCGGTGCAGGCAGGGAACAGCTCTGATTGGCTCATGGAGACATGTGATCAGACAGTGGTTTATGGAGCGCTAGATTGGCTTTGCAAAAACTGTTCTATGAAGGGAATGACTCATTTTAAATATCGCTCGATCACACAAATTTGATCGTGGGAAGCCAAAATCGTGATCGTGATTAAAATTCGATTAATTGTGCAGCCCTAAGGTAGGATGTACCCAATATTTTTGAAGCGATGGGACATTTTCTATATATATATATATCTATCTATCTATCTATCTATCTATCTATCTATCTATCTATCTATCTATCTATCTATCTATCTATCTATCTATCTATCTATCTCTCGTTTCTATCGGGATATCAAAAAACCAGCGGCTTAACAGCGTTATGGCACTATTTTGACAGCACTTTACGTTTTGTTATGTTCATTTTGCACTAAAAGTTCTTAATAAAATAAGAAAATACTCCGTACCTTAATTTGTCAAATATTGAATACACACAGGGATATACAAAACAGGGCTATTTATTTATTGAATTACCAGAAAAGGTGCTATATTGTTATTGAGATATGAATGACCTATATTGAGCTAGATGATTTTGGCCGTATCGCTTAGTCCAAATGTATGGCCTCAAAGCATTCTGGAGTCGGATGTTTGGTCATGGTGCTGGAGCTGGCAACACTTCCCACACAGGTATATTCAACCTTTGCCACACCCATCCTATCCCTACCCTCATGGCATGTGAAGTAAAGGTGCTGTTCTCAGAAAGGTTTTGAAAGGACATGCACCAGTTCTTCCATGCTCCATGACTGCATTCTCAGAAATCCACAGGCGGGGAGGTTATCAGAATTCAGTCAACAAAGCATGAGGCCATACATAATCTACTGAGTTGGAAGTCTCACTTTCAGCCAGAGGCTCCTGTTTGCACAACCAAAGGGTTTGCACCTAATGGGGAGGTACAGCAGCAGTTAATGATCCCTGTTGGAGTTTTGCATATAAGTCAATGCCATCTTGTCCTGGCATGCCTGGAGATTGTAGTCTTTCTTGTTACACTAGATAAACTATTGAGGCTACAAAAAAGGATTAGAAGCTTATAACTAGTGTAGCTTGTATGTGTGTGTGTTTGCTTTCTTGCTTGCACATCTGTTTGTCTTTGTGTGTTTTCTAGCATGACTGATGACGAGGGGGGGGTGCACTACTTTCTTTGTGCGTGCTGTTTGCTGAATGGTGTGGTGACCTGTCACCATACCACACATTGACAGGCCCCTTGGACTGTGTTCTTGGACTGTGTTCAAAATTTTTTGCCTTTTTTTTTTTTTTTTTGCATGATGTTTTTTTTTTTTTGGGGGGGGATCAACTAAGGGCTTTGACACATGAGCACTTTTAGACTTTAAACCAATTTGTTTGGGAGATGTTACTGAAGGTGTGTGTGTGTGTGTGTGTGTGTGTGTGTGTGTGTGTGTGTGTGTGTGTGTGTGTGTGTGTGTGTGTGTGTGTGTGTGTGTGTGTGCGTGTGCTGCACGATATTGACAAAATGTGATATTGTGATATCGATTATGAATATTGCGATATCGATATTTTGATATTTTTGTAAAATTACAAAAGTTAGGGGAAAACGCATCCAAATAGATTCGTAACAAATTAAACAAGTTTTCTTACAACACAAGGTTTATTTCAACTGACTGTCATATTGGACTGGTACAACATGAATAAATGAATGAATAAATAAATAAGGAACAGGACATGTTGTACTGGTTGGACGGTATAAAAACAATAAAGAGAACAGGACACAACTTTTCTTTCGCTTCTCTGATTCGTTTAGTTGTCTCTATCAATTACTTCACTTGCACTGTCACTCTCTCGAAATATACACACACGTGGTACGCTCCATAGGGCTTGTCACGTAGTGGACGTGCACTAAAGCTGCTTACACATATAGCCGACGGCCGACCGTTGACAGAAAAGCCAGTCGAAATGATCAGTCTCCCCGTGTTGGTTCGAGAAGTGCCACAGAACGCACCAAAAAGACGAGATGAGACAGGACGTAATACATCTCTATAACAGCAGGCGGCGCTACTCTGTATTGTTGCCCAAGAAATGAAAACCAGCAGCTGATTGGACGAACGCGTCACATGGGTTTGTTTTCTCCGGAAATTCAAAGCCAGACTGTCATGGCGGCTCATTCAGAATACGATCTCATATTGTACTAAAATAGTTCACTGAAACATGTTTCTGAGCCCCCCTCCACTCCACAAAATAAACAAAATATTTCATACTTTTTGCGACACTTTCGATATATTGCGATGACGATATTGAGTCGACATATCTTGCACCCTTAGGTATCATATTGCACAACGTGATATCGCGATAACGAAAGTAAATGAGTTGCAGTGATCGTACTGAGAGTGGTTTTTCTAATTGTTTGATGCTGTACTGTAGGACAGGTGATTGTAGTATGAAACTTTCAACCAATCATGTTGATTAGCTTTCAGTGTGTGCAGGCGGCTGTCCTGAGACTGCTTGTCTGGCCCACACCCAAGTTTGACACCAACTTTCACACAAAGTGTGAAAGAAGCCCTAAAAGCAGGCATGTATCGGTCAGTAGAGCGGTTCGTATAAAGTTGGTCCCAGCACTCATTTGAAATGAACGAACTGAAATGAACCAACTCTTGTTGGTGTGAGCACACTGCTAGGTTGAGAACAGCTCCAATTTGAGGTGAGAGCCGCCCACCCAGCCTATCAGCAGCATTGACGTCACTGCAGGGAACCAGCTGGACCTTTTTGGAAGGTGTGATCCTCTGTTTTCTTTCAGCCATACATAGTCACTGCCAAGCTCTTGACTTGCTTGTCTGGCTTTACTTTTTTGTTGCTGTTGTTTATGTTGTTGTTGTTGTTGTTTCTTGTTGTTTTCTTCCTCACTTGTTTAATTTGGCTTTTCCATTGCTGTCATCTTGGTTAATTTTCTTCACATCTTACCGACTTTCTTCATGTTACTATTCCTTTGTCCCAGTCCTCCTTGACATTTCCGAGCGTATCTGTTATCTTTTATTTGGCATTCACAGAGGCCGCAGGAATGAAGACATGCCCCTGTTACTTTTGGCCCCCTTTCTAGTCCCACTGATTGACGGTTTCTGTGAGTTTGATTGCGATTGTCGAATGGTTTCTCCCCGCTTCTCCTCAGTGCTAGCTATATTGGACAGTTAAAAGGAGAATGTCACCCTGTTTTCATGCGTCTGTGTATTTGTGTTTATGAAAGTGTGTAGTCAGTAAAGGGTCTGAATGAGACACTAGAAGGAGCAGTGTAGCAAGCAGGTTGGTATGTAGGGCAAGAGTGTCAGTGCCTTATCTTTCTAGTGCCGTCCGTGCTGCTCTCACCCCAAGGAGAGCAGGCCTTTTTTTTTTTTCTTCTCCCCTCACTGTCCATCCTGCAATGGATGACAGGCCCTCCCCCTGCTTTTTTACTCGGCTCCCACACAGCAAAGTAGCCCTCCAGTTGCTTCAAAGCAGTACAGTGTGGTCATATCCAGTCTGGCTCCAGACAAAACACCAGCGAGACTCAGGCACAACCTCAGACCACCAGACAGGGTTGCGTGTAATACTAACATCTTTCACAAGGGGGGAAGAAGATGGACTCAGACATTCCACATTTTGTGTAAAAGTCTGATATTTTGTCACCGTTCCCTTTAGGTCCGTATATTTCGTGTCCAGACATTTGGGTTGTGTTTGTCTCTGTCTTTCTACTTTTAGAACAACCCCCTCGCCCTTGTGGCAAATGTATTGCCCCAGCCAGCGTGTGACTATTTACACTTTGTACATGGTGTACGTAGTATTTATGTGTGGTGTGTGAATGATGAGGATTGGCCACCTGACAGCTATCGGGTGTCAGCAAGAGCTGCCCACGACCTTAGCTCTACAATTCCCAGGCAGTAAAATCCTTTACGAGGCTTTCAATTAGGACTCCCACTGTAGCACTTGTCTCCATGCACTTTAGCTGTGATAACAGTGGCTGTGGAAGGTGTAATCTATTGCTGATATTATGAGCTTTGTCAATGGAAAATATTAAGTCATATAATCTGCTACTGTAAAATGCTGCCCGTTTCTCTTCCACTCAAATCACACTACAAGTTTGTAGTTTGCTATTAAATCTGACATGGCTTTATACTTTGCCATACAGACTGATGAATCATCCTAAACTGATGAGTTGGCAGTTGCAGGATACCCATGCCCCTATTCTCATTCTTTTTCGACTTTATCACCTGTTTAGGTTTGCGTGGCATTTTCTGTTCTGAGATACCGTGTTCCTTATCAGCTAGTACTGCTACTCACTGCTCTCTCACACCTCCCCATCCTTCTCTCTCTCTCTCCCCCTCTCTCCCTCCCTCTGTCTGTTCTTTCTCCTTAGTCACTGTAGGAGATTTCTGGGTGCATAGACATTGAAAGTAGGGGTGCGGGGGGCTGCTGCCGACAGCACCAAACCTTTTTTATTTTTTTATAAATAAATGACTTTCTGTCTTTCATATTTCCTTACAACATAAAAATATTTGTTTTCATATAATGTGATAAGCCTGTCTCCTCATGTGCACATGCACTTTTTATGAAAGGATGTTATTAAGGTTTCATGATTGACATGAGCAGAACTTTCCATAAGCGTTGGCTTCCGGCCGACTACTCATTTAAGTCTATAGCCCGCTACTTTATTGTATTTCATTTTTGATTCCAATAAAATAGCCTACTTTTGATTTAACAAGTTGCGATTCACTATGCGTGCACATTTTATGGCCTCTATAGCCGCTGCTTCAAAACAATGTGAGCATGATGATAGAACGAGCCGGTCTGTCTGTAGTCCTGTGCGCGCTCAGCTGAGACGCTGTGTGTCCTGCCGATTAGAGAGCGAAGAATCATCTTCAGTGTTTGACAAATATTAGCAAAATAATGGATGACAAAACGCTCCTCACGATGACAGAACATTCTCATTAGACGGGCTATTTCGGCAAACACCGGTGGCAACAACTTGGCGATTGCGCGGTAAGCATTAAAAAGTCCTTTTGAAAGCACTGCATGTTCCATTGGCCTATATGCCACAGGGTGTTTGTAGGTTGAAAGAATTAATGAATGAGCCTTTTATTTAAATCTTTTTATAGCAGAGCCATCTCTAAGACACATTGCAAACACACAATGTTGACAAAGTGACAGAACTGTCATATAAGGCAAATAGCAGCCTCACTATAATTTACAGTTTAAAACACACCTACTTTTAAAAATGTCACAGAACTCCCTGCAGTATTATGTGAGTGCATTAATGTTTCTGGTAAAACAATACATTAACATTGTGGCATGTCTTGATAAAACTCGCATTGAATCAATCAAATAAATAAGAGGTCGAGTGATTCTTAATTAGCCTACAAAAGTTCTGATCAGTCAGGAAAAGGCGTGGTTTTAAATATTAAGTTATTTACAGACTACAGAAGAAGCCTAACTCTCCTTTTACAATAATTTACCACATTTACAAACAAGTAGGCAAACTAATGAAAATATGCAATAATTAAGATCAGTGTATATGATGGATGTGACATTAGAACGTGCCAGAGGCCACCAAATTTGGGCTTTTACAGCCAAATATGTCTCCAGATGGACATGCCCCCGGACCCCCAACCCCACAGACATATATTTACAGCAGCCCCTACCAGAAAATGGTTCCAACATCCCTGTCTGGGTGAGGTATTAATCCATCAATTTTGAGATGCTGCTTTGTGCAGCTACTAAGATGATCAATACAATGACCTTAGAGCTTAAATGACCGTTGAATAATGACCGTTTGGGTAACCATGTGTTACCAAGTATTTTTTTTAAAGCAAAAAATGCCAAACATTTTTTTCCAGCTTCTCAAATGTGAATATTTGCTGGATTTTCTGAGTTCTAGTAAACTAACGATCTCCCGGTTATGGACTGTTGGTAAAAATGGTAACTTTGGGCAACTGTGTAGCATTTTTATTATTTTTAGACATTCATGACCAGCTGATTAATCAATAAAATAATTGGCAGATTAATCCATAATGAAAATAATCGACAGTTGCTGCTGCAAATGACTGAATGATTTGGCATACACGGTCCATGTTAATTCAGAACAAGTCATGGTATATCACCCATTCATCTTGAGGCTGCACAGTTTCAATGCTTTTTTATTTTTTATTTTTTTTAAATGCACCACTTCTTGTTTCCTGTGTGGTTAACATGTTTTGGCTTCTACTTACTGATTGGGTGTCTGTGTGTGTGTGCGTTTGTTTTGTTCTTCCTGCATCTGTGCAGTGTGTAACTGCAGAAGCAGTTTGCAAATTTCAGATGTAATTTGCATGTGTTCCCAGCAGCGCAGGCCTAATGTTACCACAGTTTACCCACTTCTCTATTTACAAGCTCACCAAAGAGTAATGGCATTTTTTCATTACATGGTACCTGCTCGACTCGCCTCGACTCTACTCGCCTTTTTTGGTTTTCCATTATGAAAAAATGACCCTGGTACCTGCCAACAGGTACCTCCATCGAGGTTCCAAGCGAGCTGAAGCGATACCAAAAGGTGACGTGAAAACCTGCAGGCTACTGATTGGTCCGAGAGAATTGTCACTAATCACTGCGTCATCATTGCTAGCGACAGATGGGGGTGTCCTGAACAAACCCGCCATTTCTAAATAGTTTAGCCAGCTGTGTGTGTGTGTTTTTATTTTTTAATTTTTTTGCTGCCTCCAGCTTCTTTTGAAACAAAATTAGTTTTCTGGCTGTGGCAACAGCCACATGCTGAGAATCCAAAACCACACACCTTCGATGTTCTGTGTGTGGTGTTAGGTCACGGCAGTTTCCTGCGGCGTCGCTATGACGACCAGCCGCGCTCGCCTCACGCATGAGGCGGTACGACATCTGCAATGGAAAAAGGAGGACGGGGCCGAGTAGAGCTGGTTCTAGGGCGGGGCGATATGGACAAAATCAAATATGACTATTTTTGACCAAATACCTCAATATCGATACCGTAACGATATTGTAGTGTTGACTATTGGTGCTTTCACAAAATATTTACACAATGTAATGTGTGATAAATAATCATCAGTAATGTGGATATAATGACTAAGTATGGAAAGGCAAATAATACAGTTACAACAGTCTGGTGTGTTCAGAAGATGACATCACTTTACTGTAATGCAGCCTTTAAAATCAGGAAAAGACACATGCCATATTACGATATCCAAAATCTAAGACAAAATCTAGTCTCGTATCACGATACCGATATATCGCCCAGCTCTAGCTGGTACTAGCAGTGGGTAAGCGCTATAAAGGCCTTGGGTTCAGTAGATTTTTTTGTAATTACAGTACCTTAATCTGTAATATACAGTTTATGAAGAGTTGACCAGTAAGCTAGACATGCATATTGGCACGTGTATTGTTTCCACTGTCTCTATCAGATCAGTGCGGGAGAAGTATGTTGGTCTTAAATCATGTTAAACACGGTGAGGGAATGGCAACCAACGCAGAAAGCCTAGATCATTCAGTTCATATACCAGTGTGAACTTTGAAATGGTCTTTTGGTCTGCCTTTTTGCTTTTGCTAACCCTATTATTGGCTGCATTTAAAATGCTGTATGCAGTCACTTTGTGCATCTGGGCATCCATCCACAAACCAGCTGCTTTTCATCTTTTAGCATAGGCTGTCATTTTGGTGTCCTTGGTGTGTCTGTTGGCTCTTTTGTTCTTCAGTGTTTCCTCCATGTTTCAGTCTCTCTTTACCCTCTGCTTTCCTTTCCCCAGTCAGGTTTCACAGGTGAAAAGCAGGTTTGCTGCCCCTAGGCTTGCCACGGTAGTCACCGTTTCCGGTGTTACAGAGGTCGGGCATACAACCGAATACATTACTTGCCCAGAAAACTAAACCCCTATTTTGAGTTTATTTTCGGGTATCGGTGCCCACTAAAATACTAAACGTGTTATCGAAGTCGGACGACGGGACGCCTCAATTATAAACTGAAAATGTCTGCTCCACACAGCAGCAGCACAGAGTTGCGGGAGACACGTAGTAAGGAGAGTTTGCCGACAAGACGATGGCGGAGGATTCGGTGTGGTAGCGAAAAGCAAAAGCGCCTATTTGGCAATGTTTAATAGGGAAAAAGGAAAATCCCGCACTCTGCTCTGGCTACAGCATCACCATTTATTGATGAAAACTAATGTTTTGGTCTCTCTATAAATGGTGAGAGTGCGGGATTTTCCTTTTTTTTCCTCCAAGTTTGCGATATTTACCAACGCACCTACACAGAAGAACTGTTTGGTGTGCAAATTGTTTTTTCGAATAGCAATATTTAGGGACACCCGGGTAGCTCACCTGGTGGAGCGTGTGCCCCAGGTGCACAGTCTCAGTCCTCGACGCAGCGGAGCCGGGTTCGATTCTGACCTGCGGCCCTTTGCTACATGTCATTCCCCCTCTCTCTCCCCTTTTCAAGTCTTCAGCTGTCCTGTCAAATAAAGGCCTACAATGCCCCAAAAACAGAAGGAAAAAGAAAAGCAATATTAAATAGGAAAACTGATAACGGTAATGAAGCAATCTTTAAACTCCTCACAGGCGGAGCGCGCTGCATCTGCGCCTGGCTCCGAAGCGGAAGCTCGACAGGCCAGAGATCAAAGGAAGAGCTCTGTGAGCGCAATCGACGAATATCTTTTTCTTGTAAAAATGTCTGATGTAATCGGTAATAGGGATGGGCGATATGGCCTAAAATCCATATTGCGATATAAATTGCAACCTCTTGCGATAACGATATATATCACAATATATATAAATTATAATGGAACCATTTCAGACCAGGTTCCATAGACTCTAAGGAAAACCAAACTGCTAAATGTATTTTTTATTTTTATTTTAAAGGGAAAGAAACGTAGTGTGTAGTTTTGAGAACATTTATTGTTCAAAACTGTAATTATACAACATAATGTTGCAGATGAATAAAATTCAAGTACACTAGTTGCAGAGACTTTGACAAAGAAAAAGTTTAAAGTATTGGGTGTCTACTCTTTAGTGCAAACCATTCTAAAAGGCACTACACTTAGTTTAAGTCCTTAAATGCCACCTGAGATGCAGAGAACAGGAAAAAAACTGGTGTCTGTTTAGTTAAGGAACACACTGTACTGAAAATACTTTCAGTATTAGGCAAAGATGCACACATACTTTAAATAAAAACATATTTCAAACAAAGTTTCTTACCTGCAGCCTTATATGTCGCGATTTTAGGCGCGCGGACACAACACACACACACACACACACAACACACACACACACACACACACACACACACACACACACACACACACACACACACACACACACACACAACACACACGAGTCGGGACTTTTCCGGTGGGCCGGTCTGATAATAGTTATACATTGCAAGTTGTTAGCAACACCATCCGGCGGCCTGGCGCCGCTGCCTGCTGGTCAAACTGTGCAGCCTCTGCTCAACCCGTACGGCAGGGGCCGTAAACGTCCCGGTACATTTTTTGGTCCCACTGTCAGTACCCGATCCGTTCCACCTGCACAATCTGTTCTGCGCATGTGCAAGATGACACGTATGCCATGACGTAGGCGCAGATGATAATGCTGCGTTCATGTCACCTCGAAATAACAGGCACCGCCCCACTGGTTACGTTGTTTCTGCAGCTAGATTCAGTCTAAAATAACGTTGAAATTGAAAGTTAATGCGGAAAAGCAAGTACAGCTAAAATTAAAGCGACATTGCAGTAATAACAATAAAGACAAAGTGTGGAGTGATTTTTAATTAAATGAGCACAAGTAAAGTAGAACTGAAGTAACAGCTGTTATATATGTTAACGTTTATTTTCAAGTTTTATTTTGAGGGTCTTTTAAAGTTTACATGCTGTCTCAGCTAGCGGTTAGCCGAATTAGCTGTTAGCTAAACTAACGTTAGCTTAACTGTGGAGGCTAACGGCAGACCGCTGCAATCAACTAGCGGTTAGCCAAATTAACCGTTAGCTAAACTAACGTTAGCTTCCCGGGGGAGGCTAACTGCAGACCGCTATAATCACCTAGCGGTCCGCCGAATTAGCTATTAGCTAACTAACGTTAGCTGGAGGCTAGCGTGTGAACATCTTGCGCATGCGCAGAACGGATCGTGCAGGTGGAAGCGGTGCCGTTATTCCAAGGTGGTGGTGGAATGAACGCAGCATTATCATCTGCGCCTACGTCATGGCATACGTGTCATCTTGCACATGCGCAGAACGGATTGTGCAGGTGGAACGGATCGGGTACTGACACCCACTCCGCCGCAGCACTAGCATCGTGAGACCGTCCTGATCTCGCGAGCTCCAGTTTTCCACTCTCAGATCAGTCTGGCATCTTCAGATAGAGAAAATTTGGAGCAGTTAGCCAAACGACCGGGCCAATCAGCGTTGGTTTTGAGGCGGGTTAGGTGGTGATAGACAGATGGTTTATCCAATCAGCTAACCAGTATTTCCAGACAGCGGTAGCCCCAATTCTGTTAGCCACTCGCTAATGCTTTTTTTTCTCTTGGATCCTTCTTTTGGAATATGGTCCAGGAACCTGAAATGGTGCCTTTTATTCCTAAATTCTCGTTACGCAAATATCCTTTACCGACATGTTGCTTGCTTGCAGGAGCTAACGAGCTGTGCTTTGCCTGCAGCAGCAGGGGCGGGCTTGTGGTTGTATTTTCATACGCTTTGTTGATCTGATTGGTTGATTTGGCCCGTCTATCACCAACATAGGTGATAGACAGATGGTTTATCCAATTAGCTAACCAGTATTTTCGCCCCTTCCCAAAAGTTCTCCAACGGAAAGTTCCCAGATGGATATGCCGAGCAAATGTGAAGCAATCCATCTGGCAGAGTCAGGTTACCGCAGCACACACGCACACACGGCTGTGTGTTCAGCGGGGAAGTACAACGTCTGCAAACACCGGCTGCCAAGACTCCAATCGTCCGTTATATAGTGAATGATCAGGCTGATGAAAGGCTCCGTGGTACGGCTCGACAACCGCTCCGTTGTAGCGGCTTAAATCCAAACCAAGTCCAAATAATGGATGTCTTTTTCACCAGCTCCTTGTTTCGCTTTTAGTCATGTTTACTCAAGATGGCGATGACGCGTTGCAGCTCGTGGCTCTAAACTTCGCGGATTCGTAGATTGCGTCATCAACATGAATTATCGCGATAGTGCAATACAATTTAAAATGTCTATCGTAGGCCAATTTTGTATCGTTTCTATTGCATATCGTCTATATCGCCCATCCCTAATCGGTAACACCCGTCTTGTCACAAGTTTATTAACCGGTGGGAAAATTTCCTCTGCCCCTTTTTTTTCTTTCTGTAGAATTAGAAGGCAACAAGTCTGGTTACCCTTTTTTTATTTTTTATTTTTTTAAAGCTTCAGTGGTTTGCATGCAGTACTACCACACTGTGTTCAGCATTGCTCAGAGGCGGTAATTAAAGGCGTCACGGAGGATCTCTGCCATCACGCAAGAGCAAAAAAAAAAAAAAAAGAAGTGTGTTTTGAGTGCCCTCGTGGCTGTTTCCAAGTATAAAAGACCGAAGGGAGGAAATAAACTTATGGAGGAGAGTGGGTTGAAACATCCTCTTGACAGTGGCTCTGTGGTTGGCAGTCAACTGAGCGGATAAGTGACACTGGGGTAGGGGCTGGGAGCAAGACGAAGAAAAAAAAAGGAGAGAGTTGGTGTGGTTTTGAAGAGTGGCTCTGGGTTGCAAAAATGGACGTCTCTAACTGGCTCTTTTTAAAAACAAAAAAAATACTAGAAATCACTGACGTGGGGTTAAGAGACACAATATAAAATGGTTCTTACAGTTAAGTAAATTGTGACCGAGTGGAATAGGAATGGAGAGCGAGTCCGAAAAAGTCAGTCTCAAGGAGGTGAAAAGAGGGAGCGTGGGACTGAAATGCTGGGGCTGTTTGAAGCTTTGCCCACCCACCCTGCAATCCTCACCTTGGGACTACTGCCTGTGACACGGTGCTGAAGTCCAAGCCCTTTCTCTCTGTTTCCCGCCCACCACTTGTGTGTGTGTGTACGCAGTCAGCGTAGTGATAGCCAGCTCTCGTCATCCACTTTTCCCTACCCTCCTTTCCACCCCCCCCCCCCTTTTCCCTTCCTACCTCTATCCCTCCTATGTTGCTCTGAGACGGTTCCAGCCAGTTTGTGGCGGCTGGGTTTAGACTGTCAAGGACTTGGCACAGTTTGACTGAGGGCTGCCTGGCTAGTTGCAAACCAGACATTACCTGTTCTGTAAGTGTATGCGTGTGTGTGTGTGTGTGTGTGTGTGTGTGTTGTCTGTGTGCGCTTGTGTGTGTGCACTCCATACTGAGCATATTATTAGATTCCATTTTGGTGGCAGGTGGTGATTTGACAGGGTTATGTAATCCAAAGGTGTAGTCAGTTCACAGCACTGAACATAACGCAGGCTGGAAGGTAGAAACGTTCATGATGGTACCATTTTTTAAATATTGTAATTGAATTATTTTCCATTATTTTCTGGAAATTAAACTCCCGATATAATTGTGCTAAGCATAATCACAAGAGCGGCGTCCTCAAATATGATGACAGACTCAATTGAAGCTTTGAATGTTATTTTTTTTTTTTAAAGACATTCGGTACAGCCCTACTTTATGCTTAAGCTAACGCTAATAATGGGCTTAAAAGTTTGACAGGAAGTGCAGACCACTCTCTTTACCAGCCGTCATTAACTCAAACTACCGAAAAACTTGCATTTATATGCAAAAAGGCTTCTCCCACTGTTCTTTTATGAAGAGCAAAAAGACAGCTTATTCACCGTAGGGGTGTGTGATGTCATGTAACCTCACTCTGGTCTTTCTCCCCTTTGGCAGGCTTTCTGTGTCGACTTGAGCCGTACCTATATGGCGTGTGTGAGCGGAGAATTTTGCCAGGCACAGCACCTCACCTCCGCGGAGAAGTGAATCGGCCGCCCCCCAAGGGACTACGCTACCCAGAAACCCCCCTGACTGCCAGCACACTAGGAACTGCTGACTCATCCAAAGGCCCCCTGGGATACTGCGTAGTCCTTGGCCCGACTGCCCTGCCCTGTCCCAACCAATACGACAAATCTTTGCCCTCCACTTTCTCCTTGAACAGCCAATCACAAACAGCTCTC
The DNA here is from genome assembly GCF_010015445.1 of Perca fluviatilis. NCBI lineage: Eukaryota > Metazoa > Chordata > Actinopteri > Perciformes > Percidae > Perca > Perca fluviatilis. The sequence continues at coordinate 13,835,004 of NC_053124.1, read as the reverse complement.
CTGAATGGGGTAAACTGATTGGATGACTCCTGGATAGTCTCTCCATCTTTCTTTTTTTTTTTTCTTCTTCTGTTCTTTTACATTTTTTTTTGGGGGGTTTTGTATGAATTAATTTTTTACATCCCGGCGTACTGTGGACTAGTTTATCCTTTTTTGTTACCCCTTTTCTGTGTACATCATCCCGTATTTGAATACCTGTTGTCCTCCTGACCCATCCTCCATCACATGTTTTTATTTATTCTACCCTGTACTGAATACATAAATCTCCTAGCAGTCTTTGCTGACTTCTGAGCCAAAAGTCGATTTTGTTTTGTAAGAGTATTGTATTGTAATTGTTTTTTAAGCCGTCTCGCCAACATGAACCGCCCCGCTGCAGTCGAGATTGCCTACGAGTGCATGAGGTTCGTCATCACCCACAACCCCACCAATGCCACACTCAACAAGTTCACCGAGGTATGCCCACATCTGGATATGTTGGTATATGTGCGCGTTGGTTCGCAAATCCTGTATCTAAAATTCTCTCTCTCTCTCTCTCTTTTTTTTTTTTTTTTTTTTTTTTTTTTTTTTTTTTTTTTTTTTTTTTTTTTTTTTTTTTTTTTTTTTTTTTTCTCTCTCTCTCTCTCTCTCTCTCTCTCTCTCTCGATGTCTGCCAGGAGCTGAAAAAGTGTGACGTGAACACACTGGTGAGAGTTTGTGATGCCACTTACGATAAGACTCCGGTAGAGAAAGAGGGGATTCAGGTCCTGGTAAGATTGGACACGTGCACATTTTTTGGCAGCCTTTCTCGTTGTATGTCTGTCCTTTTTCAAACTACACACTCGCGCTCTCTTCTTTTGTCTTCTCTAGGACTGGCCCTTCGATGATGGTGCCCCTCCTCCCACCCAGATCGTGGACGACTGGCTCAAGCTGCTCAACACCAAGTTTCGAGAGGAACCTGGCTGCTGCATCGCTGTGCACTGCGTGGCAGGGCTTGGCCGGTAAGTGGCCAGCTACATTGTTTTGTCTAGAGATGTGACACTAACTTGAGAGGCAGCGCGGATGTTGTCTGGATTCTTGTATGGTCAACTTTTGAATGGCCTCCGGTCGAAGTTCTAGTCTAAGTTCAGTAAGTAACATTCAGTTCCTTGCATGGATACAACAACTCCTAGTGGCAGATATGCCAGGTTTAAGGGAAAGCTGGTGTGTGGACGTTTCATCCCAAACTCTTCCATCCATTTATTTCCTGCTTATTATCCGGTCAGTGGCACGATGGCAGCAGGCTAGTCTAGATTATGTGTTCAGTCACCTTATTATACTAGGAATTGATTCCCAGTCTATAGTTTTCATTAAAACAGAAAGGATTTCACGTTTTGCAGAAATGTTTTTTCCGGTAATTCTGTCCCCCCAAAACTGTGAAAAAAAAACACATTCCCTGCTACACCGCTCCCCAAAACTACGAGGCACGTCACGTGTCTGTGTTGCTCCTCTCCTTGTTGGTCAAATATGCGTTGCTGCAGGTCGCACCAGCACTAGCCATTACCGGCCAGTGTAGACGTTGAAACGAGGATGGCTGAAAATGTGTAGCAAGCAATGTAGCTATATTTGATTAATGTTGTACTTTGAGGTCTGAAACACCATTTGAAAGGCAGAAACTCAAATGATAAGCTTCTCAGCAGTAGCTGGTGTTCCCTGGTGTAATGCCACCCCTTTGATCTAATGTGTTTCCTCTTCCTCTTAGTGTTGTGTGATGTGATGCTGCTGTTTGGGTACATTTCATCTCCCCTGCATTAAAGGGAATAAGTCTGTTTTTCTCCTAATCTTCCTATCGTCCAGCCTTTCTAGCAACCCTCCTCCTCCTCTTGTTAACACTTGTTGCTTCTTCAGTATTGATAACAGCCTAGGCTGGCTTGGCTGGGTGTGAAACTGAACATGCTCTTCTCATTTGAATATACATTGGTCATTAAAACGGTATCTTGACCGTATCTCTTCCTGCTCATGCTAGTGCTCTGCAAATAGACATTCAGCTGGTTATCTATCATTAATGACTACAGTCTGTTGCCTCTGCACACTTAAAAAAAAATAGAAAAAGGCAAATTACATTTGCATGTGATCTGCCTGTTGGTCATGAGGTTGCGCAGGCGATGTGCAGATATTATATTCACAGACCAATGTGACCGTGAATTGCAGACAAGTTATGCCGAACAACAGCACAAGTGTGAAAACAAAGAAGGCAGAAGTACACGATGTGGGCGAACTAGTGTGAAAATGTCTTTCCTGACCATAAACGCACAATAAGTCAATCAGTTCTCAATGGCTTCCAGCATTTTGCATGTCTGTGGCATTCCAGAGGTTGTATAATTACCAGTATTGGTTAGGATGGCATTTTCTGAATTCATCTCCTTCTTTGACCTGTGTTTACTGCAGTCATCTGGGTTTTCCCATAGCCTTACGGTCTGATCTTCTTTACACCAGCCAACATTCTCTTAAGGCCCTTAGTGTGGGAGGCTGCAGCAGTGTGCCTTGTTGTTTTGTCCTTTCTTTCATTCTCATCCCTCGTTTCACACTATCGCACTGTATTTTCTTTTAATCCCTCCCTTCTCATACTATCCCTCGTGATTTTTTTGTGAGAGAAAAACCACTGAAGAAAATGCTCTGTCAGCACTGAGGTTTGATCTGCCAAGTGGTCTCGAAAGTTTTTTTATATTTATTTTTTTTCTCATCTGGTGAGAAACGAGAAGCTTGTCATGTGTGTGTCAGCGTGTGTGTGTGTGTGTGTGTGTGTCAGGGTGGGTGGGTGGGTATGTGTATCAGGGTGTGAGCACCATGCCTCAGCAGGGCAACCGTGAACTTGTGCACCCCTGTTGATTTCCCAGGCCGGTTTCCCAGGTTTAAACCCCCTCCCTACTCCTCCACCATATTACTATGGAACCATGTGAACCTTGGCATTTAATCTTCTGTTCTTTTTCTCTCCTTCTTTGATTCTCTCACTGTTTCCTTGAACTGGTCCATTGGATTTTTCTATACCTCTCAGAGCTCCAGTCTTGGTGGCATTAGCCCTCATTGAAAGTGGGATGAAGTATGAGGATGCTGTGCAGTTCATAAGGCAGTAAGTGCTCTACTTTTGTACTTATAAGGTTTTAATAAAGTTTCAGTATTAAATCTGTAAATTGTACAATTTGTGGGAATAGAAACAGGGTGCATGTGAAATCAACAGCCCATTATGGTTATTAGCCCAACTCATTTAAGATTTAAACTGTAATTGAAGGTTGTCAATGAGGTAAATTAGGTATGCACCGTTGTTGTTTCTTTGGTTTAGTTAACATTGACAGCCTATGGATTTTGGCATTTGTCGGTCTATCGTCTGCAAAATACTAGGAACTGGTGATTCTAGAGTCTGGTACTACAACTAAAATCAAAGGTGTGCGGTATTAAGGAATAGTTCAACATTTTGGGAATTACCTGCCTCCCGGCTGGCTGAGACCCCGGGAAGTTACTGCTCCCAGCCAAGAAATATGACACAAAGACCATGGTAAAATGACAAATTTGATGTATTTACTTTGGTATTTGTACAGATAAAACAAATAATATATTTATATTATGTTTGTTGAGCTTTGATCAGCATTAGAAACGGGGTTATTGCCAAGTAGGATTTCACATACAAGGAATAAGCCTTACGGTTTGGTGAATAACCATAAACGGTAGAGAAAATACAAGATAAAAGGAAGCACTGAAAACAGCCAAGAATCATAAATACAATAAAAATATGAAAAAATGTTATAAGAAATATGTTCTATAGGTTTGTTTCTTTAATGAAAAGCTGAACAGTTTTGTGCAGGAATGTGCAAAGTATTGTCCAGGGAATGTGCAAAAGGTCACAGATAGTGTATATCACTACAGTAATGACCTTAGTGTTGCTATGGTGTGCTCTTTTGTGTATATCTTTATTTTGATCTTCTGCCCTCCTTTTTTTTTTTCCTCTGCTCTTCATAGGAAGAGACGTGGAGCCTTCAACTCCAAACAGCTTCTCTACCTCGAGAAATACAGACCCAAAATGCGTCTGCGGTTCAAGGATACCAACAGCCACAACTGCTGTGTGCAGTAGGCTGCCTGTCAGTGCATCTTTCTTATGCGCATCTAGTGGGGAATCTTCCAACAAGGGGAGATTACAACAAAAAAAAGAAAAAAAAATGAAGAGTGCTATCAGTAATTATTGTAATGAATTGTTAACACGGAGTCTTGGTTAATTGATCAGAGAGCTAGCGAGTGATCGAATGAATGAATCCAGATCTGGGGATCCACCAGCCGAACCAATGAATGGAAGGTCAAAGCACACAGATAGGCCCGCCTCCCGGTTATACTGTTCAACCACGGGCCAGAATTCTTTTTCAACTCGAGTCCATCCTGTTTTCTTTTCTTTTTGTTTTTTGTTTCAGTCGTAATCATGGGATAACATTTTCCATTTTGTGAATTTTTATTTTTACACAAACAAAGGTGATGAAAAGATGACATGTTAAATGATATTCAGATTTTTATTTCCGCTAATTATTGATAATATAATTAAGCCAGAATAATGTACCTTTTTTAAAAACATTTTTAAACTTTGGAACGCATATTGTGACTGTCCATTTTGGTATTGGGGTGTGTTTTTTTTTTTTTGCACACAAACTCAAAAGGTTCACCTGAAAAATGCAGTAATGTTTTCCTTTTACCCTTCACTTGCTTAAAGTCACTTTCAGTTTAGGGGTTCACTCAGTTTGAATATGTCTGCAATATTTATTCACAAGATATGATATGTGTGGCAGTTGTGAGTTTGGCAAGGGCAAGGACACTTTGTTATCCAATAGTTTTGTTGTTGTTTTTTTTATCCTTTGAGAGCCATGTCTTTTTTTTTTTTTATCTTGTTGGAGTGCAATAATCAGTCCACCTCAGATAAGCCCACCAAATCTTGCTGAGCATCCTACATCCGCACACACATACACTTCAGACCACCTCATCCAGGCAGTTTAACAGGAAAATACGAAACAACTCCTAGAACAGGTACTTCTCCTGCTTTCATTCATTCTCCTTAATGGGGCTACAATAGGATTTCCCTAAATATGCATATTTAACACACATGGAGCCTAAGATTCAATCTGAAAGACAAGGTGGAGAAGAATGAAAATGGTCAGTTTTTTATCATTGTACCCATTTTGAAAACATCCCCAATTCGTATTGGTTCTTAAAAGATAAATGAATTGAAATAAAAAGCATGCATGTGTCTTTTTTTTTCTTCTGCCTTAGACAGTTTGAATGTTGGTTGTTCTTGTGGTTCACAGTTCTAAAGAGGGGGTGGTTGGTGTGGATTGAGTTTTTAGCTTATGTAGGCAGGTAGTTAGAGTTAACATTGACACTTAAAACATTACTGGTTGATATCGCTGGATATATGGCTGTGTCTAGGATACCAGCTGTTCTGTTGTATTACTAAGTAGAAATGTCTTTGTTAGTCTTCACATTTAGACCATAAATCAATATACCTATCTTATAAAAGTCAAAGTAAGGTGTGGGAATTTGTTGTACCAGTATCTCCATAACTAATGTCATTTTGTATCCTCTTGAAAATGAGGCTTCACCTTGCACTTGGTGATTAACACTTCTAGTGTCTCCTAGACTGTGCGTGCCCATGAGGCATGTCAGTCAGTGCCTGCCCTACACGTCCTTTCCCCCAGCAGAGTGAGTCAGCACCACGTGGTAGGCACAGGACCATGGTACTGAGAAATGACTCAACTCTTACTAGTAAGCCCTTCACCAGCCTGAACCAATTGAAAGTGCCCCCTCTGCTGCTCATATCCTGTCATGGCTGAAGCTAGGTATACTAAGTACATGTACAACATGTATAAACTCATGAGTGTTACCTCATTTATTAAGTCACTAATTTACCCTTTTGGACAATTGGATGAAAATAATTTTTTCATTACAATGAAGACTTTCTGACTTCGTAAGCACAGGAATGTTTGTAATTGTCACTGCCTACAACAATGCAGCCGAACCACAAACAAATGAGCTTGTGTTCAGTGCCGCACAGCCTACTTGGAATAATATGAATGTCATCACAACAGTGAAATATATGACAACCAAAGCCTCTGATTTAAATATAACTTTGTATTCATTGTTCCAGCTGAGAAGCTGTATTCCTTGTACCGACACCACCTTACAGTGTTATTCAGTCTATTACAATACAATGAATACAACTGGCCCTACATTTTCCAGTTGACTTCTTTTGGTCTATGATTGTGATCATGTGAGTTCTCGAGAAACAGATTGCATAACTGGTCATGTTATGTCACAGAACAGTAGCGTAGTACCAGCTAGTTTCGTCGGAGACAATAAAGGTAATGTGTTTACAGTTGCACTTCAGGCCCTACTGCAGACTGTCACTATGTGCCGTGCTCCCCATCAAAGGTGTCACTAATAAGAGCTAACAGGTTCTTTGTGGTGCTGTAACTGATGCCAGCATCCCTCCCTCAGCAGGTGAAGAAGACTCCTCTTATATTTTCACCTCAGATGGTCCTAATGCCTGGCAAGTGGACTGGGAATAACCTTGTACTGGTGGTTTACAATCATTCCTATCCAAGGTCTTAAATAAAATACTTTCAGTTAGGTTGATTTCACAGATCTATCTATAAGTATTAAGAAAGATCTGGTACAGGCACCGAACTGTCACATTCACTGACACTTAGTTTGCACAGCTGGGTGATGCAGGTTGCTATGGCTACCAGTAAGCATCATAACCAATGCAGCTGTGCACAGCAATATTTATTGAAGTTACTTTGATTTGAAGCAGGTCACATTTCTTTAATGCTCACAACTTGGACTAATAAACACCCACACAGACATGGGGAGAACAAACTATACAGGCAGTGAATTTGATCCCAAAGCCTTCCTGCTGTGAGGCAACAGTGCAAACACTCAATTACAACATAATGTAATGCAACACAATAGGCGAAATATGCCATAGACCTATACTGTTTTGTATTATAAATTATGTTTCCTTTAAGACATTTAATTTAAAACTGAAAATTTTTCACAGCAGACATTTGACACGTGACAGTAGGCTAGGACACAGGTGTAGCCTATTAACACTAATGATGGTTGCATTTTACTTAGCGTTGCCTGACAGAACTATGCCATTGTTAATTAGCAACACCTGTGCTTTTCCTGCTATGACAAATCAAACATATATTAAAGGCTGTGTGAATGAAAAAAAAAATAGAATTATTAGAATTAGAATAATTAAGCTATACAGTTTGGTGATGCAAAAAAAAAAAAATATCCATATGAGTTCAGAACATATATCACTTCCGGCAACCATCTTGGAAAAAGATTATTATTAGAGTATTTTGTCACAGCAATCCATGGAGTGTTTTTTGCTCTGGTGCTGAAAAGAAAATAAAAAAAGGAGAAAAAAAATAAATCATAGACTTGAGTTAAAGAAAGATTTTAACTTTCATACGGAAGACCCACAACTCTGTCCGACGTCTGTGTCGCCAGGGCATTGCTAGCTAAGGTTAGCCTAGCTAGCTGTCGGGAGTTTTCTGCAGTTTGACACCAGCAACAGCCTTTGGATGCAAGTCTGATACTATAACCAGTGAGTGGACATTTCAACGACAACAACGGATGGATTCGGGAGCAAAGAACATACAACTGTGGACGTAACTTCTCTCTATGTTGTACAAAGACCAAGGGAGGAGGACTTCTTCAGCAGCCGTAAAGAGACGGGGGCCTTTACGTCCTGACTCCTGAGATCAACGCACGGACTTTCAAGAGAAGATAAATAACGTCGTAAGTGCAAATTATTCTTCATTCGCAGTGTTCTGTTTGGCTATGTGGTGTGATGGCCGCCGTGCCGCCCGGCCGAGGCCTGTGTTTGAACTTGTCTTTTCAGCTGTGTTTAAGTGTCTCTCGGTCATTATTTGCTGCAAATTAAATATGTTGATATCTAGGTCTTATATAGTGTTACGAGTATTTTATGAATTTGCAGCTGCTTAAAATTTAAAAACCTAAAATGAATAAACACTAACAGCTGGCAGTACATCATCGTGTACGTTTAGCTAAAACAAACTGTTTTGTAAGTTGAACAACCGACGTGCTTTCACTTCTACCTTCTTTAAAATGTCAGCTATTTTGGAATATGGATATGTTGGTCTATGAAAAAATGCCCATGAGCACAAGTCTGCACAGTTTGCAGGAGACTACGAAAACTTAGCCTACAAATATTCATATTGGAGAGGAGTTTTAGGGAGTTTTACTTAAATTGACTAAGTATAAATTGAATGTCAAAATGATTTGGCATTTAATGTTATGTTCAACTTTATTGTCATTTTGGAGACTGTAGTTTGTGGTGCTGTTGAATTATGTGTGTTTTACCATTCTTTTATATACATTTCTTTTTTTTTATAAATGAGATGGAAAAAAATCTGCTATAAGAAACACTTTCCAACCCAAACTGAATGTATTGGTTTTAGCTAGGTGGATTTAAGAAACTGTCAACTGAGTATATCCATTTTATATATCCATTCCATCCTTTTTAGAGCATTACAGCACTTGAACCAATGCAGACCCTGCCAATACACTGGCCCAAAGCTCCTCTTAACTCTCTTCTCGCTATGTGAATCGTTTGTAAGTGGACATCACGAGCCCAAGAGCTACTTTTATGTCTGCTGTAAAGGACTAAGGGGGGGGGGGGGAAAGGCCAAGACGATTGATTCTTCACAAGAAGACCTTGATCTAATGCAACACTCAGCCCTCTGCATAGCTGATCTAGGCCACACTCCTAAGCAGCCAGCTCTGCGTTACGCCATTGTGAATCCGGGCCCTTTTTAAAAATGCATGTTCCCTCTTGGCTCTGTATCTTTAATGAGGTGTGTCTGAAATATTTGATAGCCTTGTGCTCATTTGAAAAACAAATACGTTTATTTCCATTAATGTTTCATACGGAAATGAATATATGTAAAACACATACATTAATTTGTCTGTTTTGATCAATTGTCTCTGTCTAATGCAGAGCGAGTATTTCCGCACAGTAACTCCCCACAGGCTACACTGGTGCATATCATTCTCTGGTGCTTCAGAGCAAAACCATTTAATTTCAAAGTGGGACTTAGCATCTTTTAAGACTATGCACACTCAAAGAAATGATCAGCTTTCACTCTGCATTGAGGCAGATTTGTAAAATGGATGTTTGTCCCATTAGAATGTGTTGCTTGAATGATGAATGAATATGGATTGCAGATACTGTGAAAACAGAAAACTGACTTGGCTTTGGGGGCGTATGCTGGGTATTTTATATGCGGGTAAGGAATGCACTAGTTAACTCAACTGCCAGTTATGTTTCATATTGCATATTAAAGATATTGAAAGTTTTTAACATCCGCTGATATACAATTATTAAAACTGAATTTGCTTCAGGGGATTTTCTCATCACTGAAGACAAAATCTTATGTTCTGATATTCAACAATGTTTTCTATATTGGGATTTGTTCTTTGTTAAGAAACAAAAAATCTTAAAAAAAAATTTTTTTTATTTTTTTTTTTTTTTTTTTTTTTTTAAAAATTTAAATGAAAAAAATTTAAGGTTTTATTTTTAAGATTGTTTTTTGGACTTTATTGCCTTCATGAGAGAGAGAGAGAGAGAGAGAGAGAGAGAGAGAGAGAGAGAGAGAGAGAGAGAGAGAGAGAGAGAGAGAGAGAGAGAGAGAGAGAGAGAGAGAGAGAGAGAGAGAGAGAGAGAGAGAGAGAGAGAGAGAGAGAGATGCATCAAAAAGCCACAGGTCAGGATTGAACCCGGGCTGCTGCAGTAACAACTCAGCCTCAGTACATGGGCCTCAGCATTTCTGCGGTTTAGGAACACCTTCATGAATGGAAAAAAAGAGAAAAAGCAGTCAAGCACACAAGGGCTGTAAGATAAAAAAAAGTGTAATGTCTCCCTTCCCCACAAGATGGTGATAAGAGACCTATATGAACGGTGCAGTAATACATGTGATGACCACTAGAGGGCAGTGCTTATACACTAATCCCTCAGATGCTACTGGTGGGGTGCAGTGTTGAGAAGTGTGATGTATTCGCTCTGGCAGCACCTTGGACAGCACCAATCTGGTGAGTCATACTGCCACTGTACTCGGGATGTTTGGATTCGGCAGCAGAGGCTGTGCAGTAATTAATAACCACGTATTTACTGTTTGGGGAACAAGGAAAGGGGTGGAAAATGGAGGTTGTTAACTTCTCTGTAACTCACCCATACCTAACTCGCTGCAACACGTAGACGGCGTTTCTGATTGTGCCAATAGAAGCTGATGTCAGCTTGACTTGGCATGTGGAAGTATTCTTTTCATTTTTATTTCATAGCCAATTTCTTTCAAACTGTTTCCCTGAGAATGACGGCTAATTTAATGCTGTTTGTTTATATCAGAAATGGTTGACACAGCTCTCAGATGTCTTGCCAGAATAACATGGATGTTTATTGAAAAAAGAGCTGAGGACGCGGAATCGCATATTTTAAAAGGCTCATTTTATGCAGCACGTTCGTTTGGCATAGAGAACCGCTTCTATGCTGGTGAATGTTATTGTGCAGTGCTGCTTTTCTGCCCTTGGCTCCGTCGCAGGGAGCCCAGCCAGTGTTGATGAGTGTGAGTGGATGGTGAATGACAGGCCAAGACACTGCCAGTCAATCAGCAGGGCTGTCTGGCCCCTCTCCTTCACTCCCTAGGGGATGAAATATGTGTCATCCTCCCATGAGGCATCTCACCACGGCACTGCCTCCATCCTCTTCTCAACTGTGCCAAGTCCTCCCAGCCCTACTCTGCTTCTCCATGCTAGTTTGTCTACACTATGGAAACCCTCTGGCTTATCTCTATTGTTATAATACTCGTGTCTTTTTCTTCTGTACCTCCTTCTTCCCATCTCTTTTTACCGGTTTGCTTATCAGCCCAGCTCTCATGTTCAACCCCAGCTGCTTCTTTCCATCTTCCCCTTTTTCCTGTGGATTTGCGGCTCTGCAGTACCTCACAGCTTCACCTCTATAACCCCGTCTTGCTCCCATGCATTCTTCGTTCTTTCCCTTCCTCTCAAAGCTGGTAAAAGACAGAAACTGAAGCAAGTAAACAGGACACGAGTGGTTTGTGGTTGCTGTTTAGCCGGCTGATCCTTATTTATTTGCTCACTAAGGATGAAATGGTTATCCACTAGAGCAGAAGCATTCTTTTTTTTTTTTTTCTCTCTCTCTCTCTTAACGCACTCGTCAGCAGCCATATCAGTAGCCCCAAAGCAGCCACGAAAGGCCAACCTATCCTGACACAGCATGCGTTAAGTGGCCGGCTTAACAAGAACATCTACTAATTGGCTGTGTATGAGCTCTCTACTCATTAGCAGTTAGGGAGGGTCACGCCATTCCGGCAGACAGGTGTGTGCATTCCTTTTGTTTTTAATCTTTGTCTTATCTCTCCCTGACTCTTTTCTTTATTTTTTTTCTTCAGTGGAGCTTGAACTCTGTGACTTTCTGTGATGAGCAGGAGCTGTCTTGCCTGGGCATTTCCTCCACTTCAGCACGTATCTGATTAGCTTTTGAAACCAACAATGTGCAAAAAGTGGTGTGTGAACACACACACACACACACACACACGCACACGCACACACACGCGCACACACACACAGGGTACTTAAGGTACCTAATTAGCAACCATTTATTCCTTTTCCACCTGTGAACGAATAACAACGGGGCAAAGCAGGTCTGAGATCCCAGGCCTACACTATAGCCTGAATCACAGCGACATGGCGCTAACTCCAGCCATAACTAACATTAATAGATGTATAGTTAAACACAGAGGTCCGGCCTATTCGATGTTTCTGCTGTACTGTGTTGCTTTGCGAGCGTCTTTGATAAACCAAATCTAGCGCTACGATTGGAGACCTCTCACCACCAGTCACACTAACTGCTAGTTTGGGTGGTGCATTTTCTTTAGCCTGTGGTCCCAACCGGTAAATTAGGTCTCCAACCTAACCTTTGTGAAAGTGTTGACATATGAAGCATCAAACATGCATTTTAGATTCTGAGATGAGAGTATATCCTGTTGTTCCTCGTCCCTGTTTGCTCAACACCATATAGTATGTACGTGACGCATGAGTTTTTTTTTTTTTACCCAGAAGTTATTATAAACAAACACAATATATGTGTCAATTAGAGATGCACCAATATTCCGGCCGGTGACCGGAATTGGCCGGTTTTCACGTACTCTGCCATGACCGGCGACCTGCAGGTCAGTCTGACATATGCCGATTTCACGCTGGTCAACGCTACAATTAACTAGCAGCATAAGTTATACGAGTTACAGTTCTCAAGGACGCACGGATGCGACAGCACAGTCTCTTTTTCCTTTCGCTCAACTTTTCCGCTGTGTGTTGCGCGTACCCGCTCGCGGTGTGAAGCGCGTGTCCGTGCTATTCTCGCACATGTAGGGAACCTCGTATTAACCTGCAACATGTCAGCTGTTTGGAAATTCTTCAGCGTGTGTGCAGAAGATAACAAGTTTGCAATATGCAACCCCTGCAAGGAAAAAGTAGGGCGTGGAGGGACGACACCAAAAACCAAAATCTTTTTTTTTTTTTTATATTGGATGTCAAAAGAAGGAAATGGTTCTAACATTGCACTTTAGAGTAATTTATATAGTTATATTTTATAGTGATCCATTATCTGTTTTCTATGTTTTGGGCAAAATGGTGGTTAGAAAAAATGAAATCGGAATCAGCTAAAATCTGTATCGGCTGGCCTAACTCAATGAAAATCGGGATCGGCCTAGAAAGTTGTAAACTGTGCATCTCTAGTGTCAATTCAAACAGCCATTTAAATATACAGAGGAATATTGTTTACAGGGATGTAGATTCCACCAACAACTTATTTACCCATCTTTTAATTTGTCGGGCTTTATGAGGTAAATAATTAACATTTTAATATACTGTAAATCTGATGTAAGACATGTAGGCTAAGATATGTACAAAATTAGGGATGCACCGAATATTCGGCCACTGAAAATTTTCGGCCTAAAATGGACCAAAAGGGCATTTTCGGTTTTCGGACGAAATACTTTTATCACCGAAACAATACGGCCGAAAATGTTGTGATGACGCAAACGGAAACCGCGACCTGCACGTGTGTCAGTACCCGATCCACCTGCAAAGCGTCTCCTAAGCAACGAGGTTGAGACGGACCACGGAGTGAAAACAATGAAAAGTACGCTCTTAGAGTCTGTCAGCACACGTTTCACTGAGATCTATTCGGATCCTCTGCACTTCATCGCGACTGTACTTGATCCGCGTTATAAAGACCGTTACTTGGAATGCGGAAATAAAGCAGGGCGCACGAGAAATGATCCAGGCCGCGATGGATGCGGAGAACCGCGTGGAGACGGAGACGGAGCGCGCACGGAGCAGCGCCCAGCGCAGGAGGAGCTCAGAGCGCAGAAACAAAAGACTCTTCTCTCTGCACCAGATGAGGGGCATGTACCCTCGTTGTCTGATATGTTCAGTGAAATCCTGCAAGAAAGTGCCTATAATAATAATAATAATAATAATAATAATAATAATAATAATAGGTAAGCTATTCTGTTCTTAGGCTACTGTATACTGTATGTGACTATCAGATTGTAGCCGTATTTCTGCTAGATATTTTTTAATTAAACTTTAATATTAATTTATACAATTGCAATGCCTTGATTTTAGTAAAGTTAGTACACAGTCATAGCCATAAATGCAATGGTCCTAATAATTGGCTTAATTTCCTTCGGTGTTTCCGTTTTCGGTCTTGGTTTCCTCTTTTTTTCGGTTTCGGCCAAGAATTTTCATTTCGGTGCATCACTATAAAAAATAAACAATGCTGTTTGGAGAATGTAAAACATAAGGTTTGTCTATTGCCACTAACTCTTTTGATTTCGATGCCCAGTACATATTCAAGGTTGGGTTCTATGCTTCAATCCTATTGGACACATCTGTATGCAATCCCCACACTTCAACCAATGTTAAACCTATTATGTATTAAGTCTCTTCCTCTGGGGTACACTTGTGTTTCCATGAGGGATGATTTTTATTTTTATTTTTTTTGGTCAGGGTCAGCTGTCAAAACACTCTCTGGAGACAGCGTCAGCATCCCAGGTGTAATCTGTTCTGGCAGACAGCTGATCCCTGCTGAGTGAAAGGGCTGCCAAAGAATCTAGTTTGAATGCCAACGCTCCCCTCCAGTCTCTCACTAACAGCAAGTGCGCCAAGTCCATCTCTGGGGTCAAACTGCTAATCAAAACAAAGGCATTAGCTATTCTTTTGCAGCGTACAACAAACGCTCCACCCGCTGATTTACAACCTTGCTTCACAAGCGCGTGTCTCCGCCATTGTCCTTGTTTAGACTCCGCATTGAACCACGTAGTTCAAGTAACGCTAATCTCACAGCAATCAACTCTTTGACTCGATAACGCTTCCTTTTCACTGCTGCCCTTTTCCACTATTGACTCTTGGTACAAAGCTGTGCTCATTGACTACTGCCAGAGTGATATTCCAGGGATGGGATGAGAGGGGGTTGGAGAGGTGATCTCACCATTATCCCTAAGCTACTCTTCTATTGTGGGTAGATCAAAGTGGTATTTTTGCTAGGCCTCTGGGTATGTGCGTGCCACGCTGCTGTGGAGAAGTATACTCTAATGTAGTAGGAAAGCCTCTCCATTAAAGAATGAAAGGTTGTTGGCCCAAATCGTCAGATGGAAGTTCAAAAGGGCTAATCGGGCCCAGAGCAATTCAACAAAATGCTATTATTGCAGAGTATCGGCGACATGTAAAAGGCGTAGTTTGACAAAGAATTAGTTTGACATTTTGGAAAAGCTTATTTCCTTACTGGCTGAGAGTTGGATGAGCAAATTGAAACCACTCTCAGGTCTGTGTGGTAAATGGGTTGCTGAAGCTAGCAGCCGGTTAGCTTAGCTTAGTAGTCAGATTTGCTTACAAAAGCTGAAGTGTAAGAATGACAAGTTGTAGTTTTAAGGCGGGTTATGTACCAGACTTTTTCCTTAGCCTGGCACAGTGACTTCCTGGAGTCGCCACCGGTTGCCTGACAACCTCCTGCTGGTGACAATAATACAGGAAATTGCCCTACCTGGCCAAGAAATAGTTCCACACATAAACCCTCTTTTTATTTTATTTTTTTTGTATACAGATTAAACAAATGAGATAATTTTTTTAATTGGTGCTGTTTAAATGTGCTTGTAGGCAGATTTCATTATCTTTTTTTGACAGAGCCAGCTTAGCTATTTCCCCCAGTTTCCAGTCTTTCTGCTAAGCTAAGGTAACCGGCTGCTGGCAGTTGCTTTGTATTTACCACAGACATATGAGTGGTGCCAGTCTTCTCGACTAAATCTCTGCAAGAAAGAAAATATACTTATTTCCCAAAATGTCCACTTATACTTTTTTTTTTTCTTTATCTACACTTTCTGATTTAAAACAAATATGCATCACCAGCATCTAATTTTCAATGCTTTTTCATCTTGTGTGCTTTACTTGCTAAGAGAAACGCACGCAGTGAATGAATCCCTTAAAGAACAAAGTACACTAACCTACTCAACTGTGCAACTTTGAAGCAAAGTTATTTAAATGCAGGCAGATGGGAGGTACACGTTGAGCTCATCAGTG
Source organism: Perca fluviatilis (assembly GCF_010015445.1). Taxonomy (NCBI): domain Eukaryota; kingdom Metazoa; phylum Chordata; class Actinopteri; order Perciformes; family Percidae; genus Perca; species Perca fluviatilis. The sequence goes on along the minus strand of NC_053124.1, from coordinate 13,819,329 downwards.
TGTGAGATTGAGGCATCTGTAGGTCCTCTGCAGCTTCTTGCGGTAGCTGTGATCATCAGTGACTTCTGCCTGTTCAGAAGATAAAAGTGCAGGCGCTGATGTTTTCATTAAACGACAGACAACCTGCATCTGTCTGGAAAAAATACCTTTAATCTCAACAAACCACCAGAATCTCTCTCTTCGTTGCATTACGCTTCTTAAAGATGTTTAGACAGCAACCTTGTAAACCTGTCAAGAACCACGCCACTGCTTTTCTGTAATTCTACAAGGTTTAAGAAAATGTCCAAAAGGCTGTTAATAATAAAGACTTGTCTTTTAACCATTTTTTAAAAATGTGTAAGCCATGTTTGGCAAAGTCAAACGTTCATTAGTGCAGACCACCTGTTACACTAGCAGTAATGGAAGATTCATAAAGGTCATGTAAAAGTGAAGATGGTGAGGTAACTGGGGAATCTTCATTGTAACAGGCGCCCACCCCCCAAAGAGGTTTTAGCCAGTGCCAATATTTGGCTTCCAGCAGTCTACTCCCCTCTCAACCACAGCCGCTATATTTTACACATGCAGCTAGTGCTGATAAGCCAGATTAACTGCATTGTTTTGACTGGACTTGAACGCTCTGCTGTGAAACTAGCGCTAATGGGATCTCAACTTTACCGTCCACAGTCAGGCTGTACCGGACTCTCCCAGTGGTTTTAATGGTAGTATTTCATCTCAGTTTTACCGTCCAGAGTTAGGCTGTCTAGCTTTTTGGGCTGTTAAACTGTGTTAGCTGCCTCTTTCTCCGCAACTCCACATAGCTAGTGGAACATAGGTTGCAGAGAAGCAGCTGTGAGCTGCACTTTATTGGAGGTGGTGAAGTAACATTTGTGTGGACAATAAGCCACTACCATACTGGGATACTACCATATCAGTTGAGCAATATAACACTAATTTTAATTTTAAATGAATTAATGTATCATTGATTTGAAAAGGTGCTACATGCACATTTAAAGAGGTTACTTCCCTAAACAAGAGGAGGGAAGACTAAATCCTACATGTGTGATGACTTGGCAGGGATAGAATAAATGTATGAAAGTCAAACAGAATACCTGAGAGCCTTACTGCATTACTATCTATACTTTTTCTTTTTTTTTTTTTTTTTTTTTTTGAATTGTCACCTGCCACCTGAATTGTTTTCCTTTTACATAAAGACATTTTCACCATAAATTGGTGCATACAAATTTACCAGAATGTAGGAAAAAGGCCCATTCTGAGCTAGGAATAACCCTGTGTAGGCACCTGAGTTGCACAATGAGGTGTGTGTGTGTGTGTGTGTGTGCGTGTGCGTGCGTGTGTGTGCGTAATTGCGTGCCTCCATGTCCGCATTCGTAGACATGCATAGGTTTCTATTTTTTCCCATGTCAGCATGCAGTTTTCTGTCTCTTGGCATGTGAGTTTTTTTCATCCCGTCTGTAGGAAAAAGGCAAGAGACGGTGGCATTTGCTGATTGCTGATAGTGAATGCACCGCATGCAGCAGGGTTTTGCATACTTAATGCCTGGAAGGCTGAAACTCCGATTGCAATCAGGGGGACCGAGCAAGCGAGGTAGTGGGAGGGAACAAACAATAATACATCCAAATTCAACAAGTGCAGTAGACAGAGGGCACCAGAGACGTGGAGTGGAGTGGACGATATGAGGCCAGTGTAATTGACAGCTGATTTTAAATACCAGACCTCCGACCTTTGCTGCTTTGTTTTTCTCTCCCTCTTCACACACATACTAAGGTGATCTCCAAATACATGTATTATTCAAACCTGTTCAAGCCCATATAGAGACATCGTATAAACCTATTTAGTATTCTGACCATTTACTGTGCTGGCACACACGGAAACACCCACCACCGTCAAGATGTATAACAGGTTTCCTGTTGGCGGAGGTAACTGGTGTGGCTGGGAAGGAAATCAGAGGGTGACGAGAGGTTTGAGGAACTGATGAACTTGTCTTCATGCAAATGCGCTAGAGAACTATTCAGCGTGTGTTTCCTCAAATGGGTTTGTAGAGCACCACCTCGATGGTAATGCGCACAGGCTGAGACTTGGAGGCAATCTTCCTCGCAAATAAACGGCAGGGCTTAGAAATGAACTGAAGAGGGAGAGCAAATCAGGGAATTTATGCCTTTCGGTCTGTTTGTTTGCATACATATATATGGACAAATGCTCCATAGTCCCACAGTGTTTACTGTTAGATGACTATTCTATATTCAGGGCCAGGCACCTTAGGCTTTGTCTTCAGCTGTCACCAGTTGTGAGAAGAGGAAGACAGGAAAAGGTCTTGGGGAAAGGTCTGCCGAGGGCTTGGCCTCTTGTAGCTAATCAGTCTCTCTCTCTCCAGGCTGCTTGTCCATTCAAGGCCTTTGCCTCAATCTGACTACAAACTTTTTAGGACATAAACTCCTGGTGACAAAACTGTGTCGTCACCCTAGGCAAGCGCACATGGAGGGATGTGCGTGCTGTACACTCACTCATGCAGAAAGGAAACTGTATAATCAGTGTCCTTTTTTCTTTTTTTTTTTACCCACCTTTTCTTTTTCACTACTTTTTTATTTATTTATTTTTTTGGCTGCAAAGATTAAATTCTCCATTCTCTTTACCCATTTTCCTCCCTGAGGCATGTAGTATATCATCCTGGCCCATCAGAAGCTAGAGTGGCATGGATCAACCGTAAGTGACAGGATTCAGAGGGTCTTACGTCCTGAAATGCCCTTTGCAGGACACTCCCAAAAGGTTGGCGTAGTGTGGACGTTCACTTGATTGAGTCAATGTACAACTGTAATGTACAAATTCATATCCTTAAGGGACAGACCTTTTTTCTTTTTTTTTTTTTCTTCTTTTTTTTTAATGGAGAATGTTTAACTCGAGCTTGCAATATGATTTAAATGTTTTGCAAGTATCGTGTTGCAGGGCATCACGGAAGAGTTATCTTTGTTTCATCAAGATGTGTGAAAGAAGTCCAATCAAATACATGTTTTGAATCACGAAAACACAAAGCATGAAAGCTTTATTTTTTTGCTGCTTGCAGCGCCCCTACTACTTCCACAAGCGCTGCAGTCAATAAATATCTGAGACAATCTCCCCCTTTCCACCCTTATATCAGGCTGACTCTAAATCCAGTCTGGGATGCATTCACTGCTATCTGATCCCGGCTGTCACATTCCCCGCAACACACACACACACACATTTCACTGCCAACACAGTACCTACCCAGCTTGCATGGTTGACTCTATATTTCATAATGCGTCATGTACCAATGTGAGATATGGTCCCTGATTTCATTTATGTGGAGCAATGGTGGCTCTCTTATCTGTGCTGGAGTGAAATAGCTGTGGATCAACATCGTTAATATGTCAGTCTCAAACTGATGGAGAGTTTACATGCTGCAGAGAGCTACAGTGGAACATTGGGAAGCTGCTGCAATACAGGAAAGTTCAGATAAATGTAGGCATTTCTTGAGTTTGACATGCCGCCAATGTTTGCTCCGAATTCGATTTTTGACTCGAGTTCTTCATTTAATGTCAAGCCACGACTTTTGGGTTTGATTTCCTGGTGTCAACACTAAGATTATGTGAGAGGATTTAATCAGAGATTGATTTTCACATAGGCCAGCATTACTTACGGAAGTCCATTTACATCATCCTGACATGTCCCTCCCCTCTTGCTGTTGTTGCTATCGGGGCTTAGCGCCACCCAGGGCGGTTGTGATTGGTTTAAAGAAATACAATCCCAGAATGGCGGTGTAGGGTAAGGGTTAGCCAGACCATACTCCCGTGCTGACACGGCACTGTGGCCATAGGTCTTGCAATGTGAGACTATGTTTTGCCTAAACAATTTGCTTTATTTTATTTTCATTTGACAATTTATATTTAGCCTTGGTTATAGACAAGGCTTTCTCCTTTTTTTTTTTTTTTTCCCTTAAAGGAGAAAATGGCGTGCAGCCTAACATTTGTTCTTAAAGCGCCTCATTGCCCTTCTGTGTTCTGCATTTAACATTAAACAAGTATTAAATTTGTTTTAAAATTGTCACCTTTTTCATTTAAAAAGCTACAATAAACTTAATAGCAAGCAATAACGCTTATTTATAAAGCACTAAAATCAGGAAGTTATTTGCACAAAAAAAGGTCCAAAAAGGAGCCACCCTAAATCAACGCAGGGGAAATTCATTCACCGCGACAGCCCTAGCTCCATCTGTAAGTCAGAGCCTGTCTTTATTCTTTCAGGTCTTTAGACTGCTTCAAATCAAACAAAAATTAAATTGGGTAGAAGGATGGATAGAAAGCTATCAGTTATTTTTTTTTTTTAATCAAAATACCTCATGAGCCAATTCCACTATCTTAGTGCTCCCTTTTCTTTTTATATAAAGCATTTTTATTTATTTCCATCTGTTATTGAATGGTGTGGGTTTTGTGCTGCTGTGGGCTTTGTGCTCAGTAATTGAATCTGATGGTCTGGTCCAGATGGAAACTTTGTATTCTGAGGAATAACGAGCTGAGCTCTGTTGGCTTACGGAGATAGTGAAAAGAAAGCAGACATCTAGCCAGCCATCCCAACCCCACACGCATAGCTAATCATCGCACAGCTTACTGCCTCTCATCAAAGCAGAAGAAACATGTATGGATTTTTAAGTTCACTGTACTTTAAGTGTAACTCTGAGATGTGCAAGCATCTGTGTGAATATAGTCCGGCACAGCGTATTCTAAATCGATGAGCTAAAACTTTAGCTCCAGTCTGAGCTGGAGCTTCATGCTGTGAATATAAACATCTGGGCATGTGCTATCTGCAGGATCCAGCAGTAAGCTAACAACTGTAGCAGAATCTTTACAGTGTTTGCAATATGACCACATGTCAGTGTATGTTGATGTAAATCAGTTCTGCTTCAAACAGCCACTCATACCACTCCATCATAGCTCAACTCAAAAGACGTCTCTCGTTTCAGCTGCTTTTTGGCTTTATTATACTTCCCTTCACTAGTTGTTTTTTGTTCTACATAAGCAGTCCACTCATTCCCTAAGGTTCAGGCAAACCGTACAATGACTCTGAATACCAGATATGAAATTTTAACATTTGAAAATGTTCCATAATTTCCGACTAATGCGTGACTAATAGCTTTCTTGCTCTTTCCGTCTTCTAGCCTATCTCGTCCCCTCCTTCCTCCCTCACTTGGCTCTTAGTTTCTAATAGCCTGCTCTTCTCTCCTTTCCTGCAGTTTGTTAAGAGATATGGCGAAGAAACATTGAGAAAGCGAGGGATATAAAAGCTGCCACTTTGCCAAAGGAAGTTTTAATTGGGGCCCAGGGGAAAAGAGCTCCTCCCGTTTTTGCAAATTCTCTCTGCTCTTTATGGAAGAGATGAGCAGCAATCCGATGCCCTATAGGGAAATGGGATGTGGTTGCGTTGACGAAAATTCCAAAAAGGATGCGCTTGCGCATGTTCATAAGACACCCGTTTGTGTTTGTTTTGTATTTATAAAACAGCAGGGCTTTCTTTCTCTCCCTAAATGATGCAGCACTTTTGAAATGAGCCATGGTGTTCCACTGTCAGTCAAAATTTCATCATACAATCTGAGATGTCTCGGAGGACTTGTACGGGGCTAACTGTGGAATGAGATGTTATGCATGTAAATAGAAATTAAGAGATTGGCATGAATAAACCATGGCTGGATTTCACTACAACTTCTGAACAAAGAGTATTTCTCAAGTCTTTGGGAGTCATTTTTAAAATCTGTCTCTCTCCCTCTGTGTCACTTCTAAAACTGTTGTCTCACTCCCTCGCCCTCCAGTGCGTTCTTTCTGCCTCCATTCGTCTCTTCCAAGTTCATTCATACAAATACTGGCCCATATTGAGTTTCTGTCCAGGCGCAGCCACAAACTGCCGGCAACGCTCGGCCTAAACTCTAAAGAAATGTCTATCAAAAGTCGAGCGTACGGGAGGAGCAGCGCATACAAACAATGGCGGCGGGAGTGACCCTTTGGCAGAGTGAGATCACCAAGAGTAATTGCCTGTCATATGCCGTACTGTTTCACATTGCACATAAAAGCCCCCTCTTGTAATTCATTTAAAGTTAAGCTGGGGTGGCCAAGGTTGCCACACTCGTCCTTTTTAAAGAGGGATAATTTAACACCACACCTTCTCTCCGGACTGCCAGAGGATGGAGTGACGGCAGTGTCAATCACTGGAGGTTAAGAAGAGAGGTATTTGAATTTGAATACAGCTTGCGAGATGTGTTGGGTTTGCTGGAGTGTTTACACATTTGCGTGTGGGCCCAGGTTGACTCTTCTGCTTGTCATTTTCTCGAACTCTCCCTCTCTGTCACTCATGTTCCTCCTCTTTCCCCCCAGCCCTGTTAACGGTGAACACCTAAAACAAGGGGGTATTTTGAACCCTCTAACTTTTTTTTTTTTTTTTTACAGAGAATTTACCAATGCACATGAAAGGAAATCCATTATACTTCTCATATTCCTCTTTGGGCCAATGCCCCTTTTGATCTACCTAAAGGCAGTTACACACCAACCAGACGGCCAACCGTCGGCAGAAAAGCCACCTGGACTGATCAGTCTCCCCGAGTTGGACCAAAAAGTGCCTCGGAACACACCGAAGAGACGGGACGTAATACGTCTCCATGACAGCAGGCGGTGCTAATCTGTATTATTGCCCAAAAAATGAAAACCGGCAGCTGAATGAACGCATCACGTGGGTTTGTTTTCTCCGGAAATTCAAAGCCAGACTGTCTTATGAAACGATTAAAAAGCTGGAGAAATAGGCCATGCAGTTCCTGAATCTGTCTTCATTTCAGCTCAACAAAAGTCAGTTTAAAAGATTTTCATCAGATTTTGAGAGACTCTAGTCACGCTCATTCCGCTCCGCGTTTCCGGGTGAGTCCCGACTGCCCTGTCTCCGACTGAACATGTCAGCTCGGCCAAAATGAACGCCGACAGCCCCCCAGACGGACGACGGCACAGAACGCACCGAACAGACTGTCCAACGGCTGGTTATCGGCCCGGTGTTATCGGCCTTATGTAGAACCAAAAAGAGTCCAATGCCAAATCAATAAATCATATTCCTATTCTGATTTTTATTTTAATTATTATTATTTTTTTTCACGGCACACAGCTGCATCACCTCTTCATTGGAGGTACGTTTTCTTTGGTTGTTAACGCCGAGCTTTGTTTGCTGAAATTATTTGTTGCACATCCCGTGTCGTATTGATTGTACAGTGCATTTATATCTGTGAACACACAGCTACACTTGTTATTCATCTTTCATTTATGCACCACTTTATGTGGTTATTTTCTGCAGTGTGATAATGAAAAGGAAGCGTAGAAGGGGGTGAAGGGCAGAGTGAAGAGCAGTGGTTGCAGAGGTGATGTGATAAAAGATTCATAGCACAGTAAAGTCCAAGTCAGCTGGGGCCTCTGCAGCCTCTCTGTATCACCAGCAGCAGCTTACCCAGCTCTCAATGCAGAGGCAGGGAATTTGTGTACGTGTGTCAAAACAAATCTAGACCAACAGAGATGGAGACGGATACAGATAGAGCTGGTCTGATGGTAATCTGTTTATGCCGGCAGTGAGAGAGTTCGATCAGCTTTAACACTTTAAACAGCCTTAATGTGTGTTTGCATCTGAATCTGCTTTGAAAACATCAATATTGTTTGAATGCACAAATGATATATCAACACCCCCGTAACCTGAAAGCCCCTGTATGAACATCCTGTACAGCGCTCTGTGTGTGCTGTATGGAAATGGACAAAAGTTGCACATGGGGCTGTATAGATAAGAGCATGTGGCAACAGTCCCAACCTTTAGCCCCTAAAGCAGTGTGTCTGACAGTGGCAATGAATATGTTACCAAGTCTGTGAGATTAAGAGAGACAGAGCATTCCATATCAAATCAGGTGGAAACCATTTCCATATATTTATCAGGCCATGTCAGGAGCCGTTCCCCATCCCCACCCCCCCACCCCCCACCCCCCCTCCGTTCTGTCCCGCTCCCCTCACACGCGACATGGATTTAATATATATTACTCTTTATTCACTCTCCAGAGAGTTGGAGTAGGGAGAGAAATGAGGGATCTTGTGATCAGTTAGGTGTGATTTTATAATGAGGTGTTCTGGAGTAAACTTGCAAAAAAATGAGTTTCATTATAACATAAAAAATTCTGTAATGATGTATCGCTGGCTTTACCTCCCTGCTCTGATTTTGACGCTGGCACAAGCAAAAGCAACTGTACTGAATTTTGTTTTCGCTTCTTTTTTTCTTCTTTTTTTCTTTCTTCCTGGTGGTAGAGATTGGAGAAAATGTGCTTTACCGCCGGTGAATTCTCCACACCTAGGCATTATTTTTAGGACGACAGAAGCTCGGTGGCAAGCAGGAAAATATGTCACAGGATTTTTTCAATTTTTTTTTTTGCTATTTTCCCAGGAGGAAAAATACTACAGGCGTTACTGCATGGCAGCATAGTATGGCGAAGAGTTAGGTTTGACACATTTTGATTAGAGGGAGCTTGAATACTACTGACACTGTGCAAAAATGTGTATCAAAATGTTTAAAAATGTGCCTAGAGTTTTCCTTTTTTTTTTTTTCCATCACTTTTTTTTTTTATTTAATAAGGGGGGTGGTGTTGTAGATACAGTGCACCAGAAATAGAATTTATGGTAAAACGACACTTTTGAATATTACAGAAAATGTGTGTGTATGCACGTGCACCTGCATGTATTTGTACATTTGAATTAGTGTGTGTGTGTGTGTTTGTTCCTGTGAGCCTGTGCATATTGCATCTCTGGTCGTGATCAAATATCCATAATGCAGGTGTTGTGCTGTCACTTTTGATTATGTCGAGAGCTCCTAATGTTGCCTGAAGTCGTGTGTGTTTTCACCATCGCTCTCCGGTTCTTCTGCTGCCTGCTCCAACTCATTCTTTCGCTAATGGTTAGCATTTCTCGGTGGCTCTGACATCACTCCTGTTATTCCAGTCTTACCCTCTGGTATGAGAGTGTGAAGGAATAAAGATCGAGAGAAGGTGTAGAGAGGAGAACTTTGCGTCGCCTCGTCGAGGAGAGGAAGAATTTTAATGTTCAGGATGAGGGATACGAGGGAAACGTGGACAAACCCTTTACCACACAAACGCAGACAGTGTTTAATCATCCCAGCCACATTGGCTGTATATATGTCTGGTATAGGCTTTTAAAAAGATTGCTTCTGTAGACTCCAGACGGCTAGACAGCCAAATGAAAGCGAGTATATGAATTGTTAGAGGTTTACAAGACAATGTTATTGGATGAAGCTTAGGGCAGTTTTCTGATGGAAATGTACTAACTGCTGAAAGACCTGGCATCACGCAGGTTCAAGAACACTGCTTCTTATTTTTGTGTATGGTGTATACATTTTGTGATATTTTGGAATTGAATTATTGAGCAGTGGCCTTTTAAAAAAAACAAACATGTTTTTTAATTGAAATGGGACAAAAGGAAATGGTTCAGATCCAGTAGGAGAGCAACATATCTTTGTCAAACTGAAGTGGTTTCATGGTATCACATTCAGATAAATGATAAATGTTTTTTTTTTTTAAGAGGAAGCTTACTTCACACTTTGTTTGCTTGCTTGTAAACTACATATATAGGGCTGCAACTGATGGTAAAAATGAATTCCTAAAGTCTGAGGTGATGTTCTCACACTAATTTGTCTGATCAAAGATAATTATTTCACTTATTCTGTCTTGTGAAGACCTTATTGCATGGTTTAGAATCTGGTCTCCAATAATAAAAAAATGCAAATCTTCAACACACACTGAAGGGTTGGTAAAGAAATTAAAATGCCTTTTTATTTTACATGGCAATATGCATTTCGAAAGAGCAACACGCTGCAACCCACATAGGTAATCATCAGGGTCGTTGTAAGCGGTAACCTCGCTATGTTGTGTTACACTAATCAGTGGAGTGGGAGTGTGTTTTCTCACATGTTGCAGTGCAAAATAAAGGCATTTTAATTTGTTCACACACCCTACAGTGTACCTTGGATAGTTTTTGAAGGAGACTTGCTTTTTATTTTTATGAAACGGGATTCTACCCATGCAATGAGCCCTTCACAAAATGGAATAAGCCCAGTAAACCTGAAGTATCCAAAGAGCACCTCTATGCTATCACCAGAAAGACCCAGCAGCGCTCCACTCATTATCTTCCTATTCATTTCATTGTCACATAAAATAAGTTCATGTCCCAAACAAGCAAGTCCTCAAAATTTGAAAAGCTGGAACTGAGAAATGTTTGCCATTTTACTTGAAAAATGAATTGAAGATTAATTAATCAGCTAAGACTAATTGTTTAATCTTAGCATAATTAAAGCATGAGAATCCTTTCTGATTCTCAGTTATCAACATTGTTGTCAATGAATTGTCTTTTTAGCTGACAATTTTTATTTATTTTTTCATCGATAAAGCCAAGCATTTAAATGTTTGAATTATTTTTGCACGTATGGGAAACACACATACTGAATTTTAAAAACTGCTTTCGATGGAGGAAGAAGGGAGAGAGGAACTGCTTATCTTGCTTCAAGACTTGGGAGTATGCAAGACTGAATACTTTGGCATAAGTCTAAGCAGCATCCTCTGTAAGCACAGCCTTTAGGGGGGACGTAAACACTAACACGCACGTTCACACCAACAAGGAAGGATCAAATACACATGCAAGCACCTTTTTTAATTTGCTCCACTATTGAGACATAAAAAACAGTTTTATACGTAGGTTTGACAGTGAATAGAAACATTAACGACTGCAGCTTGTTTCCCCTGTAATACAGAATCGCACTGTCCTCTAGATGTGCCTATGGTAATTACTCTTCATGAGACAGAAAAAAACACTTTGATATTGATTATGCTCATATTTCATTTTCATCTTCTGAGACCTCTCTAGAGGGAGGGAGCAAAATATGCTGGCAGATGAGCGGTGCGTCTTGAGCAGGATGTTTTTCCCAGCAGGCTTTGAGGTAATAGATCCCTGCTGCAATGATTAGTGTAAAGGACCAGGCCTTATGGCAATGTTCACGGTAATGCACGCAGACTCAAACTTAGACAGGTATCCATAACTGTGAAAAAAATAAAATCTAAGGATTCTTCAGACAAGCTTGGCAACCTTTTCAGTCTTTGCATCTCACCTCTTGTGTGAATCAGAAGAACTAGTGTAATACATGTGATTGTTTGACATGTTATTGTTGGATCTGTTGTGGGCATGTTGTTGTTTGATCTGTCTGGGATGATCAGGCAAAGCAGTTGCTTCTGTGAACAATACTGAACAAGGCAATGTTTCTGAGGACTGGAGGAGTTTAAAGGGTTAAAATAGCTTTCTTTTTTAGAATTTATGTAAATGAAATAATTTTAGTTCATAGCACCAGCTGTATTCTAAGTCTTCTATGATAACAAACTGAATACATTTGGGTTTTAGACTGTTGGTTGGAAAAAACATGTGACTTAATGGTAGAGCTGGGCAATATATCGATGTTATATCAATACAGTGATATGAGACTAGATATCGTCTTAGATTTAGGATATCGTAATATGGCATAAGTGGTGTCTTTTCCTGGTTTTAAAGGCTGCATTACAGTAAAGTGATGTCATTTTATGAACTTACCAGACTGTTCTAGCTGTTCTATTATTTGCCTTTGCCCACTTAGTTATTATATCCACACTACTGATGATGATTCATCAAAAATCTCATTGTGTAAATATTTTGGGAAAAGAACCAATAGTCAACACTACAATATCGTTGCGGTATCAATATCGAGGTATTTGGTCAAAAATATTGTGATATTTGATTTTCTCCATATCGCCCAGCCCTACTTAAAGTGATGGTTTGTAGTAATTTCACCCTAGGCAGCTTTGCACCATGACCTCGAGCCAAATAAACCCCCATAAGCTTTTTTCCCTTGTTGTAATGTTGATCGAGTTGGCGTTATCAGCTGGTTAGCTTAGTACAGGCGTTAATGGATCCACGTTTATATCTCTTGAAGTACCCCACTAATAATGCCCGGAATGATATCAAACATCTACAGTAGTACAAATAGTTTCTGTACTTATAAAACGAGGCATTAGAAAGTTTGTAACTACACCAGAAGTATATTTAAATAACACTTGGCTGCCACCGCGGGAGATCACGCTCATAGCACAACATCTATTGCCGGAAAAGACTACTAGAGAAGAAGATCCAAGAAGCGAGTGAACAGCAGAAGCAGCTACTGCAGCGTGAGGCGATGGGACACGATGCCACACAGTTGTATATATCCCGGCTGTGGTTTAAAAGCAATAGATGTTGTGCAGGATCTTGCGCGGTAGCAGCCAAGAGGAGTATCCATCAGGCAAGTGTTATTTAAATTGGGGAGAAATTACGTATTCTAGACTGGGGAATGGTTTCTACATTACCGTGTGAGTTTGGTACATTTCAAAAACGCAGAAAGGGGTCTGAAGGTGGGTCGGGGGAAAGAGGAAAAAGTCACAAAAACATAAAAAATCCACAGAGCCTGGAGCACATTGGCCAATTCTAGGGGCCAGCTGCTAAAACTTAACTGTAAAGCAAAGCATTACGAACACCAACCATATTATTCTGGAGGGGTCGCGACTCGAAAAGGTTGAGAACCACTGTACTAATGAACTCCGTGAGATGTGGCTGAAAGTCTAAAGTCCTGTCTTTAATAAACTATGTTTAACCTTGGCCCTATCATAACCTGCTCCCTCTACAGAGAGGATATTTTATTCATTCAATACTTGCACACAAAAACCAAAGTGCAGAGCTCACAGTGGCTCCAATGACCTACAGTTGAATGAAAGAACCTCATCTAACTCTCTTCTGGCTTTTATTTCTCACACGCATGTTCACATCATAGACAAAATTATAAAATGTGATAATCTGAAACTTCCAGACATTTTTGAAAAGGGTTATTTTATACAAGTTGAGACTTAGAGGAACTTGGTGTAAAATCCATGGGCAGGGATTAGTGGCATGTTTGATCCTCAAACTGAAATCTCTGCAGTATTATACACAAGTGACCTTTTCCACGAGTGCTTTTTCATTAGTTGTGTTATAACTGGAGTTTAAAACATTTACACGGAATAACATTCTGGAAATGTCATGTCACTCAAGATTTCCAAGGGTTTACTTTAAGATATTGGTTTAATCATAGTAATGCATTTTATTGAGACGGTACTGCTGAAAACAGTTTCATAGTACCTTACAGGTTTTAAGAATGGACTTAATACATAGAGGTGTATGGCACCTAAATGTTTGGAGCCCCATATCTAAATCAAAGTAATAATAAAAATAACTATAAATCTAAACTTCATTCTCATTCTTTGAGTGTTGTTTTAAATTTCAAACCAAAATCAACTAGCTCAGTAACAGCATTTGGTTAAATCTGGCACATTCACATCACATGAAGGACGTTAATGTGTTTTGTCCCGGTTGTTGAATACATAAAGTCAGTTTCTTTCATGTCCAAGGAAAATAAATGAAGTATTAGAAGAGAGGATTGCTCAAAATTCAAAAAAGTACTCAAAAGTACTTGGGACAGGAAGAAAGATCAGGCACTATCCACAGTGATGGTGAGAACATACTCTTATTGAGCTTGGGTTCTGAATTGGTTAATATTTAATTGAGTAATTAAACAACATTGTGGTATTGTGACAACCTTTTTGCGTACGGGGTATGTAGGCATGTTGTAGTTAATGCCATGGGCCTTCCATACAGTCGGATTGAGATAGCACTTTCTATAATGAGCTACTGAATCCTCATGCTGAACGATCAATCTTGACTCGACATGAATGGTAATGGAGGGGTTTGGCAGCACTTGGCTGGTAGATACTTTTTATGCATATTGGTTTAAGGAATCCTTACATTTTACTCAAGCCTGTATTATAAAAGTCTGTAAAGGAAAGTGTACTTTACCTAAATATACATTATTCACAAACGCCATTCAAATTAATCCCCTGGGCCCCATTGATGATCTATATTCTAATTTAATTACCTAAATATACATTAATCACCAACGTCATTCAAATGAATCCCCTGGGCCTCCTTGATGATCTATATTCCAATTAATTACAATCTATCCAATACTTGTTCAGATATTTCACTAAAAAACGTTCACAATGTCAACCTCATGGTGGCATTACAGGTAAAGTTAAGTTAATTATCCTAAAGGGACGAAGAATGTATGTAAATTAGGGATAGACCTATTATCGGCCCTTGCCAATTATCGGGCCGTTTTTTTGGGCAATTTGCAGATTATCTGTATATGCGTTATATTTCTCTAATAACCGATAAAGTTAATTAATTAAAAAGTGTGCTACTTTGGCTCCGCTACAACTCTGTCTGTCCCTCAGCTTCGGTTTCACTCACCACTGAGTCTGACTTAATGTCCCGCCCACAACACCATCTTTTACTGTCTAATTGACAGTAATTGTTGAAAGTTTCTAATGTATTAAATAATTGCTTAAAGCGTTTAAACAGAGTTTTGTGTTGGAGTTTGACATACCAAAATCTTAATTTTGACTTAAAGATTTTCATATTCCATATCGGTTCCAAATATCGGTTCCGTTAACTACTAATAATCGGTATCGGTATTAGCCTTGAAAAACCAGTATCTGTCGATCCCTAATGTAAATGTCATTGCAATCCATCCAACTGTCGCTGAGATATTTCAGTCTCTGCGAAAATGCTGGAGTGACTGTAGGGATGACGGACTGACATTGCCACCCCGAGAGCCTCGCCGCTAACTTCACTAAAAACTCAAGATGAATCATTTCCTTACTCCGAATAAACGAATCGCCGTAAAGTGTCCAACTGCCCGGCGCTATGTCGGACCAGATGAATCATCCAGACGTGAAGTTGGTCCTCATTACAAACCCCCAGTTACAAAATGCCACGCGGTTGTGATTGAAGCATTTGGCTGCACACTTATGAAAGCCCATGTTTTTCAATGAGACACTTGTAATCAAATGAGTTCCATGATTAGTCTGCCACAAAACAACCAGGGAAGATAAGATGTGTCGAATCTATGGCGTGGCTGCTCCCTCTCTTTTCCTCGCTAGCTTTGACTCTCTCTCGCTCTCTCATTCTTCCTTTCCCTCTCTATCTTTTTCTCTCCAATCATTTTCTCATTTTGCCTCTCATAATGAGCCTCTTAATGTCTCCAGCTAATCTCTGATCCAGGTTTCTCTTTCCTGTCCATCTCTCTGCAGCCCTCTGCCCTCCCTCTTTCCCTCTTCCTAGCTCTCCTTCCATTCATCATTAATTCATGTGGTGCAGCACAGCAGAACCTCCAGTGAGGGATACACTTCAACCATAACAAACAAGCCCAAATATCTGCACTCAGCAGGAATGATCTGCATCGACGAGGACAGACTTGTCAAAACTTTTTTCCTTTTTCATCAGAACTTGTGTTTTGATTTTTAGATGAACGGTGAGTTTGATGAGAGAACACATTTGAATTTTCCAGGGCTACAAAGAATATTCAGATGTTTTACGGTGTACTGAAAGCCTAAAAATCACTACTGCTATTAAAGTAACTTTGCTGCTTTTTGAAAAGGGAATTACCGTATTTTCCGGGCCATAAGTCACACTTTTTTTCCTACTTTGGCTGGTCCTGCGACTTAGTCAGGTGCGACTTATATATCAAAATATATATAATTTAACATGTTTTTACATGTTAATTTATACTGAAAACATTACCGTCTACAGCCGCGAGAGGGCGCTCTAGGCTTGTGACAACTAGAATGCTGCTCCATAAGATAACTGAGAAAGAGAAAAGAGATAACTGCAGGTAGTAAAATATGCAGCCGAAAACGATAATCAAGCAGCAGAAAGAGTTTGAAATGAGGGAGAAACTTGTGAGGGACTGGTGAAAAGGTGACTCTTACTGCAATGAAGAAAACAAAGAAAGCTAATCGGCTAATCGCGGGCAGAAAGCAAGATGGCCAGAGCTGGAGGAGCGAGTCGGGAGGGGCTCGTCAACGGTGCAGTTACGTCTCCACGCCTTTTAATACATCCATGCTCCACGCCCTGGTAGCTAGTTGTTCTGTGTGCTATTGTGTAGTTGACAGATGGGGAAAAAAAAACAAATTCAAAATAAATGCGACTTATAGTCCGGTGCGACTTATGTTTTTTTTCCTCTTCATGACGCATTTTTTGACTGATGCGACTTATACTCCGGAGCGACTTATAGTCCAGAAAATACGGTACGCACTTTTAGTTTCGCATGAAAATCATCAAAGTTCAGAGTTGTTCTCCCTATCTACTCCAATACGTACAGTATCTTTTGTCTAAAACCTGCAGCTTGATTAATCAACTAAATACTTAAATATTCAAATGCATTAATTACAGTGATGAATACGTATCAACTTCTGGTATTTTTAGTGAATCATATTTCCTTTTTTAAATAAAACTTACAGCTACAGTTGGAACAAAAAAAGGTTTTCTTTTCCCCATTGACATGAATTGTGCCTCTACTCTATTTTGTCATGGCAACCAGCATGCCCTTTCATCTTCCCATTTAAGTCAACATTTAAATTGCTTGTTAGATTAAAAAGTGTTGACACACACAGACACGTACACCGTACATTCAGGTCATCATAGAGTTGGACAGCACTCTGACACACAGCAGCCTTCCCAGGTTTGCCATTAGCAGCTCATGTAAAATTACATCTCCAATGAAAAGCCCTATTTTCTGATAACTGCATCATCCGCTAATCACTAACACTCCCAACGCCCAACTCTAATTTTGGGTCCAGGATTTTGTTCATAACAATGTTGAAATTTGGCCTCGACAGGAACCGCCCGGTACTCATTGTGCTTCGACGGATGCTTGTCCTTGAAGTTGTGCAGCCTTCCAGGACATTGAGCAGATTTCATCCCCAGAGGAGAGCACTGCCTCTGAGCACTTTCTGCCGGCTTCTTTCCCCCCCCCTCTGTGGACAGACCAGTTCTGGCAGGCTGTTTGTCAAAATGCCACAGTATTGAGTGTGCCTATAGGAATGTATTCACCCAAACGGAGTGCCTCGTCATGCTCATGGATAAGTCTGTTGGATTTGTGATATTATCGGTTTGTGTGTATATGTATGTATGTATGTATGTATGTATGTGCTGTTTGTGCTGTTTGTGCCTGCGTCACACTTACAGAGCCCTTTGTGTCTTTTTTGAGGAATCACCGAAAGGATTATTTACTTTCTTCACAAACTCATGCTGCCCTGATTTACCAACTACAGCCACCTTATGTATAAGACCCCCTGTTGCCCACAACCATTAATATTGCATGCCGTTTTGATAAAATTACCCCAACCTAAGCCCAGGCTCATGCTCTCGATAATACAGAAGCCAGCCCTTAGAATGCCCTTCCACACATAAGCCTTTAGAGACAGACACAATGTAAGACTGGGATCGCAAAAATATTGCTTTTGAATGTGGCTGCACATTTTCTCTGCCATTGTTTTCGGCTTTGACTCAAATAACGTTTATGTTATTAGGTGGTTTCATGCACTCTCAGTTGGATTTTTTTTAAACTCCAGCTACATCTCACATTATAATTCAAAGGTAATCATTTCAGTTTTCCTGTGGAGTAATGCTAAGTTTGACTGCACTCTTGTTGGAATACTTCAACGTTTTAAGAAATGTGTTTTCCCTTATGCTTATATTAGTCAGTTGACCGTTCTAATATCTGAACACTTAATATGTAGCTACCAGCAGCAGACACTTATCTTAGATTAACATAAAGATAACAAACTGGAAAACTGCTAATCTGGCCCTTTATGAAAGTAACAAAATCCAACTACCAGCATCTCTAAAGCTCGTCAATTAACACGTTATATTTATTTTGTTTTAATCTGTTCAAAAATCAAACCTATGTTTGTGACGGATTATTTCTTGTCTCAGCTGGTTGCCTGCAGGGTTCAAAATGAACACCATTGACCAGCCAAATGCTGGTTAAATATGCAAGTGGCTGGTGGATTTGCTTGACTTACCAACCCAAAAAACAATGGTAAATCTATTGCCCTAGTAAAATTTGAACATTCACTAGCCATTTGGCTGGTAGACAAAAAAAGTTCATTTTGAACCCTGGTTGCCTGGCAACCTCATGCCAATGACAACGCTCCAGGAAACAACCCTCTGTAAAACTACAACTTGTCATTTTTACACTTCGGTTTTGTTGTTGAGATTAAACAAATGAGATGTAACTTGTTAACTCGTGAGCTTCAGAGGTGCTGGTAGGCTAGCTGTTTTACATCAATGTGGAGTATATAGTTCAGAGATCGGCAAACGTTGGACGAGAACGACAGAACGCAACCTGAGGTATGAATAGGACCTGTAGTTAAGCTCGCATAGGCCTACTATTCCCACCACAGTGTATAAATACCCCCTATGTGAATCATAGGGCGGCTAGTCGTTACCTATGGTCTTCACGCACACGCTGTGCTCATAAATAATTTTTCCGATTCACGCATGTATCTATTTTTAGATAACGTTATTTGATCCACTAGTCTCGATAGCAGTATTGATAAGCTCGGACCTCATTGATTTTCGGGTTTTGAGAAATGTAAAAACTGGGTCCTTTTTAATAGAACCGGGTCCCATCCCCTAAACAACACTGCCTCCTTTTTTCCCACAAGGTTACCTAACTTGATAGGTTGACAACCTCAATAACGTAACACTCTGCATCATTTGAGATCTGGCCTTCTCTGCACACAGCTGCACCCGGAGTTTCCACACGAGGATAATGCGCTCTATGATTGGCTCCCAAGGTAGCACAGTTGACACCTCCAATCCTTTTTAAAATACTGATACAATCTGAATATATACATATTTATAAGCCTTCATGCATTTTCTTTGTTTGATTTGAATAATAACAGGGACTGTTTGTAGATATAATCTCTAGGCATGTTTTTATTTTCACCGGCATTAGTTTGAAGTATCATGAAACATGACTTGCAGGCTGAAGAGGGAAAAGCTCTAATGCTTCAGAGGTGTTGACAGACATATTTCACTACTGTGTTTTCAGTCTTTTTGCTAAGCTAACCAGCTGCTGCCGGGAGCTTCAGACAGCGAGTGTGGTATCAATATTCTCTTCAAACTCTTCTCCAAATAGTTAATAAGCGTGTTTCCCTAAATGTCTAACTATTCCTTTTTAAGTTGTGATGAAAAATAATATTGATCACTAAAGTGAATAATATGGCTTTGGTGTTTGACAAGTCTACCCATAATATCAGATTAACTACACTGACCATTATGATTTAAGATGCATTTCACAGTTGATGCATTGTAGTTTCTTCATGGATTTGTGTAAAGCCCTATTCGCACGGGATAAGTATTACCTGGTGACCTCCAGTCATTTGGAATAATTGTGGTGGTTGTCTGTGATCTTAATCCCGTGCGAATCGGTCATGTCTGTAATTTGTAAAGTAATAATTTCCCCGCAAATGACGTACCATATTTCGCCGAAAACGGAGGTCCTGTGATAATATTAGTCCCGTGCGAATCGGCATCTCCTGATTTGGCGGGGCTTTTTTGTTTTTTTTCAAGGTACCGATTTCCTTCTTTTGCGCCTTTTTTATCCATCTTTCGCGAAGAATGGAGGGTGCGTTGGAGTGTTTTGACAGTGTTTTGGGTGCTGGGTCATGTCTCTATACATCATATACAATTTGCAGAAAGAGATGAAAACCACAAGTGCGAAGACAAAAAGAATGATTAGATGGCGATGGATGACATGTATAGCAGCATGCGGTAAGTATATTTTTTATGTTTGTATCATACATCTAGAGATAACGACAAGACATCTCCAAGCAATAGCTTATCAAAAATAATGCACAATCAAGCGAGGGGGCTCACTTCATAATTAGAGGTTAATGTTACAAATAAATCAAGCGTAAAGCTTGAGCTAATAGATTTTAACCTGGTGAAATGTTTTGTTTTATCCATCTAACCGGACCCTGCTTGACACCACCCGGAGAAAAAAGTGAGAGAAAGAAAAAGGAGAGGTCGCAGTTCAGACGATGACTGACTACCCGGTTGAGATTATGTGCGTGTGTGTCCTTGAGATCTGACCACACGTAGCAGAGCTACCCACACCCATGATCTACTGTTGCTTAATGTCAGTAAATTTGAGTAAAATCACAGGCTTCGCTTATCCCGTTCGAATGCGCCAGATGAAAATCAGACGTGGGTGGGTAATTTATAATTTACACGAGGTCCCTAGATAATACTTATCCCGCGCGAATAGGGCTTAAGACTGCAGTTGTAGGTTTTAATCGTGCATTCCATTTACCTCAGACCTCGGGAAGCCAAAGCTGGGAATGACGTCGCACCAGAGTTGAATGCGTTCCATTTACAAGTCGGATTTTCATTGTTTTCATTAGCTATAGCCAGGTTAGCCATTGTTAGCAATGCCAGTTTATAACAACGCATTACGCTGTTTTTTTGTGCATACAAACAGCGTAACATGTCCACAGATATGACTGATTTAATGAAACACATATAACACAGAAGTGCTTATAACTCTGTTACTACAGCTCTCACAAATGTTGATGCACGGAGCAGCCATGTTGGATTTTTAGCTTGGGGTACTCAGTGGTTGCTAGGGCTTTGACTCCGAACTTCGTTATTCGAATATCATTCGAATATTAAAAAAAATAATGATATTCGAACGAATATTAGCCAGCCCTTAATATTCAAACCTGTTATGGGCATTGTTTTTTGTAAATGCGTTTGCTTGTAAATGTTGTTTTCAGTTCAGATTCCGAGGCTTTTTCACGCATTTCAAAATGTAACTACACGTCGCGGCGACGCACGTCTCTCGGCCGTGGCTCGGTAGCGTTGCATTCCCCCCTAATTCTCCCCTTCCTACCTGCCTGCTCAGTGCTGCTGCACATGAGGAGAGAGCACAGAGGGGAGGGCGGGGCTGCTCCTCAGTCACACAACAGAAGAGAAAGGTGACTGTTTCGGCGGCCACGGGAGAGAAATACATTGCGTGCTCGCTGGACAATACTGGCGACTCTTTTATTTTACAGAAAGTCGCCAGATTTGTCGCTAGTCGCTTTTGTGAAAAAAAGTCGCTAAATTGGCAACACCGCACACACCAGCACACGAATATAAACATCAGACCACTTACGTAGGCTACGGTGAAAGCTCCGAACTTCCTGTCGAAAGCACACTGTTTGTGTTTAATCCGGGGTCTGACTTAATTTTTTTTTTTTAAACTGAAGGCATTTAATGGTCAAAATATTATTAATAAATATTCGAATATTAATATTAATATACAAACGAACTTCGAATATGATTTTTGGGCAAAAGTCAAAGCCCTAGTGGTTGCCCGAGGTCACGGGGCGTGTTTGTGACTTTGACCTCGGAAAATCAGAGTTCCGAGTACAAATGGAACGCACTATGAGCACTGAAACGCGTTTGAAGGAGTGTGCTCGTGTGTATCTTAGTTGTGCTGAATGTGTTGACCTTGTCTGTGGAAGTGTGAGAACCTTTTTTAGCAGGGACGTTTGGCCAGTGGAGATTACCCTGGGTTTGATTTAGTCGTCCTTAAGCCAATTAGAGATGAGCTGCTTTTCCTACTGGAACAACGTCTAGGCCAAATAAAGAACTCCATTTGAACTTTGTTTATTAAATAATGCTGACCTCATCATTAACTAAATGCTGGCAAGAGATATTTGGAAGTCAGAGTTGTGGGCTGACCCGCTATCTTTAAAACATTTGTCTTCAGGTTCATTTAATACTCTTAGGATCGTTAATGGTAAATTGCCAACGGGAAAGTGTCTGAACAACTCCATTAGTCTTCTTCCACCTTCTTTTTGTTCCTAAACACACACTGTATTTTTAGTTAGCAATTTGCCTAATCGCCTGTAAACAATCATTGTACTGTCCCGTAGGAGGGTTGGACCCTGCGCATTGTTTGACAGGTTATTGTTATGGCGTAGCTCCAAAAAGAAATGCTCAATTATCCAATCTGCACTTTACCCCTTCCTCCCTCTGTTTTTATCCGTTTATTTTTTTTTTATCCTTTTTTCAAACAGCATGCACAGGCGCCCTCCCACATCCCGTCCTCTTACTACCCCTTCACCGCATCACATTCATTACACTTGCAAATAATCACATTATTGCCAAAGACGCCCTCTGATAAACCGAGCATGTGTGCATGTCAGTGAGTTGGTGCGTAAACAGCGTTATTTTAATGAAGATATGTCCCTGTTGTCAACGTTGCTAAAGTGTGCATGTCTTTCTGCAAACTGCCTTTAATTTGCCCCAGCCGTGTCTCTGGGGCCAGTGACAGAATAATTGAATGAGATATAAATAATGAATTAATATAAATGCATTAAAAAGATCCTTCTGGGGAGAAAAATAAATAAAAATGTAACAGCTTGATTAGTCAGGACTAATTTGATTGAAGGGAAACTGTGGGTTATGGCAATTAATACAGTCGGACAACTTTTTACAAAGTTTTTTTGCCACTGTATGCAAAGCCAGTGACGCCCCCGATTAAACACCCATCACACAGCCACAACACTAATGAGGAACAAGGCAGCTAAATCTAATTTCTACTTCAGTCATGTTCAGCCAACGACACATGAGAAAGAGAGAATGTGTAATGGTTGGTGAAATGGTGGGCCAAGAGTCATAAACGAGTTGTGACAACTAATTAGTAAGTAATATTCTGCAGAAATAGGTGGGATTCATACAGAGTCATGTGAAAGTACACAAGTAACACATGCTATTGACAGTTTTATGCTGATTTGATTTACACCACAACAAAAACAAATTCATTAAGGGAGCCCCACTCCAAATTCCATTCTCAATTTAGCACTTTAAAGTTTCTTTAACTATTTATCAGTTACTTTTCGAAATCCACAGGAGCCACTCTTCACATCGGCATGAATTGGATCAACCGCACAGATAGGGCAGGGCGATAGGGAGAAATTCAGATATGACGATATTCTTTACCAAATACCTTGATATCGATATTGTGGCGATATTCTAGGGTTGACAATTGGTGCTCTAACAAAATATCTTCACACTTAGATTTTAGATAATCATCAGTAGTGTGGACATAATGTCTAAGTGGGGAAAAGGCAAATAATGGAACAGCTAGAACAGTCTGTTAAGTTCAGAAAAGTGCATCACTCTACTGTAATGCAGCCTTTAAAACCAGGAAAAGACACCACTTATGTCATATTACGATATCCAAAATCTCATATCACGATATCAATATAATATTTATGTATTTTCCCAGCACTACGCACAGCACTTAATTAAAAAGAAAATGTCCCTTTTTAAAGCTGGTTTGCCTGTTACTCCCGTTTATTTTCTTACAAGCAATGTAGCATTTTTTTAAGCGCAGTGCTCGCCCCACATAAAACGCTCCATATTACATCTCTTAAACAATCAGGGCAACACAGTATCACAGATCTGTTTTTGACCAAATATTCTCTGGTCCAGGGGCCTGTTTCACAAAAGCAGAATATATAAATCCAGGATAACCGATAAAGCGAGGCTTGACCTAGTCTAATCTGTGCATCCTGGCTTGGTGCGTTTCACGAAGGCCAAGCCAGACTGAGGAGGAGCGACTAGGTTGAGCCAGGCTGAAGTAATTCAGATAGATGCGCGTCCACGGCTTTCCTCAAAAGACAGCGAGGTCGATCACAGATTTACTGATGCCAAAATGGAGAATACGCATTGTACATACTTTATACAGAGTGAGCAGCAGCTTCTTATGGAAGTATGATATCATGAAATCCATTTGTATAAAAAACAAAGAAACACGGCCGCTGTAATGAAACAGCGAGAAAGCGTGGCAGACGATTGCGGACCGACTGAATGCGTAATTGTAGCCTAAAAATATACATTAACTGACCACTGCTCTGAATTGAAACCGTCATAATCATACCATTCAAGGATAAGGCTACTAATCATTTGCACAAATTAACAGTTGTACTCTTTGCCTTAAAAGTAAGCAGAAGATAATGTTACTCAGGAAATTTACCATAAAGATCAATTTTCTACAACGCTAGAATATGATGCGTAAATCTCTCTCTCTCTCTCTCTCTCTCTCTCTCTCTCTCTCTCTCTCTCTCTCTCTCTCGGGCTAAAATATAAATGTCCTAAGTCATATTAACTTCCACTGCTCGCTTTTAATGCAAACTGTACAACTGTTCGTTTTTGCCAATGACAGTGACTCATTGAATGGTTTCAGTTAAGAGCAGTAGTTCATAAATGTACATTTTTAGACTATCATTCAGTCTGTCCGCTATTGTCTGCCACGCTTTTTTCGCATTTTTTTTTTATTTGATAGAGGACGAGTTTCCTTCTCTACATATTATATGCCTTGCTCCCTGTATATATGGACATAGAAAATAAAGACACTAAAGAAATTGGACTCTAAAATCTAGAAACTATGAAGATAATTAAGTGATAAATTCCATGCACACTGTAAACACGAATGGAACAGAGGATTTCATATTCATCTGTTATTCCCCCCCAGCAAAATATAAGGTCAAAAACCATTGAGGTGTTATCTCCCTGTTGTCATGAATGCACAGTAGCCTACATCACTAGATAGTTACTGGTCCAGTGAACTAAGACTATAATTTGGGAGGACTGTACAATTAGGATATGTTCTTAAAATTGTACAATCCTCCCAAATTATAGTTCCAGTTTACTGGACAACACAAATTGTGTGCTAAGAATGCCAAATACAATGTACATGGAAGTGGAACAAACATGATACTTATTAACGAATAAAAAAAAAAAAATTAATCAACCAAAATAATTCAAGGTGCATTGGTCAACTATAGAAATGTACAGCATTGTATGTATTGCCCTTAGTAACAGACTTCATTTAAAACACATTTGAAATTGTATCAGCCTTTTCTAATTATCTCAACAACTGCCATAATATATTAATTAAACTTCTAACAACAATATGAACATCAGTCTTCATACAGCAATAGAACAGTAATAATGTCACATGAATAATTATAAAAATAATGGTCACAACTTTAAATAATAACAGTACTTAAATGAACCGCAATATGCATCTGTTGTATTTTAATCCAGGCTGTTAACAATAGGGTAAAACCACTGCTGGGTGATCAGAAAAGGCTCCAGGATTAAATAAATCCTGGCTGTTAGCCTGGTCGGGAGCAGGCTAGCTGCACAGAATAAATCTCCATGGTGATTTATGTGCCTCTGCTTTCGTGAAACCGAGTCAAGGCTAAATTCATCCAGGATAACTGGGAAATCCCGGCTTAATCCCTTATCTTAGTTTTGTGAAACAGGCCCCTGCTCTGCTCAAAACACAGAATCCTTCTGTATGTTAGCGAGTCCTTCACTACGAGCCTGTTTGTAACCGTTAGGCTACCGACAACATTTCAACTGACTTTAGCAACAAACTCAACTGTCCTGCGGTTACAGACGTAAACTAACCAGACAGTTGCCTCGTTCATGGACTCCAGCAGGGCGTCGCTGCGGTTTATGATGGTGGACCGCTGCAGAATGGATATTTGGCGTTATTTTTGGCATTGACTTTATTTACTTTTTTTCCTGGCCTGGCACCTGTACAATTATAGTGGAAACCCTGGTATGTTGTTTGCTCCATTTCATAAAGTTGCCTTTTTGAATCCACATGTTGCGTGAAAGGAAAGTCAGATTTCAACCACCCAACTGAAATACATTACAGATAATGACTTTAACACTGTGTTCTGGCTCCTGAAAATTACACTTGGTCTGATGTGAGTGCTTTGATTAAAGGTCCAAATATTTAACTTCATATTTAACTGGAATGCTCCAGCTATACTACAATAAAGGGCGCTCCTATGCATATTTGTGGGATTTTAAAGACAAAAAATGTAATCCACTAACAATATCTGCCTGGAAGAGTCAGAGGTGCTCAGAAGTCGCAACATGATTCGTGGTCTCAAGCACACATCACAGTAACCAGCGCAAGGATTAAGAACTTGGTCAAAAATTTTGTGATTTTTGGGATTGGGTCAACAGGCAGTGAGGTCCTTTTTTTTATTTTATTTTTATTTTTTTATTATATATTTTTTTTTTAATCACTCAAGTCATTTTATCGTCCCATCAAAATCAGAGGTTTTAAAATCCTGTGTTCAGTGGGGTGGACAGAAAGACATGCATTCTTTTGTGAGACTTAAATCTCCTTTGGATTTTTCTAGATACTAACCGTGAGGCTTCCGAAGAAAGGATTGTTTCTCAACTCTGAAAGACACTGAACTCTCAGAGGAAGTAAAGCAGAGTTTTACCTGGCTATAAATCCTGAGCTTGACCGAGCTTATTCTACGCCTTGCGTCAACCCTTTCACACTGACCGTTAATCCACATATTTCTTAGGTGGGGTCACCATTCCTGTGTGAGGTGTGTTTACAACAGGGAAAAAAGACAACTTGAACAGTCTCTGACAGCTAGAACAATACAGTAATGGGTAAAAATGAACCATGTAATTGTAGCAAATGGCCATTGTTGCATGGCATTTCACTCTGTCTGTTTATTTCCGGTTACTTTCTACTATGGCTGCCTATCTAATAAAATGGACAAATGAGAAAAGAATACGTACTGTAACAAGCACATAAACAAAACTGATAAAGTAATGTTGAGAAATGGGATTTTGTCAAACCGGTTTGCCTAGGTGCACTTGTGAAGTGGATGTTCTTGAAATATCAGAGGATTGAGGGCTGTTTCTTAATTGATGAATAGAATCCCAAACAAACATGTTTTACAAGTGCATCACTTGTAGAAAAGAAAAAAAAAGCACATGAAAGGGGGCTGAGGTTGAATGTATCTGAGGTTTCTGTGACATTGGGTGTGTTTAGAGAACTTTGTCACTGCTACCTATTTGTCACCAGAATCGCACAAAGCCCTGAGTGTGCCTGGACCGAGCAGGGAATCAAGACCTGAAAACGGACTGGGATAAAGAGCTGAAGGCGACAGACAAAAGGCTCAGGATTGAAGAGAAGATTTGTTTTTTTCTTCGCAGGCAACAATACCAAGACATCTCAGTCTCAGAATTATTCTTTGTTCAATACCATTACCATTGCAGTAGCTTAGGGTGTATTTGTGTTGCGTTCTTAGGCACGGTTGCTTGTTTTCCTATATATTCAGAGCACAGTATGACATTGAGTCGATGGTATGTGTGACTGTGTGTAGATCCTGCAGGTTTGTCAGTGTGGCCACGTAGGTGAGGGGAAAGGGGGTCGGGAGCACAGAGGAGGGGGGCAGTAAGCGAGTATTTGTGTCTCAGGTGCACTACAGGAAATGAAAAATGAAAATGACAAAGGAAAAAAAATGGAATGGGGGCAGCACTTGTCATTGGAGGCGACTGCCATTTCTGACGGGAAATTAATAACGTATTCTTGCAAATTTACCGTGCTATTCGGGGCGGGAGGCTTTGGCGAGATCTGCTGCGGACTGAAGCATGGAAGAATGCTGATCAACTGAGGTGAAGAAGATGGAAATATACATTAAAATCTAAAGTACACATGCATACAAAGTAACATAATATAGCCTAATCTAAATGCATTCATATATAAAAACACATGAGCTGTAATCACTCTGTGCACAGATGCATGTCCTGTAAACTACTTACTCATTATTAATTGGCTGTGATGGCTTGCGTGTTTTGTGAGTAATAACAGTCAATAGAAAATATTGATTTGCCAAATGCAGCAGGTCTCCAAGGATGTGATGATATTTAGAGTGATGGGTTGCAAGAAACTTGCAAGAGAAAATTGCAGTAGAAATTGATTTGAGAGAGACATGTAAATGATTTCCTTAATTTAGCCTAAAGCAGCATGATATATTGAGTCGAACCATATCTTACAGTTGCATTGAAATTGACATTTAAACACGTTATCCTCAACATTAAACATTAGGAAATTGGAAAACATTAGGAAAGCTGCACGCACATGTGGACAATCATTGGATCTATTGCACTTTCATTAGCTCCTAAATGTGTCTGGCAACCATCAGCTGCATGCAGGCAGCAGTAAAGTACAACCAAATCAGTCTTATAATAGACGCTTGAATAAATGGGAATGCATATATAAGCTAATGGCACACAGCTGAAGCTGCCTAGTTATTACTGAGGCTGTGGATTTACATTCTGCTCGGTGTCAGTTGGATCTTGCTTTCCTTAGCGTGGAAGGTCCGCTCTCATTGCTTTACTAATTTCCTCAGGTCCTCTTTCCATCTCCTAAGGCGTGTGTGTGTGTGTGTGTGTGTGTGTGTGTGTGTGTGTGTGTGTGTGTGTGTGTGTGTGTGTGTGTGTGTGTGTGTGTGTGTGTGTGTGTGTGTGTGTGTGTGTGTGTTGTGTGTTCTATATTCAGATCAATTTCATGTTCACCACGTCTCTTTCATACATCCGCTACGCCGCAATGTAGTCGTATGAACACACCGGTCGTTGCAGACGCCAGTGCACAGCCGTCGACTTTTGCAGTCTCTCGTATGGTTGTACAGTTTTCACCCCCTGCCTCAAACATGCAGGTTCATGTTCGCTGTGTTTTGACTCCTTTCGTTAGCAAGTGTCTGCTTGTCTTTTATTTTTTTCCCCATTTTCTGTTCCTCTCCCTTTTCATTCCCTCAGATGACTGCTGAGGTGTTGAACATTTAGTCTTACTGTCAGAGACGTGTTTGTTTCGGCACAGCGAGTCAAGTCTCCCTTTTGCTTTCAGCCAATTCTTCTAACAAAATCAGACATCTGTGATTTAGAGAAAAAAGCAGAATGCGACGGAAAGAGCAAACAAGACAGATGAAAGGGGTTACAACATTGTATCACTCTTGCACTAAATGGACACATCCATTAATTATTGACACAGACGCGGTGTCCTGACATTTTAGAGTCTCTTACGTGTCATAAGGGATGACTCAATCCGCTAGTCGAAGAGAGATCAAGGACAGGGCGAAGTGTGACACTTGCTTTGATATCCCCATCAACAAAGTCGTGTAGAGGAAAGCATGGAGCTCAACCATCATATAGGATTTCAGATAAGAACTTTTTATATAAATGTGATTTGTTAAATTTTCTGTTGCGATAGGCTAAACCAGTTGGCTGACTTAAATCAAGACCGTTCTGTGAAGCCAGGCAGACGCTACGGATTTAGCCTGCTTTAGCCTTAAATCAGTCACCCCTAACTCATTTATTATTGGTGTGTATTTCTTCCTGATCGTTTGGCGTGCATTTTGACCGGGCGGGGGTCACAATGCCTGGATGCCCGATTGCCCGACTGATCAAAGATCTGACTCTTGGACTATTAGTTGTATGTCTGGCATGTCAGAAACTTTGGTCAGTTTGAGCAGTTCCAGTCGAATTCCCCTCATGGCTGCTGTCAACACATCTGTTACAAAGTGTAGTGGTCTTGTTTTAATATTACTGGAGTAGTGTTTGACATGTTGTGGCTGGAACTGTAGTCTTGACTCAGACTGAGCTGTGATATAAAACTGAACTTTGCTTCAGAACAGACAGACTTTGTATTTTTATCTGCATCTTCTCACACATCTCTGGCTCCTTTTTTTTAAATTTTTTTATTGCGGATCTCAGCCTTGCAATCTTATTTGCAAATCAGGTAAAAACAAATGCCCATTTTTTGAATTGGGGCTGCTCGATTATGGAAAAAAAAAATAATCACGATTATTTCGGTCAATATTGAAATCACGATAATTTTGACTTCTGGAAAGCAATTATTGAACTTAGAAAAAACAGTGTAAAAAGTTAAATCAACAGTAAAAAAAAAAAAAACACATACAACTGTGAAATTTGCCGTAATACTTTTCCTATTTAAACTTTATTTTTTCCTTCAGAACACGAGAGAAAATAAGTTTACTTGTAAAACGTAATGAGCTAAATAATTGTTTTTCTCGATTATTCTGTTTTTGTGATCACTGGGAGCCGAAATCATAATCACGATTAAATTTGGATTAATTGCACAGCCCTACTTTGAATTTTAATTGATGAGTTTTATTTATTCTATAGGCAGTTTGGTTAAACAAGTGTGTATATGAACTCAGCACCACACCACTGGAGATAAAAGGTGTCAAACGAAAGGCCAGCTGTATTAATGCTCCTTCTCTGGAATCATTTTACTGGCTCCCTTAACCTGCAGCCCATTGATTTCATTCCACCTCCCATGCATGGAGTGCATCCCAAGGTCACATGTGGCATTTGCCCTTGAAATATGCAACCGATTTTACAGGCTGAGGAGGTTTGACCCTTTCACATGGTTCCTGCAAAGAGAAAAGGAGGAGAAATAAGTGGCCATGGGTGATTTGGTTTGGTAATTTACAGCGAGGATTGCGATATGGAACAAATTGAGTTCGAAATGTCATGTGTCATTTTCTGTTATTGCATGGCTCGTGCTGCTTTTGCTTTTCCACACATACTGTATTCTTAACCTCTCTCTTTTGTCTCTCTCTCTGTCTATGTCTCTCTGTCTCTCTCTCTCTCTTGCTCTCTTTCTCTCATTTCAATTCAAAGGGACTTTATTGGCATGAAAGTTTCAATAACAATTGCCAAAGATTCAACATAGAATTTGTCCAAATATTTGGACAAAACACAATAAACGGTAATAAAAAAATTAACATAATATTAGGATGATTTTATATTAATTATAAAAATCTGTTTGTATGGCAAATATGGAACACAAATATGAAAACTAAAGTTATTAAGCAATATGCAGAAAAAAAAAAAAAAAAAATCCAACAGTACCAACTGACATAGGGGACTCTTTTCTGGGCTCAGCTCTTGAGATCGGAGGACTTTGGAGTGAAGGGTGTCTTGGGGGCTGAATTTCAGGTGGTTAAAAAAAGTTGAGTGAACAGAAAACTGCGTTGCCTGCATCTTTTCACGGCAAACGCACGTGTGTGAAATGTTGTGTTGTGCACGAACGTAGTGTTTAAACTGTAACCAAATAAAATATTGACGTTTTGAAATAAGATTTTCCAGTTCTGTAAGTTTTTGATTTTCTTTTTATATATTAAAAAAAACACATATTGAACAGGTGGTTGCCAAAGGGGGCAACCAGAGGCCACGAAATCTGGTTGCCAATGCAATCGTTACTGTCGAGCCCTGTGGACCCCATGCTTTGACCCAGAATCAGATTTTAAATTAGTAGGCTACTTTAGATCTGGCCATGACTGCAACACTCGTCTGTTCCTTTTGAAACTAAACTTCAAAGTTTTCCTGAACTCTCAGACTGGACCTCAAATCAGTGTCACTCATCATTCAAAACCTTGTGATTTATCTCATCTTTTCTCCACTTGCATTCAAATGCCTCATAGGACGACTAACTATTTGCTGTCTGGCTGGCTGTCTGGCTTTGTGTAGTGCGTCACAATTCTTTTTAAAGGCTGCTAACTGCGTAAACCTTGCAGCTGAAACCTCCTCAGAATCATCGGTTGCATCAGTGAAATCTAATCTGTGAGCCAAGAATCATGCACGTCCCCTATTTTATTTCTTTTTCTGACCTTGACAACCAGCATGTACTTCTGCCTTACAAACAATGGAACAATACCATTCTTCTTGTTCTTTTCTTCTTGGATCATTAGAGAAATATTCAGGCAAATGTGCCTTTTGGCTGCCTTTTGATTAAGGTATCACAGATCCTGTTCTTGCCTCGCTTGTGTTTTTATGTTCTTTTGCAAACTCAGGAGTAAATTTAATTAAACACATACAGTAGGTCCTTGCCTTTCATCAAATACACCTGGGATAAAAAAAAAACATTTAAAGGAACTGTTACGTCTGTAGTCATTTGATTTGTACTTGCATATCCAAAGATGGTGCAGGGTGTCGATCATAGTCAAACATATTCAAAGGAGCGAAACATTGTTTTTCATTTTTAATAAACTGCTAAATGCGGTTTTTGTCATTTTGAATGTGTAGTCATTTTTGAATATGTTTTGAAGTCACTCAGAGCCATTCCGGCAGAGGAGACGGAGCACAGTGTTCCCATGTGTGTGCTCTGCAAACCTTACGACATGACTTGAAGAAAATGGAAAGTGTTGTAACTCATAGGCACAACTTTGTGTTACATCCACAGATGAACACAGAAATAAATGCCTTCATAAAACATAGACTGCAGTCGGTTTTGCTACCACTTATACCCAGCGTGGTCTCACAGCTATTGTGCAGTGGCACTGACAGCATTTCTGGTATTAATGTCAGCATCCTTATTTAGCTTCAGGTATGAGTTGTAATGTGTTGTCACAAGAGTCTCTGCAGGTACTAAATTCTACCAGACTTCTGCTGAAATGTAAACTTTGTTTAGGGGAGACAATTGAAAGTATATATATATATATATATATATATATATATATATATATATATATATATATATATATATATATATATATATATATATATAAATATAAATAAATAAAAGTATAACAGCGGGTCATAAATTAGATTTTATATTAGTAGGCTACTTTAGATCTGGCCATGACTGCAACACTCGTCTGTTCCTTTTGAAACTAAACTTCAAAGTTTTCCTGAACTCTCAGACTGGACCTCAAATCAGTGTCACTCATCATTCAAAACCTTGTGATTTATCTCATCTTTTCTCCACTTGCATTCAAATGCCTCATAGGATGACTACCTATTATGCATTAGCAAAATTAATTGTGGTGGAAATGTCTTTAGTTACTTGAATTTTTACATAAAGGATGTATCCTTTTTGGCGAAAAGCATCCCATAATCACTAATCCAGTTTGACATTTAGCTTTTCTGCCGGTGAAAGCAACCTTCTGGAGAAAGAATTGGGAAAAGTTTCGACTTGATGGGTGCCATTGAAATACCCATTAGATGAAGAATTTCTCCAAATTGAAAGTACAAAATGTTGATTGTCCATGCCCATTAGAAGGACCCAAAGAAGAAAACCATTAAAATGTTAAAAATAAATAAATTTTATGATGACATTATGGTTAAGGTTTGATTAGGTTTCAGCACAAAAATGGCATTGTCAGGTTTAAAGAGATTATGGTTTGGTTTAAAATAAGTACTTTGTTAAGGTTTGGGCAAAATCTTGGTTAGCCTTGAAACGTTGCTAAGGTTAGGAGAGCTTTGTCATGGTTACATTAATTAACACTTTAAGGTTGGAGAATGGTTGTGGTCATCCTTTTTTTAAAAAAACAAAAAAAAAACATTGGCTGTCGATTGGAAACAGGAAACAAACCGCGCTCTGTCAATGTTTTGGCACGAATTAATGATGCTGTTTTTCTTGGAAGGACAGTCCCAGACTTTTGTGGAAAAGGCACAGGTTAAACATGGTCTTTGCATCCTCTACAAGACCCAGCCTTCGTGGGCCACAACATTTGGAAGATGCGGTCCCTGATATTGGAAACATAACCAGTCGGCAGATGCTTCTTTTCACCAGTCAACGAGGTGGGTCTAACATGCGTATAGTAAAGTTTATTTATATACCACTCCTCACAGACTGTCTCAAAGCGCTTCACCGGCCAAATAAATAAATACATTAAAACCCATCGATAATCAATAAAAATCACAAATCAAATATATATATATATATATATATATATATATATATATATATATATATATATATATATATATATATATCTCTCAAAGCCAGAGGCACAACTGTTAGGGATTGAACACAAATCTTTGTGGTAAAAGGGGTCACAGTTTTTTATACATAAGTCCATGAACTCCTCTATCACTCGAGTAAAATTACTATTTCCTCACTACAATAAATTAAACCCTTCACTATTTTCACAAGTTTGTGTCCATTCATTACAGTTTTCTTTAAAAAATGTAAAATGCAGCATTACTTAAGATACATTGTGACAGTGAAGGTCATTGTGACCAGCATATACACACACATCAATCAAGACTATAGAAATGAATAGAGGTTGATAACTCAAGTACAACCCCAAATGTTAACATGACAAAAAAAAAATGCGAGCTTATTGTGTAGGATGCATAGCATTTGCACTGCTTGATTTAGTCTTTGACCAATCAGATTGCTTGGTTGAAACCGCACACTACACATGTCCCCTGGCAGTTTCTCTACGAAGATCTAGAACACGTCAAGGATCCTGCTGAGTTATTGGAGGTGCAGCGCTTAAGTCAACTCAAGAGCAACGGTGTCAAGCTGTATTCAGAAATGCTGATTTCTTTGATTGGTGTCTCTCATTTCTCTCTTCCTCTCCTTGTATGGTTGTAATAAAAATATAATTTCTTGTCTTAAGCATAGCTCATTATGGATGGTGTAAAATAATCTGCCACATTATGAGATCCATCAAGTAGATTTAGAATTTAGATTTCACATTTCAGCCATTTATCTGATGCCCTTATCACGGATGAGCTACTGCAGCAATTGAATTCCTACATCGCCAATTTTACCAGCAATCACCAATAGAGCCACACAGTAATGCAGCAATGCAATAATGATAAAACATTTTTCAGAAGTGGTGCCAAATTTCGAAATAAGCGTTAATCAGAGGGTAGGTAATACTATAACTATAATGTTGCAGATAGTAAAAGCTAGTGACACCTCAAGGGAGAGGCTGTTGTGATTGGTGTAACAGGGGCACACCGCTGTGAGCAGCAGGGAAAGATGCCATGCTAAAGGTTAAAGGGGTACCAGATACTTGCAGGGAGCCATTACGCAGTCTGAGGAAGGTTAACCTTTGCTTCTCCCTATTGATCCAGGGACCAAATAATCCATATTGATTTAGCCTGTGGATCCCCCCCTGGAATCAGTGACTTTTCTGTAAACAGAGTCAGGATGCATCACGCACACATACACCCAAGCAGAATCTAATTTTATAGCGTGACATGATCGTTCCAGCATGCGATTATTACCCACCGAAAATGAGGAGGCGTTTCTTCTGACACGTCCTATTCATTTTTGTGGAAGGGATGAGGTGATGCTGTTCCTCTGGGGAGCATTGAAGAAGATTGACGGTGTGAGTGTTTGCCTGAGCTGATATGTGTCTTACTTTTCTTGGTCTGATGCAACTTGTGTCTCACTGTGGGGAAAAGATATAGAAAAATCCAATAAAAAAAGAGGCCAGAAAAGCTTGGTATCTCATGTTAGCAGCTTCTGTTTTTTATGTCCCCTACCGCAACAAAAGTTGTCTGTATTTGAGCTTGATCCATTTCAGTGCAGTAGGTGTTTTTGGCTTTAGCCTATGAAAAAAATATATTACTGTATGTGGAGATTTAATATTGAGGTGACACTAGATTCTCATTTGCCCAAAATCTCTACAGATAGGTGTTTTTTAGCACTTTGAGATCTCTGATGAAAAGTGCATTATAAATTAAATGTAACTATTATTATGCTAATTTTGACAGATTTTAACGGCTTTTACCCCTTATGCTTTGCTGCTTTTTCAGTTTGGTTGGGTTGGGTTCCATTTCAGATTGGTTTTTGTTTTAATTGAACCAGAAATAGCCCTGTCAGGTAGAAGGGTTTTTACAAGTTTGTAATTGCCCTTGTATTAATCACTTTAGTGAATTTCTCTAATTACAAAGTGAGTTTACAAGGTGCATTTAATGTTTTTTTTTTTTTTTTTTAGAGCAGTAACGATTAGTTGATCAATTGGTTAGTTGATTGGCACAACATTAATCAGCAACTGTTTTGATAATTAACTGTTTTAAGTCATTTTTAAGCCAAAGAGCCAAACATTTGACTGTTAAAGCTTCTCAAATGGGAGAATCAACTGGTTTTCCTCGTCTTAGAACTAAGTTGAATATCTTTGGATTTTGGTCAGAAAAAGCAAGACTTCATGCTTTTATAATTCTTAGGTTCTAGGGTTCGGTTAGACACTCTAAGACCTCTATTACACATTGTCATTAGGGCTAATGCTGGTATGAAAAGTATTGATTAGTGCAGTTTTACAAAGAAATGGCAACAATAATTTCTGAGAAAAACACCAACAACACCCATCCACAACTTCTGCCATCCACAAAGCAGCAACTGTATGTGCTGCCTGGTGACGAGATGGAGAACACCATGCGCTGCCTTCAAAGCACCACTGAAGTATTTGGCAATTTAATAGATTAATGTTATTAGTCCTACTTACTATAAAGTGTTAGGAGGACATTTGAGAGTAATCTGTTATCCAATTTCACAGGCGGTCTAAAAACGGCTTTTGGAATCTCTAGTGACTAAATCTGCTCCTCCCTCTAATCTCCTCTCCTCCAGCTGGAGCCCAGGGAACAGGGGAGCTCCAGTGCCACTCTGAGGAGGGGCTAATCTGGGCACGGGCCGCCCAGGATTGCTGCTCTGGTCCTGGGCCAGTGCTCTTGGCTAGCTCCCTGACCCAATCATTAGGCCCACTCTGCTGGAAGCTTGCTTCGCTGAGCACCATGGTAACGCAGTGGTGAATTGAGTGGTCAAGAAGAGAGATGAGGTGGAGGATGGGTGGGAGGTGGTAAGGAATAATAGGTTGATGATAAGTGAATATTAAAGGTCCCATAACATGCTGCTTTTTGGATGCTTTTATATAGGCCTCAGTGGTCCCCTAATACTGTATCTAAAGTCTCTTTCCCGAAATTCCGCCTTGGTGCAGAATTACAGCCACTAGAGCCAGTCTCACAATGAGCTTTCCTTAGGATGTGCCATTTCTTTGTCTGTAGCTTTAAATGCTATTGAAGGGAGGGGAGGGGGGGCAAGGTGGAGGGTGGGGGTTGTGGCCTTGACCAACTGCCACTTTGCTCGTTTGAAAGCCATGATGTCTCTCTCTCATGGGCAGGCCAAATTCTCTGGGCGGGCAAAGCAGAGAAAGTGGAGGTAACACGGCTCCTTATGACCTCATAAGGAGCGGATTCCAGATCGGCCCATCTGAGCTTTCATTTTCTCAAAGGCAGAGCAGGATACCCAGGGCTCGGTTTACACCTATCACCATTTCTAGCCACTGGGGGACCATAGGCAGTCTGGGGGAACTCATATTAATGTTAAAAAACTTCATAAAGTGAAATTTTAATATTAGGGAAAATGTGAATGATGCTGTTCAGTTTGGTGAGAGTGTTGAAATGGAGCCATTGGCAGGGAGAGCATGGGTTGTTGTGATGGTGTAGGGGAGAGAGAAGAATAAATAGGTAAGGAAAAAAAATAAAGAGAGGTTGACAGGCAATCTCTGGTTTCGCTGGCTGAGATGTCAACCATCACATTTATGTATTAGCTCTTTCCGTCCAGTTGATGTCTGACCATTTAAAAAGTAAAGCCCTTGGCTGCTGTTTGGTGAATGTGCTCTGCATGCCGATGCCAGTAGTATTTTCAGAGTTGCCTCTAGAACACCTAGACGCCCCCCCCCTCCCTCATCTTTCTATTATTCAAATTTGAAGCCCCTTTTGCCCTCAAGGCCTAAGTGCCCTTTTTTTGTCCATATTTTATTTTTATTTAATATTTTTTCACTTTTTTTTTATTTGACGATAACCCACAAGTGGTCCGTTTTTTAAGAATATTTAACAATAAGCTTGATAAAACGACCTAAACCTTCATATCGCATGATGACCAGGGTTATTGCGTGACGCATGTCCGCTTCCTGCCAGGCTTGGACACAAGTTAGTCCGTCGGCGGCCAACAAGAGCGAGAGAAAGTTGGAAGTTGAAGTGCCGGTAAGTGGGCTTTTGAAGTGAATGAGATGCATGCACATTTGGTTTGTTATAGAGGCCTCTAGCCGCTCCTGCTAGTTAACAAGTCTCCTCCAGAATGAAAACCGCCAGCAGGCAAGCTAAATTTGTGGCAGGGGCAGCTAACTTTGAAGTAGTGACATTTTGCGGTAACTGCACGAGCTGCTGCGGCCATAATTACTCGTTTTATTAGGGAACACACTAGAGTCATCGTGTGATAGTCCCCGTTTCATTCTCTGATACTGTGTGTGTGTGTGTGTGTGTGTGTGTGTGTGTGTGTGTGTGTGTGTGTGTGTGTGTGTGTGTGTGTGTGTGTGTGTGTGTGTGTGTGTGTGTGTGTGCTTTTCCATCTGCTTTCTGCCTCTCAACCAGCAGCCCACTTAAAACATGTCACTTCTTTGGGAAATTACCTTAGGTTATTTGTAGTCTGCGGTGTAGGTTGGTGGTCTATACATTTTGACTTCTTAATAATTATGAATTAAGAAAATAATCTGAAACATGCTGCATACCTTTTCAAATCCCTTTCTGATTCAAATCCTACTAGCCCACTGCTACATAAATATGATAGTCAGCTCAGGTTGCAGTTATAGGCTACAATTAAACTGTTTATCTGGGGTGATATCTTTTCTCTTTTTGTAAATCATGATATTGAATTCTGCTACAGTGCAAAGATGCCACGTAAAGACAGAATAAGGAAGCAGAAAAAGGACCTGCAGGAGGCAGCAAAAGGCAGTGTATCCCTAAGCAGCTGGGTTATTAGGAGCACCACCGGTTAGTATAGTGCTTCAAACAAGAATCTGACATGTTCAGACACACTTATTATTATGACTTATTATTCTATATACTGTAATTTGGATACTGTATGTAAGATGAAGCATTTTTTGAATATATTTGTGTGAATGTAGTCTAGTCTGTAAGGCTCCATATATTTATTTTGAGGTGTACAGTAT
Organism: Perca fluviatilis; assembly: GCF_010015445.1. Taxonomy (NCBI): domain Eukaryota; kingdom Metazoa; phylum Chordata; class Actinopteri; order Perciformes; family Percidae; genus Perca; species Perca fluviatilis. The sequence continues at coordinate 13,780,718 of NC_053124.1, read as the reverse complement.
TGTGGATTTAGTATTATGTAAAATATACAGTTTTTAAAATAGTAAAATGTAAAATATACAGTTTTTAAAATAAAGATGACATATATTGTTAACAAATCTTGTTCCATGTGCCCTTTTTTGAATTTGAGCCCCTGCCCCAGAAAAAGTCTCTGCACGGCCCTGTGGATAATGTCGGTAGGCACCTGTGTTTTTCATCAGATAATGAAAAGATACAGTGCTAAGCATAAGTGAATACACCCATGCTAAAGTTGACTAAAAAGAGGAATAAAAAAGCATCTTTTGGAAAATGATCTTAATGCCTGAATTAAAAAATCCAACGTTTAAGGACACCAATTTTCTTTGTGAATGAATAATGTATTCCTCAAAATACAGGGGGCATAAGTAAATTCCCATAGAGGCAGGCAGATTTTTATTTTTATAGGCCAGTTATTTCATGGATCCAGGATACTATGCATCCTGATAAAGTTCCCTTGGCCTTTGGAATTAAAATAGCCCCACATCATCACATACCCCATAACATAAGGGTGTACTTACTTATGCCATGTCATTTTTCCTCATTTTTTAAATTAAGGCATTAAATCAATTTCCAAAAGATATATTTATTCTTTTTTTATTATTCCTCTTTTTAGTCAACTTTAGCATTGGTGTGTTCACTTATGCTTAGCACTGTACATCAGATAAAATCTTACGTGAAATCAGATTGACTAAAATTACAAAATAATTAGTTTTGGCGTAACTAGATTACCTAAGATGTTCAATATAATAATATAGGCTAATGATTTTGTGGCCCCAGGCAAACAGTGCCTTGTTTACTTGTCACCCTTTTTTTGACTGGTAATGTTGGTGGAAGTACTCAAAACAGCTTTTTTTTTTTTTTTTTTTTTCTTAGTAAAGCTATTAACTATTAATAGTAAAACTATTGATACCGCACAGTACAAGTTCTGCATTCAAATGATTACTTCATGTAAAAAAAAAAGGCAGTATATCAGCACAATGTACTTTAATTGACTTATTGTCTGTTTAAGTTGGACTGTCCAACTCCAATATAATTTAATGAACAATAATAAATAATATTAGAATTGTGATATTTTGTGAGTAAAATCTAAATCTGCAACATAAACAGTAACATTTCTGTCAAGTAAATGTAGCTGTACATTCTTTTCCGTCATTCTATGAAGTGCTTTGAGGGCCTTCTCCAAGTTGTTTTTAAGTTCTAGAGAAACCATATAGGCGGACAAGCAGTCTCCCTATTCCAAACGGGCACGTTTTGAACGAGCACTGCACTAGTTAGTTAAAAAGAAAACAAATATTTGTCTTTTCAATTCTCATATTGTAACACCAGGTTTTGATCATTGTCTTACCTTTCAGAATTGTAGTATTTTTATTCTCAGCTATGCTATGCTGGTTAGTGATCACAGTAGAATTTCTTTGAATTTTATGCCCTGAGCTTGATTCAAAATCTGAAAGTAATCATTAATGAAAGGCTTTGAGGCATATATATAGTGGAATCAGAAATTATTTTCGATCCATCTTTAACTTACACTTGTCCAATTAATTACATTTAATCAACTAATGGGGATTTCAAACAAACCTCTCAGATAGTGGTATAGTATGCTGACTTTTGGGTTCTGACTGTTTGGGTTTTCCAAGGGCAAAGAGGAGTGGTGAGTGATAGAATGGAAAAAGATAGCAGGGAGAAAGGGGACGCTAGAGATCTAAATAGAAAGTGAATCATTGCCTGGGCATAGCACCAAACAGAGACAGAGAAAAGAAGAGACGCACAGAGAGGTGACAGCGTAACAGGAGGAAGAATAGGAGGAGGGGCGCAAACAGATGAGAAAAGTTTCAGGAATGAAATAAGAGGACAGAACAAGGAATAATGAAGAGGCGCAGATAGTGAGGTGGGGTGGGTGGTTGCAGTAAATGGAGAATACGAAAATGGATGGACTCCCTTTTTAAAGCAGAGTTAGGGGAATAATCATTTTTTTCTCCCTCCTTGCCAAAGCCTCTTCGATTAAGTGTTTATTCTCAGCTTGGGAAGCAAGATTCAATCCCTGGTTTTTAAAGAAAAAGTAATTAATCGCCATCTACCTCCAAAGGGGGCTGCATAATAAAGGATTTTCCAAAGCACAAGTATGTAACTATTCTTATAAAAGTGGTCCTGTTTGAACATACATGCGTTCGGCCAGCTTTAAATGTCTCGGCGGCGTTGTCGATTTATCGTGTGTGTGTGTGTGTGTGTGTGTGTGTGTGTGTGTGTGTGTGTGTGTGTGTGTGTGTGTGTGTGTGTTATCAGGGCGTGAGGCAGCATGCATTTCCTGTATTACGATGAGATTGCAGCAGGCAGTCTGTAGCGAGGAATCATCACACATTCTACGATATGCACAAACACTCTTTCATCATAATGTGGGCTAACATGGTAATAAAAGCAAGCACTTCTCAGAAAAAATACGTTAGTCAAGCAGAACTGGAAAGACACGACACTTGAGAATGTGAATGTTCTTGAATACATTCCAGCAATGATCAACGAATAAGTACATCATTTCTGATTTTTATTTTTTTTTTTTTTTTTTTTTGCTTATGCCTTATTTATTTATTTATTCATTTATTTTATATAGGCACTTAGGCAGTGCTGCACTTTTCTCATACAATCCATAGCAAGCAGCATCTCCTGGTGTGTCCCGGAGATCAGGCAAACGCTCCTTACGCACAATGCGCTCCTTCACAGATGGCATTAGAGATGCTGTTACTCATCTCTGCATCAAAGTGTACCTGTCAGAGTAAACTACACACTCACAGCCTGCATGATAATACACTAAAATCCATAAATTGTATTTAAAAAAAAAAAAAAAAAAAAAAATCTAGGTTTTGTTTGTTCATAATTTTAACTTTTGTGCACTCAAAGTAACTGTAAGTAACTAAAATATAACTACCTTGATTGCTACAGTATATAGTAACATTTTTTGTCTGTAAATGTTTGTCTATGTAAACCTGGGATTAACCTAGGAGTAGGTCTTAATCTAGAACACCTGATCCTGTTTAAGAAGCGAATGTCTGCAATGGATTTTAAATTAGGATTAATTACTGCTTAACTATGGAGTCCTGTACTGAGTTGAACAAGATTGATTTTAATCTTTGTTCGGCAATAGTGAAAGTAATTTAAATGGTGAAAGAGATCACAAAAAGAGAATTTAAAACATGCTTGTGGAGACTTTGCCAAAAAGTGACCAATACTTAAAGAAAGGAAAACCTTACTTCAAGGTTGGGCTTGAGCAGGGAAATTAACTATTACTGTCATATTAACTGGACAAACTCCATTTGCTTAGAAATATTGTTTAATACTCTAGACTCAACGTTTGCTTACCAGGTTTTTATGGAGCTTTCGATCGTATCCCAGTCTCTGTAGCTAATGGAAACTGCTCAGTTGTAATCACGTGACCTAAAATATGGACCTTAGGCCATGTGAAAAAAGTGGTCATATGCTGTACGTGGTTGCTGAAGAAGGTCATGGGATGTAGTAAAATGCTCTGAAAAAAGATGGCAACTGAACCAATTGGGGGTTTTTTCTCCACATGTATTTGTTCCTTAGGTCAAGGATGTACCTCCATGTTCAAAAAGGTGACATTTCCCTCTCATATTGTTTCATTTGAATAGTTCTAAGGGGCATGAAGATTCAAAATTATCAGGTATTTCACGGTAAAAAATAGAAGAAGCAAATTGGATTATCTTTCAACCCCTCAGATGTATTATATGACCGTTGGAGGAGTCCCTACCCCCAAGTTTAGAACCACAGTTTCAAAGGGAAAGCTGCCTTGAAATGAACATCCTGTCTAAGTAGAGCTGCGTACCTCTGAATTCACTGATCTTACTGACACATTCAACTCGCTCTAGCAAGAATTCAGCATCTCCATTAGTCATTAATAAGTGCCATTGTGGGCCTTCAACGATGTTCCTGTGGTTTATTTTCTAACCAATATTTTTAAGTCATAGATGCAGTCACCAAAGTAAACCCTTGTGACATTCAGCCCCAGCCCAGTCACCGCTCATTTCCAATATCCATAATTGTTTTGACATTTTATCATCCCGTACAGAACAGATATAATTTACACGACTCTCCATATATATATTTTTAAAGGTAATGTGCATATCCGGCTTCATCACTGTCTCCACCGATAAAGGTCAAAAGAACCATGAAATCACGAATAATCTAACATTATCTCCATCAGATGTTCCTGTGTGATTTTGGTCAGTAGGTTAGACATGGCTTTCTTCTCTGAAATGTTAGTGTATAATAAATAAATAGCTTTTTGTCATCCATTATAAATATTGTGAACTGGTAGTCCTTTTATTTATCCTTAATTTTAGCAGTGGGGACCCACTAACATCTATTTTCCAGCAGGGCCCTATGGCTTTCCAAATTTAACATTTAAACAATATTTGTATACGTACACATACAAACATTTCAAAACAGTTGCAAATGCTTTTAATCTCCAATATTTGAACCACTAGTTCTTTTAAAATGGTATAAGACATCAGAGAAGATGGCTCAGCTGCATCTTGGAATTCATTCCATATAAAGGTTTTTGATACACTGACCACAAATTTACCCCATTCAGTCCGATATCTGGGTGTTTTTAAGGCGATATAATCATGAGATCTTGTTGTGTAATTTGAGAAGTTAATCGAGAAAAGACTTGTATACGGTTTCTTGGGTGTTGTCATCCACATGCACGCAGACATGTCATATGCCAATAAAGGATACATTTAAATAGCTGATTATGTCATTGCCTCGTGGGGTAACTGAGGTGGGTTTCTTTTTTCTCAATTTTTTGTTCACAATTTCTCTGGTTATTAAGCCTTCTAAGTGTCTTCGCAGGGCTATGACAAGGTGTTGTTTTTTTCCTGTTCTGAAGTTGATACAGACCGTACAATCTGATTGGTCAGAACTTAACCTGAACTATGACTCTTCTTGCTCCAAATCAATCTAATTCGCACATTGTCAAACGTGTATTTTTTCTCTTTGTAAGGGTGACAATGTATGAACTTTGGAATAAAAAAAAAAAAAGGATGACACTGCTATACATAGCAATAGTGCAGAAGTCCATTCATTCAAACTGAAGGTGTCAAAATGTCGGAGTGTCAATGTGAAGACAGAACATAACAATAACCGAATGAGCACTGACATGTCATGAGTTGCTAATCACTGACTGATTACCATTTAGAAGCACATTTAATGGTCAACAAACTCTTATTTTAAGAAACAAACTTTCCTAGGTGAATATTTGACCCTAATCAAACCACATATGAAAAGTATGATATTCTTTGAGGCGATGATGGAAATGTGAGCCCACGCATGACAGGTGTTGATGGAACACTTTCTCTGACAATGCTGTGACATTTATAGCATCCAATGACATTCAGCTTGTTGAATAGATTCATGAGTTTGATCTAGAAATCACATTTTTTTGCAAGGCCGTTGTAGCTGTTAAGTGTCATCAATAAAGTCAGATGGTGGTCAATATCTCAGATTCTGTGCTTAACAATAGGCTTGTTCGAGATGAGCTAGGGGCCTGTTGCACAAAAGTTGAATAAAGAAATCCAGGATAAGTGAAAAAGCGCAGCTTGACTTAGTGTGATCCGCTCATCGCGGCTTAATCGGTTGCACGTTTGCCGAGCCAGGATAAGTAGGTGAAGCTATGTCAAGCCAGGAGTAGATAGCTGGGATAAGTGCACGTTCACGGATTTCTTAATAGACCACGGTATCGATCACAGATTTACTGATGCAGAAATGGAAAAGACGCGTGCAGCATATGTTTCACCCGCTGAGCAGCAGCTTCTAATGGAAATTTACGAGGAGGTGAAACATATATAATATGCAAAAAGGGAAATACGGCTGTTATCAAACGGAAAAAAAGCCCGACAGATAATCGCGGACCGACTGAATACGTATGGATTTAAAAAGAAATCTACTCAGTCACTCCACGTTTTAATTGCTTTAATATGCTTGTTTTATGTGTTGGTTTTATTGCTGTATCTGTTTTTATGCGCTAAATGTGCTAGTTTTAGTGTAAAGGTTTTGTGCAACAGGCCCCAGGTCTGCGCAGAATCGATCAGCGGCGATCGGCGCCCAATGCATGCCGGTTAGATTTGTGTCTGACTTGATCCCGACTTGCTCTGACGTCATGCACACGTGGGCAACGATGACCTCGCGAGATCAAGCCGCAGTTCTAAGACGCAGGCAGCGCAATTGCTTTTCACCGACTGCAAGACCCAGGCGGACCCAGGGCATGTTGGGAAACGCCGGCCTCTCAGCTGATCGAACAGCTGATTGGTTCAAAATCAACAACATGATGTTTTATTTAACTTTATTATATTTTGAATTGGAGGGATTTTAACTGCTATTTGTCTGATTTAAATGCTTATTCAGAACACGTTGTGTGACTGATAGTTGTGTTTAGAAGTCAGAGAAACTAAATCTGTTCAGATTACAGATCATTACAGTGTGTTGTTAATTAAAATCAGGAACAGATCGCATGTAGAGCATTTTGATAGCTACTCTGTCATAATAAAAACAACTGGAGACTGTGTACGAGCTGATATATGGGTCTGATAACATTTTGTTAAATCGGAATCGGACCACAGTGTTTCTGTCACTTCCTGTTCAGCCTGAAGGCTGCTGGAAACGGCTGCAAACTGTCCGACTTGACCGCGGGTTTTTGTCACCGCCCTCTGCTGCTGCTGCCTGCTCTCGTCCATTTTACAGGCGAGGCGCCGTTCATCTCGAATGAGCCTAGTGGTTTGTGTGTGTGCGCAAGAGTGGGCATGTGTGGCTATATATTATATGAATCCACGTCTGTCCTAGATATTTCATTTGCTACACAGGTGTGGAAGAGATGTTTGCTAATCACATTGTATACTGTAAAGTACCAACTGGTACCAGACACAGACCTCATTTGCATGTTTAAAGCATATACATAGTATTCCGATGACGTCACGCGAACACGATCGGCCATATTGTATGGATAGAGCACCACCGTCAAGCACCAGCAACTGCACGGCAGCATCTAGGTTAGTGAGTGATACAGTATAGTAGCATTTCACGCGTTAAACGAAAACGTTTGTTTTTAAGGAGGAAATGGTCACTACCTGTGTAATCTATAGTCGTCACAACAAGTCTAGTGATAGCAAAACGAGACAATTAGCGTTACAATTTTACATAATTCCAGTAGTGAGGGAAAACAGGAGAGATGCTACAAAAGAAGTCAGCCACGCTAGGAGAAATGTATGGTTAGCCCAAATCAACCGGAAGAATTTCAAACCTTTCCAGAACGGCAGGGTGTGTTCAGATCACTTTATCCAAGGTAGTATCTGAAGACATCACCGTCAAGTTTAGTAAAAACAAGAATTCAAAGTGAAACGCCAGCGAAGGCTGTTAGTAACGTTATTTGGAGGGTTCCAAGATGTCCCACACACCGCAAATTGATGAATTGTGAAACCTCACCAATATTTCCTTTTTAAAAAAACATTAACATAATTAGAAAAGGAACAAGAATTAAATTTTTGCTTCTGGTCTCAGTCATCTTTTAGTCATGGAATTCAGGATGAAATTTCTGATCAGCAAAAAAACGTTTAAAATTTGGATCAGTGAGACGAAATCTTATTTAATGGAGATCTGTGACTAATGTGGACTAATTAGAGTCCTTGACCGGCCCCGTCAGACACCGCCTATAAAGAGCCTGGCTCTGTCCGAGGTTTCTTCCTAAAAGGGAGTTTCTCCTCGCCACTGTCGCAATAGCCACTGCTAATGCTTGCTCTTGAGGGAATTATTGTAATTGTTGGAAATTATAGAGTGCGGTCTAGACCTACTCTATCTGTAAAGTGTCTCGAGATAACTCTGGTTATGATTTGATACTATAAATAAAATTGAATTGAAATTGAATTAAAAACTGTTGCCAATCTCTGGTCTACACGTAGGCTTGACTTGACTCTTATGAACATTAAATAACACAGTTTAACAAACTTTAGAGTTAAAAAAAAAAAAAGTGAACTACTACACAGGTCTTCCAACGTTCAAAACCTTGATGGTTTCATCCAAGATGCTTTTCCAGAGAGGTCAAAGAGTGATGACAAGATTTCAGAACTTCATATTAGTCTTGTTGAAATTAAGACCCAACTTTCCTGAGCAGGACCTGGCATACAGGTGTACTGTAAAAACATTAAACTAGTGTATGTACTTGTGCCAACATATGTAAAATACTGTATGTAGAAATAGTTTGCAGTTAATGTATTATGCAGGCTGCTTTTGACAAGGTAGGCAGGGTCATTTTTTTGTTCTTGTTTGGTATCCGCTCTAGACCCATTCACTGAAGATGAAGCCACTGATGACTACAGTTTTCATTCCCACAGAGCACAACACGAGCACTTCTCTGAAACGGCTCTCTGGCGCGCACACACAAAACACAAACACACACACACACACACACACACACACACACACACACAAATACACACACACACACAAATACACACACACACACACGATTTCCTTTAGAGATGGTGTTTTGTTTTTCCTGGTAGTACCTTGCTGATCAGCCTCCTTTTGATTCATCTGGGGTGATTTCGCTTCTGGTAAGGCTGTGGCCTTGAGTACAATTTAACAACCAATTCAGGGAGGATAGCTTCACAGAAGAAAACCTTTACCTTTTCTTTGATGTCACCACATAGTAGCTGGTCTGGCTCTATTCTCTCTATATGAATGTCTTTTTCTGTCCATACAGCAAAGTCTGCATATTTCATGTTATACACCATCAACTGAGTCTGCACCTCGTAGTAATAAGAATAGGAATGCTTGAGCTTCAAATTACCATCACTCAGTTCAAGACACTACTCGCTGTTCAAGGATTCCTTTAGGCTGCTGTTATGTGCACAAAAAGGGCACTTGACTTCTACAAGGCCACTGCCACAAGAACTAATTGCATCAGATGATGCTCCCATGTAGACAAACTGCATCGATGGTGAAGCCACTCCTCTTACAATTGAACTTCACATGGGATGCTCTCTGTATCGCACAGTAATCACTAAAGGCCTTCTCCTAATGCTCACATCCCCAGTTTGTTGCTCTGGTTTGAAAAATGGAAAAACAAAAATAGTGGATAACCTATAGCTTTTACAAGACTCTTTGATGGATTCTACATCAATATCACTGCCTTAACATGTAATGCAGTCACCTTACCAGACCTATACTGATACCACTGTTTAAAGTTTGACTGGTCTCTTGTTTGTTGTTAGACATATTCAGTTCGGCATTTGCAGTGCTGTATTAAATAATCTTTGTCCATTTCAAGGCATGTGACATTAAACAGTTCTGTCAAGTCTTTTGGGCCTTTGTTATCAATTACTGGAGCATAATGTTGAGCATAACAGAACTTGGCATAACAGACAATAGGACTGCTCTGTCATTTGTATTCTGTATGTCAGCAAGGATTTTTATTTTTATTTTGTCTCTGTGGGTGGTGCTATGTGAGGTAATTTTGCCTCTGCACAATCACTATATTTGCCATGCATTACAGATGACGGACAAGTGTCAAGTTTTCTTTTCAGTGTTTTGCTGGAGTGAAAATTAATATTTTGCACCTCACTATATGGTGCCTTGGAAATACCATTTGGCATTAACCAGTAGGCTTCCTCCTGAGTTAGTTTTTTAGTTTTGTATAATCCCATCTGACTGAATTGCAAAGAGCGGAGTCCCCATATTTTTTATTTTTTAGGTAGGCCATTTGCAACGGCGACCTGGCCAAGAATAAAGCATAAGCGTGCAAGACAACATACAGTTTTACATTCAATACAGTACAAAAATACAGAATACAATAGGCTACATAAATACAGATTAAAATACAGATTAAGTAGGCATTACAAAGTCGGCACAAAGTGAGGTATTAGTAAGTCGATGGATATGCGAAAGTGATATGGTAATAACGCAATATAAAAAAATAGGCAGTCTATATAAATGCTGAAATGTAAAGAGTCAATATACAGTTAGTGCAAATTGTGGTCTAGTTACTGTACATGACTGCAGGTTTCTCCTAGGCCGGCCATGTACAATGTGCAGCAAGTATGACTCCATCTCTCTGAGCAATTACCCATCATTTCAGAGCAAACTGAGTACACACACACACACACACACACACACTGTTAATGTTCAATAATGAACAATATATCAGTTGTAAAGATTTTTAGCGAACTCCAGCAGCTGGATCTAAGTGAAGCATTGAAATACACCAATCGTGTCATCTCCGCAACATTAGTGGCTAGATAGACTGTTAGCTAATTTCACAAAAAGCTACTAAACCTAGTTAACAATTCAACATGAAGAGTAACGTTAGCTACTGTGTTGTGTTTTGATTACGATTATGTGGCTTGTGTAACGTCAATGTTGCACACTTTGTTTTGTTTTCTCAGTTGTTAATGTAACGAATGTTGGCTACAGTAACTGTTGGGTCTGATCATGAATAAATGTAACGTTACCTTCGCCTTGGCTAGGATGCGGACATCTGGGTTCAAATATTCCCTTGGTAAGTTCTGGAACTCACTCACCCATCCACAGAGTTGTAGGATTTAAGGGTTTCATATGCTTTAAATTGTTCTAACAAATAAGCACTTACGGTGTTAACTAAATAGTTCATTATATCACGGTTTGTGATTGACGGGAGGCCGGAGTGACCAGAGTCTAGTGTAGTGTTGTCCAGCTCATATGGGTCTAACCCGTCAATAAGGCTAATTTTGTCTTCGTAACGCCTTCTTGTTATCGTGTCCAGCGTGTCAATATAAGTTGTTGTTTTTGTTGTTGTCATGTTTAGATTGTGTCTTCCTGTCCACATCGGTGTAGTTTCCAACAATCCCTACCGAAGTTAAATGCGGTTAACTGAGGTTTGGCCATACAATATGGCCGATGCCCCCTTTGAATGACATCGATTACTATGTACACCACCCTGAACCTATCTTAAGAACAAAAAGCTACAACATTACTTGGAATACAAAGCACTAATTTCATTGATGAGCATTTCTTTAGATACGGTTTGTTTCAGGGATCACATCATGATTAGAATAATGTTGTTACATAAAGTTGCGTGAATGCAAAGCTTCATCCTGCCGTTGCATTTGTGTGGGTCGGTTAAACAGACACGCTGACCGACAGCACACAGCAGAGGTCTCCTCTGGGTGCCATGTGTCTTGGTATCCGATGCCGAGGAGCGTGACAAAGCTGCGGGATTGGAAATGAGAAGGGCCTGCACACCCTGGACTTTGTTCTCGGCTGGGGGTTACATACCCATGTGGGGCCCAAAGGCTCGTTGCTGACGCCAATAAACGTAAGAAATGAGAAAATGCAGGCAAAGGGCAGATGGACACCATGACCCACTAGTGGGTCATAAGTGATGATTGAGAGGGATTACTCTTGTATTAGTCTATAGGTTTTTTTTTTTTTTTTTTTTAGGAAAATCCTACACGTTATACCCTTTTAATCGATTAACTGTTTGGACTATAACAGGTTGGAAAATAATAAACGCTGTCTGTCTGCCACAACTTGCTTGTTTTGTCTGAAACCCAAAGCTATTCTGTAAGTATTACATAAGGCAAATAAATGCAGCAAATCTTCACAATTGAGAAGTTGGAACTAGGGAATGTTTGGCATTTTTGCTTAGAAAAGCAACTTTATTTATTGATCATGTATCAAAATTGATGTTAGTTTTTTGTTCATCAATTAGTCAACTAATCGTTTAAGCTCTAAAAAAACCGCTTCCAGCTAATGAGTGCTGTACTTCTGGGTGCAGCCAGACCTCAACACACTGCGGACCAAACACTCACAGTGTGCGACAGTGCGGTGCAGTTGAGATTGTTGTTCACCTCTTTTGTACCCTGTCAGAGGCTCACATTGTGGTGTTATTATTTCACCACAAGCCAGGGGAGACGTGGTCTATTGTTGGAGCCCCTCAAAGTGCTGGTGGAAGGAACATTTCCGAGGAGGAAGTTCGTAGTGTCAATATTCCTGGACCCCTTCCTGACTGATGAACCTGCACGATGAGAAGTGTAGACTCCATCAACTTACCGGAAACCAGTCGGGCCCTGTTAGAGTGCTTGCGCCTTTGAGCAATAGGGTTGAACTAGGAACTGGGATTATATTATGTAACCATCAGTATGGTGTGATGAATTATTAATCCTTTTCATTTTCTCGTATTGCAGCACTACACTGTACAGCAGGCTCAACGCCACCATCTATATCCTATGATCTCCTGTAGCTACAACCACTGTACAAGTTGTACAAGGCAGGGTTTGCAAATGGCACATTCATATATTATACATTAATATACCATATGTATTAGTGGTGGGAATCACCAGAGGCCTCACGCTACGATATCCTCACGATACCTAGGTCATGATACAATATTATTGAGATTTTAAACATATTGCAGTATTCTGCGATATATTGCATTTTATCACCTTTTTTTCCCCCAACTTGAAATTTTTCCCAATTTCAAATTATGTCCCAGAAAGGAAACTTTTTCAACATCTGTTTTATCTAAAAAGATACATTTTTTTCTGTTTGTTCATCTCAATTTGAATTTATTAACCAACACAATAACACAACAATTTGTTGTCACTAAACCCCACAATAAAAACGCAAGCAAGAGCCACCAGAGCTTTCGATATGGGCATTTTGGCCATTACCAAAAAGACCATACATTCCTAAGAATAATTCCGCTTTAATATTAATCCTCGGCCATATTCAATACTCGGGCCTAATAATTGATCAATACTTGGCGTCCGTGTATCGTTACAGTATTTCCACGGAAAATATCGTGATACTATGCTGTATCGATTGTTATTTTTATTTTTTCGTCCCACCCCTAGTATGTATTTGCTTGATATCTAATTTTTTTATTCAATATGAAACCCTTTAAAATTCTGTGATTTTCTCTCTGCTTAGTTTATTCTTTCTACCTAGCATCTTTCAGCCAAAGGGATTTGTTTTTCTTAAAATGGAAAGTGTTGCCACACAGCTACAAATGCTTCTATTCCTGTAGTGTGTGGAGGATTTCACATAAGCAGAGACATCTCACATATAAGCACCGTCGGAGAGGAAAAATCCGCCTGCACCTATCTGTGTGGGTGTTTGCCTCTACACAGTTGAGCAAATACTCGTTTTAAGACAGAAAGAGATTGTATGCGTTTATAACTGGGGGCAAATTACAATGAGTTAATGGGTGCTAATGGTTCAGCCAACATCACTTGTGTGTGTCTTAGATCTTTTTGAAATAAAATATCTACACTGCGTCTTTCATCTGTGGTGGGGTCAGCACTTTGGCCCATTACACACCAGTATATCGCTTTGGTTTTGTGTGATTAAGACAACTTAGACTGAATTACACACCACTGCTAGTGAATTATACACGCTTACACACAGGAGACAATGCACACACAAAGACAGGAAAATTAATGTTAAACACCCAAAAGCAGAAAACGGTTACATTTTCTTCCCTTTATTTGGCTCATTTAATCTTCTATTAAATCTGCTATTCCAACAGTTGAATAGTTTAGAGTAAAAGAAGAGACTTCATCCTAAAGAATAGAGTGAAGATGGAATTAATTCTTTGGAAAAGCAAGTTCACAGGCACACGGAGGCCAGTTTTCATGGTCTATTTGGCATGTAAGCAACACTAACCAATAAGCAACAGTAGTGCTAAAAACAGTTGATTAATCGATTAACACATAATTAATTTCCCAGCGATTTTGATAATCAGTTCATTGTTTTACCATTTTTCAAGCATATGTGCCAAACATTCTCTGGTTCCCAAATGTGAGGATTTGCTTGATTTCTGTTTCTTACAGCTGTGTGGCTTTTGGGAGGGCAACGTCTGTCTATTGTTTAGTCATATGGTTAGTTGGTCCGCCACTTTGGTCCAGACTGAAATATCTCAGCATTTTTTTAATTGATTGCCATGAATTGCTTACAGATATTCATGGTCCCCATTAAATGAACCATAGTGACTTTGGTGATCTCTTTTCTTCTCCTCAAGTGACAACATGAATTTGAAATTTGTATCTCTTAGTGAAATGTCTCAACTATTGAATGGATTGCTGCGAAATTTTGTATGGTTTAACATCAGCAAAGTATCCCTCTAACTGATTCGACACAAGTCCATAATGAACGTAATTGTTACAGCCCTACAGCAATAAACAAACTACACCCAATCTATGATGCAAGAACTATTACATTTTTAAATTAAATATTATTGATCAGAAATGAAAATGACAATGTTGTGAAAGAGAGTAATTAAAGTTATTATAGACCTCCAGCAATCATCCTCAAAGCTGCAATTTACCTGTGGTTGCCACAATGGGATTTCATAATGGGCGCCCAAAAATGTCTAAGCAATCTGGATGTCTAAATCACAGTGGTTATAAAGTGTATGGGCACACATGAAGAATCACATAGACATGAAAAGGCAATCCAGTGACAATTCACATCAAACCTCATGGTGTGTTAAATAGGAAGGAAACGGGGCCACCTTCATCAAATTCATCAAGGCATATGATGGCCATTAATTCAGGGCAAGATTGCACTCTCCTCCATTGCTCAAAATGGCTGATCGCTAAGCACACAGCATTCTGTGGACAATTGCCTGGCTGTTAAGAAACCAACTGTGTTGAACGTTAAGAGGGAAATCTACCTCTTAAAGCCGTATGTGGTGTTTCTTTCTCTGACTGCAGAAGCAAAGGAGACATTCATTTATTTTGCAGAGTATGTTTGATGTTGACTACTCTGCCTACTTGTTCTCAGAAAAACCTAATGTAATATTCCCCTTTTTTCTCTTTGATATGTGGCCTTTTTCATTGTGAGACTGATTGATTCATGACCCCGAGTGATGGGTCTCCCTCTGGAGAGAGTTTCAGCTAAATGAAAGTGAAATAGAATAAGAGCAGCTAGGCAATCCAAAGATAGTTTAGGTAAATGAAGAAGAATCTGGAAAGTAATGACACTAAGTGTCCACCTTTCTTTGGGGGATAGCTGTCTCTTAGCAACAGTGGTGTTGTCAGGGTGGAAATCCTTGGCAAATTGGAAGCGTTATTTACCAGGGCTTAATTACAGAGGTAAAGATTAGGCCAGGTTGTCTTTAATTGAGTGGTGTGTGTGAACCTGTTTTACTATATTCGTGGGGTCCAAAAACCGGGGACTACAGTATACTTGTGGGGTCTGCACAGCCTCGTGGGGACCAAAATGCTGGTCCCCACGAGTTTAAAGGGCTGTTTGAGGGTTAAAACTTGGTTTTAGGACTAGGGTTAGAATTAGGTTAGGGTAAGGGTTAGGCATTCAGTTGGGATGGTTAAGGTTAGGGGTAATACATGACGTGTGTGTGTGTGTGTGTGTGTGTGTGTGTGTGTGTGTGTGTGTGTGTGTGTGTGTGTGTGTGTGTGTGTGTGTGTGTGTGTGTGTGTGTGTGTGTGTGTGTCTTCCTGGTTCTTTGATAGTTTGCTTAAAGAAAGGTGTTGGTGTGTGTGTTGTTGTTGTTGTTATTGTTCCTTAAGCTATGCTAAGCTATAAGTTATGCTTTGAATGACACACACGGTACCCTTGCGTTTTTTATGTTCTAACTGACCTTTTTTTCCTATTTAAATTGAGGACACAACAGTCATTTTAGGTTCACTTCAAATTTTGGATGGTTTGCTCAAAATACTTCACCTTCAAGGCTTCAAATAGAGGTGGAAAGGTCCCTCATAAAAACCATTTACAAGACAATTTCAAGAGCTTTTAAGTGGGAACCTCACAAATCCAACATGTCCAAAACATGCTTCATGTGTTAACAGTTTTCACATTCTGGTCTCAGTGGAGAATCATTATGTTCCATCTTCCCAACAGAGAGTAAGCTCTTTTCTTTTAAAGCCTGAAGGGAAATATGCAAAGGCAGGGACAGAAGTGGTTTCATGTAACCCCTCTATGTGCTGTACCTGTGCCAGCTGACTATTCTGGATTGACCTGATTCTTTCTTTAAGGGAAGTGAACAGACCATCATCTCTCCAGAGACTAATAAAAAATCTTTCAGATGATGTCTGATGTCAGAGAGGAAGGTCTCAAAATGCCATGCAAACACAGTTGAGGTACCTTTTACAGTGATTTAAAAAGTATGTCCAGAATGGCAACCGCACTTGCTCGATTATGAAATATATTAATGTTGGAAGGACCAAATGACATCAAGATGTAATGGTGAGTTATATTTATAATGTGATTAGGGATTCTAAATTAGATTTTTTTTTTTTTTTTTCCCTGCCTGTTGGCAGACCCTCCTTAACCGAACATTAGTCTATATCCACGACGTTCCACTTCCGGTTTATTCCGTTGCCGCCTGAAATTTCGCCGTATTTCACACTTTTATTATGAGGACTATGGTTAACTGCTCCTCAGATCTATGCAGTGTAAATCCAGACAGCTAGCTAGACTATCTGTCCAATCTGAGTTTTTAGTTGCATGACTAAAACAACCTTTGAACATACACGTTCCACCAAAACAAGTTCCTTCCCGAGGCTATTTTGCAGCGGCACTGTGGCTCTGCTCGGTGCTTAGCGCCGCCCAAGACGATTGTGATTGGTTTAAAGGAATGCCAGTAAACCAGACGACGTTTTTTTCAAAAAGAAGATACAAAAGATTGTATAACCCTTTTTTATTCGTCTTTTTTCTTTCATCTTCCTAAACTTTCTTTACCATGCAACAAACTTTTACTAATTTTTTTTATAATATTGTTTTTAACTGATAGCATTAATCGGTCAAAATGCTAATTGTCAGTTAACAGTTAAATGGTTAATTATTAACATCCTTAACTGATCATTTAAGGTGTGCATTGTGTGCTTGTTTACTAGCGTTGTTTCTGTCTGCTGCTTTGTGAATAGAAAAAAACGTGCAATTCATTGCTACATACATGATCTAATGCTGAAACACAGGCATCTTCACCATTTGAAGATCCATGTAGAAGACCTTAAAATAAAAGATTAGCATTGGTGTATGCAGGGTAGAGCTAGTTATAGTATGTTTTATAGTAGAGTAATATGAATACAAACAAGTAATTTTACAAAAAGTAAAATATTTTTCTTTAATATAACCCTTTTTGGACAAGCAACACAGGATTTATCCTTAATTGTTCAAATTTTCACTTGCATAGCCTGAATACAAGTCAAAAGGCTTTGAGATACATAACAACGTAATCTAACAACGCTAAATAAACGTCATAAAATCGGGTACTTTTTTTTTTTTCTTTCGTAATATCTCACATAGCAACAGCAAATGCATTTGCATTATTTTTAATATATTCTTTAATATTTTCTTTCATTTGACTTATGCATTTCAGCCCTTTTGTACAGGTGGACAGTCATTTTAAAACAATAGTTTCCCTTTAAGACAAAAGGTGAAAGTAAGAGGAAAGTAGCACCCTCTGGCATTTCAGTCATGCAGGTTCGATATGCCTCGCCTTGACCTTTCCCCGCTCTATAAAAATAAATAAATAAATAAAAACGCCAAGATACTAACTGGGCCAAATTTACGACCTGCAAAACTCTCTCTCTCTCTCTCTACCCCACCCCACTATTTCTGTCTCACTCACCCAGAGAGTAGATGACCATAGAAATAATGTGGCATGCCCATGTCCCCTCCACACTATAGTTATAGAGACAGAGGGATATAGAGTTGACCTATAGCAAGTCCTGATTAAAGCCAAACTATCAGAACACATGTATGTCCTGAAATGTAGAGTTTACCTTTACTCTGAGGTACATACTTTTTTCTCATCTCTCTTTTGTGTCTAGCACAGTGAGAAATGTGGTGAATGTGTGTGTATGAGGTTTTTCAGTGGGTCGTTCTGTCAGAGCAGGAGGAAGAAATGGGGAATAAAGAGCACAGAGCTACAGGTGGGCTGATTGTCTTCATGTTCGTTGCCTGTAAAGGTTATATTTTTTTGGATTCTGACTTTCAAAGGAATTGCAGTCATTATGACTACCAGAGTGGCCATATGGCTCATCTAAGGTATGTTTTTATCTCTGCACAGTAGATTGGCAGGTTTAGTTGTTTGGGATCAAAGGAGGAACACAAAAAAGCAGTGATTTGCCATGTAGTTAAAAAAAAAAAAAAAAAAAAAAAAAAATTAAGATATAGCCTTTGTTTCTGACTTCACCTCACCTTAAAAGACCCAGATTGGAAACCCTGCAGGCCTTGCCTTTTTCAAATGAACTTGCGTAGCAGAGAGACTGAGATGTGCCTCTCACTGAAATATAAAATAGAGGAAATGGAGAAACTAAAAGCACCTTTTAAGACATCGTTCCTTTATTATTCAAAGCCCCAACAGGCAAAAGAGAGAGAGCTGGGAAGTGTCACAAATTCCGATCAGACGTGATCAAAGTGCATTATACACCACGGCAGCTAAATGCAGTCTCATTCTTTGGCACTTCTGGGTCAGGGAGCATTTTACTGTAGATTTGTGTGTGCGAGAAAGAGAGGGTGAGAGGGAAAGCGACCGAGAGGCGTAACATAAGGAGAAGGTTGGCAAGACTTCTGTGAGTCATTTACAAGGCGCACAGCCTCCCATCTCTGCATTCTTGTCAATTTGTGTATCTCATATTTCCTGAGTGGCAGTTTCTTTTCTTTATTATGAAAGGCTTTCAGACACCTGCGCTTCCGCTGCTTCGATTCCGCTTCTCGATTGGCCCCACATGTCCATATGGAAATGATGTCAAACCATGAGTGCACTAGGAGCCCATTTCTTGCAATTTCTCTGCTCGCGCTAACTCAGTTGCTCACTGACAGGAAATGGGCACAGAACAGACCACAACAAACAAGCCAGCAGGAGGAAAATAACCAGAGAAAATGAAAGCTGTGACAAAGAAATCTTAGCTTTATGAAGGTCTCGCTGTGCCATTGAGCCACATTAGGGCTAAACCAGGTGGCTGAGGAATAGTACGATGCAGGTTGACACAAATGTACAGTGCCTTGCAAAAGTATTCGGCCCCCTTGAACGTTTCGACCTTTTGCCACATTTCAGGCCTCAAACATAAAGATATAAAACTGTAATTTTTTGTGAAGAATCAACAACAAGTGGGTCCTAATTATGAAGTGGAACGAAATTCATTGGCTATTTCAAACTTTTTTAACAAATAAAAAACTGAAAAAGTGGGCGTGCAAAATGATTCAGCCCCTTTACTTTCAGTGCAGCAAACTCTCTCCAGAAGTTCAGTGAGGATCTCTGAATGATCCAATGTTGACCTAAATGACTAATGATGATAAATAGAATCCAGCTGTGTGTAATCAAGTCTCCGTATAAATGCACCTGCTCTGTGATAGTCTCAGAGGTCCGTGTAAAGCGCAGAGAGCATCATGAAGAACTAGGAACACACCAGGCAGGTCCGAGATACTGTTGTGGAGAAGTTTAAAGCCGGATTTGGATACAAAAAGATTTCCCAAGCTTTAAACATCCCAAGGAGCACTGTGCAAGCGATAATATTGAAATGGAAGGAGTATCGGACCACTACAAATCTACGAAGACCCGGCCGTCCCTCTAAACTTTCAGCTCATACAATGAGAAGACTGATCAGAGATGCAGCCAAGAGGCCCATGATCACTCTGGATGAACTGCAGAGATCTACAGCTGAGGTGGGAGACTCTGTCCATAGGACAACAATCAGTCGTATACTGCACAAATCTGGCCTTTATGGAAGAGTGGCAAGAAGAAAGCCATTTCTTAAAGATATCCATAAAAAGTGTCGTTTAAAGTTTGCCAAAAGCCACCTGGGAGACACACCAAACATGTGGAAGAAGGTGCTGTGGTCAGATGAAACCAAAATCGAACTTTTTGGCAACAATGCAAAATGTTATGTTTGGCGTAAAAGCAACACAGCTCATCACCCTGAACACACCATCCCCACTGTCAAACATGGTGGTGGCAGCATCATGGTTTGGGCCTGCTTTTCTTCAGCAGGGACAGGGAAGATGGTTAAAATTGATGGGAAGATGGATGGAGCCAAATACAGGACCATTCTGGAAGAAAACCTGATGGAGTCTGCAAAAGACCTGAGACTGGGACGGAGATTTGTCTTCCAACAAGACAATGATCCAAAACATAAAGCAAAATCTACAATGGAATGGTTCACAAATAAACATATCCAGGTGTTAGAATGGCCAAGTCAAAGTCCAGACCTGAATCCAATCGAGAATCTGTGGAAAGAACTGAAAACTGCTGTTCACAAACGCTCTCCATCCAACCTCACTGAGCTCGAGCTGTTTTGCAAGGAGGAATGGGCAAAAATGTCAGTCTCTCGATGTGCAAAACTGATAGAGACATACCCCAAGCGACTAACAGCTGTAATCGCAGCAAAAGGTGGCGCTACAAAGTATTAACTTAAGGGGGCTGAATAATTTTGCACGCCCAATATTTCAGTTTTTTATTTGTTTAAAAGGTTTGAAATATCCAATAAATTTCGTTCCACTTCATGATTGTGTCCCACTTGTTGTTGATTCTTCACAAAAAATTACAGTTTTATATCTTTATGTTTGAGGCCTGAAATGTGGCAAAAGGTCGAAAAGTTCAAGGGGGCCGAATACTTTCGCAAGGCACTGTAGGTAGAAGTGTCGTGTCAGGACAGAAATCTAAGATATATGCACAGCAAAATAGTGCAAAAATCAACACATTGCCTGGGCTTCTTTACAGCAAGTGCACTGCCATTAGAGTTGATGTATCACTCTTTTTCCTCATGGAGTGGATATAAACATCCACACTGTAAATTTGTTGTGTAATAAATGTTAAATAACAAATGCAAACGGGTATAAGATGTATTATGTTTTTGTCAAAACCAATAATATCACCAAAAATAAGAAAAAATGTCACCAAGTAGGGATGTAACGATGCATCGTGAATTGGTTAAACCTCGAATTTTGTTAAATGACGCTAGCTAACATTACACAGCAGTAAACGTTAGCCTGCCGTTAGCTAGTAACGCTAGCTGGCTTAAACGCGGTTAAAATGCTGACAGCTAAACGGTGTAAAGTGTGACTGTATTTTACTGGAAAGGATTCCAACACCGGGACGTCCAACAGTCTGCAGCTAAAGACACAGAGGAGACTAGCTGACAGCATGGACACTGCTGCTGTAAACAGAGACAGGACTCGTGTTGCGTTTGAGTACGGCTCCGTAAGCTTGTGGTGCGTTCAATGTTGTTGTAAAATACCCTTCTGCAAACTAGTGTTTCTTCTTTTTGTTATTTAACAGCAAATGACTGGTAATAAAAGTTGCTCTTATAAGTTATTGTTATTACATTGTAAATAAATAATTTAAATTGAACTGTATGCTCAGCCTTTCTTTAATCTTTTATTTATATTTACGTTACTATTTCAGTCGCACTTAGATAAGAGGACACATCTGCTGTTCTGCACAGTTTATATAAATAAAGGAATATTTTTCAGTCATTTCATTCTGTTGGAAAAAAAAGGTGAGAAAATCGTATTGTGAACTTAAATTCGTGAATCGTATCAAATTGAGTTGAGTGTATAGTTACATCCCTATCGCCAAAGACAGGGCTGCTATGATTTTAAGTGTGCACTCTGAAGAAAGGAAGCCCGACTAAATGATGTGGTAAAGCACAATGTGATAGCCAAAGATTGATTACCGCTGACACAGTGAGGATTAAGGTTGATTCATGCAGGGTTTGTGACTGATAGGTTAATAACAGAAGAAATACTGTGGGCTCATTAGGGACTGACAATAACAGACAGACATTGACCCCACAAATCACAGAGAAATCTCCCATCATTCACTTGCGGTATACAATAGACAACACGGACAGAACAAATCACATGAACATAGACTCTATCACAGTCACACAAGACAATTTGCACAACCATTTTCTTCAATAGTATAATATTGATGTGCCATTTGCTCGCCCCATCTCAAGAATTCCTCATACATCATCTCTTATGAAGACGTGATCTCTGGACCTACAGGAGGAATTGCTGGTCCTACAACGAAAACGGTCAACAGTGTTGTGCTAAAAATGTCTTTTTGCCAGAATATAGTAAGATTTTGTACTTTTAAATATAATTAAATCCACATTACCAACGAGTTAATACCACAGTGTGGAAAAATTCCATTATAGGTAAAATTCCTTAATTTAAAATTTGACTTCAGTATAGGTTAATTGATGTTAGCTGTTTAATGTAAAAGTTAAATTCAATGCTTACAATAGGTTTAGTCTCTTTAGTCTAATATGTGTCATAGGGATGGGCGATATGGCCTAAAATCCATATTGCGATATACATTGCAGCCTCTTGCGGTAACGATATATATCGCGATATATAAATTATAATAAAACCATTTCAGACCAGGTTACATAGACCCTAAGGAAAACCAAACTGCCAAATGTTTTTTTTTTTTTAAAGAGAAAGAAACGTATCTAGTTTTGAGAACATTTATTGTTCAAAACTGTAATTATACAACATAATGTTACAGATAAATCAAATTCAAGTACACTAGTTGCAGAGACTTTGACAAAGAAAAAGCTTGAAGTATTAGGTGTCTTCTCTTTAGTGCAAACCATTCTAAAAGGCACTACACTTAGTTTAAGTCCTTGGTTCTTATATGCCACCCAAGATGCAGTCGTTTCACTTTGCTTGGCTTTATGCTCTCATTAGCTAGCTTCTTGCCACAAATGCAGATTATCTAACGTTACTGTGTGTATAAGTTGAAAATACAAGAAATACTATATACTATATACTATAAGAAATATAAACAACAATAGTAAAAAGTAAGACCAGGGATTTACTTCTCTGGACCGATGACGAGAGTAAACGGTTACTGAAAGGTATGTAAGCCTACCTAACCGATAACACTGACTGACCTGCATTGTTGTTTCCAAACGTCCCCGTTTCTGCAACAACGCAACCTTGGAGGTTTTAAGCCAAAACGGAGTCAGCGGTGTTTCCAAATGCCTCCATTATTAGGGGCTCTGAAACGCTGCGGTAGTGTAGATGCGAGGCATAAAAGTAGCAAAAGATATTTGTTTTTAAACAAAATCGTAGTAATGTGAATGTAGCCTGACTGATGGTGCAGACTGACGTAAGGGAAGGGTATTGGGTTGTGATGGCTTGATCAAACCTTTTGATGTTTCTTTCCTTTTCCATCAGACAGCAATTCACCATTCAATCTATCAGCCAGCCAGGAATTGTCACTTACAGAGCCAAAAAACTCCTTTTTTTTTTTGGTCCACAGACGTGACCCAGTAGTCTGCTGTGATTTCTATGAATGTGCCTATGTGTGTGCATGTGCGTATGTGCGTGGGCTTTCTTCTACTGCATCAAAAGGAAACCCCAAACATGTCTCTTGGTGTGAATCGTTTTTCTATGGTATTTCTGTATGATCTCATTAGACCAGAACAACAACGCGCTGCCAGGACAAAAGAACAAAGTGCAGCAGGGGTGAACAACAACAACACCACCAGTTCCCAGCCACAGCATTGTCACCTCCTATGGGCACTTTCTAAAGGTTGAGAATGATGAAAAGCAAAGTAACACCCCCAGGCCAGCCTCTGAACACTGCCTAGAGGCTTTGAGTGTACTGCACTGTCAGCAAGTCAACTCGAGTACAGAACACTGCAGCCTCCTGCCTCAAAATAGAGTATTACTGCAAAGTGAGATATGCAGCAGTGAAATACAGTGGCATTGATTTCTGTAAAATAATTAACTCAACACTTGAAATGAAGTGTGAAACAGTTTAAGAATACAGAGACATTTCTAACAAAGACGTTGGTCCTATTTGTGGAGGTTAATGTTTAGCTTTTGTTTGCAAGTTTGACACACACTGGTGCATCTGTGCAGCTGTGAGTAAAGGAGTAAAAAGATGCAGCTAATTAAAAATAATGACCTGTGACGAATTGACCAGCTAGCCTGGTTGACACCAGACCCTTCTCAGTTGTAACTGAGAGTGGATCTGGGCAAGGTTCATTCGCAGCTCATTTCCAAAGGGGCGTCACCAAAGGACGCCACTCAAATGTCTCTGGGCGCAATTGGATAGTCCTTCAACCAATCAGACCAACGATCCGGGTGACGTAGCAGCGACAGCGGCATCAAAGGGTTGCTGCGCTTCGGTAGCCGTCATGTTGAATGTAAACAAGAAGCTACTCGCTGTCGCTGCGCTATCGTCATCGTGTAAAGCCCTCAACAGTTGTGATTGGTGTAAAGCCCGCCTCAACGATTGTGATTGGTGCCTCAAATTTGCTCGAAGTTCGTCAGGGTTTTCCCAGGCTATTGACCAGCTAGTCTATGATACTACACACCTTTGTCACAGCTTCAGGTCAGTTTAATGAGATTGCGCAGCCACAGTGCTCAGAAACAGAGACTGCTTGATTTGTATCTAGTGCATTCCTGTCTTTTATTGAATTTCACTTTGAAATAGGGATGCACCGAATCCAGGGTTCGGGTTCGGATTTGGCCGAATATTGGGCTTTTTGACGGGGTTCGGTTTCGGATGAACCTTAGAATTTTTATTAAACTTTGGTCCAATATTGCTTTTTTTTCTTGTGAAATTCTGCATAGTTTTACCTCAATTATTCAAATGAAACACTGCAAAGGCAAAATGGCAAGGGGGTCCATGTTTTTTATGAAGGGTTCACAAGCAATACAGGTTTGTGATCCACTGTTCTAGGGTGTATTGCACTACTTTAACTTGCAGTGTGCAATGTTAAAACCAGCCTTATCAAAAATACCACTCCTACTGTGATGGTGTGTCATAGGAAAGCGTGGAGCAATCGCAACATTTTGCTTGAGTGAAAATCTTAGAAATCATCTTCCGCTTTTGTCAAACTAGAGATATGCATTTTTTTTTTTATCACTTGGAAGTATGAAATAACTCTCTCTTCACTCCTCTTAAATGCAAACCAATTTGGAAATTATGTTTGATTATTAATAGCGAATTCGTGCTAATACATTCAACTGATCTAGACTTATAGATGTGCATGAATGCTAATTGAAAATCAAAGCTGTCATGCCTGCACATTCAATGAAATATTAAATATATCACTTCAGTCTGTCAGGATTGGGAATGAAATCTCTTTAACAGCAGCTTGAACTCTTTCTTTCTTCTAGTCTTGTAACTTGCCCTCTCTTTCTCTACCCTGCCAGGATTGCTATGTTTTGGGCTGTGATGAAGGCTTTGGTTGCTGCGACGACAGAGTAATTAAAGGGATTGATTGCAGCACAGGGAGAAGCATTGCAATGTGTGCACAACACACTCATTGACTTAGACACACACACACACACACACACACACACACACACACACACACACACCGTTTTTAAGGGGATACATCACTTCCACTCTATTTTGAAGACATTTGAAATCACAGTGCTATGTATGTACCAAGCCAATCCAACATTAATCTCCATATCTGATGAAATAAAAAAAATATATAATATAATGTGGTAGAATAACAGTATCAGGGTGGCAAGTTTATATTTATATGACGAGGCTCCCAAAAATTTTTTTTTTACAGTATGTTGTGTAATGACAACCTGCTGTATATGTCGTAGTAATATCACTACATAATAGACAAAATGCCAACAAATAACTTTTGGGTGTATTATGGAAAATTAGATTTATCTAGTGTTGTGTGGGTTGATGGCATTATTGATGTTTCTTAAGTGCTGTTGAAGCTGGTACTCCTTACTGCTTCACTAACTGTTTGATGTGATGAAATTGCACTACTCAAACAGGCTACGTCTACATGCCTCTCAGTGTGATACTGAGAAATACAAAGAAGAAATACTGCATTGTACCTCTTAGAAATGATACGTTTTTAAGAAGAATTCATTAGCAATAAATCACATCCGTGCTCTATTTAATACACTGGCAGCTGCATGATGCGCCACCAACTGACAAGCTGCTGTGATCTAAAAGCGTAGTAAGACGTCATTTTTTTCTGAACTTCTGTTTTCAAAGACATGCATGCTAGGTAACTAGGACTACAGTTGAAAATAAGCCGACTGGCTAACACTGGCGCATTTACAGAAATGTTGAATAATGTGCATTGTCCTAATCAAATAAATAAACCTCAAATCTCACACTCGAGCTTGTGTAAAAAAATTAAATAAAATCACATCTTCTCTTGTACCATGCGTTCAGAGCTGTTAACGAGTCAGGTCAGATCTGCTCGGGTATTAGACATATTGACACAGACCCAACACCTAAGGCAATTGAATGAGCCCTTATCCTGATGTGATTACGCTGAACACATGTTGGACCTGGCCTGACTCTGGTTGAATGAGGGGATTGAGTAGGGCTGAATGATTAATTGCATTTGCAATTAAATTGCGATATGTTGAAATTAGATTTTCTAATCGCAGAGGCTGCGATTACACCCTGGTCACGTGACATGTGAGAGTCAAACAGTCTGCAGAGGAAGTTTCTGCAAACTTATTGTGCAAAACGTGCCATGGTAATGTTGCAGTTTGTTTAATCCATCTAATATTGTGTTAGTCACATAATCATTCTTTTTTGTCTTTGTTAAATAATACAGCAGATAATGAGCTTAAAAAAATAATAATTTTAAATCGCAATGTTGGTGAAAAAAATCACAATTATATTATTTTCCAAAATAGTTCAGCCCTAGGATTGAGTGTTTAACAAGTTTATGGGGTTTGGTGCCACAGTTGATGTTCTGCCTAAACATATTGTTACTGTAAAACCTTAACCAGTGCGGAGAAGCTACTGCATATGGTGTCTTTGTCTTATATTTTATGATATTATGTCTAATATCTACCATTCTGCACTACCTTCTGTGGGTTTTCAGACTGAGTATACAAAGAATTACGATACTCCAGGCTACATGTAAGAGTAAATGAGTGAAATGTAACATGAGTGATGTTACCAAAAGTGAAAATTAAAGACCATGAAATTAAAGACCTGAAAATGTGCTTTGGAGAACTCTACATTTTACAGAAAAAAGAAAGAAAAATGAACTTCCCTGTAAATGACGTAGAAGTGGCTGGCAGATAAATAGGATATGATCCAGTCTAAGATGTTGGCTGTTTTTTCTGGCTCTGGTATAAAGCAATTGGAGCGAATATGGTAAGCAAATGTCTTGAAAGGTTGCAGAGTGGTGAAGTAGAACCAGATGACGCACATGCCATTTTCCACAGCAGTGAGAAAGTTATTTGTTGCCTTTTTTGGAGCTTTCTGTGTGCTGCGACCGGAGAGAACGACTTGGGTCAGGGCTGGTCATTCATGCTGTTCTCATAAACCATTTGTATGTATAGCTACAAAACATAATGCACTGGAATGTATATGTAGTCCACAGTTTTATCAATAAATGCAGCACAATGACTGCTGATGTATACAGCGGGGGAAACGAGTATTGAACGCATCAATATTTTTCTCAGTGAAGATATTTCTGATGGGGCTATCGGCATGACATTTTCACCAGATGTCAGGAACAATCCAAGTAATCCACACATACAAAGATAACAAAACAAATAAGTCCATACATTAAGTTGTGTGTAATAAAGTGATGCAGGGAAAAAGTATTGAACACACTTGCTGAAATTTATTTAATACTTAGTAGAAAAGCCTTTTGAAACCTTCCAGACCACTACTGTATGAAGAAACTAGTCGCACATTGCTCTGTGATTTTTTTTTTTTGCCCAGTCTTTAAATCTTGAAGTTGAAGGTTCCGGGGGCATCTTCTATAAACTCTGATCTTCAGTTCTTTCCAGAGGTTTTCAGTTGGATTCAAGTCGGATGATTGACTGGGCCATTCTAACAGCTTGATTTTCCTTCTCTGAAACCAATTGAGAGTTTCCTTGGCTGTGTGTTTGGGATCATTGTCTGGCTGAAATGTCCACCCTCGTTTCATCTTCAGCATCCTGGTGGATGGCAGCAGATTCTTATCAAGAATGTCACGGTACATTTCTCCATTCATCCTTCGTTCAATTATATGAAGTCTGCCAGTACCAGGTGCTGAAAAACAGCCCCACACCATGATGCTCCCACCTCCAAACTTCCATGTTGGTATGGTGTTTTTAGGGTGATGTGCAGTGCCATTCCTCCTCCAAACATTGTGTATGCTATGACAGCCAAAGAGTCTCATCTGACCAGGGGCCTGTTGCACAAAACCAAGATAAGGGATTAAGCCGGGATATTCAGGTTATCCTGGATGAATTTAGCTTTGATTTGGTTGCACAAAAGCAGGTTGAATTAAACCCAGCCAAGTAACCATGGTGATTTATTCTTTGCAGCTAGCCTGATCCAGAGCAGGCTAACAGCCAGGCTAAGATTAATCCTGGAGTCTGATGTGTTAAATCAGCTGCCGCTCTGATCCGAAATAAACGTGTTTAACAGTTATTCCGTTGTCTTCTGAATGTGTTCTGCTTCATTTTATTAACATGCATTACTTGTCACTATTGCTGTCACGAGTTTGATTTAAATCCTACTACTGCAGTTGTTGGGGTAGTTGGTAAAAAGTGGGACGATACGGAGGAAATGGGCTTTTCCTCCGCTGCTGTCCCCGTGAAATGTGCCCCCGCCCGTGCAACGCGGGGAGGCGGGGGGAGGCAGGGGGATCCTCCCACACCGTGCAGCGGACTCTAAAAGCGGACTTTTAGCATCAATAACGACGATAATGGCACCTGATCAAACGTCCTTTTTTTTACCAAATGGGAGTGAGAATGTGTTGGAATGCCACAGAGCTTCTTAATCATTTTATTTTTGGGCTTTCACTTGTCATCTAAAAAAAAAAACATGAATAATAATAGGCTACATTGTTTTACAGATATGCTTACAGTGTGTATTGAAGTCACTTCTTTTTCTAGTTTTTGTCCAGTCATGCTTGTTCTGTATGAACATTATTTGTAGAAAGATATTTAGAATTAGACATAGCTTATGGAGATTTGTGCATATGGTTGTAAAACATATTCTCGCATTATGAATAAGCTTCGAAATTAAGCCTAGTCCTTATAATTTTTTTATTTATATAGTGCTTTACAGGCTACTCAAAGACACTTTACACTAAAACTAGCACATTTAGCGCATAAAAACAGATACAGCAATAAAACCAACACATAAAACAAGCATATTAAAGCAATTAAAACGTGGAGTGACTGAGTAGATTTTTTTTTTTTAACTCCATACGTATTCAGTCGGTCCGCTATTGTCTGTCGGGCTTTTTTTCCGTTTGATAACAGCCATATTTCCCTTTTTGCATATTATATGTTTCACCTCCTCGTAAATTTCCATTAGAAGCGGCTGCTCAGCGGGTGAAACATATGCTGCACGCGTCTTTTCCATTTCTGCATCAGTAAATCTGTGATCGATACCGTGGCCTATTTAAGAAATCCTTGAAAGTGCACTTATCCCAGCTATCTACTCCTGGCTTGACATAGCTTCACCTACTTATCCTGGCTCGGCAAACGTGCAACCGATTAAGCCGCAATGAGCGGATCACACTAAGTCAAGCGGCGCTTTTTCACTTATCCTGGATTTCTTTATTCTACTTTTTGTGCAACAGGCCCCTGATTATATTCTCCAAGTATGTCATTGGCTTGTCCAGATGTTGTGCAGCAAACTTTAAGCGAGCTTCCACATGCCTTTTCTTGGGCAGTGGTGTCTTGCTTGGTGTGCATGCATAGAGGCCTTGGCGGTGGAGTGCATTACTAATTGTTTTCTTTGAAACAACTTTACCTGCTTCTTCCAGGTCTTTCTGAAGATCTCCGCGAGTGGTCCTTGGTTCTTCGAAAAACTATTCTATGGACTCCTGTCAGAAATCTTGCGAGGAGCACCTGGTCGTGGCCAGTTAATGATGAAATGATGTTCTTTCCACTTCCAGATAATGGTCCCAACAGCGCTCACTGGAACTTTCAGAAGTTTAGATATTCTTCTGTAACCAATGCCATCCGTGTGTTTTTCTACAATAAGCTTGCGAAGGTCTTTGCTATTATCTATCATGAAATGCTTCTTGAGTGACACCTTGTTAATGAGAAACCTTTTAATACACTCCTTTTTCTAAAATAATATCTCTATTTTTGACGATAATTAGACGATATCCTTTTAAAAATGTGTTTTTAAAAGTCTGAGTTACTTAATCACTAATGATAATGGGCACAATGTTGAATGAAAACAGTTATTTATTTTCTTTAAAATGTAAGTATTCAAGTAAAAACAATTCAAAGAAATAAATACTAATACTATACTAATAGTAATTGAACTATTGTAGGAACATTGAACTCGGAGTAAACATTCAGTTGTACACCTCTGCTGTAATGTAAATTGTGCAGCATACAAGCAAGATGAAATCATAATAATAAACAAAGGACTCTGTTCTGTAACATATTGCACACAACCATGTCCTTATTGGAAGCAGTTCTGGAGCCGGGATAGGGTAGTGTCAGGCCAGGTTTTGATAGTCCTTCTACTTAGCTATATAGTCCTTCTGATGGGGATTGATGCTGGGATCAGCAGTAGTTGGATGTGACCTGACTGGCCCAGGTGAGGGAGAGGCGCAGTTCTCTATGCTTTCTTGATGTTAGACTATACATGGTCTAGTGTCTTCGGACCTCTAGTAGCACAATCTACATGCTGGAAAATGCTGGAGAGTACAGACTTTAAAGCGCCCATATTATACTCATTTTCAGGTTCATAATTGTATTTTAAGGTTGTACCAGAATAGGTTTACATGGTTTAATTTTCAATAAACAACATTTTTGTTGTACTGCACAGCTTTCTCTCACTGCTGCAGATGCTCTTTTCACCTGGTTTCCGTTTTAGCTACAGAGTGAGACCTCTTTTCTTCTTCTTCTTCTTTATCTAGAGATGCACCGATTGACCGGCCGGTGACCGGAATTGGCAGATTTTCACGTGACTGGCCATGACCGGCGACCGGCAGGTCAGTATGACATATGCCGATTTTATGCCGGTCAAATGCACTCGGGCGCCGCATGATTAACATCGCGCAACATGAGCGCACCGCCGCTCAATCAGCTGTTTATGAAATGTCATGAAGTCGTAATTACGGCTCTGCAGACTAGTCTGCTCTACTGATCTCAGGCGAACGGTCAGCCGCTCTCTCTATCTCTCTCCCCTCTGAGGCTGAACAACTGGAACATGAAAACCGGGCACTCACGTGAGTCCCGTGAAATTTGACAGCAATAGTTTATCGTAGAATAGTGTCGGGCACACTGACTTTGATGAATTTACTGTTTATCAGACCCCCGATGAGACAAGAAGCTAACGTTAGCGAACGCTGCGGTCCCTCTGCCGCTGCCGCCCCCCGCTGCAAAAAAGAGAGATGCTGTATTCCTCCGACACGCTGTATTACGTTACTGTTTAAAACGCTTTCCAGGTTAGTGGGGATGCATACCGCTCCAAACCGACATTAAAAACGTAGTAATCTTCCCTCAGCGTTTAGTTTTGTTGCTAAACTGTGTGTAAAATGAGTGGTGACGTTTGTGTTTTCAGGTAACGTTACTTCTGACGTTCAAACAGACCTGCGTGTGTGTGTTTTGAGAAGTATCTTCATACTAGGGTGACCAGATTTCCCGGAGCTAAAACCGGACACTTTGCACGTGACCGTAGTGCTCGTGCACGCCCACGCTTTTTAACGTGAACATGTGCCAGCCCAGGTCAGACATATACACAGACAGAAACTTCATTATTTTGATCGTAGGCTTTTTTTTAAAAAAAAAAATTTTTTTTTTTTGTAAAATTAACAAAATTGCAGCAACAGCCCTTTTCTGTTTAGTGTGAGATTTATGTTGAGATTTTTTCTAAAAAAGATTCTTTGAAGTGTTATTTATTCCAATAACACCAAAAGAATTAAAATGATTTATTGAAAATTTTGAGCATAACATACATAACACACAAAGTTACATTCGGGGCTAAACTAAAAAAATTCAGGGCTGAAGACCCGGCAAAATCGGCTGACTCCACTCCTGGTGTAAACCAGGACATTTTAGCGTCCCGACAGGCTTTTGTCGGGACTCGGGACAAACAACTGAAAATCGGGACTGTCCCGGTCAAACCGGGACGTCTGGTCACCCTACTTTATACTGCAAGACCATATTTATTTTATTTTTTATTTGTTTTTATATATATATAATATATATATATATATATATATATATATATATTATATATATATTTATTTATTTTAGTGTATTGGATGTGAAAAGAAGGAAATGGTTCTAACATTGCACTTTAGATGTGTGTGAATGTCCCACACCAGGAATCATTTATATAGTTCTGTTTTTATAGTGATCGATTATCTATTCAAAAAATTTTCTATTAAAGAAAAGATAGAAAATAAATATTTGTGTGTGTGCTTGGAAAGTGGTTAGAAAATATGAAATCTGATTCGGCTAAAATCGGTATCGGCTGTTCAAACTCAATGAGAAATCGGAATCGGCCTAGAAAGTTGAAATCGGTGCATCTCTAGTACTATCTTTGATTGCACTCGCACATGCTCAGTAGCTCAGATGTAGATCATGTCAGCTAACTAGCTCCATAGAAGTAAAAGAGGCTGTTTCTTCAACTTCGGTCAGTTACAAGGCAGGATTAGCTGGGAGACTTCTAAATGAGGACGCACATATAAGTAGTTCTTTTGTAGATTATGGAGAATGCTAGCATTAGCATTAGCATGCTAACGGTTGCGGTTAGCCAGCTCCTTTCGGCTTGTGATGTCACAAACCGGCCGATTTTGAACAGCTCACCTGGAGACTGAAGGCAGGACACATTCAGAAACCGTATCTCACTCAAAACAGCATGGATGGATTTTTTTCAAAGTTTGTATGCGTGTGGAAGCACCAGAGACACAAAAGAACACCCCAAATCCCATAATATGAGCACTTTAAGGACACCTAGTTAAAGTCCCCTGCTGCAATATGTATCCCCTCCAGGTGATTGTGCTGCAGTTTTTTCACTATGGTAAGCAGTGAGCCAAACTTGTGCTAACGTTAGCATCGGGGGCTATGTAGACATCAGTGTGCTGTTTTCGTGGTAAATAAAATGGCTTGTATATTACCGACAGGGCTTCCAGGTCAGGTGAGCAATGCTGGGCAACGATCCTGCGGTTGGTACTCCATTCATTGTGCACAAAAATGCAGTCCTCCGCCTCTGGTCTTGCCTGAGTTTTTGTCTCGATCCTGTCGGTAGCTAGCTCGGCCTGCTAGATGCCGACAACAATCCACGGAGCGCCCGGTCTGCCCATGTCCTCCGGGATGTTATGAGCCGCCTGGAAAGGTCTCGTAACGGCAGTGTTGCATTGTAGTCCTATATTGATTAGTTCAGTGTGGTTGTACTTGTATAAATATACACCGACAGGAGAGCTAGTAGCCTGCACAAACGTGCGCCGCCATCTTAGTGAATGTGTAGCGTTCCAATGCGTGTTTTGAAGTGTTTTTTTCTAAGTAATTTAAATACTCGATAATGTAAATTTGCACATAGTTAACGCAACAATGACGATATTTTCGTAGACGATATATATCGCCCAACCCTACTTTAAACACTTGAGTTGTTTAAGGTGATTTGAAATAAGCCTGTAATTGGCATGCAGTGATGATGCAGTTATGTTTTTTTTTTTTTTAGACGATATAAGTGGCCGAAATTGTCTGGTTGATTGTCTGGAGAATAATGTGAAGAAGAAGAAAACCTTATTTTGAATGATTTGCCCTGCAGAATTTCTGCTGGATTCATTACAAAATGTCTGAAAGGTTAGTTAACTGCACTTTAGAGGAAGGAGCGTGTCATTCATTTAAAAAAGTAATAATTATTTTAAATATCTGACTTTGTCGGTGAAAAATCAACTGTCACATTTCACATCATTGTTGACGTGTGTCTTTAATAAGTTTTACGATTTGACAAAAGAACGGTCTGGGGCATCACCTAGTCAAATCATTATGGAACTGAAAAATAACTTAACTTAATTGAAAACATCTCTGAAAGGGAAGTGGGGGTTTGAGACTCATTCAAAGTCACTTTATTTTTGTGACGTTGTTGGGTAAACATTCCATAATAATCAGCCATCTCTGGAACTCCCTCCCACAAGCCATCCGTGAAATTAACTCTCTTCCCACCTTAAAATCACAGCTCAAAACATTTGTTTTTCAGGAAGAAGTCTCACTTTAATTCTGGTGTTTGTTTTTTTTGTTTTTGTTTTTTGGCATTCTACCCACTCCAGCTTTAATTTGGCTGCTATTTACCATTTTTATCCACTCCCCAGAGAAACTGTAATGACTTTCTCGTCCGATTGAAATTCTCAAAGGGATTTGTGGAAATATCAGCAAGTACCGAAGAATAAAATGTCAAAGGTCTGGTGATGTTTCTGTGTTGTTCAATAAAACACTGAAGCTGACTAATCTGTCACTTTTTCTGGCGAAAATCAGAAACTCTGGAATTCAGTGCTGTCAAGTTCTTAACTATTCATCTCATGAAGAGGGGGAACTCCACTAAGCAAAGCTTTCCAGTCCATTAACCTCATAGCTCCAGTCAAAATCAAAAGAGCAAAAAATTAAACCATCAAAGAGGTGTCACTGTCCAAATAGCATTACAGATCAGTGAATACTGCAACCCATTAGCCAGTGCCACTGTCAACAAAGCCTAGCAAACACCTCGTCTTTTGGTGGAAGTGAAGTGACTGAACATTCAGCATAAACCATTCGGCGTTTCAGTAAATACCAAGAGGAATATTATCAAAGACATTAAGCATCATTTATCCCTTGTATTGTCTTCCATTGGACCATGCACTTGTCGACGCTTTTGTCCCTTTTTTCTAGGCACTTTTTTCAATGTTTTTGGCGTTTTTCTTTGCCGTTTTACACTTCTTTTCACTACCATGTATAAACACCACTAACACCAACTGATTACTAGTTTTACACTTTTTGGATTTCATGGTCAATAAATCTCATTCATTAAGCAAATTATACCTAATCCTTCAGTTAAAAAAAGCTGAAATTATGAATTATTTAGACTAATATTAAAGGAAGGACAATCACAGACGGGTCAATGTTCAGTCAGGATACTGTTTTGAAACATTTCAATTTCTTTTTCAAATGCAAAAAAATTTAACAAGACCCCAAATTCAATGAAAGTAGAGATCCGACCTTCTGTTGTACTTCTGAAGCGCGTTGTGTGGAATCATCCGTCCATGTTATTTTTGGGTAATCAAAATGAGGTTGTTATAAAGAAACTAGGGCTGTCAATCGATTAAAAAAAATTAACTAATTAATCGCACAATTTGCTGTAGTTAATCGCGATTAATCGCATTTTTAAATTGAGACTGAAGCTTGTAGTAATCGATATTTAAATAATGCTAAATCACTTAACTTTACAAATATGAAGAGAAAACAAACAAGGAAAGGTTCTGCTAAGTTCAGAATGTTTAATATCTTTCAGAACAACAGCAGCAACAATTTGGCTTATTTAGTCCTGCTGAAGGCTGCTGAAACGGCTAGAAACTGTCCGACTTGGGAGCAGATTTTTGTCACCACCCTGTTGAGGGTAGATGCGGAGAGTAGCCTTGAGCAGGTATTAACACTCAAGGTGAGGCAAAGGTGATGTGAAAAAATGATGGGCTTTATTATCAATGACCCAAGTAAGGTCCATAAGAAAAAATGACAATAGAAAGAATTAACAAAATTAAGGAAAGTAACTAAAAAGCACTTTCAAAAAAAGATAAAATTCAAATTGACTTAAGTCAAAACAATCAAAAGTATAAATACACCACTATTCGCTATAGTAGACCTTAAATCAGGTTTAACGTGGAGATCCTCCAGCAGACTTACGTCCTACTACCTTCACGTATACTCCAGCTCTCCTTTTCTGAGCAAACACATGGCCACCCTATATAGCCTGACGCCACCCCTCAAATTGGAACATACCAACCTGTAAAACTCAGGGGTGGCTCAGGTGAGTAGGCCGTAATGGCTTCATACAGCACACATAAATATACAACAATCTAAATAGATACAACATATAATTTATACAATAGGTATTACCATTAACCACAGCCACAAGGTATCTTGTTGGCTGTAAAATATAATACACCACAAGTAATGTTTGTGACAATCTATAGCTTTTAAACAAACTATGATAAATGCATTTAGCTAAGCCTATCAAATAGTAAATCACCGCAGCAATAGATGTTAAAAATTTGTGCACAAAACTACGGGATTAATACAGGGAATTCTATAAATGACAGACAATATAAAACCAGTATAAATAACCGGACATAGACAGTCAAACAAACATGTACAAGCAACATTCTTCACTCAGTCTTTGAGATTAAAACAGGTAGCGCATCGCTACCGTGACGGCAGCCATGCGCCCCGTCACACACCCCCAATATTAGCCACATACCTAATATACCATATTCTGAATAATATATATATATATATATATATATATATAAATTACAATCTAGATTAATAATATCATAAATACTTAATATCATAAATATTATAATATACATAGTGTTTAATCTGAATGACTAAGCAAAGCACATATATCTAAACACAGAAATGCACATCAATATCAATATCAATGTTACACATTAAACCAGTAACCCAAAACCACAAAGGTGTATGTTGGCCTAAAGGGAAAACATTGAGTGTAGTTTTAGATAGCGACGCTGTGCACAGCAATCCATTACC
The DNA here is from genome assembly GCF_010015445.1 of Perca fluviatilis. Lineage (NCBI taxonomy): Eukaryota > Metazoa > Chordata > Actinopteri > Perciformes > Percidae > Perca > Perca fluviatilis. The sequence continues at coordinate 13,744,009 of NC_053124.1, read as the reverse complement.
AATGTAAAGCGATTGACTACATTTCCCTTCCAGCACCGCAACCAGGAAGTAGCTTGTGTGACAGTGAGACGCACCAATTTCAAACATTTACTGGAATATAGTCACGGATACTATCGAAGTCGACAGCGTTAAACATCAGACCGCAAAAAGGTTTTATCAGCGACACACGTAACAGTTATCAAGCAAACAAATCACGCGACGCATATCGGCAGCACAGCACGGGCGCATGTAGCGAAACGGGCGCTTACCGGTGGCGCATCTCTCCTGACGGACAACATGTCGGAACTAGTACTCGGTCCCGTTATAGCCCGCGCTCATTCATTTCTGGATTCTAACACATCATCTTTTTTCTCTTTTGGGATCTTACTGGTCCATGTTTCAACTCTTGACTGGCCCGTAGGCCTACTTCAATCAGGTAAATCCCTCCTAGAGTAGCGCCGCCTGCTCTTATGGAGACGTATTACGTTTCTCAGCCGCCACATGAAGTAAACAAACACAGCTGCATTAATTTCGTTAATTTTTTTTAACGAGTTAAATATAAAAAAATTAACGCAAAAATTAACGCTTTAATTTTGACAGCCCTAAAAGAAACCCATATTTCTGATATAGACATTTAGAAAGCGGGTCAAATTTGACCCAACGACTACACAAGGGTTAAATATGGTTCAAAGCACACAATTCCCCGTGGCCTAATGACATATATATTTTTGAAGAAGTTGAATAGCAATATACATGTATATATCGTAATAATTTAACTTGCAGCATGTACACAATCAGAAGTAAGTTACTTGCAAGATTTGAAGAAATATGGTCAAAAGACATTCTGCTATAACCAAAACTACGAACTTACATTTAAATCAAACATAATTATGGTCCTGAACTATATGTTACAGCAAACTTATGGGGAAGTCAGAGGTCGTTGGTGGCTCAGTTGAGAACAGGAATCCTTCCCCTTGCCCTTGAAGTAAGGTAGATTCAAAAACATCCAAGAAGATAAAAGGTTGTGCGAACTATGTGAACTAGGAGAAGTTGAGAACGAATCATATTTTCTTTTGGATTGTCCGTATTATGAGTTAAGAACACCGATCTTACATGAAATGTCTGTTCAAAATCCTGAAATGCTCTGGTGCACGGATGATGACCAATTGGAGTGGTTGTTTTAAATTCTATATGTATAAATTGGCGACTTTTATTTCTAAAGCTCGGCAAAAAAGACTAGAAGGTTTATTTGTTCAGGGTATGTGGTTACTTTGGCATCTGGTCCTTTGTCCTAGGTAATGGTGTCTTGTAAGTCCGTGTGGGCTGGGCTCATTTTATTGTATGTATGACACAATAATAAAAAATGATTCATTAATTTATATCTAGATGCCACTGAAAAGATCTAAAGACATCTGTGATATAGGCACACACATTTCTGTCAACAGGAAGACATAGCTAAAAGATCAGATGTAAAAAAACTGCTATAACACAAATATGCTCCAACACTGATTATTCTTCCACCTCTATCGTCAGGATGTGAAGAAGACCCAATCCCCAGTTCCCTATGCCATTAACTTGATCAGTGGCTTCTTGAAGCCACTGAACTGTCAGAAACTATTGAATTTCAAGTAAGAGGGGTTTTTCTTTTCTTTCTATTTTCCATAAACTGCTGTTCTTTCATGTTTGACAAGGTATGAACTGTGCACATTTTACACAGGTGCCCTTTGAGCCCATGCTAATAAGATTCTTTAATAAATCACTTAGATTCTCTTCTGTACCTGCCATAGTTTGTGTGAATATATTTTCTTTCTTGACATTGCTTTTCATCAATGCAGCATTTGGTGATTTGTGTGCAATGGGGAGCAGAAAGACTCCAAAATGAACTAACGGCAGCAAGCTTTGATTATACTATGTGATACTTGCGGATAATGTATTAACAAATAATGCCAGGGGAAAATAGTTACCTAAATATAATTTGAAAGTAATGGCAAATGCTTTGCATCCAGTAGAAATAGTTCATGTTTTAATGCCTGTTTTAAAATAGTGAATCCTCGGGATTAACCTCCCCAAAAAAATTACAGCATCAGTTGTTTCAGCATATATCTAAAAATGACATGTTTATGTTCAAGTGCCCCATAATGCCATCCAGCAGCCGTAAATATTATGACTGTTGCCCGTCTGTCAAAGGAGGAGGTAGTGTGATGTAAATTATTGACTTTAACGCTGGAGCCCACTGTTCATTTCCCGTTTCCTATCAGCAGTCAACGTTGGTTTCTTTTAACCAGGACGTAGTAGCTTACCTTAAAGATGCAGTAGGTAAGACTTATAAAACTAACTTTCTTTCATATTTGCTGAAACTGACCCTATGTACCAGTAGAACTACATTAAGCAGGTAATAAAAATAAATAAATTCCAGCTCCTCTGGCACACATCATGTGATTTGCAAAAATCCACCACTCCCTGTTCAGAAGCACCAGTCAGGGCCGGGGGTGGGGCGTGTCTAACTGCGTGGCAGGCACACGCATTCATTCTCCCTCGTGGGGGGAGGGGCTTAGGAGACCGTTTGGGCTTTAGCAGAAAGGGGGCACTGAGAAGTTGTCGATGTTCAAATTATTTGGCTAAATCCTGGATCTTCACAATCCTACTTACAGCACCTTTTAACCAAGTGGTTATGATTGGCACAATGTCACCAAGTTTTGGAGAAACTTATTTGGACCATTTTGTCTCAATCATATAGTCAAATTGAACTAGTACAGCAAGTCGCAGACAGGGAGGTTGGATCTCACTGAAGTCAGTTAACTCTTTTACATTACAGAGAGTAATTTGAGTCAATGATGGTCTCAATACATTGCTTAATGGAGCTTCTTTTCTGGTTTAAATGTACTCAGGCTTCTCCAATTGCATAATTCTGCTTTATCTTTACTGAACAGTCACTTCTCGATGATAGGTCATCAAACGCTGCAAAACACAGGTCAGATTTGGCAGTCTTCCTAATTTCAACGCTATTATACTGCTTAAACTGGAAACTGCTTTTTTTCCCCTTCAGCTTACATATTCAATCATTTATACATTCACTTGCTGGCTGTTATCTCAGTTGTTGAGTAAAAAAAAAAAAAAAAAGCTATTTTCATGCTGAATTAGAATATTGATAAACTGCCCACAGTGAATATTTGATGGTGTTTTCTAACTCAACGTAACCCTGTGAGCGGTGGCCGGTGAAGCACCTATGAAAAGCAATGTGCAAATCACTGGTATTTCAAGGGATATTCAAATGTCTGGGCAATCAAAAGGTGGCAATATTTACAAGTCTTGTAAACAAACGTGTACACACACACACACACACACACACTGATGTGTAAAATACAGAGTGCAGGCCCACCTACAGATACAGACAAACAGAATAAAACCTTTGACATTTCCCAGCAAAAAAAATCTCAAACATTTGTCCTAGGGCTCTCTATGCAGAAACACAGAGACTCTGACAGCTAAACTAGCATGAAGCCGCTGAAGACTCACAGGCGTGGTGATACAATGACAACTTTGTCTAGCTTGCATGAACTTAGTGCCCCTGGACCATAATTTAGATTCCCCCCGGGATGGTGCTGGTAGCGGCTGCAATGCGACCAGGCTTACTCTGTCTGCTGGTGGCTGTGGAATTTGATTTTGTCTTTACTGCTCTGTGCTGTCCAGGGCGTTGATTATTATTCTGAGAGAGAACCACATCTCAGGCTGATACATATTTCATGCTGCTTGTGGAGTTCTCATCTGTGAATGCATGAGCCCATTCAATAATGTGCTTCATTTTTTGAGGGTAATATATTTTATTTCTAATCCCAAACAGTTAAAGTGGCTCTCTTTCGGCTCGCTAACCCGCCCACCTCACTGTCCTTTGCACTGTTATTCTGCCTGTGTTTACTTTCACTCACTCTGCTTTTCCTGCCTATCCACAGATATAAAAGTGTATTTGGTTTTGAAAAAAAGGTAAATGCATGTCTGAATGCTTGTGGCCTGACATCCTGGCAAGAGAAGGATACTAAGAGGAATTAAAGTCAAGATGTCTGAATCCAGAGCAATAGTTTTTAACTCAAATCTTTAAAGATAGCTGGGGGGCATTGAGATCATAAAGCTGTGTTTGTGATAAAAACACTTTTTTTTTTTTTTTTTACATTTTTACTTGTTGCTGCCTTATTACATAAAACAAATAAGACTGTAAGAGCTATAACTAGTGTGTAGTGTCAGCCTGATTACACACACACACAGGCTGTTAAGTCATGTTAGCTATATTTTTTTATTGACTTTGCTAGTTATTCCAGTTACAGCTGCAAATATATATCGATTAGTTAACTATTTAGATAATCGATTAATCGCTTTGAGTCCAAATTCTCTGATTCCAGCTTCTTTAAAATGTGAAGATTACACACATTTTTAATTTGTCTGCCATATAGTAACTAGAGTCCACAGAACCATGTTGAATTTGTGGGACTCTTGCAAACATGTCATCATTTGCTGATGGCTAGACACAAATAAAAAGTTTAAATCCCCTGAAAACTTGCTTTTGATTCTTAACTTAACACCAGGCTAAAACGCAGTATTTCACCCAGCATCACCAATGGGTGTTGTGGTGTGTGTGTGTGGTCAGCGGCGTGCTTTGTTGCACCTGTAACAACACAGGGGTTGTGACCGTGATGTCACAGAGTGCTGGAGTACGCTTGTCCATGACTGGAGGTCAGATTTTCAGGAATAATAGAACATAATTAGTTGTAGTAGTAGTAGTAGTAGTAGTAGTAGTAGTAGTAGTAGTAGTAGTAGTAGTGATGATGATGATGATAATGAAACAACCATATTTACACAATAAACAACCTTATATAAACACAGATATACAGATGAGTAAGGTGCGAATGAATAGAGATGACATATTGCACAGTTGGAGGTAACAGAGTAATACATAATTAGCGTAGTGCAGAATATTGTCCAGTGATGGCTCATATTGCAGAAACCGCTAGCAGTACTGCATTATGATGTTGCATTAAAGAGTGTGACTGCTGCTAGAATGAAGGACCTGCGGTAGCGCTCCTTCTTGCACTGAGGGTGCAGCCGTCTGCTGCTGAAGGAGCTGCTCAGGGAACTCGCAGTCTCATGTAGGGGGTGAGAGGTGTTGCCCATGATTGATGCCAGCCTGGCTAACATCCTCTTCTCTCCCCACCTCCTCTATGCTGTCCAGAGGGCAGACCAGAACAGAGCTAGCCCTCTTCACCAGTCTGTTTAGTCTTTTTCTATCCCTCTCTGTGCTCTCGGCTCCCCAGCAGGCTACTGCATAAAATATTGCAGACGCAACCACAGAGTCATAAAATGTTTTTAACAGAGTCCTGCACACAACAAAGGACCTCAACCTCCTCAGCAGATGGAGATGGCTTTGGCCCTTTTTGTACAGGAAGTCTGTGTTTTTGGACCAGTCCAGTTTATTGTTGAGGTGAACATCCAGATATTTGTACGTCTCCACCATCTCGATGTCGACACCCTGGATGTTCACCGGTGTAGTACCTGGCGGCCTCCGGCGAAAGTCAACCACCATCTCCTTTGTCTTGCTGGCGTTGATTTGAAGGTGGTTTGACTCGCACCAGTTGGCAAAGTCCCCGATGATCTCCCGGTATTCCTGATCATTCTCCTCAGATACCCTCCCAACAATGGCAGTATCCTCAGAACTTCTGCATGTGACAGCTGCTTGTGTTGTGCCTGAAGTCCGCTGTATACACGGTGAAGAGAAACCGGGTGATCACTGTACCCTGTGGTGCTCCTGTGCCGCTCATCACCACATCGGACACGCAGTCCTGAAGCCTCACATACTGTGGTCTGTCAGTGAGGTAACTGATGGGTGCATGCAGACAGGTGGGGGTCAACTCCAGCTCCCAATAGCTTCCCACCAGAGCAGTGATTGTTGAATTGTATTGAAAGCAATGGAGAAATCAAAAAACAGGACCCTCACAGTGCTCCCATTGATCTCCAGATGTGACAGTGATCTGTGTGATAGATAATAGCATCCTCTACCCCTATGCCTATAACTAGCACTAACTACACAGGGACTTATCACCAATCTGACCAGTTCTCGGTGCCCATTCTTTTTAAGCCCAGTTCAGACCAAAGATTCGCAACGAGACGAAACCGTTTTAAAACGTCGCAGGAAAATGTTTCAGCGGTCTCAAGTCTCCAGAGGCTGGTTTTAGATCGTAAGGGACGTCACCTACTTCAACAGCCAATAGCAAAGTCAGCTTGTTAAGTCAGCTACAAACTATAGAAATAAATTATCCATAATACATTTTATTTCTATGGCAGAGTTTTACACGGAGGTTCAATGACCGCCCGCGAGCACGATATCGTTATGTGGTCAAGCGAGCTAGAGAGTGACTGAAGAGAGGGTGCAGGCCAAGCAGCATTAAGAACAAAGCAGTGAATCAATAAAACGTTTTTGCCGATTCATCACTAGAAATGCTACTGTAGCAAGCATCTCACTATCACTTATGTTATCCACGGTCACAGTTAGACGAAGCAAATTATACATCCAGCTACAAACAAGCGCTGAAAGTCAGAAGTTAGAACGAAAGTACAAAGAGTCATTGCTATGGAGATGATACACAGTCTCGTTGCACTGGTGTAAACTGGCAGGTTTCAGATCGTTGCAGACCGGCGCGTTGCAAGTAGTTGCAAGTTTTGTCTCGTCGCAAATCTTTGGTCTGAACTGGGCCTTTAAACTTTAAATCTTCCACATTAAACTTAATCTGGCATTTGGAAAGTCAGATTCAGTCAGTTAATGCTTGACATCATTAGCCCAATAAATAATGATCATCAATAATTATGCCAGACTGAATATAATTGAAATGGCCCAACAATCTATCCTCCTACATTCAGTTTTACTGAACTGAAGGCTAAACCTTTTATTTAACTCAAGTCTGTGAACTCTTCAGTGTTGCAACTCATTGTCTCACTGCATTAGAAATTCTAAGTAGTTGAACAAGGGAAGTGCTAACATTGATCTCATTGTAGCCCAAATTGTATCACACAGAAAGTGGTATTGAATAAGACATTTCACAAGATGCAGTTTTTTTTTCCACCCTGCAGGTTTACTTTTTACTGAAAGAATTAGGGTTATTCTTAATTCCCTAATGTGTAAACATTCTACAGATGAGGCAGATTTCCATTTAATCAGGGTGCATTTTCACAATGCATCACATCTCATAGAGAAGAATTACTTCAGAGAAGACAAATCCATTAACACTTAGCACCTCTACTCTTTCTATCTTTTCTTTATACCCTCTTCTTTAAATTCCCATCGCCTCTCTTGTATTTTATCTTGTCTGTTGGAGAGAGTGTTTCTTGAGGTAAACAACCACTTTGTGCCACCACCCACAGGTAGCCATCCTTATCAGTGGTCAGCAGGGCACTCTGCCCTCTCAACCCCCTTCCCCCGCCGCCGTTCTCCTCAACCCCCTGACCTCCCCCCACTCCTACTTCTTAACATCCCATCCTACCCCTGTCAAGCTCCACGCTGATTTCATCTCGCTCCACAGCTGAGAGACCTGCCCACAGTTGTTCTTCTATCCCTCTATCGCTGCATCTCTCCTTTAGCCAATCCATCCCAGTGATAGCACCTGCCCACTGGTCATAAAATGCCTTCCGAAGCCATTTTCCAACCTAAAATAGGGCATTGTTTGTTGAGAGATTCAAGGTTAAGCCTCCCCCTCCGCGCTTTAGTGCTACTCGTTCTCATTTATCTGCAGTATATTTTTTATCTTCTCCAACACTGCCAGTGAAAACTTCAGCATTAGTATATGTACTTTACTCATAATAAGCAGCCTACAAGTTTAAATAAAGGCAAAGAAAAGATAGGAGTGAATTGAAAAATATTTGAGCAAATAGTTTAAAAATAAAGTTCATCGTTTGAAGATGATCAGCCCACTCCCGTTTTGTAAATGTTCTTAGAAACCAAGGTAAAGGTACTAAGAAAAACTAATTCATAATAGAACAAAGATCCAATTTTTCTTGTTATTTTGAAATTTTTGAGTTTGAGGGGCCCGGTGTTGTGATTTCACGGCACATCTTATACTATACAAAACATATTTTTTATTATAACAAACTTATTTTTGAAGTTATGGCCATAATTTCATATAGGATTCGGCAATATTTGAAATAAAAGACATTTGCGGAGTTGTTTATCAACCTAGCTACACTGCAGATTAGCTGAGTTTTTGAGTGTTAATATCTTTTAAAAGCAATATTTAAAGATGGGTTTTTACCTTGATTATTGTTTATTTTGTCATGGATATTTGATGTTATGGAGAAATACTCATAATTTAAAGCCAATAGTTTAGGGGGATTTGAAAGTAACTACATCTTTCATTTGTGAGCAGTGGCAGGAATATGTTATGTTTACCGTAAACGTGATGCGATTGTATCTCAGCTATGGTAAAAACGAACAAAGCACATGGAATATTTAGTTTATCGGAGGTGGCATCGCATGTAAACATGCAACTTTTATTTCTTAGCCTCTGCAAGCCCACTGTAGCTGTAACTGGCTTACTTTGTGTGCTAAATCATTGACAGGAGAACACAGAAGAGGCAGAGATGTTTTCTACTTGTGGGTATATGCATGCAGGGAAATTTTGTAGTTTGTAGTTTGGGTTATCAAAAGTGCATTTAAACATCTATGCACATGAAAGGCTTCTTTAAAAAGAACTGTAACCAGGATGTGAAGCAATATCTAGAATGTGGTGTGCTGAAATCAAATCAGCTTTTTTTTTTGTCAAACTGCAAATGCAGAAACGTCTTCACTGCTATAGGCTGGTTAAAAAGAGACTATATTCTAAAACACAAGTTGGAGTTGTATCACTTTTTTATTCAACACTCTGAATGACACACACACACACACACACACACACACACACACACACACACACACACACACACACACACACACACACACACACAGCTGTGTTTATTAACTCAAGAGCGGCTTCAATACGTTTGAAGGCAATCTTCCGGCCAGCATAAAGCAATCTATGATTCCCTCTTTGGATCCTCTGCGTCGTGATCCTGACCTCACCTTTTTCACCTCGCCTCTTAATAACCCATCACCTCTATTGGCTCATTCCACTGTCATCTTCAGCCGAAGCTCTTTTCACCAAGGGAATGTCCGGGTAGTGGTGCCACTTTTCTTCAACTCCCATTGCACAAAGTAAAAAATACAAACGCACACACACATTCATCGACGCACACAAAATCAACTTGAAACCTCTGTCCCCAAACAGCCTCCCTCTCTCCCACTGCTCACACAGACAGTGGCGGTAGCTGTGGAAAGTGATTTTAGGATTCAGCAGCAGGCCTGATGAAGGCAGCCCAGGAGGTTACTACTGCGAATTAATTAAATATACATCTTCTCCACTGCAAGGCCGCTTCCACCTGAAACTGAAACTGCAAGATTAGATTGCATTCACACAGTACACTGTACACAGTACACTGTGTAAATGCACATGCCGGCACAAGCATGCAAACTAAGGTCAAGCTATTTAGCCATGCACCTATACATGCATAGACCCATGCTAACTCCGGTGGATTTATGAGGACTGTGGTTAACTGCTCCTCAGATCTCTGCAGGGTAAATCCAGACAGCTAGCTAGACTATCTTTCCAATCTGAGTTTTCTGTTGCACGACTAAAACAACCTTTGAAAATGTTCCACCAAAACAAGTTCTTTCCCGAGGCTATTTTGCAGCGGCACCGTAGCTCCGTCCGGCACCGCCCAAGACGACTGTGATTGGTTTAAAGAAATGCCAATAAACCGGAGCACGTTTTTCTCCAATCCCGGCTGTGTGGACTCACCTGACCTTCCTCCGCAGCGCCGTGGAGGAAGGTCTGACAATGCAAGACTACCTCTACCTTAACCTTCCTACTGCTCCTAGCTCAAATAGAGCCCAGGTTTGTTTATCTACCAACTATGTCAGGAGTGCAGGTCCTCAATCTTCATTACAAAGGAAAGGACCCAAATCCTTTTTTAATGGTAGCTTTTATCGGTTGTCTCCCAGTGCAACGTCTAGGAGCTGCACGGCAAATTTACACATGGACTTATACCTCGGATCTCCAACTGAAGGGTATTTCACATATATAGCTGATAAAACCTCTAGGGGTGAATGGGGATATGTATTATAGATTTGTCGTTCGCAGACACGGCCGGGGAGTATGTGACACCACTCTCAATAGGACTTGTTACTCCCAGTGGGGTTATGTGTATGCATGAGGGAGCACAAACACAGACACTCGTCTTTTCATGGGGCCCCGGCTGAGGACAGTTGTTATAGAGTGATGGGCGTTAAAAAGGGGGTTAGGGAACATTCAGACGTGTGGGAGTTAAAGGGGAAACGGCACAAACCAAGATGAAGTGTCGGGGTGAGGAGAGGAGGGAGGTTTTGCCTGCTTTTGCTTTTAATCTTTGCTAAAGTGGCAGAAAAAGAAGCACTTAAGCAGAGAGCACACAGAGAGTTGATATTAATGTCTTTATGCTTGAGAAAGTTTCAGAAGTAAAATCGAGACACAGTTACGAGGGGAATAGATGAGGTGCTATGTAATTAGTTCCTATTAGTTTGCCTAGGGTGTCTGATCTCTGCATTTATTTGGTAACAAGCATTAACAGTTCAATTAAAGCTCTGTCAGATGGATTTTGATTTTTATGCCTTTTTCTGGGATGAACAAATTGTATTAATGATTTTTTCAGAGCAAATGTTGCTAATTTGGTATTTCATAGAGATAGCAAAATGTACGTGTTCATCAGTGCCACCTTCCTTTTTAGTCATGAAGAATCTCACGAGGTGCATTTCTTAATTGTGCCCGCAGGGATTTGACAAAGGTTTGAATCAACTGTTGCAAGATAAAGAATGGCCAAAAAATGCGCTGATGATTAATATCGGCAAAACAAATAAAAATACTGGGTAGATGTGATAGGTAATAAATTAGAGAAGACAAAAGCAAACAAATCCTCAGCATATATACTCATTAATGAAAAAAAAACAAAAAAAATGAATAACCATCTCTGTTACACTGCACTGCTAATGACGATACATCATCTACATATGGAGCCACAAATAGAATACAAGTATTGATCAAAGTAGATAGAAAATTCTATCTGACCAAAAAAGAAAAACACCAGGGCTGACCAATGACCTGATGTTCGTTCTGTGATGCATTACAGCACTGACCCCAGTGCAACTGGCCTACATGAGTTGAAGATCATTGATTTGACTTAGTGGGTTGTGAATGCATTAATGCAATTTCACAATGTAATCATGCATGTCTTATACAACAGGCTGGATTCATGCACACTCAGAAAATCCGACTCCTTAAAGTGTTGTTGCTGGTAACACATTGATGCAGTCATATGATACAGCTTCAATTATTTTCTGTTCTGTATAAATGGGACTGACAGCGAGTGCACCGATGCATTCTGTCTTGGACAGAGTCATTTAATACAAGGGATTGCTTTTACATATTTGTGCAGGGCAAATAAAGCATTCATTATAGTGTGCCTTGGAACCCGCAAGACACTGCACTTAAATGCAATATGTTAAGTTAAATGATTAACGGCATATTGAAGAGTTAACACGTGGTGTTTTATTTCCTACTTTTCTTAGGCTTCCTAAAGTACTGCCAATAAATGTTTATGGGAATATTATGTTTTTTTGTAGCATTCTTTCCTATAAGAGGCCTGTTCTTTGTGTGACTGTTTGATTTCATAAACTGTGCACTTCTATCTTTACTTCTTTTCTTATTTTAGTGCTTTCATTCTGGTATTTTCCCTGGGAAGGTTTGTCAGTATATCCCAAGTCCTTAAAGTGAAACTATCTAGATTTCACTATTCTGAGCCCAACCTGATTGATCTACGTATAAACAATGTATTATAATACAACAATACATATATGATATAAACAATATAATATATAATACAAAAAAAAAAGAAAGAAAAAAAACAAGAAAGAAGACAAAATAAGACATACATAGGAATATGAAGTGAAATATATGTATATATATATGTGTGTAATATGTATGTGTATATATATGTGTGATATATATGTGTGAATATATATATATATATGTGTATATGTAAGTATATGTATATGTGTATATGTATATATGTAAGTGTATGTATATATGTAAGTATATGTATATATGTAAGTATATGTATATATGTGTGTATATATATGTATATATGTATATATATATGTTATATATGTGTATATGTATATATATATGTAGATAAAGTGTGGTAGTTGTGTAGTAAATGAGTAATGGATGATTCGAAATGGATGTTGGAGGTGTGGTCCTCGTCTATTATAGAAGAAGGATTTTTAATTGTTTCTCTGTTGTATATATCTTAGAGTTGTCAATCTTCCTCCTATAATATCATTCAATTTTATTTATTTTTTTATATTAAAATATTAAAATATGTAATGCTCAAATTCAGCCTGTTATTAATATGTACTACACTACTCAGACTTATGCATTGTCAATGACGCTATCAGCATGTGGTTGTTGTTACATGTTCTCTCCACTAGAGGGACTTCTTACATTGGCCTGGCCTTGAAGGGGACCTACGTCATGGCGCATTCTATTTCTTGCACGCCACTTTGTGTACATTCATTTTCCACCACTAGCACACAGCGACAGACACAAATCCACAGATAACTCTGTAGTGAAGCATTATCTAACAAGTGTAGTGAAGTGGCTCTGTATTAAAGGCTAACGGTGCTCGGTTAGCACAATGTTAGAAAGCATAGACGAAACGATTTGTCATAAACTAAGTAACAGTAGTGTTAGCCACGATGCTAACGGCATTGATAACTAAGCCAAACGGTGCTGTCACTACTATTTTAGTGATTTATTTTTTTTTCTTACCATTTTAATTATATCCGACTTTCGGAATTCGTTTCACCAGCTAATATTCACACACACAGTCACAAATACACATGCACATTCTATACACATTATGTAATGAGACATGGGCTGCCTCACAGGATGGCGCCCCGAGCAGTTGGGGGTTTGGTGCCTTGCTCAAAGGCACCTCGGCAGTGCCCAGGAGGCAAACTGGGACCTCTCCAGCTATCAGTCAACACTCTCTTCTTGGGCTGTGTGGAAACTTGGAACAGTCGACCCTCCAGTTCCCAAGCAAAGTCCCTACGGACTGAGTAGCTGCCACCACATATACAACATTAACGTTAGTTTAATTTTCTACATATGAAATAGAAAGCACATCAAATCACCCTCTCCTACTGTTTTGTATGCTTGTGTTTGGTGTCACGCTGCAGACAGGGCTAACTTGCGTTGGGATTAGGGGTGGTACGGTTCATGAAAAAACACCCGAACCGCTCTGTTCGCTAGTCTCGGTTCGGAGCATGTGTGTACCGCACGGTTCGTCAGTACACTGTTAATGTGCACTAACCTCTTACTGCCGTAGTGCCCACTTTCGACACCTATGTTAAAACAGTTACTGGAAATGACGAGCGGGATGGGCGTGACAAACGCAACCCATGGCAGCTGATTGGACGATTGCGTCACATGGGTCTGGCTGGTCCCAAATTTCAAAGCCAGACTGTCATGGCGGCTCGTTCAGAATACGATCTCATATTGTACTAAAATAGTTCACCGAAACGTGTTTCTGAAAACATTTTAAGCGAGAAATAGGCCATGCAGTTGCTGAATCTGTCTTCATTTCAGATCGACAAAGGTCAGTTTAAAAGATTTTCATCAGATTTTGAGAGACACCGAGCCGACCGCTCCTCAAGTGGAGTGGGGCGCCGCTGCTGCTGCAGGTCACGTCACGTCACCTGCAGAAATGTCCAGTAGGAGAGAGGCTGCCCAGAGCTGGAGGATGGGCCAGCGTCGTTTATAGTCTGGTGTGTGGGAACATTTTGGATTTCACGTTACCTATGATGAAATAAAACAATATAGAACTGCCACTGTGTGCACGTTTTGTGCAACATGCATTAAATATGCTAATTTTAGCTATATGCTGAAGTATATTCTGGAGTGATAAAGAAAAAATAAGAACCGTACTGAACCGAAAACCGTGACCCTAAAACCGTGATACGAACCGAACCGTGGGTTTTGTGAACCGTACCACCCCTAGTTGGGATACACACTTTCCCTCAGTGGGGCTCCAGAAAAGCAGCGACTTTACCGCATTTTCTCCCCAGATTGGCAAATCCCAGTTCCTGTCTGTATGATGCGTCCAATGTGTGCTGCAAGCGTCAAATGTCGTAGGAGCCTTTAATTATTCAGTCCATATTTCTAACCACTGTAAATTAATAATCATTCAGTATTGCAGTACTACTCTTCCAAATGTTTTTTTTTTACAGTAGATCGGCTGTCATGTGGCTCCTGACTTGTGGGCAAGTGCTTGACATATTCCATTTATAAGTTAAAATGTTTTTTTTATGGGTTAATATGAGGCCTGTTGGCTTATATAATTTGCCACTTGTCATTTTGATTGTCCATTAAAGGATAGATGAGATTCTATTTTGTTAGGATTGCGTCTTCCTGGTGTGTTGACATGAGCGAGCGAGCGTGCAGTTGACAGAAAGAAAGCGAGAGAGAATATACTTAAGAGATCCCTTCTCCCTGTCATCATCTAAAAGTCATAAAACTATGATGAGCTAGAATAATCGTACAATGAAATGGAGAAATATCCAAACGTAGACACACAATGTCAGAGACACACACACACACACATACACACACACACACACACTACAAGATCCAGCAACGTTGGACAGCCAATTACAGGAGCAGCCTGCGGGGGAGGAGAACAGAGGAAAGGTGGAGAGAGATGTTGGAGCAGAAGAGAAGGCATATGAGGGTTGAGGGACCCTGATGCCCATCAGCTGCTGATGTTAAACTCTGATTCTGATCATTTCCTCTCTGCGGGCCTAGAGAGAGCTTCGGTTTTTCCCACTTCTCCTTTCCTTCTTCTTTTCTTCCTCTCCACATTTTAATGGTCTTCCCTGACTTTGCTCCTTTATTTGCAGTGTGTTGGACTGCTGTGCACAGCAGAAAGACAGTACTTTGATGATGTCCTCTCATGTTTCTCTCTGTGTTTCACTGTTTTCCATCTCTTGGTCTCCCATCCCTCTCTCGGCATGCCTCACGCTCATAACAACCCACATAATGCCCTTCCTTTCTTTCTCGCAGTGTTCTGCCCTTGTTCTGCTTTTGTGTTTTTTTCCCCCCTCTCATACTGTTCAATAGTATTTGTCTTCACGCCTCTTCAATCTCCTCTCGCTGTTTGGTATCCAAGAGAAAAAGAAATAGCAAAGCAAGACTGACCTATGTACAAAATGTTTTCTTTCTGTCTTGTGAGCACTGTGTGAGCACTGTGGCTTCCCTAGCTTCAATTTATTTTCTTCCTGTATTGTAGACCTTGTGATGCCCCCTCCCTTTAGCCTTTATTTTTTTTTTTCTTTCTTTTTTTAAATAAACTTCCTAAACGTGTGTGTGCTTTGCTTGGTAAGTGTAGTCAAGTACCACAGAGCAAAGGCACTTTTCTTTTATGAATTGCGAAAGCCATTTTATTGCATGAATGGGAATGAATTTATAATTGCAAACCAGCAGTGCGTAAAAGTTTACAGTACACAAGTACCTGTGTTTACTTTGCTGATTTGGTGTTCGTGCTGATATGTCTGAGAGAAGGGTTTCATAGCCCAAAAGGGGCTCAGGGGGCAGAAGATCTGCTGCATCTCAGCTGTCAGTCTCAGCACCCTGTAATTTTAGCTTTTCCCCCAAAGCATAGCTCACAGGAGCAGTCAGCTATTAACGGAGGTGTTACACCTCACGTCAGACACTGATATATTACACCAAGCAGCTCCGACGGAGAAGAAGTGGGGATGTGAAGGAGAAGTAGAAGGTGTCTTGCACCCTTGGCATGACTGTGTGTGTGTGTGTGTGTGTGTGTGTGTGTGTTGGCAGGGTGGGGCGGGATATCACCAGATGAGAAGAAGAAGAGCATAGAGTGGCGGCTATGAGGCAAAGTTGTGTCAAAAATGTGTCTTTGTTGACTGAAATTTGTGTGTCCTTGGATATCTAAAGCTGTGTGCGTCTTTTTTTTTTCTTCTGGAAACTTTATGCTCGGGTTCTGTTGACGCAACATTTTTAAACTGCTGTCAGTTAATATTTTAGGCCAATATTGGGCTGTCTTGAGGCATTATGGCCACACTCTCCATCAATATCAGCAATGAATGAAGCTGGGCCATTACATGGGAAAACCAATACATGGTAATATCCTAGTTAGGAAAGCAGTTGAATCCAAAGACCATACCTTGGACAGTTTGATTAACGCCAGGATCAGACTACACAGCTTTTATGTTTAGGATTGGGACTCGAGAACAGATTTCTACTTGGAATTGTTTCAAAAATTACGATTCCAGTAGAATCGTTTCTTTATTGGAATCATTTGGAATCGCTTAGAGGATTTGGTTTCAAATCCGATCATCACTTCCCAATTTAATATGCGCAAGTTTTGGTTGCCGAAGCGGGCAGGCGCTTGTTGTGCTGCAGCCTTGGAGCACAGTAAGCAGTGCTCTAGTGTTGCCATTTTGCTCGTTTGAAAGCCATGATGTCTCTCTCTTTCTCATGGGCGGCCCAAATTCTCTGGGCGGGCAAAGCAGAGAAAGGGGAGGTAACCTTGCTCCTTATGACCTCATAAGGAGCAAGATTCCAGATCGGCCCATCTGAGCTTTCATTTTCTCAAAGAGCAGGATACCCAGGGCTCGGTTTACACCTATCACCATTTCTAGCCACTGGGGGACCATAGGCAGGCTGGGGGAACACATATTAATGTTAAAAAACCTCATAAAGTGAAAGTTTCATGCCATGGGACCTTTTAATTAATGTTATTGACCTGCCTATGGCTTGCAATGGCATATATTAGCTTAATATTACTTTATATCACTAATTGTAATATTGTTTGCAGTTTTTGGACCCGTCCTACAGTACTTTACCATAACAAGATACTTTTAATTAAGAAATTCATGAGAAAATTCAAGTAGATCTTATCTGCCCCACTGTTTATGATACTGAATTTAGTAACAATTCACAATGTTGCACTAAATGTCCCTGTTGCATTTTCTAAAACTTAAGTTCTCAGACCATTCATTTTCTACCAGGTCTTCTACTGACATACTTACAATATCCCATTAAATGTAAAGCCCCTTTCTGGAACAGTTTGAAATTAAGTATTAAATACTTTGCTACATATCTTGTGTTTTTTCTTGTTTTTTTTTTAATCTGTACATTGTAGGCTTCCATGTATGTTTCTTTTTTCATTCTTCAGCATTGATTGGCCTTTGCAGTTTTACATTATTGCAACATTTTCTTTATGCTGTACATTAAGAATGGTTGCTGCCCGAGAACGGAATAAAAGCTCATATCTCCTCGTGTTGCATAACAAGCTGCTCTAAAGAAGTGGCATACAGTAGCAGAAACACTTCTCTTGCAATGGGACTTGATTAACGTGTGTGGGAGTGTGAATGTGATGCCATACAGAAAAGTCACCTACACAGGCCTCACACAGCCTCCCATTTAAGCACACACTAGCAGCTGATGCGGAGTGAGATAAAGGCTGTGATGGCTGGTGGAAAACAAAGTTTTGACAGGCATTCTGATAGGGGCACAAAGAGACAGACATCCAAGCAGACAGCAAAACCGACAGGTATAGCACAAAGGCTGAGCTCGGAGAGGTGCTAAGTGACAGCTTGGGAGAGAAATGAGTGACTTTAGTGCATTGTGGCATTCATGTTCTCGACTGTCGGTGAAAAGTCCCCCTGGAGACTCAGGTGACATGACAACGACAAGAAAGAGGAGCAGATGAAGTGAGGGAAATGTCCAAGTATGTGGCAATTTCATTACCCGCACTACTTAATCTCGACGTTTAATATCATTCCATATGATCTGGGTGTCTAGAAGCATTCTGCACGTGTCAAAATGTGTATGTCTTTGTTATTTGTGTCTCCATGGCACCATAGTTTTTGCATGTTAAAGTCAGTTTCCTCAATGTTTACCTTCTCGGAGGCACTAAGTACCTGTCCTCCGGGACCCAATCATGAATTGCAGACGTGCAGCACTAGCAAGGGAGAGGCACGGCAGGAACAATGCGCTGGCATATAATGAGAGGTAAAGTTAGGTTGGCCCTCTAGAGAAATACGATGCACAAAAGCAGAGAAAAAGAATATTTAAGGGTTTTTAGGAGCTAGAAAGAAAAACTAAGCAATCAAGAAGAGACACTCTTGACAAAAACTCTGCCATGTACCATAAATGTCTGCCATTTTTTCCAATGGATATGCTTTTTTGAGATGTCATCTGATATAAAGCTAAATTTGTACTTTATCCAATTAAATACAATCTGACATTCTGCCACTTGTGGATGTGTAAGATAAGCAGTCACAGCAGCAACAGAAATGGCAAAGCGGTGGTCAATGGAGACAAATCTTTTCATCCAATCCCCTACTCTGCAGGATCATAAATCGAATGGAGGAATGCATTAGTTATGCAGAATAAATCATCATTTCCACGTGGAAAGGAACAAAAGGGTCTGACCTTGAGCGTTTTTCACAGTGGCGTGGCAGCAGTGGAATCCCGTTTAACTGTGACGTTCATGGCATTCTAACCGCATTCACGTGGATGATGTATGTGTATCAAAATCATGATGCATGATGGAATAAAGCCTCCATGCAGGATGTCAATGGTCTCGTTAATGGCTCCTTACCAACAGCGGGCTTGGGCATATTAGAATAGAGTCTGGAGTGTGTGTGCGTCTGTGTTTGCTGATGATCTGATTCCAATGTAGTCCTATATCATCGATCGTGTAGCCACGTTCCGTTACCCTTGCAAACAGACCCTGTTTGTCTCTTTGCTGCACTTATTGATTTTGATAAGGTCTTTTGCTTCAGTCAGCTTATTACAAAGTCTCATTTGGCTTTATGATTCGCTGTGACCGCCTCCTGTCGTGCACGCTATTCGCTAATTAAATTAACAGGAGCGGAATCAGACAGCTCAGACACGGTCAACAGTTGCACATGCTAAAACTCTAGGGGGTTCCATCAACTGCATATTGATACGAACACACACGCACGCACGCACGCACGCACGCGCGCGCGCAGGCGCGCAGGCAGAGTCTCACATTCATGCAGGCAGAGTCTCACATTCATGCAGGCAGAGTCTCACATTCATGCATACCGCCCACTGTTTGACATAAAGTGATATTAATGACAACAGAAATGCTGTCCAATGTTCATCAAGCCAAACTCTGGCATCTGGTGCCTTGAGTAGATAAATGAACCTTCTCTTTTTGAAATACCTCATGCTTTATTCAGACCAGTGGCTCCCAAAATGTTTTAAACCATGGGACCCCTCCATAGTGATTATTTTTTCATGATACCACTCCAACTTCATCCCTCCATGCGTATGCTGATTGGTACAATGTAGCCCTTTCATTGTGTTCAAAAGTAAAATTAGCTGCACATTTCAGTCTGTCAAGGAAGCTTCCATTATTTTTGCTGGCTAAAGAGGGGTGTTCTGTCTCGAGATGTCTCTTGAGCACCATTGCTGCATTTCAAAGTTTTCCCTGCCCGAGGTGTGGAATAGCTATAGCTTCCCCTCTCCATGAAAACCTGGGAGCCCCAGTAAGTTTCAGTCTGATTTCAGTTCTATTGGTTGGCTGGGGTTCAGTTCTCTGCGATAATGTTTCAGAATTTCACCCTTGCATACCTGAGAAGGTCATTGTACAGTGAAAATCTCACACTATTACAATCCTAGTCATACCATTTTTAGGTATATACATAACATTTATATTTAGGGCTTTAAAAACAGAATTTTTCTATGTTCATGGCTGATTTAGTGTTATAGTAATACGTTGGAGAATGTACTACAGAAAAGTACGTAATGTAAATGTTGCTGCTTTTTTATGTGGTAAATGTTACGAAAAATGTACAGTAAAAACATAAATCTTGTTGAACCGTATGACCTTTCCTTACAGTAGCCACTTTAGAATCTACCAGTGGAAATTAACATGGTGGTTGAAATCAATATCACAATACTAATTCTCACATTATGTACAAGTGTTTGTAAATGACTAAAAGTGTATGTAGTAATCAATTCATGTTCAGTGCAAGGAACTGTGTCCCACTGCAAAGCAATATATCCGAAAGAACAACTGTACACACAAGCAAAATAAGCGGTCCATTTGTTTTTTATGCTGGACAAAGGGTGTGTGAAGACATTGATATAACAATTAATTAAGGTAATGGCAATATGCTATATGTGTATGGCTGCTGGACAGCCAGGTAATTGAATTACCAAGCCCAGTGTTTAAGACACCATATCATTATTCTGTTCATTAACTTCATTGTGGGATGAAAACAGTCATGCACAGGCAAATATTTCCAATGACGTGTCTCTACTTGCATTCATATGTCAATCATAATTAGACACACACACACACACACACACACACACACACACACACACCCCTCCCCTTTCTAGACGGACACATCAGTTTATCAGTTCGCGCCAGTGTTTAAACACTTAAAGGGGTGATAGAATGCAAAACCGATTTTACCCTGTCATAGTTGAATAACGACAGTTCGGTGGGTAAATAGGACATACATAGAAGCTCAAAGTCCCACTGACACCCCTTTACTATGAAAATTTCATATTTTGAAACTGCCGCTGAAAACGGGCGAATCCCAACAAAGCTGGAAGTTGACGTCAACCTCCCAAAAACCGGAACCTTTGTCAGCCCATGGGTGTATTAAGAGAACGGTCACGCCCCAACATTTACATAGGCTACACAACTGACCTGAGATCAGGTAGTCTTCCGAATCTATGGCTGGATGTAGCTCTATCAATGAGAGCTAGGCCTCCTAGAATTCCTCTGAAATTCACAAATATTCATTAACTTGAAATCGGACACCGTTTTTAGCTTTATAATACATTTAGGGAGATGTTGTATAAGTGGCGTGATGAAATTCAAACTGTAAATATACAGAAATTACGCCAAAAATGAAGCTAACTATCCGTGATTTGTAGCTAGCTACACCTAGCTAGGATGAAGGGACAGTCATAGCTAACGAAACCCCCACTGTTCACAAAAATTCATTAATTTGAAATCGGACACCGTTGTTAGCTTTATAAGACCTTTAGGGAGATGTTGTATAAGTGGCGTGATGGAATTCAAATTGTAAATATAGCTAGTTATGCTGACAGCCAGCCAAGATTAACTGGAACTGTTGTAAGAGATTGCTGGTGTAACAAGCTCGCTGACCGCGCTATCACTCTCACACACGGGCCATTTAGCTAGCAGGAAGAGGGGAGCTGCAGGCCCTGGAGCTCTGTCAGCGCAGCAGCATTTGGTCCATTAACCCCAAAACGGTGACTTTGCGCGGGTATGCAGTGCTGTGGGCTGCAAGCCGTAACGGAGCTCAATCGAGCTCAGAGCAGGCCGGGGTCTGTGGAGGAAGGCAGGCCGTGCAGCGAGGCAGCAACACAGGCAGCACCGGCAGCTGAACTCCGACACACAGTCTTACCAAATTTGCAATAAGCCATCAATTTTCGTAAAACGTCCCATATTTGAGCTTTATATAGTTGATTTCTCGCTTAAAAAAGTCTCAGAAGTGAATTTAATAACGTAATAGCCCGACAAACAATGTATAACTTTGCAATGAGACCTGCTGTCGAGTCTCCCATGTGTTTCTATGTAGTTTGCTCAAACCAATCAGCGCGTAGCTCATTCAGAATATTCATGAGCATACCATATTTGGAAGAAAAGCTCTTGTTCCAAATAGAGCCACATTCACAGGGTAGTTAAGGGCCTAATAAAATAGCATTCGGGCAATTTTCAGCCCAACCAATGTTACATACCCCATTAGGAGACCTTAAGGAACAGTGTAAAATACCCTATATAATCATTCTATCACCCCTTTAAATTCAGTGTAACGAGACCGACAGGTAGGGCTGGATATCGTTCAAATATATTCGATACCAGTACCAATACCATGACTATAAAACAAATATAAATTACATTACACATTACGGCACATATCTTTTTAGTATTTCCTGCGTGTCACAAACTTTATTAGATCTTGGTAGAAGCATGCTGATTGGTTTACTGACGCTGATGAGGTTTACTCCTTAGGTATTGAAATTGGGTATTGAATGACGAGGCATTTTTCCATACTCAATATTTTAGAGACACTTCGGTCGGTGCCTGGAAAGTATTGAATTCGGTACCCAGACCTACGGACGGGGCAGTACAGAGGATCGGCGGAGCTACAAGCTCAGTTGCGCGGCAGTTAACGGAGTAAAGTAGTTTTAATCCCTTTTTAAAACGTTTATAAGTCCGCTACTGACCTCTCCTTCCCCGATCAACCTCCCTGCAAACTCCGGATCACTCCACTTCCACACCGGCCATCCACCCACAACTTAATCAAAAACCTGGACTGGATTCAGGGACTGACTGTACTGACTACCTGACTGACTGACTAAAATCTTTAAATGCACCATCTCTTCATTTTCCCGAAGTTTTCTTGTGATTCTGTTTGCATAATGATCTAACTTAAACGTTGTGATTACAACAAACTGATTTCAAGGACAATTTAAATAAGAAACCCCAAAGTGGAATTTTCCGTTGGATTTTTTGACTTTGTGGACTTTGAGACTGTGGGATTTTGGTTAATAGGTTGTTTTGTTTTTTTACTGTGGGATTTTTGTGTGAAATATACAGTACAGGCCAAACGTTTGGACACACCTTCTCATTCAATATGTTTCCTTTTTATTTTCATGACTATTTACATTGTAGATTCTCACTGAAGGCATCAAAACTATGAATCAACACATATGGAATTGTGCACTTAACAACAAAGTGTGAAATAACATGTAAACATGTCTTATATTTTAGATTCTTCAAAGTAGCCACCCTTTGCTTTTTTATAAATAAGGGAAAAAATTCCACTAATTAACTCTGACAAAGCACACCTGTGAAGTGAAAACCATTTCAGGTGACCACCTCATGAAGCTCATTGAGAGAACACCAAGGGTTTGCAGAGTTATCAAAAAAGCAAAGGGTGGCTACTTTGAAGAATCTAAAATATAAGACATGTTTTGGCCTGTACTGTATGAACATTTGATTTGACTCTTGAATTGTGCGTTTGTGTTGATTTTTGCTGGGTTTAAACTTTAAGGTCATTCAATGTGTACATTTCAATATGTGCACGCTTGTGTGGTTTGATTTTTAT
Organism: Perca fluviatilis; assembly: GCF_010015445.1. Lineage (NCBI taxonomy): Eukaryota > Metazoa > Chordata > Actinopteri > Perciformes > Percidae > Perca > Perca fluviatilis. The sequence continues at coordinate 13,720,713 of NC_053124.1, read as the reverse complement.
ATCCTAACAAAATACAACTGACATAAAACATTTCCTAACTAAGACTATCTCAGATGTCAGGAGAGAGACTTGGCTGGCACCCCTTGACTAAATAAAAACGTTCATAAAACGGATTTAGTCAAACTGTCCCAGCACACAGTCAGCACGGCGCAGATGACCTTGCCACAGTGAATGTATCAACAGTTTATCTGCAGCTCCTTTTCGCCATCTCCACTGACTGCGGGGGGAGAAGAGACTGCTTCTATTGACAGGGTTTGACCTGAGAGGCTCTCCACGGCATCCTAACTTCCCTCAGACCCTCCACAGGTCCGCAGCTCGGTGGAAGGAGAAAGGATGCCCTTGTAATATGTACGATTTATAAAAAAAATAAATAAAAAAAAAAGAAGAAGAAAAAAACATGAGGCTAGAGAGGGGAAGGAGGAGGAGGCGGTGATGTGACTGGATGACACTGCAGTGACTGCACACATCAAGATGGCACGCTCGTTATTCACATTAGTTCACATATGATCAAGGTTATGTGTTAGTTACTCGCATTAGATCACATTAGATATGATTTTCTCTGTCACAGATCAAGGTGTGCTCTCATCTCTGCTTTCGTAGAAAGAGACATGAGGTTGACAATACAGTAGGTCTGTGGAAACTTCAAAGAACATGCCGTCTTTCTCACTCGGTTCTTTAGTGCAGTGCAGCACTCTGCAGATAGACTATACTACAGACACTGATTCTCATTAAATAATGCAGAGGGCAAAATAGCAGTTAAACAGAGAGAGAGAGATATTAAAAACCTATACTTGTTAGGGGACATTCGAAAATTTAATTTACATTTTCCTTGTAGAGCACAAGTTTCTTAAATTGTACTATTAGTTTGCTGTTCAGCTGTGGAAGCTCACATCTTTAGTTTGACTTTGGTTTCAGCTGTGTGAAATACAAAGACACATGTTTACGAGTCACAACAAGCACTGCTGTATTTTTCTTACATCCCTTCTGTGCAAAAACACGTTAGGAACACGTTTATGTGTAAACCATCTTACAAAAGCAGTAACTACACAAGAATCAAGTTAAGAAAAAGAGGTTTTGAGGGTCTATCTATCTATCTATCTATCTATCTATCTATCTATCTATCTATCTATCTATCACAAGTTAGCTTAATCTACATTTAGATGTGTGATTCAAATCTACATAGAAAATGCCTTGGGTGCTACTATGCGTTTGGCCGGAGCGCCGTGCACTGGGTCAGGTGTGCCGGGGTCCGACCAGTTGTAAGGCGGCAGCCGGTCCCTAAGCTGTTGCATCGGGGTGAGCCATTGATGCGATAGGGTCTGAGAAATATCATGTTTGCCAGATGCGCAGGAGTGCGGGCGGATATCCACTGAGTTAGGCAAGTTACCATTTACTAGTTTAGCCAAGACTTGCAGGACGATAATGGCTTACGAGCTTTCAATGATCTAAAAGCTTAATATCAGTTGCCTGGCACATCATTTTTCTTTTACTTGCAGTTGAGATCTCCCATGAAGGCATATGGTGTCTCATGGGGAGTACTACTCATAATACACCCTCTGCATAATTTATTTTCTGTACAAGGACAAACACGAGGGATGGTTTGCCATCTTTATAAATGTATCTCTGACCCTCATGTGTCTTTATCAATAGAAGCTGTGTGTGGTGTAGGGATTTATCCTCTACAGTGTTTCCTCTGTTGATTGGCAAGTGGCGGTCCGCCGCGGTTAGATTTCTCCCGCCACGGTATCAGAAATATATATATATACAAAAAGCCGTCTATCAGCAGTGATTGTAAAGAGCACGTCGACGGAGAATAGTGCAGACGCGCTTCACAACGCGAGTGGGCACGCGTGCCACTCGGAGAAAAGGGAGAAAGAAAAAAGAGACAGGCTGTCCGGAGGACCCGGTTAAGATGGCATGTGTGCATTCTTTACAACTGTAAGTCGTATAACTTATGTTGTCAGTTCATTTAAGCCTGTATTAGTCTATAGTTCTTGCACATTTTGCTAGCTAAATTGCACGTGGCTGTTGATTCTTGATATCATATCATGGCATAGTAGGCTAAACCGTGATTATTTCATACATTCATGAAACATATTGGGGGAAATTCATTCAACATAATTCACAGCCAAATAACAATTAAAAGTATGTTATTTGAACATTTATAACCTAACCTAACCTGGCAGGCACTGCCTCCGATTTGGTGTCTGCTGTGGTGCGCAGCGCTGTTTGGACCGTGCGCCGCTGCCCTTTTTTTCCTCCATAAACTCCGCTCTCAGCTCCTCTGCCAGTTGCTGCATGAATTTCCTCTGGACAATTGACAGCTGGTGCACTCCTTGGAGAGGATGTGTGCAATGATTCCAGCCAGTTGTAGCATGTATAAAGTTATATGAACACGTAGACAGCTACCGTCTACGTGTACCGCGCCTTTCACAGAGCGATCACCCGGTGCTTTTCTTCTGATTCAGAACCGAATCCATCCACGCCGTAGCCTACGTTACCGACTCTGGCTTTGCCTTCGGCCCATCGGTGATGCATTGCCCACACTTGTTACTCGAGACCGCTAGTTACGTTTCTCTGACAGAGACTAATTATTACTAAGCAACCAAGATGCATCTTCAACCACGCAAAAGATTAAAAACAAAACCGCGAAAATCCGAGCTGTCAATGTGACAGTATGGCCAAAATAGGTAAAAGTGATTGTATTTTCTTTGCCTTTTGTGTAATGTACAGTATATAAAAACTTTTTTAAATGAAAATACAGACTCTTTTAGGAAAACTCAGGTACCAGCAGGATTGTATTTTTTTTATTTAGCAAAGTTATTACACATATACATTTCAAAACGGTCAAAATGAACGTCCTGGCCGTTCTAGTGTAACCCAGCCTTGGAGTTTTTTTTTTTCCAAAAGCCAAGAAAAATCAAATGCACACAGCTAAGGCTGCCAACTTTGCCACTGAGGCAAATATGCAATCAGTTTCATACTATATATAGCCTACTTTGGGTTTTGGTTTCCCTATGAAGAATTTCTTGTAAAATTCATTTTGTAGACCTACAGTTCCTCAAAAATACAGTTCAGTCAAAACAAAATGAAAATATGCCTCATTGTGTGTGAATAGAGGTGAATAAATATATTTGTTTGTGTTGCAGGGAAGTGTCAGTTCTGTTTAATATGTAAAACATTTGCCGGCGGGGCACGGATCTCTTCCTCTATCAAAGAGGAAGAGATCTGCTGGGACACAGTATGGGAGAATCTACAGGATACCTTCAAAAATCCTGATCACTAATTAATACATTTTAAATGTATACACAGAACGTATCTTACTCCAAGAAAACGTCATGCTATGAAAATGATCCCATCTCCTAATTGTGACCTATGTACACTTGATGTCTCAGGGTCATTTATACATATGTTTTGGGAGTGTCCCAATGTGTTTGCCTTTTGGAGACATATATGTCTCACTTTTAGTGATCTGCTTGGAGTTAATATTCCACTGTCACCGACCTTGTTTTACTTAATGATGACTGCCTTAGAATTGTCTCTACAGCAGAAGCGTATACTATGGGCTGGTCTCACTGCAGCAAAGAAAATGTTGGCTTTGCGATGGCAACCGCCTCACACATTGTCTTGGCAGCAGTGGGCCAACTCTTTTCTAGACATTGTTTTGATGGAGAGATCTTTGGTTACGGGTACATGGAGCTAGTCGGAAAACTCTGCATGCATGGGATGGAGCTTACACCTTGGTTAAAGAAGAGGGCAGCATAAATGTATTTGAGTATTTTTTATCATGTTTGTATTTTTCCTTTTTATTTCTTGGGGAGGTCGAGAGATCAGGGACAGGGGTCGGTAAGGGGGTCACCATGGGATGGGGAGGGTGGTGATGATTGTTCTGTATTTGTGAGGTATAAGGTTTTGTGATGTACTATTATTGAAAGTTTACCTGTGTTTTTTGTTTTTGTTTTTTTTTATCAATAAAAAAATTATCTAACAAGACTAGTTTAGCCAGTGTTACGTCATCAACACTGGGTTGGGCTTACCTTGCACGGCAGCCGGATTCTCGCAATATTACCAGATCATGTGTTTGTGTCTGAACTACCAGTTTACCAAACCAATCAGCGGCGTGGTTTAGGTGTGTGTGATGGCTGCGACTGTTCGTTCAAAACAACGGATGTGATAGACAGATTGTTCATCCAATCATCTGCCAGGTTTTTAAAAAAAAAACGGTAGGGTTTGGCTACTGTCCTCTTGTTTATGTCAGTTATTACATTTAAATACCAAGAAGTTGGTTCCTCCAAATGCGAGATTACAGCTAGTGGGAAAACAAGCTGTGTACATTTAGCTTTCGTTAAGACTAGCTGTAGCTACTTCAACTGCTAGCTTTAACTTGATATCGCTGTCTTGCCACTTACCAAGCCAGAGTGCAGTCACTGTTTGGGTTTTAGCTCCATTTTGTAATTAGACTACTGTAAAAAAAAAAAAAGTATGTACTGCTCTTTGTCCTTCAGCCATTAGTTGGCTTTCTCCACTAGAACTCTAGCTGTGTTACCCATATTCCTCTTAACCGCTCACCCTGTTATAAGGAAACTCTGTTTGTAATTTACAACGTAACGTTAAGAAATCGGGTTACTTCAGAAAGCTGACATTAACCAGATTACCTAAATGCATGTAAACACACGGACTGTCTCTGAGAGCCATCATGCTCTCACTCTCGCAGTCTCGACAGCATCACTGTCTATTGGACTGTAGAAGAAGGAGCAGAGAAGAGTCAGCGAATGTGGGGATGCATCCGCTGCTTGTAAAGTAGAGGATCTTCCCATGCTGATGGACAGAAGTGCCAACAGTTTGAGGGCATGGGAGGGTTGCTTTGAGAAGCAAGAAAAGCTTGGGTCAGCTGCAGTATTTGTCAAAATGTAAAAAAAAAAGAAACAAAAAAAACCTCTCTGCCTCTTTTGTTTCTCCTGTCTCAGAAAGTAGATCTCCTTGTCTTAACCTTCACACAACTACCTGGTTAGGCTTGACAGGTGATTCGAAGGATACAAAACATACACACACACACACACACACACACACACACACACACACACACACACACACACACATCCCTTCTCTTGTCAGGACTCCCCAAAGACCTGCTGTCTGTTGAGGGGCAGATGAAGGTATAGTAAGAGTAAAAACCAAGTGTGTGTCCATGCGGGGGTGTGTGTGTGTGTGTTACCCTTTTCCTCTGAGAGAGTCATTACGTGGTTTTCCACATTGGGAATTGACATTTTCTTGCTTTACTTGCCATTTCACAGACAGAGCCGTGACTTTTTTGTCAAAACACCACACATACTCACTTTGACTGAACGGCTGCGTCTAAAGTTTTCACGACATACATTCGTTTACACATTCAACGTGCACCACAAAAAACACATACTTATAAACTTGCTTTTAACTTTTATAGGAACGCCTAAAGGGGGCCCTAACTTACACGTCGGTAAGAACACAATGCATATTTCTAGATACATGCAGCCTAATTAGGCAAAGAACAAAAAGATCACATTCTCATGTACCTAGGGTTTCTAATTAAAGGAAATACCTCATTTTCCTCTCATACCTATTCATGACTAAAATAGACATTGAAGGGGAAAAAAAGTCTCAAAGTACAAAGTAGAATTGTGCTCTGCCTCAGGTGATTTGTTTCAGCCCCAGGGCTTAGGCCCACTCACTCTTTAGGAGTTTCACATATTTTTCAGTTTCCAGAGTCATCTCTATCCCTGTGTCTGTTCATATTAAATAGGCAAGTGGATCAGAAAGAGAGTGAAATTAGCAGAAACCAAAGTCCTGTGCTTTCTCAGAAAATGGACATCTCTTGGACTCAGTGTTCTGGGCAGCACTGGCTTATGGGGCGTTTTTATCACACACCTGTCAGCTGTGGAGAACTGTGGAGTGAGGACCGCCTGCAGTGAAGATCACACAGACTAGCAGGCCAGAACGAGGCTGGAGGGCCTTGAGGGGGGTGATGTTGGGAGCCGGGGACAACGGACGCAAAGCTCTGTTAGCTTGTAGTGACAGATAGTTAGCTGGTGTTAGCGATGCTCGCTGGGGGCAGCGAATGTGTTGAGGGGAGGATAAATAAGCAACGGCACCTGTGTGATAGAAATCCCATGAGATTATCTGGCCAGGGCGCCAAGGCTGACGTACGGGACAACTGGGACAGATTTGAGAATGGCTTTCACAGAAAGACGACACCACCGCTTTAGTTCTGAAACATTACGAGACTAAAAATGATACAGAGGCTGAACGGGCTGCCTTTGGTGATGGGTTGTGCTCGAAATATGCCTTCAGTATAACTCTCACATCCTGCTACTACCATATCCATTTACCTTTTTTAATCATTTTTTGTTGTCGAGCTGGGACCACAGCTATTTTCTTGTAAATCAACTTATTACAACTTTTTCCTCCTTTATATCGTTTACAAATGAGGTAATACTGAAATGAAAGGCCACTTGTTTTTTGACAAAATGAGTCTCAAAATCCCATTTTCAGGAGATGACACTCAGGCCTAACTAAACTGCATGTTCTCTTAATCACTGAATCTTATCCTTTTCCTGATCTGTCTTACCACTGCCAGAGTCATTGTCCCCAGGAGAAAATATCAATTGATTGAAATACTTTTTTATAAGATTGCGATTTCAAAAATCAGTCGGCGTGTAAGCCTCATGCAGATAATAATGCAAGAAAGCCACCATGGCAAACGATCATTTCAATTTGGGCATGGCAATCAGCTCAGATTGTGGCAGATTTGTTTGCCAGTGTCTGAAAGCTGAGGTGATATTTCAAACTGTGAAATCACCTTTTTTTTTTTTTTTTTTTTTTTAGAGAAGGTGGTTTGTAAGTCTTAGATTTAAACAAATAGGTGAGCCAACTTTCATAATTACAAGACAAAGGCTTTTTAAAGGTCCCATGGTCCCATGAAAATTTCAGTTTATGAAATGATTCATTTTCTCGCAGATGTCGGCGTGAAGCGTCAGGAGAGGAGATATCGACTTGTCTTTCACCGAGCTTTTCCCACCTACACAGCTGACAGAAACACCTGAGAGATCAAGACAAGGCAGCAGAGTGGTAGGTTTGATGTCATGCTAACTGCCGCTTCACTGAAGGCGCCCTGTCCTTTATTACTTATTGTGATGCACCTGATGCAGAATTCCAGTCAGAACTCATCCCTAAAATTGTCCTTGAACTCAGCCTGTTTCATCTGAGGGAGCCATCAAAGCTCACTTAAAAAAAGAAGAAGCTTGAAGTCAAGCTACATTCGCCCGCCTCTCTATACCCCCTTTTTTCATTAATTGCTATATTAACATCTTCTTTTTTTAAATTTTTTTTTTCCTGGCTGACAAAGTGTCCCAGGTGAGTGGATTGTGAGCCAATATGGGTGTATTGATCCAAGCCTTCTCTTATGATTCCATCAAGGACTTCTGTCTTGTCCAGGAACGTCAAAAGTGTGCTTTGATTTCCGGGAGTGTCTGTGTAAGAGCTGGACCTACATCAAATCTACCTGCAGTCTGGTTGCAATATCAAACTATCCCTCTAAATTATTCAAAGCTTTCAGACTAGAAGCCTTTATTCTTTTGCCGCAATCAGGATGCAATCAAAAATAATTTATTTTTCTCAAAAACAATAGGGCTACACACACAAAAAATAGCTCTGAAAATCCTCCTTTCAGAGGTATTGTCGACGGGTGATGATCTCTTGAATTGGCAAATTCACTTCGGCTGCACTAGTGTAACAAGCACACACACACACACAAAAAAAAAAAAAAAAAAAAAAAAAATACACACACACATCCAAGCTTTCTGTGGCTGTGTTGTTAAAATCCAGCCTAGGGTATGACAGTGAATCATTGATGGGTGAATGAGATAGTTGATTCTTCTTGGAGCTCGGTTTGAGGAATACCAAGAGCCCGGCAATGAATTTTGAAATGTGAAGTCAGAGAAGAGAGAGGGGGGCTTTTCTCTCACACAGCTAGGGATCAGAGGCCTGTATGAATCAGTAATGTGCCCCCTACACACACACACACACACACACACACACACACACACACACACACACACGCACACAAACACCATGCACTCCTCTTGCTACTACAGCATTCTCTCTCATTCTGCCTTTTACACGTCATTTTGTCACTTCCAAATTCAGCATGAAGTTTTGTCGTGATGCAATGTTTTTGAGAAAACCACAAAATCCTATCAGCAATAAGATCTCAAGATCTGGCTCCGCTTGATTGGTTTTGGAAAATGTAGTGTCTTCTAATGTGCAACAGACGAACGTTTGTCATCCGTTTACACTTGAAATGAGTGAAGAAGTGTGAAACGAGGAGTACGCTCCTTTTTCTATGATAGCTGAATGTGTGTAGGATGGAAGAAAAAGAACATAAAGAAAGCAGTCTGTTCAAGCAGAGCAGAACACAAAAGCCGAAAAAGAGATGTGAGCAAAAGTGAATCGATAACAAACAGGTTCCCTTTTTAAATGTGGAAAGAGGAGGAAAATGAAAAAGCAGACCGTAGGAGGAACTATAGTGGGAGACGAGTAGGAGGTCGGAGGTTTCACTTAAAAGTCGACGAGGCATGCTCATTTAAACTAAGAACACGAGGCAGTGCTCCTGGGAGCTGGTTGTCTCCGCAGGAAGAATGCACACAAATTCTGTTTAAAAAGCAGTTTGCACACATGTTCCCTGACTCTGGGGAATAAATTAACTACTCACATCTTCTTAAAATTCAGAAATGGCACATTTGTTTTTATTTTATGACCATAGTTCATGTTTTGTTGTGGTGCCAAATGGTAGAGAGATCTGTTATTTCCAGCCTAAACTCCAACTTTCATCTTCCATCATCATTATGTTTCCTGTAACTGTGCAACATTTGTCATCATTGAAGCATAACTTGAGGGGGATTATAGTCAACAAACCTCTATAAAATACTTTGCAATGAAAGAAACAGCAGAATTCATTACTGTCTCAGCCTGCACAAGACTTTAAGTAGACCTTATTCCAAATGTCTTTATAATTTAAACACAATATGCAGTAAACACCATTCTTTACAGTTGAAGTGACTGCGAGTAGGATCCATGCAAAAGACAAAGGATAATAGATTTTTTTCCATGCTAATGGGACAGCTGTTGGATGGAAATGGAAAAGCAGCTAGCCCAACATGGCGTCATGACCTAACATGCCACTTTCCTAAAGCAAAGAAATCCTGTTTCTTTTCTTTGTGTCAACAATTCAAAGCATCCTGCAGTATGGAGGCGCAGTGTGGTTTGGGAGCCTCTCAGTTCATCTGAAGGCCAGGAGTCTACGGCTCTGGAGGATTTGTTCAAAATTGGTGGGACGTTCAGTGGAGAACGCGTTCACTGAAAGCCATGTGTTGCACACCGTCAGACTGGCTGACAAAATCTCCCAGGACTGTTCTCCTGTACCAGTACCAACTTCTGCCCTCCGGGAGGCGCTATAGGGTCCCAGACTGCAGAAAGAAGAAATGTAAACACTCATTTGTTCCTCTGTCAATATCTCCGCTGAATCAACACCGGATAGCAAAGAAGTGATAGTTCCCCCCCTATTTTTACTTTTATCTGTATATTTATGGCTATTTAAGACAACTCTTGCAGGGCAGGGCCCCCCTCATATTAATCATCTATTTATGTTTTATTGATGCCTCTGTTTTTAGCTCTTGTTTTTATGTTGTGTTGTGATTGTTGGAGCTTGTATTGTAAGAGAAATTTCCATGTCCTCGGACAATAAAGTGCGATCTATCTAAAATGGCGTGTTATCTGTACGCATTTTGAGCTTTCCACGTGTATGTCTACGCTGTATAGTGGATGTAAACATACATACGCCACGTGGCGTCTTATCGCAAGAACGTGCTGTACTATCACAAGAACAACGACACACGGGTAAAAAAAAAAAAAAAAAAGGGTTGGGTTTAGGGAAAGAACATTGGGAAAGGCTTTAGTAACACAAAAAACAACAAAAAAATTACGGTGACGAACGTCATGCTTAGGCTAACAATAAACGGTTGGGTTTAGGAAAGAAACATTGGGGAAGGCTTTAAAAAAAAAAATTTACAAAAAAAAAAAACAAGCAGTTGACTAGTGCCACATGCGGGACGCGATCCCAGCTCTCCTGGGTGAAAATCCTGTGTTTTACCCATCCACCACTCCAACCAACCTCCCTCTGTGGACTGACGTCGTTTCATACTACTCGCTACGGCAAAAATGCACACGTAATGTAGGTCAATGGCGGCCGAACGGCGTTGATAAACACGCTAAAAAGCTATTATGCATCTTGATAGCACGCAAAAACGGCATACGAATTGGCGTGTCATACATACGCCACTTTATGAGATCAGTCTGGCTAGCCCTATTTTCATGAAACTTGAGTTGCTTCTCATGTCGCTTAAATTGCCTCCTCGACTCCTCCACTTGTCTCCCTTCCTCGCGTCTTAGTCCCATCGGAGGAGAGAGGCAACGAGCAAATGTGTTCTAGAGGGATGAGACGTCCTTTCCTCCGAAGCGTCGCATGAATTCGTCAGCTGTTTGGGCGGAGTTAGCAACTCCTTCAGCTGCACGGATTCCAGGAAGGCTGCTCTCGTGTACCCTCGCCTACAGCTCCTCGATGATCCCTCCTCGATGCTCGCTCCTCGGGGGAAAGAACTAAGAGCTTTGAGACGGCCTTCACCGAGGAGGAACAGAACAACTTCTGGTTCAGCCGAGGAGTCGAGGTGCTATCAAAGCACCATGAGATGCAGCTTTGGTGTAAGGGTGTAGCATGGGCCAAGGGAGAACCCATTACATTTTGGTGCAGCTCAGAATCATGGGTTATTTACATAAGTTATTTTTTTGCTTCCATTAACATTGTGAGAGAGGGCATTTGTGCTGCATTCATGTGGTGTTGGAATAATGAGTTCCAAAAAAAATGAGTTCCAGACTGGGAACATTCGCACTGCATTAACATTGTGAAATAGGGCATGTCTTGGCTGAGGTCTGCGTGTTCTGATGTGTCTCACCTCCATAGGTACGTAATTAGTTGGTGGTTGTTTAGTTTTCCACTTTTTCGAAGCTAGTCCATGTTCTGTGTATTGTATTGCAAGACAATAGTGTCCATCAGCAGCACACTCAAAAATGTAGCGTTTTAGTATACTTACGGTTTTAAGTATTTTATTGTTAATTTTTCAGTGTGAATTTAGTACAGACTCAGGATCTGCTTTGGATTAGTGTGTAGTAGCACAAGCTTTAGTCTTGTTGCTACATTTACCAGCAGTCACTTTATTCTACAGTATCACTCTACAGTAAATAGGCCTGATTAACAGCAACGCTCCAAATGTGACCCTCTCTCACGTGAAACCTAAACAGCTGCTGATTGACAATCAAGAGTTGATTGAAAATACAGTGTTGTCCCTACATTGTTTGACTAGATGTGTTCTCGGTCATCGAAAGCCCTATTCGCACAGGATAACTATCATCTGGGGATCTTGTGTTTTTTTTAGAAATTCCCCCCCTACATCTGAGTTTCGTGTGGCGTATTCACACGGGATAAGCTAAGCTTGCTTTTACTCAAATTTACTAACCTATCTGTACCCCGAGAGTTGGCCGCCGCACTGCACTTGGATCGGGGTTCCGTATCTTTTTGGGCCAGGGCCGGTAGAGGTTACCAGATGCGCATACCCTATCCCCGCTGCGGCGGCACGGTCCACGCAGCATCGGTCCGTCAGACCTCGGACAAAGCCGCAGGGAGCACGTCAACTCAGGGACAGAGGTCTCCGGTTGGGCACTGGTCCAGTCTAGACTGGCCATGAAAGGCGGCGTCCGTAGTCCCCTGCGATTCCATATCCGACTTCGCAAGAGGGATATAAAAGTGCACAGGAAACAAAAACCTTCAAAAAATGATATATGACCCTGCCAAATCACAGACATGTCAATTCGCACGGGACTAATATTATCACAGGACCTCGGTGTTAATATGGTAGGTCATTTGCGGTGGAATTACAGACATGGCCGATTGGCATGGGATTTAGATCACAGACAACCTCCGTAATTATTACAAATGACTAGAGGTCACCAGGTAATACTAATCCCGTGCGAGTAGGGCTCATGCAACCTCAAAACCGTAACCTCAAACTGAATAGTGTCCATCCTGTGACTGCTGGCTTGGGAATGTGGAAGCACAGAAACCAGGAGCGGGGGTAAGCGAGCCAAAGATTAGGGATGAGTGGCTGAGTAGATGAGGGATAATGGGTAACAGTCCGCTTTTGGAAGGGATGGCATCGCGTGGGAATTCTGAAGAGGACCGATTCAGGCCGGATGAGAGAGGAAGCTGATTATCCACCCTCCTTTTGTGTGTGGGATCAAGATCAGCAAGCAAATCCTCCACTCAGAGAGGAGAGTCGAGTAAAGGGAGAGGAGGGGCAGGTGAGGGGAGGCAAGGAAAGAAAATGAACGCAGGGGGGGAGTTGGGAGAAAAGGAGATGACATTGGAGGAGGAAAAACAGAAGGAGAGGGTAGAGAAGGAAATATGGGGTGGGAACTCTGATTTGAGCCTGTGTGCCTTGATTGGCAAATACAATGCAATCAAGTTATAGCGGCTGCAGTTTTCACTTGCCATGATTATGTGCATATATGATTTTACTTTCATTTATGTAGTTTGATTTTTAAGCCTTAGTTCTCATTAGCCACCTCATTTTATTGAAAACTGCTATGTTCCTATTCCCCTGTTATTTTTCACACCTCACAGTCTCCCATGATTAAATGAACTCAGAAATATCTTGTTCTAACAACCCGCACTGTGCCAGATCGTCATGGTAGCAAGAGAAACCAAACTAATTGCATGCGCATCTGGAATTGTCGGATTCTCAGCAAGGCTGAAATATAAAGTATATGTGAGCGAGTGTGTGCAAGTGTGTGTGTGGTATTTGTCTTGGTCCTAAGTTCTGCTTTCCTGTGTCAGAAGTCCCTGCCTCTCTGTGGTACCTGCAGCGATACAGGAGCCATTAGACACTCACTGAGTGATGAGACGAAGCGGTTTTCATTAAAAAGACATTTGGTGAACACTGGAGGCCTTGAATTGATGTGTAGCGAGAGACAAAGGCTCGTGTTTGTTTTTTGGGGGGGGGGGAGCTGAGTGACTCATATGTCGGTGTGTCAGACTGCAAAATCGAAAAGAATTCTGCCACTCAAATAAACAGCGACTGAAAGCAAGCCAAGGTTTGATGGCGATGAGAGGGAGGTGTGTGTGTGTGTGTGTGTGTGTGTGTGTGTGTGTGTGTGTGTGTGTGTGTGTGTGTGTGTGTGTGTGTGTGTGTGTGTGTGTGTGTGTGTGCGTGCGTGTGCGCGTCAGTGTTTCTGTACGGGAAAGACTAAGTGAGGGAGAGAGAGTGAAGGACCGTGTGAAGTCATTTGGTGAATTTGTACTGAATGCTGCAGAGTGAAACTGAGATACTGTTGCTAACACCTGTCAGTTAGATGTGGATTAACAAGAACTTACTCTCTGCTTCTACAGCCTTCCACCTGACTACCTTCCACATACCCCAAAGCCATGCCCTCCCCCTGGGATAGGAACCCCACCCCAAGGCACAATTCATCAGCCCACCAGCCATCCCAGCCAGAGTGTATCACTGTCATCTAGAGACAGAAAGCTATAGAAAGCTGAAACAATCGAGCTTCAATTTCAATTTCAGTTCATTTTAAACACATTTTAAACAAGGTGGATGCAACCTAACCCACGGGTAAGTTCCAGAGCGAGTGATGGAGGGAATTTATTAGTCACATGGGTGGCATGTCTGTGTTAGATAGATCATTCTCTGTGTCACTGCAGCCATCTTTCTCGTTCATTTAAGGCGTCCACTGACATGGCAGAGGAACTACAGGTAGAGCTAGGCAGAAACACTGTTAGTAGTGATTCCATCAGGCTGTGCATGTGCATTATGCTATGCAAACATTCAGACACAGCAGAAACTGTGTTGGTAGTGCTACATAAGAGGAATGCTAAAGGGGTTTTGCTTACCATGACGTGTCTGGGAAGTTTGTTTTGATCGTGTGTTTGAGCCTAGAATGGGCTTGAGGTGTGCAAAAACCACCAGGTACTTACACTTGGTAGGCTCTGTATGGATGAATTATTTTAGAATCAGGCCAAATGTCTGCAAGTTTAACATTGAGTGCAATGGCAGTTGTGACACCTGAATAATTGCCTGAGCGATCAACAGTCTGGTTGTTGAATGATCGGATGGATTGTTGGCATGTCAGACATTTTGGTCATTCTCCATTTCCCACATAGCTGCTGCGAAAAAAATCTGTCAAACTGTGGAGAGGTTGTTTTTATAGTAGTATTTGACATAGTATTTGGCTAGCTGTAGCCTTGACTGAGACTGCACTATGATTTAAATGAAACTGAACATCACTGCAAAACAGGCAGACCGTGTCCCAGATGTGTATGTGTGTGGGTCAAAGGGTATTTTCTTCTTCTCCACAAAGTAACACACGTACACACCGCCGCCGACTTGAGCTTCTAAAGATACCGGAAGTCATTCATTTTCAATGGAAGCTGGCTTCTCTCAGCTGCAAGGAGCGTCAAATCTGTTGGCGTTTTGAGCGTCCAGAGCGACAATCAGAAAGTTGAACTTTGGTCAACTTTATGGTAATGAGCTATGACGCGGTTCAGCGGCAAGCAGCAGCAAACGCCAGCAATCAATCGGAATATAGACGTCCTTCGCGCTGGCTGATCCCAGAGAAACATACGATGTAAACTTTTGTTCCTACCAAAACATTAGTTCCGTGAAAATGGAGGAAAAGCTTATAATCGCCGTTGCTGGGTTCCCCTATCATTTATGATATGATGTTGTTTGCGTATAGGGACCAGTTAACGTTACCTGCCGTCACATTGTCTCTAAACAGTCCTCTCACGGTGAAGTCCTGCACGGATCAACAGCTGGCGGCTGCTCGCTCTGCCTGCATTCTGCTGCGGTTCAGCGGCTAACTAGCGAGCTAACTGCTAACAGACACCGCTGCGACCAACAAACAATACAAATTCTGTCCTTATATATGTAATTTATAAAAGGTTTCTAGTGTCAGTGTATTGGCCGTGCAGTGGCTGCTTATGCTTTGTCTTCAATCATGTGTTGAACATGATCGAAGAATGCTGCCACGTCAGAGCGGCTAAAGCGTCAAACAGCTTCCCGGTACTTTTTGACAAGCGTCCTTGACAGGGCGGCCAGAGCTTCTTTGCAGCTCAAGGCGGCAGCGGTGTGTACGTACAGTTAGGCTGCCTTTCTCTTTTGTGTCAACATTTCTAAGGATGTGGCTATCTTGTTTGCATGCCATTTTATTGGAATTGTCACTGGACAAAACCAACCATTTTTTTTATTTTTTTTATGTCCAGTTCTAGTCGATTAATCCGTACAGTGTGACTGTACAAGTTGTACTTTTTGTCGTTGCAGAAAGGGTGATTCAAACATGTAGTGTGAGTTGCTGCTACGCAATAAAATCATCCAGTGCCTTTACCTGTTAAGTGTGTCCAAATCCTATTTTTCGTCCATTCTTTATTTGGATGATTTAAAACAGTGCCACTGCCAAAAGGTATATACATAGTACACACATGTATGAACTATGTAACCCAGGGAAATAACACCACAGGGCACAATTTATGAAAAATAAATAAGGGATCTTTACACTACCAACATTTTCCGTACTTTAAACAAAAAAACAGAAGACTAAAAGATGGTACAAAGGTTTTCCATCCATTTAGTGAAATGAAAATTACTCAACACATCAAAAAGACCTGCTTAAGGCAACAATTGGCATTAGGCCACTCCTGCTTGTCAACAACTTCTCAACACTCTCCAAAAATTAGAGAGCACTTGAATTCAGGTCTCTGCTCATTTTAACTAAAACTGACAAAAGTATATAAACAACCGTGGTATTGTATAGCCGTCTTGCCTCAAAAAAACAAACCCATTTAACTATCTTTTCTCGTTCAATTAATTTTGATTTTATTTATTAACCTTTATTTAACCAGGAAGAAACTCGTTGAGATTAAAAATCTCTTTTTCAAGAGTGTCCTGGCCAAGGCAGGCAGCAGTACAACCACACATACAGTACATGCAAATACAAAATACACAAAAACACTAAAAACATAAAACAACTGAAACAGCAAATCCCTCAAAGTCAACCAGAATCCTAAACACATCAGGTAAAACATCTACAGCCAGATGTTCTCCAAGTCAAACAACATCCTCTTAAAAGCGATCAATGAGACTAGTTCAGTAAGTTTCATGGATTTCTGTAACTTGTTCCATGTAGAGGGATCAGCAAACTTGAATGACTTTTTCCCCAGCTCAGTTCTAACCTTTGGAACAGACAGAATGAAAAGATCCTGGGAACAAAGATTGTAAGTCCCGGTACTGTTTACATTTATATAGGTCAGAAGGTAGGATGGAAGGAGACCTAAAATAGCCTTGTATATGAGAGTATGCCAGTGTTGAAGTCTCCGTGTTGATAAAGAAGGCCATCCAACACGTTCATATAGTTCACAGTGGTGAGTGAGGGCTTTCATACCAGTGATGAACCTCAGAGCTCCATGGTGTACAGTGTCCAGTGCATGTAAACTTTTAAACGAAGCATGCGTGTATAAAACATCACCAAAGTCAAGTACAGACATAAAAGTGGCATTGACCAGCCTCTTTCTAGATTCGAACGAGAGGCAGGATTTGATTCTGAAATAAAACCCTAATTTAAGTTTTAATCTTTTAGCTAGCTGCTCAATATGAAGGGTAAAAGAAATAGATTCATCAATTAAAATACCAAGATATCTGTACGTAGATACATTCAATTTTTGTGCCATGAGAAGTGAGGATTGAAGGCAGATTTGATTTAAATTTTGAATTTGAAAAAAGCATGACTTTAGTTTTATCTGCATTTAAAACAAGTTTTATCAGCATACAAATGAAATTTTACATTAGACACATTATGATCAATATTATTGATGTAGAGGATGAATAACAGTGGCCCCAGGACTGACCCCTGAGGCACACCTTTTGTTATTTTTAGGTAGCGAGAAGTGCTACCCACCGCCTGAATAAATGTCCCCTGACCCCTGAGGCACACCTTTTGTTATTTTTGAAAAACTCAGGCTTCTTCACGTTCCTTAGCGCCGATCATCCAGATTCAGTCTTTAGTCATAGCCCATGCTGCCTCCGTTAGTAATAGAAGCTTGTATTTTGCTTTCTCCTTGACTGAAAATATGATTCTTAAGTACTCAACAATCGTCCATCTTGGATGTCAAACACATTTTTTCCTTCCTGTTTTGCTAGTCCTATCCAAACCCGGATTTAGGATAAGCATCCTCTCACTTGGCTTTGTCTAGATACACAGTGTTTCAGTTTTTTGCAAACAAGAAATATCAACCCTGTCAACCTGCCTGAAGCTGTGAAGCAACTGGAAAGCTACAGGAGCTACAAAACTACTGAATACGAAACAGCATCGGCACAGTTTCTTCCTTGACCACATGTTGAATGTATGCCATCACCAACATGACATCATGACTTTGCATAAACATACACGCCACTTTCCTTAAGCCAAGTGGTGTGTTAGCTGTACGCATTTTGAGCTATCCGTGTGTATTTCTATGCTGTATACAGCGGACGCCAGTCTGCAACGTCACAGCGTAAACCTATACGCCACGTGGCACTTTCTAAAGCCACGTGGTGTGTTATTGCGAGGCTACGTGTTATCGTGAGGCTACGGTTGTGTTTAGGAGAAGAACTGGTTGAGTTTAGGAAAAGAAGAACGGGGTTGGGTTTAGGAAAACAACAAATGTGGAAAGGAAACCTCACACGCGGGACACAAAAGAAACGTCATACACGGGACACGATCCCCACTCTTCTGGGTGAAAATCCTGCGTTTTACCCATCGTCCATCCCGACCATGTGGATTTTCGCCCTTTCACACAACTCGCTACAGTGTCAATTCACATGCAATCGCAAGGTAATGTAAGTCAATGGAGGCCAAACAGCGTTTATAAACACGCTAAAAAGCGAGTATGCGTCTTGATAACGTGCCAATAATGGCATACGAATTGGCGTGTCATTAATACGCCACTTCATGACATCAGTCTGCCAACACAGATTAGCGGAGAGTCGCAGACCTTCGGGCTTTGGTCGTGGCAACCTGAGACAGCCTCTTGCTGCGAGAATGCAATAGAAGATGCAATAGAAATGCAAATGAGCCTGATATGGCGCTTCATGACACAGTTTAAGAACGCAATAACATGCCAATTGGAAAGGGACTTTTTTCACTCTGCCTGGAGGCGTCACCACTGCTTAGTCTCCTGTGACAAATGAAAAGGCTTTTCAATTTGTTCATGATGTACAATGTTTGGTGTTTTCACATTTGCAAGACCGGTAAGCTGACATGATACGTCAGTGTATTTGAGCAGGAAAATGCATATTTCCTTGTCAATATTAATTCTTCAGAGGTTTTAGTTTTACAGGACTAAAAAAGGCCACTTGTACCGACTGGACAACCACATAGGGACAAAATGTCCCTGCTTTATGGATGCTGGATGCACAAGAGTAAGTGGGTATACATCGAGGTGATGTTATATTATTTGATAAGCACAAATGCACACATGCAGCGGGCTCTAACTGAGTCAGAGAGATGCCCCAGAGTAGGAAGGTTAGCCAGTCATGAAATTACTAAACAAACAGAGGACATTTTAAGTGGGTGTTGGGACCTGCAGATACGCTGTGTGTCTGTGTGTGTGTGTGTGTCTGTGTGTGTCTGTGTGTGTGTCTGTGTGTGTGTCTGTGTGTGTGTCTGTGTGTGTGTGTGTGCCTGCCTGATGGATATAAAAGACGAGCGTGATGATGCCAATGATCATAATGATAACGATCAGCACGGTGGCCCAATAGTTAGGACTGTGGCCTCGCAGCAAGAAGGTACCGGGTTTGAACCCTGGTCGTCCGGGGCCTTTCTGTGTGGAGTTTGCATGTTCTCCCCGTGTCTGCTTGGGTTTTCTCCGGGTGCTCCGGTTTTCCCCACCACATAAAAATATGTTCCCCTCCCTCTCTATCCAGCTGATGTGTGGTGAGCTTCTGGCGTCGTAAGGCTGCCGTGCATCACCCAGGTGGGTGCTACACATTGGTGGTGTTAGAGAGTAGTCCTCCCCCCTGAAGTGCTTTGAGTGTCTATGATAAAGCTATATAAAATGTAATGAATTATTATTATTATTATTATTATTATTATTATTATTATTATTATTATAGTGAATGTGATGTAATTGCTTAATTATTGCCTACAACAAAATGTTACATCAAACCCCACGATCATTGATCGTAAGTGTTGTATGTGATTCTTTGTATGCAATACACTTAATTATTTGTGTTTATAACTTGTGCAGTGGTTACAAATCCAGCGTGGCTAGTCCCACATCAGTGTTTTATGATGCTTCATTTAGTAGATCATCCTTTTTGACTGAAATAGTTGACAAACAATACCACTCCTTCATTGTGGTTGCGTAAGTGCAGCCAATCCTAGCTAAGCTAGCAATTATGCCACTACTTTTAGCTGGCAGTCAGCCGAACAGCTGATCACTGCAGAGGGAGACTCTCAGGGGACCGCTACAACATGCTTAACGAAGATCACGTGGCTAACAGTAGCTGAGCTAGCACTGGCTCAATTGAACTAATCTGCTAGCTTTGAGAACTGTTATTACCAGTGGTGAAAGAAGTATTCAGATCATTTACGTAAGTAAAAGAACCAATACCACACTGTAAAAGTACTCTGTTACTTAAGTAAAATGATGTAAGTATCATCAGGAAAATGTAAAAGTATTAGTTTTTCTCAGTGGCTTTGGTACATTTCTCAAATCATTCTCAAAGGTCCAGTGTGTAATGTGTTTAGTTGTTCATTATTAAAATCTGTGTTGCCCGTTCACACACTTGTCCTTTTTCATGAATATTTACCACCACCAACAATTCCAAGCATTTCCTTTTTTTTGGGGAGGAGGAGAGAGATTTATTTTTCTAACAATCAAGTATCAAAAACTGAGGAGGACACGCTGTTGGATGCTATCCTCCTCTCCTACTTTAATGCCTAACAAATCTATCTCTTTCTCTTCTTTCACTGGTTGAAGCCTGAAAATATTGTAAACAAATTAATAACATAACTAATTACACTGGTCGGACTGTTCAGCTCTGTTTCAGAGTGATACCTCTGGTTCAGGCTGGTCATCATTCTCAACACGTGCCTTTTTCAGTTACGGAAAATACTTTTCAATACTCCTCTTGATTGAAGCAGCAAACATTCAGTGTAAGAGTAAAAACATGACACATTATTTATAATATGTTTATTTGATTCACAGCTGCTACATATAGTGTTTATGACCTCGACAAGCCAACTAGCCTCGTGAGACCGTCCTGATCTCGCGAGCTCCAGTTTTCCACTCTCAGATCAGTCTGGCATCTTGAGATAGAGAAAATGTGGAGCAGTTCGCCAAACGAACGGGCCAATCAGCATTGGTTTTGAGGCGGGTTAGGTGGTGATAGACGGATGGTTTATCCAATCAGCTAACCAGTATTTTCAGACAGTGGTAGCCCTAATTCTGTTAGCCGCTCGCTAATGCTTTTTTCTCTTGGATCCTTCTTTTGGAATATGGACCGGTACGAAAGAGGATTAGGGCCACTGGTGAAAAATGTATTTGAGTTCAGAATTCTGACTTTATTCTCAGAATTCTGACTTTAAACTCAGAATTCTGACTTTAAACTCAGAATTCTGAGAATAAAGTCAGAATTCTGAGTTTAAAGTCAGAATTCTGAGATTAAAGTCAGAATTCTAAAGTCAGAATTCTGAGTTTAAAGTCAGAATTCTGAGATTAAAGTCAGAATTCTAAAGTCAGAATTCTGAGAATAAAGTCAGAATTCTGAGATTAAAGTCAGAATTCTAAGTTTAAAGTCAGAATTCTAAGTTTAAAGTCAGAATTCTGAGAATAAAGTCAGAATTCTGAGTTTAAAGTCAGAATTCTGAGAATAAAGTCAGAATTCTGAGTTTAAAGTCAGAATTCTGAGAATAAAGTCAGAATTCTGAGAATAACGTCAGAAATCTGAGATTAAAGTCAGAATTCTAAGTTTAAAGTCAGAATTCTGAGAATAAAGTCAGAATTCTGAGTTTAAAGTCAGAATTCTGAGTTTAAAGTCAGAATTCTGAGAATAAAGTCAGAACTCAAATACATTTTTCAACAGTGGCCCTAATCCTCTTCCGTAGACCGGGAACCTGAAAGGGTGCCTTTTATTCCTAAATTCTCGTTACACAAATGGCAAATATCCTTTACCGACATGTTGCTTGCTTGCTGAGCTAACGAGCTGTGCTTTGCCTGCAGCAGCAGGGGCGGGCTTGTGGTTGTATTTTCATACGCTTCGTGGATCTGATTGGTTGATTTGGCCCATCTATCACCAACATAGGTGATAGATAGATGGTTTATCCAATCAGCTAACCAGTATTTTCCCCCTTTCCCAAAAGTTCTCCAACGGAAAGTTCCCAGATGGATATGCCGAGCAAATGCGAAGCAATCCATCTGGCGGAGTCAGGTTACAAGCCATCTGCATTTTACCACAAACTTGCAACTAGTTAACTTTCTAAAGCAGGCGCAATCGCTTGTTTGCTAAGGGTCGGGACTCCAACATTAACACACTGACACATTATATTCAGAGTGATTGTGTAAAGGTGTTCTTTCGTGATCTTGTGAATTTCGCCACCCGTCTTCTCTCATTTTCATGGAGACAGACGCTGTGTGCACAGAGGGGAGGGGCTGTGTTGTGTGTGTGTGTGTGTGTGTGTGTGTGTGTGTGTGTGTGTGTGTGTGTGAGAGAGAGTGAGACGCGTGGTGACAGACGGAGGGAGAGCAGGGAAAGGAAATGCAGCTGAATGAATATGCTGCGTGTTTTACATAGCGTTTAAAAGAGCAATATGTGGCAGCCGCTGTTGATTAACAACAAATTAGTCTATGTTGGGGAAGCACTGTGAGCAACATGACATAAGCAATTGATCCTGTAAAAAAAACAGCAGACAATTGTACATGATCAATTGCATGCATATACAAAAGCAATTGCAATTTGACTAAAACTGATGATAAAGAGAAAAGATAAATTGCTTTTATCTTGTGCACAAGTGAATAGATTGTGTGAAGGTTGAACAAGCAGTTTTGTGAGTGTCAATTGGGATCTGAGAAATGTACCAAAGTGACTGAGAAAAACTGTAAAAGTAAAGAAAAGTCTTCATGTTTTAGAGACTGGATGCAAAGAAAACGTTGAAAGCGTCAAAAAGAGCTTTAAAAGCGCCAAAAAAAGGATTGAATGCATCAAAGAAAGCGACAAAAACAGTTCAGTGTTTATTCGTCTAATCCTTTCAGCTGCACTTGTAGGCCTATCTTTTGTTGGGTAGTTTAATTTACAATAAAACAATGTATTTTATCAACTAAAGCTGTCGGATTAATGTAGCGGAGTAAAAAGTACATTTTTCTCTCCGAAATGCGGTGGAGTAGAAGTAGAAAATGGCATGAAAAGAAAAGACTCAATTAAACTACAAGTACCTCAAATATGTACTTAAGTACAGCACTTGAGTAAATGTACTTAGTAACATTCCACCCCTGGTTATTACATTGTTAACCGGAGAAACCCCGCCTTGAGACTGGGAGCAACACGTGACCAGGTTGTAAAAGAAAAACTCTGACCATCTGTAGATTTCCACTTCAGTCTGTCAGCAGGCCTCACACCAGGTAGATGAGGGGTTAGCTAGTAGCCTTGTCAGTCGCAGTTCAGATTTGTTGGAGAGCTCAGCATGCAGTTTCCGAGATCAAATATACCAGGGTAAAATGACTTATTAGCCTGGAGGCTAACAGGCTAAACATTGGAAACAGCTCCTGTATGCAGCAAGGAGCGCAGCACAGGCGAAATCACAAGCAAGTAAATTGAGTTGAAAGTTAAAAAAGGTTCCGAGTAAAATATGCTTTGGATATTTAGCAAACCCTGTGAAAATGTCCTCACAATCTCTCAACACTGACAACATATCAGATCTGAAAATCCCATGAAATAAATGTAAATGAATAAATAATAAATGTATCTCTAATCAGAGACCATCCTAGTTTTGACTCAAGGTCCAACTTACTTCCTCAGCGGATGGAGATAGTTAAGTTGTTATCACGTAGGGTAATTGAGCAGGACATTTTTGTCACTTGATAACAGGTGGTCGTGTAAGTTTGTACTTCAGATCACATGTTAACAACTAAACCATCTCTATGACAACAGAGCAACTCCTTGAGGAAGGCCATGAGATGTGGTTGAAAGCTTCAGAAACAAGTCAAGAGAAGATAAGATAAGGTTCTATATAATAATGGTAATCTATATCCTCTACATTCCACTTCCGGGATTGCTCCCATTGCTGATGGAAATTCCGCCGGATTTCACTCTTTTCGGCAGGACGTCCGTTACCTTGCGCTTTCTGTGTTGGAATTTTAATCTGAAGACTATGGTTAACTGCTCCTCAGATCTCTGCAGGGTAAATCCAGACAGCTAGCTAGACTATCTGTCCAATCTGAGTTTTCTGTTGCACGACTAAAACAACTTTTGAGCGTACACGTTCCACCAAAACAAGTTCCTTCCCGAGGCTATTTTGCAGCGGCCTTTAGACGATTGTGATTGGTTTAAAGAAATTCCAATAAACCAGAGAATGTTTCTCCCCCATCCTGGAATGCTGTGTGGACTAGCCAGACTCTCCTCCACAGCGCTGTGGAGGAAGGTCTGGCAATGCAAGACTGTTAATGCAAATGTCTTTTAGCTAGTCCTTTTGTGAGGAGTGCTAAACATTTTAAAATAAAAATAATTTAGACAAGAGAAACACTTATTTTTTTTAATTTTTGTTTTGTCCCTGGTACATCAGGAATCAACGACCTACAGGGCTCTGTGCAGTGTTCAGTTGAGCACCTCATTAAAGCTTTCATCCTATCTCCCCTCCCTGTACATTCTATTCTCCTTCCATGTCCACTGGTTTTCTGTAGGCTTTCTATACTTCTCCTCCTTCCATCCATCCCTAACTAATTCTCCTCCCGGTAGAGGGGCTTCCAGCCTTTGTCCTGCTCTTCAGCGAGCGGGACCCTGGATCCTGAGCTGTAATCCCCTTTGTGTCCAGAGAGAGAGAGAGGGAGATGGAGGCAGAGAGAGAGGGAGAGAGGAAAGGGAGGGCGTGGGTTTTAGCCTCTGGAGTTTAGGGTCTGGATTCTAATGTAATTATGTATTGTGAATGACCCTGGTGACAGGTGGCCTCAGCCTCAAGGCCCGTTCACATTGTACGCGGCATGCGCTGCGCTCGCCGCTAGGTTGTCCTATTCCCAACTATATTTGTTGTGCTTGCCGCCGGGCGCAGCGCAAATTTACGTCATACATGCGCCAATATTTGAATGCACGTCACGTCTCCGTCCGGTGTTTACATCAGACGAGCAGTACGCAACATTATGTAGGATACACAGTAGAGATTTGTGTCTTTGAACCAAAAGAAAGCCTTGGCACTTGCCCTGGGTGTGAGGAGAAGACAGAGGAAGGCACCCGCAGCAGCAGCAGCAGCAGCAGCAGCAGCAGCAGCAAGAAAGGTGTGGGGGCACGAGACCCTCAGGTCCAGAGAGTAGTTGGGGGAATTCCGACTGCAGGAGCTCCGCTTTCGCTGTGACCGGTTCCAGGGGTCGTTTTGGCTCAACAGGGAGCAGACAGTCTGCTGACGAGAGTCGGGCCTACGATTTCGCGGATGGGTTATGAATGGGTTTTCATTTCTAAATAAAATGTTGCATGTCAACACTGTGTGTCATTGCATGTTTACATACGAGATGTCTGCAGTTATTGCAGTTGGGTATAATAAAGCTAAGCCATGAGCCTGAATTCATACATTCATCATTCATTCATACTCTGGAAAACACTGTTTAATGCATATGTGCAATTAATTCCTACAAACTGGAGCTTACACACTTGTAAATGGGTAGTTATTCTGTGTAACGGCCATATACCTAAATACCTATATGTGAACTACAATGAAAATGAACATGACTTGTGTCAATCAGTCCAAACATATTTTACTTCATATAAACATACAAATATATCCTACAAATACCGGTTTGGAGCTGTATATCAACTTGGTATTTGGTTTTCGCAGCTCAAAACAGTACACTTCTTCTCAGTTGCTTTGGCACATTTCTCAGATCAGAGATGACAATAATGTGTCACATAGGGAATAGTGCTCCCTTTCATGTGCATTGTTCATTACACTATTCTTACAGAGTGAACTGTTAAATATGGACAACAACACAAAGCAGTTTCACTATATTGGTATAAACGATGGCGTAAGGACTTGTCAGTTTGATTGGGTCATGGGTATAAATACTTGCTTTGGACACATAAAAGATTTCAATCTAAATACACGCGCCCTTTGCAGGTCAGTCACTATGCGGTGCCATTAACACCAATTGTTTTAAGAAATGCACTCACTGTTTTTAGTGAAGACATGTCCATGTTGATTTCACATAGCTAAAACAAACCTGAATGATTTAAATTAGGAGGCTACAATGAGCTACACATCTGGCATGCCTATTATTGTGGAAATATGCACCACAGCATAGTTTTGCGTCCGAGGTCTATGTACGACCTCGAACTGTGTGTACAGCTCTGGGAGATCGCTGACGGCCCAAATCAACCTCTCGTCCATGTTCCGTTTGAGGATCCACGTGTATTCGGTGTTTACTTTTTTTCGTTTTTCCGACACCTGAATGCAGTCGCAACGCGCGCACCGCGCAGCGAGTACAGGCCGCGGTCAAAGTTGAACCATGTTGAACTTTGACCGCGGCACGTGTAAGAGCTGCCAGCCGCGAAGATACGCCGCGCTTCGCGCTTTGCCTCGCGCAGCGGCAGACCAGTTCTTGCGCACGCAAGCCATTGACAATAATGGGTTTCATAGCGCAGCGCTGCCGTTTGCGCGTACAATGTGAACGGGCCTTCAGAGTAGCGCACAACCTCGGTCCTTTCTCTCGTAACTCAAAAGCATGGGTGAAAAAAAAAAAGTTTTCATCCACAGTGACCTTCATAATCTTGCTTTCTGCATCTCATCTCAATAGTACTGTCTGTTTCTAATGAATTGCAGCATGTAATAGGGCTGTGCAGTTACTCAAATTTGTAGTTGTGATTACGATTTCTGCTCCTAACGATAACAAAAACCGAGTAATCGAGGAAAGCTATTATTTTGCACATTATGTTTTGAAAGTAAACCCTTATTTAGTCTCTGTTGTTCCGAATAAAAACAAGTATTGAGGGAAATTTCATAGGTCAAGGTTGTTGTTGTTTTTTTACTGTTGATTTGTTTAACTGTTTTATAAATTCAATAATGGCATCGTCTTACCAAAAGTCAACGAGCAATCGTGTGAAATAATCGTGATTTCAATATTGACCAAAACAGTCGTGATTATGTTTTTTTTCCATAATCGAGCAGCCCTAGCATGTAACCAACGTGATGAAAGCTGTTCCCAATGGAGAGGGGAGGCTCAACTTGGTACACCGCTTAATTGAGTGTACAATCTCAGAAAACTGGAGGGAAAAAATGAAAATAATCTCAACGCAAATGGGCTTCTCTCAGCTGGGAACAAATAGGTCAAGTAGGCGCACAAGTGTAGGCGTCCACATGCTTTAGTATTTCTATGTTTGTTCCACTTGCTTGGACATCACTCACGAGGAACTAAGCAGTTTGTTAATTTTCATTACTGTAGAAACCCACAAAAAAAGTGACATATGGATTTCCTTTCGTTGAGGCACTCTCTCCCGGATCTAACAACCTGTATTTCACATCACGTCTCAATATGTCCTCCAAGCAGGATGAATTGGACCAAGCAGTCAATACATCGTCTTTCATTGACATTCATCTTCAGAGCTTGAAACTTTGAATCATGTTGATCTCCTCTGCCAGCCCCGCGAGTCTCTGGCAGAGGACAAAAATTTACAAAAAAGAAATACAAATGAATTATTGAATGATGTGAGGGGGGAACGAGAGCTTTATGTGCTGCTCAAGCAGCCATTTAACCTTAAGTAATTATTTGGCTTCCGCTTTTAATGGAGGCCTGAGCAAGTGAGATAAATCAGCGCTCACTTGAGAGATACTAAAGGATTTGGGAGTAAGAGACAAGTAGACGAAGCTGATGAGCCTTCTGAGACCAGGGAGCTCACACACACAATTAGGCACACAAATGTATATTATCCAAGGACACAGGTACGAACAAATGCTTCTTTTTTTCTCTCTAAGGTACACTCGTAATGAATGGCTTCACAAAAGAATGGGCTTATGATTAAGGATACGTAAAACTATGAAATAAGAAAGCGGTTGATTGTGTTGCTCACATATCCTCACCACCGATCAATGCAGCAAATCAATGGACGGATACATGGTGTTCGAGGTTGTTGAACCTATAGTTAAAACTGCAGTGACAGAAGAGCCATGGTTGTATTGAAAGGCACACACATCCAGAGCCACACAGTTGTTTTGAGTGAATATGATTCATGTACAAGCACCCCGGTGTTGACAGATATTTGCCAAGAAATGAAATAAATGATATGACTTGGTGTGTTTCAGGGGTTTTCTCAATTCACAACTCAATGTAATTCAATGAATAGTTTCAACAGAAATTCTTAACCCCTTCACTTTCCCACCATTTTCAGGTCGAATATTTCACTTAAACAACTTTTTGGCCTCTCACAAATGATTTTTAAAACAAATGGCCGGTTGTTTCATGGAATCCAGGTTTGGATATTCACAGCGACTTCTCTGACCTTTCTTTCATGAATTCACGATATTTGGCGAGCCCCTGGCATTTCTTCTAACGCCACCGTCAAGTCAAAATTCCCACTTGTGCCAAAGAAAAATCAATCTTGAAAATGACATTTACATTACACAGTTGTACTCCCCAGAGCGTAAAGCCACTGCGTTGTGAAAAACCACGCTTAGGCCAAAAGTGTCACCTTTGCATTAGACTGTTGCCATGATGTTTGCGGAGTATTCGTGCTCCAAAGTGGATAAACCTCCTTGATGTTGATGAGTCTGCTGCCTTTCCCTTCTCGTCACTACCCCTCAGGACACAACTGACATAAGATCTAGCAGCAGATCAGTTTTAAATTATCTTCACCTGAATCTTCACATGACAAAACACTTGCATAATTTGTAAGTAAGCGGGGAAAAAAGGTTGAACTGCACAACGTTTGCATTGAAAGTTTTATTTTTAAAAACCTGTTTTCACCTGGGGCCGCAAACTGATTTTTAGATGAGATTTTTGGCCTTGTTAAAGGAAACATGCCTCCTGATAAATTATACACAACCTTGGTGTATGTGAACATGCACATGTGTGATTATAAATGTGTGAGTATGTACTCGTGCTTCTTTGATATTTTCACATTAAATCAGATAGCAGATCAGGTGCTGGCATTAAAGTCGGGACATAGTAGGCAGAGTGGGAGGGGAAGATGAAGGGGAATGGATATGAGATGACATTTCAACTGAAAGTACAGATGCGGCAATATTGGCTGTGTAATGAACATGTTGTGTAGTGTAGCTGAGATGACGCCCATGAATGCTGTTCTAGACACTGGCTGGAAATATGTTAGAAAGAAATGCCAAAATGGGCTCAGTAAAGCATGGTAATGTTACCCCACAAATCCTGCTCCTCTTGGATTTCTCCCCTATATTCTTTCTTTGCATCTGGCACTTTGTGTGGCATAGCATTGGTTGTATAGATACATTTACGTTTGTTTTTTGTCCATCAGTGTGTCAGACTTTAACGTTTATCATCCGATCATGCCAGGAAGCATTAACTGTCAAGTCTGTACGCTCCGCGATCGGATCTCGCTCGCATTGTGATCCGATCAACCAGATCACATGTGAGGTGGCCTGGTTCACATTGAGTTTGGATTGAGTTTGGATCTCAGTGAGGTGTGGACAGCATGTGGGCACAGTCCGTACAATTTATCAAACGTAGGTCTCAGGTCATTTCCCCGTCACACAGGAGTTCCTCTCCCGAGCGAGAACAGAGGGAACCGGGGCTGGTTTCTGATATGAGCCATTTTGCATAATACATATCTCTCCTACGTCCTGTTTGTACTTTCAGCTATGTGCTTTATTTAACTGTTGTAGGAGTTGTATTAAGTTGCTGCTGATGAAAACCCAACTTTTCCAAAATTTTGCTGCTTCAAAATAAAAGCTTTTAAATAACAAAATAACGTAAAAATAATAAGGAAAATGAAACGGATTTATCACCGAATTAGCAGAGCTTTGTTGGCAGCAGGTCTTTAATAAAAACAAGGGGCTGGAGCACAGCTGAGACCTGCTGTCTCCGCTGCTCTCTCCTCAACAAAGTGCATCTCGTACGGGCCCTGCCAACATTACAAGATAACTAAAATATAAAAAATAATTTAAAAAAAACACTTTTTTTGGATGCACCTATTGCACAGAAATAACATTATATCCATGCAGAAATATATAATAATAATAATAATAATAATAATAATAATAATCCAGACTGATGAAGTGCTTATATACTGTAGGATACATACAAACAAATGCAATATACATACTTGAATACATTTCCCCCCCCCACTTTTATACAGTAACAAGTTCAAGTTTTCAGTTTTTTGAGCTACTGACACTACATCAATTTGAATTTCACATGTGCAGTACATGTCAGTGGTTTGTGCCTTTCACCCCCTGCATTTATGAGATCCATCAGATAAACAGACTGCACTGTACAGCACCAACCCAACTGGTACACAGTACTGTATATGCCTTTTTCTGATTAATCCCTACTTGTGTATTGAATGTATGCTATATCCACAACGTTCCACTTCCGGGATTGTTCTGGTGCCACCAGAAATTCCGCCGGATTTCACACTTTTCGGCTGGATGTCCGTTACCTTGCGCTTTCTTTGTGTTAGAATTTTAAACTCCAGTGGATTTATGAGGACTATGGTTAACTGCTCCTCAGATCTCTGCAGGGTAAATCCAGACAGCTAGCTAGACTATCTGTCCAATCTAAGTTTTCTGTTGCACGACTAAAACAACTTTTGAAACGTACACGTTTCACCAAAACAAGTTCCTTCTCGAGGCTATTTTGCAGAGGCGCTGTTGCTCCCTATGACGCCTAGCAATGCCCAAGGCGATTGTGATTGGTTTAAAGAATTGCCAATAAACGTTTTTCTCCCATGCCAGAATGCTGTGTGAGCTCGCCAGACCCTCCTCTGCAGCGGTGTAGAGGAAGGCCTGGCAATGCCAGACTGTTCAGTATTACACAAACACTGCTGCCCCTTGCTGGAGTTAATTTCCACTGCAGGCCCTTCTATGCCCCTAGAGAGTTTGCCTCTATCATATTTGCATGTGTGTATATCCCGCCCAAAGTTAACACACGGGAGGCGCAGTACGCCCTAAAGGAGCTGATCATAAACATTGAGAATAAGCACCCTAACTCTGCGCTTCTCGTTATGGGCGACTTCAGTGCCTGCTATTTGAAACACGATCTGCCCAAATACAAACAACTAGTCAGCTGTCCGACTTGTGGAGAAAATATACTGGATCATTTTTATTCTGTCCACAAAGCAGCATATCGTTCACTTCCCTGTGCCCCCCTCGGGAACACGGATCACTGTTTAATTCAGATGGTCCCCATCTACAAACAAAAACTTAAACTAGCCAAACCAGTTCAGCATACATCTAAAAGCTGGATGACAGAGGCAATTGGGATGTTACAAGACTGTCTAACCACCACTGATTGGGAATCCATTCGTGCCTCTTGTGACTCCATGGACTCATATACAGACACGGTGTGTTCATATATTTCCTTTTGTGAGCAAACCTGTATTCCCACCAAAACTGTGGTGAAATATAATAACAACAAACCCTGGTTCACAAAATCCCTCAGGGTACTTAGGAAGATCAAAGAGCAGGCCTACAGGGAGGGGAATGGAGATGAATACAGGCTTGCCAGACAAAAGCTAAATAAAGCCATTAGGAAAGCAAAAGCTGACTACAAGGTGAGGATGGAGGAACAATTTGGCACTAATGACTCCTCTTCAGCCTGGAGGTCATTGAAGAACTTGACAGGTTATAAAAACAAAATGCAACAAGTCACTCCATCTGCTAAACTGGCCAATGATTTTAGTGTATTTTATACCAGATTTGAGAGATCTACCTGCCCTCCTCCTTCCCCTTGCCCTTCCAGGTGGAATATGGGTGTCATCACCACACAGCCTC
The DNA here is from genome assembly GCF_010015445.1 of Perca fluviatilis. Lineage (NCBI taxonomy): Eukaryota > Metazoa > Chordata > Actinopteri > Perciformes > Percidae > Perca > Perca fluviatilis. The sequence goes on along the minus strand of NC_053124.1, from coordinate 13,689,381 downwards.
ATAATTACGAAGTCCCACTCAGGGAGGAGGAGAATACTGCCCCTCAAAATCAAGCCCCCTTTGATATTGAGGAGAAGGACGTGCACAGGCTATTTACCCAGCAGAATGTAAGGAAAGCAGGTTGCCCCGATGGGATCTCGCCTGCCACCCTGAAGCACTGCGCCAGTCAACTCGCTCCAGTTTTTACAGACATTTTTAATCAGTCAATTGTCTTATGCAAGTTTCCGGTTTGTTTTAAGTCATCAACCATTATTCCAGTACCGAAGAAGAACAGTGCCGTGGGCCTGAAAGACTACAGACCGGTGGCCCTTACATCAGTGGTCATGACATTTCTTGAGGGTTGGTTCTGTTCCATCTCAAACCCATCACAGCTCCCCATCTTGATCCACTGCAGTTTGCTTACAGGGCAAAGCGCTCAGTGGATGATGCAGTCAACTTAGGCCTGCACTATGCTCTGCACCACCTTGACTCTCCTGGCTCCTATGTAAGGATGCTGTTTGTAGAGTGTTTGTTTCATTGCCACCTTTAGCACCATCCTACCCGAGCGGCTGCAGAGGAAGCTGTCACTGATGGGGGTGGAACCCTCTATCTGCCGCTGGATTATGGATTTTCTCAGCAATAGACAACAGTCTATTGTCGGATCCCCAGTCCACCAACATTGGAGCACCTCAGGGGTGTGTGCTGTCACAATTTCTCTACTCACTGTACACCAATGATTGCACTTCCAGCAACCGTTCCATCAAGTTGATTCAATTTGCAGACGATACCACCTTGGTCGGCCTTATTAAGGGCAATGACGAGTCTTCTTATAGGCAGGAAGTGTCTCATCTGGTTTTGTGGTGTGACAAGAACAATCTGGAGCTTAACCAACAAAAGACAGTAGAAATGGTGATTGCAGAGCCCCCTCCTCTCTCCCACCCCTAACCATCAAGAGCTCTGTTGTTAAGGAGGTGGAGTCATTCAAATTCCTAGGCACTGTCATTGCAAACAACCTGAAATGGGAGGAAAACGTTCCTCCATTATCAAGAGGGCTCACAGTGGAATATTTTTCCTAAGGCAGTTAACCAAACTGAATGTATCCAGCTCTGTTCGGTCTAGGTTTTACACAGCCACTGTGGAAAGCCTTCTGTCAACATCCATTGCTGTATGGTTTGCCTCAGCATCGGCCCAGACGAAGAACAGACTGCAGCGCCTTGTGCGCACGGCAGAGAGGCTGACTAGACAGAGGCAGCTGTCAATCAGTGACCTGTATGAGGCCAGAGTCAGGAAGAGGGCAGCTAAAGTTGCTGCTGATCAGTCCATCCAGCAAGTGACATGTTTAGGCTGCTCCCCTCAGGAAGAAGGTACAGTGTGATGAGGACCTCACGCCACCTCAATAGCATTTTTCCGCTGATCCACTGCTTTCCCACCTCACTATTTTATCTTTGGACTATTTTATCTATTTAATCGTTTTAAGCATGTTTTATGCAGCTGTACGCATATACTGTCTGTTGTCGAGCTTCTGTGTTACAGATTTCCATGTCAAATTCCTGTGTCTGCTGATGCATTTGGCGAATAAAGTGATTCTGATGTATGACACATGTTTACGTGAGGATGGCGGCAGCTCCTACAAGGCCTCGTGGCAGCTTATTGATTGCAGTGGTGGATGATGATGATGATGATGATGATGATGGCGGCAGGATAAGGCTGATAGGGGATGAGGTGGCTTGCCTCAGGCAGTAGTAATCATAGATGCCTTCCAAGCCCCCTGCTTCCCTCTCCTTTGATCAGGGGACTCAGATAGATCTTAACAGTAGTGATGGGGGGGTGTGTGTGTGTGTGTGTGTGTGTGTGTGTGTGTGTGTGTGTGTCAGGAGGGGGGGAGGCAATATAAAGTCCAAATCATAGAGTGGTACACACCAGTAGCCCAAGGCACAAGAAGCACACTTTGAAGGAGGTAGCTCACACAGGCTCACTGCTCCATCGGCTGACTGAAAGAATACAGGGGAGAATACAGAGAACACAGCACTCGCGTTACAGCATGAGAGGAGACTGGGACTCCTCTCCCCTTTTTTTTTTTTTTAATAAATGCCCTCATCTTCTGTCCCTCTATGGCTCTCTTCATCTTCTCTTTGACTGATGCACAACGCCTGTCTAGACTCGTCTCATTTTACCTCGCCCATGGCATTTGAGATAATTTACAGATGGATTTCCTCAGTATATTGCTGTGATATTAGCGGACAGAAACACAAGGGGAAAATCACCCCATTGATCTGTTTGAGCTTTCATTTCACATTATAAAGTTTTAATGCTATACATTAGTATCCATAAAATCCCTTTGTGGAGGCTGGTGAAGAAGGCTTTGAAGAAAAGGTATACAAACTTGCATATGTAATGCCCATATTTTATTGAAACCATCATTTCTTTTCCTTTTAAAACTAAAATGTATTTCAAATGTGCAATGGGTTTGTTCCCAGCAGTGTATTGTGTCCCTGTGGTGTTACTGAATTACATGTACAATTTCAGAATGATTATGCTGGCTCCCAAATAAAAAAGTGGAGATATTTTAATTATTTTGAATTAACGCAATGTAAAGACAATAATATAAGTGTAAAACCTGAGTAGTGTCCAGGTCAGAATTTTTTTTTTATTGCAAAAAACTCCACAAACTGATCCTTGAACATGCAAAAGGGCCTTCCCTAGTGTCAGCCCTTGCAAAGCAGGATATGTTCACTTTATAACCAGTTGTAAACAAGCAAAAGAGGAAGAAATTAAGATACGGGTAGCAGTAAAGGAAATGCTGCCCATTTCTCTGTATTTGTGTGATGGTAAATACTGTGTGTACCAACTGTACAGTTGCTAGCTAGCTAGCTAGCTAGCTAGCTAGAACCGACTGTGTGTGAGCGGAAATGTGCCTGTATACGGTGTGTGTGTTTCTTTGACAGCTCGGACTCAATAAGCTCTCACAACTCACCAGAAACTCTGGTTCTTTCTCCTGTTTTCCTTCAGAACCCTCTCCGGGGGAAAAAAAAAGAGATGACTCAAGCAGGAAAATGTTTCACTCCCACATACATGTATGGTCTGCCTCAGTTTGTGCCTTTATTGCAGGGGTGTCAAACTCCAAGGGCCACACTGAAAAAATGAGAATCGCATCAAGGGCCAGACATGTTTAGTTTATTGACATGCTTTTATTTAATTGAAAAAGTAAAATATTTTTGACTGTATTATTGCATGTCTCATATATTTGGTCGACATAAAGCCCTAAAAAAAAGTCAGCTAAAAAGATGCTTAGCCATTATAGAATTTAACAAATCAAGCAAAACAATGGTTACATTTGTAAAAGCAGGCTACCACACAGCTGACTCACAACAACCTATTTCACAGCCTGATTGTGCAAACTCTCTGGTTCTGTGGGAATTTCTGAGTCTCAAAGTCGTCAAATCTGCCAAAATTCTGCTTCGAGTCTGGTGTAATTGCAGTTTGAAAAGTTTCTCTTCTTTTTGGTTTGGCGCACAACTAGGCGGGCCAAAATTTATTGTGAACCTAAATTGATATGCGGACTGGATACAAATTTGTGAGGGGCCGGATTTGGCCTCCGGGCCTCAAGTTTGACACGTGCTTTAGTGAAAATGTCCCATCTTCATTGACTTTGTATTCAATCGCACCACCTCTGACATTTGCTTTACATCCAGACTGGACCCACCTTTGGGATGGAACATAAATGAAGGAAAAGTGACATTAAAGTAATGAATAAAGTAATGTCATTAGACAATTTTTGGAGTGTTAAGGATTATTGTTTCAGAGTAACTACATGAAAATTGGTTGTGCTGCATGCATTGATTGATATACATACATGTATGTATATCAATCAATACATGTAGCACAACTAATTATACAGTATTAACATAAGTAAAAAAGATGGATGAGCAACCCAGAGCAACAGTCTCTATTTTGTAAAGATCTGAAGTAAAATTGAATGAATTAACGTCGACAGAATGGAACAAGGTCAATTTTAAGATTGTTGCAATGTTTCTCCTTCAACTTCATTCTAAACTAGGTGAAACTTGGGAGAAACAGTCTTTTGTTATTCTAATAATATTCAGAAGATAGTCTGTCACATAGTTTTAGAAGCTTGGTCTGAGTTTGCTAGAGGCCACTTTAAACAACGGACTAACAACAATTTGTCTGCTTTTCACTGGAGATAATAAACCATGTTGACAAGGCTCAAGCTTACGGCTCCATTACTAGTTTTAACATGTATTACTCTCAGCTACCTCATTATTTCCATTAGATGTGCTAAAGTGCTGTATTTTTAGCTCGGAGGAATGATACCAGGCTTGTTTTACAGCGTGCCTCGAGAGCTGAGTTAAATTATAGAGTGAGGTTGAAATCCAGAGAGATTTTGCATGTGAAATAACCCGCTGCTATTTGACACCAGTCTATCTGCCCTCACCATCTTCCCTTTGACCTGCTCCATCTTCCGTATCGCCACCTCTTTCACACTTTCTTTAACTCACTCTTCCATCTCATCAAATAAAGGAGAGAGCCCCCCCCCCGCCTCCACAGAGAAATGCCATTTCCTCTGGGAATGTTGCCACTGCTCTAATCCACACCATTTCACGCACAAGTGTTTACCCTTTTCCTCTCATCTCCTGGGAGGACGATGAGGGGCGGAGACCGCCAAACAGGTAGCCGGCGGGTGGAAAAGCTGGGACGTGTGCTTCTCTGCTCGTCGTCGTTTCATCCTCACACCCTTGGCTGCCTGATCTTACAGCCCTTTCCTTCCTTCTCTCCTCCCTTTCTATTTCTTTGTCAATCTATTGCCTCTTGAGACTGAGGGATAATGAGCGGGATCCGTACGCAGGTTTTGCCACTGTGTGTGTGTGTGTGTGTGTGTGTGTGTGTGTGTGTGTGTGTGTGTGTGTGTGTGTGTGTGTGTGTGTGTGTGTGTGTGTGTGTGTGTGTGTGTGTGTGTGTGTGTGTGTGTGTGTGTGTGTGTGTGCACAGCAGTTAATTCATTCACTCAAACCGTCAATGGGCTATAAGCAACAATCACAAGTGTTTTCTTTTCCCTCTTTTGTGGCAATTAGTCAGAAAATGTGACACGCGGCACACATGCTCCGCCACAAGTTGCCATTTGTAGCATCATCACTCCAGTGAAGTTGAGCAATGAGAAAGGGAGTATATTAGCAGCTCGTGATTGAGGTTGGAAAGGTAAATACGCCTGTGGGAAGTTGATTGAGCAAGCGGATAGTGTAATATCCTTTGTGATTGTGATCGCTTGTGTGTGTGTATGGGGTGTCATGTGAAGAGGGCCAGCTGTTTCCAGGATAACAAGTTTGAAGGATATTGGGGTTGCAGAGTTTCCACCTGAGAGGGGACAGCTTTTCATTATAAGGCAGTGTGGGGGTGGGTGGCCGGGTCATCTCTCTCTCTCTCTCTCTCTCTCTCTCTCTCTCTCTCTTTTTTTTCTCTCTCACTCTCTCTCTCACTCACTCTACCTCACTCACTCACTCACTCTCTCACTCTCTCACTCTCTCACTCACACACACACACACACACACACACACACACACACACACACACACACACACACACACGCAGACTGAGATGGTCAATGCTGGGAAACTTCCCATAGAGCTAGCTTTCATCCCCTCTTTAAATCAACAGGTGATCAATTAACACTACATCTTAATCGGAACAAATGGTGATAGATGATTTAAAACACCAAGGAGCTTTGATTACTAATCAGTGCTTGATCTGTTTTTTTTATTCATTTGTAACATGATCTGCCCACATGCTCTTGCCATTTTATCGTTGACAACTTAGACATTTTATTCTTTAACTAACATCTAAACTGACATTTCTCTGGTTTCTGCAGATGAGCAGGGCAGCTGTGTGGTCTCCCTAGCGATGCCATTATTACTACACTATTGAACTGAACCCATTTACAGTGACAGTTAAATTACACAACTTTGAGTTAATCACAGCCAAAATTAGCCTATGCAATTATGGGAGTTATTCAGTGTCAAAACACTCCTTTGAAAATGGTTATGAAAAAATAACCTTTCTTTTTGTCTGGCCTGAGCCAAACAAACAGCTGTTAATGATTTATTGCATTGTCATCATATTGAATACATTATTTTATAGAAAACGTAAGAAATTGTAAAAGTGGAATTTCGGACAGAATATGTATACAAAGAGTACTCAGTATAGCAAGCGATCAGCAGCACACCGCAGGCATACAGCGGTCCCTGGTCAGTCGGTTGTGGGCTCAGGATGGAAAACTAAGGATTTAATAGAGATTCATTAAAGTACAATTCTTTTCTTATAGATTTTACTTTTTTTATGATTACTTTTTTATTATTTTTATATTTTTGAACGCACAGCATACAGATCAAACAAATACACTCGAACAGGAACCAAAAACCCTCACCCACCCCCCCACCCTCAAGGAAAATAAAACAAACCAAAATACAAGAAAACACAAATCACACCTTGCCTAGTCACTCTCCTCTAATTCTTGTGATGTTGAGGTCATTAGGACTGATACTTGTGCTGCTGCGTTTTTCCATAGGTCTGTAGTCGATGATTTGGCTTTGTTAATCCTTGCTGTAGAGAGCTCAAGCAAATACGCCAACCACTGTTTTATACAAAGTGAGTGGGGGAGAGCCAGCGCTGAGCTATCATTTTCTTAGTCGCGGTTGATCCAGCTAGCCAAATTTTCACCCAAGCAGATGTAATTTAGAGTCATCATTAGGTAACAAAACAATTGTGTCAGTAGGAATTCGACATCCTATCACATCAGATATTACTGATGTTTTATTCCAAAACTCATGCACTTGTTCACTAGAGGTGTGAATCTTCACTGATGTCCCGATTCGATTACGATTATCATGTCAGCATGTCGATTTATCTCGATGCATCACGATGCATCAAATACATTTTTCTATTAAAGCTATGTAGGATATTTAATTCATAGCTTTTCAAGCTTGAAAAACAAAACATTCTGCAGTGCTCTAATATTAAATAAATTGGATACGTAAAACTACAGCACTGTGCAAAACATAACAGAATATGTAAACAGAAATGTTGTTAGGCCTACATTAAATTGTAAACAGAAATAATTGATTGTGAGCCTGCCGATTATCTATGCAGCATCGTCCATGTCCACGATTCGATGCATCGATTATTTGATTAATTTCAACACCTCTACTGTTCACACTCCCAGACCATGTGCAGTTTGTTCAGGTTGGCAGAACGTGCAATAGGGAGTAGGAATGGCTTTAGAGACGTATCTCTTCTGAGGAGTCCAATATGTCCTGTGGCATATGTTGAAGTGGATCTGCTAGTGATTTGGGTTCTTGGAACAGTGGGAAATGTTGTCCCAAACTGTCTCCCAATTAATTACGTTCCCCTCCGAGCTCAACTCTCGCTCCCATTTATTTAGTATTGGGAGTTCTCCTACGGATACTTGCATCAGTTTAGCATAAATCCTGGACACTAATCCTCTCAGCGGAGAATCAACAAGCCATTTAATGATTGGGTGCATCTCAAGACTGTTCCCCCATGGTACTCCATAACATTTTAGGGCTGATCTTAAGCGAAGATAAAGGAAGAAGGAAGTCCTATGGACCTCAAAGATTGCTCTCCGGTCTTCAAAACTTAACATACCTTCATCATTGAATAACTGGTCTAGAGTATAATTACCTCTGTCACTCCACGTAATAAACAAAAGGTTTGTTACCAGACATTAAGTGTATGTTGTGCCAAATTGGGGTGTTCAAATGCCACTTATTGGAGTAGCATAGTTGCTCCTCGACCTGTGAAGTCCTTAATATCAGAAATGTACAACAAAATATCATCCGCAAATAATGATCTTGAGCTGCTATTGGATTTAATCTGGACATTACATATTTTATTTTGCCTTATGGCTTGGGCTAACGGGTCAAGAGAGATTGCAAACATCATGGGGGAGAGCGGGCAGCCCTGTTGCAAGCCCCTCTCAATGGGAAATGGCTGAGAGTGTAGGCCGTTGGTTGAGACTATGGCCGTGGGATTCACATATAAAGTACGTACCATGTCAATGAATTTGGCCCCCAAACCAAGCCTCTCCATTACTTGTAGTAGTTCCACTCTAGGCGGTCGAAAGCCTTTTCCGCATCCACTGATAAAACTGCTGCTGTTGTTGGGAGGTTTTTGGCTTCTTCTATTACATGAAATAATCTGTGTACATTGTCTGCAGCATGACACTTGGGTATAAAACCTGATTGGTTGGGGTGGACTAGCTTCTGGATAAAGCGCTCTAAGTGGAGCCCTTCTTTGGCATAACTGAGATCAGCACAGTGTTGGTTTGTTGGTGGAAAGTACCCTTCTCTATGGCTGAAGTTAAAGCTTGTAAAATGGTAGGTCCTTATATGTCAAAATACTGTAGAAGAAGCGCTGATGGAATTCCATCCAACCCTGGTGTTTTCCCTTTTTTTTTTTTTACTGTTTTTAATGCAGATTTAAGTTCCTCTAACATTATAGTTCGACCCAGTTCTTCTGCCTCCTCTGGGTCAAGAAGAGGCAGATTTAGCTCTTTTAGGAACTCCTGGCACTGTGTCGGATCTGAGTTGCAGGAGGACTCATACAACTTTGAGTAAAAGGATTGAAAAGGGACGCTGATATCCTTAGGATCTGTTGAGTTACCTGGGTCTGTGCGGATGCTGTTGATATTCGCTCTGGATTCACTTTGTTTTAATTTCAGAGCTAGCAATTTGCTTGGTTTACAGTCATTAAAATAGTAATTTTGCCTCACTCTGTGCATTATGAATTTAGCTCTCCTTCTTAGGAAATCATTTAGCTCTGCTTGATTTGTGACTAGAAGAGTATGTGGTCTTAAGACATTGCTCTAACAATTTACAGTGTTCTTCCAACTCCGCAATCCTTGCCTCTCTTTTCCTCTTCAAGTTGACCACGAAGGAGGATGTGAAATCCCTAATAAACCCTTTAGTTGCTTGCCATGTATATGCGGGATCAGGAACTGAGTCGGTATTAATTGATATAAATTCAGCCAGGTTGGTTCTAAATTCTGCATCAAAAGCTGTGTTCTGGAGAAGGGAATTATTAAATTGCCATCTCCTAGATCTTTCTCCTAACATATCACAACAGGAAGTGCTTATCAGTGTCTATCGTGTGGAACATTGCCTTAAGTTCACTGGAGCACAAAATATAATCGATGCGGGAGTGGGTGAGGTGATAAAATTGTCTGTCTGTATTTTTAAAATGTAACAGGTTCTACAGGATCTCCCTTTAAAACTGCATTCCAAAATGACGTACATTACACGTACATTTCAGAATTATTGCACAGAAATTTAAGCGAGATGCCACCACAGTTACGGCGCCTGCTTTACTTCCAAGGTCAAACTGGATTAATCTAAATGTATCATCACTGTTGTGCTGACAGATGATCTTGCAGGTTATGGTAGGGGCCATTCCTTACTCTCAGCTATAGCAAAAGGCCGTATAGATTTGGGGGGTGGGTTATATGATGAAATATGGCACAAAATTCACAGAAAATCTGTCTTGAATTGTTGGTGAATTAGCTGTAACCACTGCTTTCATCCTATTTTTCTCTTAAAAAGAAGAGGAAACACACACACACTCAGGAGTCATACAGGGACAGATTTATTTGTTGTGCAGGTGGAGCAATATACCACTAATTCATTATCATTAGCTGGAGTTAATCGCCTGTGCAAACACTTTACTCAAATTGATATTTTCAAACAGCCAGGAAAAGAGAGAGACAATCAAGATTGGGTTTACTTCTTGAGCTTCTTGAGCTTTTTTTTTCCGGAGAGGGTTCTGGAGTAAAACAGGAGAAAGAACCAGAGTTTCTGGTGAGTTGTGAGAGCTTACTGAGTCCGAGCTGCCAAAGAAACACACACCGTGTACTAAGTAGTGTGCCCAGTCTGTCGGAGTATGTTAAGGTAAAGTTTACTTACATTTAGGGATTGACTGATATGGATTTTTTAGTGCCGATACCGATTCTTTTTTTGATCAGCCGTAGCTGATGACCGATATGGGCTGCTGATTTTCTTGAGCAGATATTTGGAGCCGATACTGCTTTTGCTCCCTCAATTCACATCATAAAAATGACACACTGATAACAAATGTTACAAGTCTCAATTTAAAAAAGGAACATTTATTGAATTTAAAAAATACCATATTTAACTAATGGTAAAAACAGGTGAGGTAGAACAAGTAAAAAAAGAGTAAAGTGCTGAAAATAAATATTTAAGCATAATTAAAATTCTGAAAATAAATTCTGAAAATAAATATTTAAGCATAAATAAAATAATTACACTATTGCACACAGTAGCAACAAGCAAGCAGCATAATAAAGTGCACACTGTACTATACTTAATTTTAAAAGTAACCAACTATTTACAACCTAGTCATTTAATGCTTAGGCCTAAGTTTTAGTGCACTTAACTTAATCTCTTGTAGAGCAAATGGCTTTCCTAAAATTCTGCCACACTGGATTTGTTTTAGAATCTGCTCTGCCATTTCTTTAAAAAGAATAAACAAAAACACAGATCAGTGTCACTTCTGCAATCATCTTACATTCATATCACCCAAATGATGTGTGCAATGTGCATCATATGGATGGGTGCACTGCATATGGTTAACAATGTTGTGTTGTGCAATGATAAAAGGCTTTCATCACCATCTACAACACAGCCTTGATGATGCATTGCTTGCTGACATATTATAAGACAGATATAATCAGGTTATCACAAAATGTCCTTTGTCAACACATTTAAATAATGTAAGAAAACAATAAACCTGAAAAGTAGCCATTGAAATAAAGTGCTTGATTTGTAATTTAAGACTGCCATGGTTTACATTTTGGAGGGGGGGAGCTGCGCTCCGATATCAGTGCGATGGCAACTCAGCCCAGCTCCAAGTAGGGAGCGAGGGAGAGACACAAACACCACACGTGTCCGAACCTCAGCCAGGTGGTCGCTGAATATAACTCCCACAAATACCACGGAACAACGTCTGCTTACTTAATCCTATGACCAGTGTTTGTAACAGCTACCATATGCATATGGATACCCTACAACTTCGCTATTTCGGCTCCCTAAATACAATGGTAAGCAGTTTTATAGATGAGGCATTCGGCATTCGCATTTTCCATTTGGATCCACAAACTTGCTTAGCTATAGTTGCAAGCACATATAGAGCAATGTTTTTCCACTTTCAAAGTGTATGGCAATATTTCATCTAAGTCAGCTAAGTCAAACGGTTAAAAATTGCTTTGAAAGTTTAAAACTTACCATTGTCTTGAAGAGCAGGCTTCCAGCTCTCTGCTAGTGGGGGAGGTGCAGTGCATGGTAGTGCCCTATATTTAGAGAGTGTGGCAAACTATCGAATGTTCTGAGCATACCGTTCTGCGATTGGTTCCGAGGTGGTCATGTGTTTGTTGGACTCCATGTTGGATACCAACATTCATCTGATTCCCATTGATATAGTGCAGGGAATAGTGGAAAAATGTAATAAATTATTTAAAAAATGACATAAATCACTGAAAAAAATGCCCAACTGTTGTGCGTTTGGATGCAATGAAAGACAGGGAAGCGGCAAAAGATTTCACAAGTCCCCCCGTGAAGCAAAAAGTATGGGAGCTGTTCGTTATTGTGTGAGGTAAATGTCAATTTCTCTCTTCAATATGATAACAAATTACATAGGACACATATAGTAATACCATCGTTAATGTGTACATTGCTGAAAAAAGTTATAACACTTCTTTAGAAATGAATGAAGTTTGAAGTTAGCCTTATGCTAGTGGCCAGCGTTTTTCGCTAGCACTCCATGTACCTAAATGCTTGTGATCTTGCCATAGGCATACAGTAGCTATGGCTTTTGGTCTTGACAGAGTCCAGGTGTCTTTATTATCTTCATAATAATATTGGAGGGAAAGTGAAACACAACTTGGACGGGATGTTGTTCGGCTTTTCACAAGTTTAGACAGCTACGCCAATGTTGGGTAATGTTAGCACAACAGCGTTAGCCTAGCCTGCTAGGTAGCTAAATATTACGACTGCCTCCGGAGTTTCCTATAGCTGCGTCCACGTTGTCAACATAAGACTTGTGGCGTAAGTGCTCCTTTTGTAACATAATTTTATTGACTTAAATATTAAGCTTTGCTCCTCTGAGATGGGTGGGTCTTTGTTAAGTTACACACAAAGCTAGCTATAGTTAGCCTGTATGCTAGCGGACATTAGAAAGGTAAACACTGCTAAGAGACTTATTAGGCGACGTGGTCACTCACTACATGGACATTTTTTAGAGGCCCATTTATGATATAGAAGGTAAATATACACTGGAATATTTCCGTAAGGGCTTTTTACATATTGTCAAACGTTGCTAATAACATGTATATGCCTGTTTAAGGTGAAAATAAGTGATCTATTTCAAGATAGCATATCCGCCCCATAGGGTTACACTTTAGAGTCATCTGACGTTGGTATCCAGTGTGGCGCCCATGATTTGAGTTAGCCACACTGTCTAAATATAGGGCACTAGTGCATGGTCTGCATGTGAACTGCAGCATCTCCAGCAACACAGAGCTGCCTGTGTGGACGCTTCTCTGTAAATAATACCGGGAAAATCGGCGAACGCAGCAGCCGCGTATCGGCCAATGCTGATAAAAAACCCCGCAAATATCGGCCCAATATATCGGCCGGCCGATAAATCGGTCGATCCCTACTTTTACTTTGATTTACATGTCATGTAAAGGTGTAGACACATATAGCCGACGGCCGACCGTTGACGGAAAACCCCATCGATATGATCAGTCGCGTCCCCGAGGTCCAAAAAACTGCCACAGAACAGACCAAAAAGACGATATAGATATATGACGTTATAGAGATGTAATACATCTCTATAACAGCAGGCGGCGCTAATCTGTAATGTTGCCCAAGAAATGAAAACTGGCAGCGGATTGGACGAACGCGTCACATGGGTTTGTTTTCTCCGGAAATTCAAAGCCAGACTGTCATGGCGGCTTGTTCAGAATACGATCTCATATTGTACTAAAATAGTTCACTGAAACGTGTTTCTGAAAACATTTTAAGCGAGAAATAGGCCATGCAGTTGCTGAATCTGTCTTCATTTCAGCTCAACAAAGGTCAGTTTAAAAGATTTTCGCCCATTGAGAGACTATAGAAACTCATAGTCCGTTCGACTGCGCTCCCGCACGACCGGAACATGTCAGGTCGGCCAAAATGAACGTCGACAGCCCCCCAGACTGACGACGGCACGGGACACACCGAACAGATTTGAGTCACTGACATCGCCAGTCTGTCCCACGGCCGATAATCGGCCTGGTGTGTCAGCGCCCTAAGCCTGCATGTCTTGACTGTACACCCACCTTAAGCCATCCTCAGCCACTTACACTTCTTGTTTACCTTATTCATGCAAGTCACATCAAATTAGTAGTTGTTATTTGGACAGCAGATGCATGCAAACACAGCACGACATTGTCTTAGTTTGTTTGTGTGCTCACTTCATGCATAATATGGTATACATCATACATTTTTTTTTTTAGCAGCCATAAAGTTTGACAGTTTAGTTCATTGAATATGCCTGCTTTTATTTATATTAGTGTTTGTTTTCCTGGATCCGACTGAACATACTGTGCATGTGTTTCTCACGTTAAGTGGCTATGTGTAGTGTGTGTGTGTGTGTGTGTGTGTGTGTGTGTGTGTGTGTGTGTGTGTGTGTGTGTGTGTGTGTGTGTGTGTGTGTGTGAGGAGCTAAATCAGACACTGTGATTGCGATCCACCATGTTGTTGTTGAGCAGAAGAGACAGGTCTGAGCCTGCGGTGTCAAGGGCTAGATGGATGTCAGCAGCGTTGGGTTAAAATGTTTTTCCGACTGCTGTCCTTGGGTGATTTCCACAGCACACCAAGCAGAGCACACAGTCCTGGCCGGGGGGCCACCATTACTGCCGCCTTGTGCAGGAGAGTCGTTGCAAATGTACCTGGATGTGATCCACAGAGGGGCTGCAGAAACAAGACACGACTCCCCTCTCTCTTTGTCAGGTCTCAATTGCATTTTTATCTCAAAAGATTGTATATAGTTGATATCCAGTTTTCTACTTAGACACTCTAAAAACGTATAACACACTCACAAAAAAATCGATATGTTAGTGGTCACAAAGGCACACTTGACACACCTGCTGTGAATGTTGTAAAAGAACATTTTAAGCTCAGCGAATAACAAAACATCACCCTTGATGGTGTGTGTGTGTGTGTCCTCATTCCACATTCAGAGAATGAAAAGCCCCGAAGGCACTGGATGCAGTAATTGATGCATATCATTGGACGCTCTAAATTTGATGTTCTTTTTTGGCCAAGTGCAGATGGAAGATTTTAACCATCGGACTTGACACCTGTTTTTCATTACTTGCAGTACTCATGCAACTGCATCATATTTCTCTGAGAGTTGGAAACGGCATTGCATATCTCCTGAAAACTGACTTATTTGGACTAATGATTATTCTGATTTATCTGTATTTGGAGACCTACTGGTAGTTCCTCTAATGATAACCATAATGAATTTTAATTTGAGACATTTTAGCACTTGAGTAGCACAGAAATCTGGTAATGTAGTGTTTCCCCGTAATTATTCTCACATAAAGCACCTACAATTGTTTTCCGTCACAGCATGGTAGTTATATCATTGTGGAGTTGTGCATTCGAGCACACACGCATCCCCTCCCCATATTTACCCATAAAAGCTCAGTTAATAGCAGCGTAATTTTCCTGTCATTATCATTTGGACTAAATGTCACAGACAATGGCTGATGAAAGAAAAGACCCTAAATAAGCACAAGTTTCACTGACTGTGAAATTGAAACTGTGAAATAAGAAAGTAGAGAGCTGGAAAGATAGGGTTTGAGGGTCTGGGACGTGACATTTGAAACAGTGATGTTAGAAAAGAGTGGCAGAGGGTCATTGATGCAGCTAATCATGTAAGTTCTGAGGCTTGCAAAACAGCGCTTATACAGACAGATGCAAATACAGGTGGAAATGTCTTACTTTATTTACAAAAGAGAGCATGCTCAAATCAAGTTATGTAAGGAGTGTCATAACGTAAAATCAAATCTCCATGCAAACTTGTGTCTATGGTTTTGTCTTCAACAAATTATGTCTATATGCTACTAATTTGATAACAGCAAGACATACAATGCTGCCCACAACATTTTATTTTATTAACCTACTGCTATTAAGATATCTGGAAAGTCACAAAATGTTTAAACTTAATAGGGCTGGGACGATTTTGCTTTGTCCCGATTAGATTCTGTTACGATACATGGCTGCTGATTCAATTTGTATTGCACTTTTCATTTATTGCGATTCTAGAAGTATTGCGAATCAATAGTATTGAGATTTTCTTTTCCTTCTTTAACAAAAGCAAAAGTTTTATAATGCACTTCTAGAGACAATACAGTATATCATGAGACATTTCTAAAAACTAATTATTTCTAAAAAAGAATGCACATCACAAGTCAGTCAGTCTTGACATTTATTTCATTTGTAAAGAAGCACATAACATGTATTTTCTGCATTTTCTGCTTTTGGTCTGTTTTGCTGGAAACGGATGTGATGTAGTCGCTGTTGACGGTACAGTACAATCAGAACATATTTAGATGAATCATTGGTAAAAAGATTAATAAAAATGATTTGATTCTGGGGAAAACAATCTATTTTAAAAATCAACAAAAAAAAAATCACTGGCACTCATTGCATTGAAGCGATGCACAGAACTAAGGGTTTCAATCCCGTTCTCTGGTTTCAAAGAGACAAAGAGCATGGCGCCATAGGACATGTGTCCGTTCACGCCTGTTGCACACACTGGATGAGTTACGCAGACGGAGGAAGTTGTCAAGGTTCAGTAGCCTGTGTGTGTTGACACTTGTGTTTCCAGATGATGTGCGTCATTCTGCATCATACGCTGCTTGTCATCGCAATAATGAAAAAGTCAGGGGTTGTATGTAGTCACGTATAGAGAAACGCACACACACACACGCAAACACCTCAATAACCGAGATTGTCTTTTTCAAGAAAATAAATCTGCAAAATCTGTTTGCAGCCATCGCACACTGCTTGTGACAACCATTTTGGACATTTTTTTAATATAGTGGCAATTTACGGTAAAAGAGCTAGTATATTAATCTGTCTTTATTGCTTTGGAGCCGATCTGCAGTAAAGCCATAATTGCCTCATGCAGTGAATTCACAAACGGAGGTGTCCCTGTACTTTGTCTGACTCAAGCATTACGCTATAGTGTGTAGTTGTTGTCTCCCCCATGAGGAATTCTAAGTAATGATAACAATTCTGTCGGTGCGTCCACATGATGCAAGCCTTCCGTGGTCGCGCTTCACCCCCACCCCTCCTCCACGCAGTTGCTAGTAGCCAAGGAGGACACGGTGGATTAAAAAAACATGATGAACTCTTCAGAAGAGGTAATTATCTTCACTCGAGTTTCTGCGCGCGAAATTGGTCGCTGGACGACACAATCTTGTGAACATGGCCATACTGAGAAATGCAGAGAGAGTTGTGTGGAGCTGTCTTAATTAGCTTTGTATCAACTAATTTTGCAATGGCTTTAATGTAACTGATGTTCATTATTATAAAAAAGTAACACACTAAAGCTTTAACCCCAAAAATTTAACAATCGTCCTTTTAAATTCTCATTTTGTTTGTGTTTTTGTATAATAATACTATTAATAATAATAATTAAGAAGAAGCTATAGAGAAGGCTTTGTCGCCCCAGGTCCGGCGCTTGGTCGTGATTGGTGGCGACAATAGGTTGGTATCAGAGGAGCGGAGGCTGTGGATGGAGTGTGGTGGTGAAGCAGGTCAGTGAGATAGGAGGGAGCCTGGTTGTAGAGGGTCTTGTGAGTGAGGAGAATTACTTTGAATTGTATTCAAATATGATAATATAACAATAATACAATGGAGAAAACTAACCTGATAACATTGGAGGCACTTGTCGAAGAGGACCAAGTTAACTCCCCTTCTCGAGCAGTGTCAGATACAGTACAGTATTTCTGCAATAGTTTGCTCAACATGTTCGGCCAGTCGGTGAGCTGCACGCCACTCCCTGCAGCAGTGAGCTGGGGAGGAAACATCAAGGCATGGTCCGCAGGAAAGATTAATAATCCTGGCGGGAAAGAAAGGGATTGCTGTCTTGTCGAGGCTGGACAACCCAGAGGCAGGAGCAGATGGGGAGAATCAAGAGTAAAGTGAACTCCATCTTGGACAACGCCTCCTAACTGTCGGCGATGTGAGGAGCTGGGAGGCTGAAGACACCCACGAAGTGTTCCACTGAGTGCTTTAGGCTCCTCTTTGTGTCACAGCCATTACACTGCTCAATGCTTCATGTTCAAATGGCCCAAGTTTGAGCCTATTGGGAGAGGGATTGACAGGAACACTGGACTGTACAGAAGTGCTGTTACATTCCTCATATCAACACTTTGGGCAGAATGTCACATAGTGTCTTCCCATGAGTCATCACATATGACATGAATCCGCTCTTTCGGAGTTTTTAAGATGCAAGGTAAATTTTCACACAATTACGGCTTCTGAACATATACCTAATTATATTCAACAATTTCTATGCATCATGGTATTTTCCTTTTATAATTGAATATGATATTGTTAGAATATTTTCATTATCAAATAATAGACGGAACCACTGACGTTATAATAAAGTTTTGTTTACTTGCAAGTAGAATCAGTTTACAGTACTCATAGCACAAGTACAGAAAGTGACTCCCTTAAGCTGACAAACATTATGTGTGAAATACAATCATAACAGAATTTGATGTTGTCAATTGTCTATCTTGTCAGTTTAGATGTCGTCTCCTCTATCTGGTCAGACTCGATGGCGTCCTCGGGCCCCAGTCAAGATAGCCAGTGACTCCATGTTATTTTGTGAGGGCAAGTAGTGTTATGGTTTCTTTACTATGCAAATAATTTAATTTAACAGAGAGAGAATAATAGTAATCACTATAATATTATTCTATGCAAACAGTTTAATAAATAAGTGAAAGTGTGTATCATAATTTCCCTAACATATATGCATCCTGTTTATATGGTAATTTCTCTTGGTTATGCACATAATTGATGCAAGCACATTATAGAATCTAACCATTGCTTGTTATATTTGTATTTCATTTGCTTTTTCTTATTGCTTTTATGCTTTTCGTCATTTTTCATGCTGAATTCAAATACTTTTGCAACTCTTATCAGCTTTTCCAGTGGGAACGCATACATCATCATGTCCTCATCTGAGAGATCTGAGAGATGAGTTTTTTTGAGAGACTGCCTTGTGTCTGCAAATGTTATGAGGACCTCAAACAATGTATTGGGAGATCCTCGAGGTGATGTACGCTGAGAGAAAGGATTATTGTGACAGAGACTGTTTAGTTGGGATCTGAGCTAGCTCTGTGCTGAATTTGAAGATACCAAGCAGTGCTTAAGGCATTTAAAATAGCATGATCTACTGATTTTAAAGTTTCCTCCTGGTCTAAAAGGGTTAGAATCAAGAATTGTTCTGCCTCTGTTGTTCACAGGAAGTAATCAGGCTTCATTAAATGTATTGCCCTTGATGGGCCTTTAGTTGCTTACTTCACTGTGGTATAATTTTCTAATTCATATTGTTGGCTTAAAGGAAGATTACGCCCTAAAATACATTAACACTAATTAACTGTAATCTCTGCTTAAAGGACAATTCCGGCGCAAAATGAACCTAGGGGTTAATAACACGTGTACAGAGTGACCTTTCTCTGGGATATGTTTTCATTCAGGCATTCGGGGAGCTGGAAGAGTAAAAATAAATAGCTATTTTATACCACTAACAAGGCTCAAAATAGCACCACACTTCAACGGTAGCATAATGAGGGTCCCTACATGTAAACCGAAGCATTGAGACCTTCGGAAGTGTACAGACAGTTTATTAAAAAGATAGTTTATAAAGACGTTACCTTCAGGTACACAGGCAATCGCCATCTTGGGAAAACAGTCACGATCAGTCAGTTCGTGGTTTGACTGATCGTGACTGTTTTCCCAAGATGGCGAATAAGAATTGCTGCGCTACGTGCCGGTAACACCCCCGGTGTGTTTTCACTGTTGCTCTCTTTGTCAGTCTCCTCAACAACAGAAATATCCATGTATTGGTTTCAAAAAGAGAGTAAAAAATGGATGGAATATTAATCCAAAAAGATTCACTGTGGAATACACTGCAGTGTCAGCAAACAAGATACGCTGCTTTAAGTTCTGTTCAGCTAGTGTGATCATTGGTTGACAGAACGTGTGTGGATATAAAATCTGAAAGGCGATGGCCCGGTGTGATTAGAAAATTACAATAACTTACAGTATTTTCCTGCTTGAATGCAAGTTGAAAGCTTTGTTTAAGGAGATGCATTTCAATACTTTCAGAAATATTTTAATTACAGTTTGAGCACTAATATACTTTTTCTACTTTAACTTTTAAAATGTCATACATCAACAAGTTTTAGCCAATTAATTTGATGCAAATATTTCTGCCACTGCAGTTATTAAGTAGGTCTGTGTCACCACATCATTCACCATGAATGCAATTTAAGTACTTAAATACGCAGCGAGTTGTGTGAATGACTATCAAACTCTAAAGTGGGAGATTTTTGAATCTTATTAAATAGCTTTTCTGAGAAATGTTCGCTCGTCAAGTGGAATATTAGCTGTTGAAATGTCTTGAGTTCAGATGTCAGTCTTCACCAATACACTGCCAAAAAGATTTTATATTTTTCATACAGGCAACACGGAGGGAAATATGGCTTCAAGGGACTTTAATTTGATCATATAGATAGATCTTTATATTTCACGTATGAGTTTTGTTCACACGTCACACTAGAAGGATAATTTCACTTCATTAGAATAAAATGTTATCACTTTTATTGGTAATTATAGTATTGTGCTTTCTAAATGAACAGCTAAGATCCAAAACACACTATGACACAACAAAATTAGACAAGGAGATATTTGGAGGTATAAAAAAAAGCAAGCAGATTGCAGGTTATGAAGTCTCATTCAACAACTATTGTAAGTATGGTAGGTCAAAAGTAAACTAGGGAGTTGGTCTGTAAATTGTGATGAATGTTAAGTACAATGGACACCTCGGGTAATGTTTCTGTCACCTACATTCTCTCTTCTAAATAAGCTTGGGTAATGTGGGGGTTTGTCTAAAATCTGTCTCGTTGATGTATCTGGCTTCCTTTTTTAGCAAAATTGCGGTGTTCCTACAGTATATTTTAGAAATCACTGCATTGTCTATGGAGTCAATGTTTCTCAAAACCAATGGTGTATCCTTGAGGTCTTACAAACATGTCAAATGTATTTGACCTCTCCAAATGACCACTTGTACCTTCAAGAGGTCAAAAACTCCACAGGTTACCTTTAACGATTTAATGATGGAGAAAGGTACAAAAATAATGAATTGGATTTGACGTAATTACCCAGTAAAGGATATATTTCAGACACGCAACTATCGGTAAGCAGGGTAAGCGGTCCTTACAGGTCCGGACCAATCAGAGGCCCACATCACTGGAAGATATTGATTGACAGCCGGGGCCCCCTATCGCATTTTCATTACTCGAGACAATCCCAGCAGTCCCATGTGCAGCCACTGACCAAGCGGGAGTGAGAACGGGTCAAATGAATTTCCTTGTTTCTGTTATGAAGACCAAACGTGTGTGTGACTCGAACATCTCCCATTTACCAACAAAACGTACAGCGAAAGACCGTGCAAAACTTTTCAGACCGTCCTGCCAACCTGTATACATTTTAACATCAATGTACGCTGCAACGTTTTCACTATGAAGTCACTGAAGCGGCTGCTGCTCCATTTCCCCTGCGACTGACACACACGCACACACACACACACACACACACACACACACACACACACACACACACACACACACACACACACACACATAGGGTGGATGCAGGAAAAAAACGCAGATGAGACGTACACAATGACCTAAATTGAGGACAGCTACGCTCGTTATTGTTAGTCCAATGATAAGTTAAAGTCCAATAAGTACTTTATCAAACCGTAGGAATGAGTGTCCCAGGCAAGGATAGGGAATTAACTAACAATGTAAAGATCAACAAGCCACTGACAGTGACATATATGTTCATATTTGATTCATTCAATAAATTCAAATTTTTTGTCTTAAATTCACCAGCCATTTTCATATTATACCAACATTTGCAGCATCCAAAGCCTTTTTGGTAAGGTTCCTAGGAAATCTCAGCCCAGAGTAATTAATTAATAGTAATAATTATTGTCCCCAAAAAGAGTTTCCTTTTTATTTTGAAAGAACTATAAAAAAAATTGCAACTTTTTTTGCAACTTTCACTGTCTTCTGCAACTTCATTGCAACAAACGTACAAAAGACATCGCAACTTTTATCGCAGTTTTTTACAAAAGCTCCCGTGAAATCAGGCATTTTGGGCTGCAACAATCTCAAAAAAAGGCCCCGAAATCCTGGAGGGACTGCCCTTGTGTGTTTTTTCATGTGTCATGGTGCGTCGTCAGTGTTTTTTTTTTTTTTTGTTGCTGTTGTGGTGCGCGTAGGCTACTCCTGTTTTTTTCAGTCATCGCATCTCTTATATGCTGTGTCTCTACGATCCTGTCCTATTCATGGTAGCCTACTCGTGGACATTGCACCGTCATCACGTGCTGTAGTAGGGGGGCCCGCCTTGATAATCCTGCATAGGGGTCCGGTGTTGGCTCGTTACGCCACTGATATATTTATATGCCCTGGTACGTTGAAAAAGTTATTGGTCACTGTGATCATTCCTCCTCTTCAAACCAGCCCAACGCTGTAAAAAATAAATGGGGGACAAAATCCACAATCCTGGTTCTATGAATGCGTTTTAAAGTTCAGACAAGGCTAGGCAAGGGTTTGGCAGTCTAAGGTATTTTCCAAATATGCACTCATTTTGGCATGAAATGCCCTCATTGTGTTTCAGCATACAGTGGTTTCTGGCTTAGATGCATTAGACAGACTTTTTATTCTGAAATCTTATTAGAAAGGGATCACTCTCAAGTATTGAGAGATGGAATGATTACAGCAACCACAATTTGGTTACACTTTCCTTGAAGGTATCTACATAAGAGTGACATGACACTGTCATGAACGTGTCATAAACATTATAAACAAGTCAGAAACGTTTATGACATAACGCTTCTTTTAGTAAGTGTCATTCGGTTTTTGTCATGACAAGTTAGGGTAAGGGGTCATGTGTCATGACTGTGTCATGACAGTGTCATGTGTTCATGACAGTGTCATGTCACTCTCATGTAGATACCTTCAAGTAAAGTGTTACCAACTATTTCAACGTAGCTAAGGCCATGTGAGGATAAGGACAAACTTAAAAAAATGTGGCCCTTACCTTTAATAGCTGATGAGCCATGGTCTTTTTTCAAATGACGTTCAAGAGCATACTGGAAAATAAAAATAAGTGCAGCTATTCAAAGCACTCACTTCAGTGTTTTGCATTTCATTTTGAAATGAATGAATGAGTCATGGTATGCTCTAGTGATGCAGTTACTTCTCTGTGAGCTTAGATTTACTGATTGCATGTCATCCTGAGTACAAAAGTTCAGAAGTGTACACCATTGTTGAGATGTATGTAAATTGTGTAGTAATGCTGTTGTTTCCAAAAAGTAGTTTTACCCCTCACAGTGGTGATGTATGAGCTGTGTACAGTGAATATGTTTGTTTATGCATGAGTGAGTCATGGTGACGCGGTTGCTCGTGAGGCAGGCGCTCTGGCGCTCTGACAGAATGAGGTCGCCCCGCTGCACAATGACATGCTCACCATGTCAGCCTCTCTTTGGCGCACACATGCGCACACACACACACACACACACACACACACACACACACACACACACAAACACACCCACCATGTCCCTGAATAAGTCAGCTTGGATAATGGTGATGCCCTTGGCTGTGAAACACTGCCCAGCTCTCAAACAAACACATCAACCCAGGAGAGAGAGTGTGTAGGCTATAGGTACACAAAACAGTGATATGGGTATGCATGAGTCCTAGCTGAGTCACAGGAAAGCAAGTCCTTGTGGGTATTTTGGCCTTTTTGCAACTGTTACCACATTATATGCAATGTCTAAAAGAGTTTAATTTACACTAAGATGCATACTGTTTGTTAGATTAAATGGACATTGCCAGGAAGGTCCCATTTCCCCCAGCGTACTGCGGCTCGTGTTGCATCATGGAAATTATCAGCACAGGTGGAATGAGGCTTTGATTACTCAGATTGCTTAGCTAAAACTACACCTGTTGTATAACTGCTATTTAACAGTGAAGTTCTACAGGTGGTGGCGGAGGTGGCGACGGCAGTGTGTGTCATTTCTGGAACAGCTACAACACGTACTGGTCACAGAGAATTGAGAAGCACAAGGAAGGGTGGATGTGTGGGGGTATAAATAACAGAAACAGCTAATGATGGAAATAGAGCTTTAATTTACTGATCACCCGGCTTACAAGTGAAACAGAACAGAGCTGAACTCAAGAGCCCTAAACTTCACAGGATATCCTTGAGGTGTTGGCGCGCTGTCAGTCATTAGGCATTACTTGTTTCAGCTGAAGCCAACTCCTTTCCATTTCAAGACTACTTTTTGTGGATGAGATATAAAAAACAAAGGGTGAATGTCGCTGTTTTATTTGCAATACATGCTTGCCATAAACACGTGTTCACGTGTGGATGTTCCTAAAAGACGGGTATTGAAATGCTCAAGGCCTTTCTGCATTGTTGTCTATACTCTGTGTTCTTGTGGACTCGGGAGCTATCATAAATCACCGCCCAATACTGTCCCAATTCAATGTTTGCCTTCTGCCAAGTACAGTCCAAATGACCAAAGTGTCCTTGCCCTGCCCATTTTGTTGAGGATGCTTTGGGAGCTGACTTTTGTATCCCAGCGTGCATTTTGCATCAAACGAGCGCCGATGGCAGAGGACATTAGCCAGACACACTGTCAGAGTTGTATAATTTTACAACTGCTATTGTGTCAGCAAATTATGTTTGGAGATTCAAGTGAGAAATTAAACATAGAGATAAGATATGTTCTCGTTTGATAGATAATCAATATACTTGTTGCTTCCAAATTTGCAGGTTACGTTTTTTTATTGTGCAGTTAACGTTGGTAGTGTATGTGGAAGTAAACATCACAGGCTAGCTGTTAGTGTGTGAGTTGCTTTTGAAATATTGTATTAATATAACAGGTAGTAGACATTTCATACAAAGCCTTATCATTTCACGAGATACCCTGAATACTTCAGTTCTTTGGGGAAAATTATACAATAGCACTTTCTATGTATGCTTATGGAATGCCAGCATATGTATAGTTGTGGCCTTTTGATTTGATTTTACTGCAGTGTTTGCCAAGACGCTCGCTGCTGGCAAAGGCAGATAGGGGTATGAGTTTTCGGGCATCATAAGCAGACTTACTCTCTAAAAGTCTCATAAGATGCTCTGGAAGTTTCTGCTGTATAAATCATAGTAATGAAGAAAGCATAGTTTTACGAAACCATAGTGTACTTTCAATATTGAAAGATTGTTCCTGGTTTGTTGAAGCTTTGTTTGGACTTCCTGGCCCTTACAGTGTGCCTTGCCTTGTGTTGCTCTATTCTTTAGACCTGTGTGGTGCTGTTACCATAGGGCCTCTGAGATTGAGCCAAGTTCTGCTGAATAAAACATTTTGCAGCTGATCCTCATCAAATACTAAAGCAAAAGGAAAAGAAAGGAGAACTTTCCTCTTGTACTTGTTTGTATTCTTTTATTTTTACTTTAGCATAGATAGTTTGCATAAAGAAAGGTAGGTGTGTGTGTGTGTGTGTGTGTGTGTGTGTGTGTGTGTGTGTGTGTGTGTGTGTGTGTGTGTGTGTGTGTGTGTGTGTGTGTGTGTGTGTGTGTGTGTGTGTGTGTGTGTGTGTGTGTGTGTGTGTGTGTCTTGTATGTGAGAACAGTTGGAAGTTCCCAGGTCGCCCCCTCTATCTCCCTCTTGGCCTATGTAGCCCTGCAGCTCTGCAGAATGGAGTTGTGTCCTGATTATTTTTACTTGTAGCATATCTGCACACTGTCAGAGTAATGCATAGACCCTATCTTCAACAGATACTTCTCTGCATATGAACTTGGCCTTGGGCAGACTACAAAAGGATATCACTCAGATTGTGGCGGTGGAGGAGAGAGGGGTGGTTAGGAGGAGGGGAGGAAGGAGTAGAGAGAAGAAAGAGGAAGGGATTAGGTCACCTGAACAGTTGATAAGGCTAAAAAACGTCTGGAAAAAGTTCCTTATAATTTAATAACATTATTCTTTGCCCTTGTCTCTTGGGTTTTGCATTTCATTACAAAGATAGGATAAAGTATTGAATAATAATATGTTGAACAGTAATGGGATGAATTTTAATGAAATTGAGGATTTCTTTTTCTCCAGAACTTTTAGATGCTAATAAAATGGGCACCGAGGTCCATGGTGCCCTGACAAAGCAGCAACAATTCAACATTATTGTCTGGCTATTTTAGAAAAGATATTTTTGTTTCCAGAACCACCACTTCTCCAATATTAACATTACGTTTGTCAAAGGCTGTGCTACACATTTAGTATATGCTGGTTGAACGAAGAGAAGTTTTAAAGGTCCCATATTGTACACAGTGAGATTTCCATGTCTTCTATTATAAAGCAGGTTGAGGTGCTATATAAATACTGTAATCACATTAAAACGCTCAATCCATAGAAAAATACGCAAAGCCTGTATTCAGAAACTTTAAACGAGCCGTCAGGACTTCTCTACGGTTGTGATGTCACAACTAAACCATATATAGGTAGAAAGTGGCTCTACAGTTCTGTTACAATCATTCCCCGGGTGTAATGGCGGTGCAGAGACCCCGAGAATGCAGATGCAGAGGACCTGGAAACATTGACCAATCAGAGCAGACTGGGATTTTTTGGAGAGTGAATACAGGTATAATCAGACAGACTTCAAAATACAATAACTCAGTTCTTGTCTCCAAAACCTTGGCGTCCAATGACAAATGGCAACAACGCACAATGATAGTTGAAGACCAAAGTAACTCGTAAAGAGCTTTATTCTTGCACGGTATCAAAGCACCATTCAGATCCAGTATCCTGTCATTAATGCACACGGCACAGTTATCAACATGCACAGTCTCTCTCTCTCTCTCTCTCTCTCCCCCATCTCTCTCTCTGAGACACACAGAGACATTCCTCGTACTGCCAGGCCTAATAATGGTCCTGCACGCTGCCCAAGGATATGGACGCCACACTCCTCAGATATTTTAGATAATTGAACAAATTACGTACGACTTGTTCTGGGGTAAGTGTGGCTCCTAGCATTGAGTACTTGGCCTTTTGTCTATTATTAACTGAGTTGTTGTTGTTTTGCTGTGCAGGCATCATTAGTCACCAGGCAAAGCTGCCAGGGGCTACATTTGCTACCAGTCAGCCAACCAACGACAGGAAAAAAATACTACCTGTGTGTGTGTGTGTGTGTGTGTGTGTGTGTGGGGGAGAGTATAAACTTTCCTATTTAGAGCTTTAGTATTTTGTCAACCATAGATATGAAAATGAAGATGTCAGAGGTCAACCAAAGTTCAATCTCTGCCATTTGTAACTGAAACACTTGACGGTTGAAATGAAACAATTCTACAAACAAAATCTAGATCACACCAGCTGCAATGCCAAATTGGTTGGGGGGGGATCCTCTTACTTCCGGCACCCTTGCTCAGACCACACCCACAACACCGCTACAGTAGGTGTCTCCAGGACCACATTTTGTCATGATGACATACACACACACCTTTCCCACATCGATAGTTTTAAAAAGATTTAAAATATATATTTTAAAAAGATTTAAAATATATATTTTCAATCTTTTTAAAAGTATTGGTTCAGGCACCGGCACAGTTTTTAAAAGTATAGTTTTAGCACCGTAAAAATCCAAACAATACCCAACCCTACCGTAGATATGAAAATGACAATGTCAGAGGTCAACCAAAGTTCAAACAATGCCATTTGCCACCGAACTGAATGTATCTTTTCTTTTGCCTCCAAGTACTGTATCATTCTTTGCTGTAATGATAATGTTTTATGTATTTTGCAATCTTAAATTGGTTGCTTTTTAAAGTTGGAGATCTTAGAAATGGATTTACTCCACTGCACATTTATCTCTCTCTATAAAGACATCTGCTAAATGCCCAGTTTTGTTGTAAATTAGTGCATCACCATGGCCTAACTGTTCAGTTCCCCCAGCTGCATTTTAATTGGCTGTTCACTCACTCAGTCAGTCAATAGTCGCTTTGACTGACGGAAACCACCGAGCATGCACCCCTGAATTTGCATTTCCAAGATATCCTGATTGGCTACTTCAAATCTATGATTTGGGCAATTAGCAGAGCTCATCTTTTTAATGTAGGGGGGTTAAAGGTCAGACCCATATTCAGGCTACTAAATGCCTAAAATGTGATATCAGTTTGTATAAAATTTATTTTTGTATTTTGAAATTACAAATTACTTACTTACTTTTTTAATTAAATTAATTTTCTCATACCTGTATTTTGTGTGTTTTGATACATTTGATGAGCAAGTAGTTTTTTGTAACAAGATAATGTTCTGTGTACTTGTGACATTGAGGTTTACTAAAACACTAAAGTCTGCATATAATTTATACATCAACGTACAATAAATGTTATACATCAACGTACAATAAACGTCGGGCTTGAAGTAATTTGGATTTTAAAGGCGAAACACAGTACCTTGTAAAGATATACACGTTTTGGCCAGACAAAAGAGGCTGCTGTAGTAATGCTGTACAATGTAATAGACTTTAATACTACAGGATATTTGAGAATGAAATAGTAAAATGGTGCCATTAGGTATGGCCAGTGGATAAGAAACATTTATTGAACTTTAAAAATTCATACAGAATCACAGGGGCAGCTCATATGGACTGCATTATTCAAGAGGTCTCAGTAGCTGAGCACAGGTCCACTAAGTAGAGAACAAATGTGATGGGTGTCCTCTCACCACTAAGCCAGTCTTCAAATTACAAAACATTTAATTTAGTTACCTTGAGTGCTGTGAAAGTGTATGGAAGACTGAGAGGGCTGTAAATAAAGCAAAGAAGTACAGTGTATTGGATTGGGATTGATTCCAGGTGCCGGGAACCTAGGATCTCTTGCCCAGATTCTGTCCATTTCCTGCCCCGGGACTGGGAACGCAAAATCCCATTAATTTCGGTAAATGCTAAATCATCGCTGCTTCCTAAGGATTTAAACTAAGCTGGAAATACAAATACAATATGAACAAAATAGAAAACACTGAGTACATTGATTCATTAGTGGGCCGGACAATGTCACCCATTAGTCTCTGAATGAGTGTTTTATTGCTTTTAGTTTGGGTTTACCAATTGGTGCCAACTTTTCTTTTATTTAAATATTTCCCTTACTGGAGCTTGGGAATACAAAGTTTTACAAACAGCGACTTAGGTAGGGGTGGGAAAGTGACTACCACCACCACTAGTCTCCAAGCATACATTAAATATTTAAGCTTTAAAATTTTAATAAAATACACCTAACAAAGAGACTTCCAGACCCTTCTCACCTTTAAACAACCGGTGAATAACTTTTATATGTAATCTAAGTAAGGCTACACATGTTTAAGACGGTCTAACGTTATAATAGTGTATTTGATGAACAAAGCTGTTGATTTCTGAGAACCATCTACCTGTAGAAAGAAGGGAGTCGGAATCCTGTGCAAGTTTTGTTTGGGAGGGATCATTTTTGATATATAGTATTGTTTGTAAAATGCACACAATTCTGGATCCAATGGGTGATTAAAACAGATATGCCATTAAGCGTAGACTCAAATTTATAACCAGGGGAAAAAAGAGCCTTCCTAAATTCCACATCTGAAACATTTCTCTGATAATACAATCAAAATTATAATTGTTTAATGTCTTGACTCTTTGTGGCCCCAGGGAATGTTGTAATATGTTGAAAAGTGAGTTGTTTTTTTTAAGCCATACGGCAGTAAAAATGTGTGACTTCCAAAGGTGTTACAGCACACATGGCCTTTTCTTATTGCAATCAATAAACAAATCCCATAGTGTAGTGTCCTTTCATGGCACCATGACAAAGAAAATAGTTCTTCCGGATGTTGTGTCCCCTGCCCTCTCTCTCTCTTGCATGGATTGTCTCTCTTGACTTGCACTTTATTACGTAAATAGTCAGTTTATTTGTAGCTTAAAGGCACAGAATAATATGGCAGAAACCCACCGCTGCATTCTCAAAGGGCTGAAACTTTCAAGCAGTTCTGGCCAGACCCCAAAACGATATGTCACAGTAGGTGGTTTACTCAGCTGTCAAAGGCAAAAAAAAACCTGCTCTGACATCCCTGATTGGGGGGTTTGTTTAGAAGAGCACATAGTTTTAGATTTAGTTTTGATTCACCCTTTAAAGGAAAATTCAGGCTACACTGGTATAGAAGCAAACATCTATGAACAAGCCTTGAAGATTGAGTAAACAAAACAACACACCTTTTCCATTTTTCAATTTGCTTGTTCACTACTTCACTGGTTGCAATAACCACACCACAGGTGCAGATAACACAGGCAACAAGAGAAGCTTTCAAACTGCGCAAATGGTTTCTCCTCGGGCATGGTGTTCAATGCTGCAGACCTTAAAACCTTTTAAAGGCTTCATGTAAGAATATTTGGCGTGGCGCCAAAGCCTTCAATCATCACTTAAGACCCACTCTGGGGTTGCCATTAGATGATGGATTACAATTTTCAATTTCAAGCCTTGCTGTTTTGGTGGCTTGTGTCCAGAGGGAGGTGTTTCTCATGCAAACAGCAGTCGCTCCTGATAGTCATCGTTACAGGAAATAGCAAATTTTATCGTTGTCCACATCCACAATTCACAAGGAGATGCCATGGGCTGGTTCTTTGCAGACATTTTTTTATCACAAAGCTATAAAACAAGTATAAAAATATCAGCAGTCTGCACAAGGATAGCGGTTTGTCCTTTTATACAAGAGCCATGAAACGGACGTATCACGGACAGTGACGCACATTGGAATTGGTGCTTTGAACTGACCTTTACCCTTCCATAACTGTCCTTTGTCCTTTGTTTCAGTGATGTGTAAGGAGTTACTTAGTAAGTGTATTAGCTTGAATTCAATGGGAGATAATTAATTTTTTTCTACGCATGCTCACTTGATACAAATCTATTTCTTTTTGTTTCTATTTTGTGAAGACAGAGCAAGCAATCCCTAAAGAAAATCATACGAGGCCGGAGGGCTGATTGTGCTATTCAATAAAAGTGTTATTACAATCAGTCCATGACTGGCAATGCAGACACATTACTGATAGGGAGTCTCAAAGCGAAGGAAAGAACCAAAGAAAGGAAACCCAAGGAGATTCTGTCAAAGCCTATCACAAATCCTGCTACCACCATTGAGAACTTTTAATGTGTTCAAACTGTCATGGCTGACTATATTTTGAAACCTTTGTTTGTTATAAGAATAAGTGAAATGGATTTCCATTCCAGGTACTACCCAAGATGTGGGAAAGTGATTTACTTTTTTTTTTTTTTTCTGAGTCTGTTATTCAGATAATGGTGAATCATAGCAGTTAGTTCAGGTTCATGTATACAGAGTTGGACTGTGTGGGTGTGAATGGCATGGGAAAGAAGCGAGGGGAGAAAATGGGACTGTCTGGCAGTATTATAGCAGCTATCAAACCGCTGCTGCAGCAGTGCTCATAATCAGAGCTGGGGAGGCAAATTGACTGCTGAATAGATTTAGAATTTTGCCTCTGGTCAAAATGCCCTGTCAAAACTGAATAGAATCTTAGCTGGAGGCTTGTGACATTGCATTTCTTTTCTTGAGGAAATTATTAATTTACAATGGGGTGGCTGACCTTTGACATCGTAGGGATGTGTCATTCATTTACACTAATGGCCTCATCCTGAGTCTGAATCTGTGCTCATAAACAGAGACAGTGCAACTGAGAGAGAAGAGCCAGTGAATTCATTCCCCCATTTGACATTAACCACTGTAAGGGGATAATGCTAGTAATTCAAATTTGTTTTGACAATTCGAAACGGCGAGAATGAGGAACAAACCAAGACATCACAGCAGTAGGAGCCCTGAGGGGCCTCTGTTAATTAAATCACCCACTTGCATGCCAAAGAAAGTAGCCAGTCATGTTTATGCTAATAAACACAACATATAGCAAACTGTTTTTTGCTAATAAACCCTGACGCTAGCTTGAAAGGAAGAGAGGAGTTCAGTGCTTGGAACATTGCTTCCCATGCTAAGCTGAGTAAATCTAAATCAGAGCATATTACTTACCTGTGGGCTTCTTCCAAATCCCGTCAGGGGTTTTTACACTCCAACATGTTAAGTGTGTGCACCCAATTTGCTCCAACTACCACTGTCACTCGTCCTCAACCACCTGACTAAGCCAGTTAAAAGGCCTGTCTTGGATATTAAATCTGGCAGGATAAAAAAATAAAAAAACCACATCCAAATATGAATGTTTTTGAGTGGCCCTAATTTTCCTGGATGACAGTGTTTGGTTTTCTACCTTGGTGGGCTGTGCTGTTTAGACAAGGCAGACTACCTGCCACGGGACGTCGTGGGTAATAACAGATTGGCATTGCACCAACTCAAAGTAGGTCTGACAGCAAGGGCACAGACAGGCATTACTGCTTGTCTAGCGGATTTATGGGATATTTAGGAAAATGTGATGGGTGTTTATCACTGCAAAATTATGTCTGTCAGAGAAACCAGACAGAACAAGCTAAATAATGTTGCATACTGAAACAAATTGTTCCACTAATACAACACACTCTGTTCTTACTGAAGACATAAATCTTTGAAAATAGGTCACAAATATATATATATATATATATATATATATATATATATATATATATATATATATATATATATATATATATATATATAATGTCAAAGGTTTGATGCAAATGTTAGTTAAACAAGATTAAAAATGTGCATTTGTAAGGGACTATTTTCAGTTACGTATTTTTGTGGATGCTAAATATATGACACTGGGACTTAAATATTAAAATAAACTGCAGTGCGTGACATGCACTGCAGTTGGCTCCAGTGACGTCTTCTGTGCGTCTTGACATGATACATATGTTTACCAAGTTTTGTTAAACGTACTGTGTGTGTTCATGATGATGAAGGAACCTACTGTATTTCCACCACTGTTCTGTCCACTGGCTCGCTGATGTGCTTTTAATAGTTTCCGGGGAAACGGTCTATGGAAGTAAAAGATAAGCTTTGGTTTTACTTAATTTTTAGTTTTGCTCTTTCATGGGATTTGTTGACAATAAAAAAAAAATAAAAATACTATAATATCATTAGACTTATCCTTTCACATGTTGGAGTTTAAAAATCCACCAACCCGTGATTTGATTGATGCACACTAGTCCATGTGAGTGATGTCCTCTATAATACCTCATTTTGTCAGGAGCAATATCCCAAATGTAGACCTCATTTAGTTTATTATGTTATTTTTTGTGCTGATTTATGTCTTGGTGAGCAAAATACATGTTTCCACCTTGGTTAGACAATAAAGTCATATTTTATTATCGAACCAGTGCCTTGCAGTCTTCAAATGCATACTTTATGCTCTTGCCATTCCATCACTCTCTTTCCTCCTCACTACCCTGCTCCAATTTCTGTCCATATTTCAGCCTCATCACATGATTTCCGGAGTCATTCTGGTAAATATGAAGACATTATAATACAGGATGAGGCGGCAGTGACTATATGTTCTCTCCGGACATTGTGCAATCTTGACACAGCTTTATGCACTGAAGGTTTACGTTCATGCTCCAGTGCTTCTTCAATCCCTTAATCGCCGGTCCTTAGCGGGACCGCTGAATGTCATTACCGGCTCCTCTGAGCCTCTGACAGACACATGCTGGGAACCAGGAATGACACGGGCCCCCCAAAAAATTTCATTACCACCGAGTCACATACTGTATGTGAGAGTGAAACTGACCTCTTCATTACATACCCCACTGTGTCACTGCACCAGCAAGAGGGCACACTGTTTGAAGACAAATGGTCATCCATTCTTCTTCTACTTGTCAGGCCCATTATTAAAGTTCAGGGGAGCTCTACCTCATGTGAAGGGCTAACTCGCTCTCAACTTAGAGGAAGTTTAAGTAGTGTTTGGGTCTTTGAATAACGTGCAAAAGCCATTTCATTACTTTGTTGTATCATATTTGAGCTTCCTTATTGTTAATAAGTGAAGGGTTGATTTGAATGCAGTACAATGTGTTACAGTCTTTAAAATGTATAACAAGCAGACAGTGGCTTACCTACTGTTAAATTACAAAACCCCATTATTTAGCAGTCCAGTGTTGTTGGTAATTGGGATCGGGGAGTGGGTGCAGAGGTCGCATTCATCATCGACTGCTATTTAATTTAAGAGGTTCACAATCAGCGCTCTCAGCAGTGTGTTGATCTGCTTTTGTGCCTCAAACAATGGCCAAAAAGTGTTACTTTAACACAAGTAAAGCTTTTTGTACTGCGTGAATTAATGAATATTGAAATGTTTTGGGGAAATTTGCTTACTCACTTTTTTGGAGAGGGTAGATGAAACGATTAATACCATCTCTACCTCTCACTAAAATGGATTTCATGCTTTTAAGGTTCAGCGCGGTCGGGGAGCACATTTCAGGCCTGGGCGGCTGTGCACTGAGGGTCTGCTGAGGGTCCTGAGTGCTTAGCCATGCACCTCCTAAGATATTGTAACAATGATTGGCTACAGAAGAGAAGATGTATGTTCTTTCAGCCGCTCTGGCCGCTGTTCTGACTGCTGCTCCGACCAATTTGCCTGCAATCAGTATGAACGACCAGACTGTTCGCGGTGGCCCGACAGAGCTGAATGCAAGAAGCATGACACCCCTTTAGTTTGACTAATTTCCACTTTATATCTCTTTTGTTTAATCCCTTCACAAACAGAAATGTAAAAACCAGATGTGCCTTCACTGGGAGTTGCATGCTGGAACTAAGCTAATCTTCTATTGGTTCTAGCGTGATATTTAGCATACAGACCTAAAGTGATATCATGTCTAGGTCCTTTATGTCTACATTTGGGACTTACTGAGTCAGAACAACCTGACATGACATATTTTTGAAGAATGGATTCAGACTTTCATTTTGGTTTGGGATCGCTTTCAAAAATATGATTTAGGGAGATAATGCATGAGTACAGGAAATAAAAGGAATAGGGGAGACCAAACACTGAAGAGTGTTCAGGAAAATGGGTGAGGTTGAGAACAAACAGATGAAAAAAAAGAAGAGGCCAGTTGAAATGTGAAAGAGAATGAGTATCATTGAATTAAGATGAAGGGGAAAACAAAGCAAATATAGACATAGATAACTTTTTGTTGTTTATATTGACATATGTAAGTATGTAGATGGTATAGGAAGATTTGCTGGGCAATCAAATTGCACAGAGGCCACCAATGTGGAATATTACAAATAGTAGTTACAGTAGCTACATGTTGGTTTCTCCTGGTTAATTGGCTAGGCTAAATCAAGAGAATAACACAACTGGGACAAATGGCCATGACATTCGAATAAATTGTAAAAGGATGTGCCCGGTGACATTGTTTTTCGTAATGCTTGTGAAGACATGAATGTAAGGATGCGTGTGTGTGTTTGTATGGACATACTGTATATACTTTCTGGTTTAATCAATACCAACATGAGTTGCTGTTAGTCTATTTGTATTAGCCATGCTTTGTTTGGTTTGGTTTCAAGCAGTTTGCTGTAACATAACATGCATGTATTATGAAAGTGTGCTTGTGTCGATAGAGCAAACCATTTTGTAAATGCAAACGACTTAATTACTGTGTGCTCATTAGTCAACCAATTTTCCTGTAGCTCATGTGGTCTCACACACAAAGTGACCAGGTGTGGTTTTGATAAAGTATTCCTGAGAAGAAAGAAAAGCATGCTAATCAGAGCTCTTTAAATTAAATCGTGGCTTAATTAATCTTGAGTGGCTCTGATCAAAAGGCAATGTGGGTGGGTTTTGCAAGGTGAAGGGTGCTTTGGTACATAATGCAGTGACGTGCAAACCAAAGACAACAAATAATTACAGTATTTGAGAAGATGACGGCTGAAAAATGGAGAAGTGCTGATGAAGTAGGATAGTCGTCAAAGAGATTTCCTCAATGTACTCTGTGCGGTCCACAGGGATGGTTGTGTGTTTGTTATATTTGCTAATTGTAAAGACAAACTGACTGCTCTTTGTGAACATGCTCCAGAGAAAGCAATCATAATGTTACTCCCAAATGCAACACAAATGATTGAATTAATTAACTTTAAAATATTTCATAATCACTCCTCTCAAGCAAAGCTGGCGCCGATATCATGACCTCAGCAAATCATAAAGTTGATTAAGTTGAATTTGGGGACACTCTAAAGTCAAGATCCTCCATATAAAAAGATGTGCTATTCCTGAGATAGAATCAAAAAGCGATGTGTTATGTTATTTGACTTATGGAGACAAGAGAATGATAGTGTGTGTTTGATTTCTTTGTCAGATTTTGCACAAAGTAAGAATAGCTTTACAATAATACATATTGTACACACTAATACAACCATCCTGGATAAATGTCCACAAACTCTAACTCCCAGTCAATTTACTGTCAGCAGAAGGGCTTCACAAACATGTACAACGTATGCTGTTATCGCTGCATTGTTTAGTTGGTCCGATTCAACCATAACAATAAAATATAATAAAAAGTCAAACTTGTTGACAGTTATTGGGCTTGCGATTGCATTGCCAATTTCATGTCACGCTGCGCTTACCAGCCGTATACATTATGTTATGGGGTCTACTACAAATTCAAACAGTCAGTGATCACTAAGAAAATTCAAGCAGGCACTAAGATGTTTGGATTCAAACTGAATTAATGAAAGAAGACAAATAGACATTAATTAGTAATTTATTGTATTTGCAATTCATACTCAACATCAACATTTACAATAACAGGGAAAAAGTAAAAAACTAACATATGTATATAGGCTATATGTACACATATATTTTGTACTGTATGTATAATGCTATTTCACTAATTTAGTATTGCACTTTCATCAGGTTGGGGGCTTCAAAGACACTGGATCCTACACTTACCATAATGCAACTCAATAGTGTATGTTCATAATACTCTCCCTGCCCATTAAATTGCATCATATTTCAAACTCCACACCCCCAGATTGTAACTCCATTGGTTGAGTGCACCTTTGAGTTAATTTTGCTGTTGAAAATAATCACATACTGAACATTGTCTACAAACCATGCTTAAGAGGAGTGTCTTCTTCTAAATTCGGCGTGCAATGTAACACATAAGGCATATTATTTCTACATGTTGATCCTCTGTGTTCCACTGGAAAAAATTCCAGTGGATTAACTTTTATTTGATTGTTTATTATGCATTTTCAATCAAAATGCATGAAAGAGAGCCTGTATCCTCCTCTTTATGTCTAAGAAGCCAACAGTAAATTGCCTTATTCATCCAAATTCCCTTTTTTAATTCTTTCAAACTGTCGCTCATGATCTCATGAAGATGCTGTAAGAGTGGTTTAAAAGACCTGTCTCATTCTGAATAGTCAATGTGTTCCTTTGGAGCACGTTTCAAGTGTCATTTGATCTTGCAACAGGAAAGCTGTTTATTTGCTTCTTCTTCTTTTATCATGGCAGTCATGTCATCCATTCAAGCTCTATTTCATTCTCCCCCCTTACGTGCTCTCATATGTCCATCACCATTTGTGGTACATGTTTAGAGCAGCGGACATTTGAACCGCATCTTTATTCATTGGGGCACAGAGCATGAAACACAGGATGAACAAGTTGACCTCTCTTTGAATCCTGCTGCATTTGCATCTGAAAGGGAGGTTTGTAGAGTTCAAGTAAAGATAAGGAGAGAATAAGAAATGCTCTATTTCCTCTGTCTCCTCCCACCATTGTGCCTCGAGGCATCTGATCTTATTGCTCTTTTTATGTTGGCCCGTTGAAGTTTTTATCTTACTCACACACACACACACACACACACACACACACACACACACATATATATATATACACACACCTTGTTAACAAACACTCACACATACACACTCGCTCAATCCTATTCTGCTTTATCCCCAGCTAAGCTCTGTAATAATTACTTAAGAATTCAACAGAGATTTAAACTGTGCGGTGCAGTGGCTGTACTGTAGCAAGAGAATTGTGGTGGAAGGGAATGAGGGGAAGAGGGAGCTGGAGAAAAAAAAATCTCAGTGTAAAAGCCAGAGTGCCCTGGTGAGGGATCAGGGCTGAATTCACAGCTCTCTCCATCCATTCTGGGCTGCTGCTTGTCATCACTGCTCTCCATCATGCTGCAGGGAGCAGTCAGTTTATGTAAGTATGTATGCGTATGTTTGTTCTAATGTGGCCATGTGTCTGCTGCACTGTTGTAACTACATAGAGCTGCAAAATCCAAAGGTATTTCATTTTATATATAACAGAGGGAAGCAGCCAATCCTCATGCTTCAAATTAATTTATGAGCAATAATAATTTTTAAATAACAAACAAAAGTCTGTTAATCAGCTAATTGTTTTAAAACTAAAATATGCGATGCAGTCGGTACATGCACTACTTACTACTAGTAATGTAAACACTGTATGGCTCCATGTCGGCGCAGTGGCTCAGTGTTAGGGCTCAGTGTATTTAGGGCTGTCGCCTCACAGCAAGTAGTTCCTGGGATTAGATCCATCGCCTGGCTGGGTGTGCATGTTCTGCGTGGGTTTCCATCAGGTGCTCAGTTTTCTTTCCGCAGGCTGAAGGTTTGCAGTGGTAAGAACATAAGATGGGGAAAGACATTCTCTTTCAGGCCTTTCTTAAATGTTTTCAGAGGTGTCAAACCTTACTTAAGTAGAAATTTTGGGTATCTATACTTTACTGGAGTAATTATTTTACAGCAAACTTTTTACTTCTACTCCTTACATTTTCACGCAATTATCTGTACTTTCTACTCCTTAAATTTTAAAAATGGCCTCGTTACTCCTATTTCAATTTGGCTTGTTTTCATTCCGGCTTGTCATTGTTAAAAAAAACGCACACAAAAAAAAACCTATCCAGATAAATCGCGCCATCCGGATAGAGTGAATGTGTTTGTGATTGGATGAGAAGTATAAACATATATCGTTCTGACACCCTATGGTTTGTACGCGATAAATACGGCACCGGTGCCTTAACGACCATTATCTACCAGACCGAATAGCAACACGGATTTCGGTGCCTTATTAGGTGCCACTTAAATGCCTCCGCTTCTCTCTGATGCTCTGAAAACGGACGTTAGAGGGAACTGAAACCTCTCCGCACGGGACGCTAGTTAACACTACACTTAGCAGCAGGTAACGTTAGCCTACCGTTAGCTAGCAGCCGGAGTGAACACGGTTAAAATGCTGAGAGCTAAACAGTGTAAAAGTGTGTCTGTATTTCACTGGAGAGGATTGTAAGACCAGACTGTAGCTGCCGTTGTCTGAAAAACACAGAAGAGATGTGTCACCTTTTTCAGCCCTTCTGAGTTTGCAGGTACGATTTTAATATAACATTATAGTCATTATGGCCTTTAGAACATTTTTTGTGGAGGTGGGGTAGTGCACTATAGGCCCCTGTGGGGTAGGCTAAGCTTTTGTCCTTAATGGCATTTTTTTCCCCTTACAATACTTTTACTTTCATACTTTAAGTAGTTTTGAAACCAGTACTTTTACACTTTTACTTAAGTAAAAAGCTTGAATTGATACTTCAACTTCTACAGAAGTCTTTTCAAACCCTAGTATCTGTACTTCTACTTGAGTACTGAATGGGAATACTTTTGACACCTCTGAATGTTTTACATACGTCTTGTATGTACAACTGAGTGCAACACAATGCATGTTTTTGAGGAGAGACTGCCCAAAAGTGTGGGCCCTTATCTCTGTCTTTAAAACTTTGTACAAACTAGTTGGTGTCAATTTAATTTATAGTGTAAATCATAACAGAAGTTATCTCAAGACACTTTACATATAGAGTAGGTCTAGACCACACTCTATGATTTGCAGAGAGCCAACAATTCCCACAAGAGCATGCAGTTTCAACCTTACTGAACCATGAAGGAATAGTCGGACATTTTGAGGAATGCAAAAATAAGCATTTATCTGGTGGATACTCTCATATCTTTTCAATAAATACAAGGCTACAGCCTGCGGCTGCTTATATTCCTGTCTATTGCTTGGCTGCAACCAGTAACTTTCTGGAGTTTCTGCTGGTTGCTGCTTCTAGCCAAGAAATATAGTTCGGCACATAACCCCACATTAAACTGCAGGATTTTTAACAATTAAACAAATTAGATATAACATATTCATTTGGTGAGCTTTAGAGGTGCTGTTATGTGGATTTTTGTTACCAGTTGACAGAGCCATGCTAGCGTTTTCCTGTCTTTGTGCTCAGTTAAGCTAACCAGCAACTTGCTGTATTGTATTTAATAGACATTAGTCTATATCGAAGTCGTTCCACTTCAGGGATTGTTCAGGTGCCGCCGGAAATTCTGCCGGATGTCTTTTTTATGTCGGATGTTCCACACCTTCCGTTTTCTTTGTTTTGGAATTTTAAACTCCGGTGGATTTATGAGGACTATGGTTAACTGCTCCTCAGATCTCTACAGGGTAAATCCAGACAGCTAGCTAGACTGTCTGTCCAATCTGAGTTTTTTGTGTTGTATGACTAAAACAGCTTTTGAACGTACACATGTTCCACCAAAACAAGTTCCTTCCCGAGGCTATTTTGCAGAGGCACCGTCATTGTGTCCGGGGCTTAGCGCCGCCCATGACGATTGTGATTGGACCTGCAGTTATGCAGCACGTAATGTATGCAGGACATATAGGACTATTAGAAAATAATTGTATCCACCTCCTCTCTCCCTCTGTTCTTTGTCTTTACAATGAAACATGCATGTTAGGCCTGCCCTCGAGGTTGTGCATAATTGAGGCGACAGCTCAACCCAGTTACTTCTAAGTTTCAGAAAGAAGCTCTCAGAAATGACCTCCTAGCACAGCACAAATCAACTGGCACTCAGTATATTATCTGTGTGAATCAATTACCTTTTATGTTTTTTAAGAGCCATGCACTCTCAACCAAATTACATCGTTTTGCTCGTGAGTAGCTTAATACATCATGATCTTACCATGATCTGAAATGTAAAAACGCTACAAGCTGAGGAATTTCACTATGCTTAAAATTTATGACGCTACATCAACAGATTCTTCTCACACTCTCATTACTCATTACAGGAGCCATCAAATCTTCCGGCATGCTCTCGCAGCAATCTGTCATTGTTATTCATAAAATGTGTAACTATGAATAGCAGGGTTTTAAGTGAGTGACAGTTTAATTTTCACCATCTGCATTATGCACCCCAACCCCACAACCCCATCCCCTCAAACGTTTCCCAGTTCACCATCACCTGTGAGGGTGTCGGTATTGGTGACATTTTTATTCAA
The DNA here is from genome assembly GCF_010015445.1 of Perca fluviatilis. Taxonomy (NCBI): domain Eukaryota; kingdom Metazoa; phylum Chordata; class Actinopteri; order Perciformes; family Percidae; genus Perca; species Perca fluviatilis. The sequence goes on along the minus strand of NC_053124.1, from coordinate 13,648,670 downwards.
AACAATATATCAGCCTTCTGGCTTAAGGTTAGGCTACTTAAAATTGGTGTTTTCAAGTTGCTTGTTTATCATTCCAACGTTTGTTTTACTTGCAAGCTAATTGCCCGTTAGTCCAGTAATTTTGACAACCATATTCTCTTGCATTGGCATTGAGTCCCAGTCATCAACAATTAAGCTTCTTTTTTGTCAGTATAATAATCCACTCGCTTCACTAACTCCAGTTTCTCCAACTCACCTGCCAAAACCCTGCTGTAGCAATGCCAAGGAGGTCAAATGACTTCTTCTTTTTTTTTTTTATTGCTGATAGGATGGAATATGACACAGCATGATAAAATACAGGTTGACGTGATGTCAGCTTCCTGATTTTCATTAGAGTTGAATATCTTAACCTTGCCTGTGATTGCAAAGTGGATGCTGAGAAGGACTGGCGATGGAAAATGGCTAGGAAACAAACAGGTGGCTGAATCTCTCTACTGTCTCTACATCAATCTCCTGGTGTCCTGCCCTAATTAGACTGTTTTTTTTCCCCACACCTGCTAAAATACCGCTGTTGTTATTCTCAAATTATCTTGTTTGTGCAAGCAATCATTTGCTGTTAAGACACTGATTGCTCATGCAGTTATGAAATGAAAGATGTTCAGGAAAATATTTTATTTTGGTTATTCTGGAAGAGCTCTGGCGGCAAAGATACATGTTTCTGGGCAACATCAGAGCGGTAATGAATGGATTATTTGAGTTTATTGAAGCAAATAAACTTGGAGCAAGATATGTCGCTACAAGAACAGTTGCATTTAGTCAGTTTAGCAGTGATTCCTACTTAAGTTCTGTCTGATGTACCCACACAGACAGTCAAGTACCCCTTCATCAACAGCCCCCCTTATTAAAAGGTGGATATTGGTACACATTTGTTTGTCATACAATTCAACTGTATTTGATATTTAGGTTATTTGGTCAAGTTTGCAATCATACTGTTACCACTTGGAGTGGCAGAAGCTGGATATTTTAACTATTTATATATACTGTAACTATCAGCTACCTATTTTAACCATATATTCATTACTTTTGGTTATCTATTTCAACCATGTACCCATTACTTTTAGCTATTTCCACCATTTATCCATTACTTTAAGCTAACTATTTCATCTATTTATCCACCACTTTTAGCTAATTCCACCATTTATCCACTTTGTTTAGCTAACTTTTTCAAGCATTTATCCTTTACTTTTTGCTATTTCCACCATATATTCTCTACTTTTAGCCAACTCTTTCCACCATTTATCATTTACTTTTAGCTAACTATTTCCACTATTTATCCTTTACTTTTAGCTAACTATTTCAAGCATGTATTAATTACTTTTAGCTAGTGCTGTCAGTTAAACGTGTTATTAACGGCGTTAACGCAAACCCATTTTAACGGGGTAACGTTCTTTTTGGCATAGCAAACTTTGTAGTTTTTTTCACATGCTGTTGCAACAACTAGTAACATTAGAAAAACTACAGCACCACACCGGATCTAGCTAGACCGGAAACAAAACAGGCTCGCTGCATACACTTGCTTGGGCTTGCGAGCCGGCCAAAGAGTAGCAGGCTAACGTTAAGTTTTTAGTGGATGGCGAGCGCGAGATGCCGAAATGGATGCCAATAAGATTCTGAATGGAAAGTTTACTTTTAAAAAGTTCCATTGACAAGACCAAAGTGATCGGTGTGTTTTGTCGTTGAGCTATCATCGCAGCACGTCCAGTCTGAAATACCGCTTGATGGCCAAGCACACAGCTGATGCAAATTCTCCGCCCCCTCGTCAGAGCCAGGCGATGAAAGCACAAAGCAAGCCGATCCACTTTTCCATGTAATAAGAGCATTAAAATGAGAAAAAATAATTGGACAAAAAGAAATCTAGAGACATTTAGAATAGATAAAAATGTGCTATTAATTGCGAGTTAACTATGACATTAATGCGATTAATCGCGATTAAATATTTTAATTCGTTTGATAGCACTACTTTTAGCTAACTATTTCTACCATTTATTTATAACTTTCAACTATTTCAACCATTTTATCATTACTTTCTGCTGTCCCATTTATACACTAGTTTAAGCTAACTATGCCAGCTGTTTATCTGTTTAATTGCTCTTTTTCAACCATTTATCCATTACTTTGAGCTAACTCACTCAACTAAACTGCACACTAGTTTTAATGCACTCTCAATCACAACATGTAGTGTGGAGGTGTTACATCTTACTCTACATGTGAAACAAAATGTTTAAGTTGTGCTACTCTCTTTCTCAGTGCCTGGTTGGGAATCGGGTCCATAGAGTTACATGTCAACAGCACCCTTTCCTGTTGAATCAGTAATGCTCTTTATATCTGATCTGCTTTCAAAAGCTACTTGAGGAACAAAGACAAATAGTCGTCAGAGTTAACCTATCAGCCTGTTTATCCAACACAGCGTGAATAATAGGCAGCGTATACTTCACATTCAGTGTCTTAAACCAGCACTGCCTTGCCTCCCCAAAATAAATTGAGCTGGGAAAGTCAAGACACTGAGTTTGTGCTGTGACTTTGGGAAACTGCGCTCATTTGTCATGTAATTAGAACCTTTGAGAATTAGTTGTTTTTTTGTGCGCATGCATATGTTTTTGGTTTTTAACTGCAGCAGAAACACCATCCACCCTCTAGTGATGCACCGAAATGAAAATTCTTGGCCCGAAACCGAAAACCGAAAAAAGAGGAAACAAAGACCGAAAACCGAAACCGAAACACCGAAAGAAATTAAGCCAATTATTAGTACCATTGCATTTATGGCTATGACTGTGTACTAACTTTACTAAAATCAAGGCATTGCAATTGTATAAATTAATATTAAAGTTTAATAAAAAAAATATCTAGCAGAAATATGGCTACAATCTGATAGTCACATACAGTATACAGTAGCCTAAGAACAGAATAGCTTACCTATTGTTATTATTATTATTATTATTATTATTATTATTATTATTAATTGAGGCACTTTCTTGCAGGATTTCACTGAACATATCAGACAACGAGGGTGCATGCCCCTCATCTGGTGCAGCGAGACAAGTCTTTTTTTCTGCGCTCTGATCTCCTGCGCTGGGCGCTGCTCCGTCTCCGTCTCCACGCAGGTTCTCTGCATCCATCGCGGCCTGGATCATTTCTCGTGCGCCCTGCTTTATTTCCGCATCCAAGTTAACGGTCTTTATAACGCGGATCAAGTACAGTCCCGATGAGGTGCAGAGGATCCAAATAGATCTCACTGAAACGTGTGCTGACAGACTCTAAGATCGTACTTTTCATTGTTTTCAGTCCGTGGTCCGTCTCAACCTCTTTGCTTAGGAGACACTTTGCAGGTGGAACGGATCGGGTACTGACACACGTGCAGGTCGCGTTTTCTGTTTGCGTCATCACAACATTTTCGGCCGTATTGTTTCGGTGATAAAAGTATTTCGGCCGAAAACCGAAAATGCCCTTTTGGGCCATTTTCGGCCGAAAATTTTCGGTGGCCGAATATTCGGTGCATCCCTACCACCCTCCCATCTTTTCACACAAACACACACACACACACACTTTCCTTGTGACACAATCATGTACACATAAAAATAATCATAATAATGCCATGAATGCCTGCAGAATATGTCTATATCTCAATGACAAGATGCATTTTACATAATGCTGCAGTGTCAAAAAAGACAAAGCTGTCCACAGGAAATTGTCACCCGAAAGATATGAGCAGAATATCCTACTTCCCTCTAAACGACGGTGTTTATTCACCTTTTTTTTTGTTGTTGTTGCTAAAATGACATTCTGGTCTCATTGATGGCCACCCACTCAGTGGAAGGGGCACATCTAAATATAAGAGTGAATAGCAGCAGGAATGAAAAGGACAGATGCATTTTTTTTGTATTTTATATTATCTTATATGTATGGGTAACTATAAATCCATCCCGAATAACTTCCACTTGGCCCAAGTTGGCCCAAGAAGGGATGTTTGGAATGGACCACAGAGGACAGCAGGGAGACAACAGCCTTCAACTGGAGCTTGTCAACCTTCGCACTTGATGTCAATCCCAGCTCTTCAGAAGCCCTGAGAGAGGCAGCCTCGACCACAGAGGCACATCCACGTGGCTTCAGCTTGTTCCCACACCCAATGCTGTACTACCTTTTATCCTCTTCTTCCCCTCACCTCCATGTATGGGTAACTTTTCATCTAGAACCACCTGCAAGTCTAGACATTTAGGATTTTTAGTGAAAAGTCTCAACTATTGGATGGATTGCTGTGAAAGTTGGTACATATATGGTATATGTTACCCAGAGGATACCAAGTAGCTTTTCTTTTAACTAAAACCATATTTGTTCTTTACTTAATTGAAGCAAAAATGAACCATAGAGGTGACAGATCAGAAAACACACTGACGGACTGAAGTCTTCCAGCAGATAGGGATGTGATATAAGAAAATGCTCATATAGGTCGTTTTTCAAAGGCAATTACAAAGGAACTGCTTTGTCAATTAGATTTGGAAGGTTTATTGGCTAGATCTCAAAAGTAACATATGCTGCACACCTAGGAAATGAGTCCCCAGAGTCCCAGACCCCATGAAACCTAACCAGCCATGCTATAAACAAATCGGAAGCAAAGCTTTCCTGAGCATTTCTTTAACTAATAAAGCAAACTAAATAGCAAATCCCTATTTGATATTGAGTAAACATTTCATATCCACATACAATAAGAATCACTTAGTGTTTCTCTTTTGTTTCTGTGGAAGACAAAAGCAAAGTAAGCATACTGTAATAATGAAGGTTTTTTTGATTAATTATGTACTAATAAAAGCAGCCCGAACTGTGCAATTTTAATGGAAGTGCAAATCATCTAAAGTTACCCCCTTGTTTTTCTGTAACAGAAAAAGAATAATCGCATGAAAAAATAATCACATGTCCAGATTCTCAGAAAAAAAATCAACCACTGTAATTATGTGCAGCAATTACACTGATGAATGATGGAAAAGATTCAACAGTGTTGTACACCCCATCAAATTAAGAACATTAGTGTCCAAGGGTGAGTTGGAGATGATCATTCATGCTTTTATTTCCTCTCGCTTAGATTACTGTAACAGTCTTTCTACCGGTTTGAGTAAGAAGTAGCTTTACAGTCTCCAGGCAGTTCAGAACTGGGCTGCAAGGCTTTTAACTCACGATAACAAAAGAGCACACATCACACCTGTTTTAGCAGCACTTCACTGGTTACCAGTCCAGTATAGAATTCAATTTAAAATCCTGGTCCTTACTTTTAGAGCCCTGCACGGTCAAGTTCCTCCCGACATCTCTGACATGATACAGCTTCATACTCCCACCCGTAGTCTGAGGTCATTAGGTCGGAGGCTATTAGTGGTTCCCCGCGCTCAGTTTAAAACTAGAGGGGATCGATCATTCCAAGCAGTGGCTCCTAGGCTGTGGAATGTCTTGCCTCCCTCTCTACGTTGTGAATTCTGTCGAATCTTTTAAAAATCAATTGAAGACTCTGCTATTTAAGCAGGCTTTTAGTTAGTCAAGTTTTTTTTATTGTTTGTTTTCTATTTGTATTTAAATGTTCTTGTATTTTCATTTGTTGTATTGTACATTTTATTGTGAAGCACTTTGCGATTTTTATCTGTGAAAGGTGCTATACAAATAAACTTTACTTACTTACTACTTACTCTCTGTTTAAGGTTTTAGGCTCTAAACTAAGAGTGCTAATGACTAGGGCTGTCCCAAATGATTATTTTTTTAAACGGTTAATGTAGCGATTATTTTTTCAATTAGCGGTTATTTTCCCATTGCTCAGTTATTAACAATTTACACAAAACAAATTTCAGTAAGGTTCAAATCTCTATTTAACCCGACAATTTTTTAATATGTGGGCCGTTATAACTGACGTTACAAAGGACTCGTGAGATATCTGAAACAATCTGGCCTGGTTGCGCAATAATTGAAGACAGTGCTACAGATGGGGGAGACACAGGACAGTTTACCTCACACTCAAGTCAGTGTAGGATAGGGCTGGGCGATATGGCTGAAAACTGTATCACGATATAAGTGTTTCATATCGGTCGATATCGATAATTATTGATATTTTTTATGACCTATTTAAAATAAGGACCAGGAGAAAAATATATTAAATTTAAACATTTTTATTTTAAACTTAACCTTCCTCTGATTATAATCCCCTCAGTTATAAAAGCAGAAATGTCAACACAACCATGGAAATCACTCAAATAATTAAAATGTAAACATAAGTCTAAAATCACAGTGAAGAAAGAATAAGTAAGAATTGCTTAATAAGGTGTAATAAAATGGTGCAAAGTGTTAAAACTAAACATAGAGAAACCTGAAACCTGAGAAGAACTATTTTCTGCAGGTTTAGTGCTAGGTTGGTAACCTGGCCTTCTGGACAGTGCTCCGCACGTCTGCCTGCCCGTTATTTCTTTGTAGCGTTTAGTAAGGCACTGATGCGCAGTATACCTCTCCATGGCGATCTGCTGCTTGTGCGGGTAGCAGCTGCAGATGTTGTTGGACGTTGCTAGCGAATACGGTTGCTCCAAAGTGAGCGCGGCTAAGGTGGTAAAACAAGTTTGCGGTAGTGTTGGTGGGGACGACGGTCGGACTTATAAAATCCCCAAAACTGCCATACTGACTTTTCCTGTTTTATCAACAATTTGCTTCGCTCGCGCGGCACTCACTTTCCACTTATCGCTACAGCCGCGGTTCTGTTATTGTAGAATGGTAGAATCCAAACGCGAGACAGCGATGTGGCGCAACCAAACTTGATACTGTTACATGATTGGCTGTTAGAGTGTCACTCCCTACGTTGCTAGGTTACCAGAGAGTGAGTGCCTTTGTTTATGCAACCAAACTTGCTTTGCAACTTCTGGTTTCTTCCGAAGAAGAAAAACAAGTTATCGAACGTTTTATCGAACGCATTTTCTATTGATATTGATTACGTGTCTATCGCGATACATATCGTTATCGTTTTATCGCCCAGCCCTAGTGTAGGACATACTGTATACACGTGAGCTACGGGAGAAGCTGGAGAGGCATAGGTGAGCAGAACTTATGGTGTTTTGCTGCTGTTGTCCTGACTCTGGGATCATTTTACAAAGTCTACAGACTACCACGTTGTTGTTGGCATTAAGAGTAAAATACTCCCACACTTTAGAAGACCGCATGCAAGCCTTTTTCTCAACGTGTTGTTGAACTTGCGAGGAATCCATACTTTCGTCCCAGCACTACCAATGGCAAATATTTAATTATAAATCAGGATTTCTACCCCACCAGGCTGTTGCAATGACTATTTTAAATAGTGTCACAGAACTATATCGATCATCGATTTGGTAAATTTGGAAAATCATCAGCATTACAGTTCTAATTGACACACATGCTAGAAAATTGCCTGAAATCATAAACATTGCATCCCTAAGAAAAATGTTAAAGGAAAAGTATGACGTTTTGGGCAACAAGTATAAGTCCCACATATAACCACCTGTAAAGCCACACATTGTTGCTTTTACATGTTTGTTTTTTATGGCGTTATATATGTGTATCATTCCTGAGCGAGTAATTCTATGTTTTGAGCACGGAGAACTATATTTTGCGAGCACATTACATTGCATTTTGAACAAAAATGTACACTCGCAAAAAAGATTTAATTTGAATAAACAAAATAATAAATGTATTTGCATGTCTTTCTCTGCTCGCAGGTAGACGCTTGCTACGCTCCGGTCATGACCTTTTGATTCTGCGATTGGTTGGTTTTATGACACACTTGTAACGCTGTGATAGTCTCAGCGAGCGTGTCTAGAGTTGAGCGCGCAGAGTGAAGAGGTTGAGAGCGAGGGAGACATGACCGGAGCGCAACAGCTTCTACCTGTGAGCAGAGAAAGACATGCAAATACATTTATTGTGCAGGAAATAGGTTTTTTTTACTCAAACTAAATTATGTTTTGCGAGTGTTGCGAGTTAATTTCTGTTCAAAATGCAATGTAATGTGCTTTAGTTTTTTTGTGTGGCTTAAACAAATGATATATAATGTGTTAATTAGAGAGTTTTTAAGGTGCTGATTTTGTAACCGTCAGACAGAGCCAAGCTTGCCATTTCCCCCTGTTTCCAATCTTTATGCTAAGCTAAGCTAACCAGCCCCTGGCTCCAGCTTCAAATTGAACGGACAAATAAGTTGTATCAATCTTCTCATCTAACTCTCATCAAGAAACTGAATATTCCCCCAAATGTCAAACTACTCCCTTTTAAGAAAATGGTCTGGATCAATTAAAACATCCTTATGTTTTTGGGGCAACTATATTTTAGCCTGGGAAAACCCTGACAAACTTCTGGCAAATTTGGGATTTGCTCTGCAAGTCAGTCTGGCCAAGAGCCCATTCAAGCCCATTTCCAATTTTTTCGAGGCACCAATCGCAACAGTTGAGGACGGCTTTACACAATGATGATAGCGCAGCGATAGCAAGCAGCTTTTTGTTTACATTCAACATGACGGCCACCTAAGTGCAGCAACCCTTTGATGCCGCTGTAGCTGCTACGTCACCCGGATCGTTGGTCTGATTGGTTGAAGGACTATCCAATTGTGCCCAGAGACATTTGAGCGGCGTCCTTTGGTGACGCCCCTTTGGACATGGGCTATGAATGAAGCTTGCCCAGACCCACTCTCCGTTACAACTGAGAAAGGGTCTGGTGTCAACCAGGCTATGTATATTTTACTTTACCACTATATTTTGTAATATTGTCAAGCATTCCCTGCTAAATAAATATCCATTTCAAACATACTGTCATTCTATTCTTATTTACCATTTTCAATGAGCTCCTCAGTCCAGTCAGAACATCAGTCATTCTCCAGCTTCCAGTTTATGCTTTAAACCCATCTCTTCAAGAAAAAAACATGTCACCATCTCCGCTCTAAATCATTTCACGTCTCTTCTAATCCCTCAAATTGCTCTACAAAAGAACATATAACTCTACTTAGCTGTTATTTTGTTCTTCTTCTGGCATTTCTATCTAACAAAGATTTACAATTTCAGGAATATTAGTAGGGCACTGTGGCTCTAACCTCGACCTTTATCGGTTGCTAGAAGGGGTGTAATAATACATAATTTCTCTGTCACCTACAGTCAGATAGAGAGCAAGCTGCCGCCTGAATTTTCAGTTCAGTTTTCTGTTCAATTTGACAACTGGAGCAGTAATGCGGTCAGTGTATTTTGGCCACAAGCAGACATGTTGCTGACAGTACATGCGTTTGCTGTGGACTCCACTATCCACTCATCTAGGCAAGCATGTATTCCCTCTTAATGTACTGTAGTTGTATGATATGCACTACTAACAAATAAGTGCATCACTGATTTCTGAGCACATAACCTTTGCTGTGATATGTTGGCCAACACTTTCTGCAGCAACTTTTAAATGAAAACCTTCCAGCGGTTAAGGGAGAACAATTCTCTGCCCATAACCACTTTTTGGTTACTTCGTTATAAGTCAAGAGCAAAGTATTGATTCACAATATGATGATTTGTAATACAACAAGCCCATTTGGAACAAAAGCCAGAGGGAAACATTATTTTACTACTATAGCCAATACCATAGTACATACTGCTTGTCTGTGCCTCATTGTCTTTTGCATGTTGCTGTGCCAAGTTTGCTACAGGCTAAACACAGGCTCTAAATAACTTTGGTTAGAATGGAATTAAAATAAGTTTCTACATGTTCTACTTAATACTACTCAGCATCTCTTCAATGTGTGTGTCTTCATAGTTCAAGTTAAGTGATATTGACAGCAACTTATATACCCTTGAGGACCATAAGTATTTTTTTTGTATCAGGATGTCTTTGTAGCATTACCATAACGATTCAGAAATCTTATACCCTTGTGTTGGCGTGTAAGGAAGAGCTCGCTACTTGTGAGGAAAAGACATTACAGGCCCAAGGTCTTCTAAAAAATAGTATAAAGCCAGAAATCAATACGAGAAAGCTGAATTTGAAGAGGAAATGGATGTGGGAAAGTGAAGAAATACAGTACTTTTACCCTGTTATTTTGCTCTTTTTTGTGAATTACCTGAATAAAGCATTTTTTGATTTTTCAGTTTTAAAATCATGTTTACTAAAAGTTACTTTTAATATTGTTAGTCCTTTGTTGCACCAACTTAATGTGCTACTTTAAAAGGGGCTGCACTTTAAATACTGATCCACACGGCGCTCACAGATTATTCCCCAAATTCGTGAAATACCTACATTTGTGACGACCACATGCACTAACCAGAGTGGCTATCAAAGAAAAAGGACAGATATATTCACTACATCTTACATAGCAAATATTGGTTTACTGCTGTACTAATGTTCTGAATGTCTCCTACAGAACCTTTAATGATTTAAATGCTGGAAACAGTAGTGTTAAACATAGTGTCAATGCCTAGATAAAGTCTTGATATTCTATGTAAACTCCTCAAGGATGAAAGTATGACTGAATGAATGAATAAAAACTTTATGTTGAATGATTAAAACAAATAATCTGAAATGAATAAAAATATAACAACAAAATGAATAACAAAAAAAAAATCAACATAACACTAAAATGAAATGTATAACTGCTGTGGTGAAAATGTATCCAAGCAAATTAAAACTACATTTGTGCCATTTGAAAAAATAATAATACGTCTCCATAACAGCAGGCACCGCTAATCTGTATTGTCGCCCAAAAAATGAAAATCGGAAATGACGAACGCGTCACGTGGGTCTGGCTTCTCCCGAATTGGGCGAAAAATTGAGGAATGGTGGCTCGTTTGGAATAGGGTCTTGTATTTTACGAAAATAGTTCACCGAAACGTGTTTCTGAAAACCTTTTAAGTGAGAAATAGGCCATACGGTTCCTGAATCGGTCAGTTTTTTATCGACAAACGTCAGTTTGAAAGATTTTTGTCAGATTTTGAGAGGCGTTCGTCAGGCTCATCCTGCTCGTCAAGTGTTTTGAGTCTGACTGCCGACTGGCCGATTCAACAAGTCAAATCAGCCCAAATTAAAGCCGATGGCTCCTCCGACTGACGACGGCACGGAACACACCAAACCGACTCGAGTCACCCACCTCGCCAGACTGTCAGACGGCCAATAATCGGCTTGGTGTGTTAGCGCCTTAAGTTTGTGTGTGTGTGTGTGTGTGTGTGTGTGTGTGTGTGTGTGTGTGTGTGTGTGTGTGTGTGTGTGTGTGCGTGAGTCAAACTATTAATGCTCTTGCTCTTCCCTTTAAAAGAAGTGTGAGTAATGGCTCTATAGTGGAGACAGTCATAGTTATTATGTCTGGTGTACTTTTTTATGGCATCTGTGCTAATGCCTTTTAGCCACAGACATGCACACAAACCACGGCATCTCCGTGTTCTTTTACTACGTCTTTAATGCTCGGTGCACACACAGTCCCTTAAACCGGGATGAGGCGTGACGTGATGTAATCAACTATTTCAATTACGTTGATTAATACGCTGTGGAGAGTCCCCAGAGAGCATTGAGAGATCTATGAGGAGGGATTTGTGAAGAAAGTGGTGATTAGTTTTTGGTGTGTGTGTGTGTGTGTGTGTGTGAGAGGGAGGGAGACAGCTCGGAGGCTTGTGCGGCTTGATGGAATGGGTTAATGCTTCAACCTTATCGTTTCCATGACAACCGCAGTCTCCATAAAGAAATGCTTGATGAAGGAGCTGTACTGGAGAGCTGAGTGACACTTTGTTTGTGAGGGTGGAAGTACATATGGGGTGTTCAAACAGGCTGTGTCTCTTTGTAGCGCTGACCCGAGGCGACAGGGTATGATTTGAGTATCAAATAAGCAAGATCAGATCTCCGTGCTTGTATGTGATAGGGAGTCAGATGGATGTGCTGACACAGCCGGCAGACAGGGATATGTATTTGGAAGCTTCTTGAAAATGTGCTACTCTGGTCTTCTAGATCATATCTTTGTGTACATTGATTCTTGAAGAAAACCCCGTTCATCTCCACGCTGTTCGATGCGTACCCTGTGTGTCTAAGGCTGCATGGATTCATCTGCCAAACCAAAGGAAGCCTTGTTTTGAGGAATGGCTGAAATGACACTGGAAGAGCCTTGTTATCCAGAAATGGGGGTGACAGACAACCCCATGGGATAGAGTGATAAGGGACACTCATTCTCCCAAAATACACACTTCTCTCTCTGTCGTTGTGTCGGACTTTCTCCCTTTTTTTTTTATTTCATGTTGCCATCTCACTGTTCTCTTCTACACTTGCTCACTTGACAATCATTTCCAGTCATTAGATCATCATCTTTATTATGTGACAGACTGTATAGGGAGTATCTAAGTAATCTGGCACACATTGTCCTCCCTGTCTAGAATGAGTCTTACATGAATACAGCATGCAGATATTCAGTTTCTGTATTATTGGGTTGAACAAGATATGTGACTTTACATTCACAGATTTGTAAAGCTCAATATGCTGCTTTTAGCAAGAGAAAATGCTTCATTTTCTGGCACTTTACTGAATGGTGCAATGACCCAAAAACACCCAGTTAGCTGTAGCAGTCCTTGGGGTAGAAATGCCATTTTGATGCGAGAGGTCACAGGAGAGTGCAGAAATGTACTCGAGCTAACGTGCCAAAAAAAATGCAAATAACATCTCAGTACAAATGTGATGCATGGAAAGGGCATTTCAGGGCACACCACTCAAGCTGAAACTCAAAGTCCTTAAAGCAGATGGACTATACTATATTTGGGGTTTTATTTAAAAATATGCATGTCATTTTCTGTAGCTGGTAACTGAAGAGTGGATACTTTAGTTTACCAAATTACGTTTGCCTGCCTTAAAGATCAGGCTGCAACAAATATTTGTTTTGTTTATTATAAATGATCTTTTGCACTATAAAATGACAAAAAAACATAAAAAATACATCAGAGGTAATGCCTTAAAAAGTGCTATTTTTTTTTTTTACCAAGAACCAAAAGATGTGTGATATATAATTATATAAAACTGAGAAAACGATAAAATCTTCACATTTTAAAAGCTGAAACCAGAGAAAGTGAAGTGTTTTTGCTTAAAAAATGAAAATCCTGGAGCTTTCAGTCACATCTCACTGTCTTCATCGGAGGCGTAAAGTTTGCTCAGACCCAACATTGCTACGTTGGTCCTGTGATGACAAATGAGCCATCTTCACAACAGCGGACAAAAAGACCGTGAAATGCGGTAGAAAGCTATCCTGGTTGACACCAGACCCTTCTCAGCTGTAAGTGAGAGTGGGTCTGGGAAAGGTTCATTGACAGTTCATTTCCAAAGGGCACCATTCACCAACGGACGCCGCTCAAATGCCTCTGGGCGCAATTGGATAGTCCAACCAATCAGACCAACGATCCAGGTGACACTGCGCTTAAGTAGCCGTCATGTTGAATGTAAACAAAAAGCTGCTCGCCATCGCTGCGCTATTGTCGTCGTGTAAAGCCCACCTCAACAGTTGTGATTGGTGTAAAGCCCTCCTCAGCGGTTGTGATTGGTGCCTCGATTTTGGGGACATTGGAAATGGGTTTTAATGGGCCCTTTGCCAGACTGACTTGCAGAGCAAATCTCAAATTTGCCGGAAGTTTGTCAGAGTTTACCCAGGCTAGTAGAAAGCGTCAGAAACAGCAAGCAAGTGGACATTGAGTTAAAACTGTTTTACTTTTTTTGACAATGCATGTTTTCCCATCGGGATCAAGTGTAACATATCGGATCATTTTGTCAAACTTCTATTTCCATGGTCAAGGATGAAATTCCAAGTTCATGTTTAATGTACCTTTATACTGCAATGGTAATGTTTACTATATGATAAAATAAAAATGTTGGGGGGGGAATTCTATTGAGTAACCATTTACATGCTAAAAGAGCAGAGGAGAATGTCAGTTTTCGGCTAATTTAGTGAATGATAAATCATCACATTGATCCACAAATCCAATATTGCCATAAAGCAGACTTGCTTATTGATTTACAACATTGCCTACAATGGCCTAATCCAACTGCAGATACTTTATAAACAGTATAGCTACCTCTGTATAAACTAATCTCCACTGTTGACAGATCTCTATTGTTTCATGGCATGTATCATGATATCACCCAACCCTAACACTCTATATAGAGAGCCTTGTGTCTAAGCTGTTGGCAGTATCCAGAGCTGGATAAATACACCTCTCACAGCCACCTTATCATGGTGGTTATAGACCCCTGCTCATTCCGCTCCCTGACAGCTACTTTTAGAGCTAACTAATAGCGCTGCCAGCCACCTTTAATTGGAAATCTATGGCTGCATTTATTTTAGAGCACAACTGACAAGCGCAAGTCTCTACGTTTTATGTATTATCAAACTGAAAACAATCAATTACTGGAAGACAGGACCTGATATTTCATGGGCAATACCTTTATCAATGCATAAGCATGCATAGAGGACAGGGCTGAAGCAGAGAGAGCGGGGGAACAGATGGTAGAGTGCATCAGATGAGAGCTCTTCTTTAGCCGGGCAGCACCAAGAGACGTATGCTGCTAACATGTGATAGGGCAAGAGACAGGGACTCTCGGGAGCTTCCTGTTGTCTTAGAATAAATCTAAGCAATTGATCTCACAAAAGTGGATGCTGAGATATGTACCCTTGCCTTGTACAATAAGCAAGATAATTCATATTTATGTGTATGTGTCACTCATTCAAAATGGGAAACGGTGAAAGGAATTTAATATCCGATGCCCTTGCATTGCAGCATATTTTTTGTCTAGTTTCATATGTTGAATAATATCAGAGAAATACACAGCTTTTTCTCTATGTTCTGTCATAGACTTGTCTGGTGTAGGTGTGTGGTTTGCACTTAAACCTTGCAAGCGTAATGGAGCTCTTTTAGTTGTATAAGACAACTAAATAATGAAACAAAAAAGGTAGATGCAGGTTAGCAATGACTGAAAAAAAGAGGTGTTTTAGACTAGTGATTTCCAACCAGGGGTACTTGTACCCCGGGGCGTTCTTGAAAAGATTGTAAAGTATGACATAAACAACCACTTTAAAACAAGTTCAAATGAACACATCTGGAACAAGACAGGTGGTGTCGATAAAGGGGTACTTGAGTTCATCTGGCAGGGCTGTGGAGGTACAGAAAAAAGAGGTTGGGAATCACTGTTTTTTAGAAAACCGGAAAAAAAGGCTGTCCAGAAGGTATAGCTGTAAAATTATCATTTTTAAAAAGGCCAGGAAATAGTCATCACCTTAGTAAAAGTATGTGTGGAGATGTTCTAAATTCATCTTCACCCGCTCATGACGATACGCAAGGTCACCTGTGCCTCAGTGCTGTCATGGGGAAAGATCAGTAGGTGTTTTGGCCTAACTTTGTGATTTAATGCAGTGTGGTTAGGGGCTTTGACCTACTACGTGTACAGTGTGTGCACTTGTGTAACCCTGGATGCCTGCATTTGCATGTGAGTGGGTGTGTGTCGAGGACTTTGTGATTTAAAGCTGTGCGTTCAGGGGCCAATTAATCAGAATGTGATGTCACTGTAAGAAGGGCTCATGAACGTGTTTCCCTCTCTCTGGGAAACAGGATGCAGACCACGAGTAAGACTTTGCCTTACTCGTGTGCAAGTTAATTGACTCATTCCAGCTCTCCGTTCTGCTTCTTCTCTTTGCCATGCAGCAACCAGATTAATACATACATGCACACTTACACAAACAAATGCCTTTTTCCTGTTTTCAGAGTCAGCATGGCATTGTTCGTTCGACCACCGGGTTTTCTGCAAAATAAAACTTCAATAACACATTGAACTTTAGCTGCCCTTGAAAACTACAAAAACAAAACTCCTAATCTTACACTCCAGTGCCTTTTTTTTTTATCCTTCATCCTTAATTTAACCGCAAAGCACAGGCCACAGCTTCAGACGGCCAAGCATTTCAGTAGCCTCCGCTTTGAAGGAGCAAAGTCCTTAACGATAAGTTTGCACTTTAATGACGTTCACTTGATTTTTCATTTCTTTTCTTTATGCCTTTGACATGCAATGCATCAGTGAGGTCATGCACGTTTGTCAGGCTGCATGAGGCTTTTGTGAGGGGATTGACAGTGAGTGATGAATTAGCATAGTAATTGATAATTACCCAAAGATCAGTGGGCCCATTGTTTCTTAGAAGGCTCAACATGTTTTCCCTCAGGTTTAGGTCAGCTCTAAAAGGAGAAATCTAATTGAGTGCCTTGTGGCTTAATTAACGAGTGTGCACTAATTACAGGGAAATGAATGAGGAAAGGGACACACACACACACACACACACACCAATATAACCCTTTGAATTTATATTCCCATAAGTTACCATTGAACATAAGCAACTAATGATCAAACAATGTAATGTTTCATTGATTTGTTCTTTGACAGAACTTTTCGCTAATTGTGTTGGAGTTGACACCAGGACTTCTATTTGAGCATCTCACTTTGGGCTCTGGGAACTTGTGATAAGCAGTTCTCTAAAATGTGTTGACAGGGGACAGTCAACGCAGTTTTCTTCTTTTTTTTTTCTCCTTTTTTTCAGATTATTTTTTGGGCTTTTCCGCCTTTAATTGATAGGACAGCTAGGTGAGAAAGGGGAGAGAGAGGGGAAAGACATGCAGGAAATCGTCACAGGTCGGATTCAACCTGTGACCTCTGCGGCATAAACCTCTCAGTATATCTCTTTGGTTCTCATCTATTTCTCCATCCTTAGTAAGTCTCCTATCCAAGTAATACCCATCCTCTGATTCTGACCCCCCCTCTCCCCGCCCCAATGTTCTTTTATTCTTACAATCATTCCACCAGTGCTCTTGTCTGTCATCTAATCTGGCAGAGGCGTTATCAAGCTAATGACAGACACAATTTCTTCTGCCTCTAATGACGAGTAAATAATACCATCACATCAAGCCATGCGCCAGATGAAAGTGAAGCCACGGTGCAGATAAAAGAGGAGAGGGAGGCGATGCAGCTGTTTGTCAAATAAGGACAGGGGTGTCTGTCTTTCTTATCTCTGCCTCTCTTCATGGCATGTTTGTTCTTCATATGCCCGCCTCTGCCTCTGATGTCAGACGGAATGGGTGTTCGTCATTGGGATCCAGGAGACCGTCGGATCGCTCACCAGGGCCTCCCATGTGTGCAATTTCCATTTCAAAGCCATCTCCTTTTACCGTTATAATTCCATCTAAGGCAATTGTTAAATGAACATTCCTAACTGCTGACTAGGACAAAGATATTTTGAAAAAAGAGAGGGAGATGTACGCATCGGTAATGAAGTGGAGAGAAGGTAGGGCGAGTGCGATCAAAGGTATGGTAATGCCTATGGTAAAAAGGATGGGAACTTGCAGGGCCTCTAGAATAAGGGGGTGCATGGGAGAGACTTAGCAACTGAAAAGGACGTCTCCTGGGGAAGGGTGTGAGGAGGAAAGCGGGCGGAGGGGGACGGAGAAGGAGGAGATATTTATACAGTTAGGTTGCACCAGGGCTATAGATAGGCTGCTTAAGAAATCACCTGAGAGATACAGTCCCGCTATGGAGAGGCACCTGCGAGCTGTTCAGCTACTTTATTCCCCTTTTGCTGCAACCTCAACCACTTTGAGCATGCAGTGCAGTTCGCTCGTCTGAGATAAATCATTGATACGCCGCTCGGCAAAAGCAGATAAAAGTGAAGCAATGTTGTTAGGGAAGAGTTCTGACGCTGTCAAAGTGGTGACCGCACTTTAAAAACTGTAGATCTTAATGAGAAATCCAGGCACTTTCAAAAGTTTTGACAAGACCTACCGAGTGATTTAGGAAGAGACTGTTAACATTTATAGTCTCACTCCTCCTCATCTCTTCTCTTATAATACCAATGAAGTTTGGTCGCCTCCTCGTCTCCCTTTATCCTTCTATTTCTTTCTTTTCGTATAAGCTTGTGCTTCTCCTATTATTTTCTCAATTCATCATTATTTATTTATTGTGGGTGGGTGCATGAGGGTGGACTAAGGCCACAGAGCGAAATATTGAGGGTCATGAAACATTGACAATTGTCTCTAGAATAAAACAAAAGTCTACAAAAAAAGATTGGAACAGGAGCTAACTGTGATTGACAGAGCAACAATGAGAAGCATCACAATGGTATTGTTGGATTCAGCTCTTATTTTGGTGATGCAAGGTCACAGAGCTTGTTCACTAGTTCTTTGAGAAGAAGGTTTTGCACAGTGCACATGATTATAGCCACCTTTTCACCTGCGTTACTTCTGTGGAGTCAAAAAATAGCCTTAACCCTCTGAGGACAAAAAGATGTTTGACAAAACTCCTACTCAAAAAGCGATATAACATTTCATTTCAGATATTTATTTACTATTTTAATCATATACGTATAACCTAAGACTTTTGGTTAAACTCATTTCAAGCACCGAAACAATACATAAAACGGTAACACTTTATTTGAAGGTATCGACATAATCGTGACATGACACTGTCATGAACATCTCACAAACGTTATAAACAAGTCATAAATGTATATGACTTCTGTCATTAAGTGTCATTCGGTTTTTGTCATGACAAGTTGACATTGTTTGGGTTGTCTTGATTATGACAACTTGACGTTAATCAAAGTGACATTACCAGAAGTTGTCTTGGTCATGACAAGTTGACATTACATTTCTTTGGAGTGTTCTTATTAAGACAACTTGACATTAAACAGGATGACATTATGTCATGTTGTCATGACAAAGACATCCTCTGGTAATGTCATCCTGGTTACTGTCAAGTTGTCATTACAAAGACATCCCAAACAAATTTAATGTCAACTTGTCATGACCAAGACAACTTCTGGTAATGTCACTTTGATTAACGTCAAGTTGTCATAATCAAGACAACCCAAACAATGTCAACTTGTCATGACAAAAACCGAATGACACTTAATGACAGAAGTCATAAACATTCATGACTTGTTTATAACGTTTATGACACGTTCATGGCAGTGTCATGTTATAGTTCTGACAGTGTCATGTCACGATTATGTCGATACCTTCAAGTAAAGTGTTTAAAGGTAAACACATCATAAGTTAAGGTTTGTTTTCAAAAGAGATTTGAGGCCTTTCAAAAAGCCAACATCAACATTTCAGCTTTAGCGCCAAATTATCTCTTTACATATTGCACTAGAAAATATTTGGGCGACACTAGACAGAAAGCAGAGTTTGTTCTGAACCTTTATCTCAAACCTGTGATATGTTATATGCAAATACCCTTAAAAAGGTAAATTTAAGAAGATATGTGAAAATGCCCTTACACCTCAGAGGGTTAAGGTACTAGGGCAGCAACTAACATTCATTGTCAATTCATCTGTCAAGTATTTTCTCGATTAGTTGTCTATAAAATGGTGAAAAATGTCGATCATTGTTTTCCAAAGCCCAAGATGGCGCCCTAAAATATCTTGTTTTGTCCACAACTCAGTGGAGTTGTGGACAGTTATAACAGTTCACTGTTATAGAGGAGTGAAGAAACTAGAAATTATTCACATCTAGGAAGATGGAATCAGAGAATTATCTCACACCGAAAAGACTCAAACCAATGAATCAATTATCAAAATAGTTGGCGATTAATTTAATAGTTGACAACTAATTGGTGAAACTTTGCAGTTCTATAAGGTACACAAACAAGAAAAATATACAGTTAAGATTTTGAAAAGGTGTCACCCCAGAAGAAAATAACTGATCCCACATCGTCAACACTCTAAGGCAATATCCACCAGCTCTACATTCATGTTTTTATAACCTCTGACATGACAATTGCAAGGCCTTTCATCTCTCAGCTGGAGTTATTTTGAGTCAACAAGAACAGTCTGTTTCTTGTCTGGTTCATCTCCATCTTTCTTCTTTCATTTTTCCCCACATCTACAATTAATGCATTTATTTCGAGGCTTCCTCTTGTTCTTCAAAGACACAGCGGGGACACAGCTGTCGCTCCAACCATCAAAGTCCTCCTGCACTCCTCCGTCTGCCCTCTACCTCATTTCTTTACGCTCTCCTTCCTTTCTTACCCTTTAGCTTTCGTTTTACCTTGACAGCTTCTACGTCCTCACTGTGTGTTTCCCTTAATTTCAGTCCATCCTAAAAATAAAAAATAAATTGGTAAATATATCACAAAATTAAGATGCAAAATAGGCAAGGCCAGTTTCTCTACTTCCCCGCTCTTAATTTTTGTCTCGCTGTCTGCAATCGTCCTTTCATCTTCCCCCAGGATGCTGGCTGAGTGATCCAGGTGCACAAGGCAAACACTCATTCATCTCCGAGTTATCATTTCAGCCATGATACCTGACTCTCCAGCGCCACGCCGCTCTCCAGAGCAGGGCACTCTGGGATATGACTAATGCTTTCTCCAAGCGTTGTGATTTGTCTAATCTGCCCTGCCTTCTGGGACGTGAGTAAGACTTCCATGAATGTTTCCAGAGCTCGCCCACAGCTGGGTTCCACCTGGTTGGCTGGCTGATATCTCCCACCCTGCTTTATATACAGTTTCTCTTATTTTTTCTTCTCCGTGTTTGTACGTGGTTTCCCTCCGAATCTCTCCTCCTTCATCACTTGAAACACAGATGCAGAGGCACCCATGTACACAGCTGCAGATATACGGAGGGAAAATGTAGTTTGAGGAAAGTAGAGAGGAACATAATTCATTGCACCTGGTAGCAGCACATCATTATCACTAACAACCAAGGTTGTTGTTTACTCCATATGCGTATATTTTGGTAGTTGTATATAGTCTTTACTTTTTAAGTTTCTTATTTCCAAATAAAGAATACATTAAACTTCCAGGTACAAATGTTTCCTAGGAGATCTCTGCTTTAATTCTCTCCCAAATATAGCTGCTTAAACATGTTTTCCTTCAGGCTTATTTAGCTAATCAGAGAAAAGAAATGCTATTGTCAAGAGAGATTTCTTTATGTACCTGAAGTGTTTAATTTCCATGAAAACACACACACACACACACACACATACACACACACACAGCTACTGAATACACAAGACAACACGGTAACACTTTATAATAACCATCATTAATAGACGGTAAATTGATAGTCAATTAATATTTAGTTGATTGTCATTTAACTGTTAGCAAACATTATTCTTAAATGTATATACTAATGTATATTATAATTAGTGCTTAAATTAACAGTGTATTGTTACACTCCTATATATCATGTAATATATATATATGTATATACTATATGTATATGTATATATATATATATATATATATATATATATATGTATATATATGTATATATATATATGTATATATATATGTATATATGTATGTATATATATATATATATATGTATATATATATATATGTATATATATATATATGTATATATGTATATATATGTATGTATATATATGTATGTATATGTATGTATGTATATATATATATGTATGTATATATATATGTATGTATATATATATGTATATATGTATATATATGTATGTATGTATATATATATATATATATGTATATGTATGTATATGTGTGTGTGTGTGTATATACATATGTGTGTATATACATATATATGTATATACATGTGCATATATGTGTATATATACATATGTGTGTATGTACATATACTGTATATGTATGTATATAGATTAAACAGATACAGGGATGGACACAAAAACAGGAACACCTGTATAAAGTAATGTAATCCAGTACAATAGCCTTGAAATACACACGACTGTTTGGTGGCAACTGAGACCTGACCCAGGACCTAACATGTCTAGTGGAATTAATTAACACTAAGCTGTACATCTATACAAGATACTAACATGCCAGAATATAGACTGATAATTTCACTTGTTTCCTTTTGTATGCATCCTGTCCCAGAAATGCTTGTTACTAACCTAGCTCTGGGGAGTTTACTCCCCGGAGTCCTTATGTTTCTTATGATTCTCTGCAATTCCCGGCCGCGTCCTGCTGCGTCCGCCGCATCCGCCGCATCCACCCATGCTCTGCAGCGCCACGTTACATCCCGCAACGCCCTGCTGTGATGTTCATACTCAGAGTAGTCAGGATCCGGTATAGGAGACTGCACTACTCAGTATGACACGATGTGCCCTGCTATGACATGAACTTCCACGATGACCTTCGAAGTCACTGTTCCATTATCTTTAATGTGACTATTATCGCCACTGTTCATCGCACCCCCAACCGGCCCGTCAGACACCGCCTACCAAGAGCCTGGGTCTGCCGAGGTTTCTTCCTAAAAGGGAGTTTTTCCTCGCCACTGTCGCAATAGCCACTGCTAATGCTTGCTCTTGAGGGAATTACTATAATTGTTGGGGTTTTGGAATTTATAGAGTGTGGTCTAGACCTACTCTATCTGTAAAGTGTCTCAAGATAACACTGGTTCTGATTTGATACTATAAATTAAATTGAATTGAATAATACGTGTCCATATTCGCGTTGTTTTCACGGATGGGATCGCCCAGCTTCCCATCATTGCACGCTAGTGAGTTTACCACCAGTTTCTCTTCAATGAACACTGACAAGCAAAGAAAACAGTCTACACCCTCGTACAACCATGATGGCTGCAGCTGATTGGTCGAATATCTCACGTGGGGCTGGCTGCTCCGGAATTTAAAAACTGACCATAATGGCGGCTCGTTCAGAATACAATCTCTTATTTTACGGAAATAGTTTAAAAGCGAGAAATAGGCTATTCAGTTGCCCAATCTGTCTTTATTTCAGATCAACAAATCTTCAGTTTAAAAGATTTTTGTCAGCTTTTGAGAGGCGTTAAGCCGAGCCGGCCGCTCCTCGACGCCCCGCTTCCCCAAAGTCCTCGCGACGCTACCAGAATGCTTTGCACGGCTTCTCCCATAGAAATGAATGGGAGGCATTGAAATGATGCTGACAATGGACTCACACCGTGAGTGCCATTGGTTCCTGACGAGGATGCGGGCCTTATCTGAACCCTGCGAGTCTGACTCTTCTCTCACAGCAAAACTTCACTCTTGTCTCAATTCATTTACTTTAACAAATAAACACAGACAGAATCTGAACCAAAATACTTAAGTGAGGGGGGCTATTATTCATCATCCATTATCCATTGTCACTTTGAGCACGTAAACGTTGCTGCATTTCTGCTGCCTTCCTCCTCATATTACATAAATAATCATGCAGCCTCTCCAGCATTCACGTTTGCGTTCTGTGTCTGAAGAACCATTAAGTTTAGGCAAATTATATAAATACCATTTAAAAATGTGACAACTTTGTTTTAGACGTAATTTTTGCATGCGAGAACACAGCAGTCACCGTGTTGTTCTTGATTCACTGTTGTGCAATTACATAGCCTACTGTCTGAATAATGAAGACAAAAAGGAGACATGCAGAGATCAAGGTTAAGGTAACAATGATTGTTTCTTTTCTGGTTATTGTTTTGCTTTGGAACATTGGGCATTGCAACAAATATCAAATACAAGTCATTTAGTTGTTGTCTCACACTTTCTCCTGTTTGCTCACTTTCTCTTCAAACTTAAAAATAAAATAAAAGTAATTCCAAGTCCTAATACTGATATTACTCCCAGGCCATTGGAAGGTACTGTACCTCTGAAGCAGGGATGTTGGAGCTTGGTTATGTTCCAGTCCCTGTAACAGTTTGGAGTGGAAAAGGGCCCTTGCTGTGCATTGAGGTGTCCAGGTATTCCTCTTTGTATGGTGTGTGTTATTTTGTCCAATGCTTTCATATTTCTTTCTTTCACCCTTTACTGTATCTCTTATTGTCCCCAGGACATACTTTCACTTATCAACCGAATGGATTATAAACAAACAGCAGATCAAGTAATGCCAACCGTGGCCTGTTAATTTTTTTTTTTTCTCAACATACTTCGTTGCTGCAGCATGAAAACAGCTACTGTACTCGTCTTTTGTTGGTGTGATAACAATGGTATTATATGAATTTGCGGCTGTTTGCCATGTCGTCTGTTTGCAGCTGTTTGTTTGCTTGTGCATACAGGAAAGGGCAGAGTAAATGACCCATGGCATCACCACAGGGAAGTGGGTCATCATACATTTGCAGACACACACACACACACACACACAACACACACACACACACACACACACACACACACACACACACACGCACACATACTGTACACACGCATGCAGATAGCCTCTAAATCCATCCATACCTGTGTGATGTCATGTATTCTAATCTCTGAAATTCCTTGAGCAGGATAAGCAGATCTGAGTTTACTTCACTCAGTCCAGCTTTTGAGGCTCAAGCCTCTGCACTGCAGTAAGACCACAACCCTACGGCGCTGAAAGCTTTAGGTCGTCTTGTTGTTTAAAGTCAGCTGGGATGAACAAGTATATGTGGGACACCATTGGGACTCAGAGAGAAGTGTATCCCTGTAACAGTTTGAAGTCATGAAATATTGAGCGTGATGGTATCAAAGTGCAAAGAAACACAAGTCTCAGGACAGAACAGGAACAATCTAAAAAGAGATGGGATGATTCAGTTTTGATAATATCTACAAGCAAGTGAGGAATAGGCAATAAGGTTCAGCCCCAGTGACAGATAGGGATGATATCTGTATCTTGCATCAAGCCTCCTCTTGGTTGCAATCCCGAAGATGGCATGTGATGATTATAATTTTTTTACAATCTTATTTAATCATTTCACAGCCAAACTGGTTAAATTCAAATTGAGTTATGGATGTACATAAATATTAGCCAGAAGCATTTCATAATAAACATCCCACAATGTTGCTTAACCTTAACGCTACATGGTTATTTTCCCGTAACCTGCAGGGTCTGATTCAGTTCTCTGCTCATGTTGAGTGATTACCCACTGCAGCTTGACCACTCCTATTCACAGTAGCTTGCAGGTATAGCGGCATTTCATCCATCAAACATTCTTTTTTTCCATTTTCTACTTTTTCTTTTTCCCCCATTAATCTCTATTATTGCTTTGGGAGCTGGAGCTGGAATTGCATTGATTTGAATCATAACCGTTTGTACATTTCTTCTGGTTATAGGGAAAACTCATAATAGTGTGTTGGTTTCCAGTGATATATTAAGTAAACTTATTGTTAGCTGGGAGATAAAGAGTTTTATTTCCAAGACGACTCTGTCAAGGGGGAATGTTGTGAAAATCATAAATTTTACGTCTGTGGGCCATGTAGTAGTATTCATAAAAAAAAACCATTTTAATCAGATGTTCCTCTTTGTATGATGCTATATTTGTTTTTTTCTTCCCCTATAACTTATGTAAAAGTATAATATTTGTGTAATGAAATGAGGTGATATTGAAAACTAAAGCAGTACAGTGAAATATAATTTTATTTTTGTGTGAACTCTTTATTAGTTCATGTTGACTGAAAAGAGCATGTACTGTATACATATACAGATATAGTTTGAAGTTAAACTGACATTGATTCATGCTATGTTGTGCATGCACATACTATTACCTAGTGTGCAAATAATATACAAATACCTTAACATAAACTGGCATGTATGCACAAGCAGATACAGACTTAAATCTGCACTTAAGTACACAGTACCCAATCCATATACTTATGCACAATGACATGCACACATACTAACACACACACACACCTACAGTATGCATCAATGCACATTAGAGCTGGGCGATATGTAGAAAATCAGATATCACGATATTGTTGGCTGAATACCTCGATGTCGATATTGCCATTATAATGTAGGCTTGACAATTGTTGCTTTAACAAAATATCTTCACGATTAGATTTTAGAAGAATGATCGTTAATAATGTGGGTATAATGACTAAAACAGCTAGAATAGTCTGGTAAGTTTAGAAAATGACATCGCTTTACTGCAATGCAGCCTTTAAAACCAGGAGAAGACAAAACCTAAGCCATATTACGAGATTTCGATCTCTAAAATTTAAGACGATATCTAGCCTCATATCACGATATCGATATAATATCGATACATTGCCCGGCCTTAACGCACATACACACACATACATTTAAATG
Organism: Perca fluviatilis; assembly: GCF_010015445.1. NCBI lineage: Eukaryota > Metazoa > Chordata > Actinopteri > Perciformes > Percidae > Perca > Perca fluviatilis. The sequence continues at coordinate 13,622,639 of NC_053124.1, read as the reverse complement.
TCAACAATTAGTAGTTTTCTAAATATATTTAACCCCCTTATTTCCCTGGTGAAGCATGTCTTTGTCCCTCTGTGTGTGTGTGTGTGTGTGTTTGTGTTTGGGCTGTCCATCTGTCTTCCAGTTACCTGCAAGTGCTAAAAAGTAAATGAACCCTCCACTGATTACGTCTCACTGCCGTACCGTGAGCCACCTTTCCTCTCACTTGCTCTTTCACCAGGCCCCCAACAAACGCACACACACACGCACATCCTGGTACCCTGTAATCCCCTGCCCATTCTTCTAAACAGAACACAACACAAATGTATACCCACACTGTGCCGACTGGTAGAATTCACAGGGAGTCCCCTGACCTCGTGCCTGCTCGCTCCATCTCCCCACGTCTGAACTGCAGCAGAAGGCCACAGAGTCACTTGTTCCCAAAGGCCGAAACTCTTGCACCCAGCACCAGTCACGCATTCAGACAGACAGAAAAACATGTCAATAACTTTTGCTTGTGTTCAGTATGGTGGAAGTTTGGTGTATGCTGGCAAAATGCCACTCAGTCACTTATGACTGCCTCCTTCTGAGGAGTGAGAAGGTCATCTACATACAGCATTTATTTTTAACTACTAACATTAACTTTCAACAGTTTTGTTTATGCCTGAATTCAAACTTTAAAGCTAGGTTAAATGAAGGATTTATTTATCAGGGACAGTGCACATTAGTCAACTTTTCAGTTTCCAATTTAATGTAAATGTGCCAGAGGTATCTAATGAGCAACTTTTCATGTCCCTGCGCAGGTTATTACAAATGTCTTAATAGTATCAATACTACAGTACAACACCATATGATACAGTACAATACAATAAAATACATTAAAAAGTAGCAGATACTGTATATGTAAAAACAATTAGGTAAATGGATTGCCAGGTAGTATGATTATTCATGATTGCGAGTTTGGTTTGCTTTTAAGCAATCATCTCTTAAGTTTATGTTTAAAGGTTAGGTAGTTAGTGCTTTCTCCTAATTCAGTAAGGAGACTCTTCCAGTAGTGGGTGGCTCTGATTGAGAAGACTGTTTGCCCAAACTTTCTACATCTGTTGCCATGCCTATCCTTCTGCCTTATGAACTGATTATAGTGTTTCTCAATCGCTTTGGCACAATTGTCGAATGACTGTTGAACTTCGTCAAACTACTATTTATATGAACATTAGGTCAGTTGACACATGACTGTAGTCATTTGTCATTGATTGGCACAAAATGCACTGAGTAAGCCTTGCAGATCAAAATAGTTTGCATTAATTTGCTACTGAATCATATTATTCTCAAATGCAATTATACACATGCTCATTGTGTAAATCCTTACATGCAAAATAGAGCAACAACAATCACAATAACCTGTCACATATACATTAGATACATAATAGGTATGTGGTTTTGTTGTAAAAGTTTTCAGATGAATAGACTTAGGCTAGATGGAGAACAAAATGTTGTGGCCAGACAGAGAGATTGGATGACCCTTGAGGTTGATACATTTGCAACATATTTTCTTTTTTCTTGCAGATCTTGCACAACAGTTCCTGTTTGCTGTTGTAAATCTTTTTTTTCTGGAGCTTCCTTTGTTTATTTGTGGTTGGTTGATGTGTACATTGAGCAATAATAGTGTGTGCCATGGCTGACATCAATACTACTCAGCTGCCTAAATATACAATGTTAGCAGCTGGACAATATTACAGAGTGGGTAAGTATCACACTTTCAGAGTACTCGGTCATTTGACATGTCTTTGCATTTCGACTGTCTTGGTCCAGGCAATGATAAAGGAACCTTTTCTTTTGATGACAATGATTCATTCATTGATGGATTTATTTACATTTGAAACATAAGTTACTTATTTTTACCTTTTGCAAGTCACATAGAGTGGTGTGCTGAATGTATCAAGTGGTGTGAGGATTGTACTTAGAGTTTTGACAATTTTAAGTTTGTTAAAGTAAATGTGCCAAAACGATTGAGAAAAATGTTAAATGTTAAAGTGTTTAGGACATTTTAAGTTTTGTTTTTGAGAAATGCACATTATATATAGCCCCTCACAGCGCCTTTATGGTGTGAGATTTCACAAGTATTTAACTGCATTGCTTCATAGCACACCTCCCCCGATGCATTCCTTTATGCGACAACACAAGGAGAGCATTATTCAGGATAAAAAAAGAAAAGCGATTAGGAATATCAATTTATGCAGTAACGCCATTATCATCACATGCAAGTCAATTTGTTGCACCTGTGCTTGTCTGGTAATTTTGGTGCTCCAAACAAACAATTGTGCATGCTGGTGGGTTACATGTCGCAGCTGAGGTTGTGTTTATGCAGATCATAGGGTGCGGTGCCATTTTGGCGCTTATTTTGGCATAACATTGCATTTGTATTTAATGTCTGCCTGTTCAGACCACCTGTTTATCACAGTGTTATTTAGCAGAGGAACACATCGATTTGTCTCCCAAATCATTTTATGTATGTTAATCTTTGCTTTTTTCACATCGATAGACATTTGTTCATGTAGTACAATTTTAAATGTAAACAGTTTACTGTATAACTTCCAATACAACTGAGGCAGAGTATATATGAAGTAAGCATTTGTGTGTTTCATGTGCTACATGGGTCAAATGAAGTGCACAGTATTTCATTAATAAATTCAGACTTTTGACACAGGATCAGGCACAAAAGAAATGTGCATGACCTACGTGCTCTTCTTTGCACCAAAGAGGAAAACTGTTCTATAAAGATCATACATTTATACAGTAAGACAATTTTAAATAGCAGCATCCTCATGCATCCTGAGATCTTTGATTTACTCTGGTACAATATTGCCATGCAGTCTATATTTTGGTATGTCAGGGGCATCATTTATAATGGCACTGATGCTATTCAAGTAAAAGTACTATTCAAATAACAGCACATCATAATGCAGACAGCCTGTAGTCCTGTATGTTTCGTATTAAAGTGTAATTGTTGGTTGTTTCCATCAACTTTAAGGAAAATATTTTTTCTTAATTGCATAAGCTCTTTAAAAAAAATAGAAGGTAAAATGTAATTAGGATTTACGTGACATTCATTAAGGGAGATAAAGCTGCTATGGTATAAATTAAAACCAATATTTGCGATGAATTTGTATCTTAAGAAGAAACTAAATATTCTACATGTTTATGGCTGATAACTTTTTTCTTTATAGAGAAAAAAAGAGGACGAAAAATACATGAAATGATCCATTAGGGTTGGGTACCTTTCACTTTTTTACCGGTACCTGAAATTCGGTTCCGGTACCCAACGGTTACCTTTTTCCGTTACTTTCCCTCTGTTAATAACAATAAACAAATGGTAAAAATAATTCCAAACCTATTTATCATATACTTCAAACATTTTGTTATTTATTTAGAGCATTTTATATTCCACACAAAATAAAGGGCTCCCAAAACCGTCCCTACAACCTATCAAATAATTATTCATTTCTTACACTGCACTGGAACTTTTATTCTTGTATTTGTATCTTATTCTATTTTAGCCTGTTTTTATTTTCTATCTCTTTTTACTTCTCTATAATGTTTTATGGTAAAGCAGTGTGAATTGCCTTGTTGCTGAAATGTGCTGTAGAAATAAAGTTGCCTTGCCTTACAATCTCCAGCCTGTCAGTCAGTCACAGGGGCATAGAGAACACTGCTGTGCCTGTCTGTCTGTCTCAGAGGAAGTTTAACTGCACCGCGACCGCTTTCGCCTCGCTATTAAATTATATTGCAGCGAACGCTGTCTGCGTAGTTTTGAAAACTGTAACCAAAATTGCAACAGCTTTATCGGCATTGCCGTGACTCACTGTGCCTTAAACAAACTGCAGAGGCGACGTAGTTTCACTCCGTCTGCACCTCTGTGTGCAGGTCGGATAGCCCCGCTCTCTGTCAACATGCAGAGAGGAGAGAGAAATTTGCGCTTATAAGCTGTCAGGTACCAAAATTTGGCACCGATTGATTTAACATAATTCGGTCTTTACTCAAAAAAGTTGGTACGAGTTTGGTACCCAACCCTATGATCAATGCATCTGTGGAATTGGGCCTTCAAAAATGTCCCCCTTAAATATTGCTACATATTTATTCATTTGAATTTCTTTTTTAGGAGTTGTATTATTATTTCTATTTGCATTTGAGCCATAATTTCCCTGTGTTACTGATCTTTTCTCAGATTTGATCCTGATATATGAGCACTATAAATTAACCATTGGTCATCTTTCTGACATTTAATAATGATGGTTGAGATATCACTGTGATACTGGTCTACAGATACATATACTGTATATGTGATGAATTGGCAGTACGGGCGCTATAAATAGCCACTGCCGGAACGATCATGCGCAGTGACAGCTGCTCTGGTGCTGTTGACGGACGTCACCGATGCGACACGATCAGTTAAAATCCACTTATTTTCCGTTCTTCTCATTGACCGTTGTAATGAGCGTGCAAAGATAAGCGAACGGATGTAACTTTCTTTGTGAGTTTTAGTCGTGAATCCACGCAAAGTTTAATGCATCTGGCCCCTGCACTGTATACAATTTCTAAACAATAGCAGGATTCACCATCCTCTTCACTAGTGTTCCTCAACATAACATTTCCTGTCAGGGAGTGTTTGCTAGATAACGGCTATGCAGTGTTCCCCATTAAAGATTCCAAATATTGAGGTTAAAAGTCCCAGCGGAGGAGGGCAGAAGCCGAGGAGGATACAAGCTGTTTGTTTGTCAAGGAGCTCATCAGGCACAAACAGCGGAGACCGAGGATCTCACTGGGCCCTTCAATGCAGATCACAGGGCTTACAGCGTGTAAGAAAGAGACTCGGAGAGAGAGAGAGAGAGAGAGAGAGAGAGAGAGAGAGAGAGAGACTCTTACAGTGAAGAAAAGAAGCAGAAATAAAGCTTGCTGTGGGTGGAAATGGGGCATCATGTGTTATCTTACCTGGTTTGACCAATCATGTTCTAACCACAGTAGATGATGACAGCATAGTCTTACCACTTCAACAAAAGCGGTTTAGGGGTGATGTGGTATCTTTTTTTGGGATAATGTTTGACCATTTTAGCTTTTTTGTTGATAGTAGAGACAGACTGCACATATGGGGAGACAGAGAGGGAAGACATGCAAGAAAGGTCACAGCAGTAATTGAACCAGGCACTTTAAGATTACATGGCATTCATCTTATACCACCAGGATACAGCCGCACAGTGATGTGTAGGGGAGCTATAGCCCCAGCTTTTGAATCCTAGTCTTGGTATCTACCAGCGATCAGTAGTTTAGTATGAAATGTCAATTGCACATCGAATGGATGTTTATAATTTCCTGCCATACACTGGATTTGTGTGTGAAAGATGAAACGAAGAGAGAGAGCCAGAAACTCAATACGTCCCTCACCCTGTGAGGCAGATCATCTAGAGGTAATTTATTGTCCTTTTTTAATTCAGCAGCACATCCCTTATGGGCCATTATTTTGATGCAAATTGGACACAACAAAGTACTCTCTGTGAAGATTTTTGGCAAGCAACTCTGATGAACAAGGAACAAAGTATAAAGTGCTGAGCCATGTTTTCGGAGCCTAATTGGAAAGCATACGGTGTCAAAGCTGAGTGACGTTATCCAGATCTTATCTATTTAGTTTTGTTGTTGATTCTTGAGTACACAATTGTGTGCACAAATTGTTAAATAGGCAATATGGGTTTTCCTCGAAGAAAACTGTATTGACTGCTTATAAACTTCAGTTATAATTCAGCGTTATATTACAGTTTTTCTCAATCGGTTAGGCACATTTACTGTAACAAACTTACAATTGTCAAAATTCTAAATACAGTCCTCACACCACTCTGTGACCTGCAAAAGGTGATTACTCTATCCAAATATTTAACTCATGTTTCAAATGTAAATAAATCCATCAATGAATGAATCATTGTCATTAAAACAAAAGGTTCCTTTATCATTGCTTAGACCAAGACAGTCGAAATGCAAAGACATCTTGTCAAATGACGTCTACTCTGAAAGTGTGATATTTACCCACTCTGTAATATTGTCCAGTTACTAACATTTCATATTTAGGCAGATGAATAGTATTGATGTCAGCCATGGCACACACTATACTTTCCACAAAACATTTATTTCTCATTGTATGTACACACCAGCCAACCGCAAATACATAAAGAAAGCTTGTAAAGTAAAAAAAAAATATATACAGTACAGGCCAAAAGTTTGGACACACCTTCTCATTCAATGTGTTTCTTTATTTTCATGACTATTTACATTGTAGATTCTCACTGAAGGCATCAAAACTATGAATGAACACATATGGAATTATGTACTTAACAAAAAAGTGTGACATAACTGAAAACATGTCTTATATTTTAGATTACTCAAAGTAGACACCCTTTGCTTTTTTTGATAACTCTGCAAACCCTTGGTGTTCTCTCAATGAGCTTCATGAGGTAGTCACCTGAAATGGTTTTCACTTCACAGGTGTGCTTTGTCAGGGTTAGTTAGTGGAATTTTTTCCCTTATTAATAAAAAAGCAAAGGGTGGCTACTTTGAAGAATCTAAAATATAAGACATGTTTTCAGTTATTTCACACTTTTTTGTTAAGTACATAATTCCATATGTGTTCATTCATAGTTTTGATGCCTTCAGTGAGAATCTACAATGTAAATAGTCATGAAAATAAAAAGGAAACGCATTGAATGTGAAGGTGTGTCCAAACTTTTGGCCTGTACTGTATATATATATCAGAAAAACACTCTACAATATGTGCAATAAAAATTGCTGCAAATGTATCAATCTCCTGGGTCATCTAATCTCTCCTCTCTGTCTGGCCACCACATTTCATTGACCTCACACCTGATATCCTCCCTTGCAATGAAACGAGGGAAAAATGTTTTGTAATGATGCAGCCACTCCCTACAACCATCTGCTGTGATATCCTCACAACCAGCATCCATTGCACCCAGTAAGGACAACTGGTCGTGAGAACATGGATCATATACCGTTGTCCATCTTCTCCCTGCAGCAGTGTTGTAGTACTCAAGACCGGTCTCAAGACCACTTTTTGAAGGTCTCGTCACGGAATCAACCACGTCTTGTCTCGGTCTTGGATGAAGAGGACTCAGGATTTTATTTCAAGACCACAACTTAAGGGATATCACTAAATTTCCTCTGTATCGTCTGATTTATGTGTTAACATTAACTGTGATTGGATGTGAAACATCCTGCTTCAAATGCAACCAATTACTTGACTCATTTCTAGTTTGACATGGGATACTGTTAAACCCGGTTCCCCTTAACACGCACTCCCAAAGTGAACGTAGGTGACAGGAGAAGAAGCTCTGGCTGTCTGGGAGATGTCAACCAAATCGTCGGTTATGCCATTTTATGTATTACATTTTATTTGTTATATTTTAAAACGAGTTTATTTTCAAAACAACATCTAAAAGAAAACAGCAGTGTGTAAATTCTGCAAAGTAGCACTGATTGAGACAGCTGGGACCACCTAATATGTTTATTGGCACTTAGAAAGGAAGCATAAAGAAAGGAAAGCTAAGTGTAGGTGACGCTAGCGAAGCTAGCTAGCTAAAGTGATCAATCTGCCTCTGTACCAAAACTCTCTTGAAAGCTCTTCACTCCTCACGCAAAGTGATTTATGGAATATTAGCTATACATATTAGCTAGTTGTGTATACACTGTATGTTTCAGTTGTTTGGTCTGGTCTTGGTCTTGTCTCTGTCTCGATACACTCTGGTCTTGGTGATTACTTGGTCTCGGTTAAGGTGGTCTTGACTACAACACTGGTGGTCTTGACTACAACACTTGACTACAACACTTGACTACAACAAGGAAGATGTGTCTCCAGTTTCTTCCCACCATAAAGACATGCATGTTAGGTAACTAGGACTACAGTTGAAAATTAGCCGACTGGCTAACACTGGCGCATTTACAGAAATGTTCATTAATGTGCATTGTCCTAATCAAAATAAATGAAACAGAACTCCTTAACAGGATTTAGGAATGGGAAGTATGGTGGGAGAAACTCCATCAAAAAATGTGGGTGGGCAATAAACCACGTTTGGTTGCTCTAAATTGTGAGGAAATTTATTTGTTCCCCATCTAGCCTAAGTCTATCCATCTGACAACTTTCATACCAACACCACATAACTATTTTGTATCTCATATATGTGTGACATGGTATTGTGATTGTTTGATTGCTCTATTTTGCATGTAGGGATTTACGCAATGAACATGTGTATAATTGCATTTTGAGAGTAATCTGGATCAGTAGCAAATGAATGCAAACTATTTTGATATGCAAGGCTTACTGTGCATTTTGTGCCAAACACAATTATAAATGACTACAGTCATGTGCACAACTGACCGAATGCTCATATAAATAGTATACACCTAGTAACAGATTAAACCTTGCTGACTAAAAAAGATTCAACCCAATACAATATGTTTGTCTATATCTTAAAAATAGGTCAGTTGCAGTCATGTGATTTATGACTTTGAAGTACAGTCGGAGGCAGTTATAATTCCTCTCTGTAGCCTTTTTATATTCTCAATATTGAAATATAGCCTCTCACCAACAAGCACGGTGGGCATTATTTACATTAGTCCAGGTTGTTTATTCCTGCCCATTCCTCCTCCTCTCCTACCCCTCCCTCCTATTCTCTCAATCCTTATTTCATTTGCTCTCCTCGTGGTGATTTACCTCCCAGGCCTCTATTTATCCACTACTAACAAATTGGGTTATCATGCTCCACCACTCCCCTATTCATTCTCCACCTTCCTTACCCTTTACCTGCCTCCCCCCTCTTCCGACCCCCCCCCCCCAGCCTTGGCAGCTGACTTATGAGATGCCATGTCAAAGTGAGAGATGGTGTCTGCCATAGAGGATATGTGTGTGGTTTAGCCAGTGTTTGTGTTGAGGTTCTGTATGAGTGTGTGGAGGAATCGTGCCCCTGCCTTGTTGTTCTGCATCGCTGCTGCCTCCTCGGGCCGTGACCGTTTGACAGCTGGATGGTCTATGACAGGTTGAGGACAAGTGTGTGTGTGTGTGTGTGTGTGTGTGTGTGTGTGTGTGTGTGTGTGTGTGTGTGTGTGTGTGTGTGTAACCAATCGCTCGAATTCTTCGAGATGCCATATATTAAATATTTCAGCAGTAACCTCAGCATTCAAATACTGGAAGCAAATATATAGTGTGTTTTTTTGTGTGGTACTGTGTGGTTAAACGTTGATGTAGTGTGTATTGTTGTTGTGTGTGTGCGTACAGCCCAACCCGGACTGTCAGACAACCAGTTGTATCCATGAAGGGCTTCACAAGCTAATGTGGGCTTGACATTTAAACTTGGGTGACAGAGTGGGTGTGAAAGGCCAAGAGCAGCTGCTTACAGCGCCATTCTGCAAAGTGTACTGAGCTTTAACCAGAGATAAAGACTTTCTCAAGAAGCCTTAAAGTCAAGTGGCACACAAGTACAGAATATGTAGAAATATGAAGCGAACCCCACTTGTGGGTGCTGTTGCTTCTAAGTGCATAACAGCAACATTCCCTTGTGGGGAAAAAGAAAATGATTTTAGGCAAAACCGTTATGCATATCACAAAGTGGGTATGCATAACACAATATGTGGATAGACGCATTTTGTAGTCCAGCCCAAATATTGATCTGACGTGTAAACATGCAAAAAAAAAGTGTTTAAAAGTACCCCCTGGGTATTCTTATGAAGAAATAAAAGTTATGATTATATTGTGTTTAAAGGTGCCCTGCGACACGTATTTCATTACTTTGTGGTAATGTCTGAAGTTCTACCATGGACTCTGTAACATTTCTTGTGGAAAAAATGCCTTGGTTACCTTGCTTTAAGCAATTCTAGCGTGGTATAGAAAGCCTGCAGGAAGACTCAGCTCGATTTGTGTCAGTTCTCATTAATATTCAAACTAAGCTGCTTGACTCTGATTGGCTAACAGCTAGCCAATGAGAGCCTGGCTGTCAGCATCCTTTAACCAGCGCAACTGGACGAGCTAATGAATAGTAATGAGCTCAGGCAACACCACGTCAGACTGACCAGCTTTTGTAATTGGCCTGATTTCTCTGCTTATTTCTTTTCAGTGGCCAGAGCTGACAGAGGAGGTAGCAGTTCATTTTCACATTCACGACATAACACAAACACATATGGACCTAACGTATTTCAAAAAATGCAAGTAAAAACAGTTTTGTGTGGCAGGGCACCTTTAACACCAAAACACACTTTGTTTCCTTGATGTCCAATAAATATGTTTAACGTATTTACATTCTGCTAAAACATTTGCAAATATGCATATTCCATAGCGCTACTAGTGGTCAAAAAACTTTAGAGGGTACCTTTAAAGCAGGGGTGTCAAACTCAATTTCAATAAGGGCCAATCATGGAAAATTAGAATCATAAAGGGCCAAACATGTTTAGTTTATTGACTAATATATTTTTGACTGTATCATGCGTGTCTCATATAGCTTTTTCACTTAGTTTGGTCCACATGAAGCCCTGAAAAAGTAAGAAAAAAAATCCTTAGCCATCATAGAGTTTAGCATATAGCAAAACAATGAATTATGATTACATTTTTAAAGCAGGCTACCACACAGCCGACTCACAACAATCTGTTTCACAGCCTGGATATGCAAACTCTCTGGTTGTGTGAAAATGTTTGGGTCTCAAAGTCGGCAAATCTGACAAATTCTGCTGAGTGTCGTGTAATTACTTGTAGTTTCTCGTCTTTTTGGTTTGGCTCACAACTAGGCGGGCTAAAATTTATTATGAACCTAAACTGATATGTGGGTCGGATCAAAATTTGGTGCAAGGTGTGTTTTCGATTAGCGTCAGCTTTTGTTTAAAAAAAAAAAACGGAAGAAAGTCCATGGATCAGTTTTGCTGTGTGAAATATTTATGTGAAAATGAATGTGTGTCCTTCGCCTTGTGGTGTCATCTGCTGAAGACCATAAGATGTGGTTAAAAGCTCCAGGAAACGATGGTAAGAGAACCTTGAATAAAAATCTGCCTCTTCCAAAGAATTGTTTTTACAAACAGACAAATAATATTATGTTGTCGCTTGCGGCAGTATCAAACCAAATCAGTGTTCTACAGAGCTTTTGTTCTGGCTATTTTTAGTCAGACAAGAACACCAAGAAGAATCAGAAAGAGTTGTTCTGTGACCTGTGGAAAATGTTGACAGAGGTTTAGAGCTCCCATGGTTAAGCAAAAAGAGTAATGGATCTGGCAGTCTTTGGTGGTAATATTTTAGTTTTAGCAAAACATTGTTTTTATTATAACAAAGACCTTTTGTGGTACAATGTCAAATATGTTTAATGCATAACACATCAATATTGTGTATTGCTCACTAACACATTGTGACAAATTGACCACTACCAGAACCTGCAACCTCACAGCTGACATAAACCTATATTATACTATTATAATGTACAGTAGGTTGACATAATTTCCCTCTTGGAGGAGGCATACAAAGTGGAACTGGATGTTCCCATGACACATCATACACAGATTCTGTCTTTTGCAAATGAACAAATCTACAGAATCAATTAATTTATTTACTTACAACAAAGAGCCCTGACACCCGCGTTGGTACAGAAGACAAAGTACTCATTCACCACTGCAGGGTCCTGGGTTGAAGTGGGGGCCACCTGCCAGTTTAATACAGCTGGCAGGATTCGAGAAGACAGTGAGGGATCATGTACTTGTCATTGCACTATCCTTTTTAAAGGATTGGGAAAAGGACATGATCCTTTTCCGGCTTTAGTCTACCTCATAGACAAAAAAATGTTTAGAGCTCCCAGGTCCGGAAAGTGAAGCCAAACCTGCATTTTATTTAATTTCCAGGAGGGGACAGTGTACATTAAAATAATCATGGACTTGTTTTGGGGTGCTGTCCATGTTCTCATCTCAAACTTTGACCCTTTCTGGGTCTGTGTTTTTATTACATCACATTTTATTGGAACATTCTGGTCGCCTAAATATCTTGTTCGGCGTTCGGTTGCACCACTTAAGGGAAAGTTTGGTGATTTTCCGTGTTCTGCCTTACATGCAGATGAATGGCGCCAGTGCCCTGAGGTCTGCGCTTACCTGCCGGTAAAACTCCGCTAGATAACACGCTTCAGCCGGTGGAAAATTGGCAACTTTCCCCCTTTAGTGTTAAGCTTAAGGGCCGTTACAGAGTCAACGCGAACAAGCAACGCGAGCGACGCGCTCCCTTTCATAGTCTAAACAGCGGACGCAAGTAGACCCAAGCGTCACGGGCGATGCGTGAAATGCAATACACCGCCCACGCAACAGGGGGTAGCAGAGTGCTCCACGGTGTTCGGTCGGCAGAGCCAGACCCTCCCGGAGAGTGGCTCTTGTCAGGGAGCAGCTGGCTGGCTGGCTGACTTCTTTTTATCAGATGCTGGCGTGTTTCCCCACCAGTACAGTGTACTACGATTGGGTAGCACTGACCAATACATTGATAAAAGGTCGCTTCAACATGGTTTAGCAGGTTTTAAAAATATATAGATACATTTGGGTCTCTCTCTCGCCTCTTGAGGAGGGCACACAGCATAGACTACATACACACAACGTTAATACATACCGAAAAATGTGACTCGGTAGTCCTACGTTTGATGAAATTGCACAGCTATGTTGATTCAATATTTTTAATGTACAATACGTGCAGTGTCGCCCCCACCGACAACGCATAGTATTGTGCGCATCGGCGCGTTGCGTATCAAAAACTGGGACGACACATTTGGCTAGGCCTCGACGCCGATGCGTTGACTTTGTAACGGCCCTAATGCAGCGCCATTGCAACCATATAAGACACTGGCTTAGTTGTGTCACCCTCCCCAGCTCCACCGTCTCATCCAATAAAAAACGTCACGCCTGGTTTAAATTAAATAAAATTTGCCAAACTCAAGGCTTCAAAACTGTAGACCACAAACCAATGGGTGACCTCACTGCTGCTACTTCCATTATTTTTTTACAGTCTATGGTTTAACTGCAGTGTTCACGGCTGCCAGGATTTATGGGTGGGACCTGCACTAACAACTGCTACTAATAGTTCGGGATAGATACACAGAGGGTCGTTGCACCTCAGGGGCAAAGATAAATGGAAAAAGATAAATATGCTCATGCTATATTGTCTGACACATTCATGATGGAAGAATAAAGAATTAGCATACCTGCAAGTGTCCTAATTGCTAGTAAGATTTCATTGATGGGTTCTAAAGCATTGCTGAGTGCGGCCTCCGGCACAAGCACACACCTCTCCATCTCAAATGAGGGAGAGTGCAGCTTCATTTCTGCGGGCCAGGCCTTTTTTCTATTCCAGTGTCGAGTTTGAAAAATAAAGGTGATCGGCCTTACTCCATCAAAGCCTCTACGCTTTCAGAACAGTCCGCCCGAGGTGAGATCAGGCATGCTGAATCAATACATTCTTTTAAGTTAGTTTGAGAAACTTACTTCTGTAGCCTCACGAGTCATTCGAAACCAAACTTGCACGTCTTTTATTCTTTCCACCCCCGTGTTGTTAGTTCTCCACGCTCGACCTTCTGCCGTGTGCTATTAAAACTTCCCCTGTCCTCTCTTTCCAAACTTCATAGCACTTGAAACAAGATGAAGAGTAATTATAAGTTTATTTATTTAATTCTGTTTTTATATCAATCACATCGTGTTGGTAGTAATGACACACAAGTGGCTTATAATAGCATTTAAACAATCTTTTACCTATCAATAGTAGCGCTTCATTCATTTATAAATTTGGCCTGTGGATTCACTGTGTGAATTGGCGGTAAAGCTGTTATCTGTTTATCACCGGGTTGGCTCAGCAATCAGTCAATCCATAAAGAATGAACAGATGTGTTTTACAGGATCATAAAGTAAACTTGAAACAGGAAATGGAACTGGAACTTAATCTAATTTTCTTTCACATCAAGAAAATGTTACGTAAATTGTCTGCTCATTCATGAATACCTGCAATTAACATTTCAGGTAGAATGTATGCAACCTAAAAGCATAAACCAAGAGAATATGTAATGTATTGAGTCAGTGGTGTGTGTGTGTGTGTGTGTGTGTAACCCATATTATTTTGTCAATTACAGTTAAAAATAAGCTCAATTTGATGTAACTCTGCTTTTGCATTGCAGGCTGTAATGAAAGTAAAAATAGTGTATGTGTGGAAAGAAGAAGCCACCTGCTGCAGGCTTAACCCTCCCATCTGCTGAACTTTACTTCTCAGTACCTCAGAGGTATTTCCAGATATGTGTGTGGGCAAACAAAGCAGTTAGAATGATAATTACACATTCCCAAATGTTTGATTTCTTTCATCTCTCCTAATTTATTTGTGCTCGGTGCTGCTGAATATGCAGCATATTGAAGTTTAAACCCTTTTCATTCTTAATGAATGATAATAGATAGCGCAACACAAGGCTTTGACTTGGGCTGTTGAATTTAATTAATTGAATGAAGAAGAGCCAAGAGGTATGCTAATGGTGATTGATTGAAGGTCTTTAAAAAGCGTAAATGTGTTAAACAAAAGGACTTTCCTGGCTGGTTTATTGGACTGAACTAATCTGATGTGGTGTTACCTCCATGTACTGTACAGTATGGCTGCAAATCTAACTGGCAAAGAATGATTCAGGGACATTAGTAATGGCACTTCAGGCAGGTATGTAAATGTAAAGTGGGTCTTCATGTGTCACCTGAAACAGCAGTGGAGCAGTCCATTTATCTCATGGTAACTGTTTGTGCTAGGGAGGTCACGATACCAAAAAAATCTAGTATTCGGTACCGATACCAATGAAGATACGCAATACTCGATACTAAAGTCGATACCACGGTGTGTGTTTAAAAAAAAAAACATTAAAAAATAATACATTAATTCCTCATGTCACTCTCCTTTCAGTGTTTTCTTTTAGTTTCAACTTTCTGTTATGGTGTGGAGTGGATGGGGCAAGGAGAGCGTGATTTATAAAAATGAAAAAAGCCCATTGCTTTGAAGCCTGGCATCACCACACAGCCAGCGGACGGTACCGTCTTTTATGAGTTCACCCGGAACTCCCAGACAGCAAGCATGTTTAGTTACGTCTGTTTCTCTCTGCCGTTGTTGTTTTTCACAAAGAACCGGGCTGGTTAGAAAGAGATAGACTCACTTGCGCTTTGGGAGTTCCAGGTGAAGCCGCCGTAGATGTACGGTAAAACCAGAAGCTGAATGCGGTCAAGCCGTACAGGGAGATGAGGAGCTACTAACTACTAACTACTTTCCGTGCTGGTCGGTGTTCTTCTTCAGCATTTAGCAGCAATCTAGAACATTTTTAACGTTCTGCGTATTTAGGAAGGATTGCATCCCCCGGTACCTAGTGGTACAGTACTGTGGAAAAATGAGTACTGGCATGTTTTCAGAATTTTGGTACCGAATTACCGGTTCTCGTGACATGACTAGTTTGCACAGACAGAAACTCAGTGAATGAACTGTCCCTCTTATTGTGTTTTGTCGGCAGTGTGACAGATTCGTTTCCAGAGGAAACAAATAGGGTGGAGTTATTTTTAAGGTGTAAAATGTTCATTATTCATTTACAAAAATATTTCTAATTCATTTTGAAATTCAAGCATATGTTGTTAAATTAGTTCAACAAATAGCAAAAAATTCGGCATTTTGAATCCAAAGCTGGTGTTGCACCTTGTTGATTTATGACAGACAGCTGCCAAGCATGTCACTGAAATTCACTGAACCAGTCATACAACTTAACAAACAGTATGCTCTTCCAGTAAGGTCCCTGCTGGCCCCCTGGTGTCCTCCCGTAACGATGGATCGGAGTATGACTGTCAGGTGTTAATGATATGATCCATTAAATGAAAACAAAATGGAAATATAGTCGACAGCTCAATGCCTGCATATGAATCTAGCTCTAAATATAGTTATGAATACATTTCTCTCATCAAAATAAGACATTGTTGCAGAAAAAGATTTTGTTCAGCCCACACCATGGTAACTGTAACAAAACAGGGAAAAGGTGAGCCTTTGAGCATGCAGTAAGTATAAAAAGAAATCTATCAATTTGAAGGCTTTGTATGTACCGCCGAATAGAATTGGGAAAATGTCCCCATCTCTATAAAACAATAGATATTGTAACAAAAAACCTGGTACTGTTAAGTAGACTTGTCGACAAGGCACAATCATGTTCACAGATACAGTATGTAGCAGTACCAAAGATCTCTCTACATGAACCCACACACACACACACACGCACACACACACACACACACACACACAAAACACACACAAAACACATAAACAATATTCAAAGGATCCTACAAGCTGTTTCAGACCCACCTAAAACTGGGACTGATGTTCCCTGTGGATCTACGTTCACGTTTTACATAATCAAAGGGTGTGTGTGTGTGTTTTGTGGTCCAGGTACAACAAAGCCTGAGAGTCCATGAGTGTGTGGATGTGTGTGTGCCGGTGTGTGACGTCTGTTGTGGATATTTTGGGCTGCCAAGTAGGTCTCACGTGAGGGAATACTAGTCAGAAAGAGGAAAAGGGGGGAATCGGAGAAGTGCTCCTCTCTCACTCTCCTCTCCACATGCCAAGGGTAATAGGGGTCTAAATATGCCTGGGGCAGTCAGCCAAAGCAACACACGCATAAACACAGACACACACATAAATACAAAAACACACATACACACCTGTAGGGCGGTTTGAACACATAAGCAGCATACTCCTAACAAGGGACACAATCTGGTCAGGGATCACGGGAGGCTCAGACAGACAGAGTAGAGGATGGAAATGAAGGTGGGGGTGGAGAAGTCTGTCTATCTATCTATCTATCTATCTATCTATCTATCTATGCTAAATATATATATATATATACAGTTTCTTTTGTGAGATAAATGGAGGCAAATGTGAACCTCAATCAAACACAATGACATCAGCACTGCTGATGTTATCAGAAGTGACTCAGTAGAGTGTGTCTTTCAAAAAGACATGACATGTAAATCACCACCATGGAGCCATTTTTCCAGCATTTGCAGCAATCGTCTTGTAAATCTTCCTGCCAGAGTTTTGGAGCAAATAGACTTCTGAATTTATCATGTATCAGCCATGTATCATCCTACAAGTTGGGGAGCAAAAGGTTGTTAAATGCTGGTACTGCTATGTTCAATTGGTTGCATTTTGCTATTCAAAGTCTGCGGTATTCCCTGAGAATGTTACCCTTGTCTGGGAGGTAAAGCATCTCAAACTGTATTTTATTTGTTTTGATCTTGATGTTCCGTTATCATCTCTGCTGTTTTATTGTTTTTCTTTGTAAGGCATTTACTTTGTGCTGCCCTAAACACTTTTCATTAACCGTAGTGGTGTTGTAACCTTGTTGCATGATCTGCTTCAAATAGGTGATAGGCAGCAGGACACAATTTGTCTGTGGAAACAATATTGAATTATTGTACTGTGTTTTGATTGGATAAAACATGATATTGTATGGTGTGTTGTGACTGGAAATGTCATTACCAGTCCTCAGCTGGGAGGAGGCCTCGGGGAAGACCCAGGACTAGGTGGAGGGATTATATCTCCAACCTGGCCTGGGAACGCCTTGGGATTCCCCAGTCGAAGCTGGTTAATGTGGCTCGGGAAAGGGAAGTTTGGGGTCCCCTGCTGGGGCTGCTGCCTAGTGTTGTTTTTGGTGGCATGTTTTAATTTTAGTCTAGTCTTTGTGTCAAGCTGTCATTTTAGTTTTTCGTAGTTAAGTGTCACATTCATACTCTTTGTAGTCTAGTCAAGTTTCAGTCGACTAAAAGTCTTATTTTAGTCCGAATTATCCATGAATATTTTAGTCGGCAAAAACTGATGACATTTTAGTCTAGTTTTAGTCGACGAAAGTTGATGACATTTAGTCTAGTTTTAGTCAATGAAACAAAACATTTTAGCAATGCAATTCTATTTAATCCAGTCAATATTGTATAAGTACCTAATAGTATAGACAAAACCCAAATGTTGGCCAACAAGGGATGCTTAGCACACACAGAGTCAGTCAGGTAGGAACTAAGAACACACACACACACACACACACACACACACACACGTTTGTCTCAGTCGTTTCCAGCTCCAGTGGATGAGGACCAGCCTGAACCAGAGGTATCACTCTGAAACAGAGCTGAACAATCCGACCAGTGTAATTAGTTATGTTATTAATTTCTTTGCAATATTTTCAGGCTTCAACCCGTGCTGCTCAATCATAAAGACAGGGTCAGGGAGAGAAATAGATAGATTCGTTGGGCATTGAAGAAAGAGTAGGAGAGGAGGACAGCATCCAACAGCGTGTCCTCCTCAGTTTTTTATACTTGATTGTATCAAAATAAGTATTTTGTCATGTGATAAAGGTTCGTTGATGACGATATTTAGTCATCATTTTTGTTGACGAAAACAACACTACTGCTGCCCCTGCGACCCAACCCCAGATAAGCGGACGAAGATGGATTGATGGATGGATGGAGTCCTCAGCTGGCTGGGAAATCTTCAAACACCAGACTCCCAAGTGAAGCTTATGTCCATGCCCCAACATCCACCTTATGTCCAAAATTCCAAGCTATCCCTTTGAGGTATTGTTAGCTGAAGCTTAGACAAACCAGGCCTTGAAATGTACAATCAAGATAAATATATCATTTGAAATATAAACTGCACAGAGAATAAAATGTAGACTGCGAGATTGCTTTGCCATCTCCATCACATTGTTAGTAGGAGACATAAACCAACATTTGATCAAATATTGGACCAAGTTCTTGGTGAAACAATACCCTGACCCAGCTTCAGATGTAGCTATAGGTCATATAGCTAGATACTACAGTTGTGAAAAAAGGGGGCACCTCATTATTTCCAAACGCAGTGGCAGATTTAGTGATGACTATTTCGATGAATTAAAGGTTGCACTGTTGACTAATCTGCAGTGGAATGCCTGACAGTCAATAAATCAATTGGAACTTGGAAATTACGGCAGCTGTATGTAATTTATGGTTTATTGTTGGCTGTGTCCTCTGCAGGGTTATATTTTATGTGTATCTGACTTTGTATTTGTACGAAACAACCTTGTTCAAATATTAAAGTCAGTCAACCAATACAAGGGCTTGTAATTTCCCACTGTCTCTTTGACGACTGTGTGCGAGTGTGCACATGGCTTGCATGCGCGTGGTGTTGGCACTCTCATCAAAGCCTTGAAGCATCCGTTCATTTGTGGCACAAGGATTTGTGCAGTCAGGCAGGTCATCACCCAAAGGGCTTGCATGCAAAAACATCAGTTATTGAATTCATCAACATCATTCATTGACACTATCTTTACACAGTAGATAACAGCAGCACAACTGACTACACGCCAGTGACAAAGCACAAGTCATGTTTATAAAGTAGTCTGGTCATCATCCATGCAAGTCACACATTATGCACTGCTTCTTCACCTCGACTAAGTTGGCAGATGTAAATTAGATCAATGTTTCTTGTATATCCCCTGCTCGTCAGTCCTCATTGACATTTTCATGAACTGCATGGTGAAAAAGTATAAGAGTAACAAGTTGGCAGTGTAGAATTTTGGAAACACCCTGTTTTTTTTGGGATGGCGAACACGTAATGGTGTCATCAAATTAAAAAAATCAGATCATTAAAAAGAGGAAAATAGCTTATTACCATATTTGATAGCACCTCCAGTGAGTACATCATATATTGTGACCATATCTACATGGCAGCTGAGGTCAAGAGCTTTCCATAACAGCTGGTCCTATGTGTGTAGCACCTCCTGTTGCTAAATGACACGTACTGGGTTGAAGGTTCAGAGGTCAATTTTTCAATGCAGGAGTGGTGTATCCTCTTCAGGCATATGTTACTCTCCAGGTTGAGACCTTTCCAACTATGTGTTTGGTTTAGTCCTACGACAAAGTTTTAATTTTCACATTTCATGGAGGCCACTTTTCAGGCGATAGCCTACTTTTTGGCCCCGTATATGGGATATTTGCCATAGGGCTCAAATGCTGCACAATTGACATATTGTCTTATCATGCAGCTGACATAGTAGTTACAAATAAAACATAAACAAAGCGACATGTAGTCTACCGAAGCACATCACAACCACAATTTACATATATTGCAAGTCTTTTACAAACAGTGATACAACAACCTTCAACCCTTTGCATCATATCATGAAGCTATTGCGCACATATTGCCATCCTTTCTGACATCCCATATGAATATGCTCTATAATACAGCCTGGCATAACATAAACCCTTTGATTCATCCTGACCCCGATTTTCCACTGGGCACGTCTGTGCTGCTTTCCGATTTTGTTCCGTCCTCCGGCGCGCGCCATAACACACCGGGAGCGTCTCAGAAGCGAAGCGTTTCGCTTGCCCGTCTCTCAGATTTTATTGTCTCTACAAGTACTTTACAGAACAATCACGTGTTTATTAAGCTAGCGCCTACCTTCCACTCTAAGCACTGTCCTTATAAAAAAGATCTGTGATGTGTATTATGTTTTTCCACCTCCGAGATGAATCTCTCATTGTCCATGGTGTTGTAAAGGATTGGTGTTTCCAAATGAACGCCAAGGTATATCTAGGAGCAGACCTGATTAATTGGTTCATCATTTGTGACCACTGATACCCACAGACCCATGCCAAAACACATGTTGTAAATATACACAAATACACATAAAAAGCTATATACATCTTACTCTGTGAACAAAAACCTCCCCAACAATCTACTTGTCCTAATTACTTAAAAATGCTTGCTAAAACTTGTCACTTCGTCCTAAGAAAATTTGAAGTCTTTCCTAATGCCTCAATAAAGACTACAAAGTTTGGGATGGCTAAAGTTTTGTGATGAGGATCATCTTCTGAATATAATAATGAATGTTACCCCAAATTGTTATTAAAAAAGACTAATAATACAGTGTGATGTCAAATTAAACAAAGTTCAACACATAATTATGCCCATGTTTTTTTCCCCTTTCATTTTTAGCTATGAACATTTATCAACCACAAAACTAGAACAGAGTTCTTAAATAATAATGTATGGGGGAAAAAAAAGAAAAATGCTCCTCTTTGTGAATTGTTTTTTTGTTTTTCACAACAGTACAAGTCAAATTACACCGAATGCAAATTTGTCAAACAAGCCATTAAGCTGTATTTCTAAACACTGGACTGTGAGGTTATTTATATAGACTAGCACATTTCTGCAACAAGGCTATTCTAATTGCTTTACATAAAAGGGTATTTTGTCATTATTATTATTTTTATTGTATAAATCCTTACCTACAACGTGTGACAAATATATCAATATATTATGTGTTTTTTCTTTCGGATTTGCAGAGAATATCTTTACAATAATAAAATAATAATAATACATTGGAGGCGCCTTTCAAAACACCCAAGGTCACCTTTGATTAGATAAAAACATGATAAAACAGCAAGACAGGCATTGACAAATCAAGACGAAACAAGAGACAAATGTGACACTAGTTAAAACGATATGGTTGTGGAAAGGGAATCAATGCATTTCATAAATTATAGCTTACAGTGAGTAAGCCAGTTTAAACAGGTGGGTTTTGAATGAGGTTATGGTGTCAGACTGATGGATGTGTGGGGGCAGGGAGTTCCAGAGCCTGGGAGCAGTGCAGCACAAAGCCCTCGCACACATGGAGCTGAGGCGTGTGGTGGGGATGGTTAGGAGACTGGCAGAAGAGGAGCACAGAGAGCGGGAGGGAGTGTAATCCTGGAGGAGGTCAGAGATGTAGGTTGGGGCTAGGTTGTGAAGGGCTTTGTACGTGAGCAGAAGGTTTTTGTAGTGAACACGGAGCCAGTGTAGTTGGATGAGAACGGGGCCGATGTGGTCAGAAGATTTTGTGCGGGTAATGATCCGGGCAGCAGAGTTCTGAACGAGGCTGGGTATTGTTTAAATATTTTCAATACCGGTACTGATACCAATACTGTGACTTCGATACCGGTTCCTGAACAGTAGTTTTTTTCGAAGCCAATTTTATAAAATCCATTTTATCTTTTTATTCATTCTTCTGCTCCTACCACTGAGCCCTGTCTCCGTGCCTAACGTAGAGTTTTTCCTGTGTGTCTCTACGCTGTGTAACGTTAGACAGCCAATCATAAGCATTATTCGATCTTGGTAGAAGCATGCTGCATGCTTATTGGCTCAGTGACACTGATGAGATTACCTCCTTAGGTATTGAAATTGGGTATTGAATGATGAGGCATTTTTCGAAACTCAATACTAAAGAGGCAATTCGGTCAGTCACTAAAAAGTATTGATTTCGGTACCCAGCCCTAGTCCTGAATGATTTGAAACCTGGTAAGCAGTGTGGTGGAAAGCCCAGAGAGAACAGCATTACAATAGTCAATCCGGGATGTAACGAAGGGGTGGACCACGATTTCAGTGCTGGATTGAGATAGGGATGGGCGGAGTCTGGAGATATTGTGAAGGTGGAAAAAAAAAAGCAGTCTGGATAATTACTACGTCACTTCCGGAGGATCCCCACGGATTGTGTACACGTTATTACGATTCATAACTTGAAAAACTGAGCAATGTGTCACACGGTTGCTGGTGACAACAGTAGAACTTTATGAATCGTAAATACAAAACTGAGGGGGGTTTGGGTGTGACAGGGTGTTCCAAATGTTGATTCTTATCTACAAATACATTAGTTTAAAAAAACGTGCTGAGCGTCACAAAAAAAACGGGTCCGTGTACACGAATCAATAGATTAAATTACGGGACTATTTCACGAGATGCCGTGAGACTGGGTGGGATGCACTGTTGGGCTTTAAAATGCTTATTATTTACTGTGTATTAAACAGCTTAGTGTCTGCTCTTGCCCTATGCCAGAGAGGCTAACATTTTAATCCTCACGACACTGTGACGCCATTTCACTTCCAGCTCCTCCCCCTTTCGGATCCACCCTTGTGCATGACAAATAGGATCAGGTACGTTTGTCACCGCCCTCTCAGCCAACCCATTAAAACTGAGCGAGTGGTCAGAGTAGTGGTTAATGTACTGTATGAATGCACACACAATCCAAAGTGTGAGTAATCATAAAGCAAACATATAGTGTACTAAAAATCAATCATAATTTAAAAACCACACTTATATATATTGTAGGAAGCAGAACGCTCCCCCTCCACATGTGTTGTAGTTCAATTTCTCAAATAACATATTAGTTTTATGCAGGAAAAATCAAACAAATTCTCTGCATCTCACTGTAAGAGTGTGTCAGAATGATTTAAGTTTAGGACAGGCTGGCTCTATATGCAGTGGACTGTGCGGGGGTGGAGGTGAATGAGGCAAGTTGAGTGACACTAACAAGACTGTAACAGGTCTGGGATATCTCTCATGTCAATGTGAGGTGAGGGGTGAGAGGAGGTGAGTGGGTCAATTACCCATGGACATTCAGTAAGACACACTGCCTCACTGAGATGACATCTGTGTGTGTGTGTGTGTGTGTGTGTGTGTGTGTGTGTGTGTGTGTGTGTGTGTGTGTGCATACCTGCTCTGAGATAACCACACTTGCAGAAGCTTCATCATGAGGAAGTCATTGTCTTCTCCTTCAGTTTTGGAGTTTCACTTTCAATCAATACACAGTGCCTCTACCGCTGTTTGACTTCAGGAGGTGTGAGCAGTTTGTCTTTGTTCAATCCAGGACTGTAATTAATTTGGGAAACAGACAAGTCAACATTGTATTGCACTTCTTTTGCTTTGCCCTCTCAATGAAAACACAATCTAGACACTGTTGTTGCCAATTCTGCCACCTACTTGGGACGAGAACAGAGACAAATCCCTGGTGGAAGGAACATGAGGATATTATGGATATCATGGACTGATAGGAAATGAAGATCATCGTAATGCCACGCACGTCTGCTCGGGAGGAAAATCCTGCTCTGTTCTTAATACAAGATGTTTGAGTAAAAAAAAAAGGCATTGTCTGGCTTCTTCCTCGTCATTCCCTGCCTTCAGTGTCATGTTTCCCACTCTTTGTGGCGACCAGTCAGACGCACCGTATTAAGCTGACTTGACAGACAAAGTATTCTCATTCGCACTGGGGATACAGCTCCCCTTTGACATTTCCCCATAGAATTGGCTGCTTTGATGGTTGTTCTTCTCCCAAAATGCCCTTTGCTATTCTTTCTAGTTCGTTGTGTGCAAAAAGGACCCCGCAGCGAGTGAGTCATTGTCTTTCTAACATCTTCAATCCAATTTACTGCGGCCATGTGTCACACTCTATTGCATGTCTCTCTTTGGTCACATTGGCCACATACACACACACACACACACACACACACACACACACTTACTGTACATGTGCACATTCAAATGCTTAGATTTACACACCCACACACAAGCCTGCACCAAATCAGAGAAATAGGTGTCATTTTGTGACCGCTTCGGTACCCATGAGTCTGTGAAGATGAAAGCCTGAGGGGAAATGAATGTGAGTGGAATGTGAGACTTCAAGGACCCCTCTTTTCTAGTGAAGAAGAGAGAGAAGAATTAAACTGTCACTGTCAGTCTGCACATCACTGGTAGTTAAAAGGTTTCTGTATCAACATGTTGCAGAAAACAAAGTTAGAGTCAACAAAGTCCAGAGACATGGTGAACTGATCCGATGACTTTTCATCTAGCGCCATCATCAGGTCAAACTTTCAATTTGGTTGTAGACAATCTTGTTATTATTTTGTTATCTCATGCACTATGTATTGTAGCTTTATTTATACAGACTATTAACTGTTATTTAGCTTCAAAGTCCATGCGAAGTTGATCACTGCACAGCACCGTATCAGGTGAAGGTGAATCATTTCACAAGTGTTAATTATTAAAACGTGCACATAGAAAATATATCATTATCCAAGAGTAAGCTGATTACTTTACTCCCAGCAAGAAACAAGAAGTCTACATATATTTAAATTAAAACTTGAAACCAGAGACTGAATTTACTATCTGCCAGGTAATACAAATCAAAAGAGGCTTTAGGGGTCAGCTACCTAACTGACAATTCATTTTTTGAAACCGTGTCATTGGCAAAACCTTTACATTGATTATCTTGTCCACTTAAAATAATGTTGGACTGAGGAATCAACATTTTGGTCTACAGGCAAAGCGGACAAGGCCGATGTTCTATTGTTAATTTAACAAGAGATTACTTTTTGCAAGGTCTAGTGCAGTGTAGAAAACAGTAGAGAAAAATAAAAGATGGTAACATTATGACAGAATTAATCATATATATATATATATATATATATATATATATATATATATATATATATATATATATATATATATATACACAATATAGACAATTGGGTTTACAGGTGTTTTGTTGCACATAGTGTTTTCCTTTACTTCTTCTTTCTTGACTTCATGTAACTTGTGGTAAAACAACAAGGTAAAATCAATGGGGCAGTTCATTCGTCATCAGAAGAGATGCAGTTGTCTCAGTGAAAGCTGAGTCCTTGTGGCAATTAAAGCCTTGATGTGGGTGGTTTACTTTATTTGTTGTACAAAGTGCTAATGAGTGCACAGACAGCCACACATGATTATTCAGCAGCGGGAGAATCACGCTAATTTGAGCTGCAGATGGAGATTGCAGAAATCAATGAGAGAGAGAGAGAGAGAGAGAACAGAGCAAAGGAAGCAGCTAAACCGACAACCGCTGGATGGGATGTGTGGAGATGAACATGAAAAATAAATGAGGGGAGGCGGGGTGAAGCCGTGGGGTTTTGGATGAGATCTGCACCAGGGACTGTGTACAAAGTTGACGACTGTACAAAAGTTAGCAGTTGAAAGGAATCATAAATACAAAATTGAGGGGAACACACCCTTGCCTGGTACAAACTAAGTACACATACTCAAGTACAACTTTGAGGTACTATTACTTCTCTATTACTTCTCAATTGTATGCTATTTTTACATTTCTACTAAACTAGTAGTAACTTTGTTACTCGACTACGTGTATTCATGAACAGCTATAGTTAGTTATTTCGCAAATTAGGATTCTATAAAGCATACAATCAATTCATAAGAAATAGCTTTGATCACCCATCTTAATGCTTTAGTTGTAATAATCCAACAATATAGGGCTGTTAAGGTGTAACTTCATGAACTGATAATATGTCAATGTTGTCTTTACATCTTTTTCCACTGCCTCCAAGTGGCCAAACAAAAGTCTGTTAATACATTTTCAGTTAAGAATATGACATATTCCTTCTGTGTAAGTGTATTTTTGCTGCTTAATCTGTCAGGCACAGATACTGCTGACCAATCCACAACATTACCTTTTTAAACATAACACTTGAACCTGAGCTGGAGATTCTGTGCATAGGCTGTTATTTTAACGGCTTTTTGTGTTGTTTATCTCCGTGTCAAGCTAAAGGTCAGGGCGTAATCACAGGCCTAAACATCACTCCAGCACATAGACAAAGCAGCTGATCAGCAGGAGGAAAATGTCAGCCAGATATAGAGTGCTGATTGTCCATTAGAACAAGCCTGGGGCCAAACCTGAATAAGATTAGTTAGGACCTTGGATCCTTGAGCTCCTCTTGACAAGGTTGCACAACTCCAAACACAACAAATACAAGCCACTGATTGTAAAGGGAAAGTAATCACCTTGATTTGATGTGTGTGTGTGTGTGTGTGTGTGTGTGTGTGTGTGTGTGTGTGTGTGTGTGTGTGTGTGTGTAGAGAGAGAGAGAGAGAGAGAGAGACATTTAATATTATTCCTTTGTCCTTTTGGACTTGGAGTGCGCCCACTCAGTACTGTGGTTTGTGACCTTATCATACTTTGGTATTTTTCAGACCTTCTGTCACTTTAATATTATAATTCTTCATGCATGGGGGGGTGGAGGGCTGTGGGTGTTTAAGAGACAGTTATAGCTAATTCCTGATAAACATACTTTCTTCAAGTCATATATCTTTGTTTTCTTTAACATATGGTCATGCTACTGTGTGGGACGGGAACTTTGTTTGTTTGAACTCAAAGGTTTTCTCAGTCACTTCTGCATCAAACAGTGTGCTAGCCTAGAAATCTAGACGCACCCTAGCGGCAGCAAATGTAATTTGCAGCCAGGGTGCTGAGCGCTTGCGAGCTGGAAAAACCAAATTCTGGTCAGGCCAATCACATTGTGTATAGAGTCGGTGGGCGGGCTTAACAGAAGGATGGCAGAGGTTACGACGGTTCCGCGTGAATTCCCTGCTACTTGAAAACAAAGAAGATGGCTGCTGCTGGCGAACAGCGGTCTTTCGAATCGGCTTTGATTCTGGAAGACTTGGAGTTTAGCACTGAATTCATTCTTAAAAAAGGAAGATGTGTTCAGAGTTTTGCCGACCAGATACGGCAAAAGTTTAATTTATCAGCTAGTTGCTGATTGTTGCTCTGGTTGGCTATGAGTGCAGAGGGAATTTGAAAGACAACTGTTTATCCCGCCCTCAGATTGAGCCCTGCCAATGGTGAGTTCCCAGACCCAAAATCTTGATGTGGGTCTGACTTGTCAGGCTAACAGTGTGCAGGTTGGAAGGTGTCTTGCCCCAGGAAACAATCTACCTGGAGATGGAAAAAACCTGCTAATACGGAAGAAAATTTATTTTTTTAAACTTGTTTTGTTAAACATTTATATAAAACTCTAGGTTAATTGACATGTTTCCGCTCGCTTTACACTGCAGAGCTTAGAAAACTCACATTTCAAAAGCATTGCCTGTAATCGGCAATTTCCACTGGATGCGGAATGTCTGCAGAACGTCTGCGGAACGTCGACGGAGTCATTAGGTCTCCATTAAAGTCAATCTGTGTATTTCCACAGACTGCGGAACGTCTGCGTCCCGACTCCGTCCCAGTTCCGTCAGTCCGCAGCCCTCCGCAGCAGATACGCAGAGCTTCTATTTTTGACGGACGGAGAGCTCCGCAGCAATTCAGCACACGGCAGATAGTGCGGGACAGGAAGTCGAGCACAGAAACAAAATAAATATCCGGTTAATTTCCAAAATAAAATACACCGTGCTCACGGCGGATCATATTTCCCTGAACTACACCTTGAAAACACAGCTCAGAGTCGTTTCCCCTCTACTCCTCTGGATGGAAACAAACTGTTGTTGGTTTTGTGGTTCTATTCTACCTGAATTCGCGAGAACTTGTGGGTCCTCGTGAGTACAGCTGTCCGTTACGGCTGCAGCCGTTCCGCAACAAATCCGGACCCGGTGGGTATTGACGGACGGCGGAGCACGCAGAAGACACGCAGCGGAGCCGGTCCGCAGCTGTTACGCATCCAGTGGAAATCCCCGGTAACTCTAATGTTAAAGCATACATCATGCATATCTATTTCTGCAACCCAGGACTTGGCACTTCTCAGCTTTAAAGCAATTTGCACAGTTCACAGGAGACTGTGCAATCAGCTGTCAGTGAGATGATATCCAAATTATACAGTAAGAGCTTGTTTTTCGGTGAAACAAACGGAAATTACTTTCTTAGGGTTACATGGTTACATTCTTATCAATGCTAAATATAATATAATCATGTTTGCTCTGCATCTCTCTTTATCTATGATCCACTGCTAATGTGTGACTACTATTTATGCACCTTTATAAATCTTAATATAAATATTATAAAAATGTATAATTTATGATGAAAACAAAGTGCTGATCAGCCCTAACGCATACCTAATCCATTCTTAACTCAACTGCTTTACATCAAATTCCAACTCTACAGTATATAAATTATTTTAATGGTTTACCTCTTAAATTACAATTGTCACTGTTTTTCATTCATTTCACCATACTATGATATTCAACTTGCAAAAAATATCAGCTTGCTTGCAATAGGTAAACTATCACTCGGGATGATTTGTCAGCCTTCTTTTCTGCAAAGGTGTATTATCATCATGTGTTAATAATGCATTTGCAAGCAGGGACTGTTTTGAAATCCCTGTTGGTGCATTCTGGGATTATACAGTTGTCTGCCAATTAGGAACCGTTTCTTGCCAGAAACAACCAAATTCACATCCTGCATCAGTGAAATATCAAACATAAATCTTGGTTTTAAATTTGGTTCTTTTTCCTCAGGGGAGGGCACAGGACATGTGATTTACAGAGCAGATATGTATGCTGTAGCATGCAAAAAAATGCAGTTTAATTTCAGTTGGACTTAAGGTTACTTGGAAATGTGCATGAAGAACACTGACTTTTGTCGTTATATTATTCATCTAATTAAAGTCTCTGTCTGTCTGTCCTTCGATTTTCTCGACAAGCGTTCATCCGATCGTCATCACACTTCGTGGGTGTTTTGCTGAGGACCCAAGAAAGTGCAGTGTCGAGGAAGAGCTCTTAAGATCTACAGGGCATATGTCTTAGTAGTGCATTATGTTCACACTGTGTAGTCTATTGAGAGGGCCGCCATTTGCTGTTACACTGCAAAACGACATGATAGGTACAGCTCGCTCTCGTCCGCTCGCTACAGTACATTCAAGAACAGATGAAGAAAGAGAGACTGGAGATATTAGATTGTAGCAAATTCATCAGCATCAGCGTTGGCCCTTTCGGACTGAATGCTTTTGTTCCCGGAACAAGCCTGGTCCCAAATATCTAGCTGCTAGCAAATGACGTGTATACTCCAGCATTGTTATCGGACGCAACTACTGTATGTCATGGCAGGTGTATTGCTCAGGACCCAAGGAACGCATGCATCCTCACATCATTCTCAGATTGACTAACAATGCGTGATTTATTGATTGAATGAATGATACATGAGTGGGTCTATATCTTTCAGTGAAAATGATGGTTGGTACGGCAGAGAATACAAAAAGAGAAGATGCACATCCTGTCAATGATTTTTGTGTCTCTGTTTTTATCTCTTTATCCCAGCCTTGAAAAAAACCTTGTGTAAGGCCTTTATAAACACCAAAGCCCTGTTTGTCGGCACAAGTGATATCGTGTGTGGTCGAACTACTCCTGGCCTGCTGTGTGTGTATATGGTTTCTGGTAGAGTCAGATTTGATAATGCCATGCAGCTCAATGCCATTGATTTACGGTGGCTTTGCTGCTCGGGGGAATCCATTGGTTTTGCAACTGTAAGCATCGATCACAAACGCAACACATCTTTGTGATGTTGTTTGTCTCTCCCTCTCTCCACGCGTGACTGGAACCCCTTCGTGGTTCTGAGCTGAATGTCCAGCAGAGTCATGGTGAAGTGTTTACCCTTGCATGGGATATCTATCACCTTCCGATGTGTGATGTTGGATCAAAGAGGCACTGAGACAAACAGTATGTCAAACGTGGTAGTGGATTAATGCAAGACTCAGTCTGAGACTGTTATTGTGTTGCTCACAGCTTGAAGCTGTTTTTCCTCATGGGGAAATTAATTCCCTTAATGATTTTGCTCAGTGGCTTTAGGCAACATCATCTTTTTTTTTTCTTTCTTACTCCCCATGCTAGAACAAGGTACGACTTACTTTGTCATTGCTGTCATCCTGCTGTTATTTTTTTCTAGCCTCTGTAGGCAGATGAAGCCCCAGATCTGGCAGTAAAAGTTGATATTTATGCTTGCAATCAGAGTGAAAAATAGAGCCCCGTGTAATAGTACCTAATATCCAAGCTATACTTTGCATTAAAGGAAAATGGGGAGAGTGTGGAGAACTATATAGGTATTTCTATTACAGGAGCGACAAGAAGAAGAGAAAGGTATTAGAGGTAGAACCAAGGATGAGGCAAAAGTGAGAAAGACCTTGCCACAAAGTAACATGTGCGGGGCAGATGCTTGGGTGTGGATTACGTCACCGTGCTCACTGAACAGATGTGGAATTTTGGCGTCTGAAGCGTGTAAGCAGGTGGTAAGGTTGGACTTGTTTGCATATAAAACTCTCTGCAAACATTTGCACATAATTCTACGTTTTTCCCAGCGTACAGAAGTACGGTCCTACACACACTGCAACAATTTAGGTGTAAACTTTGGAATTTCAAAATAAAAATAAATCTTAATACTTTTACATACTAATTTGAGCATGTACGGTTCAAAATAAGGTGTGAATGTAAAAATAGTATATGTTATTCTCATTCCTTGTTTTCTGCGCCAGAACTATGCAGTAAGAAGTATCCTCTCTGGAAACTACATTACAAGTCTACTTACTTGTCTCTGGTCTGTGTGCGACCGTCCCCGTGATTTCCCACGTCTCATATTGCTTAATATGACTTATATTTTCCACCAGTTTTGTTCTTCTAGATGATGCAAGAGAGCACGAAATTGCTCACTGATATAATCTGCTACAGGATGTGACGTTTAATGGTTTTATGTGCACGTCTGAGTGCGTTTGTATTGGAAGTGTGTGCCCATGGGCGCGTGTATGGCAGTATATATTTAGACAAAGTGTTCCGCACGGGTGTATAGGATGGGGGTAATTTGGTGAGGAGGGATTTCTGTCTGTCCCAATACCTGTACACATACATCTTCAATCTCCTCCATTTCGCCACAGACCGCTGCTGCATCCTAAACCACTGCATGGAGCTTTATTATATTTGTGCATCCAGTGTGTAAAAAAACACAGAAGGCACTTGGCTCCCTAATGGAGTGCTACGGAACCAGGCAGGAGTGGCTGCTGGCTTGTTTACCGACCAGCACACACTGGCCGCTATTAATCCCAGGCAGCAGAGAGAGGCAGAGAAAGGCAACGGTAGTTTGGAGAAAGAAGACCAGCTTGTTCTAACATCATACCCAATGCTTTATCCAAAAGTACAGATAAAAGCCATTATCCTGGAGGTCCTGTCTCTTCTACTCTCTTTCAATCTCTCTTCTCCTACAAACACTGGTGTTACCAGGCTTTTGAGTCAAGTTTATTATGCGCTATTTATCTCTCTCAGCACCACTCTGCAAAAACTTTGCACCGCTGTCATTAAAAGTCAGTGTGACCTGTTGCTGAGTATAGCTCATGAATAACAAAATTCATATTTTTTGGCGGGACACGCTGTAAACACGATATTGACATATTATCACGTTGATGCGGTGATATAATGATAGAGCAAACAACTGCTTGTTTAGACATCCAACAGACATAAAGCAACATTAGCAATAATTATTTCTTCTTTCTGACAACTCATTGGATTTAAGTTCAATATTCACTTTCAGTGACTATCCATAATCCCTTTGAAGATGTTGGCACATGCAGGTTTTCATCCTACGTGCATTGTTGCAACAACAACACTCTTAAAACAAATGATTTGCCATCACTGCAATCTAAATGTGGCTCCCAGTAAATTCGAGGGCAGAGTCAATGTTTTTTTCAGATTAAGCCAATCAAAGTTATGTGAACGCACATGGAATTTTCCAGTCCTGTACAATTCTATTTTTGTTTTCTGCAGTACAGTACATCATTCATTTCCAATGCCACATGTATGGCCAGAGCATCATCTAACCTGACAGATGAAACATGGAGGTGATAGCTGGAAAAGAAAAAAGAAAAACATTTTATGTGTGTATGCATGTGTGTATATGGGTTTGCATGTGTAATTGTGCCTGTAAGTAGCAACACATTCTCACTCCCATCGTGTGAAATATGTGTTGCGTAGCGTTACATGTTAACACGCTTTATCTAAACGTGCTTGGTCGGGACTATTGGCGTCATTTTGGACGCTCTGGGTCAGGGCGTACGTTTAACTGGCATGCGGCACAAGAACGGGACAGTTAGGTGCCCTGATTGGTGCATCTGAAGAGGGAGCTTGTGGATTTTTGCAAATCACACTACAGGCTGTAGGTGGTGCCAGAGGAGTTGGATTTTTATTTTTTTTACTTACCTGCTTCATGTAGTTCTACTGGAACATAGGGTCAGTTTCAGCAAATATGACAGAAAGTTAGTTTTAGAAGTCTTATCTACTGCACCTTTAAGGAAAAGAACGGGACAGTTAGGTTTAGGAAAAGAAGAACGGGAGATTTAGGTTAAGGAAAAGAAGAACGGGACGGTTAGGTTTAGGAAAAGAAGAACGGGACAGTTAGGTTTAGGAAAAGAAGAATGGGACAGTTAGGTTTGGGAAAAGAAGAACGGGACAGTTAGGTTTAGGAAAAGATCATGGGTGGGGTTATAAAATGAACGTTTCAGTGACACGCGGGACAAGAATGGGACACGAATGCCGGTCTCTGGGTAAAAGTCCTGTGTAGTTTGACCCATCCAACATCCCAACCAACCTCCCTATGCGGAATTTTGGGCTTTCATACTCCTCACTACTGTTGTCGCTCCTAATACTATGTCATCTTAAAGCGCCGCAGAGCTGCTGCTCTGCCCTGTGCGTTCCATACACACGCTGAAGGGTGGTTTTTGCATCGTATCTGACTCTGAGAAGCACTGCCCAAGCGTCCGTATTTTACGGACAGAGGTATATATGCATGTATACATGTATAAATAAGTGAAGAATTAAATTGTTTGTACATAACTTAAGTAGAAAAAGGGGTAGGACCAGAACATTTTTTGTTTTTTTATACTTTATTCTTTTTGAACATGGAAATCCTTATTTAAATCATTTACAATCATTTTGAAAGTTTGCTGAGTATTTTGATTTTGTTGGTTTTCCCGCTTGTACTGAAATGTACATGTTCTCATTTATCTTTTACTTAAATTTTTTCTTACTTACTTACTTTTATTACTTATTACTAGGGCTGTCAGTTTAATGCGTTAACTGCTCGTCACGACGATTAGCTTCGGAGCGAGTAGTGACTCTACAGTCAGTGAGAGAAACAAAGTGTCTCCTCTGTTCTTTCTGACCACGGTGGGAAACCTGTAGCAGGAAAAGTTAACCCTCTCCTTGATTTTATGTTGGTTATGGAGAACGAGAACCAGCAAATGAGTCAGGGGAAACCATAGTCGCTATGACGACCAGCCACGCTCGACTCAGGCATGAGGCAGTACTATCTGCAGTGGAAAATGGAGGTAACACTGTTACATTATGTGACAGATTATTGGTTCCAAGTGAGAATGTTAGTGTGAAATTGAACACTACGTATATGCCAATGTTGTTTTCAATAAAAAAAAAAACATTTGCACAAAGCAAGCCGATCCACTTTTCCATGTTGATAAGAGCATTAAAATGAAAAAATATAATGGGACAAAAAGAAATCAAGGGACATTTAGAATAGATAAAAATGTGTGATTAATTGCGATTAATCGTGAGTTAACTATGACATTAATGCGATTAATCGCGATTAAATATTTTAATCGTTTGACAGCACTACTTATTACTTAATTTAATAAAAAATAACATCCTAATTTTGTTTGCCGATTGCTTTTTCATAGAGAGTTAGCAGCTAGCTATCCCTGATCCTGGACAATATACAGTACTATGTATCTCTTTTCTTGCATGGCTCTTTCTCATTACTTGCTATATAGACACTAATACATGTATGCTCATTAAATTTGTTTGGGGAAAAATGTTTAAATTTTCAGTGACTCTGAAAAATAAAAAATATGGCGAATGAAAAGTTACAAAAGGAGTTTTAGCAGGGTTTGTATTGTCAAAAGCAAACTGTCAAAATAAATCTGTTATTTGTTACTTTGCACCTATCTGACAGTTCTGGGAGATATCCATGCACAACCATAATACATATTATTTAGTCCTGGATTAGAGCTAGCGAGTTAGACAGCAGATAATGTTCAACAGCTAACACAAATGGACAGTAAACAGTAGCCATAATCTCCTTGTTAAACTGCATATCAAGCATAGCCCTTTGTTATTTCACCTTAATAGCTTTGCCTTAGGACCTACGGAGCAATTTGGGGCTAAGCAACTGCTTGTCCTGTCAATCTTTCCCATTTGACCCCTTCGCAGACAACCCTGGAGCCAATCCTGCATGTAGAACTTCCACATTAAAATCAAATATTCCTATTGTCTGACTACTAGCACACCCTGTGATGCCGTGAGGCCAGAGGTGTTCATCTGTCATATGTTTGCACAGTGCGTAACACTGAAGGACCATGCATGGAGGAGTTATTGATCTTGTAGAGCATCTCTGTATCTTGAAAGGATCTTGAATACAAATCTTAACGCGAGATGCATGATGATAAGATAATAACAACACAGTGCAAATATGCTCATAAGAAAACATGTATGCAGTAAAATAAGTTTGTAGCTTCTTCAGGCTACAAGGTGCATTCCTTGTCTAGTGGCTATGATGTCAACATACAGTGAAAGGAGCCCTCTAAAGGAATACATCAACAACAATATAATTTGTGGCATTTTCTCTGCAGTGGGGCTTGAGACATGCATGCTGTTCTATTGAATCTGTTGTGTTTGTAGTTGATGTATGTTATGTGGGGAGCTGGCCTTCCCAAATGGATTAATACCATAACCAGTTCCAGATGGCTGTGACATCTTGTTCCCCTTCCCGTGATAGTTTTAATGCTTTATTGATTGCCGTTGTGTAGGGAACCAAACTGGCATGCAGTACTTCTTATTCCTTTAACTCACACACATCCTCCTCCACCCCACTCCTCTAACATACCCACACTCTCCCATTCATAAACCCACAATCCATTTTTCATGGCGCTCTGCAATGATTATGCCACGGGCTGATTGGACACACCTTTCATCCGCTCACATCTGAAGGATGGTGAGGCATGCTGGGAGAGTGAATCAGATGTGGACGTGCAAGAGCAATGGGCAGTCTTGTGTGCACGGACTTTGTGTGAGTCTCCAAGCACACCTGCTTTTTTGGTTCATGTATGCAAAGCAGCGGAAAGTTCAAAAGGGTTGGGTGAAGGGTGAAAATAGATCAGAGGGTGAGGTGATTAATAGCTGCGCTCTCAGTCAGTCACATCGCTGGTCTTATTGCTGCGCCAATCACAGTGACACATGACGACAACAGCTCAACAAATTAAGAGACGCCTCTACAGGAAATCATTGTGTTGTCTGGATGGTGCAGAGCGGCACGGTATGAACACACAGCACCATAAATCTGCAACCCAACGCAGATGGTGTGTTTTTTTTCTAACCGTTAATTAGATCGAAACAAATAATAATCTCACATCTCAATTTAAAATGTGATACAGCAGCATTTGCAGCGTAATGTATTTCAAGAATAACACAGGAACCACTGAAATGTTTCTTTAAAAACTTGGTGACGCACAGGATTAATGATCCGACATGTCCTGCATAAAAAGCCAAGTTATAACCAATGTATAGGTGTGTGTGGTTATTTTGTAGCAGCCTGGTGTCATTCGACACAATTTCAAGTAGGCTACCTGCAACGCTTTGCTGTACCTTATTTGAATGAACATCCCACCGGTTTGCGCCTCCCCTCCCACCTGTGCACCGCGCACACATATCCCACAGACGGGCAAAGCGAATTGCAAGGTCAGGAAACGGTTGTTGTTCATTGCGCCACCACAAACATCGGGCCCTGAGGGTGTCTGTTATCTTTGTGATTGATGCACCTGTCATTTACCTTGTTATTGTCTTAGCTTTCTTTCTACCACATATGGTAGGATGAACATTTGCAGCCTCTCACGTGTCCTGCTAATGTTGCAGTTTTCATCATTAACAGATGGCTCTCTTACGTATTCCATGTCGAGTGTATTCCCATGTGACATGACTGTTCCAGGTAGATTAGTCAATGATTGCATGTGACTCGGCATTTGTAGAGATCAGTTTTTTTAAAGATACGCTGCTGTTGCTCAGAAATGCCGTCCAAGCCCAGATTAATGTGCATTAACGCACTTGATGCATAGATTGGAGAAAAGCGTTTTGTATTTAGATGAAACCAAGACTAATTTTCATAATTTCTTACTACAAGAGGCTTTCACATTTACATTATTTTCTTCACAACATCCACATTGGTGAGATTTACATTAAAGGAAAAGTTTGACATTTTTGGAAATTTACTTTCCACATTCACTTTCTTGGAATAGATGAGAAGATTGATACCGCTTGTATGCATGACTTGTGTTGGCTTTCTTACTCCAGCAAGATAAAAAGATTTCTGGAAATGATGCAAGGCCCAGGGCGAAGAAAAATGCCACAGTGTAAAATCAGCTCCCATGTGACGCCCATACAGAAAACTAATAGAACCCTTACAAGTTAAGGTATTGCACATGTGGGAAAGAGAATGTCTCAGATTGGACAGATAGTCTAGCTAGCTGTCTGGATTTACCCTGCAGAGATCTGAGAAGGTTAACTATAGTCCTCATAAATCGACCAGAGTTTAAAATGCCAACACAAAGAAAGCCCAAGGCAACGGATATCCGGCCTAAATGAGTGAAATCCGGCGGCAACGGAGCAATCCCGGAAGTGTCAAGGATATAGACTAGGGAACGTCAGAGAATATATGGTCCCTGCGACAGCATGTCCTGGTGGTTATTCCTCTTTGTTTTTTTTGTCTCTACTCCGTTCCATTTAACCCACCTCAGAGTGCGGTGTCCATGGGAAGTGCAATTGACTGCACTCTCTCCAAGTGTTTATTTTATCCCCTTGTGGACCACAACAAGGCCTGTTAGCTCACTAAACAAATCAATGTAAGGTGTAAAAAAGTAATGATGTGACGCTGAACTCTAACACCCAAAGCTACGGGCTACTAAATCAGCCCCCAGTGCTGAGGGCACGATTAAGCAGCTCTGACTGTTGGGGGCTCACGGGATGTTTGGCTGATAACTCAGTGTTGTCAAAGCATCATGGAAGCGTTAGAGAAAAGAAGGACATGGTGATGCATCTAACTTGGCAACATCCAGCCACAAAGACAATTAACTTGTACCTTTTTAACAAAAAATGTCTTTTAAAGGGACACCAATGTGTTTGTCCACATTCATGTCCACCATGTTTGCTTGTACTTTAGGTTGATACATTGTAGTGGGATGCAGCAGTGATGGAATGTAACTAAGTACATTTACTCAAGTACTACACTCAAGTGCAATTGTGAGGTACTTGTGCTTTGCTAAAATATTTCCATGCTATGCAACTGTATACTTGTACTTCCATAATTTAGACACAGTAACAGTAGGCTTCATCAAATTATAATCCCTGACAGGGTCCACTCTAGTCTGGCGATCACCAGACCAAACTCAATCTTTTAAGATTGAACATTAGTCTGGGGAGTCTGCTCTGTATTTTCTACTGCACAATGATGCGTGATCAACGGGCGTAGTTAAAATGACTCTGTAAGCAATTGGATAGTCCTTCAACCAATCAGACCAATGATCCAGGTGACATAACAGCGACAGCGGCATCAAAGGGTTGCTGCGCTTCGGTGGCCGCTATGTTGAATGTAAACAAGAAGCTGCTCGGTCGCTTCTCTATCGTCATCGTGTTAAACCTGCCAATAGCCCGCCAGGTGGATAAGCCAGTTTGTGATTGGTCCCCGCAAAATTGTAACGGAAGCAGGATACATAAACGTACAGGTTTCCAGCCTGAGCTGCAGGGCAAAATCAAATCGCTGGCAGATCGGGCTGGGTTTACCCAGTCTAGGTCCACTCTGCATAATGAGTACTTGTACTTTTGATACTTTAAGTACATTTATCTTATCTGACACATGCTACTTTTACCTAAGTAATATTACGAATGCAGTACTTTTATTTGTATTTACACTGTAGCATTGCTGCTTTAACCTTAGTGAAGCATCGGAATACTTTTCACCACTGTGGAGCAGCTTTGTTGCGTAATGACCATTGATTTACAAGACATATACACTGATGATGGGTTGGGCAAACAGGTAGGAAACAGCAGTTGATGCCCCTTTTAAGTAAGGGGTTGTCAGACTTTTTTACACCAAGGACCGTTATAAACTTCCACAAATTAGACCACGGACCCCCATTTCATTAGATTTTGTCCCAGGGTCCCACACCTGATAGGATTTTTGCTTTTATATGTTTTATTACAGAAATGATGAAGTCCATGACCAAAGTAGTCATACATGATGTCATTGTGTTACTTATGAATGGAATTACAGTATAGTGACAATACAGTAATGATTTAGCTTTTAGCTGGGGAGCCCCCTCAAGGACCACTTTGAGAACCACTGTTTTAAAGTTGTCAGCACATACTGGATACAAACAGTATAAAAAGTAACATTTGTGACATTGTCCATCACCTTTGCAATTGTGAGATGAATTATGTTCTCTACTTCTAATAAAGAGTCATTATGATATCCTATACCAACCCAGTGCCTCTTCTGCAATAACTTCACAGTTTAAAGGCAGTCATTATGTAGTAAATTCCATTAGTCAATATACAATTTATAATATAATAATACATAATACATTTTTTATCCATTTATAGTAGCTTGAGATGTACTGCCGTCTTTAATATTGAAGACACGGCACTTTATCTAAAGTATTCTTTCTTGGAGAAGGCTGTATGTGTCATGTGATTGACAGGATGAAAGAATAATATAATGTGCACACTGACATGAATATATGCAACATAGACACAGTGGAATAATGATAAAACAGACAGAAACCTTGGCAAAACTAAATTAATTCTTCATGTTTACTGTGATGGATTACCCAGTCCAGACATTTTTTTTTGACATGACTGACAGCAAATAGCAACACTTTAAAGTAGGAGAATGAGTCTGGTAAGGTTGAGCTAAGCTGACTGTGTGCAGCTATAACTAGGAACAATGGAAAAGAGAAATGTAGAGTGATACTGTGACCAGAACATCCCTCTCATTAGTAGACACATTTAAATGTACATCAATAATACAAGTTAATACCAACTCAGCATTCCCATCAGCCCTTCATAATCTCCTAATCGAACAAAGCCAGTTTACTGAGGCATGACAACTGCATGCACCATCTCCTTTGTTCCAGTGGTTCTGGCACAAGAAGCATTGTAGTTTTAATTTTTTAAATGCATTTGAAATTCAAACAGAAATAGACCTGGAACTAGAAGGTTGGTGGTTTGTGCCATTTCTCTCTGTGGCAATATTGAATGAAACTGACATACAGCCTGCAACCAAATGGCCAATCTTCAGATTGTGCTATATAAAAGCGGCCATTTGTGTGATTCATCTAGTATCTTAGAAGGGATTTCTGTACCTGTTCCTATTAGCGGGGTTCCACTTCTTTCATTGCTTCTGTCTTGAATGGGGTGGTTGAGATGACTAGAGTGTGTTCTTCTGCTCAGCGTGTTGCATTTTACTGCAGTTTTCTGATTAAAAAATGTAAAAAAGACACTAAAGCACAGTATCACAGTCCCTCTACCACAGTCTCTTTCTCTTTGTTGAGCAACATGTGTCCTCATCCTTCATGACATGAAGTTGAGGTTGAAGTTGCAAAGCAGAACACTTAGAGGTAGAAAGATTGTAAGATGAGTAGATAAGCATGGTGACAGGACTGTGTTCCTAGTTACACACAGTGGTGTATAAATGAGAAAGTGTTCCTGGGAAAGTGTGAGTGTGTTTGACTGCTGTGACAGAATGTGTGCCTGCAGTGTGCAATTCTGCTGACAGTTCAGGATCTTCTAATAAGTGCTTTCCCTGTTTGGCAGAGGGAGGGGACGGAGGAAAATGGCTCTTCCACCTCTCTAACCTGCTGAAGTTCCCTCTGTGCTAACGCTTGGCTGCACACTGAGGTGCTCTGCTGCACACACTCATGCCCCACTGCATATGGTTTAATTAGAGTGGCAAGCATATGTCTCTACAGCAAGGTAGCTGCCTCTCAGATTAAAACCAGATGACTGTTTTATGCATTTTTTCTTATTTGCCTAAATCTGACTGTGAAAGAGGAAATAATTAAATGTGTACCACCCCATAGAACAGAATGGGCCACATATATTTGTAAAGGTTGATTAGGTTGTTGATTAAAGTCAGTAATTCAGAAATTACTTACCCAAATTCTGAGATCCCACCTCACCTATTCCCTTTTTCAGTTCTCTAGTTACATTAACAGGCTCTGCAGTAAAAGCAAGTGAGTAGAGTACTTTTAAGTTAAATCTGTGAGTTTTTAACCACGAGTGGCACTATGGAGCAATGTTCGAATGAGCACGTCCTTGTACAGCTTGTATAATATGTTCTTGTAGCCCCTGCACAATGATGCACATGCAGATGCACTAGCATGCAGGTGACATGATACACATTCCTGTGTAGGGTTTCACGCCATTCCACCAGGGGTGTTGGACTGTGGGTTGAAAGGGGACTGAGTACAGAGAAAAGATGCTAGAATGAATAGCTGTGGATGTGAGGAGATGAAGTCAATTTGAAGTGTCCGCAGCTCAAGGCCAGATTAATGGCGCAGACTCCACCGCTTGTCGCGACTGCTCGATGCTCTTCTTGTTTTGTACAACAAAGTTAAAAAAAAGATCTACACAGAAGTCAAGGGAATCAGATTAGAAAAAGAGCTTTAATGTGCACAAAAGTAAATCAACACACAAGAAAGCCCGAGCAAGGTCCGGACAAAGCTTGCTAACGATTCCTTTGTCTAACTTTACCTTATATCGTCAAAAAGAGAGATCCTCCTCCTGAGGGACGCTCCAATGATCACCCTCCGAACACGCGTGTAAATCTTCAATTGGCTACTTTCGAGGCTCAAGACCACCTCTTTTGGGGATTTTCCACTAGATGACGTAATTTAGCTGATCTTGCATTTTGAATTTTACGCTAAGTGATGGTTCGAGTAATTTACCCTAGGGTTTTACACCATGACTTCAAAAACCCCCCAAGCAAACCCATTTCACCTGGGTCTAACATTGG
The DNA here is from genome assembly GCF_010015445.1 of Perca fluviatilis. NCBI lineage: Eukaryota > Metazoa > Chordata > Actinopteri > Perciformes > Percidae > Perca > Perca fluviatilis. Next base: position 13,580,913 of record NC_053124.1, on the reverse strand, counting down.
GAGAGTTAGCGTGCAGTAGCGTTAGCCGCTGAATAGCTTAAGGCCGGGGGTAATGGAATCGAAGTTTCTTAACATTACCCCACTAATACTGCCGAAATGATACCAAAGGTCTACACTAGTATATATAGGTTATGCACTCATAAAACGATGGATTGTAAATTTGTTAGGTAAACCAGAAGGTTATGTAAATAATACTTGGCTGCTGGCTTCTGCTCTCTGCTGTTGTTGTTGCTGCTGTAAGACGAGTGCTTAGGGACATCTACAAATTACAACACCGAAAAGAGATGCAACAAAAATATTTTTTAATTTAACTTCTTTTTAAAGTAAGTGCTGTAGTATAACTAGCAGGAGACAATAATTGAGGTAAGTTTGGAGACATTACCTTATTTAATCATTAAATTAATAAATATTTTTGTTGCATCTCTTTTCAGTGTTGTAATTTGTAGATGTCCCTAAGCACTCTTACTGCCCGTTGGGCGCGGGGCAGCAGAGAGCTGAAGCCAGCAGGCAAGTGTTATTTACATAAACTTCTGGTGTACTTACAAATTTTACAATCCATCGTTTTATGAGTGCATAACCTATTTGTACTACTTGTAGACGTTTGGTATCATTTCGGGCATTATTAGTGGGGTAATGTTAAGAGACACTTCGGATCCATTAGCCTCTGCGCTAAGCTATTCAGCTGATAACGCTACGCTACGCTACGCTACGCTAACGCTCCCAATGTTCGACCCAGGTGAAAAAAGCTTCTGGGGGGGTGTTTGGCTCGAGGTCATGGTGCAAAGGACCCTAGGGTGAAATTACTCCGAACCATCACTTTAAGGCGTTTGGCCTGGGCTATACAGCGGCGGGCCATCCAAAGCTGCTGCGGCTGAAACAGTGGTAGGCCATCTGTGGCTGTTTGCGGCTGCACAGCGGCAACTGAAGGTGATCCAAGGAGGGAGAAGGTCTTTCCTTATTTCAAGGCAAAATACATATCATCTCTTATCTAGTATAATATTTGTTGTACATTGTATATTTCCATGACTCAATTTAAACAGATTTTATCACATTTTGCAGAGGGGCCCATAGAGAATGCATTTCTATAGGGCCCAGAATTGTATGCTACGCCCCTGCATTCCACTGATTGGTTTTGTGATTTGGTGTGAAACGCAAGGTATCTTTAATGTGCTTACTTGCAAAAAGGGACAGTAAAACATTAGCAAACAGATCGGCTCAGCGCGCCATTTACTGTACACAATGTACCTACACCTACCTCTTTCAAGTAACTTCATGTTAAATTCTGGAAGGAGGAAAACAAAGCTGCACTGGCCTCTATTGGTTGAAAGTTAGAAGTCTCTTGAACCTCTGAACACATCCAAAATCACGCTAGGACTAATCACGTGTGGTTTGTTGTACCTGCAACGATAACCAGCTGTGATGTAGTGTTAGTAGTTGTGGAAAAAGCATGCTGTCACAAGTAGTTGGTAGTTCAAGTGGGATTGCTGACAGTGATGACAAATGGCTAATAAACACAACCCCAATTATCATCATTGGTTTTGAGATGTTACTTGCTGTGAATACCTTGTCTGATAGGCTACAGTACTGGTACATAGTATCAGGACTTCCTGGCTAGTGTCTGTCGTGCACGGCTAGGGGCGAATGGCCGGATGATGGGCCTATTTGGGAGAAAGTCCAGGGCTGTTTTTTAGCCCCAGTCTGTCCCTGAGCCAGACCCACATCAATTCAATTTGCTGCCGCTAGGGTGCGTCTAGATTTCTAGGCTAGGATATGCTCGCTTAGCTTCACCGCAGTTGTGTGTGTCAGTGGCCGCGGGTAACAGAGGGTGTAAAAGAGGTCGAGGGGTGTGGCGATGACATCATTGATACGAACATATGCAGTTTCGCCATCCAAACGAAGCCAAAAGGGAGCCGCTTTCGAATTTTTTCACCCTGGGACCAGGTTTCAAAACCTGGTTTCAAAAAACGTTTTCAGGTAGTGCGTTTACAGGATCCATTTGGACAATCGGCCCAAACGCTGCAAAACATGTGCGTTTGCATCAAAAAGCATCTCCGTGTGGACGGCCCCTCAATCAGCATGTCAGTGAACTGCATTCTCACATAGGTGTTGCTATTATCAAGGTGGGACAGACAGACAGTATGAGAATAGTAATGTGTTTTTTGCACATCAAAGCATGTAAAGTAGAAACCCAAATTACAAGTATGAACCTGAAAATGAGCATCATATGGGACCTTTAATAAATTACTTATAAAATATTTTTAAATTCATAGATCATAGAGCTGATATTGTATTTAACACTCTGTGGTATCACTATAACATGTTTAGACTGATCAGAGCTGACAGTTCAGAGTTAAAGTGGACTCACACTTCTGTAATAAAGCCAGCTTGCTGGAGAAACTTCCTTTCACTCCTTGAGTGTGTACAAACTTCCAAGATGAAAAGAACAACAATTAATGCATATTCAAATCTGCGACAGTGGGACCGACGCCTTTTGTTCCTTGAGTCTTGCTGTCACTGGTTTTTAATTAGCCGACTCTCTTCAGAGAGTGTGAATACAAAGCTCTTATCAATGACAAAAGAAACATATGAGGGGTCGTACATGCTAACAAGGGCCTTTAATCAATGGCTGCCACACAGGCACCAGGCAGGGTTTAGCACAAGCTTATTCACGTTAGCAGGCTGTATTGTTGTTGTAATAGTTCATATTGAACTATAAATTAGTGTGCGTGTATTTAAGTTTAATTAGTTCCACTGCTGTTTGTCTGTGATTTGCTCTGTATAGATTCTGTTGCAGCGTTCAACAGTTTGCTAAGAAAACAGGGGCTGTGCAATACTCAATGTGCGGATAGAAAATAGCAAAACAGATGGAGAGACTACAGCACAGGAACAATATTAAGTGCAATAACAAACCTGTTTAAATAAAAGTAGCTCATTCACATCTTCACAGCAGATTGTGCTTTCAGTGCAGCTACTGTTTGAGACAACAATATAGAATGTGTTTGCGTGTGCTTCGGAGGGTCTCTATTTCTTCCCTGAAACACAGGTGAGTGCACGCAGATAAAAACGGAAGTGTGCCTCTATCAAATATCCAGCGCTGTGATCTCTGAGGAGAGAGCGATGCTGCAGCTCATTCTGCTCTCGGCGCAGACAAGCATAGGCTAGCTGGAGATGGGAATAAATGGGACTGTTGGGAGACATCAGTTATATGCTGACACAAAACCATTATAAAAGAACAACTCCATATGTTTCTGTGGGTGTGTTTTCAGGCACGTACAGTACAATATGTGTGTGTGAGATCTATGGTGGGAAACAAATGTGGGTGGTATGTCTGTTTCTGTGTTAGACAATATGTATTTCATACCTGTACGTGTATATATAGCTGTGCTTACCACACATAGACTTTACTTGGATGTGCTGCCCAGGTATAATAAAGGCCACCCAAGTGCTTTTTTATATTTGGCGACTCTTTTTAGCCTCTTTTAAGCATTTTTTTGTTTGAGGGAGCATGCGAGTATATGGACTAAATTGTAAACAGATGTAATACAAAAACATTCTTTGATCATGGAGCCTCATGTTAGCTACTGTATCATTTTTTTTTTTTACCTATTACAACCCATTGTTCCTCCTGGCGGACACTTTTACCTTTGATGGACTGCTAGTACCATAACAAGTTCCATGAATAAGAACATCTAATACTTGTATTGATAAATTGATTATCTTTTTTTCGGGTAAAGAAAATATATAAACATTCCACGTCTCACTTATATTTTTTCTTTACCCAAGAGAACGGTTTGTGTGTGGAATATGAATATTGATTTTGCATTCATAAACTGACTGTTATTGTCTTTCCCTGCTCAAATCGTAAAATGTAAATGAGGCCATAATGAAAATACAATGACATATTGTAATCACAATATTTAGTTTTTTTAAAGATTATTTTTTGGCCATTTTAGAACTTTATTTATATAGGACAGCTGAAGACGTGAAAGGGGAGAGAGAGGAGGAATGACATGCTGCAAAGGGCCGCAGGGCAGAGTCGAACCCACGGCCGCTGCATCAAGGAGTAAACATACTCATACATGGGCACCTGCTCTACAAGGTGAGCTATCCAGGCGCTCAAAATCACAATATTTAATCCCGGCACAAAACATGAGGACTATACAAGTTAAAGCTCAATAATATGGTGTCTCCAGGGGGGTTGGTGTCAAAGGGTTAATTGTAGTTTCAATTGTTTATTGGTCCAGAAAATTTTGGAAAGTAAAAAGACATCCATGCTTCAGTACCAGAGCACCAAAAACGTGACATGTTTCCTTTTTCCCTTCTTAAAAATGTACAGCAGAGCAAGACCACAACATGCAGCAGGAACCTCTCACAGTACTCACAGTTGATCAGAATCGCCTGAATGGAGAAATAAGGTTCCTGTTTTCTTTTGTATTTCCTCTCCTCCACGAACATAGACTCTTTGTCCATCACAGATCATTATCAGCACATTACTTAGCCTATAGATATTGCCCTAATAACCCTATAACTGACATGCAGTTCATGAAGTTACACCAATTACAGATGCCGATATTGATATAACCATGAACCAGTGCATCAATACTGCCATTTAGCTATGTGTGGCATTCAATCTTCATCTGTATGACCTTGCTTCATTCATTAAGCACTCTGTGACATATTCATATCCTCCGAATGGAAGGTCAGTGTGGGGATTTCTCAATAACCTTTCGATCTCAGCAAATAGAATGTTACCCATCAAAGCTTGATATTGAGCGATGTGCAAATTATAATGAAATAGGTGCAATGAAATGGCAGGCAGGTTATGAGAAATTAAGCATGAAACTTACTCTTGGGTATGTTGACCATTGCTGCTGTGGTTTTAGCTTTATCTATTCCTCATTATGTCTTTGACTTTCATTCTCTTAGCTGCTTCTACTTTTCTCTCAACCTATGTGTTGTGGCTTATTTTCCTCTCGCTCCAGCATTAAGTTTTGAGCTTAACAACTCAGAAAATAAATGTTCTCAGCCTTGTCAGGATTCAAAGGGTAGGACTGAAGCTGTATTAAAAAAAGAAAAGAACACGTGGGATGTGCATGATTGTGTGAGCTTGTGTGTTCTGGTGTTGTTTGCCTGTTTGTGTTTGTTTGCCAAGGCACGTGTTTGTTTGGTGCCGCAGTGCTTTATGGTGCTTCATAAAAATAAATGGTCTCTTTCTGACTTCAATTATAATGGTGAATATGCAAAGGCACCTTATTCATTAGTTTGCTTTTGCTCTGTGAGCGGGGGAAGTGGATTTGGTGTATTTAGTATCTGACTGTTGTCCTAAGTAGCAGGGATTATTCTAATGCTCTGTCAGTAGTAGGTCCTAGGCCTAATTCCCCTTTCTATTCCTGATATCCATTACAAAGGATACACTAATAGACCCCTGTATTTCCAGTTCCGTATGTTTCTTAGCCAATCTTGAAATTGAACTGTCATATGTGGGTCTGAGCATGTGTGCATAAGCTTCTGCACACTAGACAGAGAAGGTGTGTTTGCATTTGTGTGTGCAAGCGCACGTCTACTGAATGTATTTCCATATATCTAGAAGAAGGTTGGTTGTACTGTACTGTATGATCAGTGTGTGAGCCACGATTGTCTATGAGGGGCTCAAATGGGCCCATTAAAATAAAATTTTATTAAATAACTTGAGAATTCGTATTAGACATTTAATATTTGACATATAACTACATTTGTTTGCATTTTCATCATTTTAGGGAAATGGATGAAAATGTAGAGCAATCAAAAACAAGAACACTTCTTTATTAAAGCCAGGCCTGATGTAATACTGACAGATATTTCAATCAGTATTTTTCTTGAAGTGAAGTTCAGCTTGATCATTTATCTGCATCTAGAACAATTAATTATATTATACCATTGCTGAGATTTAGTGATACTACGTACATTACTGTAATACATAAAATTACATTTTCGTCATTTTTATCATAGCATTCAAAAGCACCTGAAGATATCAGATATCATCGAAATGACCCTGTTGACAGCTCCCTGTCTCCCCGTTAGCTGCTAAGCTATTGTTAGCGAATATTATAATTTCACAGACTGACAAGACAAGCTGCTGCTGATTAAGGGGATTCAAATGTATACTTGAGGGATTCCAACTATTATTTACATTTTGCTACAGTAGCTGTAGTGCTCGACCGCTATCGAGCTGCATGTGGGGAAAATGGTGTTCAGTAAAGTTAGTGCTATGTCATTTTTCAACTGAAGAATCATCACTCTGTTGGTGTTTTTGAACAGCAAAAAGACACAACCCACGCTAACGGCACAGAGTGACGACATCTTTCTCAAACCATATTTGGCCGAACATACAGAAACTGGTTTGCAATGCACGTTTACCATACCACACTTTAATTTTGTAGTTTGGCTAACTCGCAAAATCAATGTTAATACAGCTTATAAAATCTACAAATGACAAGACTGTTAACAGCACTGACCCTGCCCTTGAGTTTATGGGGGACAAATGTGGTGGAGAATAGTGATAGGACATTTAATCTTTTAAGAGGGTCATTGTTGCAATTAAGCACACTGGCTCAAACCCTGTATGGGTATAAAGAGCAGAAAGCCACAGTGTCAGGATGTGTAAAATCAGTCTATCATGATACAGTACAGATTTTCAAAGACTTCCATTGGCTAAACAGGAAGCTTCATTATTCCAGCCTGTCTAATATAATAGTTGCATCTGTGAATGCAAATTCAACAGGTTAAATGCATAACCTGTACATAATTTGCATGGCAGATGCAGAGTTCACCCTGACCTAACATTAACATTATAGGAAACCTCTAGAACAAGGATATGCAGATATGGTACTATCAGCTGATTAATTGTTTGTCAGCGAATGGAGACAAGATCCGTGTTGGCTGCCAACCAGCCACAGCAGGTGGTGCACATTGATTATGCATTTTGTAATGTGGTAATGTGATTTTTAAAAAGGGTGAAAAAATGATTAATTGTACACTGAACCTTCTGATGGCTCTGAGAAAAAACTGAAAACTTTATATAAATCCCCCGAGAACTTTGTGTCACCCCTGGAAATGTAAATGTTAATGCTTTGATTGCTTGGTTTGCTGAGCCTGAAATGGTTTATGATTTCACTGTGAGCTTGGGGTATTCAGGTTTTGGGGGTTTGGGTGAGCATTTAGAACTTTAGTCACTGTGCTTTTTTCTGATACTGAGGGAGCCTAAGTTGAAAGAAAGGAGACTGAAGATAAAGCTTTAGCTGAGTAAGATGCGTAATGGGAATTTGGCAACTGGTCATCTAAACATAATGGACACTTAAAACATCCCTAGATTCTGCATAAATGTAGTATGTATGTATGTATATATACATATACGTGTGTGTGTGTGTGTGTATATATATATATATATGAAGCACAAATATTTCTGATATTAAGTTGTGAAAAAGATGATTTCATGTCAGCCCTCAAAAAGACAGCTAAAGAGGAAAAGGTGCAGAAGGAAAAAAAAGCCACAATACAAAGGTTATGATAAGCAGCAGAAAGAAAAACAATGTTTCAGTAGCTGGCGTGAAGTGTTAAGAGTGCAAATGAGCCCACAGCACTGTACATATTGGAATTAATGAAGGAAAATGTTCCAGCGGGGCTACACTCATACAATGTGAATAATTAATACGCAAGGTCAAAGAGAGACGTAGAGAGAGTTATCTTTGATGGCTGGATTATAGACCTGTGGTGTGTGTCTGGCCTGTGTGTTAGATGAAGTTACTAAATCACTTAAAGCAGACACAAGCACAAAACCATATACAAACATACCTCAGCAATGTTGAATGTAAAGTACTATGTATTTTTAACAATTGTGTGGTCGCTAAACCCTGCACCCCAGTTTCTGTTGCTATGTGCTATCTGTCTCGTGCATGTGGCAAGACTCGCTGCCACCGTGAGTTTTCTCTGCCGAAACATAGACACAGGCAGTCCACTCACAGACAAAGGCACTTTGTTATTCTCGTCTGCTCACACACACTTTCAACATAAATACACAGCTTTACCGAAAATCGACCGCTGTGTGCAGCTGGGGGGTGTCCCTCTGCTGTTGCAACTCAATTGTGTAAGTTTGCCATACTAACTTATAACGCTAATTACGTTACTGCTGGCAACTTGAATTAATATGTAAATTAATCTAATTTGGCAGTTTCATATATCAGTGTTTCATTCTGCAGTGGCATGAGCTCACATATCTGTACATTAGGACAGTTGAGTTAAAGTCCGTTGTAAATGGGGATAACGTCGTCGTTAGGCACCTGTGTTTTTCATCAGATAATGATTAAAATATATCAGATACAATCTTATGTGAAATCATTTTGACTAAAATGCAAATAATATTGGTTTTGGTGCGACTAGATTAACTGAAATGTTCAATATAATGATTTTGTGGCCCCAGGCAAACGGCGTCGTTCTTTACTTTTCACCCTTTCTTTAACTGGGAATGTTGGTATTGGCAGTGGTAGAAGTACTCAAAATGTTTTGGTTTTTTTTCTGAAGTAAAGCTATTAACTATTAATAGTATAACTTTTAACTGCACAGTACCAGTCTTGCATTCAAAAGTTTGCTTAAAGTGAAAAGAGAGGTATTATCAGCACAACATTCTTACATTTCTGTTCAAGGTGGAGCTTTTAACTCTAATATAATCTAATAAAATGCTGGATAGTTTAAAGTGACTATATGTAACTTTTTAGTGTTTCTAAAACTTTTTCATATAATGATCTTAAATGACCTGTAACAGCAAACAAGACTAACAGTGGAAAGTAATTTTTAGTGCCGTTGCTCGGGTCCGATTTTTCCGCCGAGTCGCAGAATGATTTACAACAGGTAGACGGCGCTACAGTCACACATTCTGATGGCTGTGTTAAAGTGATGGTTTGGAGTAATTCACCCTAGGGTCCTTTGCACCATGACCTCGAGCCAAACACCCCCTCAGAAGCTTTTTTCACCTAGGCCGAACATTGGGAGAGTTAGCTAGAGTAGCGTTATCAGCTGAATAGCTTAGCACAGGGGCTAATGGACCCACGTTTGTATCTTGTCAGTTACCCCACTTATAATGCCCAAAATGATACCAAACGTCTACAAGTAGTACAAATAGGTTATGCACTCATAAAACGATGGATTGGAAAGTTTGTAAGTACACCAGAAGTTTATGAACACTTGCCTGCTCTCTTCTGCTCTCTGTTGCTGTTGCTGCTGCTACTGCTGCTGCTACCTGCAGTTAGACAGTGCTTAGGGCCGTCTACAAATTACAACACCGAAAAGAGATACAACAAAAATATTTATTAATTTAATGATTAAATAAGGTAATGTCTCCAAACTTACCTCAATTATTACTTGTCTCCTGCTAGTTATACTACAGCACTTACTTAAAAAAAAAAATATTTTTGTTACATCTCTTTTCGGTGTTGTAATTTGTAGACGGCCCTAAGCACTCGTCTTACAGCAGCAACAACAGCAGAGAGCAGAAGCCAGCAGGCAAGTGTTATTTACATAAACTTCTGGTGTACTTACAAACTTTCCAATCCATCGTTTTATGAGAGCATAACCTATTTGTACTACTTGTAGACGTTTGGTAATATTTCGGGCATTACTAGTGGGGTAACTTACGAGATACAAACGTGGGTCCATTAGCCCCTGCGCTAAGCTATTCAGCTGATAACGCTACTCTACGCTAACTCTCCCAATGTTCGACCCAGGTGAAAAAAGCTTCTGGGGGGGTGTTTGGCTCGAGGTCATGGTGCAAAGGACCCTAGGGTGAATTACTCCGAACCATCACTTTAAGCGTATCCAGCCACGTAAAAGGTAACAGTAGATTTCTATAGGCTAGTCCTAATTGTATTTAGATTTTAAAATGTTTTTTTTTTAGCCAAATATTGTACAGACAGTAACTTATTAAAGTCAGTGCTCACTTTTTTAGAAAGATAAAAGTAAAGTTACCATTTTTAATCTGTATACATGTATATAAAACATTGGGTACAGAAAAACTGAATTAAAGCATAAATAATATAAAGATAAAAAATGTAAAAGTGCATACAAGAGAGTCTCATTTCCCCATACCCTACCTATTCCTCAATCTACTACTCTTACTCATCTGACTCGCTCAAGAGTTAGTAAAACAGTGCGTATATGTTTTGTTGTATATGTTTTACAACTTTCATTGTGACAGGTAAGAAACAAAGGGCTGCCAAGCATTAATGTATTGTGCTAAATTGTCTTTCATTACATATCTTATCCTTTCCAGATGTAATGTACTGGTCAGGTCCTGGAGCCATATCTTGTATATAGGAACCATTGTCCCTTTCCATGACATCAAAATGAATTTTTGTTGCTGTGATGAGACAGTAGGAAAGGAATTGTTGTTAATGTTTCAGACGTTCCAAGGACAATCAGTGAAGGCTCTGGTTCTAATGGAGTTTTGATAACTTCTGAGAAGGTTTTAAAGATGTCAAGAAGGGAGTTACTTTGGGACATGATACAAAACTGTGAAAGAGGGTTGCTTCTGAGGCCTGACATATATTGCACATGGGTGATATTTTTTTGATAGATGCTGTGTATTTTCACCTTAGAGAAGTGAAGCCTGTGCAATATCTTAAACTGTATAAGGCAGTGTCTGGCATTATTTGAACATTTATGTATATGTTCAAGACTCTATTCCCAAATAGTGTCTGGTATTTGAATACCCATTTCCTTTTCCCATTTAAGTTTTAAACTTTCAGAAGATGGAATGGCTATCGATAGCAAAGAGTTATATATACAGGAGATGCAATTATCGTTAAATGGCGACGTAGACAGGCACCTGTCTAGGGTTGAAAGCTCCTGTGTCTCAAATCCCAGAAGATACTGTATTTCTGTACAGTACAGTCTTTGATCAGTAAATATCTGAAAAAATTGTTGTTTGGGAGGTTAAACTTACGTAGTGGACTAATTGTATTTTAATGTTATTTTATCGGTTGTAGTTGTGGCTGAAACTGGGACAGGACCATCACAGAAAAGAAGGAAATTAAATGACCAACTAAAAGCTAAAAGGGAAAGGGAAAGACGGCGGGCGAAAACGCGATTGAACTTTGGTTGGGCTTTCAACAGATGGAAACAATTACGGGATGGTAAATGATTCCAAACCCACCCCAAATTGGCCCTCAGGTATGTTATGTCTATTTCATTCATAAAATAACTTTACAATGCGCAATGTGGTTGTACGTCAGTAGCCGACATTAAATTACGTTTAATGTTTGTGTTTGTGTTGGCCTACTATTTTCTTCCCCCTTGGCCCCCTGTACTTGTGTAAAGCGTCCGTGGGTTTCATGAAATGCGCTATATGAATCTAAGTTATTATGTTGCTACAACAAACTCTTATTGCTTTGGCTCGTTACACAGTGATAATTATAACGTTGTTACCTGGTTTAGCTCACGATACATCCAAAGTAGGCTAAGTTACCGTAAGCAAGACTTGAAATGCAACAATGCATCTGTAACTTATTCTTTTATTGTAAATTAATGATTTTCTGACTGAGCAAAACATTCATCGCAACTATATGACCTCCCAGTAACGCTAACTAAGTAATCTACAGTGGGCAATACAGCACTATAAAGAAAAGACCTTTACGACAGCAGGTGTGGTAAAAACAATACCGCTTTTGTCCAAAGCGGCTGCTAGAATCAACACAAACTGAAAGTTACATATAGCCACTTAAACGAATAATAATGCATCATATTTTGTTATATTTTGTGAATAAACAGGCACTGCACTAGTTCCTTAAATTTGTGCTTTTGGTTTAAAAAATAATTATAAAAAATGTCTCCAAACTCTTTAGATGCTGAATATTGCTCTTATTAGAGCCCCATGTTTCAACACAGGCCATGCCTAGTAACAGTAGCTAAGCTATGATTGCACAATCGGCAGAGTTTAGTGAACTGTGAATTGAGAAGTGAAGGTGGATAGTGTGACAGAGTGTACGGTTCTGTACTTGGAAGAAAAGAGAACAGTCATTTTAGCTATGATGAGTCACATTTACCAGAGAGAGAAACAGACAAAAGAAAACGTGCAGCAATTGCTAAGTGACTGACTCTGCTGTGGACAGAGGACAGTTTTTGATGGACTAAAAATGAAACGTTATCACAGATTAAGTGGGCAGCCCCTCCTCTGTTGGACACTTTTTTCCCCGGCTCTGTACCTCCACTTTCTCTCCAGCCTTAATTCTTATTGACCTGCTGGTTATTGCTCACTGCCACTCATCTCTGTCACAAGCAGCACTATTAGAGAGCAAAAGAAACTGACTGCAGGGCTTGTTTTCCTCTGCTACTAACGTTAGCCCCACAGACAGACACATGGATGCAGTCTTTTACACATTACATTTCTACTCTTATCACATATTAAAGAGCCCCCGGAGTGGCAAACCATATCTAAAGCAATTGGTCATTATGAACATAGACAGGATATTGTAAAACGAATCCTGAATCCTGAAAAGAGACAATTCATTAACTAATACAAAAATGTTCATGACATCTGGAGACCCAGGCTATACGATACACTTGCTAATAACTACAGCAGAACTCATTTATTTCTTTGTCCCTGTTCAACAGAAATTGCATTTATTTTCCTAACAACCGATAACTGTGCAAAATTCATTTATGTATCCCCCTGTGTTGCTAATGACAACATGTAACAGGCACGCAAACACACTTTTCATGCTGCATACCCCTGATGTGTTTGTTAGCTGCACTGTGACCTAGAGGCAATAGCAGCCATTGGAAACCACATCTTCAGGGTGATCAGACACAGAGACAAAAAGACTAAAAGTGAACACAGATGGAATCATTGAGAATGTGTCATCTTTTTTTGTTATTTTGAATGAAATAAACATTGGTAGTAGATATACAGCATATGCTGATTTAAATCCAGCTCTGTGTAGACAGTGTTTGCAGATGAATGGTGTTTGGCTTCCCTTTGTGGCGCCAGTGCACGGAGCTCTCCGCAGAATGGAGCAGCCGAGTTCTGCCGAGATCTGACAAATGCTCCTCTGTGCACTGGCGCCCCGGAGGAAAGCACTGGGGGACACCGTTCATTTGTACACACTGCCCACACAAAGATGACACAGAGCTGGTTTAAATTTGGCTACGCCATTGACTTCCATGCTTGGCATGAAAGAAGTATTAAACCCTTAACAGAGGTTAATGTTATCAAAAAAGAGAAACAGGGAGTCCTCCCATTGCACCATTAGAGACAAAAATAATATATCTGTGAATTTAATTTCCCTACGAAACAGACATGTTATTTCAGAAAAGTAGTCAAACCAAAATACACTGAGTCTAAGATACTTGAATCTGCCCATAAAATGCCCACTATGTGTTTTTAATTGTAGAATGTCACCCGAAATGCTGAAACCACCAAAGTTCACGGGACATGACCTCAGTGTATCCAGTGGTAGTTGCAGCCCTGATTGCCTCTGCATGCTAATCACTGGCCTTTTACCAATGACAAACCTTTTATTAACCCTTAAATCGTATATACTCAATCATGAGTTTAACTCAAATTTACTGTACCTAAAATATACCCACATACCTCAAGGCAAAGTTAATAAAATTATAAATAATGGTCCCAAAAGTGGCCGAAATCTTCCACCCCTGGCTGAGAAATGACAATTAATGGTACTTCAGTCCAAGGTTCCTCAAAAAGGTGCCACTGTTTAACATGTTTACATGGCTACTTTTGACGGAAAGAATGAGGAATGTGCGTTAGTTTTGGTTTTATTTGATGCAATTTTCACAGCCTGCACTGGCCCAAAGTTAGCCCAAGTGCTGCTAACTAGAGCTGGTTCTCATTCCAAATCACCTCAAGTCCATATCCTCGAACATTTACCACATCTGTGAGCCATAAATAAGCCAAAGTTGGCTTCTATTTGGTGTTCCAAGTTCAATGCGCAACCAAGTGTGCTGCCATTCCGCTGGAATTGCACCGACTAGGCTAGCAACTTTGGAGAGTAAGATGGCACTGCCTCTCAATGATCATACATGGTTGATAGACCAAGATTGCTAATAGACAAGTATGTTTCTAGTTTCAAATGTATCCATAAATGTGATAAAGTAAATGATTGATGAAGTGATTCAAACTTTTAATGTGGTCAGTCAAAATGTTTTACATTATTGTTTGCTGTGTACCATTCGTACTGTAAGGCTCAGATGAGCTTAGCTTATATATATATTTTTAAACTTAGATCACAAATCTAATCTCATACTGAAATTGACACGCTCCAATTCACACATGCATCTGCACATACTTGCATCTTACACGCGCAATGTCATATTCAGACACATTACGCAGTCTGAAGCCAGTGTGGGGGTGCATCATATCTGTTTACACAAGTTAAATATTGATGCTCGAGATCTGTCAACGACATTTGGCTCAGCCCATCCCTACCTCATCAGCTCCCCTCCTTAGTAATGTATGAACAAATATGATTTATTAATTCCCCCAGCTCATCCTAGACTCCAATTGTTTCAAAAGTTTCTGACTATGTAATTTGCCCCCCTTGTTTATCAGCCTGGTTTTGTAACTCGGAACACAATGAGGCACAAAGAAAAATGTTGAGTGCTGTCATTGGAGAATTCGATAAAATATGCACAAATAACAAAGTGGAGACAATTTAAGTGCTCTTCTCAGTCTCGCTCCCCCGCCTTGTCATTTTCATTTCCATCTCTTCATAGCTTGCATTCTCCGTGATAAGTGCATGTCTGTGCTCCTGACAGTCAGCGAGCATATGGAGGGTGTGTGTGGTCCTGCCAAGCAATGGCGAAATAACAGACACGACGGCAGCACTGCAGCTCATTAGAGTAATCAGAGTGAAATTATCGCCCTTAAGTAGCTTTTGGACATCTGCAAGGGGTACATCCATATTGTAGATATTACACACACATACACAAACGGATGAACCAGCATGCTCGGATACCTGACAGCGAACAGATGGACTCGGCACAACCTGTTTCAGAAACCCTTCTCTACTTTAAAAGAGTAATTATACAAAACTAAAAGTTGGCGCTCCCTCAGGCTAGTCTTTCTAATAATCACATGAGTAAAGCCCTTTTTGAATGATGAAAGAAAACAGGAAGTCAGATGTTCATGAGCTTGCTGAGAGGTGTAGTCAAGTCGCAATCTCCCGACCCACCATCCTTTGCATGCAGGTGAAAGAGATGAGCATTAAATTTGATAGGTGTGTGTTTACCTTGTGAGAAGTACAGCTATTTTTTAAGGCCTGCTGTTGCCTGGTGCTTAAACCAAACAACATGCGGCAGTATATTTTTGTGGGATGTTGTTGCATATATATTTGCAGATCATAGACTCTGATTCAAATTCATGTAACTTTGCTGGTTGTTTCCCTGCTTCTCACCAGCTTGTAATTCATGTAATTATTGTTACCATACCAGTCACTGCTGTTTTTACTCAGGTTATAGTACATGGAGCATGGATTTCTCACAGTCTTGGGTTTAAGGCTACAACAATATATGACTTCTTTTTTGCCAGCATGGCTCTATGGATGACAATGATAATTTTAGTCTAGACTGACATATCTCAATAACCACTGAATGCACTGACATGATATTTTGTACATCATACATACATAATGGTGCCCAGAGAATGAATCCTAATTACTTTGGTGGTCTCCTAACTTTTAATCTAGCATCAAAGTTTTTAATTATCCAGAGAAGTGTCCCCACATTTAGATGGCTTAGCACAAAATCTGGTACAGTCATTTATGGTTATATTGTTTATGAACTTATGAAGTAATGTGTAGAATGTATATATTTGTAGTAATTATGACCACACACCTGCAACTCTAACAATGGACCAATCAGCCTCAGCTGTACTGTGTTTATTGATAATTCATAAATGCTAGCATGCTAACTTCCAATGACCTTTACCGGAAGAAAGCAGAAAATCCTCACATGCTTGAACTTCCAAATGTTAAACTTAAATAATTCATTATCAAATGTTTTGTCCAATGATTGACATTTCCTTTTATTGATTGACTTATTGATTATATAATAAAGTGTTTCAACACGACTATGTTAGCACTACCACTTGGTTTAAACCAATAAATGTTCCACTATGTGTTGATAATTTGCTCAACTTTTTGTCTCAACTTTCTGAGAAAAGTAAAAAACAATGGGAAACAATTACTTTATGTAACTTCCTGTATGATTGAAAGATGCGTGACTCAGCCAGTTAGTGAAATTTAATTTACTGTTTTAAACCTAAACCATATGTACTGTATACCCGTTGTGAACAACTGCACTATGAAGGACTTTACACAAATATACAACACAATACAAAGTGTTTACTCCTAAGAGCTGCAGCACAAAGAAAAGAGAAGAGCAGTCATGTCACAGTAAATGATACCGTAGTGATATTGCAGTGCCTCTTTGTTGAACTTTGAACATCTCTCTTCAGAGGTATTGGCTGTGCTAGATTTTCTTTTTTGTACGTGTTCATTCTTGGCCTCCTTTTTCGACGACGTGGTCAGACGTGTCTCGCACTTCAAGCGACTCCGAATTGTGCGGCTGTCAGGTCTGTTTTGCGCAGAGGTTTCTGAGAAAAAGGAAAGAGAGAATGTGTCGAGTGAGTACCGTCAAACCATAGTGTCAGCTTGTGTCTGTAGGAAGCCTGGTGCGAGTTTGATGGGGCCCTCCTCTGCCTGTCCCCTCTCCTCTGGTTCTTATTTCACAGGTGGACGAGCACATTAGTTCCAGCCCTAATCCTTCACCATGGATCCCAGCTCACATGTCGGGAATACACACTAACAGACACATGCGGGCACCGACATCGGTAAACATAGCCTAACACAAATGCACACATACACCAGCGCCATGTGGAAGGTCAGTGAAAAAAGAAAAATGCTCTTGCACAGAAGAGAAGAAAAGAGCATTTACACACACAAGCACACAGCGTACACACACACACACACCCGATGAATCAGATGTTTATATGCCTTAGATGTTGGATTTAACACGTCCAAAATTGTCATACACTTTATCTCAGCCCTGCTTCTGTACTTCACAAGCATTTGCGTTGTTGCACGCTGCTTTCCACCCACTTACAGATCATTCCATGTCACTGGCTGCTGGTGGTAGGTCTTCTTTTAAGTACAGGGCACCAGCCCGAGGTGCAATGTTCCATTTTGACATTCATGCGGATCGTCATCTCTGAAAAGCGGCTCAGTGGTACTTCTGCTATTAAAGATGCTGCATTGTTGTGAGCAAATGTCAACAGTAGCAAGAATGGTGAAAAAAGGGGAAAGAGAGGAGCGTGACAGAGCATGAACTGTGCTCATGGGTGTTTGTCTGCTCATGTGTTGCCGGTGATTTCGCTGCCAGATTTTGTCACCTCCTGCAATTCGTTTGCATAAGCGAAAGTGTGGCCTATACATACCCATACATACTATTTCTGCATGTTTATCTCTCTCCATTTGTATTAATGCAGTACCAAAAACCATTAGCACCCACTCTACTTAGGGGCTGATGTGCATTTAACCTCACAATAATGTTATAAACACTACCTTAGAAAAGTATGAAAAAATCCATCCAACTCCTCTAGTTACCTCTGCCGTGGGAGCAATTTACAACTTTTTCATCTCAAGGCTATTTATCTGCATCCACACCACTGGGGTTTTCCGTGTGCATGTGTGTGCTGTATGCAAGACTTCATCCTAATTTGCAGCATTTAAATAAAAGGAGAGTAGCACAGAGAAAACACTGCTGCCCATGACTCTGGCTTACCTACCACATGCTCCATGCCAACAGACAACCTTCACTGGAACTTAATTAATAAAAGAATGGGGGGAGTACTGAGGCAGCTCCAATTAAAAAGCTTTTATGTCTAGTTCATTTTATTCACCACAGGTTGTTTTTGCTCTGCAGGGTAGAGTCATGCTGGAAAGAATTCAGAGCCAAGCTGTGTGTCTTTACTAAATCTGCTTGTTTGTATATCTCTAGTCTTTGGCAACATGCCTGCAATATCCTTTGTGGAACACTATGTGAGCAACAAAAAGCAGTTGTCTAATGCAGTTGAAAAAAAAGTTTGTTTGTATTAAAGATGTATGCATCTGCCAGTCACAGCTGAACAATTCCACTGTTTTATCACTTTTGTTTCTGATGCTACTACAGCACAATTTGAGCTGTGCAGCAGCAATGTTTGAACACCTCACTTGCAAAGAAACTTCTAGCCCACACTGTTTAGAATTCAAGTTGAGTCCATTATTTCCTGCTTGTCTGGCTTGGTTTGAGGGAACAGCCTCCGATGTATAACATTTCACAAGATGTCACATAATTCAGTTATTCATTATGGCCGTTTAGTGTCGAGCATTAGTGTGACGGTTGACAATGACTTACTTAAACCCTGCCGGAGATTTTCTCCATGTCACAGCACCCTGTTGAGGATTTCAGCTTTTCAGTCTGTCCAGAGCCACTCAGCCATTTCAGCTCAGTGAGACCAGCTCCATCAGCTGTAGCTCAGGATAAAAATGACTGTCTCTATCTTTCTTTCTTTCTTTCTTTCTTTTTTCTCCCCTAACCTTTGCGAAGTACTAATTTAAACCCAAAACATGATCTTTCCCTAAGCCTAACCAAACCTTAACCATAGTGTTGTGAGATCAAAAAATGGATTTATTTTTGACAAACGCTCTGCTTAAATGTCATCCTAAACGGCATGGACAATGTTAATTTTGTTGTTTAATTTGGAGGACTTGTTGGCTTTTTGCAGGTCATTTGGTTGCGAAAAAAATAGACCAGAGATTAATCTGCGATTATTTGAATTCAACTTGAAAAACTTGCACTCAGAGAAAGCAGACTGCACTGTGACTTCAATAGCTGAGTATATTAACCTAGTGATGGGCAATATCACAGTATTAAAAGAGTACTCCACCGATTTAAAAAGTAACAATATCGATGAAGCAGTATTTGATTCAGTAACATTAGGCTGTGTTTAAGTTCTTTTGCATGAATGCTCTTCTAATGATGCATAATTGATTATTGATTCCATAATTTCCTGCAAAGAATACCATATTTGATGTAAATCTCATGTAATGAAACAGATGTGTTCCTCACAGTACAGGAATATAGGCCTACTGGTGTATAAAATGAACATATGTAGGTGACTAAAAGGCAGTCCCTCCAGGATTTTGCGATGTTGCGATTGCGCCAATTCACGCAAATTCAACCAATCACCGTGACTTTGGTGTGACTCGCAAATTTGACCAATAACCGGAGTTTCCTGCGACTTCAACCAATCCCAACAGTCCCACGTGCCAGACTTTACGTCAGTATAATATGACTCTGAGTGCCACTGACCAAGCGGGAGTAAAAGAGAGAGCTTGTTTCCGAAATTCCGATATGAAGACGAAACTTGAACATCTCATATTTACCAACAAAACGTACAGCGAAAGACCGTGCAAAACTTTTCAGACCGTCCTGTCAACCTGTATACATTTTAACATCAATGTACACCGTAACAACTTTTTCACTCTAAAGTCGCTGAAAGCTGCTGCTGTTTCAATCCTGTCGGCTGTCTGCAGTGGGCGGGGGCGGGGCTGCTGCTCATACAGTTCCCCCCGCTACTGACGTGCACACACACAAACAAACACGGTGGATGCGGGAAAAACCAGAGATGAGACGACATGATGACCTAAATTGAGGACAGCTACGCTCGTTATTGTAAGAGCAATGATAAGTTAAAGTCCAATAAGTACTTTATCAAACCGTATGAATGTGTGTCCCCGGCCAGGATAGGAAATTAAGTAACAATGTAAAGATCAACAAGCCACTGACACATATTTTCAAATTTGATTAATTCAATAAATTATTTTTGTCTTAAATCCACCAGCCATTTTCATATTATACCAACATTTGCAGCCTTTTTGGTAAGGTTCCTAGGAAAACTCATCCCAGAGTAGTTTTATTCATCCCCCCGAAACAAGTTATTTTTTATTTTTGAAGAACTATACAAAAAGGCCGCGAAATCCTGGAGGGACTGAAAAGGGCATGTAGCCGTAAGTGCAGGCTATATTTTCATGTTTCCGTCCTGGAACTAAAGTTCTCTCTTTGTAGCACTACTACAACATAATTTTTTGGTGGACTGTACTATCCAACGTGAGCGTACTGTATGTCTTTCAATCTTCAAAAATGCATTCAATGATATAATTATTGACATTGAAAGCCAAAGCAGGCAGACAGAGAGACTTAAAATAGGCTGAAGTGCGACCGAAAAATTAGCGGAACCTGTAAAAAGCTCCGTAAAGCAGAGGGGCGCTGCTGATTATCTGATAATTTACTGTTGGTTCATCAGCCCATGCGACACCTCGGACTCTCACATTGTATCTTTTTTTTAAATTCAAGAAATATGGATTATCGAACTTAAATAGAGTAGGAATATGCCCATTGAACAGTACATCAGCATAATGCCCAGTTCACAGTCAAATTGAACAAGCTGATCCATACTGTGGCATTGCACTGGGGAGCTGAGTGGAAATAGACACATGGCTCAGAAGGAATGGAAGAAATGTATTGCGTGGTAACACAAAACTTAATGGAGGTAACACAAAACTTATTGGAGGCAACACAAAATATTAAGAGGAAATGCAAAACTTATTGGAGGCAACACAAAATATTAAGAGGTAATGCAAAACTTCTTGTGAGGTAACGCAAAAGTAGTCCCTTAAAAAATGCTCCGTGAAGCAGAACCACAAATGACACCTATTTTTATCTCACACATTCTTAGTCCTTCATCTGGCCCCTGGTCCCTACGTTACCCACAATGCAACTTGACCAGCCACAGAGGTCTGGTAAGCTTACTTCTCTCTTACTCCACACCACCAGATTTTCATTTTCTGACGTGTAGTCACAACAACCAACCCTGACTCGAGTGACATCACTTGAGTCTGTTCATCAGATTTCACGCAGCTCCCTTTGTAGGCACAAACGGCTTTGTACGTTTTGCACTAGTGCTCCCTGACACATGTAAACAGACTTTGATGTATACAATCTGTGAAGATCCCTTTTAAAGGATAGGTTCACATTTCTTCAACAGTATCTTATTACAATACTCACATGCCCATATATTAATCCATATTTCATTATGCAACTTCAGTGTAAGAATTGGTGTTCAAAGCAGCAGTCTCAAAGTCAAGTTAATTAAGTTTCATTACTTTCATTCTAGTACAAAATTAACCTCTGTGTTTCTACGGACAGAGTTTCCTTTCCATGGCGAAGGAAACACAGAGAGCGAAATTAGTGCTAAAAAGAAACTCTTCATTTTCCTAAACAGTGATATCAACTTATGCTAAACCCTATAATTTATTTTTATGCAAAACGAGGACTGTGGATCACATCAAGGGACCAGTGTACTTACTGTATGGGCATACGTGTAAGGTTTTAAGACAGACTTGAATGCAGTGAACTGTCTGCAGTCATGCATTACATCAAAAAAAACTTTTTAAACATGTAGGCTAAAATAATGAACTTATATGCATTATTAACAACTTTTGTTAGTTTATTGCCTGCAATTTCATAACCCTATTATTTCCCTGCCATATGTTGATCAATACTGTAGTTATCATTCAGCATATTCATATCGTATCAACCTGCACTCATTGCATACCAGCCACTTTCACACTACAGCAATATAAATTTACTACAAAATTTATTTCACAGTTAATTGTCATTTCTCACACACAAGGAAATATTTAGAACAGACCACAAAGTAGAAAAAAAATGGTTTATTAGCCATTTTCAAGCTGTGTGCATATTTGTGCATATAAGATCATATGGAATCACTTTAGTAATCTGACTTTATCTATTTCTAGGCTTCTGGATCACGACAAGTATATGGTGTTTCCACTTTGCTGGGGCTGCAATGGAACAATTTTGTAAACAGAGGAAGAACAGCAATTGCGTAGTAGGAGATACATTTCACTTCGATCTGATAAAATGTCAGCCAGTACATCTTTGAAAATACCAATACACATGGGTCCAATTTTGACACTGAAAGAAGTTCCGAAGAGGAGTAGATAATTGGGAGGCACTAAAAAGGCTTTCATATTTAGGATGAACAGATGTGTTGGGGCTGAATTCCAGAATGAACAAGGTATTAATCGATCAATGATTTATGCATATTTTCATTGATTATTCCAGACTTTATATAAGATTTGTTTTTGGTTTATACGCAAGAGATTCTGTTTTATTTACAATGCAAGTCATTCCTCTCATTACTCAGATTAGGGTTAAATAGTGTTGATAAACTACAGCCACCTGATCTTGGCAATCTGTTTTATTTTGATCATCAAGTAGCAGGAAAATTAAGATTAATTAGCTACAAATGGCAAACTAAATTGAATGAAACACCGCAATCAGATTTGCTGCTGGTGTTGAAGGGAGAAAAGGACAAAGTAATGTGTTTGGGCTCCTTTTAGGCACAAATTGTTTGTTTCACCTTATCCTCTAATGATCATTAATCCATCAGACCTCTGCTGATTTTACTCTTTTCTTCTTACTTGTAACTCCAGTGGATGGTGGCTGTTGAACTTCCTCTGACATGTTTGCTGTTTCTTGTTCTTTCTCATGTTTTAAGGTGGCCGGTAAATAGTGTGTGTAAGTGATTCACTACCACCACCTGTTGCCATGGAGTGTTCTTTGCTCTTCTCACAGAACTTTTGTCGTACCCAACCACCTTAGAAAAATAGGCTGTCACAGCCAAAATGGAAGTTAGGGTGGGCGTGGTACATTGTTTTTTATTGCTTATTAATCTAACTTCTTTTTTTTAATGAGAAATAATGCAATTTCTTTTTTACAAAAGGGGCTGTGGCTCAGTGGTAGAGCGCTTGCCTGACAATTAGAAGGTTGGTGGTTCTATCCCTGGCCCTGCGGTCCCATGTCGAAGTGTCCTTGGGCAAGACACTGAACCCCGAGTTGCCCCCGATGCTGCGCATTGGAGTGTAAATGTGTGTGAGCGTTTTTCTGATGAGCAGGTGGCACCTTGTACGGCAGCGTCGGCCACGGTGTATGAATGTGTGTGAATGGTGAATAGTTCCTGTACTATGTAAAAGCGCTTTGAGTAGTCGTTAAGACTAGAAAAGTGTTATATAAATACAGTCCATTTACAATTAAAACTTAATTAGTTTCACTTTATTAAGTGTTCTTGTTATCCCGATTCTTCCCGCATAGGCCTTTTTCACAGAGGACATTTTGACATGACACAGCAGGAAAAGCACAGCTGGAAATAAAGGAATTAATGATGGCTGAAGTCCATTCAGCTACATTGATTTCAGGGTCCTGGTATTGTGCATGCTGGTTCCCTGCCATCGCTAGCGTTATTAGTAACACCTGTTGTGTGCTTTTCCTACAATGACAAATCAAAGTGTCTGCTGTGAGAAAGGCCTATTGTTAGTTTGAAGTTTTTGTAACAATGTATTCAACATTTTACAGCAGCAGTTTCCAATGTTTATACATGAGAAAAAAATGTTTTTTGAGCCAGTGGGTGTCACATGACCTGCAATTTGGACTGTGGCCACTAAGCCAAAATCGCCTTATAAAGCCCAGTTGCCCACTGTTACTAAGGGCTTGTTTTTGCCTGAATTGGTTAAGATAGCAGGAAGAGGCGGAGTTAGGTGACATTTAACTTATTCAGCATTTATGTTTCTTAAGCCTGTGGCCAAACAGAACTGATAGACTTGACTAAGTTCCCATCGCGATGTGAGCCAGGTCCAGATATGGTTTTTCAGATAGCAATAGCATTCTGATTCCAATGCATTCTGCCTTTACCTAAACCTCACCTTAACATACATTTTGGTGTTGATTGATCTCTTGATTGATTTTTTTTTTTTTTTTTTGGCTTTATTGTATTGGATTCCATTAAATGTGTTTCTTTCATTTACCTTAAAGTATACTGCAGCATCAGCATTCCTCCACAGTGAGTGGCAGCAGATGAGTTCTTTATTCCTCACTAAGCTTTATTCTTATTGAACTATTTCTTTGAACACATTAGTCACTATTTCCCACAATCCTGACCAAACTGAGTGTTTGCCCGTGTTTGTGTTCTTGTTTGGAAGTGAGTGAACCACTCTTGAAGAAGTAAATACTCGCTTTAGGAGCACAATGGTTTGTTTGATACTGAAAATAATCCTTGAAATTACTTCCCCTTGTGTCAGGCCTTGAAGCTGTGGATAGCGGTGCACTCTGTAAATCATATATAGACATTCCAACCCACGGCTATACGAGGATCGATGCCCATGCAGCCCAGGTCCGGTAATCGACTAGGTCTCTGTCTTTCTGTCTTGGTCTGAAGGCTTACAGTTAGAATGGCCTGTCTGCCGCTCCGTCTCAACTCGCTGTTCAGACATTTAAGACATAATGTCACTATTGCTGGACTTTATCCTGCCTGATAAGCAGAACTGCAGCTGAGGAGAGCAGACATCTGGTTGCCAGCCTCCCATTTCACTCTGAACAGGATTAGGTCCACTGCCTGGAAGTTGTTTTATTCTGTCCAACAAACTGCAGACGAGGGATAGTCCGAGAAATATGCTTGTTATTATCCATCTTATGCTTGAGCAGGCTTTGTGAAGATTTTTAGCCATTCTTCGCTGGCTAGAGTTCGCTTCAGCATCTCAAACCAACAGCTTTGGTTACATTACTTGCCTCGACGAGCCGCTAAAAGCTCCCGATCACTTCATCTAAAACTCTACATCTAAGATACTCTCAAGGACCAGCCTTCCTTTTTTATTCTACTTTGGACATCTTTAAAGAAATCAAGAGAAATTCACCAAATGGTTAATGTGTTGTCATCAAAGCTCAGAAGAAGTCATCCTTAGCTGGAAGACACTTTGAATTTTAACCACCTCTGCTGTCAAACCACCTCTGCTGCCAACACAAAGAGCATATTGTACTTTTTCCGCTGCACAGAATTTGACAGAATAAAAACTAACTCCAGTGCCTTTAGGCTGTGTGTGTGTGTCATAGATGGGAAGTAACGAAGTACAAATACTTAGTTACTGTACTCAAGTAGATTTTTCAGATATATATTTCAGATATATTTTTCAGATATATTCTTTATATACTTTACTATTTATTTTTGTGCCAACTTTTTACTTTTACTCCTCATTTTTAACACGAATATCGGTACTTTCCACTCCTTACATTTTACAAAATTGGCTCGTTACTTTAGTTTCAAGTTATTTCAGTGGACTTACTGTTATGATTTTTTCATATTTTTCATTATCATCAATACCGAATTCAATCTAATTGGATGGGAATATATGTTGCACGTGACGCACCACTACAAGACAACTCGACAGATTCGGCAGAATTCATTCGCGGCAAATCATTGCGGTTTGATGGCGGTAACGTTAGCACATAGTAGTATGGAGAGCGACATGATTGAAAATGAAAAACGGAGATCCCAGAGATTCGGCAGACAAGCAGCAAGACCAATCATCCTTGGCTTTATCTGAGAGAGATGTTTGAGATAGTAGGCATAACGAATGACTAATGGCGAACCAAAACACCACGAAAGGCTACTTTAAGTACATTTCCAAGCCTGTACTTTGTTACTTTTACTTGAGTAAAGAAGTTAAATCAGTACTTCTACTTTTACCAGAGTATTTTTTAACACAAGTATCTGTACTTCTACTTGAGTATGGGAAAAGAGTACTTGCCATCACTGGTGTGTGTTGGTGTGTCTGTGTCACACCCCTCCACATTATACGTTCCCCAATCACGTACCTGCAGACCTGTCATC
Organism: Perca fluviatilis; assembly: GCF_010015445.1. Taxonomy (NCBI): domain Eukaryota; kingdom Metazoa; phylum Chordata; class Actinopteri; order Perciformes; family Percidae; genus Perca; species Perca fluviatilis. The sequence goes on along the minus strand of NC_053124.1, from coordinate 13,555,082 downwards.
CACAACCTCCTCACAATGAAAGAAATGTTCGACGACTGTGTCCTATACTGCCTCACGTTAGCATTGTTCCAAATGGACAGCGTATATTTGCTGACTGTTAAAGGCAGGGTTGATAATGTTGAAAAGCTAACAAGATTTTAAAGTAGCATTTCCTCGGTGCTTTGTCTAACCCCTCCCCCTGCCCTTGGGGCTCCGACCCATGCACAGATGTGCATGAGCCCCGCCGCGCCGCTGCTTTAGAACAGAGCGGAGAAAGGACCGCAATTTTACTTCATGTCTCGTTTACAGGTAAGCAAACACCTAATATTATCATACCGAACAAATTGACTACTGTTAGCAATGGGGCCACGATGCGCATTGAGCTCAGGCTCATCCACGGGAGGGTTAGAGTACGCGCAGCAGGGCAAGGAGGCATTTCATTGGTTCTTTCAAAGTGGACTGCGAGGCAGTGATTGGTGGGCGTTTTTACAGCATTACAGCGGCTACAGATGAGGGATCTTTTTCAGAGCCCACTGAGGGGTGGGGGTGGTGCGCGATCACTGAAGGCTTGCATCATGTGGATGCAAAGACAGTGTTGTTGTCTTACTTAGAAAAGAATACTTAGGAGACAGAAACTACGCACTATAGCTTTAAGTCACACTTTTATTATAAAAAAAAAATCTAAAACATGAAATCCTATTCGTCTGAATCACATTGTATCGAATCAAATGTTGTTAACAAAGTGATCTGTATCGTTGTGGACTATCTAGATGTGTGTCAAATAATTTAAGAAAGAACAATGCACACCCCCGCTTGGCACTTACTGTGTTAAACCCCATGAGATGGTTGATCACAACATGATAATCATGATAAATGTATCTCCTCATGAAGAACTGACAGTACATGTATCAGTCTGCTGAGTATTTAAACACAGTGACACAACACTAAATAGCTCTGTTGCATTGCAAACTTGGAAATTTGTTTGACAGCTGTGGCGGAAACAAAATGGTGGCCAAGGAGTGAATGGAGGCAGCTCTTTGACGGAAAGCCGAGCAGATGTGCAAACATGCACCGGATTGTGATTTCTAGGTTACATTTACTTTAATTTATTCTTATTGCACTGGAAGGTTGGGCCGATGTAGTGGCTGCTGCCTGCTGGTCATTTTCCCTCTCTCAATTTTGTTGTTGGGGACTCTTGGCTGACTAAGTGCTCCAAATGGATTGTGCCTCCTGCCAGCGTCTCTCTTTCTTCTCTCTCCCCCCCCCCTTCAGCCACCGTTCACTTTCATGGCTTTTTATGTGTTAACTCAGCTGAGTAGAATAGATGTTGGGAGATGCGTGCTGAATAGAGTACCGTCACTGAGAGCGTAGTTAAGGCTACAGAACGACTTAAACATATGAACTTTAAGTTCACCAGCTGGGTTTGTGAAAGAGAGTTAGGGGTTTTCAGAATCTGACAGGATGTTTGTGAGTACTTGATAAGGAGATTAACTGCCAATTATAACTCAGGTTTTTTTCTACTCCATAAACTGAAAGTGAAGGCCGTTCTGTGGTCACCACACATCTGTGCATGTTTTATGAGTCCTCTTATTTTGGGGGAGATGATGGAGGAGGAGGCGAGCTGGAGAGAAAAAGGAAGGAGAGGATCTAAAATTTAAACTGCATGCTGATATGTTTACTTCCTGTCTGTGTTCCTCTGTGATGGGCTGGCAGCTGCCAACGCAGGCTTCCAGTTCAGCAAACATCTGGGCATCCCAGACCTCCCTTGCCTGCTAAACGTGTGCAAAGAAGAGAGAAGCAGAGCGGGACAAGCTGCATAATGACGCTGGTCTAAAGGTGAAGGATAAAAATACGGCAGAGGAAGGTGAAAATAGAGAGAAAATGAGCAGCTTCAGGCATATCTTCAAATATGATTGACTAAGGAATTAAGGAAATATGTAAAAATGTAGCGCATACTGATTTCCCTGAGCATTCTTTTTGCAAGCACCTAATTTAAATTACTGGTTATTTTTTTTATACCATAATCTCCTCATTTAGAAGTCCGCACACAACTCAAGTGGACACTTGTGTTGATCAGGCTTTTATTTTCTGTGTTTTTCGTCTTATCTACTCTGCAGCTTTTGGACTTACGCCTAAAAACATCCAGCGCATATTCCAGGTGGTTTACGTATCTGCATGACGCTAACGTCCATACTTGATTGAATTTTGTTATCTCTGTAACTGTTTTAATCAGCCAATCACAATTAGCCTCCAGGAGAAATAGACAGAGAGAGGCAGAGAGATGCAGAGAGAGAGAGAGAGATAGAAAGGGAGTGGGGTCATCAGTCCATTACTGATGGAGCTTATTTTTGCAGTGCTTTGTTTTCATTCTGATAAATTACAGAAAATTTTCCAAACACAAACTTAGTTCAACGGATGTCACTCTGCAATGAGGCACTGAAGGTGTTTTGCTTACAGCAACATTCATGGTCTTTCTTCTCTTTCTCTGAGATGTTGCTGCCCTTCAGCAATATACCGGTAAACCATTTTTTTTAAATGCACAGGGAGAGTAATTACTACTACTTTTAATTTATGAAAACTACATGCATACACCCACATGAGTTACATAATTTCTCATCACAGCATTATGGTATGTAAATCATTCCACAGCTGATGGATGCAGTGGGACGGATAATCAACTTGATTTCCCCTTTATCAGGACCTAAAACTTAGAGATAGGAAATAGAGCTAGATGACTGTAAAATGTGTCAGTTTATTAGGCTACGTCATGGAAAGAATACTGTATCTAATACACAAGAGCATAATATGTTACTTTCTGTCAGCTGCACATAAGATTAAGTTTGGATTCTTTTCTTTTGTTTGAAAGCTTAAATATCCTGTTGGCAGAAGTACTACCACGTCTGAAGCTATAATCCATCATTGTAGTCTCTGCATTGCCTGTTTTATGCAACATTTGTTTTGTTTTTTTGTGATGCTCCATTGATCCCCAAAGGATAAATTCATGTTTTTGTGTCTTCTGTTTTCCAAGAAGAATTTAAATGGACTGAGAGATAAAGTATGGTACTTAGCAAGTCTTACTCATTCTTTTATCCCAAATTACACTGCAAGGTTGGAGAGAAAATATGGCATGAGTGCATATATACGTGCATGCCAAAAATTACTTCAAATTCACAATGATTGAATAATCAACCCTATAATACTTTTGGCATTTCGCTAACTTAAACCTTTTTGTTTAAGTGCTTGTCTGTGTTAAATAATAAAATAAAATCCTATATCTCCATTTCCTTCCCGCATACGTTGTTGTATTTCATGAATAAGTACACTGACACTGATTCAGTTGTGTTTTTGCTAATCCAGTGTTAAAGTTTTACAGCATGATGTTTTATTTCAGTTGTACATTAGGTTATTGCTCGCTTGCTGTAGATGCCAAGATCAGAGGTCTGTTGGCATCTCTGCTTTACTAAATAACAGACCATAACTAAAAATATCAGTAGTTCCTGAAGCATACAGTCCCACCAATTACAAGTTTTCTAACTTTTTTTGTTTATGATTAACACTTTTTATTTGTTTCTGAAACAACATACAAAACATACATCAAACATACAACATGAACATACCCCCCCCCCCTCCACATACACACACACACACTCATCATCACCACCACCACCCACTTAGACAACATTGAAGAAAAGATTACATAATACCCATAACATTAAAGACAATATAATAAAAATAATAACCAAATGGACAGTTTTCTAACATTTGTTTTTCACTATACTTTTGTATTTTTCCTTCTTATTTCCATTTGTAACTTACTTTCGGTGCATGGTCATGGATTGCTTTTCTTTCTTTTTTTCTTTGAAGCTTCACATCTTGCCAAGTTTAATAAGATGCTTACTGACTTTAGTGTTTACAGTTTAATATACACATGGCTTTAATCATAGAATGCAACCCAATGTAAAATGTGACAAAACACCTCCAGATTGTTCAGCCTCCACTGCTGAGTACAAAGCCATATAATACATTTATAAAAAGTGAGAAAAACATGTTGTATCGGCACAATAAGAATAATGCATGCCCAATCTGATAATATGCACATTTTGTTTCTTTCCTTTTTGCTGTTTTGTCATATCCAAATGGAAAACCTTATAACAGAAGAACTGCAAGGCCAAAATTCATGCATGTGGCTGCATTTGAAACCTACTGTAAATTCTTCTGGTTTCTGAAAATGACATTAAGCATGTGATTTAAACAGAACCTACACTCCATCACTTCAAACATGGTTCAAAACAGTATTTTTGGTCCTTGTCTGTGACAGGCTATACGTTTTTAATAACATTAACTATGACATGCTTAATGTCACACTACAGTATGTAAAACACCACACACACACCTACATTTTGTCAACAACACCTGTATCTTTGGTACATATACATAGGTTTGTGTTGTAACCCTGCCGTCAACACCTAGAGATGTCATCAACAAGATGTCAGCTCTTCACAGCTGCACACACCTTTTCTTCATTTTCATATTTTGTTCCTGGTGCTGATAGGTCATTTTGAATGGTCAGACAGCATGTTTGTGTACGGATGTAAATAGACTCAAAAGAAGAATGCTAATAAAGTAAACAAGCCAAGTTAGCCCTCTGAGCTAACTCGTGCAAACTACTGTAGCCGAGGGTAATAAAACAAAAAGACCAAGGCTCCGTATTTTAAACCAGCGTAAACCAACGGCCCGCACACTTTTATTAACTACAGCAGCGCATAAAGCTAGCTTCACTTCTTCTGTTTCTACTTCCTTTACTTTACACCCTTTCTCTAATTGGGAATTTTGGAATTTGCAATGGTAGAAGGAGTAGGCCAACTCAGAACTAGAGGTCAAGAGTTCCTTCAGTAATTACCTGGCAGAAAGTGGCCTTCGGTCTCTTCTTACTCCGGATTTCCACTGAATGCAGAATGGCTGTGGACCGGCTCCGCTGCGTGTCGGCTGCGTGCTCCGCCATCCGTCAGTACCCACTAGGTCCGGATTTGTTGCGGCACGGCTGCGGCCATGACTGACTGCTGTAGTCACGAGGACCGCGACAAAAATAGAAGCTCTGCGTATCTGCTCCGGAGGGCTGCGGATCACCGGAGCTGGGACGCAGTCGGAACGCAGCCATTCTGCAGTCAGTGGAATATACACACACTGACTTTAATGGAGACCTAATGACTCCGCCGCCGTTCCGCAGGCTTCTATTTTTACCGGACGCCGGAGAGCTCCACAGCAGTTCAGCACACGGCAGATAGTGCGGGACAGGAAGTTGAGCACAGAAACAAAATAAACATCTGGTTAATTTTCTAAATAAAATACACCGTGCTCACGGCGGATCATATTTCCCTGAACTACACCTTGAAAACGCAGCACAGAGTCGTTTCCCCTCTACTCCTCTGGATGGAAACTAACTGTTGTTGGTTTTGTGGTTCTATTCTACTTGAATTTGCGAGAACTTGTGGGTCCTCGTGACTACAGCTGTCAGTCATGGCCGCAGCCGTGCCGCAACAAATCCGGACCTAGTGGGTATTGACGGATGGCGGAGCACGCAGCCGACACGCAGCGGAGCCGGTCCGCAGACGTTCTGCATTCAGTGGAAATCCGTAGTTACTGTGATATAGCAGAAAAATCAAGGAATAAAGGCATTAACTCCTCCGTTGGCCCCATGCCAATTACATCAAGCTATAAAGGATTATTTACTCACTTACTGCAGTGCAGACAATGCTTGATAACTATTTCTGTCTGTCTGCCATACCACCTTTTATTGATTATTATGAGTCTCATACTTTTAAGCTTTGTGTTTTCCCCATTTTACACAATCTCCTGAGATTGGCTGAGTTTTTTCATATCTTAAATCTCACACCATCTCAAGGAAAAGAAAGCAGAGAAGATGTTCAGAGAGATATCAAAGGTAGAGATAGTGTTTGAAAGGATTTGGGGTAGGAGGGAGGAAAGTGCTTGCGAAGACAAATGCTCTTGTTTGTCTGTTGTTTTCAGATTCAGGTCTATATCATAGTTCTGGGTCTTTATCATTTCAGAGGGAAACAGACTTTTTCTCATCTTGCTCCAAACCTCCGCCCTTCCTGTGTCAGTGCATAGAAACAGTAATGGGCTCAGTTACGCAGCCCTTACAGCCTTCCTCTTTGCAAACTGGGAGACAGATCAATGAGGACACTGAGAGCACAAGAGCAGAGGGGTTGGGGGTGTTGCTCTGTTCAGATATGGATCAACTTTAACTTGGCGTACGTAGCAAATACATGCCAGAGGGGGTTATTGGGATGGAGAAACCCTGCGATAAATCAATCCTTGCGCAGCATGAATACTGCAATCAGGAACATGCCTGCGAGGTAGGGGGAGAAGATGGTGAAAGAGAAATCGATCAATGTAGATGATCTGAGAGGAAAGATTGTCTCTTTATTTTTCGCTGTCACTTGTTACACACAGACATGAATGAACAAGCACTTAGATGCTCTAACACAAAAAAACAGCAGGTAAATAGAGCTGTATCAAACCTCTGTGTGTAGGTCATGCTTCTGTACTCTGTATGTGTGTGTGTGTCTGTGTCTACAAAGTCAACATGAGTCTAGATGGGATGGTGTGTGTGTAGTACACAGTCAACATGAGTCTAGATGGGATGGTGTGTGTGTAGTACACAGTCAACATGAGTCCAGATAGGAAGGAAGGAAGGAGAAAGCCATTAGAGATAGGAGCCTAGGTCTGAAGCTGCGTCTAATGCAAGGCTACTCAGCCAGTCAACCAAAGCCTGCTTATCATGCCACGGGTTCACAAAGGCAACGAGCACACACACACACACACACACACACACACACACACACGCACACGCACGCGCACATACAAGATTTCTCCCCAGGCTGTCCACCCAGCCCCTTTGTCAACAAATATATAAAAGGCAGGAAGGCATTACTTAATACAGACGCACGAACACACTGAAACACGAGTTTGCAGTTCAAGTGTGCAAAGCAAGTTGGAAAGAGGTTATTTTTGTATATTTTCCATCTTGATTTAAATGGTTATATTCACAACATTAAAGATGAGATTTTAAGAGAAACATTTTCATTATATCATTCATATCATGCCATTTTTAATACTATGTATTCCTTGCAGTTTTTTCACAATAGCAATTTAATGTATTTCCATTCTGTCACTGTTTCTTTGGTTACACTTTACTTGAAGGTATCTACATAAGAGTGACATGACACGTCTTGAACGTGTCATAAACATTATAAACAAGTCAGAAACGTTTATGACATAACGCTTCTTTTATAAGTGTCATTTGGTTTTTGTCATGACAAGTTATGGTTATAGTTAGGGTTAGGATTCCTGTGTCAGGATTCAATATGCATACCTATGCACAAAAAATAATGACGCGACGATACCCGCCTCAACCCAAGGTTTGTGTGTATCATAACCACAAGAGATCAACACTCCAGCAGGAATTGTAGTATAAAGAACAGCCTACATTGCCCACAATGCAACTCCACCGCCAGCAGTATGGTTAGAAATTCAGTTGTGTCATACTAGTGGCAGCTAATGTAGCTTTAGCGGCTACAGGGGTCTGGTCAGCCCACTTCTTTTTCACTTTACTCGTCTTCAGCCCCAACCGACGCTGCCTCAAGTGATATCATCAAGGTTTTTTTTATTTTCTATTATGAAGATTGACATCATGATAACGATTTTTCCTCTTTGTTTAGTTTATTTTTTCCTGTACCCTGTCTTGTGCCATGCATGAGAGCCTCCCTCCTGCTGACAGGTTGATCCGTGCTGGCATTTATTGATGTGGCCCAGAGCCCATACTTAAGCTGCTCTCTGAGATAGTGTCGCCTGGGATGGAGGGGTTGAGGGTGGAGTGGTGTTTGGGTGGAGATAAGCCAATGTTGCACGCGAGTGCTTTGTTTACGATGAAGTGGTCCAGGCAATTACATTAGAGGCACCACGAGAGCCATCGTCTCTCTCTCTCTCTCTCTCTGTGCGACTCTTTGTCAGCCAGCTTACACTTACAATGCCTCATGCGTCACTCCCGGAGAAATGCAAGGAGACACCTCTAAAACCTTATCGGACCAGCAGTCAAGGACGGGAACTTTGGTGCCGTCCACCTTTTATAATGCCTTGCATGGCTCGCCGAGCGAGGGATAAAGATTTATGACGTGACACCAGTCGGCCCCAGCACCTGCACACAACGTCCCTCTGTTGAGAGTATCTGTTCGCTCTTTATTGGACGCCGTGATTTAGGAGGAGTAATTGACTGGAAATGGACTGGTGCAGGTGAGATGCTTTATGGTCCAAGTGTCGACTAACTGCAGAGGATTCTCACTTGAAGGAAAAAGAGGTGGAATGGAGTAAAGAAGAGAGGGTGTTGCAGCACCCAAAAAAAATCTAAGCCTTAAGATGTAATTAAATGGCGTATTGAGTCTTACAATCTCTTCTTTTTTTTCCTGCAAACAAGATAAATTGCAGTGAAACAAAAAGGATTTTTAACCCTCTGGCACATTTCATCATTTCTTTTACCAGAGAGAGAGAGAGAGAGAGAGAGAGAGAGGGAGGAGGGGTAAAATAGATTTGAAGCTTGAATACTACATTTAATTACTTGTTAAGATTGAGATATGCAATATGATCACTCAAGAATGTAATCCCCCTGCAGGAGTGTCTCTGACGGGTTTTTTAGATTAAACGACTGTAACTCTTTAAAATCCTTTATTATATATATTTATCACAACCATTTTTTATATCCTGCTTGTAATTCTTTTTACGCAAGTAGTTACATTAAAAAGATATGGTGTTGACAACAAAACACGTTTCAATGCATTATGAATTTGAACAGATCATGCTGAATTTTCTTTGTCGCGTCGCATGTCAATAGCATCAACTTTTTTTGTTGGCTTTCACATCGGAGTTAAAAAAATTCTCCCAGCTCATTAAACAGTAACAAACAAGGATATAATTAATTTTAAAACCCACATTCTCATTATGTGGCGCAGCAGAGGCGTAGCAGCACTGAAGACAGCCACAAACACAAACTTACAGCAGACCAGATGGACGGTGTGGCTTAAGGTTGTCATGTCATGGGGTCCATATGTTCTTCAGTGTATGAGTTCTGTTGATTTATTTGTTTAGCGTTGAGAAGATTCCTGAGAGGCAGCCAGAGAAGGAGGGAAGAGAGAGAACGAGTGTTGCTGCCCACAGGGAAACAGGCTTTGACATATGTGGAAGCACATAGGTCCTCTGGGGTGGAGGAGGGAGAGGAGCGGAGCGGAGAGACTGCTCGGAGCTGTGGGGAGAAGGGTGTGATCATTCTGTCATAGAGTATTACTGTCATAATGCATACACAAACACACACACGCACACACACGGCGAATGTGTACAAACACATACTCGTGGAAATGCTGATGTATGATATACTGTGGCAGCCCTCGCGCACGCAAACGCACACCTCCACATGCACCTGTACACCAGTGACGGCAGCCCCCTCAGGTGGAGCCCTGTTGGGGCTGCCATTTTCTGCACCAGCACCTGTCACCCGGATCATGCACAAAAAAATTAAACAACCTCTGGTCTTCTCCGCGCTGTTTTTTCTCTCTCTCTCTCTCTCTCTCTCTCTCTCTCTCTCTCTCTCTCTCTTTTGCCCTCCCTTTCCCACTCTTTTCATTCCCAGGCGTGTCAAGCCAGCCAGCTATGATAATTCAGCACCTAGAGACATGCTCACTTTGCTTGTGGAGTCGCCGATTGCTGCAGTTTCCCTGCTAAGCTCCCAGAAGCTTGGCCCCGGCTGTGAAACTGTCAGAAGGAAATACCTCAATTCGTGGTCTTTTTACGACTACAGAGTCGCACATTTGGAGAATACAATGAGGAATAGCCTGAACACTGAACAAAACTGTGCAAAGTACATGAATCATTTTACTCATTGCAGAAGTACTAACATTACTTTACTTAGTCCATATTTTTTTGATAAACTGTGATTATTACACATTATATGACCAGTTTAGCACTTTTAAAATGCTTTACATCCACTCGATACACTTTTCAACAGCATCTCATTAAGTCTAGCAAGGGTAATGGTGGTGACATATTGATATGAATTTGCAACATTTGTATAGAGTACTGACCTACCTCAGGCATATCTCTCATGAACTGGAAAAGTTACAGTGACCAGCGGCATTTACCTTCTAAAAGAGGGCGTCTGAGCCACTGACTTTACTTGAGATCATAAATATTGAGAATGTTTAATTGTTTGCGATTTGAAATCGGTGCCGCTAGGATGGATTTCTGAGCAGATCGGGGGATGTAAAAAACACTTGTAACATACCTCACAGGAAAAAATGGCAAGACAATCTTAAGAACTATCAAAAAATCTGGGCTTTGCTGACCATTGTCGGATGGTGGCCCATAATCGACTTGATTCTTGTGTGGCATGTACCTTGCATAAAATGTCAGCAGCTGCATTGCAGTGATTGAGTCACTCATGACTTATAAAGAACATATAATATTTAATAACATGCTAGAAATGCATCGCTGCCTGATGAAACAAGTGTGAGTGTATGGTCAGAAGTAAGTATTGGCTAAGTGGGGAAAAGGATTATTTATATGTGTGTTGTGTTTGTGCAAGAATAAGCCAGAATGGGCTTTCGGAAGCACAGATGGGTGCATTACCATGCAGTGGGAGTTTATGTTGGGGTTTTTATCCACAGCCATGAATCTTCGCGGGGGGTTCACATATAATTATTTCAGATGCAGTTTTGTTTTTTTGAGTCCTCAGAGGGAAGACATTGTGAGTTGTAAATTTTGGGAGTAAATGGCTTCTGACAGATTTGCGACATTTCTTTTTTAAGGAAGGCAAGAGAAGGATGACTACAGTTCGAGGCCCTGATGTCTAATTTTAAAGGTCAAAGGTGGCAGCTATAATTCTTTAACACTACCGTGACAGCACTGCCACTTTTCCTCTCTCTCTCTCCCTCTCTGCCTATCCTCTCTTGTTCCTCTCTCTCTATGGTCTTCCATGTTTCCGTTTCCTGTCCACAGAAACATCCCAAGCTCTGATCTCTAAATTTGCATCCCAGGATCAAGTATAGATCAATCCCCTCCATAAACAACTGTCTGTCTTCTATTCCCCAAGCATTTTCTGTGCCTGTTTATCTCCTCTCATGGATCATTCCTCTCGCTGCTGCCAGCACCTCCCCTTCCCCATCACTTCCACAAAAACACATCCCAGCCCCCGATGCTTCTCTTTCCTCTCTCTGTTTCCCACCTGGCCAGCTCCTCCTCCTCTCTTTTCTGCATCCTTTTTCCCACCTGTCTTCTCTGTCTCTGTCTCTCTTTCAGTACAACCCAACATCATTCAACAAACTTTCTTGGCATGAATGTCAAAAAATATATTTTCTAATTATGCCAAAGCCTTTAAGAAGGATGCTCTTAAAGGACACATCCTTCTATCAAAAGAAGAAAAACAACTAACCACATTTGTAAATATCTCTCTCTCTTTCTCTCTCTTTCTCTCTCTCTCTCCCTCTGGTTTAATGTGGCCAGCAATGGCAGGGGTTCAAGCCATTATGGAGTGCCAAGATGAAGGCTCCATCATCATCATTATTATTCATGATTTAGACCCATAAAACAAGTCCTTCATGAAGTAAACAGGACATGCCCGTGGTAAAGAGAAGACTTGGCCCCTCTGCTATAAATTGCCTTCGCAAAAGGACACTTTGATATTCCAGGCTTTATTAGGATGCCCTTTCTTTTGGCATTGTAAGAGAAAGTAAACTGCCATTCGGAATTAGATTAAAAGCCTTTGGGTGGTGGAGAAAGTTGTGGAGGGATGGGAGAGATGATAAAAGACAGATAGGGCAGGGGTTACAGTGAAAGATGGTAACAAATCAGCATGTAAATAGTTATTAGAAAATCTCTGCCAGAAATGCTAAGTCATAATGACGTTGACCATGTTTGATTAAAAATGGACTTATTGAATGAGCAAGTCAATAAAGGTGTATGAAAATATTCCAGCTGACAAGTATATGCTTTTTTTTCCTTTCTTTTCTTTTTGACTAGCTGTTTCATCTTTTCAATCTCCCGCATAGTAAGAGGCAGAGAGCCACGGGAAGATGAGAGCAAATGGAAAATGAATAAGCAACATCTCATATTTATTTTGCTAGGGAACAGAGCTGAGGAGATAGTGGGGGTTGCAGAATAACAAAAGGGACAAAGGGATATAGAAATGAAATGCAACTGTTTCACATATTGATAAAGAAAAAGGCCCGGCACTCACTACCAGTCAGGAATGTTGAGCTGCTCATTAGTTGATCTGTATCCAGCAGCTAGTGATTTTCATGACATTTTCCTGCTCAATAAATATTCCGAGAAAGACTATAGGTGTGGATGAATGATGAAAACAGATGATGGTTACCCTAATGGCGTAAGAAACAAATGGATTCTGCTCTGGTGAATTTTCATCGACCGAAAAGAAAGGGATGACATCGCAAGCGAGGTACTAACGAGCTGCTGAATAATAGGACTGTATTTTTCGCTTAGTTCAAGTCAGCGTGGCATTTAAGGTGCGTGGGTTTGAGCATTTAAAAGCGTTTAGAAACAAGGTGGAAAGAGGATATTGACAATGTGTCCGGGAGGAGACGAAGATATACTGTGAGATATCTGCTTAATCCAATCGTCTCCAGGTATCAATAGCCATGAACACCTCAGGGATCCCCACTTATACTGCATGGCTTGTTGCAATTGCACTGTTGTATGATAGCTTGAATTAGGCAAGGCTTAGATGGGATCAATGAGGGCACAATACCAGTAAATAAATACCACTTACATTTTTTTTACTCAGTTGGAAATTGCTTACGCTTTAAATAATGTAGTCAGAGTACTACCATGTGATGAGCTCACTGAACATCACAATGATGCTACACACAGAAACATATACATTAAGGTTTCAAATTTCAACATTTTGCTTCAATCAATAATGATACAATCAATAGTCAGTTAATCATAAACGGAATTGCTTAAAGCTGCTATTATCAATATCATTACCATATATTAATTATAATAGTCGCAACCCACAGAGAACTATCACCCGACTAAAGGTCCTCTACAGATCTTTACAGCAGCTTTAGATCATTATTGTTAGACACAGACACAGTTAGCAGTTAGCTGGTGAACATAGTGAAGCATTTATTTTAGCAGCTAAATAACCAGATATTTCCCTCAGGAGTTGGTGGAGACCAAAAACAGAACTAAAATTAGAGTGGCTTTTTAACCTAAATCATCTGGTGGTCCAAAACACGACTCCAAATGAAGGCTAATGTTGCTCCGTATCTGCTGGATGTGTAAAGAGTCAACTAACAAGTTTGCTATAGCAACTTAAAATGTGATAACACCTTAATATTGTGTTCACAGCTTGTTTCCACAGCTGTCACTGCAGGTTTAACAAAAGGGACTTATATATCATCCTATAACAGCATTTTTAAACTACTGTCATGGCCTGAAATAAAATCGAATGCCTTCCCTCTAAAAGAGTGCTGCTCAGATTTCTATTTGTCGCTATTACACAAATGACCACATGGGTTTAAAATATAAACTACAGCAAATTATGATGCAAAACTTCCAGACTTGTTGAATGAGATAAGACTAAACATGCCGGGCAGATCTAGACCCTAAACCAAAGTCCAACCCATTTGCCTTATATCAACAAAAAGTGATGTAACAACAGTAAATACCTGCTAGACCCGGGGCCTGTTTCACAAAACCAAGATTAGGAATTAAGCCGGGATTTTCCCGTTATCCTGGATGAATTTAGCCTTGACTCGGTTTCACGAAAGCGGAGGCACATAAATCACCATGGAGATTTATTCTGTGCAGCTAGCCTGCTCCTGACCAGGCTAACAGTCAGGATTTATTAATCCTGGAGCTTTTTCTGTTCACTCAGCACTGGTTTTACCCTATTGTTATCAGCCTAAATTAAAATACAACAGGTGCATATTGCTGTTCATTTAAGTACTGTTATTATTTAAAGTTGTGACCATTCTTTTTTTTATAATTATTCATGTGACAGTCATCGTTACGGTTATATTGCTGAATGAAGACTGCTGTTCATATTGTTGTTAGAAGTTTGCTGAATATATTATGGCAGTTGTTGAGATAATTAAAAAAAGGCTGATACAATTTCAAATGTGTTTTAAATGAAGTCTGTTACTAAGGGCAATACATACAATGCTGTATGTGTGTTTCTATAGTTGACCAATGCACCTTGAATTATTTTAGTTGATTCATTTTTTTTTTAATTCTCTAACAATAAGGATCATGTTTGTTCTGCTTCCATGTGCATTGTATTTGGCATTCTTAGCACACAATTTGTGTTGTCCAGTAAACTGGGACTATAATTTGGGAGGATTGTACAATTTTAAGAACATATCCTAATTGTACAATCCTCACAAATTATAGTCTTAGTTCACTGGACCAGTAACTGTATAGTGTTGTAGGCTACTGTACATTCATGTAACAGGGAGAGGACACCCCAATGGTTTTTGACCTTATATTTTGCTGGGTGGAAATAACTGAATGAAATGAATATACTCTATTCCATTCATGTTTACAGTGTGCATGGAATTTATCACTTAATTATCTTTATAGTTTCTAGATTTTAGAGTCCAATTTCTTCAGAGTCTTTATTTTCTATGTCCATATATACGAGGGAGCAAAGCATATAATATGTAGAGAAGGAAACTCGGCCTCTATAAAAAAAAAACGCAGTGCACCGACTGAATGATTTTTTTAAAAATATACATTTATGAACTACTGCTCTTAACTGAAACCATTCAATGAGTCAGTGTCATCTGCAAAAACGAACAGTTGTACATTTTGTATTAAAAGCGAGCAGTGGAAGTTAATATGACTTAGGACATTTATATTTTAGCCCATGAGAGAGAGAGAGAGAGGGAGAAACAGAGTGAAAGAGATATTTACGCATCATATTCTAGCGTTGTAGAAAATTGATCTTCATGGTAAATTTCCTGAGTAACATTATCTTCTTACTTTTAAGGCAAAGATTACAATTGTTAATTTGTGCAAATGATTAGTAGCCTTATCCTTGAATGGTATGATTATGACTGTTTAAATTCAGAGCAGTGGTCAGTTAATGTATATTTTTAGGCTACTTACGCATTCAGTCGGTCCGCAATTGTCTGCCTCACTTTCTCTCGCTGTTTCATTAGAGCGGGCCGTGTTTCTTTTCTTTTTATACAAATAATGTGTTTCACGTTGTCATACTTCCATAAGAAGCTGCTGCTCACTCTGTATAAAGTATGTACAATGCGTATTCTCCATTTTGGCATCAGTAAATCTGTGATCGACCTCGCTGTCTTTTGAGGAAAGCTGTGGACGCGCATCTATCTGAATTACTTCAGCCTGGCTCAACCTAGTCGCTCCTCCTCAGTCTGGCTTGGCCTTCGTGAAACGCACCAAGCCGGGATGCACAGATTAGACTAGGTCAAGCCTCGCTTTATCGGTTATCCTGGATTTATATATTCTGCTTTTGTGAAACAGGCCCCAGGGGTCGGCAACCTTTACTATGAAAAGAGACATTTTTGGCCAAAAATAAATGGAGCACTGATAGAAGTGTACGTCCGATAGGGATAAACTGTGTGTGTGTGTGTGTGTGTGTGTGTGTGTGTGCGCGCGTGTGCGTGCGTGCGTGCACAGAGAAAAAAGGAGAGGTGAGAGGCAGAGATCAGCTAAAGGTGTGTGAGGTGGAGATCAGGACAGAGAAGATTAAAGAGTGAGTGTCATGTGGGTGTGCGTAGTAGGGAGAAAGTAGGTCTCTTTGGAGCTTTCAGCTGTCTTACAATGCAGAGGCAGGGATAAAAGAATAAAAGATTTACACCACATGAACATGAACTTTTTTTTTCTTCGCTGCACAAATCATTGTGTAGCCTATGTGAGCTTGCGTGTTGTAACAGGTTAAAAGAAGAACACCAAAGAGACAATGAGGAAAAAAACTACATGTACTGCACACTGGCTTTGTGAGTAGCTTTGTAACTTCATGGCCTCGTATGAATCTGAGGATATTCTGGTGACTATTCTCAGCATTAATCAGAACTTCCTGTGGCTAATACCATGCATTAACCTTATTTAATCATGGAAAGAGAGAGGACGGACAGACCAGATTGAAGCAGGCCTTTTACGGTAATACACAGGAATACAAATTATGTCGTTATGTCATTATGTCTGTGTAATTTCCCTGACTTCCATCTTCGGAGAAGGTTTTACTGCAGGATTGAAAACGGGACTAGAACAGCAAAAGTAACAGGAGTGACCTCGACCTTTCATACGCATTTAAAAACCTCTGCACATACACTCCCAGCATTCCACTGCATCCCATTTTGCCTCAGTGGAAACATGTTTTCCACCAATGTCACAAATCCCGTTATTATCATTGTTTAATGAGGGTCGGCTGGTCATTCTGTAAGCGTGTGTGAGCATGTGTGTCTGTCACCTTATGATTCCCTTTGCTTGCATGATTCTTGACCACCACACTGGCCCATTAAAGTGTTCACATTACAAATAAAACCTGTGTCGGACTATCTGCTCAGGAGGTTCTCGAGGGACCACTACAGCGTGAAAGGTGATGGTCATATGACTGTCTGAGGCTGCTAAGCTACAGTAGCAATAGCACTAGTAAGCAAAGCTACACTGTGCATACTGCTGGCAACAATTCCCCTTAAAAGTGCACAGTGTTTTTGTGTCTTTTAATACCTACCAACTTTTCTAGCTTGTCTGTCACACTCAGCCATAAGCCATTTGTTCCTTCTATCCATATCACTCAAACAGAAAGGAAATTTGTTGGGGACTATTTTCAGACGTGGATTTGGTGCACTTGTAAGTACTGTAGCGCAATTCACTCAAATCAAACTACAGTGCCCCATGTTTATAGTTATAAAGGAACACATCAGCCAGTGCAACACCATTGCTAATTGATGTTTTTTTGGACAACAATAGAGCTCTATGGCACAGAGGAATACGATAAATTAGACTTTGGCTACACAGCCATTTCTTGTTAGTGGAATCAAGTGGTGGTTTTAGTCATTTCTAAGGAATTCTTCAACAGACTTACAACTAATTTAACACAATTGGCTGTGAGAGCTATTATACACATCTAACGTATAGATCTTGTGGATTCAACTCAGTGTTGTTCCACACAATCCAACATGCAATCTGACTTGACACACCAACATGGATGCCTCACATTTGCCAAAGTGTTTTTAAAGGGGAACTATGCCCATTTTAAAATGAATTTATGGTATTCCTATGGTCTAAGAGAGTCCAAAAATATAAGTAAACATGAACAACTCTCTCCCAAATCCAGAATCTAGAGTGCTAAAACTCAAAGTTGTGATGTCATCAAATATATAATAAATATGAAAGTGTGGAACTGCTCCATAGACAATTGGAATATGTTATAGAGGAGAGCACCCAGGGGAATGTTCTGTACATTTCTGTTTCAGAACTGAGAAGACTACAACGGCATGAAGCTCATTTAGGTATTAAAAAGAAAACAAACATTCTGTGGGTCCACATATATGCTCATGTTCACAAATATTGATTGACCTTTCCTAGGCCATGAGAATAACATATTGGATTTCTTTATGTGTTCTCTTATGTTACCTTACATAAAAATGATCCCAATGACTCCCACACTGTGTGATACGTTAATCTGTATTTACATATACCCTGAGTTGAGATATCAGAATGGGTATTGTAAGATTGGTGCATCACTAATGGATATCTGTATCGTCCATCTATGATGTGAACGCAGCATTGTTGAGTCTAATGTGATTCTCTTATAATCATATTTTTTACATTTCTAAATGTTGTATTGAAGGTTGCATGTAAGTAGAGGTGAAAAAAAAGGGTTGTTTAACAAAACTTACCCTAAACTGTATCTCACCCTAAAAAAGTAATAGTTTTGTAATGTTTTATTGAATTTTAAACATCAAAGACAATTGAGTTGTGCTCCACTGACCTTTTTCAAAATATAAAAAGCTAAGATAGTTTGCCTTTTCTATCCCAGGGCAAAGCATTTGTGTCACCATGGGTTTTAGTGTGTGTTATTAACAGCACGGGAGCTTTGGAGAGGGGTCACCAGTGAAACACATGGGGGGGGGTCATGTCATGTCTGGTCATGCATTAGAGGGTGTGTGTGTGTGTGTGTGTGTGTGTGTGTGTGTGTGTGTGTGTGTGTGTGTGTGGGGCCTTTCCAGGGGGTGACTAGGTTTCTGAAAAGCATGGAAAACACAGTGACAGGGTTAGACTGAGGGGGAGAGAGGGTCATGTGCCAGGCAGAGCATATGTGTTGGGGTGACCATGTTCAAATGCGACACGTGCGAAAGTGCGATGATGGGTGAGGTGAGGTGATCCATACCAGGAGTCATGTCATCTTTGATAAAGCAGGCATACAAGATTGCTGAGCTCTGTCTCTCTCCTAACCTGGGGAGGGCCGGGTGTATTAATATCCACACAGCAGCAGCCGTACCAACATAGCACGGATTCAAGACTCCTGAGTCCTACATAATATTTTACTGAACCTTTGTGGAGGCTTTAAGTTATCTGTTACAGAACAGCCTGCACATACACAGCACTGACAGCAAATGCCTTTTTCACAACTGCAGGGCATACAATATATATATATATATATATATAATGTATATGTATATATGTGGAGATGGAGTGGCTCTTCATCCTTCTTCTTCTTCTTTATTTCTCTTCCCTACAGATCTCTCCATTTTTCCTCTCACAGTTTGGCTTTCACCCTGGTGTAGATGGAAATTCAGCAAACAGATTTTTCATGGGAGTGGATTTTGCTTAGTTTTTATTTGTAGGCAGAATATTACAGTTCATTTCAGCTTGGAATGAAATAATTTGTCAAACGCTTTCGTCAGTTGGAGGCTCATCTTTATTCAAACAGCAGTTGATTGCTCAAATAACATTGTTATGAGGAGTGTGCCATTTATTCTGTGATAACATATGTCATGTTTGGACTTTTATATGTAGCTGGTGAGGCTATTCTCAATGTGAAAGTTTATTGATCCCTTAAGTAATAACAAGCGTCAACACACCTGCTAAAGGAATAAATAAATAACAAGCTGGGCTAACAAGTGTGTGTTTGCCTGTAGCCCAGGTGCGTCCAATGAGACGGTCTCTGATTGGTTCTCTGCTTCTGCCACAGGTGTATGTGGAAAGCGGGACAGCAGCATTGTTATGAAGACAGATGAAAGACAAAAGTCAGCCAGATGGATTAAGTCAAATGATCCATCTGGATGGAATAGAATTAAAGTTTCAAGGCAAAACTAGTGTTTTGGATAAAACATGCACTGAAATAAAATATTTACGCCTGTCGAGCTTTCCATTGTCGCATGGAACATGCAGTGTACAATTATAACAGTGGCAGTTATACCACCATTTTTTTAATTATTATTATTTAGTTTTTTTTTTTTTAACCAATTTGCTTATAAGATGGCTAAAACAAGTCTCCAAGTTACTCGTTTAGAAATAAAAATCTTGTAAAAGTTTCTTAAATATGCAATGTCATGGCTATACTGCCTATAATGTGGTCAGTTGTGAAATACCACTAACAACACACTGTCTGCCCATGACAAGTAGGCACCGACTCACCCCGGCTTAGAGTAAAATGAGCATTTCTGGTATTTCTTCCTTTTATTAATACAAAATTATAAGCAATGCATTAAAAACATTGACTACAAAAAGATGTGACCAAATGTGACTTTCACCCTCCTGTTGTCCTCCTTTCAAAAAGTTTCTCTATCAGAAATTTCTTTCAACTAAATTGTCAAAAAGATTAATGTGGATGGTTCCGTGCAACAGTAAAATAAACAATACTTTCATTGAATTTGGGTGTTTTTTTCAATTTTAATAGCATTTGAAGAAAAACATTGATAAAAGAACGTTGAAAAAAAACTTCGCCCAAACATTGGACAAAGTGACAAAAAACTTCAAAAAAAGTGACAAAATGTAGGGAAAAGCGACAAGAGTTTTGAAAAAAAGTGGTGGTGAGCCGTCATGCGTAGGTGAGTAGGTGCACCGTCATGACCATGTGTATTGTGATGAGGGATTTCTCCAATGGCCCATGCACTGTCTAACAAATAGTGGGCTGTGTGGGTGGAAACATCCAGGCCTGTAATGAGTCAGATCAATCACCCCACACCATCTGCAGGCAGGGGCTCAGCTGAAATTAGCCAAGCCGAAAGGCTCAAAGGGAAATTGAGCCAGAGTCCATGGAGACAGAAGAGTTAACCCACCAACCGCTACATGACTACCGACACTACAAAAGATTAGCCAGGACGAGAGCTTGACATTATGTTGCTTCCTCAGGGCATTCCTTCCGCTGCTCTTTCTCTCCTTCCCCTTTTCTTCCTGTTTCTTCATCTGTCTGTGCCCACCGCTGCCTCAGACAAAACAAATCTTACTCTTACATCTCTTGCCCTCATGCATGTTCCCTTTTCTCCCCACCCTCCTCCTTTTTATTTCTTCCCTCTCCTTTTCCATGCCTTTTATATGATGTATTTTTCTCTTCTTCCTGAGTTATGTCTGCTCGCGTCGTGACCTTTTTTGTTCTGCCGGAGTCCTCTAACAATAGCATGACAAATAGCTGATAGGGAAGCAGATATTTTCTCGCTCAGAGGTTTGGACCTGGTTAAAATGACTTTCATGTGGAATTACTCCAGCCATCTATCCAAATTCCTTCTCTGCAAGTACAAATAGGCCTGTATATATGCAGGCCGCATATTCACGCCGCCTCATTAGGTTATGCATTAAAGAAGAGGGGAGGGTAAGGGGAAATGTGAATGTGTGTGTGTGTGTCGCTATATGGCTTTGTGTATGAGTTTGCTTTTTTTTTTTATCTCACCTGCCTTTAAACAAATAAACAAAATTAAAGCTATATTTAGCATTATGACAGAAGTGGATTGAATAGATGTCTCTGAGTCAAACAATGATACAATTATTTTGTTTTTTTTCCCCCTTGTCAGTTGTTTCTTGTACAGAAGAATTTTGACAATTGATAAATCGTTGATAACTCATCTATTGAGCCAAAGAATGCCTTTTCATTTACTGGTTCCAGCTTCTCAAGTTTGAGGTTTTGTAAGATTGAAAAATAATATCTGTAGGTTTTGTACTGTGGGTTGGACAAATTGTGATGAGCATTGTTTTTACAATTTCTTACAAAATCAGGGTCTAAAGGATGAATCCAAAAATAATAATAATCAACAGATGAATCAATAATTAAATTAAACATTAGTTGCAGCCCTTAACATAAAATACATTTAATTCACTTCTATCCCAAAAGTGCCTTTAACTTCCATGGTAACAAGAGCTAGATGTCATCAAAAAGTGTATCACTTACACAAACGTATCTACAGTTGTGATGTGAATACAGTACATGCATGAAGATAATTGATAGATTTGTAGGATAAAAGTTATATACAGGTATCTATTTACACCATGGTTGGATTATCTTTGTAGTCAATAACAAGGGGAGATAACATCTGCTCAAGGCGGAGGTGCAGAGAGAAAGCTTTCCTTTACCCACTGACTCCCTATCCCTTATCAGATGGGCAGAAGGTGAGGCCTTGACATTATCAAGTAAAAAGGGCTGGCTGGGAGCGATATTTCCTGGATAAGGGTGCAGATAGTACATAATGGTGGACGGATCCGGCTGGAGAAAACAACAGTAAAGACTCATTTGATCCATCTATAGCTTCATAGTATAAAAGTACCACCAAAAAGAGTCACACAGTTCATATCGGTTGAAAACTTCCTATGTGTAATTTTGATTAAAAAGTTGGTCCGAATAACATGCATGTAGCATCCTACTGAGTTCTGTCAAAACCAACTGTCTTCTTAAGCTTCTTCTTTCATATGATAGCCACAGCACTTGACAGTGATTATTCATATGAATTATGCTAGTTTGCAGATTGAGTCCATAAACCATTGAGGTAAACAGTCAAGCATTAGCAATTCCAGAAGCTGTTTACATGGAAGAGCACAGTGATGCGTGTTGAGCTCATGCATAGTGCTGAATAAATTCAAAGATTATGCTGACAAGTGTTTGGCAATGATAGACGTGAATTGTAAGAAAGTGGAGAATGCTATACGTTTGTGTGTGTGTGTGTGTTTGTGAGTGGGTGGGTGCACATGTACACAAGCGTGCATCAGTGATATTAATGAGTGTATTCAAAAGATGGATTTAAATCGCTGAGGCTCGCTGACAGCAGAAGATCTCGTCAGCTTGTCAAAGCATACACAAGCAGCGGAGAGAAACAGTGTCACTCAACACCCCCCCTTCTCCCTCAGAAACAACAATTAAGTGGTTGAGCCGGCAGTGGTAATGTTGTCAGGCAAGTGAGGGTTTCTGTAATGCTACTTAATTAATCTCTGCAAATCAAATCGATGGTAATTTTGCTCGCATAGCAATCAGATTTGGGGCTTCATACTGTGACACAATATCCAGCTTGCGTGCTGAAAGGGCTCGTTTTTCACAGCAATCAAACGAGCTCGTCCATATGCTCACAGTGTGCCTGAAAGAGTGAGATGGACGATAGATGGATGGATGGATGGAAGGAGGAGAAGCAGAGGAGGGGGATGCGGAGAGAAAGTCGAGTGTGATTCAGCAGTATACTGTAGTGAGCAGATTGTCTTAGAAGATGCACACTGGACACTGCCTTAGTATGTTCCGTTTCTCTAGAGGCCATTGTATAACCCTGAGAAACTGTTAAAACTTAGAAGACATCAAATAATATATTGATGAAGACCACTGAGCGATCAGGCTCAAATGCAGACGCAGACCTGATTTATGCTGCTACCCATATACAGTATGGCCTTCATCAGTGGTGGAAGAAGTATTCAGATCCTTTACTTAAGTACTAATACCACACTGTGAAAGTACTCCCCTTCAAGTTAATGTCCTTCATTCAAAAACTTACGTAAAAGTATGTGTATTTATTGTGCAGTACAATGTTCCCTGTCAGTGTTGTACTATTATGTACTGTATCTATGTTCAGAGTGTGATTTGTGTAAAAAGCAGAGGGGGGGTGTTTTTTGATCATACACAACAAATCAAAACATGCAAGAATGAAATCCCCCTTTCAATACGAAGGATATAGAGCCACTTGGTCAGCCATGCTAAACCACTTATTTATGAACTTCAATATCTGATAGAAAATAATCTCAAAATGAAATAGCACAACGTGGCATCAACATAAAACACAGTGCTTTCAAGCCAGAGAGCAGTGTTCACTTTGTGCCGAAAACAAATTACTTTCACCCAGGAAACGCTCGTTTGTTCTTCGGGAGTGTTTTAACCGCTATCGTTTTGGTGCCTAAACTCAACTTTCTATCACGCACACAGAAAATGGACCCACTAATAGACAACTCAGGAAGGTAAAATACAAGGGTTTTATTAGCAAGCTAATAAAATCAGGCAACAGTGTCCAGTAACAGCAGGCAAAGGGAAAATTCTGTTTCTGGTTTAATATTACTGCTGCATTAATGTTTGTTGCATTTCACTGCTGTAGATGTTCATGGTTGAGCTAATTTCAAAGCTTTTATACGTAGGGAAGTTTAATCTACAGCAATGCATTATATTCTATAAGATTGTCATATGTTTGTAGCGTCGCTGTCCTGTGAGAACCACCTATCTCTAAAAAGTAAACTTTTAATGAGCTCTGAAAAACAGCCTTGGTTTCAGCTTTGTGGCAATGCATTTTCCAACTGATCCAGGAGTCTTTTTAAATAGTGTATTTAGCTAAAGAAGTAGGAGATTTTTCTCAACCCACAAAGGAACACTTCTTCAAAGGAACAACTATTCTTGAGTGTATCAGAGAAATCAGCAATCAAAATCAGGAGATACATGGTTTTCACTTGATAGAAAAAATATGAAAATTGAAAACTGAAAAGACACGAGGACCTTAAGCTATCAGACTAATGGATTGGAGTAACAAAGCTACACTATTTGCCTCTGAGATGTAGTAGACTAGAAGTATAAGGTTGCATAAAATGGAAAAACTCAAGTAAACTACAAGTACCAAGAATTAAGTACAGTACATCAGTAAATTGGACATGAAAATAACTCACCTTTCGGCGAAATTCGCCGTTTTGAAACCAAAATAGGTGACCTACGTGAATTGTGTAGATTCGATGAGAAAATATTTAAGGGGGGGGGGCAAAGTTTATCAAACTTGGAGCATGTAGATACCAGTGTCTCAAATTGAGGGAGCCGGGTGCTTGCTTCTGCAGCGCATGTTTTGGACGGCAGCAGCGGTTAGACAGTGCTTGCTAGTCATTAGATGCTAGTCACGAAGCTTCGGTCCGTGCACTCTGTCATACAAGTACGTACCGGCAACGACCGCTACCGTTAAAGTGATGGTTCGGAGTAATTTCACCCTAGGGTCCTTTACAGCATGACCTCGAGCCAAACACCCCCCGACACTTTTCACCGAGTCTATCGTTGGAACATTGGGATACGTTGGGAGTACCGTATCAGCTGAATAGCTTAGCCGCGGGATTAATGGACCGTTTGTATCTTGCTATAATGACCCCACTTGCCGAAATGATACCAACGTCTATACTAGTACACAATAGGTTATGCACTCATAAAGGGAAGGATTGGAAAGTTTGTAAGTACACCAGAAATTATGTAAATAACACTTGCCTGCTGGCTTCTGCTCTCTGTTGTTGTTGTTGCGCTGTAAGAGCGAAGTGCTTAGGGACGTCTACAAAATAACAACACCAAAAAGATGCAACAAAAATATTTTTAATTTAACTTTTTTTTTAAGTAAGTGCTGTAGTATAACTAGCAGGAGACAAGTAATAATTGAGGTAAGTTTGGAGACATTACCTTATTTAATAATTAAATTAATAAATATTTTTGTTGTATCTCTTTTCGGTGTAGTAATTTGTAGACGGCCCTAAGCACTCGTCTAACTGCAGGTAGCAGCAGCAGCAGGTAGCAGCAGCAGCAACAGAGAGCAGAAGAGAGCAGGCAAGTGTTCATAAACTTCTGGTGTAGTTACAAACTTTCCAATCCATTGTTTTATGAGTGCATAACCTGTTTGTACTAGTGTAGACGTTTGGTATCATTTCGGGCATTATTAGTGGGGTCATTTACGAGATACAAACGTGGGTCCATTAGCCTCTAGTCTGCGCTAAGCTATTCAGCTGATAACGCTACTCTACGCTAACTCTCCCAATGTTAGACCCAGGTGAAAAAAGCTTCTGGGGGGGTGTTTGGCTCAAGGTCATGGTGCAAAGGACCATAGGGTGAAATTACTCCGAACCATCACTTTAAGACTGCGACTGCGCCTTTACTGACCGACCGTGATACAAACAATACGTTTTGCGTTCATAGCGGAACATGATTTGTAAAAGCTATCTGAAGCCCAAACTACCTTGACAAAGCTGTCTGTTTGGAATCAGCATGGCAGGTATTTAAACATAACGGCCTTGTCCCAGAGTCTAGACGTCTAGCTATATGAAAAGATAAACAATGCGACGTTTTTAATAAATGTAAATAAAACAGCTAATATCACCATGGACAAAATCTTGAATGATGACCTGGCCAAAGTAGTACATTTTAGTTTTCACAATGATTCATTGTAGGATTATGATATTATTGCAATATGTAAATCCACATTGACTCTTTATTTAACATATGGTTGGAAGAAGTAAAAATGTATCCAAAACATTTTAGTCTTTAAAAATTATGACTTTCATTATTGTTTTGCCAGTCAAATTAACTTTAATGAGTGCATATTGAAATATTACACTGTTGGTTGGCAAAAAATGCATCTCAAAATGCATCAGATTGATGCTTTAAAATATTGAATATTTAAAATTTTCTTCCGGGGGTGCATGCCCCCGAGCCCCCTAGAGGTGTAATATTCTTCTCACCTTCTTCACCCCTGACCCGTTTTCATGCCTGGTAAATGTAGTTAGTTATGTTCCACCACTGGCCTGCATCCCATTAACTTGTTTTAACCATACATTCTCTAACGTGACATCCATTCTGTGCCTTTTCCAATTAGATTTTACCTACCTTTGAATCAATAATAGTGAGCGATTAAATGATAGATAAAAAACTGAAACATTTCAAAGAGTTACTTGCCTACAGGGTGAAAAAAAGAAAAGAGTAATTTTGTTTTATCCAAAATGATACTGTATCTCTCTAAAACCAGGACATTTCTAATCACTTCTGCTACCTTGTCGTGTTTAAATGGCTTTCCAGGGAAAAAAAGAATCAAAGAAGCAGTGAAGGCACACAGAGGGGTCAAACGATAAATGATTCAGGAAGATTATGATGAAAAACTAGGATATGGCAATGAATTGATGAGAAAATAATGGCCAAGATGCACACTTGATCATCTTAAATGCACACACACGTACACTGAGGACATACCTCATGATTGCAGGTTTGACGGTAACAATTTCCGATTCATCAAGATGAAGTGATGCTGGCACACAAATTTGAGGAGAAATATCATTTGTTGTGGGCTGAATAAATGGAACGCTGCATTAAGTTGTCAAGATATGAAACAATAAAATGTAATAACTCTCATGCAGGCACATTAAAATCAGCCTGAGCTCTTTTTAATTGTGATTTACAGTGTTGTGTGTTTTCACAACAGATATTCACTGAAAATGTACTTGAAACCTCATCTGTGCGCTGGATACAGTGTGATCTATAACCGAGGCTTTCACCGAAAGGATGAAAAATTAATGTATGCACACGTGAAAAATGACAGAAGCTGACAGAAAAATCAATTACATTACATCAGTAAGTGAGCAGCAGAATCTTTAAAGGCTTCACCAACACGAGAGAATATAAGCCTGATTCGGTACATGTAACCACTGGTTCCATATTGTCATTATGCTCTTTGAAAGTCACAGTGGGGTGGCTTGTAAGATAAACGTCCAGCGTATGCTATCATTAATAGGACTGTAGTGTCATGGATTATTTGAATCCCTA
Organism: Perca fluviatilis; assembly: GCF_010015445.1. NCBI lineage: Eukaryota > Metazoa > Chordata > Actinopteri > Perciformes > Percidae > Perca > Perca fluviatilis. Next base: position 13,528,033 of record NC_053124.1, on the reverse strand, counting down.
TGAAGGGAATCGTTTGAGTGTCACATACAGTACATCTAAAAATGACTATTATTTTGACTTGTAAAACCTAGGTATAACTAAGAAATGGTAACAACAGGGTTGCCAATACCATGGTCCCGGTGCATGCTACAGCACTGTCTCATGGCTCACTGCCACATCTCAATGGAACAGATCCATTGTTAGTGTTATCAGTCACACCTGTGCTTTTGTTGCTATGTTAAATCAAAATTTTCAGACAGGTCAAACAGTGTCCCAATTCAAGTGCTGGATCTTCTGAAATATAATAGGTGTGTACCATTTCAATGGTTCCTCATAATGCTATCTTCGTTTGGCCCAATCTTGGAGAACACAACTCGGGGTGTCCTTTGCAGCTGCCAATAGCCCAAAATCCATTGTGTGCTGGTCAGCCGTTTATTAGAGCTTTGAGTTGATCCTCGATAAGATGAATTACATGAATAAAAAAGCCACTGTAGGTTCTCTATATGCCTTTTTTCACAGCAGACAATTTGAGTTGTCATCATAGGAAAATTGCTGGTGTTAATAGCATTATGGCTCTCTTCTATTCAAGTGTCCCAGTAAGCCATGAAGTTTGACAGTGAGCCAGCATGGACAATACCAGGACCCTTAAACTAAGGCAGCTAAATGGAATTCAGCCATTTAGCTGAATTTCCTGCTGAGAGTGGCATGAGCAGATGATGAGATACCTGACGTCTGTACTGTAAATATGAGGCCAGCAGCCTGTTAGCTTAGCTTAGCACACTGACTGGAAACGGAGAGAAACACCTATCCTGCTTCTGCCCAACGGTGCAAAAATCCAGCTAGCAGCACATTTAAAGCTCACTAGTTAACACATAACTGTATAAATCTGGTCAAACACATAACCCCCCTGTAAAACCACCATGTGTCATTTTTACACTTTGGTTTTTGTACGAATTAAACAAAAAAGATTTAAAGTTCTAATTAGTGACAGTTCGAGGTGCTGGTAGGTGGTTTCTTTTAACTTTTTGAGCAGTTTTCCCCTTGTTTCCAGTCTTTGTGGTAAGCTAAGCTAACAAACTATTGGAGGTAGCTTCATATTTACTGTACAGACATGGCAAGTGAATAAGCATGTTTCCCAAAATGTCAACCTTTAACCTTGATATATTACAGTGTGTAGTGCAAACCGAGGTGACACACACCACAATGGAAATAAGTCTTTGGGCTTTATTGTGTTATCCCTGACTATTCATGTATTTTAATGTATGACACAGAGTACTGTTTCATATTTTTATATGTAAGTGATCAAATAAAATCAATCAATCAATCAAGACATGAAACCAATGTTATATTCAGTAAGTAAGACATAAAACATATAGAAGAACATCAAAGTTAGCAGATAAAGCACAAAGTTAGCAGTTAAAGCAAATTAATGAAACTCTGATATAGTAACACAGGACAACATGTTTAATACATAAATCAACATACTGTTTGGTTGAAAATACAGTTAGATTGTGGATAATGAGGAGCAGTGTTGGTCATCTTACTTTAAAAAAGTAATTAGTTACAGTTACAAATTACTAGTAACTCAGTTACCACATTGTAAAATTAATTAGTTACTCAGCAAAGTAACTGACGTTATTTTTTACGTTCTATAACGCTATTACGTTCTATAACATCTTTAACGTCAAAGATGTTGCTGACCCGAAAAATCAAGCGTTGCTTATTTTAACAGAGTGGCTCTGTCTCCTTCGCTGGAGCTCACGCAAGCTGCATTTAGGCTTGGGGTTGGGTTAGCAGCAGCAACAAGTGTCGTGTTAGCATGTGTTGATGTGAGATGCTTCATAAGATTCAAGTTGCTTGAGGCAGACGTGGATAAAGTCTTTTTTTCCTGGGCATAGCGTGCATGTTACATAAACATTTTTGCCTTTAATTTCAATGAGCAAGAAGTAGTGCTGGTACTTCCAGTCCGAGAATGATACCTTTTGAATTTCCCTGGCTCGTCGCCATTGTCGCTGTCTTGTGTTTAGTGGTAGTCAGAGCCATAGACAGTATATAAGGTCAGAACATGCAGTGAGACAGCGTGAGCAGGGCATCCGCCCACCCAGCCAATCATCATCGCATTTGTAACGGTGTCATCATCCCCACCCCTGCTCTCCCCAGGCAGCTGGTGTGCAGCCAAAGTAACGCGCCACTTTACATTCTCAGTAACGATAACGGCGTTGCAACGATGGGAAAAGTAATTAGATTACTCTGTTACTGAAAAAATAACGCCGTTAGTAACGCCGTTATACTTAAACGACGTTACTACCAACACTGATGAGGCGAGTGGCTGATGAAGTACACAGTAGTTGAAACATATGAGGGGCCGTCAGGGACATTATTCAGAATTACCTCTCGACACACTACTGAAACGGCTTTACACATACAAGTGAACGCAACGCTCTCACACATACAAGTGAAATGCTCTTATATACACTACTGAAACGCTCTCACACATATACAAGTGAAACGCTAACGCCTCACACATACAAGTGAAATGCTCTACATACACTACTGAAACCCTCTCACGCGCGCAATACTGAAACACTCTCACACATACAAGTGAAACGCAACGCTCTCACACATACAAGGAAACGGCTCTTATATACACTACTGAAACGGCTCTCACACATACAAGTGGAAATGCTCTCATATACACTACTGAAACGCCTCACACATACAAGTGAAACGCTCTCATAAACACTACTGAAACGCCTCACACACATACAAGTGAAACGCCTTATATATACACTACTGAAACGGCTCTCACACATACAAGTGAAACGCTCTTATATACACTACTGAAACGGCTCTACACATACAAGTGAAACGCTCTTATATACACTACTGAAACGGCTCTCACACATACAAGTGAAACGCTCTCATAAACACTACTGAAACGCTTCACCGCGCAATACTGAAACGGCTCTTATAAATGTTACTGAAACGCTCTCATAAACACTACTGAAACGGCTCTCATAAACACTACTGAAACGGCTCTCATAAACACTACTGAACGGCTCTCATAAACACTACTGAAGCACGCTCTTATAAACACTACTGAATCGCTCTTATAAATGTTACTGAAACGCTCTCATAAACACTACTGAAACACTCTCATAAATGCTACTAAAAAGCTCTCACACATACAAGTGAAACGCCTCTTATATACACTACTGAAACGCTCTCACACATACAAGTGAAACACTCTCTCACACATACAAGTGAAACACTCTCACACATACAATGTGAAACGGCTCTTATATACACTACTGAAACGGCTCTCACATACACAAGTGAAACGCTCTCATAAACACTACTGAAACCCTCTCACGCCAATACTGAAACACTCTCATAAACGCTACTGAAACGTCTCATAAACACTACTGAAACGCCTCACAAAACGCTACTAAAAGCTCTCACACATACAAGTGAAACACTCTCACACATACAAGGAACGCTCTTATATACACTACTGAAAAGCTCTCACACATACAAGTGAAATGCTTTCATATATATATATATATATATATATATATATACTTGGTTATATATATACAACCTATATATATATATATTCATACATATTCATGTTTTAATGCTGTTTCCACCGGGACACTAGGGTGGCCATTTCCTTCACATAAAAAGGAGGACACTTTGCATACACAGGGACACGTAAACAGATATTTGTTTGGTATGATCCCATTTTAAATTTTTATGTTAAAAATTCTCGGCATCAATAATAATAATAAAAAAAAATATTAAAAAAAAAAAAAAAAAAAAAAAAAAAAAAAACAATCTATTGCTCTATGTGCAACTGCTGATGCTACTATTTGGTTTATCTATTGTTTGTGGATTGTTACTTTTTTCTCTTGTACATAATGTTTTTATTTGTTATTTATTATTGTCCTACTCTTACTGTTTTGTTATACGTTTTTTCTCTATCCACTTTGCTGCTGTAACATTGGATTTTTCCCATTGTGGGACAAATATAGGAATATCTTATCTTTACTTTTCCACCAGATTACATAAATGTGCATAAACATACCACATAGCTAATAATAAATATACAAGATACAGCTCATGACAACATGCCCTTCCAATTCAGATTACATAGGTCTAATAAACATCATACAGAAACTGTTCTTAATGTTTTTATCTGGATAGATAAAGGGTAAAAAAAAATACAGCACCTTCTGTTTCAGATGTATAGGCTTTGCCTAGGCTTTCCCTCTTGGCTATGCATATAAGTATGAGCATTTTCAGAATTTCAGTCCAACAACCGAAGTTAGTTAACGTTACGTTCTCTGTCGCGAGAGCTTGATTGACAGCCGTGGCGGTTGTTGGGCGAATCAACATAGCGCTCATTTGAATATTAAAATTAGCAGGGCGCCACGCAAAAAATGTAACCAATGAAATTACTTATTTGACAGCGTTTTTTTGACACACATTTTAGCCAATAAGTATTAAACTAACAAGTTAATGTGTCAAAAGGTGGACCTTTTGTTATTTTATCAAAGAAGTCGTAAGTCATTTTATTTGTATAGCACATTTAAATGAACAACAGTTGACCCAAAGTGCTTTACAGGTAGAGCATGGAGGGCATAAACAGTATGCCTTGAAGATACATAATCAAGTATACAAGGTACCATGAATATACTTTGGCAAAAGTAGAATCAAATAAAGTAACATAGAATAAAACAACAATGGAACGTTTGTAAATACAAAAGGATAAGAAACAGATGAGTTCAGTTCATAGCTCTGAATCTTAAAAACAACAACAACAACAAAAAACATTAGGAATCAAAGGGATTTAAAAGCAAGAGAGTAGAAATGCGTCTTCAGATTTGATTTAAAACTAACAATTGTATTACATAAATTGATCTGGGGTGGGAGGGATTTCCGGTGGGGCTGCTTAGCAACTGTCCAGCCTAAAGCCTGAGGAATGGCCACCCTACCGGGACATATATATATATATAATATATATATATATATATATATACTATTTCACTATAATGTGTGAAAGGATTTCACTATAGTGTGTGAGAGGTGTTTCAGTAAAACCGGAAGGCATTTCAGTCAAAACGGAAGGTGTTTCAGTAAAACCGGAAGGGCTTCCGTTTAACAAAAACGCAATCACAGCGCGATTCACGTGTTTATCGTCAGCCACGTTGTTCGTACAACAATAATGTCTGCCCAACAGCGCCTGCAAGCAGCCTAACCGAGGCAGCAGCGTTACTTCACACCTGTACTTGCGTCAGCGGAGACCATCAGAACCTTGTCAAATGCGACAACAGTCGGGCAGCAACCGACCGTTGCAACTTCCCGCGACACACTGGACAGTCATGTAGCGTCGCTTTTTCCCCTCCGGACAGCACAGCAGCATGACACTGCCCACTGCAGCTCCAGTCCGGAGAGTGTGCGCCGCGTTATCAAGCGCAACGCTTCAGCTCTTGGACATCAAACACGAGGAGGAAAAGGTAATTATAAATAGTTATTTTTTCTAAATTATTGTTTAATCCAACGTAAAGTAACGCAACAAGGCATGGTAGTGAGCTAAAAAGTTAGCTGTTTGTGCTCCAATACAAACATGGCGGGGATTGAGCCCTCACTACCACCCTAATACAGGGTTTCCGCGGGTCCTAAGAGTCTCAGATCTACTGCAAACTTGGCGTATGTCTTGCAGGGTGCCCAGATAGGTAGGCCTACTTTGTCGAATTAGGTGCATGTAGCTAGGTGCCAGCTAACTTATTGTTTGTAGCATGGTTGCTATGGTAACACCGGCAATGTGAGTCACGTGGTGCTACGTCAGCAGGTAGTAAAATCAGCTGTTCTTCACCCACCTGGTGTGTGAATGCCGCTTGATATCGATAAAATGCATTGACTCAATGTTTTTAGGGACTGTAGGGACATTCCACTGTTGTGTTAGCTGCAATAAATATTCACAAACCAGCATATCTATCTATCTATCTCTCTCTCTCTCTCTCCTCTCTGAGAGGGGACAGGACTCATAGCACAACTTGATTTAGTTGGACAAAGACAAGACAGAGAAAAGTCTGAGAAACTAGTGAGTCAGAGAAGGTGATTTTTGGTTCCTGTTATGATAATGAGGTGCTATAGAAAAGGGCAAAGTAGACAGTGAAAACAAAGCTTACAGTAGATGTGGGTAAGTTTGGAGAAGCAGCAGGAGCACCACTGCAGGAAGCTAAGTTATAAATGTAACGTAAGTGCTGTGTAAGAGGGCAGCTGCAGCTTAACATGTTTTATACACTTAAATGTAACTAAAGCTCACCTAAAAGAGATATCAGTTCACTTGTCTACTGTAATTTATATCTCTCTCCAAAGCCTAACTTCCATTTACTAAATGTTTTTTCATTACTTTAATTATGTTATGAGTCATTTCTGCACTTCTGTTTCGCAACACGCATAATCTAATGTTGTTATTTGGCCATATTGGTTATTGACTTGAACAGTGCCATGTCTTACACTAATGTTACTGACTGTTGTTACTGTTGTCTGTTGTACATCCTTCATCAGTATTTGAAGTTTCAAGTCAAGTACTTTAGTAAAAAAATACTGAGAAATCAGCGAAATAAGAGTGTTCAGGGCTTGAAGTGATAAAATTGGTTAAAATTAATATATTTGACCTAAATATGAATATTAATGGGTTAAATATAACTGATATTGATAACAACTACCCATTATTTATATAATATTGATAGCGGGCGGTGGTTAGTATTTTGTATTGTATTTCCTATAGCAGAATGACTTATATTGTACTGGCTGTTTTCATGTGGTCTGATTGTTACATTCTTATTTCAGAGTCAGGACACAGCAGCATGACCATTTCAACAAGGGACGTAATAATTAATCCCCTAATCAATGAGGGGAGTAGTGTGCAAACAAGGTCCGAAATCATGGTTACACAAACATGGACACATCCTCAGTGCCTTTGAATTACAGAAGGACTGGGACCACCAGACTGTTTTAGAACACATCAGGGATGGCTTTGGTGAGAACATTCCAGACGGTGTCAGGTAAATGCCTTTTTTTTCCTCTTACTTTGATGATTAATACAAACATTTGCTCAGCATTTGTTTTAAAATCTACTTGATTCAGTCACACAGTTAATTTGAGCAAGAAGCCAAAGTGGTGCCCCCAAACACACAGTAACAACGACGAATGACTAAAAAACGAGTGTACAACACACTGTTGTTCTGCATAGCCTAAAGCTTTTGTTGTTCTTCTAATATCCCCATCTTCTTTCTCAGCCTCCAGTTTCTCATGGCTTGTGGCAATAAGCTGGTATTCCCTAAGCTCCAGGATGGTCAGGAGCTGAATGGGATGCTAATTCACAGCTCTTCACAAAGTTTTTAACCAAAGCCCTGTATGTGAGACCATCAAGGACCCTTTTAGTAACGTTTGCGGTTTTGTTTGTCTTTTACCACTTAATAAAATTGTGCTAATAATATAAAAAAATAAATATATATTTTCTTTTCTCTGTTTAAGATTGAACTCGAAGAAGATGACTGTTCTCCCATTACTACCAGATCAACATTAAGCACGCCGCGGCAACTAAGAGGGGCGCGGTGATGATTGTGTTGAAGTTGATGGTCCTCAGATTTGCACAGACATGAGCAGTAATGGCACCACTAGGGCTGCTACCAGGTTTAGAGTAATGAGGAGTAATGAGTATCCCAGTACTAGCAGTCATGATGGAGATGGCAAACCTGGCACTAGTACTGGTCATGAAGACAGCTATGGCTCCAATCATACCGGCCAGCATGAGTGGTGATGATGGAGGCTACCTTGCAAAAGGTGATGGGAACCTTGGCACCAGTGGTACCACAACTGATCAGGTTGGTGACTACGCTTCATATTTGACACTCGTGGCTACTCTTCCGCCTGACTCTTCAGAAGATGAGGAATTAAACCACGCCATATTTGCCAGTATGGAGAGTCAAATGTGAGTAGCAACATAGTATGTGAGCTTGACAGATCAGGATAACTCTCGAGAATGATGTGATCTCGTAATTAATATGAATCCTTTTCATCCTTATACAAATGTGTGTCTGATCATTCATTTTTGATTTTGTGTTTATAGTGCAGAAAGAAGTCCCGGTCCAAGAGATACTGCTGGAACTGTCAAGCAAAATTAGCACAAAACGGCAGTGCAAATTTAATATAAATCGCTTGCTGCCTGGGTGAGGGAGCCGCATGCGGGGGCAAGCGTCCAAGTAATCTCTAACCCTGATGATCTGTGTAAAATTCTCCGATGACATGGGGAGAAATGAAGAAGGAGTTGATTTAGGAGGACCAAGAAGGGAATTTCTTAAGGCTGCTGATGGAGACTATTGCCAGGTCACCCATGTTTGAGGGAAAAGAAAACGGCAAGAACTTGTCTCTTGACAGTACCGGTTACGCCAGGCTTTTCTAAAAATTCATAATGTGAGCCATTTTAATTGATAGTGATTTTGACATCCAACCTTTAGCTTTTGAACTGATTTACAGTTTATTTAATATTATACTGGAAATCCCATGGTTTATCAGTAGTAGCGTGTCTTAATGTATTTCCTCAAATAGTGACCTGGGCCTTTACTTATCTCAACTGCAGAAGGTACCAGGCTTTTATAAAGTGGGATTGTTTTAGAGGCAGGGCTTTAAGCATAATTGGTCATATTTTTTAGTATGGAAGCGTTTTAATCTGCCCCTGTTTGCCTTTTCACAGTTACTGCATTATGTGGTAAATTCAAACTGAGCACTTTCTGTATCTTGTTTTCAATTAAAATCCCTCTATAGTCTCATGAAACATTTGCAGCAATGTGTTGTGGAAAAGTTTGACTTGCAACGTTCCCCCATATGGCCCTTTGAAATTTGGCTACTGTCATCTTGTGGAACATGTATGGTACTAAACAATCCAGTTTTGCTAAGAAATGCATGCACAGTGACTGAATTTGGATAGTCACACTGAAAAGGAAAAGTCAATATTTTTCACCCTGAACCAAGCAAAATTATATTTCTGAATTTATTAGATTCATTTATTGGAAATGTACATCATCCTTGGCATGCATATTATATTGCAGCTCACTTCCACTCATGTTTTACACCTAGCTTTTATTTGTTTGTGTCAACCATGGCCCCGGTCATCATTTGAGACCCGCCCTTTAATTGACAGCCAGTTTTTGTTTGCCGAAATGTGGTATTTATCAATATTGTTTTTCCTTTTATGCCATTGTTTTGCAGCTCTAAGAGAGGACTGGTACTACATTGCTGGCAAAGCCATTGCAGTGAGCTTGGTACATGGCGGTCCACCACCAAATCCTCTCGCCAACAGTATTTTGTCTTCTGGTCAATGGTTCAGCAAATCCAAAACTAGGACAGACATAGTTGACACAGAACTCTTGGAAAAGTAAAAAGGTCAGTTTATAGCTTTTGAATGTTTTTTTTCTTCTGTACAGCACCTTGTGCCGTCTGGTTGCTTTTAAAGTGCTTTATAAATCAATTTGATTGATTGATATTGATGACTCGCATTAGAATTAGTTTACATTAAAAGGTTCTCTTGTTGTTTTCCATTTTGAAAAGGAGTATCAGCCCACTTTTTCCATATGTTGTAGTTTGAATGCCACCACTGTTCAACGGACAAGTGTCTACAGCAAAGTATATTTTCCTTCTTATTTATCACATTGTAGCAATGTGTGGGAAAAAAAACCTGCACTGCCATGAACTGTTAGGGGACTTCTAGGCATTCTGTAGTATGCAGACCACTAGTGTCGGGGTTTGTACTAATAAGTTAAATGACCAATAAGAAACTTCCATAACAAGCCATCTTGCTGCTTCTTGTGATGCTAGGTATCTGAAAGTACAACCCTTGAGGACCTTGAAAAAGTCAAATGCACCTTTGCTTGACTACTTGGCCAATGCAGGATGTCTGAGGCCATGGCGTCGATAAGAGACAGGGATATGTTGGTACAAGACATTGTCATGTTTCAGGTCATCCACAGGGTTCAAGGTCCATTTCAAAGGTATTCAGTGTTAGTTGTTGTACAGTCAGATCAGTCTCAAAAGGAGTAATAATTTTAACCATTGACCAACAAGGTGTAAGACTAGCTTCACTAAATCTATCATGTTTGTATAAAACCAAGGGACAATTTGACATTGTACAATTGAATTATGGATTGTACAATTATTCCATGTTGTTTGTACAGATTCTGTGAAGGACTGAAAACTTTTGGGGTTCTGGACCAATAATATTACGACATCCAGACAGCTTTCGACCCCTGTTCTGCTATGAGCCGAACACACTGACTGCTGACCAGGTGGATGATCTTTTCAGCATTCGTCTCTCTCCAGAAGGGAGCAACAAGAGAGCTGCTGAGGAAATGGTCGCATTTCTGGAGGGACTATCTCCAAGATGCAGAAGGTAATTAATGGTTTAATGGTCAAATAAACTGATGCATCTGTTTTTTTAGTATCATTCTTTTTATTTTATTCTCTTGGTAGTCGTAACATTATCACAAAGCAACCTGCGAATGTTGAAAGATGAAAGACCTGTTATAAATTGATTGCTATAAGAGGCATTCAGATTTTCGACGCTTTGGTTTTGAGAAGTGAAATACTCTTACTGGACAATTTATTCAGTATCCGCTGATGTTAATTGCTTTAGAGATGATTCACATACACATTAATTGGACCAACTACCACTGATATTATTTTGTTTTTACAGAAGAAGAAGGGCCATCCAAACTAGAGAAGATATTGGCCTTCACAACTGGAGCATCTGTGGTACCACCTATCGGCTTTTCCCCAACTCCTTCTGTCCAGTTCATTCACAAAGGAGATGATGGCTTCTCTACATCAATGTTCCCTCTTGCCAACACGTGCGTTAACTGCATCAAGTTGCCACTACATGTGTCTTACCAACTGTTCAAGGAGAAGTTTGACTTTGCATTAGGAAACACATATGGGTTTCGTGGCAGGGCATGAACATGTCATGCACTGAAAACTTTTCTCTGTCCTGTGTTCCCTTTCTCGGTTTGTCTGAGGCTGTTTTCTGAAAAAAGTTTAAAACAAGACAGTTATTTTAATTTCGAATGCCGTATGCAATATAACCTATGTATTTTATAGTTTCACCACAATTCAGTTAACTCACTCAGCCTATGTTTTGAAACATATTTACATTTATTTTTAACGGCATGTTTCATATTCTTACCAAACTTTCTTTTAACATATACCTTTTCGGCAGTTAAGAAATTTCTGTGACTCACTTTCTGTCTTGTCTATCAATCTTATTGCCCCTCTGATGTCTGTCTGTTTCTCCCTCTGCCTGTTAAGTCTCTGTTTGTCTCTCTTGTCCTGTCTTTGAATGTTGTTTCCTTTGAACAAATGTTTATCATGTTCATTTATTTTTCATAAAATGTTTTACAATGTTTTAACAAAACTTTAATTCACAGAATACACTGCACAAGTGAAGAAAACATTTGAACAAACCTTAACATAACTCCCATGTTATTCACTGAAGAAAGTGCAGAAGTGAAGAAAAAACATCTATTCCATGGTTACCATCATTTTCAAGTGGGTTCACTTGTTGAATAATGTTCATTGTGGTCTCATTAATAGTTACATCTATGTCTGGAATTACAACATTATTATTGGTTTGAAGTTCAGGTAATGGCCCTTCTTCATCAATGCCATAGTAGTTATCGGCATCAAAAATGCTGTTTATAGCTGGATGGATTCCTGCATTATTAATGACCCCTGAATGCCACAGCTTGAGAGGTGTCTGCCCCTTTGTGTGGAGAGGCCATGGTTGTTCCATTGATTGATGAATTCTGTTACTGCTCTTTCAATTCTTGGTAAATAAACATAATGCAGACAAAATAAATGTAGTTCATTCAATGAATCCAGTACACCCTGTTCCTCCATAAAAGTTAAAGATGTTTATAAAGTGTCTAGCTACAACTCTATTTAGTTCTGCCCATAGTCTCTCAATCCTTTGATTGTGTACTGATACACCTGTAATAACACTGTTCAATCCCCTTCTTTCCAACATAAACGGGCAACATTTATATTTTCCATACCATGGTCACATCTGACCCTTAGGGCAAGCCAAAGTTCTGTACTCCTCCGAAAAATAATGACAGGACGGTTGAGGCTCTGTTGTTGGACAAGCAACCTAAGTTAAGTAATAGTCCGCGGAAGCCATCCACACAGCCATGAAAACCATCCGCCACCTGACCAGCTTGTGGTTGCCGGGGCAAAATGCCTGTTGGGAAGAAAATATATACTTAAAAAACTACATATGTATGTGTTTGTGTATACAGTATATGTGTGATGCACGCACTACACACATATGTACTTGTTTTCCTTATACATAACATTTACTTACCATAATTGGTTAGGGGGCCTGAACACTATAGACCCCCGATGTGCGGAGGTATACGAACCGCGATATACCCGAACAGAACCTACTGGATCCGGGCCAAGCTGAATCCTGCCGCCACGTGATCCTCTCGGGCTTCCAATGCTTCTGCTTCACCTGCATTTGGAGTGTTCTGTAGTATATTAGTTACTACTCTGTTCAGGTCTTGATTTGACAATACAGAATACCTTAATGGCTCAACCCCAGTCTTGTTCTGTACATTGTGTTCTTCTGACTAATTCCAAAGCATGATGCAATTCGCTGCCATGACATGCCGATGGACCACAGTGAGAAATCTGTTCAGTGGCTATGCTGTATGTGGGGGCCGTCCTGGATGGCCAGTCAAAGGTTGTTGGAGGTGTCAAATTTGTGGTCACTTCAGTGGATCTCTGTCTGGCCTCATGTTCATGCAGCAAGTTGCGCGAAAGCATCTATACAAATGATCCTAGAAGGTTGCTGACATCCCTATGATCACACACAGCAAGAAATGCAGAAAGAGTTTGAGTATGCTCATTAAGCTCTCTATAAAGCCTCTCCTGATGGAAATTGACAGACTCCTCTCTTTGCAGCCTTAACCATTGTAGAGCATTAGTAAAAAAACCGACAACATCCTCCCCATTGCCCTCTCTCTAAAAAATAAAGCTTGGAGCTTGAAAACGAAGAATATCAGATGAACATACATTGTGGTTGAAGCAAGGGTTGAAGTACTTCAAACCTGTGTGGAGTCTCTGCCCCCTTTCGTCAGATGACAGGAAGGCCTTCCTGTTTAACTGTAATTTTCATATCTTTCACTACTGAACTGTTCTAGCTTTACAATTCTACATCAGAGCATTTCAGCTGTGTATATGCAAACAGCTTTTTGTAGTTTATTCAAAATGTAAGAGAGCTTTTTCGTAGTGTATATAAGAGCGCTTCAATCTTGTATGTGTGAGAGCGTTTCACTTGTATGTGTGAGAGGTTTTAGTAGTATATAAGTAAGAGTTTCACTTGTATGTGTGAGGTTTTGTATTGTGTAGAGAGTTAGGTTTACACTTTATTGGGAGGTTTCGTATCAGTTTGATATTGGTAATTGATTTGGTGGTTGTGTTATAGTTGTATAGTAAATTTCCTGTGTTGAGATTCAGTAGGTATAAGCTACCTTGTATGTGGAGATGTATACCAATTGTATGTTAGAGTTCAGCAGTGTGTATGAGAGATTCCATGTGTGTGAGAGTTTCAGTAGTGTATAATCTTTCCACTTGTATGTGGGGGTTTCAGTAGTGTATATAAGATTTCACTTTGTGTGTGGGACGCTTTAAACTGTATGTTGAGAGCCGTTTCATAGTGTATATAAGAGGTTTCACTTGTATGTGTGAGAGTTCCAGTAGTGTATATAGAGTTTCACTTGTATTGTGAGAGCGTTTCAGTAGTGTATATAAGAGCTTTCACTTGTATGTGAACGTTCAGTAGTGTATAAGACTTTCAATTTGTGGGCTGTGAGAGCGTCTACGCTTCACCTTGTATGTGTGAGTGTTTCAGTAACGTGGCGTGAGAGGGTTTCAGTAGTGTATATGAGAGCATTTCACTTGTATGTGTGAGAGCATCGCTTCCACTTGTTGTGTGGAGAGCGTTTCAGTAGTGTATATGAGAGCATTTCACTTGTATGTGTGAGAGCCGTTTCAGTAGTGTATATAAGAGCATTTCAACTTGTATGTGAGAGCGCGTTTCATTTGTATGTGTGAGACGTTTCAGTAGTGTATATAAGAGCATTTCACTTGTATGTGTGAGAGCATCGTTTCCACTTGTATGTGTGAGAGCGTTTCAGTAGGTATATAAGAGCCGCTTTCACTTGTATGTGAGACGTTTCAGTAGTGTATATGAGAGCGCTTCAACTTGTATGTGAGAGCCGTTTCAGTAGTGTATATAAGAGCGTTTCACTTGTATGTGTGAGAGCGTTTCAGTAGTGTATATAAGAGCGTTTCACTTGTATGTGTGAGAGCGTAGCGTTTCACTTGTATGTGTGAGTGTTTCAGTAATGCTGCTGAGAGGGTTTCAGTAGTGTATATGAGAGCATTTCCCACTTGTATGTGTGAGAGCATTGCGCTTCACTTGTATGTTGAGAGCGTTTCAGTAGTGTATATGAGAGCATTTCACCTTGTATGTGTGAGAGCGCTTCAGTAGTGTATATAAGAGCATTTCACTTGTATGTGTGGAGAGCGTTACGTTTCACTTGTATGTGTGAGAGCGTTTCAGTAGTGTATATAAGAGCATTTCACTTGTATGTGTAGAGCATCGCTTCATTTGTATGTGTGAGACGTTTCAGTAGTGTGTGCGAGAGGTAATTCTGAATAATGTCCCTGACGGCCCCTCATAGAAACACATAACATGCTCATTTTCACATCACATTTGGAGTGTATAGTATGAGCAGCAGCTGGCTTGGAATGGCCATGTGGCACTGTTCAGCTGCTAATGAATCTTTGATGTTAACTGAGTGTGTAGGTAGAGCGAGAGGAACATGCTCTGGTCTGAGACATACCAGAGCCCTAAAGGCTGCCAAAGCTGACGTAGTTTTCAGTGACTTTAGAGATTGTTAAAAGACTCTTCTAGTCTCTGGTTCAGTCTCTGGGTAGAGATGAGAGACGGGATGCTTAGTTAGAGGAAGACAAAAGCGCACTCAAAGCAGAGCAGTGACCTTATACAGATGATGGCTAAAATGTACAAAAGGACAGGTTGATTTTCTCCACTGTGCATGGTGCACTCTGATATTTGAGAAGAAACAGGACAGGTGATAGAAAGCACTAAAATGTGAAATAATGACCGTAGTCTAACAAGAAAAGCTTTTGTCTTGGACTCTCTTTGCAGATATGCACACACTATACCGCACAGTTAATGTTTGTGTGTGTGTGTGTGTGTGTGTGTGTGTGTGTGTGTGTGTGTCCCACTGAAATTAAAATGTCACCATGTGTGTTACTCAAGAGCTTACTGTTCAAACTGTCAGTGACATAAGACCATTTTTTTCTTTTATTGAGATGAAATACTTAATGTCATTACTAAATCCAAGCAGTTAACTTTCGTGTTCAACAAACGGCAGAACAGAGAACAGTTTGGGGATGTGCTGCGTTAATCATGAATTAAGCTTGACATACTTGCAGTTTCCTCCGTCCTTTTTACAATAAGGGTCCTGTTTCCATGCGAGCATATAGCACAAAGTACGCCTCGTGACATTTTCCTGAGGTACAGAGATGATTAACCTAGCCTTTAGATCATATTTTGGTAACACCATTTGCCAAGTCGGAGGAGAGCTGTAATAGGGGTGTCTTCACCACACGTGCTGTTTTTGTCACTTTAGTTGGTAGTGGTGGAACTAAGTATGGTAGACAACTCTGAAATCACTAATACCTTTTAGGTATGTTTAGCTTGTCTTCATTTTTCAACCAGACCAGCCACAAACAACATCCACAGCTGACTGTAGGCTGTTTGAAATCTTCAGGGAAGGACTACATGTACCATCTTTGGAGTTAACAATAACATAGCAAAAAATAAAACTTAAAACATGATTGAAGCATCTTTTTATACTGGTTGTCACTTATTTACCGGTCATCACTAGATGATTCAATTAAGTATAGAACGGACTTCCTGATTATTCATACATTTAGAATGAATACGTTTTAGCATAAACTGCAGCAAGTTTACTATAGTTACAGTATATGGCAAATAATTTCAGACAGACAATGTAGCCAGTTACCATACCAACTTTACTTGTTGCCTGTTAATAACTGTTGTAATACCTATATTTTCATAATGTAGACATTTTACACATTATGCAAAAACAAAAGTTGAATTAGTGAAAGTACTTTGATGCATCAGCATTAATGTATCCCTTACCCAGTGCCCGTACCGTGATTGAATCCTGTGCAACCAGCAAGCAAAATAACCACACAAATGTTCAGTATATGCTCTTGTGTGCGTAAAATGGTCAGTTATTACTTTCCTCTTTATGCAGTGAAAAACATATTTGTCAGCTGTGGCGGCACCAGAGATTTTCTTTTGCTGGTGCTTTGGGGTTGCTGGACTTTTCAATGAGCTGGTTGCCACAGTTAAATTTTTACTGCAACACCCCTGACACGTACACGCACATACGCAGTACCGGCTCCGCGACAGTTACAAAGTCATTCTGTGTTAAACACAAGGAGAGATATTCAGCTAAAGAGACAAAGGTGTAAGGTTCACGAGCCTGCCTATGTAAACACCCCTCTGAATATAACAGGGGGCTCGCACACAAGCAGCAAGCAACAGACTCAAGTTTGTGCGCATTTCAGATTCTGAGTCACCGACTCATGCTGCCAGTTACTAACACCTCGACAAATGAATAAACAGTATTCTGTTCCATAGACCAAATGAGCATCGCATGATAGATAACTATAAGGAATCATAATTTGTGCCTCAACCTGCAAATGCATTCAATTTATAGGCTACTAGGCAACAGGGAAAAACATGCACTTACCATTAGACATCTTTATACCAAAACAATGCTAATATCATCTACAGCAATGCCAGCCAATCCAGGCAGCTCCTATTCCTTATCTCCATCTTCCGGCTTTTCTTGGTCCTGGTCAGTGTTGTGTCTACACATTCATGGAACTTACCATCACCTGTATTAGCCCTATTAGGTTCACAATCACTTTCGTTTCCAAGTTTTGAGTCTCCACATGCTCTGTTTATAATGCAAAGTTTCCAAAACATTATGCTGTGGCTAACAGGAAGTTCTGTATCGTCCCTGTATCATCATCTAAAGTTGCCAGGGATGTGTCATTTTCTTCTGAGTCGTGCTACAATAAGTCTGACACATCAGGTGTAGCAACTGAAGCAATGCAGGCTTATGTCTAATGTATCATAGGGAACAGAAAAATGCATATTCAGAAAGTTACAATTAGACTGAGGTAATAATGTAGTGCGGTATACCATATTATTAATATTCATTTTTATATTATTTTTTGGTGTAGCATGGGAAAGTAGAGTGTGTAAAAATAGTCTACTCTAATAGATCAATCCTGTGCATATCATTGATCCATTGGTCCATAGGTGGATCCCCCCCAAAACCTCTCATTTGCTTGTCCAACATTTCTAAAATGCTCTCGCTTATTCACAATTACTGCGAAGTCCATTAAGTTCACCCATTCCCTAAAAAGTATTAGCATACTTATTGCTTAATTAACAGGCTATTAGTTAGCCATTACGGATGACCGTGCTGCTCCTGCAAAAGCTTTTGCACCTTAGTTAAATTGCATTGTATGACTGAGAATATTAAATGATATTCAGCGTGTGACACTCAGGAATATTCACCTACATAAACAAACACACACACACACACACACACACACACACACACACACACACACAAATGCGTGGGATCAATAGCATTTCCCTCTATTAACTGCTTAATTAAGCCTTTGACTGATTGCATTTCAGATCAATAGAGGTATTGGTAGAAAAAGACCCCTTACCTCAATTAACATGGGAAAGATCAATACAAGTGAGTTGGTCCCTGGATTATAAATAAAGGGAATATGTGTGCACTGGGGTGCATGCTAGATAATTTAGCTCAAGTATTTTAGTCAGGGGAGGTGGTTAGGGGAGCAGTGGGAGGGTAGAAATGACAAGATTGGGGATAATTGTGGTGACGGGTCTCAACAACAGTGTTAACCTCAGGCGGAGTAGGGGCCTAGCTTGGAAGTGACTAAGAGGCTTAGCCGCTAATGCAGCATTAACAAGTATCTGCCTTCACATGCACATAAAAATGCAGAAGACAAGGCATATTCACACAGTGCCACACACACACACTACACACATTATGCAGTCGTTCTGCGTTTTCTCATTAAGACATATGAAAGGCTTCTAAAGACTCATGGGAGAATTCCATTAGTGCTCTGTCAAGCCTAACTCTTTACTCATGCTCACACCAAGTGCTAACTGTGTTTGCAATGGTTGTTACAGGACTAAAACACATAATAAACCCAGCAGGGTAAAGATGGACGGGCAGGCAGAGGACGACTTATAGCTGCGGATCAATACTATTATGTGAATGAATAGCATAAGTAATCCATATCAATAAAAGAGGTATTCTTGCTGAAGTTGCTTAAATGAAAGGTGACAAAATGCAGCCACAGATAAATGATCCACATGTTGGTAATTTCTACTGTACAGTTACAATAAATAGATAAGTAAGTAAATCTTTTCAAAATGCTCTTTCAGCTTCTTCCCTTTTAAATAGGTTCATTCTATCATCTTTTCTGTGCTTTTAGTCTTAATGTATTGAAAGGAATTGCATTCAAAGTATGCAGGCACATTAAAAAAATGAACTATAAAAGATAGATATGCCATCTGGGCTAATTTTCCTTCAGTCCAATAAAATGCCCATTTAAGGCCATATGTACAAAACAGGATATGGCATATGCCTAAATTTATAAAAAAAAAAAAGTTGTATCCACTGATGTGCTATATCCATTTACTTCTTGATTTATGGTCGGCTTGACAGCAATATTTTATTATTGGCCTTTGTCAATTGTTCACAGGGCATGTTTTAGAGTTCCCTGCCTGAAGTCTTTCACCATCCTGATGGTAATACAATTCTACATTATTCTTTTATCCTTTAAAAAAAAAAAAAAAAAAAATGGTCAAAACCTTAAGATAATATTGGTATCAGTCTTTAAAAACCCATGAACTCACTATGAATTGATGGCACATAGATTATGGACAGTAAGAAGTGAGTTCCAGTGGCTTAACCTTCCACTTTATCCCTAAAGCGAGAGACCTTCTTAGATAAGAACCATTTTAAAGTGAGCCTGTCTGCTCTCTCCACATCAGCACTGTGATGGCAGAACATTTACAGAGTGAGAAGGAGATGAGACCAAGTTCCTGTAGCGCTTCTGTCACCTAAAATTGACCACCTGGACATTGACATTACTTAAACAAGTTATAGGTAGATTCAGGATTTTGGGAGCAGTTGTTTTGAGTCAAACTGCCAGAGGCCTTGAAAAGACACAAAGCAATGCTGCAATGGACTGCTTTTATTTGCATGGTTCCCTGTGCTAAACTGTTCACATTTGCTTCTTTTTCTAACAACTGTGGGGACAGAACAAAGAAGAGAACAAGACAGAAAACGATTGATAGGGAGAGAGGGGCGGCTTTGATTTTCAATGTGTACAGATGGCAGAACAAAACAGAAGAGCAGGCAAGCAGAGAGGCTCAGGCTGGGAGACAGGAGAAAAGAGTCAATTAATAAGGGACTGTAGTAAATGTGACAAGACAAATGAGCAGGCATCTTTGAAAAAATGAAATACACAATATGTTTCACTGAACTAGGTCCCAGATATGACAGTTCAAAGAGCAGCTCTTACCTAAAACACTTGTTCTCATGGCATTATCACTGAAGAACAATGGTCGGCCCGACATTGGGGAGAGGTGCTAATGGCTTGCATTCTATTATGTTGAGAGACTGGATTGAAAATGGAACCATAATTCATTAAGCAACTAAGGCTTGGGGTATTTCCTTAATATGAGCAAGACATTGTTGTAGGCTCAGATGAGCTTTCCACAACCGAAAAAATTAAATGCATGTAAAGTATTCATGCTTGGTCTGCGACGCTCTATGCTTGTCGGCATCACATATGACTTATCATTTGAAATCCAGAGATTAATTACTGAGCGATTAAGGGTCCTAGCTTCATCTTATGATCCTGATATAATATGGATGCTCTAACACCACTAATAATAAGATTAAGTTGGGGTATGACTGGAAAGAATTATGGTTTTACATCACAAAAGAAGCATTTTGGCTTGAAGGGTTGTGATTAAGTAGTTTTTACAATATTGTTATTATCTAAAACCTGTGCTTTGAGTATGACCGTGAATCTATCCAACATATTCAACATATTTTATCTTGGGGTTTCTTTTGCCTTAGGATGAATTTATTTCAAATGCAAACATGTTGTGTTGCATAACCAAGTTTTGGAAATACAGTTCCCTCCTCTTTATGTTTACCCCATACCTCTCTGGCTCTTCAACCCTGTTCTTCAATCACATTTAAGCCAAAGACACTGTGTGAGGTGAAAGAGACATGCTTAAACAATGGGAAGTTAGTTATTGTAGTTTGGCGCACTCATCAACACGGTCAGCAGTCAAAGCTGCAGCAGCGGCTGTGAAACACAGCTCATGGAAGCAAATAAGGTGCTTGAAAAACCTTTAGCGCTTGTTTACTTTCATAACTCAGTCAATTTTGAACACAATCCACAATGCACAAATCCGCTTAGAAAACATAGAAAATAGATGCTCCTTATAACTACAGAAACTGCCTGAGATCCATCACATTTTCAAGTTTTCTTCTTTATCAAAGTAATTCAGTGACATGGTTTGGACGCTGCATAGACAATCTAATTTTGGTTATGCAATGTGAAGAACATGTAGTACTTGAGATTCATGAATATTTGAACAATACCAATAAGAGCCTGAAACTATCTTTGGAATACAGCAAAAAGAAAATACATTTCCTAGATGTGACAATCACAAAAGCAGAAGATGGGGACTTACATACTACCATCCATTGAAAAGCCACTGATTGAAATACAATCTTAAGAGCAGATATCTTCCATCCAAAGACTCTTATAGACCACATTTGGCCACTTTCAACGACTAAGACATAAATGTGACACAGAGAAAGAGTGTGATGCGAAGGCTACAGACATGGTGAAGCGCTTCACTGAATGAGGTTTAAAAAGAAACAGTCGAAAAATCACTTCAAAGAGCTAAAACCATGAACAGAAAACTCAGAACCAAAAAGAAACTTCAAAAAAATAATTTTGTGATGCAACATAGTGAAGAAAAATCTCAAATAAGAATAATCATTAAAGCCAATTGGAACTTTCTTCAGAGCGATGCATCTCTCCAACCTCTGTTCACAGAAGCAACTATATTCTCATTATAACGAACAAACTGGCTAAAAAAAAAGCCCCTTAGGACTTTTAAATGTAGTAGTTGTAATCATTGTGATAACGTTATGAAAATCAATCATTTTCAAGATGTGACTACATCCTGCATATATCAAATGAGATACTTTGCTAATTGCAACACCACACATGTTGTTTATAGACTGGAGTGCCCTTTTAATTGTTTCTATGTAGTCAAACAAAAAGAAGACTAAAAGACAGAGTTGCAGAACATAAAAATGCTATTCACACAAGGAATGTTGACTAGGCTATGGCATTACATTACGTGCAAATGGGACATGGCAACCCTAACCTACAGCGTCAGACTTTGAAAACCCCTGGTTTAAGTCACAGCAGTGTACAACACAAAATTATTCATAAGGCAGTCCCTCCAGAAAAACGCGATTATGCGATCGCATAATTCAATGCCAAAGTCCGCATATTCATGCGGGGGCCGCATTTTTTCACATATGCCGCACATTCGCCGCATAAATTGCCGATTTCCGCGCAAAATATACGGTGCTTGCATGATTTCATAATCCCCGCATTTTCGTTGCAAAAAAGTCACATATATCTGTTACATATATATGTTGCGTTTACTTAGCAGCCATTTTCCCCTGTTGCCATGGGAACGTTATGAAGTGACGTAATTACGCGATGTGAACATCATCAAAAAGCAGGTGTTGGAGGTTGAATTTGACATGTACTTTGAGTCTCTTAAGTTGATATCCAATAAGAAAGCTACCTTAATATCTGATATTATCTGAAATTTCTTTAAGTGCTCCTGCTGTCTATATTATTAACGATTTTTAAAAGTCTGTCTCTTTTGTATCTTCTATTTCCCTCTGTTTAGACTATTACTTTTATTTTTACTTTAATATTATATTATTTGTATATATTTTTGAATCTTATTTTTTTACTTATTGCAATGACTGAATATTTGTAAACTATTTTTGGAAATTAAGTTTAAAAAAAGCAGAATGTTGGGGGAATCATTTTTTCTTCTCTTTTTCATCAAACTGCAGTTTTTGCAAGTTCCCGCAATTTTTGCAAGTTCCCGCAATTTTTGCAAGTTCCCGCATTTTTTGCAAGTTCCCGCATTTTTTGCAAGTTCCCGCAATTTCATCGCATAAAATTGCATAAATATCCCGCATATTCCATCGCATTTTTTAAGAAAAGGTGCCGCATAATCAAGGATTTTTGCCCGCAACAATCACAAAAAAACTCGGCGTTTTTCTGGAAGGACTGATGAGGAAACCAATGGAAACCTAAACCTAATAAAGAGAATTTTAATTATGACCTATGCTCTGGTTATCTGTGTGCTTTGTATTTCTGCATTCTCTCTCTCTCTCTCTCTCTCTCTTTCTCTGTGTTTTTCCTTTTTTCTTTAAAGCTGAGTGAACACAAGGCTCAAAGAAACTAGCCATCTACAATGTTGACCTCTCTGTGAACTGCGGGATGCCAACTCACAAATACACAGCTTACAGCTACACAGCATAATGTGCCTCCAGCAAAAGAACATTTTCTATTGCATCCACAGTTTCCACATCACATATTGAGCCATCCGCTCAGTCCATTGACTGTGGGTGAAGCGGCAGCTCATATCTCACAGGGTCTCTAATGTCCTTTGAGGAGTATAGTCAGAATTTATTAATAAAAGTATTTTTCATTCAATCACAGCTTGTAACTTGAATAGAGAAATAATTGATCATGTACTTATTCAGTGTACTTCATATTAGCTTTTCTATGCGGTTTGCATTATAACCTATGTGGCCCATTACCCTGACAGGGATTTTAGAACATCAGAGCGACCAAAGTGCAAACAAGTAAAGCTTTGTGCAGTGCTAAATTAATAAACCTTATGAAAAGCTTTGTTTAGGTTGTATTACAAGGAAATGTAACACTGTGCAAATATAAAAATTGTTGAAGAGACAATAGTTGATTAGTTTGAGGATTATCTCGAAGACATTCACTGTTGCACAGAAGAGTCTGTCTGTAAAAAGGCAGCAAATGTATGTTCAAAGATACCCTGATTTCTTGGACAGATTCACCTGGCATTTCACATAGCTTAGCTTTCCAAAAGGTGTTGTGTTTTTCCTGCAAGGAGACTCTCTTCACTTTGCAATCAACAAGGTTTTCCTGTGACAGGGAGAGCTTCACATCAAAGACATTGAAGAGAACAATTGTGATAAAATGCAAACAAGTTGCTGATTATGCGCCAGTGCCTCAAAGTAATTTTTTTAAAAGCAGGTTTCGCAGTCAGATGTCTTAGTATTTGAAAGTGACACATAATGCTAAAATTTATTTATTTTTAAAAATAAAGAAAAGCTAAACATGTACAATACCTGCGCCTCACACCTTCCTAATAGTGCAAAGAAACTGAAGTTGCCACAGCTGTTCAACAGGTTTGAGAGATGACAGCAATGTGCCTGGCTGATATGATAGTGATTTATTGACACATATTCCGCTTACCTAAACTTAATCTGCCACATGAATATGCTCCGTGATTTTGTGAACAAAAGTAGCAATTATGCTTGGATCATTGCCAATGTGCACATGAGACAGCATCTGGGCTGGTTGTTGTGATTGTACTGTTAAATTAGAGTCCTTATACAGTGGCATTATTGGCGACATTACATGTGTGATTCATCGCTCTTCCCATATCTGGCCCCAAAAAGACATGCTGTAATATTCTGGAGATCACATCATGTTTTGTATCTAGAAAAACTTCATCAAGCTTTTCAAGTTTTAGTCCTATTATTCACAATCATTTCTTATTAGAAAACCAAAGATTTGAAGTCTGTCCATGCCTACCCAGCAGTGCAGAACCGTTTTTTAAGTGGCTGCACTAAAAATTTAAGGAGATTAAGTCAGTTGCCAAGCTATTTGTGTCGCTTTCCAAATCATACATAAATAATACATAAAATTAGGCTCCGTCTCTAATTTTTGGACATTTTACCCCAGGCAGAAGCAACTGCATTGATACATTCTGTTATGATTTTTGGGGGCCAAAATTGTTATTTGTATCAACAATATTGAGAAAGCATTAGAAATGGTTAATAACCTACTTATTAAAGACACGCATTAGACCTTTTGTACTCTACATGTCTGTTGCTGTATACCATGGCTATGTGAAATATCTGATTGGCAGACAGTGCAGTCAGTCCTCAGTGTACATTAAAATATACCATAATTCATCATTCAGCCTTCATTCACATGCAAATAACCGATACTGATAAAAACAAAGTGATATTGTACGGAGCTAACATTGTCACAATTTATTTTGGAAAGTGGCCAAAGTAGAACTACAATATATCACTTTTTCATCTGCCCTGATGTAGAAAAAAAATGGACTCAGTGCAGGAAATAGCAGTTCTTTTGAGTTTTTTTTGGTGGTGTTCTTTGCCTCTGCCGTCTATTATTTTTTTGTGTAGCACACGGTTATCTCTTACATGTCTGTCATGGAGCTTCGTACATGCAGACAGACACAAACAAACAAACACAAATCCCAAGCAGTTACATAATGATTCCCTTGTCAAAAGATTTGGTAAACAAATCTATCACACTAGTGACTGATTTGGATAGTCAGCCCAGACTGGCAGACGTTACACAATGAGCTCTGGGCTGTGTACTATACAACGCTTTTCATTATTTACCACCACTTTGGAACTGAGCAGTCCAGAATTAGGCATCCCTAACGTTGTAATACATCAATTTGAAATGACAGCATCAAATAATTTAGATCTGATTGTATGTGTGTTTGTGTGAGCGAGAAAGAGGTAGAAAATGCATGTGTGTTGGTATTTGGGGCTCATATTAGGAAGCAGTATGATATCCTCACAGCAGTGTGTCTGTGTGCATATGCGTCTGCATCGGCATCCATGCATGTGAATATAAATGCATGTATGTAACCACACATGCAGATTTCTGTGTATGTCGGTCTAAAAGAAACCAGGTGCTGGTTGACAGCACTGACTCTCTGAAAATTTCAACAACAAAGAAGATCCTATTGTAGAGGCAGGACAGACAATAGGCATTTTTGTGAATCCTGTAATTACACATTTCTTTCCAGTAACTGTAACACATTACAGTTACCCTTATTTTGTGATTAAATTACGTAATGCCGTTACATGCAACTACTCCCCAACACTGGTTATTCATACCACACCTAGTTTCCAATTTCTTTCCTCTCACCCATCCTGTTTCTTTTTCACCAATGTGTCCCAAGCTTCCTGTTGTAGTCCACTGTGCCTTTGGCAGGGCTATCAACACCTGGCTCTACCACACATGCTGTAGATATGCAGACCATCTGCCCATCATCTCTAATTACCTAAATAGGAGAGAGCCAGAGAATGACAGGTCCATAACAAATCCCAAATAATGTTGTAGTGTTATGACATGTCCTGTGTGTCCTATTATATGTGCATCCTCAGCGTGATAGAGGGATTGAAGGGAGCATTTTTAATGTAATTTATGTCTGCTACTCAATAATGGGTATGTGGGGTGTACTAATTTAAAATGCATGCTCAGGATTTATTCTATGCTGTTGGGAACCTTCAGGACCCACCCCCCCGAAACCAGCATATCTGCAGGCTTAATTGTTCCTCTCATATATTCAGCTTACAATAAAGCATTTCATACAAAAGCAATGGCTCTAAAATCTGGCCATGCCACATCACATTATCCACGGAGATTGAAACCCAAGCTCCTCCTGCTTTGGATAAATTCCGTATCAATGCCTTCTCTTTTACCTTGGCACTGGAGCCTGGATTGGTGATGGCTACAGAGTCACTGATTTTCTTTCTTTAGAGAGAGAAGAAGGAATTCAAATATGTTTTGTTCGCAAACTATGTTGCTACATGCTGTGTGAATGCCACACAAATGGGAAATGCACTGCCTCAGTGTAAGCGTCAAAATCAGGAAGGTGTTGTCAGAACTACAATAAAGACAGGGCAGAGAGAGTTCCACTTGTGCTGTCATCGTACCGTCCGCTGTTAAGTAAATTGATTTTGTGGAATGGCAACAGATTTGACAGCACAAAGGGGGATTTTTACATATTGTAATTTTGTTTACAGAACTATAACTCTTTAACTCTGGTGACATTATTTATTGTTGGATACAGCAGGTCACGCTAGCTGTATCCAACAACCTAGAACCCAACATAATCCAACACAAAGTGTGAAAAAAAGATTCTCTATGGGAACAGAATACATGAATGGTTGTGTTTACTGTATGTGTTTTTACAATTATCCAATCAGCTTAGCAACCGTATCTAGGCACGGCGTAACAGTAGAGCTTTGGATTTCTCTGCATGTTGAAGCATTTTGCATGGTCCTGGAGTAAGAGAGATACTCTGTAAGTGTTTGGATGGTGGTGTCTTTTTTTTTTTTAGCCTTTACAAAACTAAAAACATAGGAGCAAAATTGTAAGACATAAATTAAAGAGTAAACTGCTGTAGCGTAAATGGCAAATGTTAGCATTTCTGGCTAACTAGCTTATTAGTCACCTAGCGTTATTACATTAGCCAAGCAATATCATTAGCTAAACCCATTGGATTAACCTGCATCCTCAAAGCCCGTTTATCTTGTAAAAGTTAAATATACTGCATTACTTAGAATGATGTATGTGTATTCATTTTTAAGTAAATATATGTGTGTTGCTTGTCCGAATATGTTTTTCTATAGTAAGCATCCAAACACGGTTATGTTAATAGAACCTGAAATGAAATTAGAAATTATAATCCTGTCTGATAATACCAGGGCAAACAAGCTCCACCCCGCTTTACAAGAGCAATGCTGCTCTCTGTTTCTATGGATCATCCCCCAATTAGGACTTCGCCTTTTCTTTAGCATAATTTCAGGTCCATGTGCATATTTAAGAACCTTCACAGAGGTGTCATTTCAGAGTCAGTTTGGAACATTAAAAACTTTCAACCAACTCAGAGTTAGCTTAAGCTGATTAGCTAACATTAGCTTACATTGATCAAATTTCATTTCAGCCAAATCCATGTTTTTTAGGCTAGAAATGAGAAGACTGCTTTTATTTTATATAATTGAAGGCCTGTTGTATCAAAATGTATTAGTTTTTTATCATAGTAAACTGACAGGCATAGCAGCAGTGAGAGTAAGTCAGCTGTGGTGCTCAGCTGGGCAGCTTTTACATATAATTTCAAATGTTCTGGAAAAGAAATCTTCTACGTTTCTGAATTTCATCCATTTCTGGGATCACCTTTGTATAGCACTACGTTTGTGGAGCTCTTCCACACTTCACTTAGAGCCAATTTTACTTTAAATCTGTGCATTCACTGAAATGTAGCACTTTTTCCAATCATTTACCATAATGATAATTGTGGTATTTATCAAAATGTCAAACACAATGCCTCATGGCCAATGAATTAAGAAGTGCTAAAGAAAAGAAAATAGGGGATATATTTTTTAAATTCCATGCACACAAGATTGATTCAAATTTCACAGTTGAAAAGCACAAGCTTAAAAGGGCAACTTTCAGTGAGGTATGCTCTCTTCCCCCTTGCTTACCACATATAAAAATGGAGGTTGTTTTACGGCTATTAGCTACATCCACTGGATATCATGCTATGTGCACAAACATGTTATCTGTTCTGTATTATTAACCGCACAGAGAAGTAAACATGCACAGTTTCCCTTTGTCTCCCACACAAGAAATAAAAGGTTGCTTACAGTTCAGATATAAACCCTTCTTTACCTCTCTTTCAACTCTCCATCACAGGAAGCCAATACAAACTTTTGCTGTTTTGGCAACAAATCTCATGGTAACATTACTGCATGTGTGTGTGTTGGCATGTCATTATACATGGCAGCTATCATTCTTCTAAACACAGATACAATTGCTATCATATTCCAGCAAACATATGTCTACATCTTTATTATTGGATGTCTGTGTGTTTGCAGGCACAGAAATGTGTAAAGACTCAAATGTGTGCGTGTGTGTGTGTGTGTGTGTGTGTGTGTGTGTGTGTGTGTGTGTGTGTGTGTGTGTGTTTCCTAGACGTCCTCCATTGGCCCTAATTGCAATAACGTGCCACTCGCTGTGCTTACTATCGGTTACAGTCTGTCAGAGCCCTCGGTTGTGTTGGTTTACGTCGGCATAAAACCACATACGCTCTGTGGCAAGTTGAAGTCCACCTCATCTGATTTAACAGCAATTCACAACCACTTAGACACACTCACTAAAGTCCTGACTATATGGCTCATGTTTACCTGCATGTGGAGACCTTCACAATGCCTCATCCCACAGTGAATGCATCTCGATCAATACGGTATCATTACTATGGAGAACCTTGCATCTGGCTGTATTGTTCTGCTACATACACACACATACACTGAAACGGAAGCATTAGCAGGCTCCGAGTGTATGTCCTTGACAATAGAGGATCCTGACAGAGGGATTGGTTCATTATGCAATATTCCTCTCTAAGGGACACTTCTTGTTCCCTTTCTTTAGCATAACCCACAGCAGCACGCTAGTCTGCAACCCTGCTGTCTGCCCTGAATGATGAACCATGAGCATGGGATTTAGATATGGTTACATCTGTCTTTTCAAAGCAACCCAGCGCATACAAAAAGATGAATTAGAGTAACTTAATGCCAAACTGAAAGGCATGGCCATTTTGGTGTATGAGGAAATCTGGAGGCCATTTGACTGGTTTGTAAAAGAAGAAGACATAGGGGAGCTGCTACTGTGATACCGTCATATCATTTGCTTTTTGTTTTTTGATTGTCGTAGTATGGCAGAGTTTGAGAGAGAATATTTTGTTAACAAAAACATTGTTAAAAAAAGAAAAAAATAACAAAGCTGCAACTTTATGTTTGCCCTAATTAGAAAACCTATTCTTTTAATAAAGATTTGACAATGAATACGTGTTTATGTTCCTTATGTTCTTAGCCAGAATTTTGTTAAGGCAAACAGTTAACTTTTTGCCAAATAAATAAATGAAAAGCATGTTGTGCCCTCCCTTCGTATCAAAAATGTACCGAACTGAACCGAAAACCGTGACCCCAAAATCGTTACATAAACCAAACAATGAATTTTGTTAACTATTCCACCCCTAATGTTAACCAGCTTGCAGTAGTCTTCTTCACGTTCTTATTGGGCACATTGCTATGCTCTTTCATTATAATCAGCAACAGGGAAATAGGGTGAAACCGACAACAGAAACATAACAACAACATAAACCCCACTTTGCACTTAACTGTTGTTTACCTATTAGCTTGAACTATGTTGCTGGTGCAGCTCTTTTCTGGTTTTTGGCTTTTGTTTAGTGTTTGTGGTTCAGATAACTATTGTTTGTCTAAAATGACTATCTGTGCTTAAATTGCTCATACTCTGTACATACGTGCACATGCAGTTGCACAGTGTGCTACAATACCATGCTGCATGGTACGGTGTGGAACTGCTTTCTGTAGTGAATAGAAGTTTTTTGCACAATTTATAATGTAAAAAACTGTGTGTGTATGCTTGCAAGGATGTTTTCTGTCTATTTGTGTGTGTGTGTGTGTGTGTGTGTGTGTGTGTGTGTGTGTGTGTGTGTGTGTGTGTGTGTGTGTGTGTTTCACTTGCCCGCCACCATGCTCAAGGTTAATATATACACAGATAATGGAGATGATGTTCTGGAAAGCGTCCTCACTTCTGTCGGGGAATCGCAACTACATTGCATTACAGAGCTCATCAGCATGATGGAACAAGCTCCTTAACATCTCTTTACAGCATGTACCTATGTGTACCAATACACACACACACACACACACACACACACACACACACAACACACACACACACACACACACACACACACATTACTACCTCTTAACAGGCTGACAGCACTATGCTGACACACTTATGGGCTATCACTCTATACACTCCACCACCCACATTACCCATAACCCCACAGGTCCAATCATATGTAGCACAGTTCACCTTGCACCTTTTGAGCCTCAAGTGCTGCATATGAAATGCTGCTTCACCTTTTAGCTGTTTCATCTGTCAACTTTGCAACATTATGAACTGCTTTTAAGACTAGTGGGCCTAGTTTTCATGTCACCGAATGTCACTTAGTGTAACTATACAAACATAATGCTCATCATATACATTTTCCTTTCCAACCAAATTTGAATATGAATTGAAATATATTAAAAGATGTGCTGTTCTCATGGTCACACACAACCACCCTCTTAATTTGTGATAGCTGTCCGTGATCTCCAGACAATTGGTCTGATTCTCTATTTGATGCAGGCTATTTTCCATGGAGAAGGACACTTAGTCATGCGCTACCATGGGCACACCTTGGGCAGTATAATGGGTATGCCAGTGGGCATCGACGCCCCCAGCTGCCCCTGAGGTTCTGCCCACCCCAGGGACAGACTGCATGAAATGGGCCTGTATGAACAGATGGAGAATATATGAGAAAGGAATGGGCGAGCGGAGAATGCTTGCACTGCAAATTCACAAACGCACAGTCATTGCTAAGGGAGGAAATTGCAAAGAAAGGGAGAAACAGGGACAGAGGAGAGATAGGAGGAAAATGAGTAAGATGGAGAGAGATGGAGTGCTCCTATGCATCATCTGTCCTCATATTTTTAGGCTGTCCATATGCATCGAGATGTAGGCACTGATCATGATCGGATGGGCGCTCAAAAGGAGGATCATCTCCCTGGATGTAGAGGCCTCTCTCAATTCCCCTCCCCTTCCGCCCTCTTGCTCTCCCATCCAAGATAAATCTGAATTGTCTCCTAACCAAGAAGCATGCAGCTCATTTTTCAACGCTGCTGTTCCTTTACTGCAAAGTTTCAAGGGAACCCTCTCACGCTTGTTCCATATTAGATGACACTCTTAATCCAATTTGGTTGGAGTGCGTTCCTTCGCTATTCTGCATTCCCTTCTGTTAATCGTGTGTGTAATAGCTTGTATGCATGTGTGTGCGCGGAGAACAGCATTTGCATGTGCAAATTTGTGTGGGCGCGGGCAGATGTGTGGGTGTGTGTCATGTCTTCGCAGTGATTAGCTTTAGCTGCCGGCTCTCTCAGGACTTGTGCTACACTGTGTGTTCTGCTTGCCAAGCACGGTTAAGACTACGCTCAAACTCCCAGTACTGTGCCACAGTGGGAGAAAAAAATGAGTTTTTCTCTGCTGATTTGTTGTGTAAGGGGAGCAAACACACACACTGGTACGGTTATACAGCAGCACTCAAGGTGGATTGCCTTAGGGTGTTTCTCACTGCAGGGCAAAAAACTAACTTTTACCCAGTGTCAGCTTTGGATATTTTACAGGATATGGCAGAGATCAAATCGGAAAAATCTGCTATACAATTATATAGTTCACACAAATAATATGCTGAGCTTTAGGCAATCTCCTTACCTATTGCATGCATACTTTGACATAGGTTCAGAATATTTGTATTGCATAGGAATCTATTAATAAAAACTCTGATACCGCCATAAAAGGCTATTTAAACCTTTTAGTGTCAAATGTTTTTTACGGCATAAAGAGGCCAACAGTATAGTAGCCATAAACGACAGCAATTAGTAATCCAAATTGTTTCCCAACTAGAACTCAATTAAGCCTGACCTTTTTTTGTGATTAAAGGACTGACAACTTTGTCAAACACCGTAGGAATGCCCTTGTATGAATCATTTATAGGGGTCACTGGGGTTGCCACGCTTGTTTTGATTACAGTGTCCTTTCACTCGCTGCACTCGAGAGCCCTTCAGGTTTTTAAGACACCCACCCAAGGGATTTGTAAAAACCTCACAACTAAGAGTAAAGCAGCAAGTTGAGTAAATATGGCAAATCCACTGGATGATTTTAGTGTGTATAGCGCTGTGCTGTATGGACATGCCCTAATCAGGCTCAGTTAGAGAAAGCTTTTTTAAGCTTTTAAAAACAGGAAGGGGCTGTACTACTTGAGATTCAAAACATTAATATAGCAGTAAACAAATATTTGCTATCTCAAGATATACTGGAGTAATGGCATCCTAAGCAGAGAACAGTGTTGGGCAAGTTACTTCCAAAATGTAATACATTATAGATTAGGCTACTAGTTACTGCCATTTGAGAGTAATTAGTTATGTTAAAAGTCTCGCATTGCCAGACCCTCCTCCACAGCGCTGCAGAGGAGGGTCTGGCTAGTTCACACAGCATTCTGGGATGGCAGAAGAATTTTGGTTTATTGGCATTTCTTTAAACCAATCACAATCGTCTTGTGCGGCGCTAAGCTCCATACGGAGCCATGGAACGTTGTGTATATACTATATATATAGACTAATTATGTTACAATATTACTGTCTCTGAATTGTAATGCTTTACACTACTTTTGCGTTACTTTTGAGTTACTTTCACCAAAATAACTGCAGAAGAATGACTTTAGCTTGTGAATTTCACCACGGGATCAATTAAGTCCCATCTTAATAAAATTTAATAGATCATTTATTTATTCTTAATATTTTGTATAATCTGAAACTGCAAAATAAACTATTAAATAAATATTGAAGTAATACAATACAATAGGCCTACTTGACTCTGAATTTTAGAATAAGAAGTAGCCTATAAAGTAGGAGAAAATTAAAATACTTAATTTAAAGTAGGCTACCTTAGAATTATTGAAGTACGGTGTAGTTACTTTTTACCACTGACAAAATTGAATGCTATTTATGTGTAGCAAGCCTAAACGTTAATTCCCGACATTTTTATAGCTGTCAGTTGCTCAGACACATTGCTGTCCTACTGACGTACCGTTACCTGTTAGGACACAGATGTTGTCTGTGGTTCTTGCTCTGACCACAGGAACAGTGACGGGACAGCACCTCGCTTCAACGCAGCGTAATAACTCCTGAAAATAATCCGAGTAGACCTATATGTCCATCTCGCAAATGTAGATTATGTCTCTGCAGTCATCTCAACCATCAAATTCCAGCAACATGAAATTGCGTTCATGGACATCGGAAAAACGCTTTTCTGAGTGAAAACGTCACCATTCACGCAACTTCCTGTGGGAATCAGGGAGTTTTTCCTTGCCACTGTCGCGATAGCCACTGCTAATGCTTGCTCTTGATGGAATTACTGTAATTGTTGGGGTTTTGGAAATTACAGAGTGTGGTCTAGACCTACTCTATCTGTAAAGTGTCTCGAGATAACTTTTGTTATGATTTGATACTATAAATAAAATTGAATTGAATTGAATTGAATTGAATCAGAGGTGGGAAACTCGGGCTGGATTTTGATAACCGAGTTTCCCAGTTGGTGACGTGTTGTTGACAACTGACGTTTGATGTAGGCGACTTTGGTTCACTGAACATATTTCAATGACAATTAACTGTTTATTGTGGACAAACGCCTCTGCCAAGAAACATGCACAGACATAACATGTTTAAAATTATTCATAAATAGGCCCAGGTATAAAAAAAAACAACACATTATCCGTGTCTTTTCCCGTTGGTTGTCCTCCAGATAACACAAACAAACACCTGTCCGTGTGCTGTTTGGATGCTGGCATAAGAAAACAGCAGCACATCTTTTGTTATTGTGGCCTCCATGTTTTCACACACCTGATGCTCTAGGCTACGGCCAACCGTTGGTGGCAGTCATGCAAAAAGTTGTTATGCCAAACGCCAATATAACAGAAGAAGAAGAACACGCATCCCGACCAGGTGAGCGCTGCCAGTCGGAAAAACAACGTAACCACGGGGGCGGTCCCTGTTATTCCGAGGTGGCATGAATGCGCCATAACACTCAGGGCCAGATGTACGTACATCAGCGCCATGGCCAACCCGCAGAAAGCGCACTCTGTGATACTTCAGCTTACGTCGTATTTACCAAACCTGCAGTTCATCGGGTAATCAGCGCCTTTCTCCGCCCACTGTACCGTAAATTGCGCTGTATCAAAGCGTTAAGTACTTGTGCTATGATATGGCTGAGTGCAGACTGCGATATTCCCACTGCTGATGCTATGACTGTTTGAAATGATCCTGATGCCAATATTTGTAATGTAGCGAGGAGTTTAACAACTGCTGGAATGGAATGTGAACGCTGAGTTGGAGATTCATTGTCATCTTTGATTTCTTCCAGTAACTGTAATATTGCATGGCTGCTTAATCTGTAACGCTTAATGATTTTGTGTTCATTCAACAGAAAAAGTGTGATCCTTGTGGCAAAAATCTTTTCAGCACGTCTCCTTGGCCTATGTCTTCGTCTTGCTCGGATTACTGCTGCCATTTCACCAGGAGGCATATGTGAGGAAATCCGCTTCCAGATTTACACCTGCTTTTAAGAGGTGGAGAATTTTTCACCGCAAAATAGAGGCGCACTTTCACAGGAGGTTTTTGTACATACCACGGAATACATAATTAGGCGCACTTTAAGCTTCCCCTCCCATCTCTTTATAGAAAACTCCCACTTTCCCCTTGACCCTCCCGTGAATGCATATGCATGACACGGAAAAGCGCAACTTGCCATCTTCAGTTCCCGCCACAGGCAGTCTGCGCTTTTACCTCAGTGCGGCATGTTTGTATGTACCTCGCCATGCTTTTACGCGCACGTTGCGAAACAAAGACGCCTGAAGTGGGCGCAAAAGCATTAATACATCTGGCCCACAGACTTTTTAATCTGTGCTTAAAAATCAAAACACCACTTAACTCCTAGTTAAAATGCGTTTTAACTCACGTTACTAAGATTGTAATGGATATAATATTACCGACATTTTATTAGTAATGCGTTATATTGCTGTAACGCAGTAATATAAAATTATAAATTATACTGTAATTGCGTTACTTTTGTAACCCGTTACTCCCAACACTGGCAGAGAATGAAGTCACACTCCCTCTGTGTGTGTTGTGCTGTTCTTTGTTTTGGTAGCCGGTCCAGCCGCATGTGCATTTTTGTGCATGCGAGTGTCTTGTGCTTGGGTATCAGACGCCGAGGGCCATGACAGAGCGTCTGTATTTGACAAGTTGGGGAACTGTCTGTGAGACCCAATCCCAGAGTATTTTTCTGTATTTTGAGTACAGCACTTTTGAAAAGTGACTAAAGTAAGAAAAAAATAAAAGACTTTGTTTCATTTCACAGCGATTCACTCTGAGGTATGTCTATGGGGGAGAAAAAAGGAAGAGACTGCTTGTGAATGTTACACCCTGACTAAATTGATTTTGGTTTGGGTTGAAGGTTTTATCAAAGCTTCTAATCCTCAGAGGAACGGATAAGTCTAATCGTTTTTTTTTCTGTTTGGATTAGTTGCTACAAGCCTCTCTCTCTCTCTCTCTCTCTCTCTCTCTCTCTCTCTCTCTCCCTCAATCTTTTATACTTGCTGTCTTATGTACAATTTTTCTCTTTTTCTCTCACTCATATGCATTTTGCCTCCTTTTATATCTTCCTCTAAATATCTTTGTTTTTCTTGCCTTGCTCATGTCTCTTCACAAAGATTTTCATTTGAAACCTGCCTGCTTTTTCTCAGGCTGGCTGATCCCCTGTCCTTGGCCTGTCCCACCCCCACCACCCACTTTCTTGGCCTGGGTATGGATAATTAATCAATTATCCAATCTGGTTTTCCCATTTATCCATTACACCCACTCTTATGTATCTTGTTATGTGCCCACTCTTTCCTCTTGGTTGCTAACCATCTCTAGAAAGTGTGTAGCCTTTATGGGCAATAATCATTTAGATGTAATGTCTTACTAACAAGCTGGGAACAAGCTTTTTATGGAGCCTGATAATAAGATCATGGAGACCAAGTCACAAAGGGGAAACTATATTCAGTCGTTTTGAAAGGCTAGATGCTGTGGATGCTAGTTTGACCTGGCTGGAGTCTGCAACAGATGGTTAATAAAGACCCATGTAATTGGTTTGTGAGAGTCTATATAAAGCCCCTACATGCAAACCTTAAGACATTATTCTAAATTAAATATATATATATATACATATATATATATATGCAAATGTTGATAAGCAAATGATGCGATGCATATGCATGAATCTTTAAGCAATCATCACATAGTTTTTGATTCTGGCCGGTTGCAACACAATACAGTGTGGTGCAATACTGTGATTTTGTGTAATGTGCTGCAATGATATTAATATGTGAATTGCAATTCTGCAATGCTTGCAAAAATAAATCCTGATATGTATGTTTTCAACTGGTCACTTCAGTAATGGAAAGATGGTGATAATATACTTTATGGAATAATATATATTTTGGGCTGTTAACATGAAAAACCATTCACAATTAAACTTCCAGACAGACTGCTGGGTATCAACTATGCATTTCTGCATGAAACAAACTAAATGTCTCTAGCCTGGGTAAACCCTGACGAACTTCCGGCAAATTTGAGATTTGCTCTGCAAGTCAGTCTGGCGAAGATCCCGTTCAAACCCATTTCCAATGTCCCCAAAATCGAGGCACCAATCACAACCGCTGAGGCGGGCTTCACACCAATCAAAACCGTTGAGGCGGTCTTTACGCGATGACGATAGCGCAGTGACGGCGAGCTGCTTTTTGTTTACATTCAACATTATGGCTACCGAAACGCAGAGTCACCAGGATCGTTGGTCTAATATGTTGGACTATCCAATTGCGCCCAGAGGCATTTGAGCGGCGTCCGTTGGTGACGCCCCTTTGGAAATGAACTGTCAATGAACCTTTCCCAGACCCACTCTCAGTTACAACTGAGAAGGGTCTGGTGTCAGCCAGGCTAACATGTCTCAGGATAACTGCCTCATTTACACAATCCATTGTCAATACAAATTGGTCTGTTATGCCACACTAAAATACTGTACTTAGGCAAGCTATCTTCATTATTATATTCTATATCATGTATGACCAGATACATTTTCTATATCTCATCTAGTCATACATAAATATTTTTGTCATACATAGATAAGGAACTGCACACGGCACTACAACTGGTTAAGCAAGCAAGCATCTCCAGTTTAAAAGGGATCAACGTGAAATGAAGCAAAAGCTGATATGAAAAACTGCTATCTTCTGGGAAAAATAAAAGGCCACTTCTCCAGTGGATGAGAGATACCTGTCAGTCACTCATTGTGGGCTTTCATCTAAACAGTATCTGCATAAATAGAAGAAGCAATAAGTACTATAGTGTGTGTTTGCAATCTTTAAGTAAAGATGTAGAAAATAGTCTTGTGCACATGATCATAGCTGCCCTTTGTTTTAGTCTGCCCAAAACTACATTACATCAAGATAGTCCAAAAATGTTGGCATATACATAGGGCTGGGTACCGAATTCAATAATTTTTAGGCACCTACTAAATTGCCTCTATCGAGTATCGAAAAATGCCTCTTCAATCAATACCCAATCTCATCAGCGTCAGTGAGTCAATAAGCACGCAGCATTCTTCTACCAAGATCTAATATTACTTGTGATTGGCTGTCTAACTTTACAAGTTGCAGAGACACACAGGAAAAACTCTTCGTTACACAGAGACGGGGCTCACGTAGTAGGACCTGAAAAAAAAAAGTAATTTATTGTGTTTAATAAAATAGATTTATTTTAGGAACTGGTATCAAGGTCACGGTATTAGTATTGGTACCGGTATCGAATATTTTTTAATGATACCCAGCACTACTTATGCACCTGTGCAATAGTTTGCAAATGCATACTGAGACAGCCCCTGTCCATGTTGGACATTCTCTGCGTACTACAGTACATTAGCCAATACATTGGGCAAGCTAAGTTTGAATCTTTGTAGTTCAAATTAGGCTTCCCATACAGTAGTTGTGCCAACCACTTTGTCTTTAAACAGCCAAACATAACAAGATAATCATTTCCGCATTAAAAAAAATTTCACATTTCTAAAACCAACACAGTGGGGTTTGAGCAAGTAATCTATTTTTGAGAACATTCACCTGAAGAAATAATTAATCATACCATTGCAGTCATGAACAACCTGATGATGTTTATCTGTCCTACCAAAGAATGAGGAATGATAGAATCATTTGCAAACTTAAAAAAATGTAATTATTACTGCAAACTGTTTTCTACTTTGATGGGGTTTTTTTTTTAAGAAAAGAATTTCAGGCTGAGTAGTGAAGCAGTGAGAAGTCAATTTAGGTGACACATTGTGCTATTATAATCATATAATCACAAACCATCACACAAATCATATTTATCAGGCAAGATAGCACCAAAGCTTTACATTCCTGCCCCTCACCCCTTTAGTGCGGAATAATCCAGAAAATCACTTGAGCTGGTTATTATGTAATCCAATTATGGTTTATAATCGGAGCCTGGAAAGAGTTCCTTTGTCTCTTTGCTGTCTGACTGCAAGATGGTTCAGTTATTTAAACTGCCTGGCTTATTTACAGTATATGTACATGTGGTTGTACAACAGAGGAGTGGGTGTTGGACTAATTCCCTACAAATGTTTTTTTTTTTTTAAAGAAATTAGGATTTAAATGATTACTCAAATGTGTACATATGTTCACACATATAATGATTAAATACAGGACATTTGACACTTGCAAACATTTGAAGAAAGCTTGCGCAGAATATCATATCTGCTTCTGCCTTGCTAAACCGAAGATTAAAACATTTATTGAAAAACAGCACTATTAACATATTTAATTGACTTTGGTCAGCCGTGTTACGGACATCAGGTAGTTAATAAAAGATGGTTGGCAGCACTGATGGAACACTCAAGTCCAGGACTCGGACTTGGAATCGGTCCGACTCGAGTCACTATTCTCCATGAAGGGACCACAATGGAAAATCTAGGGACCACAATGGAAATATAGGGACCACAATGGAAATAAGTCTTTGGGCTTTAATGTGTCATCCTTGACTATTTATGTATTTTTAATGTATGACACGGAGTACTGTTTCATATTTTTATATTTAACTGGTCAAATAAAATCAATCAATCAATCAATCAATGAAATAGGAATCGGAAGTTGGATGAAGTTTCTGACTACCATGGCAGGGATGGAGTACTCGAGTCCTGGACTCGGACTCAAGTCTGTTTCGAGTTGCTATTCTCTGGACTCGTGACTCGACTCAGACTTAAACTCAAGTAATGGTGACTCGACTCAGACTCTTCTTTGGTGACTTGGACTTGGACTCAGACTCGAACACTGGGGACTCAAGACTTGACTCGTTGACAGCATGAATGGTATTTGCTGTAGCATGATAACGCATAGGAAAAAAAACAGGTTCCAGACTTCTGAATAATTTTGCAAATACACACATTTTCTTATTTCCCCAGTGTTGGATAAGTGGATTGATACCACTCTCACACCTCCCTGTTAAACTACAGCCAGCAGACTTTGAGCTTACCTTAACACTGGAAACAGCTAACATGGATCTTTACCGCAATCTGTTGATTTTACACTTTTGGTGTAAAATAACATATAAATAAGTGAGTTTCAGAGGTGTTGGTTCAGAAGAAACACTCACATCAGTGGAACAGCAAGGCATGTTTATGCATAAACAGTAGCACATTTTAGCAATAAGGTGATTCAAACTGCTTTACATAAAACATTAAAGAGCAATTAAAAACAATTGAAACATTCATTAAAAATGAAATAAAATAAATGCAAGCTAAAATGGAAAGATGCAGGTATAAATACAAGAATAAAAGTTACAGTGCAGTGTAAGAAACACTTGATTTAATTGAAGTCTGCATCAAACAGAAAAATTCTTTAGCCTTGATTGAAAGAACTGAGAGTTGCAGCATGCAGTTTTCTGGGAGTTTGTTCGAGATATGTGGTGCATAAAAACTGAACGATGCTTCTCCATGTTAAGTTCTGACTCTGGGGACAAAGCAGACCTGAAATGGTTCATAATGTAGCTGAAGATCAGAAATGTATTTTAATTAGTGCTGTCAAACGATTAAAATATTTAATCGCATTAATGTCATAGTTAACTCACGATTAATCGCAATTAAACGCAAATTTTTATCTATTTTAAATGTCCTTTGACTTCTTTTTGTCTTATTATATTTTCTCATTTTAATGCTCTTATCAACATGAAAAAGTGGATTGGCTTGCTTTGTGCAAATTATTTTATTATTGCGGCGTGTGTCTGTTTTGTTTCCGGTCTGCGAAATACCTGCTCTTCAATCACTACTATTGGCCAGGCGTCCAAGGTAACGTAACCCCATTTGTTCAGGTCCTATCCCCTGACCAATCGGCTATCCTAACCTTAACCACTCGAGGTGTAATGCTTAACCGCAACCAATCGAGCTGCTTCGTAGGGCGGGTCTTGGCGTGGCCGTAGTGGGATTCGTAATTTTGCTTCCGGTCTAGCTAGATTCGAAAGAACGTTAATCTCGCGATAAAAAAATTGATGGCGTTAAAATTAGTTTGCGTTAACGCCGTTAATAACGCGTTAAACTGACAGCCCTAATTTTAATGCTTTATAAACCAACAATAGAATATATAAAGTAATTATTTGAGCGATAGGTAGCCAGTGTACAGACCTCAGTACAGGAGTGATGTGACATTCTTTCTTGGTCTTAGTGATTGCAGCTATCTAATTGATTTTTAAGGGAGACCTGTAAAGACACTGTTAAAGTAGTCAAGTCTACTGAAGATAAATGCATGCACAATTTTTTTTTTTTAAACCTACTTAGTCCTTTAACCCTTGGTATATTCTTAAGGTGATAGTAGGCTAACTTTGTAATTTTCTTAATATGGGCTGTTGAAATTTAGGTCTGATTCCATGACTACAACAAGATTTCTGGCTTTTTCAGTTTTTTTCAAGATTGCAGATTTATCATCATAACATAACAACTACCCCAGTTCTGTCATCATTTAACTGAAGAAAGTTTTGACACCTCGAGTTGTTGATTTCTTCAGTGCTCTCCCTCAGTGCTTGTTTTGGACCATAGTCCCCTGGTGATATGGTAATGTAAATTTGTGTGTCATCTGCATAATTATGGTAACTTATTTTGTTGTTTTCCATAATCTGAGCCAGTGGAAGCATGTAGATGTTAAACAGAAGAGGCCCCAGAATGGAGCCCTGAGGAGCTTTGCATGTCATATTTGTCCACTCAGATGTGTAATTACCTATAGACACAAAGTAGTCCCTGTTCTTTAAGTAATATTCAAACCAGTTTAGCACTGTGACAGAATGTCCAACCCAGTTTTCCAATTGGTCAAGTAATATGATGTGGTTGACCGTGTCAAATGCAGCACTGAGATCAAGTAATACTAATACTGAAATTTGCCACTGGCTTTATGTGGATGTCATTGAAGACTTTAACAAGAGCAGTCTCAGTGCTGTGTTTGAAAACTTGACTGGAAGACATCAAAACAGCTATTTAGGGACAAGAAGCTGTTAAGCTGTTAAAAGCTGCTTTTTCAATGATTTTACTCAAAAATGAAAGATTTGATATGGGCCTATAATTGCTCATTAGTGACATGTCTAGATTGTTCTTTTTTAAGAGTGGCTTGATGACTGCAGTTTTCAGAGCCTGTGGGAAGACACCTGAAAGCAGAAATGTGTGTACAATTTGTAGATGATTTGTGGTGCAACAATTTGAAACATTTTTGAAAAAGCCTGTTGACAGAATTTCAAGGCAGCAGGAGAAGGATTTCAGATGTTGTATGAGGTCCGCCTGGTTTTTATGTTTGATCGCATAAAATTGTGTCATGGTATTTTAATTAGTTTTACGTGGACACAGGGACAACGCATATCCTGTACCTGACATGGATGTACTGACTGCTTGTCCAATTTTCTAAATTTTGTCAGTGAAGACGGGCAAATTAATTGCAGGCCCTGGTGGATAGAAGTTTAGAGGCTACTGACACAGGATGGTTTCTTAGTCTGTCTGTCATCTTGCATTTCTCAGTTCCAAATTACAAATGCGAAGTCTCTCTTTATAGATGTCATGATAACCTTGAGATTTGTTTTTCGCCATCTGCATTAAGCTTTTCGACGCTTTCTTTTTTCTGTTCTTCCCACCATGGCATTTCTCCATGGAGATCTTTTCTTACCAGAGACAGCCTTCAACTTAGTGGGTGCAATGGCATCAATTACATTGCTAATTTTAGAATTGAAATGATGTACAAGCTCATTGCCTGAGACCCAAAATAGGGTGGTTGTGGAGCAAAAGGGCTGAATGAATGTTTCACTGGTGTTTTTAGTGATATACTGTTTTGCGATTCTCTCTCTCTCTCTGTTTAAACATTTGTGTGCACGGAGATAAGGCTGTCAAAAGAAACACAGGAATGATCAGATGGATGGATATGTCATGCACTATTGATTAGTGAGTGCAAGACTAAACAATAGAACCCCTCTTTAAATAAGAAATAGGCTAGCAATAACACAATGCCAGACTGAATAATGGAGTAAAAGAAAATGGAAAATCAGTTTGATTGAGAAGGCAAGGCAAGTTTATTTGTATAGCAACTTTAAACAACAAGGTGATACAACGTGCTTTGCATAAGACATAAAAAGCATTAGGACAATGAGAGTTTTAACTGAGTTGGAGAGAGTTGGACTTGGTGTTCTGGGAGTTTGTTCCAGATATGTGATTCATAAAAACTTAACGCTGCATCTCCATATTTAGTTTTGTCTCTGGGAACAGTAAGCAGACCTGTTCCAGTCGATCTGAGAGGTCTGGGTGGTTCATAATAAAGTAGCAGATCAGAAATGTCATTTTTGTATGTTCAGATGTGTAATTACCTATCAAGAAAAAGTAGCCCCTGTCCTTCAAACTAGTCCTACCCAGTTTTCCACTATGTCTTGTAATGTGTTGTGGTCAACCGCGTCAAATGCAGCAGTGGATGTCATTCAAGACCTTAACAAGAGCTGTCTCAGTGCTGTGTTGTGGTCGAAATCCTAACTGGAAAACATAAAAACTATTGTTTAAGGCCAGGAAAATGTAAAGCAGTTGAAACACAGCCTTTTTTTATTATTTCACTTAAGAATGGGAGGTTTGGTAAGGGCCTATAATTGTTCATTATTGCATTGTCTAGATTTTTCTAGAGTGGCTTAAATAGCCTAAGAGAAGTGTTGACTATTTACAGAAGATCTGGCAACAATAGTTGAAAATATAAGCAAACATTGAGGCTTTACAGGTCTGGTGCGTCTCCAAAAGACCTGCAGCGATGTTTAACCTGATTTAATCTAAGCAGAAAAAAACTAATAAAAGATGATCAACACAGGCAATGAAATATAAATATACACAGAAATACACAGACACATATACAAGCTTCAAGTTGCACTTAAGACACCCAGAGCAGGCTGGGATTCTTGAAGGCATCAAACAGCGTTGTCTCCATCTCTTTGATGACATATCAAAGCCT
Source organism: Perca fluviatilis (assembly GCF_010015445.1). NCBI lineage: Eukaryota > Metazoa > Chordata > Actinopteri > Perciformes > Percidae > Perca > Perca fluviatilis. Next base: position 13,484,346 of record NC_053124.1, on the reverse strand, counting down.
CAAACTACTCCACTTCAACACAGGCAGGAGATCAAAACATGTGTCTGCACGTCTGGACATATATGTTCTAATTCATCTTAAAAAGATATATATCTGTCACAATGTATTATTGCTTATTACTTACAGCTTTATGCTACGTGATGCAGTCGGACAGTGTGCCCTTCTAGAGTCTCAGGATGAAAAGCCCAACTTCATAGCTTTCTCAGAGGCTTGCTCACAGAAGTCTGATCTAGAAAACCCTTTTCTTCTGGTGTTCTATCTCAGTGCTTTATTTAGTAAAAGAAATGTTCAAGTCTCGGTATAGCATTAGTCCTTCTCATCCATCCCACCCTCTCGAACAGGAGAATGACAGAAACACCATGAAACGATGCTATCCTATTCATGGAAAGAGTCAAATCAGCAACCTGTTTGCATTTCAAAAGGTATCTGATTGGATTGCTACAAAGTCTATATCTAGACATTTATTGTGGATTTAAAAATCGTAATAATAAACACAGAAAAAGAAGCTATTGGGAGCACTATTGAGAATAGGATGGATAATAGCAAGGAAACCCAACCGCCCACACACTTGTAGCATCCAGCACTTCCAATTAATTTGTTTTGAAGTTCAGGGCTTCTGCTTTGTTTTTGCGGGCTTGTTGTTTTTATCTGGAGTTGTGACACCGAACGTGGTATCATTAGCGTCTCTGCTAGCGACTGCTCATTCCCTTCGTCTCTCTTCATCAGTATTTGCTTCTCTTGTCTTTTCCCCTCTTCCTCTTTTCTCCCACTTTGCTTTCATCTTAGATCAGAGGAAGAAAGTCATAGTTTTCAACCTCTTCTACCACTTTTTATTTTTTTTTTTTTTTACTTTTCCCCCCAAAATACTGGAGTGACGGTTAAGCTGGCTTTGTCAAATCTGACACCTTTTCCCAAGTTTTCTCCTTTTCAGTCTCATTTCATGCATCTTGTCATCATGCATGTCTTCACACTTCCTCAGCCACTTCTGTTTCCATCCACTCTTCCCATACTCTGCTGGCACTTTACCATTTCTGTGTACCTTTATCTCCTGCTCCTGCCGAGTGCACTCATATGTTCCTGTAATGAGGACCGAAGCCATCTCCCTTGGCCACAGTAAACAACCAATCATGCATCATATCTGGCATGACCCTCAACCTATCAGAGACCAGATCAAAGCAGGAAGTGAAGGAAAGGGGGTGCACCCCTTCACTAGAGATGGCCCATCATTAGATGGACAGGGTGAGGGATGTGAGCAATTGCTTGTGTTGTAAGCAGAGAAAAAAGTAAGCAGAGTGAAAGGAAGAGGCATAAAGTGGTGTTTCTGAGTTGCACTATAGGCTTAAGTAGAGAGCAGAGAAAAATGAACTGAAGGAGATGTAGAAGGGCAGACAGCTCCCTAACACATTCTGTCATGTGCCATTAGCGCTCACCAGGAAAAGGGGAAAAACTAGTTTTCAGTTTAATCATTTCTGAGCGAGTTTGGTGAGACGTGTCACAACACCCTTTACGGCTGACTAAAATCAAGAGAAAAAGCATAGTTCATTTGTCCAAGTCATTATCAATGCCATTCCTTTATCTTTCTTTAAATAAAAATGGCATGGCTCTTTGTGTGTGTTTTAAAGCCAGAGTTTAACACCGGAATAGAAATTGCAGCCGTGTGTTCTGACAAGTGTTAACATGTCTGTGTGACAGGGGGAGTTGAGGAAACGTCCTGTTTCTACTGGAAACGCATAGATGCTCCGTGGAGCGGTTTCATGTATATTTCATTCACAATGAGAGGCGGCTTTTTATTATTGATAGCCAACTGCTCACCTGTCTATCTGCTGTTCTCGTCCCCCTCTTTGAAAGAGTTTAAGTTACAGGGGCAGACCCATAATTGAATCATAGGTTGACTGCCAAAATGCAGGGGGACGTTTTAATGGGAACCAGCCTCGTGGGTTGTCGTGAAGGATGGAGATGGAAAGGGATGAGACCAGGTTGAAAAACATTAGAGCATTGATTTACTATAGTCAAGAGACGGTGTGTTATTGAAAGGTCCAGTAGATACTGTAGCATTGTTTGCAGTAGAGGCTCAGTCAGGTACATTTTAATGCACTCATTCAATCATGTATTGATTGATTGTTTTAGCAATTGATGGACTTATTCATTCATTCATTTTCAAGCATACAAACACATACATTTTAATAAGCATCAATAGTTTTTATCCTGCAATCAATCCTTATTCTCCTTATCCTGTTTTTAGAAATAGTGTTTGCGTGCATATTCTGTAAACGTTTTCATTTTATTCTCTTATATTTTACTCACAAACATTTGGGAAGTAACCTAACCTCAAGAGAAATTATAGAGACTTTAAACATAAGCATACCATAATATCTGCCATTGATGCACTGCATTACAACCAGTAATCAAAGAGTCTAAATTCAATAAAATATGGAAAAGCCCCCCAGGTCACCCTGTTGCTGTGAATATTAACTCACTGACTTCATCAAAGAAATATGTATTCAGGTAATACCTCAACAGTTAGAAATATTAGAAATGAACACCCGCCAATGATCAACCTACCAGCCAGTGGAAATAATATAAACAGTATATGGGCCAACAAACAGCATGATAAATCCCCCCCCTGTGGAGTCCAGACACTTATGGTGGGGGTGGTGGTGGTGGCTGATGATTCTGGTGAGGCTGATGGAGCTGAAGAATCTGTGAAGACTGGCGGTGATGGGGAGGTGGAGGGGCACATTTCCATTTGCAATGATTTGCACTGAAAAGACAGCTGACAACAACAAGGAGGAGAACAAATTTAGATAGCATAACAGCCGTAAATGCATACCGCGCAGCATGAGAGAGAATCGTATTTAAACAGAGGCAGCAGCAGGGTGATGGGCTTACAATGTAGGTGTATCGCTGAGCTATTGGATAGATGAGATCAGCTGATGTGACCAGCTGATGAGAGCAGCTGATGAGATAAATGACAGTCCCGGACAGGACAGCAAGGAATAATGAGTGAGTATGTGTAAGAAGATTGAATGCAGATGTGTGAAATATAAAGAAGGCTTAAGCAAGTCAAAGTATAGTCTTCCTGACTGAACTTATGTTAGAAAATGATTGAATTGTTCTGTGAAAAAGTCAACTCAATGAGTGTTTGTAGAGTGTTGTTACTTACTAGCCTTAGCGATCAGGTCAGGTAAAAGTTAGCTACGTCTCTTCCTGCATCTTCCTGGCGATCCGGAGTAAGGTTCTTCTTCTACTTCTTGTGTTTATTGGTGGATCGCAAATCAACTTTACAAGTGCATACCGCCACATACTGTGTCGCTGTGTAGTCTATTGTCTGTTACGTGTGTGTGTGTGGTGTGAGGGAGAGAAAATAAAAAATGGATAACCAAATATGTGTTAGTTTTGGGGGGTTTTCAAAGCAAAGACAAATGTTACACAAAAGTTAGTTACTCACAAAAGTGAAATTACAACAAACAAAAGTGTCTGGTGGAAGAAAAAGTTAATTTCCAACTCTGGAAATGATACACGTGTTAGGATATGTCTTTACACTAAGTATTAATCTGTATCTCTCATGTAATGGATGTATTGGCCAAATAACTACACATAAATGAGTTAAATAAACAAATAAAAAAGTTGTTTCCTATACAAGCCCACACAACTGTGGATGCGTCAACGTGGATGCATGCCAATGCTACGGCAATTTTAACACATTCACTCCCTGAATTGGCACATCCTGGCCACTGTACTACTACGTTATGTGACCCGTGTGTGTGGTGCGTAAGTCTTATTTGAATATTCTTCTGGCATCCTTTGTGTGCCTCTCTCAGTTACATTTTCATTTTGTGACTGTAAAAGAAAACAAGAATATTTCAAAACACTAGCAATTATGTGCTATTGTCATTCAGCAAACAAAACATGGACAACACACAGAATAATTTTCCAGTTTTAAACATTGTACTCACTCCAAGATCAAAGCAAATAAACACTAAATTCATTTTTTTTTGATACTCACAAGGACAGGTTCATTTTCCATCATCTTGAGAGAATGAAATTAACGAATGAACAGATGATACACAGACTATTGACTAAGCACTCTGATGTTTGACAAGAAACAGGACAGGTGACAGAAAGCACTAAAATGTGAAGTAACAGCAGTCTCCTAACAAGAAAAGCTTGTGTGTGCGCGTGCGTGCGTGCATGCGTATAGAATCACAGTAAAAGGTTTCATGTGCTCACAATGCGGTTATAAATCGATGCCATCTCCCCAGGGTGTAGAGTCATAGTTTTCCTATCTCTCACCATTGATCAGTGTGTGATAGTGATATTCAGAGAAAGTATAGATTCACAGATGGACACACATCAATACTCTTTGACTTGTGTTCATAAAGACAGAGATACAGACAGAATGTAAGCTACGGGATGTCACCTGTCACACTAATTATCATCCTTTTCTTGCTTAATTGATGCAAGAACAACGGAGGCAGTTAAAACGTCTCATACTTTATGGTGTCTTTATTTGGCATATGACATCCTTTGGCTGTGAACGTACAGTAGTAACAGCAGCAGCTCAGACTCTGGGAGTAGGGGGGGAGGCCTAGTGCCAGAATTTGTCTCTGCTCATAGACAGTGTGAGAGAAAACATGAGAGTCGAGGCTGCATTTCATTTTCCTCCCGCAGACGTTCTCTGTTCCAACTCAGAATTCCTCCCCAGCTGTCATAGTCTCTGTTTATATTCATGAATTCAATCTGAATGTTTCAGAGATTTTCTGTCAAAACAGAGTTGAGGCTGCGATGCTGGATACCTATCCGTTTTAATAAAAGTCTGCCCTATTTGCTTATTTAGCTCAAAGCTTTTGTTGTCAAATCAGACTTACCACTGACCCAATTGAATGTGATTTTTCATATCCGTTCCTCTTTTCAAATGTGGGCTTTACATGCAGGGGGAGTTATACACAGCTTTCAGGTCTTTGATCAGCAGATGTCATAGAATTCTTTTTTTGTGGCAGTGTATGCCATTTAATCTTAAAGAGATAATCTGTATCATTCTTCATACTCAGGAATGATTGCTGTTTTTGCACTGCACTTCATAATCAACCAGTGAAGCCATAATGTGACATTTTTTTTCATACTAGTTTTAAAATGTAAAGCTCTTAGTGTCTTCCTAACTAAAAAATAACAGGATACTTTGCCTTTTTTGATGTGAAAATTGCAGTCATGCAACACCACATTTGTCAATAATGATGCAAAATGAGGTCTAATATTTTTCACAAATTTATTGGGCACTGTAGAGTAAACTATAGATTGTGTATTATTAGTTAATTATGTAGGGAATAACAATTAACTGATTTTGTACACTGCCAAAGACACAGAAACAATGGTGTTTCCATGACAACAATGGAGAGGTCCAGCAACCATAATGGATAGCATTGGGGCCAGAATTATGTTAGGACATACAGATGCACTCACCCAGGTGAGTGCTTACAGCCAAACATGAGTGAGTGAGTGACTGAGAGGCCATGTTTATGATACACTTTATATCTAAAAGTGTACCCTTAGAGATGCATTGCGTGCATTATGACCACTGGTGAGGCAGAAAGACTCAAACATACTGAAACACAGCCCTAATGGATGACGAATAAAAGAGAAGGTGTTGGTCCACCACAAGATGCCAGAACAGCTTTAGTGCTCCTTGGCATATATATTTTTTTTCTTTATTTATTTAAACAGGGACAATGTACAATATACATTAACCTTAGACAGGAGAGATGCATTATACCAGGTTGTAGCACTTGTGCTAGTTTCCACCTGTAGTCCCTGGGCAGGCTGATGTCAAAAAATTAATTTAATAATACATTTATCCCAAAACCAACATTAAAATGATCACACCCTTCATTCATTCATCAACATTCATTTACAAATACGCTCCCACATACACATCAATCAATACATTATGTGAATATGTTTGTATGCATGTATTCTGAAAGTCTCTGAAACTCTATGGAGGGATGAACACCATTCTTCCAAAATATATTTTCTCTGTTGGTGTTTTTTATGGTGGTGGTGGAGAGCACTGTCAAAAGATGTGTTTGGACTCAAAGTCAGGTGACCTTTAGATGTGGTACAATTGTATACAAAGTAAATGGAAAAACATAAGACCGAAGCATAAACTGAGGCCAAGATGCGCCCGCGTGAGTAAATGTTTCAACTTTCAACAAAAATGAGCCCTTATCCCAGAGTTCTGTGGTTTCTCAGTATGTTCATCACTACAAGCAACCCCCTTTCACATTGTCATACCTTTTTTATTGTCATTTGATATATTTATATAAGTGAAATATTGAGTTATAGCTGCTTTAAAGTAATTAAAAGATATGAGTACTTCTTCCTCAACTGCTGGAGGAAAATAACACAAAGAACTACAGTCCCTAGTGAGTTCTGAGATCAGTCAGAGGCTGAGCTGCCACACAAACACGTGTCCAAATCCACTTTTGCTTGTTTGACAGCGGAAAAAAGGGTCCGTGCACCAGGCGCATGGTTCAAAAGGGTTGTACTTAGTGTCTTCATTAATTCATAGGTGTGTTTTGGGCGTAACAATCAAGAGTCATCTCCTATTCCCTTTAAAAGCCAGGCGCGTTTGTACCTTGGCGCATTGCTATTATGATGGCGGATTTGCACCGTAATATTTTTATTTGTAATCTTTTGCATGTTTGTGTGCTGCTGCCCTTCCCTGTGTGTGTGTGTAACAAGCATAGTGTGTACACGCTGTGCGCGTGCCTAGGCGCATTTTACTAATTCGCTGTTAAAATAACAATGAAATGCTGCGCTATTGCCTTTAGACCAGGTTTTTGTTGGTCAATGGCACGATCACTTTCCGCTGCCTCAAGATAGCAATACGCTAAGAATGCACCTGAACACACCTCCCTGTAAGACCAGCACGCCGATGGGTGCAAAGATGGGTGCAGGTGCATTTGCTATTTAAACGAAGCGGGCGCTGGACGGGACATTGACAACTACGTCGGTCTTAAACTAACAAAGACACTTGCGTTGGCCTTTGCGCTGCGCTGCGCCGGGTGCAAGATAAGGCCCATAGTAGATGTGTATGTCCCTACCTATCTTACACCGAATGGTTGTGCAGTCGGTACATTTTCTGGTTTGGGGTGATTTTATTTTAAAATCAAGTATTTAATTTCCTTACACCTCTATTTTGGACCTACAGCTCCTCAAAATATCTACATTTTTGCATTAGCTTGCCAGGTTCACAAATTTGTACAGACATTCAGCAATCATACAGAGAGATATCATAGCCACAGATAACAATTTCTTTATTTCGCCACAGCGTGCAATGCAATGCAATAGATGGATAAATACATCATAGACTCCATGCTGCACAGTTGATGCTCGGGTACTCAAGAGCATGTTCACTCCCTGTGCTTCAAACGTACAGTGCCACCGCTGTGTGTCATGCCATCTCCTCTTGCCTCTCAAAATATATGCCTCTTCGCAGGACTCCGGTGCCACATATCACCATTCTGTATTCACCTCACATAACACAGCATGGGAAAGTTTGTGTGTGCATCAAGCTGGGAGGCCCATTTTTAAAACAGGCTTCTCAAAGGCAGCTGCCAGCCGCCCAAAGGAGTTCCATGCATTATTCATGTTCATTTACACAACCTCCTATCTCCTTATCATGGGTTCATCACACTTAGACTGCTGCTCACTGTACTATGAAAGAACCGGAGCACACAGTACTGAAATACATAAGGCAATATAAGATCCCATATTTAAAACCATCCTTTAGACTTGTATGTTGATTAGGGCTGCAACGATTCTTCGAATAACTCGAATAATTCGATTACAAAAAATCCTCGAAGCAAAATTCTTTGCCTCGAAGCTTCGTTAAATCAATGTAATTAAGGTTGTACGGCTCACTGTGTTTCCGCACGGAGGATTATTACTAGCGCACAAGAGGTTTGCGCTTCTGCGGACACAAGACTGACGGCCCATATTACAAATGAAGGAAGACGAAAATAGCGAGGGTCTAAAAGGGAGAGACAGGCAAGAGAAAACGACAGAAAGTTTGGGATCATTTTAAGCTGCAAACATGCTGCTACATCACCTCTGTAACAAACCTCCAGTGTACTCATCCATTCCACGGAGCCAACCCGACACAAGGTAGCTAACGTCTGCTGCCTCGTCCACCGCGCTGTTTACACAACTAGCCTGCAGCATGCTATTTTACTAATAGCGATGTTTTACACAACTAGCCTACAACATGCTACTCTGCTAATAGCGATGTTTTACCAAGCTAAAACGAAAGCTGTCGGTTTGTAGTGTAACTTTTTATTAGTTTGCTTCTAATCTTTGGAAATGTAGCTGCTGCCGGAGACAAACCGGCTGCTCCCCCCAGCATGGCTTGTGGCTTAATATGCACGTGAATGACGTCATCATGCATTCTTTATTCTTTCTCCTCACCATAGATATAGCTATGCTCCTCACTGTGTATTAGGCTTCTGAAAATGTGTCCCCCAGAACAGTGTAGTTGAGTAGCCCTGCTGTAAACCCTCTGGTCAGTGAACAGCTCTTTTGCATATCCAGTGCAAAGAGCCAGAGGCAAGAAGGGGAATTGGGTGAAAAATATTAACATTTGGGCCACCAAAAATGTATTTCTTTTTAAGGGTCTTGGAATTTGGCAATAAAATTTTTTGCTTTTTCTAAAGAAGGAAACCAGTCTTTTGTATATATACAAGCGACAGGTTTCCTTTTTTTTAGTAAACAGCAATAATAAATATTTACTATTGCTGTTTACTAAGTATTTCTTACTAAGTATTTCTTATCAGATTACTCGATTAATCGATGGAATAATCGGTAGAATATTCGATTACTAAAATAATCGATAGCTGCAGCCCTAATGTTGATGGATTTGGTGACACCAGAGACATTTTTTACTACAGGAGCTCACCAATGTGTAACACTTTAGAAATTCTAAAGTAGAATAAGAGAAACTTTTTTTGTGTGTGTCATATCCAATACAATCATCACCAAAGATATAGCATAGTACCTGGACCATATATATTATTATTCTTTTTTTTAAAGACCATCCTGCGGTTTTAGCTCTGTCTAAAAATAAAATGCTACTGCCACGGGCTAATGAGCCGTTGGCACATCAAGCGCTGGCTAGCCGCCGGTAAGCTAGCCACCGGCAATAGGAAATGCATCATTTTCTGTGCATGGATGCATCGTATCCTGTGCTAAATTAGCATAATGGAAAAAGCGCTTACAAAATCCAAATACATTGGATGTCTGTTGTTTAAAAAAAATGCCTGTGAGGGAAAAAAATGCTATTTTTCACAAGATAATCTTAAGGATAAACTCCTTAAATCCTTTGGATTAAGTACTGTGTCTGAGTCCAAGAGCAAGCCATGAGGATGATAATGTGTTTCACGTCAAAAAGAACAGAGTTGAACCACCTCAGAGACAGGCTCTTTTAATTACTCAGTGCACAGTGTGTGTGTGTGTGTGTGTGTGTGTGTGTGTGTGTGTGTGTGTGTGTGTGTGTGTGTGCGTGCGTGCCTGTGCGACTTTGTGAGTGCATGTGTCTGTGTGTGTAAAAGCTCAACTTGCAGTGATGCGTGAAAGGTATTTAGAGGGAGAAAAAACCCTGCATTGATAATGTATTACTTCAAACAGCCATATTCAGCTCAGAGGAAAGAAGCAAGTTACATGAATCTGGAGAATAAAAAAGAAAAAGAAATGGCAGCTTCAATATCTCTTAACGGCATGATAACCTTTTCCTTTGATGCAAACATGCCCTCATTCCCATTGCACAGCATGTCACCAAAGTTACGGCACTGAATTTAATGGATGTTTTTGCTACACTCAGATTTTTATCCATCCCCTGGTTTGCTTGATCATCTGCAGCCATACACCGAGTCAACAGGCTAAAAAATGCCTGCTATTAAAGACAATATCTGCCTCTATGTTTTCTGAGAGAGAGAGAGAGAGAGAGAGAATTGTTGAAAAAGCCATGAGAAACTAACATAGAGCAATTGATGTGTTCCTGCGTACATTTACACACACTGCCTGCACACCTGTGGTCGCCAAGGCAACATCTATCCCCCCACTCTGTTCGCCTGGGAAATCAGAGATCCGAACAACCGCTGTCTTCCTCCGCCTCTCCCCACCTTCCTCTCAGCCACTGGCACAAATCCCACCCCCCATTCCCCTGTCTCCCTGGGGCAGATGAAACCTTAAATGGAGGTTTAATGAAATCTCAGGGATTGTCCTGTGGCTTGATCACTCAGGCTCCTCTCGCGCGGAGTGGTCTCCCCTTTTCAGCACTGCGTCGGAGAGAGGGAGCACAGTTACTAATTGCAGGGCCTTAGGACAAGGGACCAGAAAAAAAGAGAGATGAGGAAGAAAACACAAAAAAAGATGGCAGCACATGTTTCTAAAGGTCACTTGTGACACACAGAGGCATGCTCATACACGCACATGTATTCACACACACATATATAATTATAATATATATATATATATATATATATATACTGCAATCAAGGTCCTGCCAAACACCAGCCCCCTGTTGTTAAAATTAATATTTAATTACCACACTGACAGTAGGCGGTGCTGCTGTGGATCATTGAAGCTCGGGTAATTGGAATCTTCCAGAGCAGTCGTAAACACGCAGCTATTGTGTGTGTATTTCCATGGACTGTAGGCGTGTGTGTGCATGTTGAGTCTCAAGTGTGAATAGATCAACAGGCTGGAAGCCTGGTGCAGCACGATTAATTGTCGATCCTCACATAAAGCACAATTAAAGAGAAACTATAATGAGAAGATAAACAAAGTTTATTTTTAAATTGAAACTTGTTGAAATGTTATTGCTAATGAACTGCTGCTACTTTGGCGCTGTTTTCAAAGAGTTCTCCAAATGCAGACTGACTGTTATCAATAATTTTCTGTTAAACTTATTTAGTGCCAAAGTTAACTAAAATATATAGAAGTATAAAAACTAAATTCAATTTAATTTAACCCTTGTGTTTTCCTGGGGTCAAATTTGACCCGTTTTCAAAGTTTTTTTTATGTCAGAAATATGGGTGGATATATGTTGTATGGAAACCATACAACATTCTTCGCAGGTAAAATTAATTATTACTTTCATTGAACTTTGGGTGTGTTGTTCAATTTTATAGCATTTGAAAAAAAAAGTAAATGGTTTCAAAGCAGTATCCTGACTAAACTTTGACAAACCAGTCTGTAATTCACTCAACATCCAAAAATTCAATTTTGACCCAGAAGGACAACAAGTTCGTGGCCGATGAGAAGACAACACAAGGGTTAATTTGAGTTATGTTTTGGGAAACCTTCAAATTGGATTTTTGTGCAGGTAAATCTCAGTCTAAATTAAAGTTGATTTCTCTTCACAATATGTAGAAAGAGTAAACAATAAAACATTAGCTTAATCTCTTAGCAAGGCCATATGGTAAAATGATACATAGTCTATTAGAGATGCACCAATCGATTCCCTGGTGACTTGAATCGGCTGATTTTCAGCTTGATTGGCCATCGGTGACCATAAGCCGCACAGTGGTTTACATCGTGCGCACAGCTGCACAGACAGTAAGTGTCTATTGTCACAGCCACACACACACACACACACACACACACACACACACACACACACACACACACACACACACACACACACACAGAATCGGAAAAGGATTTATTGCCAAGTAAGCAACACAAGTAATTTGCTTCGGTGGTTGGTGCATACATAAAGACATTAAACATTAATATGAAGTGTTGCCAACCTGGTGATTTTCTCGCTAGATTTAGCGAATTTTAAAAACCTCTTAAGGACTTTAATTTTAAAAAGTGACTATCGACAAATCCAACAGTGGGACGCCGCTCGCTGCAGGAAGAGGAGTTAGTATAATACAATACACACACCTTTACATTCTTGTAAATAGATACTTATTCATAAATAGTTTTGTATAAATAAACATAAACAGATTACAAAACAACCGTTTTAGATAGACAATATATAGTTGACTCTATAATAGGCCTACATACACAGTGTAGAATTAGGTGTGTTGTTATAGAAATCTTTTTGTAAAACATGTAAACATAAAGTGGGATATACTGCAGTTCATTTTCAGTTGGATTTTATTTGTACAAAAAAGCTCTGTCCAGTAATCCGGAGCACTTCTTTTATTTTCAGAATTGTTTGAGTGAAGGTCATGTAACCTGGTTGCTGTTTTGGTGAAAATGTAAGTTATTTAATATTCAATGTTTTTATTTTGAACACACAATTTAATTTCCCATATAAGAAAAGTTTCTAAAAATCGTTGTCTATTTTGTCTATGATGTCATTTACGGGATCGGCCGGTCAGACTTGGAATGGCCTAGAAAATTGCAATCAGTGCAACTTTGTAGTCTAGATCTGATAATTTGAACGTTGTTTTTTCTTTTTAGTCTAACATATTTGTGTTGACAGCGTCTGTAGGGATGTGTTGTCTCTGTCCATGGTGCTGAAACACTCAGCTCATCAGACTGTGATCACAGCAGTGTTGATTTAATTGACTAAGTCACTATTTCACAGGTCTCATTCTTGACAGTTACCCATGGAACCTCCCCAGATAGTATTTCACAGAAAGCCAGAGGAAACAAAAATGGGAAAAATGTGATTTCTAATATTAAAATGCAAATAGAGCAGAAATATTTGATGATCATAATTTTGTGTATACGGTATAAAGTGTGCATATATTACCACACAAAATCCCCAAAACTGTTAATTTGTTGAACACTAAGTCCTTTAAAAATCTACTACATGACACAAACACAGTTAGTAAAGTAAAATACTCCTTAATTTCAAATGTTATCAGCATTATGTAGCCTGCAGCTGAACATTTTGGGGCGGATATTTAAGCATACATTGCTTTGTTTCCACTCACTTCCAGCAAATCCTGTTTTGAGAAAAACTCAAACACTTGAATTACTCCAAACTAGGGCTCCAATGGATCACAAAACTCACGGTACGGATCCGACCAATTTTCGGATTAGCACAAAAAAAAGTCGGGGAAATATATTTTTTTAAAATGCTTTCCATTTATTACTTAAAGAACTGTCAGAAAACACCGTGCGTTCAAGCCGGGGAGTGGAGTTCACTTTCCCGGGAAAAACAAAGGATCCAAACCACGATCTTTTGCCTGAACTTAACTAGTCATAACGCTCACATTTTATCAACTGCTATTAACGTGCTCCGTTCACGTAAACATACAACTGATTTTAACATGCCCAAGTAAACAGAAAATTGCATTGCCTGATATTTTCAGGGTAACACTCCATAGAGATTTGTCAGCCTACTTTTAAGTAACAGCAATTTATTTCACACTATTATTATGGTTAAACTTTGCAATTAATCCAAGGTTCACATGCATTTCGAATGGATCAATTATGGTCCATTACTCCACTACTCCAAACACTTGTCCAGAACCGGGTATATCAAGGCAACCCAACACTCAAAGTTCCCTGCACTAAGCAGAAAGCTGGGGTGTGGAGGTCAGGTTGTTTAATGGTCATGTGGCATGTCTGACTTTCATGCAGGAGACCGGACTTCATCTTTCATCACAAATGTGCCATTGATGTCCACCTTTTTCTTAATCAAAGTCATGATTTTCCTAGAGGAAAACAACATATATATATAACCTTTTACTATTCTCCTGAGTGCTGTGTTTGTTTCATGGACGTATTAGAAGTATTTTAGTTTCGGTTTGTTTACATGATGCTGGGTGCGCCCGCCTCCGTCACTCTAACAACGGGCGCATCTCCTGAAGTCACCCAGCAATGTGTTTTCAGTGAGTGTCTGAAAGTGGTCGCTAATAAACACAATATAGGGAATAGTGAGTGAATGAGGGAATGGTTTCGAACACAGCTCTAGACTTTTAAAAACGTTGCCATTGGACGAAAAAAAAGAAATGTTGCTAAATCCTCCAAAATCAGCAATAAAGCATGTCACCTGTTTCAACAGCCAATCAGTGCATAGCGAAGTCAGCTGGTCAAGTCTGTCGCTAACTGTCAACTGGTCAAAATGGCAGTTTTTTGGACGGAGGCTCAACGAGCTTGAGAGTGAATGAAGAGAGGGAGCGGCATTAGAACAAAGCAGTGAATCCGAAAAATTAAGTTTTTTTTCACCATTTCATTACTACTAGAAATGCAACTGTAGCAAGTATCTCACTATCATTATCCTTATTTATAATTGAAGATGCTACTAATTATATCCAGCTACAAAAAAGCCTGAAAAGTTGGAAGCTAGAACGGAAGTACAGAGAGTTGTTGCTATGGAAGTGATACCCAGTCTCGCGTCGTCGCATTGGTGACAGGTTTCAGATCGTTGCAGATTGGCACATTGCAATTAGTTGTAAGTTTGAATTTGTCCCGTCGCAAATCTTTGGTCTGAACTAGACTTTAGAGTTGAATTTTCACATATCGGCCAGGTGTACATCGCTGGAGGTGTGTAAAATTAACTACCATAAACATTGCCAGCCCGTTTGCAAATCACAGAATAATCTGTCTTGATTTGACAACAAGGCACACACTGACATATTATGGGGCAACCTTGGTTACATAACTCCTTATCAAGAACTTTGACTTTTCGGAAAGAAGAACTCATCTCACAACATAATCGATGGCATGAACATAAAGCAAATTATACAATAATTATGAGCAGTATTAGTCTAAGCTATATATTCTCAATCACTTAAAATGTGTATACTGTACATTGTGGTTCTAAATGAAAGCCCTTAGATGTTCTCCATGTAATTAAAGCTGACCTGCTGCTGCTCTCCTGATGATTGGAGACAATGCATGATAGGCTAACCTCGGCGCTCATCAAAGCGCAGCATCTGTTTAAGCCCATAGCTACAACTGTGTTTTCCCCTCTTTGTCCCATTGGTGCCAGATTTAATTAGCACAGGCAGGAGAAAGAGATGACTTACCTGTCACACTCTGCAAACATTATTACTATTTGCAGCTTTGCTATTTTATCCTCTATCCAAACACTTGACTCTAATAGTACATGTCTCAGGAGTGTGCATGCAGTTCTTATCATGTTTGTATAGATGTATTAAAGCGTTAGTGCTGTAGAGTTGTTGTCGTAAGTTTTGGTGGGCGTATGAGTGGATGTTATGAGGCACACACGCATATATAAGTATTAGCACACTTCTCACGACACAATGGGATGCGACTGTGTTTGCAGCAACCAGTACCAGGCCACAGACAACAGAAACAGCATGCAATGAAAGCTAATCAAAGATTTATCTGGCTAGGTAATTTACATCTAATTACTGCTGTGATGTCCTGAGTTAAGAGGATGATTTCTGAAGTTTCACCTGTTATTTTTGCAGCAGATCTGGGGTGCCAGCCTCTTGTTATGCAGCCCGTGTGAATGATGCCATCTGCTCATCATCATTTAAATGTTTTTGTCTGAGCCAGTTCTGTTCATTAAGAATGCTAGACGGACCTGACGGCATGCAGTGTGCCAGCCACCACGTCCATGTCCTGGATTAAACCCTGAAGTCAGAGGAACACACAAACACTCAAACACACACACACACACGTGTACTCAGCCGATAGCTAAACTCAGCCGATGGCTAAACTAATTTTTTATATTTATTTACTATTTTATATAAGTGTATATGCGTAGGCATGCTTCATTTACTATGAATACTAGAGATGCCCCAGCTTTATCGGCCAAATATTCACCTTGTTGACTTCTGTCGGCCTATCAGCAAATGAGAGGACTCTCACCGATGGCAGTGGCCGATGTTTATCTGTTGTGTTAATGTGTTGTTTAGCTGCCTCATTCTGTATTCTGTATGAAAAACACGAGGTGAAAGATATCCCTATTGATGTTTCTCATCATTTTTACCTTTATATTTAATTTATGTTTCACAAAAAGAAGGTTTTTGTTGGGCTATGTAAGAAATGACAATTCTTTTCTTTGAGTAGGTAGATGTATAGCAGGCTTAAAAGGCCAAGAGGAAACTAAGGGTGTCATTATTCTCCATCAGAAGTGGTTGTCAGATGATTGAATAGCTTCAGAACCCACCCCCCTCTGTGTCCAACAATATGTGTAATTTTCAGACAATCAGACATTTGCAACACTTTTTCGCAGCGATTGGCCAGCTATGCATGGGGTGAAAAGTAAGTATAGAGTTGGAACTTCTCCATAAAGTGCTAAACCTTTCATGAGAACAGTGGGCACAACACTGCTAATACTTTCCAAGAGAGGCTGTCTGAAAAGATTATTTCACTCACCTCTCTCTTTGACTTCTCAGCCCTGCTTTGAGTGTGACCATTCAAAACAGTTTTAAACATTTCCGCCTTCCAACATTATGGTATGAAGTTTATTTTCTATCAGAACCTGGCCCTTGAGCACATCTAGGGTACAGCATGAAATGAGAGACCCTCGTCTTCAGTCAACGAGATGTCTCTTTCTCTTTCTGTCTGACACTCTTTTTTTTTTTTTTTCTGAACAGGCATGCACGCACGCAGAAAACAAACACAACACATTAGCAGTTCTTAGATTTGGTATGTTCTAAGTTGTTAAAGATGTGGAGCAGTGTAGTGTCAGTGAGATCGGTAGCAGGGATAGATTTCATTTAGATAAAACTTCTCCACTAGCTGCCAAGGTAAATGTATTTCAGGTGATAAAAAGAGCAAATCTTGTCCTCAAAGTGTCTGCTCGCCACAGAATTTGAATGAGAATAGAGTGCACTCTGGAGTATTAAGAAATGCATTTATTTGTCTGCTGGGGTGTGTCTGTTTTTCACCGTCTGGGTGTTTCTATATATGTGTGTGCTTTGCAGGGGAGAGCAGCTTGATGGAAGGCTGCCCATGGACGAATAATGCTCTCATTTTATTTCTGTCTCACTGAATCTTGTCTTTATTCGGCATATGACAAAGCATCTTTTTCCTTCTGCTTCACACAACATGCAGCACCTCCACGTTGACCCCCCCCCACTCCCCAACACACCAAACCTCAGCCAGGAAACTTTTCATCCAACTTTTCTTTTTAAACTTCTCTGTGTTGTTGTCATCCCTGTTTGTTGTCTTACTGCTGTTTCGAATAGTTTGATTAATTTCCAAGCAAGATGACAGGGTAAAACCACCAGGGCCTATAAATAAGATATTTTATTGTTGATCTTATTCTAGGATTCCTGTCAGCCTTCTGAGGTTGTGAGTCAGTTGTTCTCGTCTGTACAGTCCGAGACAAATAGTGCTAAAAAACTGATCAAATTACAATGACGGATGCCTTTTATGTTCTGCATAGCAACTTTTTTTAACTCCTTGCTTTGAATGCCACATAACAGCACAGGTGCATACACCGTATTTATACAATTGATTGACATATACAGTATAAGAACATTTCAATCAGGAGACTTCGTTTCAGATATGTGATGATTTATTGTACGTGTGTATACGTCAACAACATCTTACATTAAGCATTTAACTAAATTGATTTGCATATAGGATTTCACTGGTTTAACTGTCAACAGCTGTGACAGCACAATCAACATCCCCTTATTAAGTATGTGTGGGCATACTGTGACTTTATTTAAGTATAGAGGTAACAAAAAACAAGGGAGTGTGAGAGAGTTAAGGGGAATGACATCCAACAAAGATCTCCAGTCAGATAAACAGATACATTATGGAAGGTGCTCCATCTTCCATCTTCCAATAAGACATCTCTTATCTGCAGTCAAGCCAAAAAACGACCTGCTTTTAATATTTTGACAGATTATGGAGTGAGTCATTATTCAACAACGCAGTTTTTAAATCTGAAATAAAAGGCCAGATTCCCAAAGTTTTAACCACAGGTTGGGAAGGTACTCAAAATGTTTGCATGGGAGTAAATAAAGCAAGTAATCAGGTAAATTGTATGTGCATTTCAGTTCTTGGAAAGTCATAAGACCATTATGCTTTGTAGGAAAGTAAAAGGTTTTTTATAGTGAGATTACATTTTTGAGATGATTCGGAAAATGAGAAGAGGCATGATGACGTTCAAGGATGTACTATTTAAATCCACTTTGCAGAACAACCCGGAATGATGTGACTAAGCTGTTAATAAGTAAACATCCATTTGCAGTCTACAGTCTCTCAGAAGAGTGCTGTGAAGGCACTGCTAAGCATGCTCTGGGTGAGCCCAAAGAGAGTCCGGAGAGTGGGAGATATAGTAATAGACACTTGGGTGGAGGCAGAGGCAAGGGAAGGGAAGGAGAGAGGGATGTATATCAGAGTAGGGGTGGTCTTTTGGGTCAGATTCTGCTGGTGTTCAGGGAGCAAGGGCAGCTGTGTTACAGACCCAGAGCACTGAAGCTGAACTAACGAGAATGTAATGGCTCTCCATCAAGCACTCCAGCAGCTCGCCAGTATGAGTATATGTCACATGGTTGTATGAGGTCCTTTGTTACCAACAAAACAAGGGTTTCCACAGGATGATTTCTTCAATAATGTATTAAAGGTCCTATGGCATGAAAATGTCACTTTATGAGTTTTTTTTTAACATTAATATGAGTTCCCCCAGCCTGCCTATGGTCCCCCAGTGGCTAGAAATGGCGATAGGTGTAAACCGAGCCCTGGGTATCCTGCTCTGCCTTTGAGAAAATGAAAGCTCAGATGGGCCGATCTGGAATCTTGCTCCTTATGCGGTCATAAGGAGCAAGGTTACCTCCCCTTTCTCTGCTTTGCCCACCCAGAGAATTTGGCCCACCCAGAAAGAGAGGGACATCATGGCTTGCAAACAAGCAAAGTGGCAGTTGGTCAAGGACACAGCCCCACCCTCCACCTTGCCCCCCTCCCCTCTCTCCTCCTCAATAGCATTTAAAGCTACAGACACAGAAATGGCACATCCTAAGGAAAGCTCATTGTGGGACTGGCTCTAGTGGCTGGAATTCTGCACCAAGGCTGAATTTCGGGAAAGAGACTTCAGATACAGTATTAGGGGACCACTAAGGTCTATATAAAAGCATCCAAAAAGCAGCATGTCATAGGACCTTTAAAATCAAACCGGTTACTTCTGCACAGGAATAAAAAAAATGACTAAAACTAAAAAACACAACTCTCCTCCGGCAGGTCACATAAGGGATTCTCTTTCTTTGTCCTCCTTTTTCCTTCCCTGCACCTGTTTCGCATCCACCTTTAACAAGCACATCATTAGATCCTGTAACCAATCATGAGCTGTG
Source organism: Perca fluviatilis (assembly GCF_010015445.1). Taxonomy (NCBI): domain Eukaryota; kingdom Metazoa; phylum Chordata; class Actinopteri; order Perciformes; family Percidae; genus Perca; species Perca fluviatilis. Next base: position 13,465,108 of record NC_053124.1, on the reverse strand, counting down.
TGTGTGTGTGTGTGTGTGTGTGAAGCTGCTGCTTCTCATAATCCTAATTCCCAGTCCAACAAACAATTAAAAAAGATCCACAAAACCATACAAAACCATACAAATAATAACTGTTAAAACATGCAACACATCTACTAATAAAACCAAACGAAAAATACTCACACTGCCAAAGTTCAAACCAAAACATGCAATGTTGGGAACAAAATGAAAACCTGCCTAATGTTAGCCTAACAAGCCAGACCCACATCAAGATGTTGGCTGGGAACTTACCATTGACAGGGCTCAATTTGAGGGCCGGGATAAACGGTTGTCTTTCAAATTCTCTCTGCATGCAATAGGATAGCGCTCTGACCAGGCAGAGCAACGAAGAAGGTAACTCTGAACACATCTTCCTTTTTTAAGAATGACTTCAGTGCGTTCTTTTCTCAAAGAAAAGCTTAACTCCAAGTCTTCCAGAGTTGCGGCCAAAGCCGATTCAAAAGACCGCTGTTCCAGCAGCAGCAGCCATAAGCCCGCCCACCAACTCTATACACAATGTGATTGGCCTGACCAGAGTTTGGTTTTTCCAGCTCACAAGCCAACGGAGAGTTGCTTGACCCGATGGCTGCAAATTACATTTGCTGCTGCTAGGGTGCGTCTAGATTTCTAGGCTAGCCTAATGTCACATTCTGACATATACACGCACTCAGTAACTCATATTCAGCTTTTACTGTAAGTAGACACTAGGGGTGGTACGGTTCATGAAAAAACACCCGAACCGCTCGGTTCGCTAGTCTCGGTTCGGAGCATGTGTGTACCGCACGGTTCGTCAGTACACTGTTAATGTGCACTAACCTCTTACTGCCGTAGTGCCCACTTTCGACACCTATGTTAAAACACTTACTGGAAATGACGAGCGGGATGGGCGTGACAAACGCAACCCATGGCAGCTGATTGGACGATTGCGTCACATGGGTCTGGCTGGTCCCCAATTTCAAAACAGACTGTCATGGCGGCTCGTTCAGAATACGATCTCATATTGTACTAAAATAGTTCAATGAAACGTGTTTCTGAAAACATTTTAAGCGAGAAATAGGCCGTGCAGTTGCTGAATCTGTCTTCATTTCAGATCGACAAAGGTCAGTTTAAAAGATTTTCATCAGATTTTGAGAGACACCGAGCCGACCGCGCTCCTCAAGGTGGAGTGGCGGTGCTGCTGCAGGTCACGCCACGTCACCTGCAGAAATGTCCAGTGGGAGAGAGGCTGCCCAGAGCTGGAGGATGGGCCAGCGTCGTTTATAGTCTGGTGTGTGGGAACATTTTGGATTTCACGTTACCTATGATGAAATAAAACAATATAGAACTGCCACTGTGTGCACGTTTTGTGCAACATGCATTCAATATGCTAATTTTAGCTATATGCTGAAGTATATTCTGGAGTGTTAAAGAAAAAATAACCGTACTGAACCGAAAACCGTGACCCTAAAACCGTGATACGAACCGAACCGTGGGTTTTGTGAACCGTACCACCCCTAGTAGACACGTATGCCCGCAGACCTACTGTATTTCCAATTCTAAAGAAGCAGAATCTGGAACTCCTGCGTGGAATATATATATATATACACTGAAGTTGATGCAGTACATTAAAAAAAGTACATTAGTGGTTCTGCTATTAAAGTCAAGTGCATACAGGCTAAAGCTGCCTCTATTGTAGGTCTATGTAAATTTCCAGTCTCAGAAATTCATAATTTTAGAGGTTTGACCTGACTCTGGGTAAGCATTCCCGATACTGTTTCCCTCGTGGGATGTTGCAGTTCTTGAACAAAAAGGCATAAAAACTTACACTGCATGCACTTGGATACACAGTTCTACTTTCACACTTGTGTATACACATCCCTGCATAAATTTGCAAATGCATAGAAAAACACTTGCAGTATTTAAAGATAGAAAGGAGAAGCAGGAAAAGGTCAAAGTTAAATGTAAGCTTTGTGTTGTGAGTCTCAAACGTGCTATTATCGCTAGTTGTGTTGGTATATATCAAGTGACACATTAAATCAGATACAGATCGGGTGTACCTCATGTTTCACATAACACCAACCTCTTGTACTCAGTGAAAGCTGATATTTGCCAGAGTGGCCAATTATGATGACAGGATACACGATAGTCTTCACCGCACTGTAAGCATTTAATTAGGACATCCTCAACAGGTCCACCACACTTTAGCTCTGCCAATCTGACTAATGGTGAGAGATGAGCGCTAATGATTTTAACACATGCTTACTCCCATGCACACACACGTACACTCCTTCACACTTTACTGTCACCAAAGTCTACAGTAACAAGCACTGCAAATCCAGTCTGATTCAATTAGGGAGGGATTAAGCAGAACCACTGATATGAATGCATGTGATGTAATATTAAACATCAGCGGTGGAGGTGCTGACAGTGCATGGTGTCCAGACCAGTGAACAGAGGGAAACACCTAATGCCCTGACCTCGAAGGCATCATATTAGTTGACGCATATGTCCTCCGGCAATGAGATCGCTGACAGCTCATTGAGTCTTAAATGATGTGACACGATATGGCAGGACCTGGCTACACTAGCTCTTACCTTGGCAGACACACAGAGGAACGCACGCACGCACGCACGCACGCACGCACGCGCACGCACGCACACACGCACACACTAAGACTTATAGATGATAATTTGTCTGTAATTGTCACACAAAAGCTAACCTGCCCTGTAAATATACAGTATATGGTATGTATTCACAAGCTGTATTATATCTCTTTGTGCATGCAATAGCTGCCTAGTTGACAAAACCGCCGTCATGCTGTCAGCTTGATTAACTAATGACTCAAACCTTAAAAGGCTGGAGATGCTACTTGCCTTATAATAGAGTCTGGCCCTCTGATTCTGTACTGCTCTAAAAGGCCTGATAGATAAATAAATAAACTAGCGAGCAGCACATGAGACATGGAATTTATTATCTGTCCAGCTAATTAAATGGCTAAAGATATATAGGCGCAGGAGAGAGCAAGATGAGAGTGGGATGAGGGGCCGAGTAGAAAAACACAAGAGAAGCGGATTGCTGCGTCTGATAAATTTCCCTCCCTTCCTTCGTCCTTCTTACACACACACACACACACACACACACACACACACACACACACACACACACACACACACACACACACACACACACACACACACACACATTTCATTGTGACAAGTGGCTCCGCTTGTGTGTTCATGTCTGCGTATGATGGAGTGCAGATGTGCATGATGATGCATGTCTCTCTGTTAAAGAGGTCTCAAGCACAGCGGGCACGCATCCAGGCATCCATGACATATCAATATTCAAAGCAGCTCCAGAAGCCTTTATAAATGGAGGGAAAAATTATTCAAATAATGAAGCAATGTTCTGCCAAATGGACTAGAAATGGCTTGTTAGACATGTTACTGGAAATTTGCCATTTTTGACCATTGCGTATGCAGGAGCACATTCCCAGGTGACAATGTCTGGTTCACTCAAAACAGTTTTGGCCAATTATGCGCCACGGTACTGAGGGGTGCGTCCTGCTCATTTACTCCTAATTCCTCCTCAAAATCTTGCCGTGATTGTGACCAGATTGTTTTCAAGGTTACCCTCCACTTATGATTCAATTTGTTCTTTTTTGTTTTCCCCCGCCGATCCCATTGCCTCGACCCAAATAGACACATTAAAATGCAAAAAAGGTGGCCAGCATCAAGAAGTAGTGTACACATGTAAATTGCTAATTTGTGACAAAAAAGACAAGCCACAGGGCTCAGCTGGTAGAAAAGGCAATCCCACTTCCATTAGGCTCCTCTCCTGTGTCCTGCAGTGAAGCGGCTGTCCTATCATTGTGCTCCTATCAGCGACTAATTTAAAAAGAGGTATTGCACTCTGCTGTTTACCAGCTTGATGGAGACCAGAAGGCTTTGTCTTGCACTAATTTCTCTTTGGTGTCTCTCTGTCTTTTCCTCAGTGGACTAGATGTCCAGCTAACCTTTCTTTCACTTCAGTTTCTCGCTCTTCAGCGAAATAACACAGTGACTTTAGTACAAAGGATTGCAATCTCTCTCTCTCTCTCTCTCTCTCTGTAGTCCATGTCCATGACTTTCCACTTCCAGGATTGCTCCATTGCCACCGGAAATTCCGCCGGATGTCCCTTGCCTTCCGCTTACTTTGTGGTGGAATTTTATACTTTGGTCGATTTCTGAGGACTATGGTTAACTGCTCCTCAGATCTTTGCAGGGTAAATCCAGACAGCTAGCTAGACTATCTAGGACCCTCTGAAGGTCTGGCCAAGCGAAACTACATGTTTGGTCACCACCCAGTAGCGGGACACTGAGCTGATATATGGCATGAAGTATTTAAAAAAGATTGAGGGGCGACCGCCAACTTTGACATGGATGCTGACTCACCCACTAGAAAAAAAATATTCTGATGTCCATCCTTTCCCTATTTGACGTGAGCCTGCTGTGATGAACACCGTCAGAACTGCTCTCTGTCTGCCTCTTTCATGTTAGCAGACATCTCAGCTGATGGAGGAGAGAGAGAGAGAGAGCACATATCAGATGAAATGATGTCGACCTAGGACAGCTCTGATGTTTCTTTGTGGACAGCTGAAGCCACCTGTAGGCTCCTACAGAAACAGACAGCGCTGGATTGTACAGACATAACACTATACATGCACAAGCCCACACCTGACTATCAAGAGCCAAGATAAAACATACTACATAATATTTAGGATGTTAAAAAACACAATAGTTGTTATATATACAGTACAGGCCAAAAGTTTGGACACACCTTCTCATTCATTGTAGATTCTCACTGAAGGCTTCAAAACTATGAATGAACACATATGGAATTATGTACTTAACAAAAAAGTATGAAATAACTGAAAACATGTCTTATATTTTTCTTATATTCCTCAAAGTAGCCACCCTTTGCTTTTTTATTAATAAGGGAAAAACTTCCACTAATTAACCCTGACAAAGCACACCTGTAAAGGTAAAACCATTTCAGGTGTCTACCTCATGAAGCTCATTGAGAGAACACCAAGGGTTTGCAGAGTTATCAACAAAGCAAAGGGTGTCTACTTCTCTAGCTAAAATATGACATGTTTTCAGTTATTTCACACTTTTTTGTCAAGTACATAATTCCATATGTGTTCATTCATAGTTTTGATGCCTTCAGTGAGAATCTACAATATAAATAGTCATGTACTATTATGTTCATTATATTATAATATACAGTACAGGCCAAAAGTTTGGACATACCAAATAAACACATTGAATGAGAAGGTGTGTCCAAACTTTTGGCCTGTACTGTATATTATAATATAATGAACATAATAGTACATGAAGTGTCTATATGAGTCAATTTAACTCTTTCCCCATAATAAATGTTGGACAGTTTCAGTTCATTTTTAAGTGATGCTCTATCCTCATTGTTCTGTCTTAAAACATGTGAATTGTGATAACCGGGAACCAGACATGCAGGTTATCTTATTGAGCCTTTTCTGAGCAATATTAGCTTAAATCGTATGTCCAATCATTGACATTGATTAATGAAAAATGGCCCAATGTTAATCACAAGTTCCAAACCATTATTTTTCAGGAATGTTGAATGTATTTTTTTTTTATATAAATACAACACACACCATAATTATAGATACATATAGATGCTGATTTGACTATGAACATTGCTATTATGACTATTTTAACATTTTGCCAAAAGGAAGCTAAAGGTGCCATGATCAGAAGTGGTTGTCAGATGGTTGAATAGCTTCAAACCCCCCTCCCTGTCCAACAACATGTGCAATTTTCCGACATTTGCAACACTTTTCGCAGCGAATGGCCAGCTGTGCATGGGGAAAAGTAAGTATAGAGTTGGAACTTCTCCATAAAGCGCTAAACCTTTCATGAGAACAGCGGGCGCAACACTGCTGATAGTTTCCAAGAGAGGCTGTCTGAAAAGATTATTTCACTCACCTCTCTCTTTGACACCCACGTTTTAAACATTTCCGCCTTCTAACACTATTGTATGAACTAGTTCTTTTCGAGCAGAACCTGGCCCTTAAGCACAGCTAGGTTACAGCATGAAATCAGAGACCCTTATGTTCTCCCAAGAAAACAAATCGTCAAATATAAAAAAAAAAAAAAAAAACTGACTTAACTAGGCCATGCCATGTTTCTTTACAGGATTGCTTTGTAAAAAGTGTTGTTTATCTCGATGACGTGTTGAAGGTATATGTAAGCCACAGTAAGAGTGTGTTATATTCACAGCCCTTCATCTAACATCTCATGTCACAGTAAACAGTAGCAGTCAGCACCAGCCTTGGTACATTTCCTGCAGTTGCTTCACTATTAGCCTCGCATTGCCAGACCAATCTCCGCAGCGCTGTGGAGTAACCCCTATATTCCACCACACGTGTCTGCGCTGTGTTCTGGAGTGCCGCACGCCCCACGAGCAATCTAATTGATATTCCACCACCCGCGTCCCAGAAGCGTGCGTGAAGCGGCTCTTTGCTCCTCTATGCTAAAGATATGCGCCAGGTCTATTTGCATTTATACAGCCAGCCAGCCAGGAAGTGAAACAGGAGAGCATCCAGTCAGTTTGCCAAAATACACACCCCATTATCGTATATGTCTCCTCTACCCCACAATGGACGACGAGAGAATAATCTTGGAGGTGGAAAAACATAATACAACATCACAGATTCTTTTTATAAGGACAACACCAGAAAAGAGAAGGCATGAAGTTTAAATACAGGAGTGCTTGGAGTGTAAGGTAGATGCCAGCGTAATAAACACGTGATTGTTCTTTCAAGTACTTGTAGAGACAATAAAATCTGCGACTCTGTCAGGCAAGACGCTCCGCTTCTGAGATGCTCTCGTAGTGGTATGGCGAGAGGACTGAAAGAAGAACGCGGCGCAGGAAATGGAAACGCAGCGGAGACGCACCTGGTGAAAAATCCGGGTAAGGGCTGTCTTCACCGCAGATACATTTTGGGATAGGAGAAACAACGCGACAATTACAATCATCTTGGGCAGCTAAGCTCTGGGCAGCAATGGTGGATCTGCAAAATAGTCTCGGGAAGGATTTTTTGTGGAAAGTTTGCACCCTGCAAAAGAAAACGCCACATACAATATTAAATTAAGTCAACTGTTCACACAAAAAAACTATTTAAATTAGTTGGATACATGGCTAAACAAGAAATTTGCTCCTACCAGTGTACTTCGTCCATAGCAATCCTCAGCAATAGGTCCCAAAACGTCCCAGTTAGATAGTAAATGCCGTAAACATATTCTTTATAAATCTTTACATCATTCCCTGAAAGAAGCAAGCAGCCCTGCCTTGTTGCATGATCCAAATCTTCTTAAAACTGTTTTCAGCATGTAGCTTGCTAGCCAGAAGTTTGTTGTTGTTCCCTGAAGCGAACAGAGTTTGAGAACAGCAACACACAGAGCGTAAAGTGAGGGTCAGGCTTCATCCTGGAAATGTACTTCCCTTGATCACTACTTCACTATAAAACAAGAGTATGGAACAAGAGCAGCAAAAAGTGATTGCTTTAAATTAGCAGTGACTTAACACAGGTGATGCTTTCCCATTAGCACTTTGGGAGAGCAATCTGATTGGTGAAAATGAACAAATGGTGAAATTGAATAAATCAAAACAAACTTTTCAGCCCAATTTCTTTGTGATCAACTTGGAACTCCAAAAAATAGAAAGATGGACAGGTTGATTGCGATTGACAGATTAACGACCCCTGCACGGACCAAATGTTAAAATGACTACTAGCTGCTGGTTGCAACAACAAAACAATAACATATCACAGTCTCTTTTTGACTAAATCTATTAAATCTCTCTGAAAATCAAAGAAATCTATGCATAAATTAATGTTTTTTAAACCGCTGTTAATTTGCAAAGCCAGGAGCAGAGTGTTTCTGAGAAACATCTGGTTCAAGAGCCGCACTCAAAACAAAATAATAAATAGCTGGATCTCATGACTGTGAGATGGACTGAGAATGACTACATTATGATTCCAGTGTTGATGGTAAGTGCCAGCACAATTGGAACATGCTTTGCAGTCATGCTCCATCTTTTCACTCTCCATTTACAAATAATTTTAATGAGTCATAACTATCATAGTTGCTGGCGCTGTTACTTGTTAATTGATCTCAGCTTGTGTGCAATCATTGACATGTATAAGGGAAGCTGATGAGTCCTGTACCAATTATGCCCCCAAATATGTGTTGCATGGCAGCTTTAAGCTTTGTTGGCCCTGCTATGTTGTCCAGCAGACTGTAAATTGCCTGGGTAAATTTGGATGACATGTAAATGTGTTAGTGGTCATAGTCAAACAGTTGGTGGGCCATCCCCTGAGTGTTTGAACAGAAGAAGGCAAAAGGGTTGAGAGTGATGGGGGTGTAACAGAAGGCAGAGGGGAGTGCTGAAAAGGATGATGCTGTATTAGCACAGAGAGCCAAAGTCTCACCCCATTTCTTGGCTGGTTTGTGTTCCCCTGGCCGCTCTTACACTATGTCATTCTTTATTGTGGGGATCCTGACACTGATCATTCACAGAGGTGATAAAGTGTAGAATATGGACCGAAAAAGTTAATATCAAAGTTATGTTTGATATTTTGAGAAAGTTCAAAGATGACAATGCAAAAATACATTGTGAAACAGAAGCTAGTCACGAAATAGTGCTGGAGCTCAGACCAACAAAGGCCTACATACAGAAATAATCAACCTGAAAGATAAAGTGTGAGAATCCCTATCTAATGTGTGAGGTTCAATGGCCCCGTCGGGACAGGAGTTCATTAGGGAATGCAAACTAAACAGCAGCTTAACAGGGGAAGGATCTGATCAGAGACAAGCTAATATAATGGGAGTGACTATAAAGGAGGGCCAGATTAATCAGCAGAAAAAGACAAAATGCAGCTCAATAAAAGGTCTGGCATTTCTAAACATTGGCCAACATTTATTCTTAAAGCTAGTTGCTTCTTATGTTCATTCTTTTGCTTGCTTCTGTATGTTTTAATTCATTCTTGGGATCAAATAAAGATTTTACTGTATTTTCTCCTCCAAATGGTTTTACTTTTCTGTGGCGAGACAGATGGGAGGGATGCTTTTACTGGGCAAGTTTATGATGGATATATTTACCCATAGCCCTATCACGACTGCCATACAACTGCATGAGCTTTAAAATTCAATTAGATGGAAGTCACAAAATGCTAACGACACCAATCTGTTTGCAGTTAGGTTTTTCAGTATTTTGAGACCTCAAGAAAGACAATTAATTAAGAAACAGTTGTTTGAAAGTCATTAACAGGTTAAGGGGGTTCATTCATGTCATATATAAAACAAAAGCAGAAACGGATATTGTTGTGCTAACAAAATAATAATTGTATTATTTTGTTAGCACAACAATATCCGTTTCTGCTTTTAAATTCTTGACACCCTCACAAAAGTGTCTGCAAAGTTTTTATACTTGTTCTCATTCAGATGAGGTTGAGATCAGAAGTTATAATGTCACAAGTATTCTATATATAGGTAGAAAATGACCAATCAGAGCAGACAGGAGGGGGAATTAAAGAGACATGCGTTAAAACAGAGTGTTTAAAAAAAGATAGTAAATTCAGAGAGGCGGTATGAGAATTTTTTTTTTTACCAAATTTTGTGTATTTCAGTCTGGTCCAAAGTGGTGGACCGACTGACTTTGCCATCCCTAACCATGCGAAAAAGGACAAAGAAATAAAGTCCCCACAAGTTTGTTCAACTCTGTTGTCAGCTGTGCCATTTTTGTCACATGGAATCAGTTTTGATACTGATGCCAGCACCCCAGACAATATCTTATTCCACCTGCTGATTCCACGTCTGATGAAGCTCTGTGAACTGCAACAGTGAGACACAGGTGTTATCATTCTCTTCATCACACTGTGGCACATTCACATCCATCCAGATCTATTCTCATCCACACCATCATAACATTGTCTTTACAGACCTTTACTCTTATCCACCGACTTTATAAAGAACTGAACAAAACCTAAAAAAAGTGTTGCAGTATTTGTGTAGGTGATTATTATGTTGTAAAATGAATGAAATCACCAAACTAAGAGTCTGGAGCGAACCTGAAGTTCTGGTGTATTGTCATATTTATTACACAATAGTACTCTTCCTAATCTAAGAGCTCTCAGCAGCTTGTGTAGCCAGCAAATGGACTGCAGCACCAGCTTGAATTTCCTTTAGCCAAATGATAGTATAGTGTATCTGGGCTGGGAATGTTGTGTAGAGCTGGAAGCTGGGATTGATAGAACCCATCATGGTGAAGTACAGCCTGACTCATAGCCAGAACAAATTAAACAGGGGGGCACTCAGTTTTCACGGTAGGGGTCCAGACTTTTAACATGGTTGGAAACATGAACTTTTATAGAATGAAATGTCAATACCACTTCATGACAAGAAAACCATACTGCTGATAACACATCAGCATTAAAATTATGCTTAACAACCCGTGCGTTGACACAAAAACACTGCGCTGGTAAACATCCTACAAAGAGAGCAGACACATCTGCCTTCACACTGTTTTCCAGTCTTTTACGACTCCAAAAGGACACAAAAGAGATTATTGTTCTGAAACAGACGGCCGGGGTATCGCTGTAGAACTACTAGATTAGGTCTCTCACTTCCAAGATCATCTGGGGGCTGAAGTTGTGGTCCACTGATGACAGGGTTGGGGCTCCAGCTGCAGGGCTAATGTTAGCTTGGAATTCTATCGTGGTTTCATCCCCTCCTCCTCCCACAACCGGTCTTATTTCCGGATTCAAGCTAGAGGTCTCTTGTTTTTATCTGTTGAATTTCCTTTAACATTAAAGCTATAGCGCGTAGTTTCTGTCGCAGTTGCTAGTAGCGTTTAACCCGTCAAATGAAGGAGAACCATAACCATAAATCCTTGTTTAAATTATGCCCCCAATACATTTTACATCTGTATAATCTCAGACGCCAAACACACATTTATTATGCAAATATTTTTGTCAGATGAGAGGAGTGCAACATGGCTATGGTGACAAAAAGATCTGGAGAGGCTCTGGCTCTGATAAATATAGCAGGATGGCTGCATTACAGATCCGTTAATCTGCCCTTCCCTCAGTCTAGCACCAGGACAAAAAAAACAGAAGGAGGTTGAGTGGTTGTATATAATTTAAACCTTGGAGGTTATTGAGAGGAAAGTATAGAGAGAGAGATTATAATTTGAGTGGAGAGAGAGAGAGAGAGTATAATTTGAGCAGAGAGAGAGAGAGAGAGAGAGAGAGAGAGTATAATTTGAGCAGAGAGAGAGAGAGAGAGAGAGACTATAATTTGAGCGGAGAGAGAGAGAGAGAGAGTATAATTTGAGCAGAGAGAGAGAGAGAGAGAGAGAGAGAGAGAGAGAGTATAATTTGAGCAGAGAGAGAGAGAGAGAGAGAGAGAGAGAGAGAGAGAGAGAGTATACTTTGAGCAGAGAGAGAGAGAGACTATAATTTGAGCGGAGAGAGAAATTTCTGTCCAGAGTTAAAGAGCTTTAAATTACCCTCTTGTTTTTGACTGGGCAGCTCATTACAGGAGTTTCCGTCGTTGCACCTCATACCCTTCCATTGTCCCTCTCTTCTTGCTTCATCCCTTCATCACTTCAGCTCCCTCCAGCACTTTCTCTTCTTTCTTTCTCTCTCTGTTTGTCTCTAATGGCTTGTGCTCTCCGCTCACCTTCTCACCTTTGATTGACGGACAGCAGACCTCCCATTGTCATGCTTGTTAAGCCCATTACGGCCGGTAATCACCTGCTGCTCTTCAGGAGCTCAGCTGTCTGCACACGCTGGGCTAAGAGGGTCAGCCGTGTGGCTGCAGACACACACACACATATAAGCTCACGCCCCCATCATCCATGCCTTTCGGACTCTTTCATGGAAGCGTCAGAATTTAAATGGCCTGCTGCAGATCCCTAGATCTAAAAAAAAAAATACACTAGACATTTGCTGCTATGTATACTTTATGAAAAAAACCTCTGAATAACAACTTGGGTCTTATTTTCGTAGTACATCATCTTCTTTATGGGGGGCTGGGGGCAAGACACACAAGTGGTCTGACGATAAGACAGGTTATAAAAAAAGCAGCAGTAAAATGTATAAACCAAAGGAACAGCACGACAGCAAGTAGAGTGGGTCAACGTTGAGTCAGTCTGACTCACTTTACAGTGTGCAGTTTGAATAACGTTGAATAACATGATATATATTTCTTTATTTAAACACATTAATCAACATGAGCAAAGATTTCAACGTGTAAATGATTTTGATTTAGCCATGCAGGCTAATTTTCATCTGCAATCCCTAGCAGGTTGATGGCTTAAAACAATAGATAAGCTACAACAATACAACACATACACATTAAACAAGAACACATAGGCATAGACAAGTAAAATGACACAACCACTATTACTATACTACACACATAAGCACACACAGAGACACTGCTATAGCGACAAAGACAAACTCATTATTCCAGATCATGGCAGCATATTTGATTAGTCAATAACCATTGTTTTATGGATTTGGAGAAGGATTTGATAGATGTGATGTTCCTTAGTTCTGTGGGTATGGTATTCCATGTATGGGCTGCTTGAAAGGAAAAAAGGAAAATGCTGACTGTCCAAAACTACTTTTTCTTACTGTTCACCTTTCTGTACTTTGTCAAATAATTTTGCCTTACCTATTGATTTGTTTAAAGGAATAGTTAGCATTAGCACCACCATGTAGCTGCTTGAGCTAACATTAGTGTTACCTTCACAGACTGTCAGGACAAACTGCTTAACAGTGGTGACCTTTCCACCTTACAGGTGATCATTTTATGACATTTTGGGAAATACGCACATTTTCTTTATGCCACGGTTTAAAGGCAAAACGCCAGAACATTTTGGTTGGTAAATCGGACAAAACATGCTCTGACAGATACATGGATACAGTTTGAGCATGCACATACTATACCCTTGACCTAATTTCGAAGATTGCAAATGAATTCAGCAAAGTGCATTGTATGCATGGTACATTCCGAAAGTCACGATAAAAGCTCAGTCAACAGCATAGTATGCAGCAGACAAGTAGGAAGCCGCATATATACCCTCACAATTTGTTTGTTTTTTGATCACTCCCTGAAGTGGGAGTTAGTCTGCCCCTCGTCTAACTGTTCCCACAGTAGATTTGTCCTTGTTTTGTTTGTCCCATAACACAATGTGATGGGGATTTTTTCCCAATCCCTCTGCCCTACAGTTTAATTAGAATTGCGCTGTGAACACTCTTGAATCTTGTGCATTGTTGCTCCTTGTCTGTAATTGCCTTTGCAGGTGTTTCCATCGTCCCCAGAAAGTAAAGGGGCGCGTTCATTATCCCGACACACTTTGCAACTGTTTATAATGGCTTGACTGCACCTGTGCTGTTACTTAGTGATAAGTGACTCAAGAGCATTAGCTGTAATAATGAGCTGTTTCCTTGCTGTTCTCTCCTCTTTTCGTCGTCTCTTGCCATCACCTCCATGTTGTTTGCTTTCACCTAAAGATACAGGCTTGGTCAAAATGGTTGGTTAGAAGCAGTGTGTTATGTGTTTATGACGGATCAGTAAAAGCTCACTATACCTTTTTTTAACAGTTTGAAAGACACCATTTATCATGGGGGCAATACAAAATGTACTGTAAAGCCCTAATTAACACTAATTAAAACACAATGTGTGTTTAAATGCAATGTGAAATGAGTTTCAGATTAAATCCCCTAATTTTCAAAGAGCTCCAATTGACTGTCAAGAGCAGGATGAGAAGACCAGGCATTTGATCAGTTCCAGCTTTTCCATTTTGTACAGTGTTTTTCTTTTAGTGGAGCTAACATGAGAGTCTATTAGAGACCCTATTATGCACTGCCCCCATTATAAATCTAAACTAAGAGATGATACATTAGTCGGCTTAATGGAAACCTGCTGCCCGTTGTGTTTGGGTGTCCGCAAATTAGTTTGAGTATTGTGTTGAGAGTATGAAGCTGAACTATCCGGTCACGAAACGAGAAAAAACACACACCATCGAAGTGAAACTTCCACGACTCTTCTGTGCCTTGCTAAAGTGACAGTAAAATACAACTGACGTTATTTATTACGTTTGGAAACGGGCAACAGTGTTTAAAAACTGCAGCTCGTAAAAGATTAACCGCGTTGTGCATGAACGCTCACATGCACATGCACAAAATGAAACTCACGCTTTCCAGCAATAACCTCTGTGGGGACTACTGTATTTACTGTAGTCTATTTAAAGATAGTTTTGCTGCTAAAAGGTCTTACTTTAGTCTTTACATGTGTATTTTACTGTATCATGATAATGCTTACAATACACAAGTTGGTTCAGTGTCAAATTAAATGGTGAAACGTTACAATGTAGAGGGCCCCCAAAAGTCTAGGGCCGGCCCTGTGTGTACAATGATATTAACGCCACTGTATTTGCAGCTACATTATATTCAAAGCTGTTGTGTGTGCCCCCTCATATTTGTATTATAAAACCCTTAGACATGCAGTTGGAGAGATGTTAGAGATTTCCCCAGCTACCAGTTTACGTTTTGTGCTGGAATTGAACCCGGCCACCCACCGGTTCGACAGGCAAGTCCCCACTGACTGAGCTACTGATTAAGATATACTATAAAGTATACATTTAAAGTAGATTAATATATAGTGTGAGGACTAATTGGGCATTGGGTTGTTGTGTGTTTCAACTGAATTCACAAAGATCAAACATCCAGGGGAGTGTGGACACATCTTATCAAACACCGTAATGAAGCATGTGGTGTGAGGTGAGAAACAAAGAGATGGTGGGTTTGATTAAATCAAAGGGAGGAGGAAAATTAGGAGAGAAAAGAGAGGAACCTTGATGAAATCAAGCCTCTTAGAGAAAAACAGGAACTGATGAAGAGAGAGCAAATTGAAGGTCAGAGCTTCATTTAGACTTCAATCTGCTACACCGAAAAGATTGTAGGAGCTGCAATTACCTGGCATGCAGAGAGGGCTCCAAAATCCCTGACATCCTTGATTCTTCAGTTCAGAAAACAGAGCACTGAGAAAGGTGAATGTCATTAAAATGGTAATTGTTCTGAGCAGAATTTTGGATATGTACTCTCTCATTCTCTAATTAAAGGGTTCATGATTGCAGATCTCTACCTCTGTTGCCTACTCCTGACTCCTGGATGTCCCATGTTAGTTCTAAGTAGCTCATGTGAAATTAAGTCAGACAGTTTCAGAATCCAAACTTAGCACTGCTTGTTTTATTCCTGTTCTTCACAAACATTTGGGGTATCAGTGTTAGTCACAACTTTGTTGATAACAACTCTCAAGATGAACCACTTTTAGTTGAGTAAACTCCAATATTGACTTGGCATCTCACTTCAGACACCTTTATTGACTGCTTTTGATTGGGAATCATTTTCACCCAGAGACTTTGTGTCTGACTCAGCCCCAAAGAGCTACAAAACAGTTTCCCATCCATTCAGAAAAGACAAATCCTCCTTCAAAAGCATATGCTTTGGTAAAGTACACACCTCTCTATTAAAACTTCTGTATCCTGTTATGGATTAGGTTTTGAAAAGGGGAGACTGCACAGATACCTTAATACTGCCAATGGGGAGAGATGTGGAGGGAAAACTACCTTCAAAATGTACTTCATGCATCTAAACATGTGAGGGCTTTGTGAGCTGTTTTCTTATTTAGATCTCCATACGGATGAAGGCCAGGACATCTCAGAATCCAAACCAAGGTCCGGATTCAGTCCAATCTGCAAATCACTCCGGACCAGGATTATCTTATGTAGGGATACAGTACATCTTGTGTTTGAGTTTTGCTTGTGAGATTGAATGTACCCACATACCAGTGCTTGTCAGCGTACTTGTGTGTACAGATGTGACACAGATTGCAGACTACGCTGAGTCACCGGTGTGAATGTGTGTGCATGTCCGTTGTCAGTTTCTGTGTGAGTGCAATAACTCCAATCACAAGAAGCATCTGTACAACTTATCAGACATTATTCTTAATAGAGTTGGCTCTGGAAGTAAGAGCGGCTCATTAACTCCATAGACAATTTGAGGTGACTCATAGTTGAAGCACCTTTCATGGTTTGGATGGGAATGAAGCTCCGAGTTGAATCATCAGTACAAAAGAGTAACAACTGCATAAGAAAATGTCTGGTTCTTTGGTGATAAAAGTCATAAATATGAGCCTGGGTTAATAAAAACCTAAGGTGAGAACTCAACTACCACTCCCCACGTGCATTCTGACTGGCTTCTCTGTAGCAACAACAGCAGAGGCTCATGGATATTGCAGTATTAAGAGTGGTCTGCCATACTAAAATGATGGACACAACATGACTTATCAGAAAGAAAATTTAAAAATGTAAACTGGTGGACATAACATAAACCTATTGGATTATTACATTAACCAGGAGACGAACTGAATCAAGCCACCATGCTGTCTAGTTTTGTAGTTTTAGTTTTATTATACGATGGGATGTTGTATGAAAATAACTCATTCAATTATTGACATATATATGTTGAAGCGCTGTGCTTATTGTTCCAGAGCGCTGACCTTATGTGAAATTCATGTGGACCTTTAATAATATTTTTTATTTTTGCATTATCTGTGGATTTGACAAAGGCTTACTTGGGGTGGATTCTATTTAAACCTGATGAGGAAAAATTTAAATGATTTTCCAGGAATGTGACACATTTTCTAAATGAACTGTAAAGTCACTTACATGAAAATTCTATGCATGGAGAACAAGACTCCAATTGGACTGGCTCGAAGTGTCCAGGATTTTGGTAATAACACAGATTCGCTTTAAAGTTGCTCAGCTTTGAATGGTTAAACTTTAATTAATAAACTTAATCTTGAAAGCAGTGGACGCACTGCTTTGAACAGCTGTGGATGAAAAAAGAGCTTTGGATATGAAAACAAAAATCATAGCAACAACAGGGGTTCACATTCATTCAACTCTTTTATTTGGAGAATTTAATGACTCAAACAGACAACCACACATTTCAAGATGTTCTCAAACTGTGCACCTGCTCTCAAACACTCCTCTGTGCAGCTGCCCTCTCGAAGGATATGAAACAACAGAATATGGAACTGGCTTTTGTCAAATCTCTGATGTGCTCTGTTGTGTTATTGTAATCTCAACACATCCTCATACCTAAACGACAGAATAGGTTGATTGCCAATGACTCCCAAAACAACATACGTATATGACCGTTCTATTTACTGCTGCACGGTGGCCGTTTTAAACACGTGACCATAACATATGACCACGTGTCAAAATTTCACTTTATGAGGTTTTTTAACATTAATATGCGTTCCCCCAGCCTGCCTAGGGTCCCCCAGTGGCTAGAAATGGCGATAGGTGTAAACCGAGCCCTGGGTATCCTGCTCTGCCTTTGAGAAAATGAAAGCTCAGATGGGCCGATCTGGAATCTTGCTCCTTATAAGGTCATAAGGAGCAAGGTTACCTCCTCTTTCTCTGCTTCGCCCACCCAGAGAATTTGGCCCACCCATGAAAGACAGACACCATGGCTTTCAAACGAGCAAAGTGGCAGATGGTCAAGTTTGTGAGATGGTGAAGTTTCAAACATTTAGTTAATGTTGTTAGGCAACAAAAATACTTAGGGTAGAAAATCAGCAGGGATTGGCTTCAAATGAGTCATGTACTACTAAATGCAACTACTGTTAAGTGTTATGTAACTACAAAAATAAGGACTTAACTGTGTCATGAACTACGGTCCGTAAAAATCGGTCAATTTAAAAAAGGGACCAATTACTTTTTGTTTCACACAGGACCCAAACCCCAGGCTCCTGATTAAAAGTCCACCCCAACTTGCCTTTTAACGCGGAATTTAGCACTCTCATACCTCAATTCCTTGTTTGCTCCTGCAGTAACTACAAAGGCCACGAGAAACATAAATATTGGTCGTTAAAAGCTGCTTGCACAATCGACCTATATGGTCGTTTTCTGGGTGAGGACGGTCTGTGTAATCCACACACTCCATAGCAATTCATGCATACAAGAATGCTAAAGCTCACACAGCTCTTTAGGCTTTAAATACATGCAAGGAATGGCCTGATGCTTCCTCTCATTTGAATCAATCACAGGTGACCTTATGCTGCTGCTGAGTAGTGAGCGAAGCCTTGATTAGGAGTGCCTATGCTTGTTAGCCACAATGTTTGTCTGCTATTCTGCATCCCACACATTCTAATCAGACTTTCACACAGGTAGACACACACACGCAACTTTCCTCATCTGATTGTTATTACGCACAACAGCCTCGACACCTTAACAATCAATGTGAAACCACCCTGTTTGCTGTCAATATTAGACCTATTTTGCTTACTTGATTTCCCTAAAACACAATGACAGTTGAAGGCAGAAAAAGTAGCTCCACCCAAGTTGCAACAAAACAACCAGAAGATTCAAGGAAGGGTCAAACGAGCACGGTCTAAATACGCTCACCCGATCCTGAGAAGAGGTCTAATCAGCAAAAATAGCTGAACACCTGGGTGGGTGTACTATTCGACTTTAATGATGAATCGTGTTTGATTATTCATGATTTATGAGCGTTTGGACTAGCAAACATTACCCAAAGTTATTTTTTTCGGATCTTTTGTGATGACTCATGCAATATAATTACAATTTCTAAAAATGCACATGCTATTGGAGTCCTGTCACATGGCTGTCGACTTGGGTGTTTTTTTCTTCTCAGCCAATGGGGACCATCCTTCACTTAGAAGAGTTCAACAAAAAGACCCACAAGAAGATCAACCAAATACCGTACAGTACTGGGACCAAGGAAGCTATGAAATTTGTGATGTAGGGAGGAAGGGAAGAAAATAAAAGAGAAGAAATAATATTTCACTGTTGACGTATTGCTGGCAGCTGACCCCGGTTTGGGAAAGCAAATTTATTTATAAAATAAATATACTTTGGCTTGAGCTGTCTGTTTTGTAACTCTCTGGAGATAGACATAGCGAGGTGCAGATTGATGTATGAGGCAGAGGAAAATGAAAGTCTCACTGAGTAAGAGATTGCCCAAGGTCCTCTTATTAACTCTCAAAATTGTATAAACACTATGACATGAGAGCTGAGGGACGAGAGGGGAGGATCAACGGATAGCAAATGACAACAGAGGAAGGAGGGAAAAAGTAGAATGAAGGGGGGAAAGGGGACACATCAAAAGGAACAGATTTGGGAATTCAAGCTGTTGTGGCAGAAACAAAAGGTATATCAAAACCAACGATTGATAAGTGACGTAAATAAGTGTGTGAGGCAAGGGAGGAAGGGTGTCTGAATTGGAAGGGGAATTGTTAAGAAACGGAGCAGAAAGATTAAAGGAGGAGGCTGCAAGCTTTTATCCCACAGCAGAGCCACAACACTCTCTCCTGTGTGGAGAGGGGGTTACATGTTAACCAGGAGTGCTGGGGGCACCCACAGAGGAGAGGGTACAGATGAAGGGATAAAGAGAGAGAGAGGGAAAAAAGTGCTGACTTAAATACTGCATTTTGCTTCTATCATGTCTCACATGCGTCTGCTAAAGTGTCCCTCTTTTTTCTTTTTTTCTTCAAGCATTATACATCCATGCTTCCCTTTTACAATCAATTCAGATTCCGATTGTGGATTTCGCACATGGGTGATCCTGAAGCCCCTGAAAACTTGGTTTTCATGGATAGCAATAATGAAAACATAAATACAGAAATCGCTTATGTGAAAGGAGCACAATTGTTCTAACTTTAGCAGAAAATAGTGCATTTATGTAGGACCCCATCACTCATAGTAAGAAGCAGATTGAGAAAATAAGTCTTTAAATCCTTTCTTTTTTTTGTCAGTGTTGCAGTATATGCATGCTTTTGTTTCTGCCTCTTTGGTGGGTGAGTTTATTCACACAGTGAGGGACAGAAAGGCAGCTCCTGCCTCAGAGACCCAAAGAGCTCAGGCTTGTGTGTCGGATGCTTCACTGATCCGGGTCGAAGCTTTTATTTCGGCATCCCCTCAATGGACAGTCACTCTGTCTGTCAGCCTTGGCAGCGCTGACCCTACATGGCACCCAGCACCTGAACTAGCAGTTATAGTGGCTATAATTTGAGTAATTCATTGTGAAAGACAAAAAAAGTCCTGTTTTTGTTAAATTGAATTTTCTTTTGTCTGTGAACTTTGTAATTAGATATGTTGGATCCCTGGACATTTTAAATAGGTTAGGCTAAAGCAAATCCAAAGCTGTGATTTCTTGTCATCCATGAATCATAAGATGAATATGAGATCAAGCTATCACTGCATTTCCCTCTGTCTATTTCACTGGGGAGGATATAGTCAACCAGTTACAGGAGGCTCCAAGCTAGGCCTTAGGCTCCAGTCAGAGCTGGGAAGGTTAGTGATATTTCACTAAACGAGATCCCCCAGAATAGCATCCGTTTCTGATTGGCTGACCTTATTGCAGACAGTTGTCAGATTACACCAATCAGAATGCAGCATGAAGGGCTTGTCATCGCTTGTCAATTTAAATTCCATTGCTCCATGATGATAAGTGTTCTTTCATTGTATTTCTGCCTACTCTCTAAAGCTATTTGCTTTGAGTGGCTAATGTGAATAACAAATCACTTTTTCTCCTACCCTTAATGATTTTTTTTGTTCGAGCAACAGTATTACGAAATCTTCTTTGGTGCATGTTTCAAACACTTACGAACAAGCCTCGGATGAAGATGTATTGCTCTAGCTTTTATGTGATATATTTCAGTGACTCCACGCAAGAGCGTTCCCACCTCTAATCATTTAGCCTCATTGCGAGATGGCTCATCAATAGCTGGCTGTGACAGAGATGTTGTTGTTTGACAACCCACAAATCATTAATTCATCATGTCATTGATGTTCTGACAGAGAGGACTACTTTGTCTAAGTGTGAGCACAGAAGATGTGATATATTATTGGGTTTTTTGGAACCACTTTTCAAAATATACAGGCTATTTGTCTATGCCCACTATTGTCTTATCTACTGAGAGAATGCTTTTCAAGATCAAATACTATGTAGACAGGAGAGCATCTTTTTCTTTTGTGTTAACTGTTTATATACAACAAATCTGCAGTTAGCTGAGGTCACTCAGAGGCCTCTTCCTTTGCCACAGGGTTTTTTCCATGTGGACTTAGCCGTCACTACAGTGAATACTGTGTGTGGGTGTGGGTGTGTGTGTGGGTGTGTGTGTGTGGGTGTGTGTGGGTGTGTGTTTGTCTGCACAAACCTATTGCCAGACACTGTTATTAGACAAATCTGCAAATGTATTTCTAAAATATCCATGTAACACACCGGCTGCATCGCATGCTGGAGCCGCAGTTCATTATCACTTCATTATTGGTTCATTAGCACACACCGTTCATGTCATATGGACATAAGAAGCAGTCAGAGTACAGAAAATGGGATATGCCGATCTAGGGCATGTATGTGATAAAATTGCAGGTTGGCCAGAGAGTTGATGAGTGTCTGCACTGGGAGGTAGGATAGTGTTGTATCCTGACCATACCTGCCAATACCTGGTTTTCAAAATCCGGGAGATTTGTGCGGGGGCATGGCGGTGCGACCGGGGGGAGTACTGTTAAGTGTACTGTAAGTGTTAGTGTTAAGTGAGGTCAGCTTGCATCACATTTTCTGCCTCTGTCTGTCCTTTCGTGATGAAGGATGAAATCGCCTGTGTGCCCTTATGTGCCTCTTCTGCGTGATGGTGCCACTGTGTTTTAATGTGCTGGGTAATGTCATTTTTTCCGCCGTGCGCTACATTAAAATCAATGCGACACAACTTACAAAAAGCGTGGAGATTGTCGATATGACTAGGTAAGATGCATGTAAATTGTTGTGCCCAACACTGTTGAAATTTACAGCTATATTTGGATTTCTTTGCGGGAACACCGCCTTCACCTGCCATGTTTATCGGCTCGCTTTCAGATCTGACTCTGAATTTTCCGCGAAGCTTGCGCAGAGATCTCTGCGCAACTGGGTTGCCAGGTTGAGGTGACAAATGGGTTGAAAATTGTATATGGTATGTGGATTGTGTGAATAGGATGCGTTTCATACAAGATCTGGCAACTGGTCAACATTAGACAAATATTGGTCCGATTATTTATAAAGCAGTTTTGGCCATGCAAATTACGGGAGTTTCCCGGGAGAAATAACAAACCGGGAGAGGTCCGGGAGATAGGGCTAAAAAATGGGAGAAACCCGGGAAAAAACGGGAGTGTTGGAATGTATGATCTTGACACATCAACATTCCACAACTGTGTGGGCTACCACACTGTACACTTACTATATGGGTGGAATTGTTTGGGGGGTGGTCTGCAACATGTGAGCAGAGCAAGTGCGGACCGCAAGCGGGAGGATTTTGAATGGAGCACAAAGCAGACTTTAAAAAAAAAGTTGGATAATCACCTCATGTCCCACTCCAATTTTGCTCAAGTACTGCTCCAGTAGTGCTCACACCATGTGGTCGAACCATGTCCGAATGTATTGTGCTGGGTGCAATTACTTTTGGTTTGGTAGTGAAGTCTTTGGAAGGCTTTTGGCTAATAAACTATGGCTACAGTATGGATAAGGTCACTAAAATAAAATACATGTTCTATCCATGGCATGCAACTCTACCATACTATATACACTTCCATCACTCCAACCTTTTTATGCTTACTTTCTGCCACTCAAAATATGACCACACTGTCTCATGTATTAACACTGAACTTTAGATGTAGATTTTGCTCTGCGGAATTGTCCAATATGAAAATAGTTCCCCACTGAGCTGGACTGCATGTACGAGTGTGTGTATCTGAAATATTCATTCCTCTGCCGGTACATATGGCTACATAAATGCATGTGTACAATATGTACTGTACACTATTGCAACCCTCACAGTTCTTTTTTAGCTTGCCACTGTTTTGCAGCCTGCTTCCATGCCACAGTAAAGCCCCCCCCCCCGCAATGGCATATGTCTATATCCACATGTACATGTCTGTAATGTCCAGCAGCTGAGAGCTGTATAGGATATGGGCTTCCCTCTACCTCCCTTAATCTCTCTCTCCTCCCAATTCATTACCAAGCTCTCACCCCTCTCACCCTTTGTCCATCCACCTACTCCTGTTTGACCTTCCATCTCCACAGCCTCTCCTCCCTCTGTCCCTGGGCTTTGGCTGTGAAGAGATGTCCTTATCTCCGATGACAGTGGGCTTGTTGCCAGCCAGGCCAACTTTTTGCCCCCAGCTAGTGCAGCTCTCAAGAGGGACAGAGGGACAGGGATCAGGGCAGGTCACAGACTGACCCACTATGCCAAAACAACAAATCACAGAAACATTTTTCAGCAGTGTCTGCTGCATGGCTGGGGACAAGCATTTGAAGTTTAGTACAACTCTGTCGGCAGCTGAATCTTATGTTTACTATTTTTTACTTTATAGTAGCCTCTGGTAAAAAAAGACCATACAGTAAAAATTGAGATTCAGTTCCACAATGTACATTATGTTCTGGTTTTCCCAGGAGGAATGTGGAATGGAACGGGAAAAAAATGCCTACCGGGTAATAATCACAGTTTTGAGGGCACATAGGGGCTATGCAAGTTTCAATTTCACACTCTACTCTCCTCTACCACCCGTTTGCTCAGTCTCTCCCCCATCTCTCTCCCTTTCTCTCTTTCTCAGTAATCCTCTGAGGCAGCACTGACAGCGGAGGTATGATAGAGGAGGGCCTGCTGGAGCGGAGAGGGAAATGATCTGCTAATGGTACACTCTCTCCCATAGGACACCTGCTTACACTCCACAGCCCTGCTGCTCACTCAGTCGGTGTGTGTGTATCAGTGTGTGTGTGTGTGTGTGTGTGTGTGTGTGTATGTATGTATCTGAGTGAATGAGTGAGAGCCATACCCCTCATTCATGTGTGCCCTTTCTCAATCAGCATACTGCACTTTCATTCCCCTGCAACTTCCTGTCTCCATAATCCTTCCAGTTTAACTTTTGTCCCAACCTCCTTTTTGTATTCCATTCCATCTCTTTGCCCCTTGTCTGTGTTATCTCTCTTGAGCGCTATTTCCTACAGAAATCCATCGATGTGTAACACCAACTTTTCAGAGCTCATCATATCATGCCAAGCCTGATTTAAACAATCCACACCTGATCATTACACCCATGGCAGTAACAAAGCACACAGCAATTAATAACCGCTCTTCACAGTGGCTTTGTTGGCCAATTTCAGCTCCCTCTTGCTCGGATAATAAACAATCCGCACATTTATACATCCCAGCAAAAAATGTATGAACACGTGTGTCTCCCCGGCTCCCTCACTGTCAGTGTGTCTCAGCTTTGTAGCCACCCTCTCCTCCTCTGTTGTCCACGGTCATTTCTTGCTATCCCTCCTGTCTCTCTGCATCATGCATGTAAGTTATTATTATATGTTATATTATATATGCATTCAATCTTGTACATACATCTACATATGCACAGTGTGGAAAATGTAAATATGTATCCTCTATCCCAGCTGACAGCCATTCCACGAATACCCGAGAGATGATCTAATATTTATCTGTGTAATCATGAAATTGAATCTATTAAAGTAATATATATTCTAATGGAATGATATAACCTTCAGGCTTCAGGAACCAACGAGAGAAAATGACCATTGTTAATTGGCGTTTCACGCTGTGGCAGCAGACCACATGGGATTGATTTGATACAACGCGCACCCCATACCTACCATGAAATGGATTGGAATTGGAATTTGTGAGTCAGCGTATTTGTGTCATTCCAGCTCAGCTTCCTGGCACTGGGTTACCTGGCCACCCGGTGAGAGGGATGTGTCCTCCACAGGGACCTGATCTGGGTTTGGCTTCGCCCCAGCCAGCCAAAGAGTGGAGGGGGGGGATCAAGAGGCTCTCTGTGCAGTGAAAGGGGCTCCATATGTGGTGAGCGAAGTGAGACGTACCCCAGATCAGCCACCATCTGGGAAAGAGGACAATATGCCAGGAATAGCATGAAGAGAGAGAAAGAGAGAGAGTGAAACACAACACCAAAATAGATGGTTTGAAAAACTGTGTGAAGGATTGAGATCAGGACAGGGGTAGGAATTCATGGAGGGGCAGATGGATTGATAGGAGGGCTGACAGAAAGAAAAGCAACTGATTTAGAGGGATGTTGTTTTCATCTGCTCTCTTGGCCCAACAACCAGCATTTAAGCTTTTCCTCCCAATGTTGAGCCTTTGTCCCTTGTGTCTTCTCTGTGACGTAAGTGAACGCTGTATGTGTGTGCGTGTGAGCCGGCGCGTAAAGGGGTGTAAAATGGTCAAACCAATTCTCTTTACTAAAAAGAACCTTACCCTCTGTCTCCCTGTCCCGACCTCAATCACAGTACTTCCCCTCAGCCCTACTCACACTATCCTTGACGGGCATCTAGAAACACTGTGTGTGCGTATATATATATATATATATATATATATATACATGGATGTTTCTTCACTGTATAAGTGATACATTTCTTTTTAAAGGGTTGAAAAAAACAGCACATTTTCACTTTGAAAAAAGGGACCCAAAATGGAGCTGAGAACAGTCAGACTTGACCCAAACAAAAGCCTAACAGAGAGAGAGAACACCAACGCTGATAGCAGTGTGATCCTCCACCAATTTACAAGCATTTCCAGTTGAAAAGAACAGCTGTAGCATTGTTTTACCCTGCACTTTAATCAATCCTGTCTCCTAGAAACCAATTGTTAACAAAGTATTTAATTTGTTTCTTACAATATTTGCTCTTGCAAACCCATATCCACTTGTAGCAACTAAAGCATGATTAAATGTATTATGACTATGTTTAGACACTGGCAGCACTTGTCTAAGGTTAGGGAAAGAATTTGACTAAATCGAGACAGTCAAAAAGTCAAAAAGTTTAATTGAATATGACATTATGTTTTCGGACATATTTAAATGTATTTATATTGTATGTCTCAGGTCTTATATATATATATATATATATATATATATATATATATTATATATATATATATATATATATAAGACCTGAGACCTGTGGCAATACAATGGGACCCTTACCAACCTGTTTAGACTAAATAGAATTTAGATCATTTCTCAGATATAATCAGGTGCACAGAGATGGATACCTTAAAGAAAATCAAACCATAACTATCTGCAAGGCTAATCTCTCATGAGCAGGCTTTTTCAGAAACAAATCACTCATAATTATTGCATGAATATAACGAAAGTAGAAGTAATAAATTAGTTATAGTTGTATTGTCATTATGGTTGTGCTTTTTCCTCATTGGGGGTTTATAATTCTCTGTTTACTCTGAAATACTCCCTCTTGTTATGGCTCACACAGAACCGCCTTGGCCTCTGTTCGCAGTAACAAACTAATCAAAATATTGCACTGTAATTGGTGGGTAGTGATGTGTAGCCTGTAATTACTGCAGTCAAGGTTGCCTTTATTCTCCAGCACCATCCTTGAGGGATGTGAGAGACGGTCACCATTCTGCAGTCGTGGAAGCTACAGTTTGACAGCAACTTAAGACCTATTTTAATGTCAGCCTGTCATCATCTAAACATAAGAGAATAATAATAATAAGACATTTTATTAATAAGCCCCTTTCGAGTCACTCATGGACACTTTTCAAAACCAGATGACAGTCAATACCTAATAAAAGATAATAGTAATAATAGATATAATAATGAGATGTCATAATGATGTCATGAGTAAAAGGTACTTTGTGTTTGTGTGTTTTTTTAATATGTACTTAATTTGGATCAATTTGTGATTTCTCTTCACTTTTACATTAAAGAGTCATTAAATAGCCCAAAACATCCACTGTGCTTCAAAGTTTTACAGCTTTTTGTACTTTTTACAGCACCGTATGATCTTTTTAAAAAAAGAACTGGTGACAGGAAGTATGAAGAGCACGAGGATGTTCACTATTCATTGCACTAATTGCAAGTGTGGGCTAGGATGGCAACAGCAGAGAACAAAGAGATAAAGACTTAAAAGCCATCCACAGAAAATACTAAAAACACAGGACAATGTAATGAGTGCATGAACAAAAAAATGTCTTGAGTAAAAAAAAAAGCTTTTCATCTTTAGAAAAACCACATGAAGGTTTTAACACTGTTAGATGCTAATAGACATTTCCCTCAGAATTTTGACGTTTGATAGAGTAAAAGTGGAGATCTGGAATTGTGGGCTTTTGTGTTACTTTAAATGTCTGTTTCTAAATGAAACACAGCTCAGAGTAGGATCACAGCTCGCTGTAATAATGTCACCAAATGATGAAGCTGTTTTAAAAACATGAGAGTGTGAGGCGGCGAGGCATGTTACTTTTCTCAATCTCCTTCCTGTGACCACATTCTTGCTTTGACCCCTTTAGCAACCTCAAAGACATATCCTTCTCTGCAGGCAAGAGATTGATTTCTTTATTGCTGGATATTCATGTATGAATGAAGATATACGGCTTCTACTTTTTGAAACAAGTTTTTAGATATATGTGAGCATGTGTGCCCCCTAATTTGTATTCTTCCAGCAAACGAGTTATTAAATATCAGCACTTGGAAAGCATGCATAAAATTTCTTCTCCAGTAACATATAATATAAATTCAGTCCCCTGTGACGCATTCTAGAAATTAAATGCCTACTCTCCCCAACCAACCTGCACTTGTTATGCCTATTTTAGCAGATAATTTCAGATCCCCACATGAAAGACTATTCCATTAGGTACTCGAACAGAACTCTCCTGTAGCTCAAAACATCCCAACTGGATCTAACATCGTAACTTTGGACCACTTCTGCCTTTTGTTTGTTCCACCAGGGGCCCCGCTTGTTATTTTTGGGTAATTAATTTAGAGCCTGTGTGCCTCGTTTGTTGCAACACCACTGCATTGATTCAGGTTTACACCTAACTGGCACAATTAACGGATCAATACGAAGTGTAGAAACAGGGAGCTCTTTGTTGGACATAAATGAAAGCAGATCCACGCACATACAGTACGAGCACACAGACACACACACACACACACACACACACACACACACACACAAACACCCACACAAAACAACGACAGTGCCTCCTAACTACTTCATATGCAAATGTGCATGAGTAATGGCTGCAAGGTAGACAGGGAATGAGAATGAAGACAAAGCAATGCTATATGTTTATTTACCGAGCCTTGAGATGAAAAATTGAATAGGCTCATGGACACTTATTCCTTTGACTATTCGATATGACCTTTACATAATGTGTGATAACATTTACACTAAATGCTTGCATTTATTCTACCATTACTGCAGCTTTTCATACGCATCAGTAATGCACATCAGATTCAAAAGATGTGAAAGCATTTATAAAGAACATTTACTTACACTAAACTGCTTCGTGAAGTGTGGCTGTCCACAGTGGGGTGTGTGTGGGGGTCTAATGGAAGGGGTGGTGGTATACTCTGTGAGGAGGGAGTTTGGGTATAAGGCTGTCAAGGCATGTTGTATCTTAGTGTGTGATTGTGTGCGTTGTATAACTACCACCCCAGTATGGGCCAGGTATGATGGATGTGAGGCAGGCAGGGGGCTGATTGCTGTGGTGCCTCCCAACCAGGGACCGATGAGGTTGAAGGTCTCAGCTCCCTGATCACCAGGTGATAGATGTGTATGGGATGTTGTCCTTTTTAATGCGAGGTGCGTTTTCCCACACATGTGCAGGTATGTAGTTGAAATGGAAAAGAGGCAGTAATGGTCCCCTTAAATCCAGCAACACATTTTGTATTCCAGCAAAATAAGCTGAACAATAATGCCTGTTTTGTACTCCTGGCACACACCCTGAACTGTCGTGTGTTGGAACTCTTCCACAAACTACAGCAGGCAGCTGCTGCTGGGTGGAATCATCTCCATACCATAGAACAGCCAGACAGGCCACCGTCCAACAGAGAAGGATTTGGAGGATTTAAACTCTGTGAAGGTGAGGTACTCAAACACACATTTTCACACACACACACACACACACACACACATGCACATACTCCAAAGAAAAGAATAAAGGACACCTTCGAAGCAATCGAGGTGGAGGAAGAGGATTTTTCTTCCGTCCTCTTACCTCCTTTAAAGTGCTATATCTCGGCAAACCACATTTGTTTTATTAATTTAATGTCACATCAGGAGGAGTCTGTCAGTGGCGGTTGAGTCAGAAACTCACTTCCCATAACTTTTTTTTTCTCTGTGTGCAAAGTACCAGAACAAAGGATCATCATGTAGTAACAAAGCAGTGAGGGAAAAAGAGAGAGAGGAAAAGAGAGGAGGGGTGCTGGAGGATAAAAGTAGCTTCCCATCTCCGATTAAATTGCCCTTTACATAAAAGTAAATCTAGTAAAAGGCAGTACAGAAAAAGGGGGACATTATTAATGATCCTCTCCTCTAATGTGATTTTCAGCCTTAATATCAGAGATAAATAATAGGGAAATAGGGGTGTGTGTGTGTGTGTGTGTGTGTGTGTGTGGGGGGGACGTAATCCCTTTAAAAGGACCATAAACAAGCCACCACAAGGGACAAATATCTTTGTATCCAATTGGGAGTTGAGGTAAGTATGAATTTTAACCCTCATATTTCTTTGTAATGTATAGTAATTTTCCATCAGCAGGGACATGCACAGACATTTAGATGGACAGCTCAATTACAGAAAAGGGAAAGTAATATCTCACAATGCGTATTCACACTCAAGCAACTGAGCTATTTCAACCTTTATAATTCAACCCCTATACAATTAGTGTGCAAACCTATCATTACCCATTTGTTATCAGTGACAATGTGACCCAACTTTTTAAAACAATACTTCATCTTAGCTAACCACAGCAATTAGCCCATACATGTTATTGGGCAACTACTTAAGCATAAAATTGCAGCGGGGAACTGTCCTTCCAAATCTATTAAATACACTCATCAGATCCCGTCTGAAACCTAAAAAAAAGATAATCTATGTATTTGTATAATGCACAAATAATGTAAGAAGGTATAGTGGGGGAAAAGACTGGCATTGTCATCCATAGAGCAATGCCCCTAGCATAGCTAACTAGCTTCTCAACCCAGTTTATCAAAGAAAAGAATGCCAACACTAAAGACAATGGTCTTATTGATTGTTACACTGGAGCTGGCATTAGCAGGAGTGGCAAGAACAACAACAATAGCTGTAATATTACACCAATGATAATCATTATTTATTTTTTAATATTTGGTCCATTAGGCCTAAGGGGCCACTTAAGCCAATATTCAGAATCAGTAAATCAAATGCCTGTAAAGAGGATACAGAGACACTTTTGTGATTTAATTAGTCTTATACTTTGAAAATCTAGTCTTTTCTGCAATTACTCTTAGTTCAGCTGACCTCTTGGATTCTGGATTTGGTGTGACCTCCCCAATCAACATGTAGCCATAATCTTTCATCAGCAACAATTTCAGTAAATTACTCTCCTGCTACATACAGTTGGTTGTGCACTGTTGCATGTTTATCAGTGTATAAATGCTACATGTTTAGTCTCATCATGATTGCCTTATAGAACTTCCCACACATTTCATTTCATTCTCGTAGAGGAGAGCATAATGGTTATGTATCAATTTTTGCACCCTACAATGACTTATCATTTGCCTATTATTGCTACATTTAGGGCTGTAACTGACTCAGAATTGTGTCATTAAAATCAGATTTGGCTGTTCAATACAAATCTTCAACTATTCATTCCTTTTTTTTCATATAGAGGGTCAAGCAACCCTTTATTGAACTGTGTGAAATGTGAAAGAAATGAATCTGTTCTTTAACTTGAGCCAGTGTGAAATGGTTATTCTCTAAGAACACACCTTTTTTCCTCTCTCCTCCTGTGTGGTGTTGTATGTCCACTATTCTCCTTCCACCGGAGTTGCTGAGCCCAATAGGGCACTGTTTGATGTCGGAATTGGTATCTTGCCACAGAGGTGGGAAATAGGAAATGGGATTTGTGGCCTCTCTAAGAGATCAGCCTGTTTGTGGCAGCAAGTTAGTCCCAACTTTGCGCTACATTCTTGACACTGCCTGGTATTTTTAATATCAATATTCCCTCATCTAATACAAGGCAGCAGAGACTTTAAAGGACATCCAATACCACCTGAAAACCAGTAGAGAGCGGAGACCCAAGACTGGATGCAACCATGTCCCCAATGAGCTTTGGTGACATTTATAACATAAAGTAGTGGTCTTAGTCTTTTTAATGTCAGATTTAGTTAAAATTCCCTGCTGTAAGTACATAGAAATGTCATAAGGACTAGACTTCTTCTTTAAGAACTTTTTGAGTAAAATAATCTTTGTATTCTGGTGTATTATAGCCTGAAAATAACAAAACATCTCAAGACATTTTGGATATTCTCTCCATTAGCCTTTGGCAAACAAAACAATAATTAACTTTAAAACTAGTAATAAAAAGTAGGGAGATACCAAACATGACAACAACAAGAGAAAATGCATCTGACTTCAACGTAATGAAAAATGACAATATGAAAAATATTGGTGATGAATGATGATGACTCCCCCTAGTATCCTTGAGAGGCAGACAACAACAACCAAGCCAGTAATATCTCTCAAAGCAATACGTCATAGATTGTTAAACTAGCTCTTTGAATCATTTGCCTATATCTATCACTTGAAATGCACTTGTGTGTGCACCAGATATGAAAAATGTTGTAAATCGGAAGAATACAGTGTGATTATTAGGTTGGTGATCAGGACGGTGTTGAGATTTCAGTTGTTCCTAGCTAAAGTGTTGCCTCGTTTACAACCTGTCTCATCGTTATCCACTTGTGTTTCTGGCCCCATCATACCTATTTTTAGACAGCATGTTACTATTACTTTGGTGAGTAATGTCATCATAGCCCACGAAATGGAGAATTTGGAATACTTAATTCTTCCTCAGAATAGGACACATTTTATGTTTAAAATATGCATTTAGTTTCAGTTGTACGTTAAGTTCTCTAAAATGTCTGTCTGTATTCATTGCCG
Source organism: Perca fluviatilis (assembly GCF_010015445.1). NCBI lineage: Eukaryota > Metazoa > Chordata > Actinopteri > Perciformes > Percidae > Perca > Perca fluviatilis. Next base: position 13,432,991 of record NC_053124.1, on the reverse strand, counting down.
AAAGTCTCAGTTTATGCTGTATTTTATTATTTTGATTTCTTCACTTATATGAGGGCAGAAACTAGGAGGGAGCACATACATTCCCCCCCTGCTTCTCCTTCCAAAGGAAAGTATTTAAGGGGAGCGCAGTGATGTGAAGTTTCCATTCTTCAATAGCAGCTTTGTGACTAAGCTCCAGTGTTGCTAATGCACAGCCTACGATTAATGACTGTTTCCTAATTAACACCCATCTGGAAAACACAATTAAAAATAACTTCAAAGAAAAAACGTAAGCTCTAAAAATACTAAGCAGAGCAGCAACTGAAATAAACTACTCTGTCTTTCCATGAGATAACACACGCACACACAAATCTATATGGTTCTATCACCACAGCCATGAGCATTGTTCAATAAGATAAGCATTTCAAGTATTGTTTGGTGTAATCATCAACCTCTATAGGATGCTATCTAACAAGCTGAATTGACCACAGCTAACAACAAACAGAACCCGTGTGCAACCCCCCCCCCCACTCCCCATTATGATTAATCTCCTCAACAAGTGAGCTGAAAATTATTGCTGGGGAAATTCTAAACAAGCCTTCTTCCCTCTGCATCACATCTGTCCTGGCCATTGCCTGATTGCTTTGTGGATGCTGTTTAGTGTTAACCATGGGGAGACCAGGACCGCAATCACAATAGGTGTGTGTGTGTGTGTGTGTGTGTGTGTGTGTGTGTGTGTTTTTTTTTTTTTTTTTTTTTTTTTTTTTTTGTGTGTGTGTGTGTGTGTGTGTGTGTGTGTGTGTGTGTGTGTGTGTGTGTATTCCGATGTTTTCGTTAAAAACAATAAGCTTTCCTTTTACTAAATGGACTCTGGTTATTTCGTTTGACTATCTGATGAAAACAAAGTGATGTAAAATTTTAACAGAACTTGAAAGTCCACAAAGAAAAGAAGTCTATCCCTGTCTCCAGCCCCTGCTCACTTCCCCCAGGACATGTACTCTCTTCTAACTTCCTAGATCTGCCATTCTCTACCTGTCCACCAGTTGCCCTCAGACCTTCCCACTGGTCCCAGTCACCTGACTCTCATTCACCTGCTCACCTGTTTTCACTTTCCATCATCAGCCCTGCAGTACATATACCGGCACTTTTTTGCCCAGCCACTTGCCAGTTTGTCAAAGTTGCCTTCCTGTTTTGAGCTTTTGGACTTTGGATTTCCTGCCTGTCCCTTTTGAAGTTTATTTTTTTTTTTTTCCTGGGTTGGACTACCTTTTAGGTTTTGACCCTTGCCTGCCTCATGATTACTGTACCTGCCTGTCTGTAAGCATATATACAGCAATATTACATTCACTTTGACAATTAATCCTTGACATTTACCTGTCTGCTTTGTCTGCGTTTGCAACAAACACCAGAAGTCATACCACTGGGTCATTTGTTTCTGCTTTACAACCAACATTTTTGAGGACATGACTTTTGGAATGCGTTTTGTTTTTGTGCTAATGTGATAAATTAACTACACTTGTTTGTCAAGGAGAAGGAGTCACCCACATGAAATGGTATTAGATGTGGCATACAGGAGGCCGGGTTAGCTCAGTTGGTAGAGCAGGCGCACATATATAGAGGTTTACTCCTCACGCAGTGGCCGCGGGTTCAACGCTGACCTGCGGCCCTTTGCTGCATGTCATTCCCCTCTCTCTCCCCTTTCATGTCTTCATCTGTTCAGTGAAAAATAAAGGCCTAAAAATGCCCAAAAAGAAAATCTTTCAAAAATAAAAAAAATACATATGTAAAAAATGTAAAAATGGCATACAGGTATATGTTGTATTATCTTGTAGCAACATAGGCTATAGTAGGAGGATTTGTTGTTGGCTTTGGCCTTTTGTGGGATATGTTAATAATGACATACAATTATGACAGTTCTCAGTTGACCGTTACTCTAGTAACTTGATAAGATAATATCAACAAAGTGCGTGGTGCCTCAGGAGACAAACATATGACAGTACTAATTACATGACAAAATGAACATGCATGGTTGACAGTGCATCTCTGTGCCCTTTTATATTTCCTGCTGTTTGACCATCCCAGTGCTGCAGTGTGGTTTGAACTTTTTCCCAATTTCTTCGTCTTAATTTCCAATGGCTTTTCTCAACCTCCCTTTTTTTTTCTACAATCAAAGGGTATTCTTGTTTACTATCAGAAGCTCCTTATTCTATTTACCAATGGTGTGTTGAGGTTTGGACTGATCAGGAGTTATCAACCTCTACTAGCTGCTGGCCCATTGGTTTTGCAGATGAGAGAAGTGATTGTGTTGCCTGAGGTGAGCAAGGTGCTAAAGCTGGGTCAGGGTGTTTCATAAACTTAAGAGGAAGAGTTACTTTGACATCCAATTACCCTTTGCCCTATTATGGTCAATCACTGAACATGAAGTCATGTTCACTTCTGGGTTGGCATATTAACAAGGGAAGTGCTCACCTCCCTGCATTTTTTATATCCTACATTGTTGTTTTGAAATAAGTGTGTGTGTGTGTGTGTGTGTGTCATTGCTGCTGTTGTGCTCTTGTTTTATAAAAAAAAAAATAAAATAAGCGGACAGTCTCTCTAGTAACCTCTCGGTCCTTAGTCAATTGCTGATAGGTATTACTGTAAATAATTAGTGGAAGTAAAATTGTTTAACATGACTTACTTTGCAAACAGAATGACAGGATGTACCGCCCAATTAAAAATCCTCAGCATTTTAGTTATTAATTGGCTCAGGCATGTATTTATGGTTGTTGTATTAATGGTTGCAATATTGCATGTTGCCCCCAAACCAATACAAGGGATTAATGAGCCCCTAACAAATAAGGAAGTCCCACAGTTTTTCACTGATATGATGTGCTTGCGTGTGTCAGGAGAGAAGGAGACAATTTGGGCCAAAGGGCAAATGGTGTTGAGCACATTAATATTTGTAGTTTATGCAATATGTCTAACTCCAGTATCCACAACAAAATAATTTGTAAATCTACAATACTAAGGGCAACAAGTCTCATTTCGTCACATGGAGTGCATTTGTGTGAGTACAGTAAATTGAATTGATACACCGAGTTACAAGTTTAGTACTTTCACAACCAAATGTAACCCAGTACAAGAGCCATGACAAAAAAGGCTGAAACATGCCTGTTAGCCTACCTTTGTATCCACTCTCTTACCCCATTTCTGTTTTGTTTTTTGGTACGAACTTCCTTTCTCAAAAAGGAAACGGATGTCAGCAGTTTATGTAGTATCCTGATTTGCATATTAACAGTGTCACAGTCCAGGCTACACTGTCTGTGGGAAGTGCAGTAATCATTAGCCATCTTTGGATTAAACAGGCCTCAGCTGTACTTATCTCTCAACAAGTACTTTGGGAGTTACCATAGTAACATTGTTACCATTTTCAAAGAGGTTTTCAGTCACTGGTTGCTTTTGAGAATTAAAGCATTAAGTAAACTCTAAACATTCTTGATTTAATAAAAAAAAAAAAATTGCCAATTTAGCAGCAGTTGAGGGAGTTTGAAAAACCTCCTGAGCCAAAGACTAGTTAAATATCACAATTTTACTCTTAGAATGATGAAGGAATGCAGTTGAATGGTTGTTTTAATCAGTTTCAATGGTACATCCATAGTTCAGCTCCCATTGGAACCCCTCCAAGTGTCTGCTGCTGCCTAAATGGCTGCTTGCTGACCTTTTCTGACTTTGTTTTACAAGGTGTTTGCGTTTCAAATAATTATCCATATTGGACAATATCACTATATTCATAAGAGTCCTTTTTAGTTGTACAGAAGACACCTACAAGCCAGGTGTATATTGCATTTATTCAGTGCTGTACCTTTCTTGGTGAAAAATTCTAACTTTTTCAGTCCATTTGCATGTTTGACATAGATGTAATTTGACACAGTAAAAGTTTCAACTGTGTGTAAAGTCCTACACACAGACATTAGGTGAGCATGAGTGCAATGACAGATTCCTCAGATTTGCTGGTTTGATTGGACTTGACACAATGCGCTGACATTTGGCAAGGACAATTGATAATTCAATAACTCCTGTCAGGCCATGATAGATCACAACTGAATCACAGGCAACGTGCATTGTCTGCAGCTTTTCCTTTTGCACTTGTGACATGCTGTGCTTTAGTTTGGTAGTAAATGGGTGTAGTTTACAACTACAATTGTCTTGGGTCAATGGATTTGTTTGCTCACTGTATTGTAGTGGCTGTAGTTTACTGTGTATTTACTGTATTGATGTGCTGCATGTGGTTCTCGCATATAATTGTTCAAAACTCATGGTTACTATAAACTACGCTGTTTCCCTTGAATGGTGTGACCTCTAAACCCTCCTGTGGCAAAAGTTTATATACTGGCTTTCCAACTGGATCAGAGCATATGAGGTCTTAATTTTCAGACTTTATTTCAACCATAGTTTTTCAAAGAATAATACTGCTCAGTTGTATTTCAATCAGGGGGCTGTTTCACAAAAGTAGAATTTATAAATCCAGGATAACCGATGAAGCGAGGCTTGACCTAGTCTAATCTGTGCCTGGCTTGGTGCGTTTCACAAAGGCCAGGCTGAGGAGGAGTGACTAGGTCCAGCCAGGATGAAGTACTTTGGATAGATGCACGTTCACGGCTTTCTTTACAACATGGTCTCACGGCAGTTTGTGAAATGGTCACGTTATTTTAATCTATTGATTTGTGTTCACGAGGACTTTTTATTTTATTTTTATTTTTTTTGTGGTGGCCAGCACCAAATGGTCTATACGGGAGATTGTGGGGGAGGAAGCCACACACACCGGGAGATGGCCGTGTGGGATGTGTGACAACAACGGCAGGGCGGAGGTTGGGTTAAGGAAAAAAAGGGGGGAAAGGACGCCTCACACACCGCAGGACACGCGACAATAACTGGATGGCGGAAGTTGGGTTAAGGGAGAAAAAACAACGGGGAAAGGACTCCTCACACCCGGGAGACGGCCGCAGCTAACGTGCGACAATAACGGACGGTTAATGGGGAAACAAAACGCCACACGTGGGACGCGATCCCATCCACCACCCCAACCAACCTCCTTACGCGGATTTTCAGCATTTCATACTACTCGCTACCGTAGTCATGCTGTGACCACGACATGTGCTTCCCATTTAAATACATTAGTTTACATTTTCGTGCTGGCCACCACGAAAAAAAAATGACAAACGTCCCCGTGAACACGAATCAATAGATTAAATAACGTGACCATTTCACGAACTGCCATGAGACTGGGTTGTTCTTTAACAGACCGCGAGGTCTAACAGATTTACCGATGCTCAAATGGAGAATACTCATTGTTCATACTTTATACAGAGTGAGCAGCAGCTTCGTATGGAAGCATGATGACGTGAAACACATTTGTATTAAAAAAACCAAAACACGGCTGCTGTAATGAAACGGCGAGAGAAAGCGTGGCAGACGATGGCAAACCAACTGAATGTGTAAGTAGCCTAAAAAAAATATACATTAACTGACCACTGCTCTGAATTGAAACCGTCAAAATCATACCATTCAAGGATTAGTCTACTAATCATTTGCACAAATTAACAGTTGTATTCTTTGCCTTAAAAGTAAGCAGAAGATAATGTTACTCAGGAAATTTACCATGAAGATCAATTTTCTACAATGCTAGAATATGATGCGTAAATATCTCTTTTACTCTGTTCCTCCCTCTCTCTCTCATGGGCTAAAATATAAATTTCCTAAGTCATTAACTTCCACTGCTCGCTTTTAATGCAAAGTGTACAACTGTTCATTTTTGCAAATGACAGTGACTCATTGAATGCTGTTATTTCCCCCCAGCAAAATATAAGGTCAAAAACCATTGAGGTGTCCTCTCCCTGTTACATGAATGTACAGTAGCCTACATCACTAGATAGTTACTGGTCCAGTGAACTAAGACTGTAATTTGGGAGGATTATACAATTAGGATATGTTCTTAAAATTGTACAATCCTCCCAAATTATAGTCCCAGTTTACTGGACAACACAAATTGTGTGCTAAGAATGCCAAATGCAATGCACATGGAAGCAGAACAAACATGATCCTTTTATTGTTAAAGAATAAAAAAAAAGAATCAACTAAAATAATTCAAGGTGCATTGGTCAACTATAGAAACACACATACAGCATTGTATGTATTGCCCTTAGTAACAGACTTCATTTAAAACCCATTTGAAATTTTATCAGCCTTTTCTAATTATCTCAACAACTGCCATAATATATTCAGCAAACTTCTAACAACAATATGAACAGCAGTCTTCATTCAGCAATATAACCGTAACAATGACTGTCGCATGAATAATTATAAAAAAAAATAATGGTCACAAATTAAATAACAGTAATTAACTGAACAGCAACATGCACCTGTTGTATTTTAATGCAAACTACTACTAATAAGGTAAACCCACTGCTGAATGAACAGAAAAGGCTCCAGGATTAATAAATCCTGGCTGTTAGCCTGGTCAGGAGCAGGCTAGTTGCACAGAATAAATCTCCATGGTAAATTAGGTACCCCTGCTTTTGTGAAACGGAGTCAAGGCTAAATTCATCCAGGATAATTGGGAAATCCCGGCTTAATCACTTATCTTGGTTTTGTGAACTAGCCCCCTGGAGAGACTTTGTTGCAAAATATGCAAAGGTTTATTTGTACATATGCATAATATGAAATATAGTCTTTTGAGATTAGACTCCATCGTTATAAAAAAAAAGAAGCATAATATATTAAACAAAAATAATTGAAAAATTTATGCTAAAAACTTTGGGCTATTTGACCCTGGTACAATTAGCAGTATGCTATTTGTACCCTGGTGCAATTAGAAGTGTATGCTATTTGCACCCCTGTTACAAATATCAATGTATGCTATTTGCACCCCTGTGCATTTACAGTACCTTGGCATATATTTACACACAGTTATCCATACTCATGTATTACACCTTTTTGGAATATTATCGCCCTGACATTCTTACCCTAACCATAACCATCCCACTCCTCTTGCCTAAACCTAACCAACCCAACCAGAGCAGGCATATTCATGAGTCTTCCCCTACCACCCTGCAAAAAAAACAAAAACAAATACGCGTTCGCGGGTCCTGACTTGCGCAATTGCATGCAAATTATCCAATCCAAATTTTAAAAAATAAGATCACCACACAGGGGAATCAAACTCCAAACTCCCTTACCAAAGGCAAGCGCACTAACCACTCACCTTGCAGTTCTTGCAGGAAGTTGAACAACTTTTTACCACTTGGTTTCTTCAAGCTCGGTTGCTAGGTAACCATACTGTATACAAAAAAATAGGTACTAACTAACAAACTAACGGTTGTATGCTTTCACTGAAGACAGAAAGCGTAACTGTAGTATCCATTTTCCGCTAGAAATTCAATTGTTATAAACTTTAGAGACAAAACTTCCCTAATATGCCAGTTTCTGCGGTCATGGAAGATGAACGTCCGCCATGATTTCGGTGCACGCGAGCAACGTTTTTTTGTTGTTACGTCACAGGGTGTAAATAGCTCAGCTGTGTGGCCGAGGCTATTCGTACCGGGGGTGCAAATAGACACTCCGTTTTAATAAAGCCCGGTCTTAACATAGACAGTATATAAGAATGGACCAACAGAACCCGTTGCTCTGGACGGAGACCAGTGAAGGCTATTAGAAGCACTTTTCCGGTGATGGCCAGCTTTACTGCGCAGCCTCCAACTGAGAGAGACAACGTAGATGTGACGTGAGCAACGTGTCTGAAAGTTGTAACTCTTCTGGTAGCTGTGCCAAGAGAAATCTCAATCATTCCCAATCTTACAAAGATGGAGAGTGTAGGTATATGTAAGGAGATAACATGGGCATAGGCTAATTATTAACTAAAATGCTAGTTAACATTAGTAATTAATCCTAAACTGCCTGTGAGCTTATCCTGTACTATACGGTAATTCCTCTACTATGTGACACAATCGTTAGCCTATTTTTACAAAAACGTCTGCTACGGAGCCATAACGTGAGGTACAAGGTAATGGAGCCTTTTATACATTGTCGTGTTTCTTTAGAACTAAACGATGGACAAATGGTCTTTAAACGCTTCAGATGTAAAGTTATTCACTGTCAAGTGGTGTCAAAATGAAGTGGAATGCTAACGGGAGGTGATGGCTTTGTAGCATCAAAATGGCGCCTTAGGAGGTTCGAGTTCTGAAGCGAAGCTTACCCCCTTGGGTCTTAAGGGCTACTGGCACCATTTTAATGTTGATCAAGCCGTAATTACAGTTGCCCCATTTCCCCAAACACTTCGATTGATTCTCCATGACCACAGCAGCTCAAAAGGTCAAATAAAGCAGCACTTTTTGATGAATGGGTTTGTTTTCCATCCAGATACAGTATTCCTCAGTAGTTCTGTTCTAAGTCCCCAACGTTGCTGAATAAAGAACTGCCTGCATGCGCATTTCAAAGGCTTCAGCATCATAAAAGGAAGCGCCAGTCTCGGATGAAAGCTTCACTGTTGACTGAAACATCGAGCACCATCCCTTTCCCTATCCGAGCACTCCTCCGATGATGACATATGTTCTAATCATTGGGTCATGTCACATCTGATGCTCTCAACAACATCAAAAGTCCCACGTTGAGATGCAGAAATTCTCAAAGAAGCAGAGGAAGAAGAGGGAAACAGACTTCCTGGATTGGTTATTTCGGGGAGGAGAAGAAAACGTTTGACACTTCCTTCTCTGCTCTGCCATTTCTGAAGCCCTCCGGGATACAAGGAGGGCTGTGTAGCTGCTCTCTGCTGCTGATTATGGTACATCCAGTGGGAATTCAGTGAGTGCAGAAATGGGATTTTATTTTTATATTTATTTGCATGGGAGAGTCATAAGGGAAGCGGCAGTGTAGGTCTGGGACTAGTATGATGCATTTTTTTCACAATATTAATAGATTGCTGATCCATGAGCAGCCTGACCTAGTTAAAGACCCTTGAATGGGCTTTGTTACTACATGCTGTGCTGAGTGTGTTTCACTGTGGGCCTTTGACTGAATGGACAAATACTATTATAACATCCACCTATTTCTGTTGACAGGAATGCAGCACTCTGTTTTACATGTTGGATGTGTTTCCTATTGCATGAATCCTTAAAATGTATGTAGTCTATTTAGCAATAGTATCTTACATTGAAGGTGTACATGCACACTTTCCAATACCTCATTATGACATGGATAATTTCATGTTGTGTTTTTTTTTTCTTTTCCTTAAATACCACCTTATTCTCCCGTTTATTCTCCTGAAGTTGTTTTTATCAAAATACTGACTTAATTTTCAATTATTTTTATTTTGTTTTCAACAGTGGCCATAACGCACTGGGATCACTGGATCTTCAGGCAGACCCGGGGAATTATAATTGAAGAAGTGCTGAGTTCACCCATTATGTTTCCCCTGGACAGGTAAGTGCAATTTACATGATCTGGCATTGGTTATGCAGAATATGAATCTAACTAAACTGGGTGATGTGTGAGTTCTGAGCCTGAATAATACAAAGCCCAGTTGATTCATAATTTATTTTCATTATATACAGAAGTCTACGCTCATGGTTGTTCCTGAGGTCATCTGAGTTAGTTATTTATGTCTGTGCATTTAAAATCAACCCAGATACTCTGTTAAAAGTGCTTGCTGTTGCTACAGTGTGAAAAAAATGCTATACCTAAGAATGCAAATGTTAAATTATTAATGCACTGACAAAACTTTGTGCTTAGTAGAAGATATGCTGACCTCTTTAGCCAGATCCAGATGGTGACGATACAAATTTAAGTCGCTAGTGGATAAACTTTTTATTATTCCAGGTAAATATGTCCACTTGAACCAATGCTTTTATGCCAGTGACTTTATTTCTTTCTTTTTTGTCATATTCTCATTTTCTTCAGATGTGGGTGTTAATGAATGAGTAGAATAGTAACTGGCTGTAACACTAAGCAATGAAAGAGGGAATGGCAGATTGATCTCTCTCTCTCTCTCTCTCTCTCTCTCTCTCTCTCTCTCTCTCTCTCTCTCTCTCTCTCTTACACCCACCTGTTAAAGCCAGTGCCAGCATGGACTGCATAAACACACACACACGCATAAACACACACACACACCATCTTGGCCACAGTGCACCTGATCACAGCCCACACATGGAGAATAGCATAATGGCTCCACTTGCCAAAGGAATCAGTGTGTTGTTAGCACAGTGGATGACTAAGGCAGGAAAAAAGGAAGTTAAAGCCTTTTAGCGAGCAGAGAGGAAAATTACTCCGCTGGTTCTTTGTTGTCTGCAGAGTAAACTTCATTGAGGTTGCTCTGCTGTCTTATACTTTTACACATTACAACAACTCTTCCACCCAGTAGAACTTTCTCTCTTCTTTTAAGCTCTTCAGTGACTGAAGTTTTACTGCAATATGTTTTTGTTCCAGGTAGGAAAATGTGAAGAGGAAATACAGATGACGTGCATCTTTTCCAAAGATCTTTTTCTGTACTTTTCTTTGACTTCTCTGAACCCCCCCCACCTTTTCACCTCTCATAAGGTTCAGGTAACGTGGCATTGTGTGCTCAATCTCGGGCACCGCTCTGCCACTAACCTCTCAACCTTATCCTGTGACTTGCATGCACACACACACAAGTAAATACCAATCGCTGGTGCACACACAAAAACATTCATATGGATGAATGTGTGCACATGCATGTCATACCTTCTTATATGCACTGCTCCAGTCATAGTGGCATAAGGCTGAAGCTCCTTAAGGGACATGACTTACGGACGGATGGAGGCACACAACACACACACACACACACACACACACACACACACACACACACACACAGTTATCTTTGTCATGACGGAGGCCACAGTGAACATTGTTCTTCACAAATATTTGAGTACATTTGTAGATACAGTACGGTGTGCTAAATTTTCTACTAGTGTGTGAACATTGTCATTCATACTGTACGTTCAATTAGCACCATCAAAGCATGTTTTCATAAATTGCTCCCGGCTAATCCGCATTATGGTATGATCACAGATTGTGTTGTGTGAAAATGTGCAGTATGTGTGTGTCTGTTGCAACACATCTGAGGTGTAATTTAGATTGTTGGAAAAGCTTTAATTATATGATTAGGTGGCGAGAAAAGCAAACGCATGAGCCTGATTCACTGAAGACAGTTACACTCGGAGTAAGACTCTACTTGTCTTCAGCTAACACTCCATGAAAAGTGGGATTTTCGTCTCCCGTAAACCTTAAAGCCTCCCCTAGAATTAGGGGGGGGGGACAACTGCCAAGCAAGGCCCACGTTAATTTCCGACAATTCATGGCAGTTTTCAGTGTTGCCTGTAAATTGACGTGTACAGTCGTAAACCTGAAGTTCCACGACAATCTACAGTGCCGTTTACTGACGAAAATCCCACTTTTCATGCAGTGTAAAATACAATGTTTTGAAAGATCCCAAAAATCTTTACAGGGACATTTGTTTGTTGTTCTTGGAATATGAGGAAGGACTGTATGGTCCAATCCCAAAGTGAGCCCTGAGGACTAAGGACTCACAGACTTAATTGATCTTAGGTACTAAGTGAGCGAGTGTGTGAGCCCACATGGGCTCAGATAGGTAGAAATGGGATTGGGACAGATCACATGTTACCTTGGCAACGTTTAATAACAAAGATGTTGCTGACACTTGCCGGTTTGGGAATTTTCATTTTAAGTGTGTTGCTTTCCACACGGCCAAGGCCCAGGAGACGGCTACCTGATTCCAAACTCTTGTTTTACAAGCTGGACAACAGAGGGGTATTGCACAAAACCAGGATAAGGGATTAAGCCGGGATATTCAGGTTATCCTGGATGAATTTAGCTTTGACTTGGTTGCACAAAAGCAGGTTGAATTAAACCCAGCCAAGTAACCATGGCGATTTATCCTTTGCAGCTAGCCTGGTCCAGAGCAGGCTAACAGCCAGGCTAAGATTAATCCTGGAGTCTTATGTGTTAAATCAGCTGACGCTCTGATCCGAAATAAACGTGTTTAACAGTTATTCCGTTGTCTTCTGAATGTGTTCTGCTTTATTTTCATTAACATGCATTACTTGTCACTATTGCTGTCACGAGTTTGATTTAAATCCTACTACTGCAGTTGTTGAGATGGTAATGGTAAAAAGTGGGACGATACGGAGGAAATGGGCTTTTCCTCCGCTGCTGTCCCCGTGAAATGTGCCCCCGCCCGTGCAACGCGGGGAGGCGGGGGGAGGCAGGGGGATCCTCCCACACCGTGCAGCGGACTCTAAAAGCGGACTTTTAGCATCAATAACGACGATAATGGCACCTGATCAAATGTCCTTCTTAATCATTTTATTTTGGTGCTGTCACTTGTTATCTTGGAGCTTGGGAGTGAGAAAAAAAAAACATGAATAATAACAGGCTACATTGTTTTACAGATATGCTTACAGCGTGTATTGAAGTCACTTCTTTTTCTAGTTTTTGTCCGGTCATGCTTGTTCTGTATGAACATTAATTGTAGAAAGATATTTAGAATTAGACATAGCTTATGAAGATCTGTGCATATGGTTGTAAAACATATTCTCGCATTATGAATAAGCTTTGAAATTAAGCCTAGTCCTTATAAATTTCCCAGGAACAAGAATATTTTTTTTTTTATTTATATAGTGCTTTACAGGCTACTCAAAGACACTTTACACTAAAACCAGCACATTTAGCGCATAAAAACAGATACAGCAATGAAACCAACACATAAAACAAGCATATTAAAGCAATTAAAACGTGGAGTGACTGAGTAGATTTTTTTTTAACTCCATACGTATTCAGTCGGTCCGCTATTGTCTGTCGGGCTTTTTTTTCCGTTTGATAACAGCCGTATTTCCCTTTTTGCATATTATATGTTTCACCTCCTCGTACATTTCCATTAGAAGCTGCTGCTCAGCGGGTGAAACATATGCTGCACGCGTCTTTTCCATTTCTGCATCAGTAAATCTGTGATCGATACCGTGGTCTATTAAGAAATCCGTGAACGTGCACTTATCCCAGCTATCTACTCCTGGCTTGACATAGCTTCACCTACTTATCCTGGCTCGGCAAACGTGCAACCGATTAAGCCGCGATGAGCGGATCACACTAAGTCAAGCTGTGCTTTTTCATTTATCCTGGATTTCTTTATTCTACTTTTGTGCAATAGGCCCCAGGTTGGTCCGTTCCGGGGTCGTGTGTCGTGCTGTTGTTTACCTTTGTAATTTCCGGATTTCCCTATTGTCTCCGCGGTAAACGTCACAACACTTTGAACTGTGGGTAATTCCCTTTGGTGAAGTCTGCATCGATGCAGACTCACGGAAAGGGCTCGGTAAAGGGCTCGGTAAACCCTCACGCCCTTTGAAATTCCACATTGGGACAACCCTAAGCCCTTACGAATTTCGCGAGAACGCGCACCAAAGTCCGTGAATCTGAGTCCGGACTTTGGGATTGGGCCTATGAGTGGGTGTGTTTGTGAATTTGAAAAAGTAAAGTTAAATCATTCATAAAGCGCTCCCTGTGAAAATAAACATCGAGCAAACTCTCCCAAACTCCACAGCCTGGTAGGTGCGTCTATATATTTACATATTGTTAGGACAAAAGTATTAATCACATATTTTATTTAGTAGGTTTTTATACCTGGGTGTATTGAAAAGAGGAAAGTTAATTATATCATGCATAGTTACCATGGTGACGGCAAACCAGTTGATTTATCTTGTGCTGATTCGTTGCCAGTGAGTTCAGTTCTGAGTTCGCCCTGGGAAATGGAGTCTGCAGGTAGTGAATTACAGTGCTGGTAGACTCCCTTCCCGGCCAATAATAACTTAAATTCAAACGCACATAATGAGACTGACTTTATTTAGGAAACCCGAGTGGAACAGTCATGGTAAATAAATAAAAGAAAAACCAGAAAGTGCAGAGGCCGCTCAAAGTAGGGTACATTCATCACAAGTGTCTGACCCAATACTGTTTATCAGGCAGACCTGGAAAAGGGCTTAGGACTAATAACCTTGTGTTACACAGCAAAGATTTACAGGGACCTTTCAGCCAAGTTGTGGGAAACTATTATGCAAATTCTGCACATTATCTCTCCTTTCCTGTCTTCTTCATCACCAAAAACTGTCACTAATGTGGTCCGCCCGCTGTGTGGGCTACATTCAGACAGGAAAGAGACACACTAATGCAAGCAAACGGGCAGACATGAGTAACTTCATGTTTTTTTTGCCCTCATCTGTCGCTTTCTCTTTCTTTCTATTTGTCTTACCGGGTCTTTCATCCTCATACATAGAGACATTTTGTCACACTTGTGTATGCATAAGCAAATGCACAGCATAAACAAAAAGACAGAGTGCAAGAAAAACAAAAAGTGAAAGATGCTCCTTTCACTCTTTATGCAACCCCGTCTGCGCGGACAGATATGCACATGTGAGCACACAAGCGCCCCACACAAAGCCACGCTTACGGAAGCATACAGGAACAATCATATAGCGGTTAGTAATCCGGTTTATGGCTATGCAGTCCTAATTGCACTCGCATCTGGCATTTAGTCACCCATGAGTAGCCAACCACACCAGGATATAAAAAAACAACCATGTGTGTCACATCTCGGCAATAACGAGTGACACGAGGGCAGGAACAGAGGCCAAGCCAGCATTAAGAGGAGAAACTAGAAATAAATGTAAAAAATACCAGAGTAGCACAGAATGATCTATATCTGTATCAGGTTGAAAAGGTTAATCATGCATGCCAATGACGCAACAATTATTTTGCCATGTGCTGTAATTTCCAACCTTCAAAACTTACTCCCGAACCTCCATCAAAAACCAATCCCCATCTCATACCCACCTATTCATAGCTTCAAGTGATGGAGGGATGTGCTTTGATTCAACAAAGGGTGCTGCGAGACAATTCAGATAAGCAGCCCAAAGAAGCCGTATTCTACAGTATATGACAAAGCAGCAGTGTTATGCGTCGTGATCACT
The DNA here is from genome assembly GCF_010015445.1 of Perca fluviatilis. Classification (NCBI taxonomy): domain Eukaryota; kingdom Metazoa; phylum Chordata; class Actinopteri; order Perciformes; family Percidae; genus Perca; species Perca fluviatilis. The sequence goes on along the minus strand of NC_053124.1, from coordinate 13,417,980 downwards.
TCTTCACTCGGCTGAGAGTTTCTGTTTGAAGACATTTTATTCTCTGGTTAGCTAGCTCGCGTGTCCCTGTTGGGACTTCATTGCTTGTTACAGGTCAGTGAAGCGCAAGCAGACAGCAGGGAAGGGAGGCTGAAGCGGGGGGGGGGAGGCTGAAGCGGGGGGGGGAGGCTGAAGCGGCACCAGACGCTTGCGTTGGGAGAGTCAAGTCTTGTCGATGTTTACTGGTGAAGGTCAGGAGGTCATGCATCACTGAAAAGCCAAATTGCCAAGTCATTCTTGGGCATATTAAGTTAAAAAAAGAAGGTTTTCTCCTTTTTAAAGATATGACAAAAAAAAAATCTAATTTTCGAGGTATTTTCAGGATATTCAGGTATGTGTCGACAGCTTGACAGACGGAGCTTCTCGTGCATGATAAATGACACTTTTAAGAAAACATCTTGAAACAAACTTGTTTGCACTGGTATAGTTACGTCTCCCCATTGGCATTTATTTTAATAAAGAATTATCATAAACCTGGTATGGCTGACTTACAGTAACTTCCAATACAGTAATTGTAGTTTTCTATGACACCTATTCATCATCATCCCCATCCCCATCCTCATCCTCATCCTCATCATCATCCCCATCCCCCAGGAGCCAAATTAAGGCCAATCTTTGCAATCATATAGCACTGTGGTATTCAAACTTACTCTGCTATCAAGTAAGCTATTTTTAGGGCCCGAGTGCCGACAGCGGCGAAGGCCCTATTGAAACTGAAGGAATTATTTTCCCATCAAATGAATCGCCTTTTTGAGGGGCTTAACATATTCAAAAACTCACCAAATTTGGCGGTCGCATCAAGTCTGGTGAAAATCTACGTATTTTAAGGGTTTTGGAAATAGGCGCACAAAAATGGCTCGCTAGCGCCCCCTAGAAAGTTAAAAAGATTTAGCCCCTGCAGTGTGTTTAACGTAGACTCACGAAACTTGGTACACATATGTAACATGTCAAGATGTACAAAAAACTTCATTAGAGCCATACCCTAAACCCAACAGGATGTCCGCCATTTTGATTTCAAAGTTCGAAATTAGTGCGATTTTGGCCATTTCCACATGTCGTACTTTAACGAACTCCTCCTAGAGATTTCATCTGATCAACTTCAAACTCGGTCTGTGCCATCTTAAGATGTTAAAGATGAAAAGTTGTTAAAAGAATAACTTGTCGTCAGAGGGCGTGGCCGTGGCGGGGCAGCCATTTTGTGCGTTTCGCCACCGAAACAGGAAGTGGGTGTAACTCGAGTGTACGTTGTCCAACTGGCTTGAAACTTTTCAGGATTCATAAGAGTCCAACCCTGAGGACAAATAAAGGCCGATATTTACTTAAAGTCATAGCGCCCCCTAGTGGCAACAGGAAGTAGGCCTAAAAGTCAAGGTGATATACTTTAACGAACTCCTCCTAGAGATTTCATCCGATGGACTTCAAACTTGGTCTGTACCATCCCAACACCTTAACGATGAAAAGTTATTAAAAGAAAAACTTTTCGTAAGACGGTGTGGGCGTGGCGTGGCGGGCATTTTGAGTGTTTAGCGATGAACAAAGAAGTTGTTGTAACTTGAGTGTACGTTGTCATATCTGCCCGAAATTTCTCACGATGGACAAGGGTCCGGGCCTGAGGACACCTACAGGCCAAAATTGACTTTTGGTCATAGTGCCCCCCCTGGCCACAGGAAATCTGCCTTATATGAGAAACATCATCCGATTTACATGAAACTTAGAATGTGTGGTCTACATGTGATACTGAGCCACCCCAATAATATGACCACGCCCACTTACTCAGGCCACGCCCCCTTTCATAACATTTGAACCGTTTAAGGTAGAGTCTTGTGTGAGGTGTCATTGAACTCAGCAGAGACTTCGTTTTTAATTGGTCATGGTTTGACCCGCCCCCCTATGCTTAAGCCACGCCCCTTTCATAAAATTTGAACCGTTTAAGATAGACCCTTGTGTGAGGTATCAATGAACTCAGCAGAGACTTCCTTCTTCATTGGTGATGGTTTGGCCTGCCCCCTATGCTTAAGCCACGCCCCCTTTCATAAATGCTGACCCATCTAAAGTAGAGTCTTGTATGAGGTATCATTGAACTCAGCAGAGACTTCCTTTTTTATTGGTGATTGTTGGCCCGCACCCTATGCTTTGGCCACGCCCCCTTTCACAGCTAATGAACCTCATGACGTAGAGTCTTGTGTGAGGTATCGTTGAACTCGGCGGGGTGTTCCCTTTTCATTGTTGACGATTTGCGGCGTATGAGTGCCGCGCGAATGCACGGCCGCAAGGAGCGGCGTCCGCCGGTAACCCGACGCACGCAGAGGCGCGAGGGCCCGTCCATCGCTGCTTGCAGCTTTAATTTTAATTGAGCTTGCATCTCACAGGTTCAGAGTTAAGGCAGTTAGCTAAATGTTTTGGCTAACAGGCTTGTTAGTTATTAGCAGAGTAGAGATGATGTAGTACGGAAGTTTCTTGGCTGTAAGATACATTCTTGGTTATGCCTAAAGGTGGGCAAGAGTAAAATAATGTTCACATTTTTAAGACTCCACCCTTTTTTGGAGTAAAAAGCTGACTTCATTTTGGTTGAAGGGAGGAGAGTAAAAGGAGTCCCAGGCTGAGCAGTACTTTCTAATATGGGCAGATTGGGGTTGAAGTTACATTTGATATTGGGTGGCCATGCTGGTGGCTAGACCACAATTGCAGACTTGGCTCGTAACTGGAACTGGTAAACCGTTTGGGCAGTTAAAAAAAGAAGTTGTTTGGTTTATTTGAAGAAGAGCTAGTGGGACACATGACATGAACCCTTAACTATGATGACAGTTGCAGAGACAAGGGAGCAGGAGCTACACTCTTAAAGTGAATTACATTATTTGACAGAAAAAGTATTATAAGTTATGACTGCCAGGCATTTCTAATAACAGAGAAGCCTGCATATTTTCAACTGAGATTCAAAATTTAATGTTTGACTCAATGCATTAATTCAGCAGTGCCTGAGATATGAAGACTGTTATCATCATCTTGAGTCACATCATGAACCCATTCACACCTCTAGTTGGTAGTGGAGGAAGTGACACTGAGATGGTTGTGCATTAATCACAAGGGCTATGTGAGGATTGGACAGGACAAAGTGAAAGAACTGGGACTAACGGTACATTCTACCTTTTTGTGTAGTGCTGAACTGACTGCTGTGCCGAATTTCTGACCAATACAACTTGGCAAATTTAGCATCATGCTTCTTTCAGTTAGTTGTTGAAAATCTCAGTTATGAGTTGCGAAAGAACAAAATAAACAAGGGCTATATATCACAGGTGATGTTTTTTTTTTTTTTTTTTTCTTTTATGCCAGAGTGTCTGTTGCTGCAGATACCTTGTTAACACAGTGACTTTGTGACTATATTATGGCACACAACTTCAGTGAAATGTTTGTGTGTGTGGTGATGTTTTCCATGTCAGCTATATTCTCTAATGGTTTGACTGCCCCAGTGCTTACCTGCTCATGTTGATGCTATTTTGCGGCCTCTTCAGGCACTTTTCTCTGCATGAATTTTCCTTTGCTCTCACCCCCAGCATCCACCTGTTAGCATTGTCCCTGTGGGAGCTGTGCACTTCCCGTGTTCAAATATCCTGTCCAATATGCTCACATGGAGTGACAAGATTCACAGCTTTGACATTAAAATGAATGTGTTTTTAATGTAATACAAAATCCTTGATATTAGAGTAAAAGCTTCTTTCTTTCTTTATGAAAGTCTCACATTTTACAAAATGGGACATTTAATAGATATCTTTTTTTTTTCCCAAAGCCTATGAATACATCACTGCCAAATTAGTCATCATCACCTTTTTGTTGTGATGACAGTCATCATTCTCACATTCCTGTGATGTCAGTGGCGTATATCTGTTACCATGGATACAACTGAAGGTGGGTAGACAAAAGTGGAGAGCATAAAAAGACCACAAACTAATTTGAGAAAAACCCAATAGAAACATCTTGAGATAGTAGTATCGATCTCACCTTGCTTTAGAGCCTCAGCTGCTCCCAGTGTTTGTGTGAGATTAAGTTTGAAGTACCATCAATAGAGAAACATACTGGTTTTAAGTCTGTTTTTGAAGACATCAGCGCATGTTTGGCGATTGCTTGGTAGTTTATGCGTTGCAACAAGGTAAAATGCAGAGAATAGGAGGCTTTGTCATGTGTGTTGGTAGACGCACATTGCTTCAAAAAAAGACAATGTTGTGCACATCCGTGTAGTTGCTGGTGCAGGACAAAAAAGTAAATGTTCAAATAAGGTAAAGTCTGCACAATACTTAAATGCTCGCTCTGAAAACAATATTTAATGCAGAATCAGTTTCGGGCCAAAAGTTGGCCTTCCTCAAGTTCCTCTGTGCCTGATTCTGCACTATTAAATCTTTTTAAAGGTCCCATGACATGGTGCTCTTTGGATGCTTTTATATAGACCTCAGTGGTCTCCTAATATTGTATCTGAAGTCTCTTTCCCGAAATTAGTGCCTTAGTGCAGAATTACAGCCACTAGTCCCACAATGAGCATTCCTTAGTATGTGCCATTTCTGTGTCAGTAGCTATTGAGGAGGAGGGGGGGGGGGGCAAGGTATAGAGTGGGAGTGTGGCCTTGACCAACTGCCACTTTGCTCGTTTGAAAGCCATGATGTCTCTCTCTCATGGGTGGGCCAAATTCTCTGGGCGGGCAAAGCAGAGAAAGGGGAGGTAACCTTGCTCCTTATGACCTCATAAGGAGCAAGATTCCAGATCGGCCCATCTGAGCTTTCATTTTCTCAAAGGCAGAGCAGGATACCCAGGGCTTGGTTTACACCTATCGCCATTTCTAGCCACTGGGGGATCATAGGCAGGCTGGGGGAACTCATATTAATGTTAAAAAACGTCAAAGTGAAATTTTCAAGCCACGGGACCTTTTTAACTTTTGTGCGGACTTTACCTTACTTAGACACACATTGAAGTCACATGAATGGAAGCCTGTTAAGGATGTGGGGATGTCAAGATTCTAGCAGCAGAATACTGCACAAGATGAAGATTTGTAGTGGCCAATGTGGCTAGCAACATGAATAAAACAGAATTTAAAGCTGCTCCAAATAATTTTTGTTATGCATGGATCAGTTGATTAAGTGTAATGTAAAAGGTGTTGCTCATAGTGACAAAGCCACAGAGTATTATCTCCTGGCTCTGCAGTTCCCCTCAGCTCTATAGACCGTTATAGCTCCTTGGAGCTCCTTTTTTGGTTTTATGGCCCACAAGTTGGTTCAATCTCACCACTCAAATCAACCTCATTTCCATATGCAGTAGGTAGATGTGAAGGGTAGATACAAATAAAAAAAAACTTACATGCCCAGCAACGGCAGACTTAAGTTAGCGACTAGCAGGGTAACACAGTGGCTTTAGCAGCTACAGAGCCAGATATTTCCCTCAGGAGATGGAGGCCTAAACAGAGCAAACAGGAGAGTGAATTTTGGACTTAGATTTGCTAGGTGGTCAAAGCTGTGTCTCCAAATGAATACTAATGTTCCTTTGTGTCTGCTGGATGTGTAAATATGCAACTCTTTGCTAACAAGTTAACCATTTCAACTTAATCGCGTGATTTTCAATGTTTAAAATCATGAAGGTTCTACTACTATACCAATGTAGCCTTCAAGGGAGTCAACCTTATTAAAAAGCAGCGTTATGAAGCCGTAATAATGCATATATTGCAGGATTAGTAACTAATGCTACTGCATGCTCAAGTACTATGGTCAGAGTACTCTTAAGTGGAAACAAAAAAGGGAGTTGTGGTCATGTGGAATGCCTGTGAATGTATACAGTTTAGCTTTGGTATGTAACTAATATAAAACTCTGTTGGCTGCTCAAAGAAGCAAGGTGAGAGGTCTATAACACTGCTGCAACTGGAGAAGATGGCTCTAATGAAATTAGAGGTAGTTGTCAAGCTGGGGCTGACATTGCAAGCTGCTGCTATTAAGGCTGTGCTGCTAGAGATTGTGTTTTTGCTTGGGGCAAGGGTGATTGACATAGGTATCGGCTAGCACAACTCTTAATTCTTATACTCTGAGATAAGATTAATATTGCAACATGTGCACGCTATTATCAGCAATCTGTGAATGTGGAGCATGCCTGGTCATGACTAAGCTAAGCTTCATGAGCTTTGCTGGCCTATTAGAAAGACTGAGTTGGCTAGGCTAGTGCGGCCATGGAAGTGTAAGTATGGGCATCTATTATTCAAGACATAATTATGCAGTGGGCCGCTTTGTCAGCCAGTCAATCAGAACCCAGCTTTTCATTAGGCTGCCTGTCATTGCAATGCGCTGGAGGCATGCCTCTCACACACAATATGCGCACCACACACACCCATGCACACACATACGCCGGTAAACACAAACGGACACATGGGCACAAACGGTATTCTCTCTGCCACTAGATCATGACAAAAACAAAAGGAAGCTTCAAGAAAAAAGTGTCTGGATGGTTATTGCTCCCTCCCCATTTTCCTACTCTTTTGTCCAAAAGGCCCCTACTGAGATTCAATTTAAATGTTAAATGAGACTGATTGGATTATGGTAGAGTGAAATCTGAGAAAGGCAGTAGGGGAGGTGACGGAGGAGGAAGATATTCAGGAGGTGCTGATGGAGGGCAAAGTGGAGGGGGAGGGGGCAAAGATGTTAGGAGCCCTTGGATACAGGGAAGCCTGGCACCTCTAGACTGCACATTAGACACTGTATCTTCCTTTATTGTACTATATTTTTTTTTAAGTAATTTAACCTGGATTAGTGTAGAACTGGCAGCATTGTGTATAATATACAACAATGGGTTCAACTTTAATCATCCACTAAAGAAAAAATAATAGTTAAATAATTTAACTTAAATTTACTTTTAGAATATAGCATGACCCATGTCTCACTCACTAGTTGCATGTAATTAAAGCATAAATTGTTTACAAATAGAATGAGTTGTCCTGTGTGTTTCCAATTAAGGGAACAAAAAGTGTTTACGTTTCCGCTTATTGCCAACAGAATCCTGATTTCAGCACAGACTTCCCCAGTCATGCACATCAGCTGGATAATTGGATAACCGGATAAGTGAATGAAGTTGATCACATCATGCAGGATTCCACAGCATATTGGTGCTTTGTTCCATAAAACTGCCCTTATGTTTGGGATGATCTGACAGAGAGGCAACAGAGCAACTCGGTTTTCTCTACTTAAATTTCTCACGCTAAACCCTATCACCCTGTTGGTCAGTCTCATCAAAATCTATTTTCACTAGTCGTGCTAAATATGGATGAAATGATTTGATTAATCAATTTTAATAATCAACTAATAATAATTTTAAAAGGGTTAATTATTACCAGACTGAAAGTCAGTGTTTCAGTTGGTTCCCTCTCTTGTTGAAATTAAGTCTGTTTCACCGTCGTTCTCTGTTCCGCCTGTAACTAGCCTGTTTTTTTGTTTTTGTTTTTTTCAGGTCAGTGTTAAGTTGTTCTTAGTGCAATTTATCAAATAAAATTTTTCTCCAGAGTTAGTATTCAGGTGCCGTCTTTTGTCAACTAAAAGCACCATTCAACATGGAAACTTAATTTAAACTTCAAAATGGAGGTGGAGGATTTAAAGCCTATACACGATTCACATAAAGCGCTGATCCACGCATCAATAATAGATACTGTAGATAAGGTGAGTTTGTTTATTATAGCCTGCATATTTCAGTTCTTTCCATACAGTGTTTACACTAAAATACAACAAATAAAAATGTACGACACCCATACATTCTCATTATTCTCTCACCACGTCGTGAATTGAATTCAAAGTAAATATCAAAGTTGTCATGAACACTGTCCTGCTGAACAATGAACAGCTGATGCAGCTGTGCTGCACGTCTTATTTAATTGACGTCGCTTTTAAAATAGGGCTCCGATATGTCAAATGTGTCTCCTGTTTGTTAAATGCCTGTTGCCTCGACTCCTCTCTCCTCGAGTCTCTTCCTCGCCTGCTCAGCTCGAATCTCCTGTGGAGAGGAATTGGGGATGCACAATTTGGGAAATGGGAAAGGGCTTGTGGTACATACTGTACACCCAAAAATAAACAATATGGCTTTATAGTATTGCATAAGCGTTATTGGTCCCCAGGGACACAAGAAATAATTGTCAAAGGAAGCTACGGCACACCTTCCCCACGCTCTCCATCTCTTTCTATTGAAAAGGCAAAGAGAACATGATATGACCAAAATGGCAGGAAGGAGAGGAGGGAAAGGCAGGCAGGTGAGTGAGAGGAGGACTTAAGGAGGGGGGGGGTGGTGAAGGGCAAGATAAAGATGTGGTAAACCTAGATAGACCAGAAAGAGATTGAAATAAAGTCAGTGACTTCCCAGTGTTCTGACAGGAAAACAGTAGGCTGAAGACATGAACTCCTGGTGTAGCCCCTGCAGTTTGTGGTTTGAGAGTCAAAGAGATCTCATAAATATGTATGTCTATCTTGTAGCCTACATGTGTGTTTGTGTGCATCTGAATGTTTGCTCTCCTGTTGACCAAGACGCCTCATTGCCAAATGTGACGTGTGGTGAGGATGTGAGGAAGACGTGGGGTCCTTACTGTAGACCTGGGGATTAAAGCTGTCAGCTTTCACTTCACTCCAGAGAGGAGTCGCGAGCAGTAATGATGTTGACTCAAGTCCGATCCAGTGTGTACACTACCTCGTCACTCGGTGTGCCTGGAGAGGGAGGTTTGCGTTTGTGGATGTTTCATTTCGAGGAGTGTGCATAATCAGCAGAGTGACAGGGGTGCTACAGTGAGATCTACAGTACACAGCGGCTGTCAGAAAATGTTTGAATAATGTTGCCTAATTGGTGCCGATGTGTTTGGGAGAAAACAAGAGTAAAGAGAGCAGTTAGCTATAATTAGCAACATGTGAAGTCAGTCACAGAGCGGCTCACAGTTTCCAATTGGCCCGCCAAGGAACATTCGTGTCTAGACAAGTTTTTTTTATTTTTAAGTGTTAACTTAAGTGTTAACTCTGTGTGCAATGCTATAAATTGAGCTCACTAGATATATATATTTGCATCACAAATCATTTTACTGTAGCATGGCACCATTTGAAATTTCCCCCTGCTCTCTCCCAGTCTTCCCCCGACTCTCCCTCCGCCTCGGGAGTAGCACATGAACAATGAATTATAAATCTTTTGGCTGTTAAACGGTTATTCAAATTGTCGACCGATTTATTTAATCAGTGGAAGACCGAGCCAACAACACATGAGCTCTGGAAGCCTGCAGGTATGTGTGGATGCTAATCACGAGTGTATTTAGAAATCGGAGGAAAAGCAGCTTCATTAGCCAAGATGTTTAACAAACAGAGCGGCAGAGAAGGAGGGGACGTGTTAGGCGATGTGCGGGAAGTGCTGGGAGAGAACGGTAGAAAAGAAAGGGGTGATGCGTGCGGGAGTGTTGAGAGGGAAAGAGGGGAGGGAGATTTAATTCCTTGACAGATTTTGATGACATTTGAAGTTGTATGAAAAAAGAGCAATTAGAATTTATATTGTAAAGCCATTTCAAACGGATGGCAATCTATAGTCAAATGTCTCCGTAGCCGCTAAAGCTCCACTATGTATTCAACCTCCCAGTGTCTTCATGCTTTGGACACGGTGTTTCATGGAGCCTTAAGATTCATCACAAACTTAAAATCTCATACTCATCACTGTTTGCAGTACTCTCGGGTCGAGTGGTTCTCCCTCTCAATTAGGCGTTGGATGCACTGGCATCTTTTTATTTATAAAGCAGTATTAGGACTACTTCCTCCTTATCTGAACGCTTACATCCTCCCGAGGTCTGCAGGGACATATCACTTGCGTTCACAGGATCTGTTTTTATTGTCAGTCCCTAAAGCCCGCACTGACTTTGGCAAAAAGGCTTTTCATTTTGCAGCACCATCTGCATGGAATCAGCTTCAGAATGAACTACTTAAAGGCTTTTTAAAGGACCTTGCAGAAAGGCAGTCTGTCATTGTTTTTAAAACGATTTAGGACCCAGTTTTTTTTTTTTTATGACGACATTGTTGTTTGAATATGATGAGTGAAAGTGTGTCTGTTTTTTACTTGTTATTGTCTTTGTATTTATTTGAACCCATGCTACTGCCACTTGCCAGGACACTCTTGTAAAAGAGATTTGTAATCTCAAGGAGTTTTTCATCCTGGTTAAATAAAGGTTTGAATGAATGTTCACCATCACTCGCTAACTATGTATGAGTTAAAATAGACTAAAAGGCCTGCAGATCTAGAGGGGAACTGCGGAGTTGGGTGATAATGGTCTGTGTGTTCAATACAACAAACTCTTTTCACATTGCGCATTGCCATTTGATCAGTTATGTCTGTAAATATTGATTAGTGCAGATTTAAAGCACAATCTCTGATCTGTTAGCAGTGTGAAAGTACATTTAAAATCACATTTTAAAACAAACTTTATTCACACACACATTTGTTGTCTAGTAGATAATAATTTGATTTAGTATGTTATGCTATAGCACTTCCAGTCACATTATTTATATTTGAATTAAGTACTTTGGTATAACGGTTGTGGTTTTCAGTATTATTAGTATTATGAGATTATCATCGATCGTATTATAATTTGCTACACAATAGATTAAAAAGAAGAGCCCAGGATCAAAATGATTCTTTGAACTATTTGCACATCTTTTGGAGGATTATTTAACATATAAACAAATATAGGGCAATAACCAAAGAGGGAAAGAAATACAAATGTGTGCACATTTTCCCTCTAATTAACATACATAAGAGTTATCAAATTCTGTAATCACCTGGCATCCAACGCAGTCAAACTACTACAAGGCCTTGTGGGTCCTCACAGCGGTATAACATGAAAGAACACGAGGACATCTCTCAGAATATCTGACCCAAATTATGTTCTTCAGTATAATTGAATTGAATGGCTTAAAATGGAGGCGTTTTGCTATTTTGAAGTACTGTATGAGCCACAAATGAAGGCATAAAAAGAGAAGACAGGAAAAATGTGTCCGTCATATACTTGACATATTAAACATGTCTACCATAGCTGCCAACACTCCCGGGTTTCTCACGTTTTTTTTAGCCCTATCTCCCGTACCCCTCCCAGTTTATTTCTCCCGGGAAACTCCCGTAATTTGCATGGCCCAGTTTCTCTAATGTTGACCAGTTGCCAAATCTTGTATGATGGGCATCCTATTTACACAATCCACACCATATACAATGTTCAACCCGTTTGTCACCTCAACCTGGCAACCTATAACCCAGTTGCGCAGTTGATCTCCCCCCCCCACCCCACCCCCGGGTCGCGCCGCCATGCCTCCACACAAATCTCCTGGATTTTGAAAATCAAATGTTGGCAGGTATGATGTCTACCCATGCTGCAAACTCTGCCACCCCACCTGCCTTGTAGCTTATCAAAGTTATGTTACCCTCACAATATCTCCCATCAATTTCTCTCCTCTACTCACTCAGGGAAATGTCAGGCTACTGTGTTTTTGCCCTTGGGTTGGATTAACGGGGGGATTTGGTTTGCCAAGAACATTTTAAGACAGAAAAGGTTTTGTTTTATGGATAATGTCACCTCTCATTTTCTTGAAATGCTTCATAAAAATGTCATGCTTGCTTCACTGCCATTACATTTTATGTTTTTCTTTTTAGTTTGGTAGTGTTGAGACATAGAATGTACTGGTCATTTTTTGTTTTATTTGCAATGCAAAAATGTTCTTATCGAGGCACTAAAGCGAGAGAAAAAGCGATCAGTTGAACATGAATGAAAGAGAAACGGCAATGATTCAGCAGCGAGGACAAGGGCCTAGACTGCCTCTTCACCTGATAATGTTTTGAACTGACGTGTCACAAGATGATGCACAGTTGACAATTACCTCTCTACTGCAGCACTCAGGGAAAGAAGCACTCTCGTGGTTTCCAGCACACATACAAACTAGTGTTCTGCCATTCGTTGTGCCATTTACAGAGACCACTTGGACCAGCCTCCAACCTGTTGAACACAAAGCAGAGATAAGATGGATTTAGGCGCCCTGTCTCTCTTTGTGTTTCCCAAGTGAAATGTCAACAATACATGATGTCCTGGGGAGTAGCTCAAACCAAATACCTCTCCTCTATCAGTCTGTCTGGCCTCTGATCCCCTTTGATGCCACGCCGTTCCATTAAACCTCTGAAAGGATCTGGGCTCTGTATCTAACCATCTGCTCTACTGCAGTATTGCAACCGGCAATGATGAGGTGTGTGTGTGTGTGTGTGTGTGTGTGTGTGTGTGTGTGTGTGTGTGTGTGTGTGTGTGTGTGTGTGTGTGTGTGTTTGTGTTTTTTTTTTTGTTGTGTGTGTGTGTGTGTGTGTGTGTGTGTGTGTGTGTGTGTGTGTGTGTGGACAGTCCACCTGGCATTACGTGGAGCGCCTTGAGTGACGTGCGGTATTAAAAGTGTCAGTGTTGGCTGACATGACTCTGATAAGGATCCAGTGAGAGTCATCCTCATTAAATATAAATCCTTCTTGGCTTACAGGCTTGTTGCCCTAGGCGACAACCTGCATGGAACAACAACTAATCCCAAAAAATATATAATAATTCTGTGCTTTTTACCTAGAGGTGATTTGATATTCTGTTTAAAATAAATCATACTGATGAGAGAAACAATGAAGCATTTCCCTGTTTTGACACTTCTACAGTAAACATATGAGCAGATTAAGCCTAGTTTGAGGTGCATGTGTTTGCTTATTGGGAGTATTACATTAAAGTCCAGTCATCTGTTAAGTATTAGAGGATTCAAATAGTTTTGTTGCCATCAACACACACACACACACACACACACACACACACACACACACACACACACACACACACACACACACACACACACACACACACACACACACACACACACACACACACACACAGTGGCAGGGAGAGTGGTAGATCAGTGCTCCAACCATTCCAATGCGTCTGTGTGCACTAAATAGAAGTACTGTGACTGAGGATTTGACGATGCTGACTGCAGAACCCTGTATTGTGTCATTCTATTGGAAATAGCTGCATGGATTCAGCAGCTTTCCAGCTACAGGTGTGTACTGTGGAACTGTATGTGTGTCATATAGTGTTGATCAAATAAAAACCTTTTCTCTCGCTTAAGTCTGGTTACAGTTCCTTATTCCATATTGTGTATGTTCATACAAACACACACTAATGCACACCCATAGCCTCAGGTCAGAATCACAATCCTTGTATTCCTCCAATACAATATACAAGAGCTTGTCAAGGTGAAATTGTTGCACAAATGCCAACAACTCATTTAGCTACAAGGGCATCTAAAACACATTGAACAAGAATAACGAGCTCCCATTCAGGATCAATGTAGGGTACTAAAGCAGGGTTATGGTGCGTTGATTTGAACTCGGAAGTCTGAATTTACGTGTTCCCACTTGGAAATCAAATGGAACGCCCCCTGAAGTCAGATTTCCAACTCGGAAATTCGGGAAAACCTCACAGTACCCCGAACAAAGCCGACCTCAAACTCCAACATGGCTGCTCCATTGATCAACAGTAGTGAAAGCTGTAGTAAGATACAGTTTGATAGCACCTCTGTCTTATTTGTGTCTAATTAAACCAGTTGTACACACCGTAATGTCCAACTTCTGAGGACGTGTTGCTACATTGTTTTTGCACTTTTTTTCCCCACACATGTAGAATACGTAGGTCATGCATTTTGCAGAGAGCTTTCTGTAGTCACCTCTGTATATTTTCTGAAACATACATAAAATATATACACACACACACAAAACAACACACACACACACACACACACACACACACACACACACACACACACACACACACACACACACAGTATGTATTCCATTGGTTTGTCTTCTGTACTGTCTGTTTTTGTACATTGTCAATTCTGATCAATAGCCTTACTCTGTGCAATTCTTAATGAACGTAAAACAAAAAATTTAAAACAAATTAAATTGGTTCTGAAATTAGTCAATCCTTCAGGGTAAAAACTGAGGGCTATTTCACAAAACCAAGATAAGTGATTAAGCCGGGATTTCCCAATTATCCTGGATGAATTTAGCCTTGACTCTGTTTCACAAAAGCAGAGGCACCTAAGTTACCATGGAGATTTATTCTGTGCAGCTAGCCTGCTCCTGACCAGGCTAACAGCCAGGATTTATTAATCCTTGAGCCTTTTCTGTTCACTCACTTATTAGTAGTAGTTTGCATTAAAATACAACAGGTGCATGTTGCTGTTCAGTTAATTACGGTTATTATTTAAGTTGTGACCATTATTTTTTTATAATTATTCATGTCATCGTTACGGTTATATTGCTGAATGAAGACTGCTGTTCATATTGTTGTTAGAAGTTTGCTGAATATATTATGGCAGTTGTTGAGATAATTAGAAAAGATTTATAAATGTTTTAAATGAAGTCTTTTACTAAGAACAATACATACAATGCTGTTTGTGTGTTTCTATAGTTGACCAATGCAGCTTGAATTATTTTAGTTGATTTATTTTTTTAATTCTTGAACAATAAAAGAGAATTTTTGTTCCTCTTTCATGTGCATTGTATTTTGCATTCTTGGGACACAATTTGTGTTGTCCAGTAAACTGGGACTATAATTTGGGAGGATTGTACAATTTTAAGAACATATCCTAATTGTACAATCCTCCCAAAATATAGACTTAGTTCACTGGACCAGTAACTGTATAGTGTTGTAGGCTACTGTACATTCATGTAACAGGGAGAGGACACCCCAATGGTTTTTGACCTTATATTTTGCTAGGGGGAAATAACAGATGAATATACGGTTACATTGATGTTTACAGTGTGCATGGAATTTATCACTATCTTTATAGTTTCTAGATTTTAGAGTCCAATTTCTTCAGTCTTTATTTTCTATGTCCATATATACGAGGGAGCAAGGCATATAATATGTAGAGAAGGAAACTCGGCCTCTGTAAAAACATAGCGTGGCAGATAATAGCGGACCGACTGAATGGCTATATCTAAAAATGTACATTTACGAACTATTGCTCTTAATTGAAAGCATTCAATGAGTCAGTGTCATTTGCAAAAACGAACAGTTGTACACTTTGCATTAAAAGCGAGGAGTGGAAGTTAATATGACTTAGGAAATTAATATTTTATCCCATGAGATAGGGAGAAAGAGTGAAAGGGATATTTATGCATCATATTCTAGCGTTGTAGAAAATTGATCTTCATGGTAAATTTCCTGAGTAACATTATCTCTTCTTACGTTTAAGGCAAAGAATACAAATGTTAATTTGTGCAAATGATTAGTAGCCTAATCCTTGAATGGTATGATTATGAGTGTTTCAATTCAGAGCAGTGGTCAGTTAATGTATATGTTTCGGCTACTTACGCATTCAGTTGGTTTGCTATCGTCTGCCACGCTTTCTCTCGCTGTTTCATTACAGCGGCCGTGTTTCCCTTTTTTTATTTTTTATTTTTTTACAAATAATGTGTTCACATCATCATACTTCCACAAGAAGCTGCTGCTCACTCTGTATAAAGTATGAACAATGCGTATTCTCCATTTTGGCATCAGTAAATCGGTGATCGACCTCGCTGTCTGTTAAGGAAAGCCGTGGACGCGCATCTATCCAAATTACTTCAGCCTGGCTCAACCTAGTCGCTCCTCCTCAGTCTGGCTTGGCCTTCGTACCAAGCCAGGATGCACAGATTAGACTAGGTCAAGCCTCGCTTTATCGGTTATCCTGGATTTATGAATTGTTTCATTATCTTTTTTATTTATTAACTGCAATCATATGCAGATATATGTATAAGGCGATGTCGTCGCTTAACTCTACTCCATTCTTGTGTTTCAAATTGCGGACCCGGCACACGAAAAAGGAAGTCTTGGCTATCTGTGCCTATACCAGAACCCCCAAAACAATGTCCGTTGTCCCCAGAGAATAAATCCTCCTCAGACTGATGGCTTCCGAGGTTGATCGGACATGTACCTGTGCCAGTGTGTCATCCCCTATTTCTCCAGAAAGACTCAAACAACAACACCCTGATCCATCATGAGTCACAGGCAGATTCATTTTAATTACAACAGTTTTCATTTTCTTTGGAAGATACGGTTGGAGTTTGGTGTTGTAAACTGTGTAGTCATATTGATCTTGCAAAATAGGTGCTCTAGCAGAATTACAAGCAAATTGAAACACCTTTTTTTTACATGCTCATTTTGTCTGGTCTAAAATCAATCAGTTTGGAAAGTGTGCTCTACTACTATGTCAAAAGCGAATAATGTGCTTGCCTATCGATCACGGAAATGCGGAATCGGCAGGCATATCAATTCTCAAAGGCAGAAAAGCACCGGGACTAAAACCCAATCAAATGCAGATCAAACAGGTTTCCAACCTCGAGGAACTGCACCATCTTTTCCTTCCGTCCACCTATAACTCTTTTGAATTCAAATGGACCTTATTCCTGTGCCTTTCAGCAGCCAATCGCATCATTTAGTGGCAAGTGTGCTAATTACCATCAGCTTTCAGAGCCCAACTGCCTCAGTTCAGAGGCCATATTGGATCCAGTCTTGGTGATGAGTCACTGTCCAAGGGGCTGGCACCAATGTGGGCTATGTCCTGCGGTTGGATAATTTGCATGAGGAAACCAGCAGGGTTTGGCTTTAAAAGATCAGGGTCAGTGGAATAATACAGATATTCCCTTTTCTAATCAATGTGGTGTCCTGAGGTCCTGGGCAAGGCTTCTCTGAAAGAGTTATTGGGAGCGCTTTGCTTTATGTACTCTGCTCATGCTGATCATTTCGCTGACAATCAGCAGTATTGGATCAGTGCTGGATACACTCGACCCCATCTGGGCGAGAATTAGATACCATGGATTCACCTCCCATTGATCTATGTAGTTCTTTTATCCTTCCTTCACATCAACTGCAAAGCACTGTTTGTCTTCTTCAGTTTCACTGATGTCAGAGCCACAACTGATGATCTAAATCGGCAATTTGCTTAAGCATGATATTTATTTTTTTGTCCATGCATAGAAAGGGCATTTTTCCGTTAAGACTAAATGGTAAATATTAACTCTAGAAACTAGTAGTAAAGGCACCTGTTCAATACTGTCATTGTGCAGTTGTGACCAGAGTTTTAATGGACTTTGGCCACTTAAATTACTTATTATTGTTGTTGTCTTAAAACCTAAGGTCAAAGGTTCATTCTTTACCCTGGAAACAGTAGCTAAGAAAACAACTTTTACACAAGTTTATTCAGGCGCTTTGGAGAAAAAGTATTTTTCAGAGTTGACATTATATACAATAGTCACACTTATTGTAGTCTCGCATTGCCAGACCTATGTCCACAGCGCTGCGGAGGAAGGTCTGGCTAGTCCACACAGCCGACCGGGATAGGATAAAAGTTTTAGTTGGGCAACAGAAAACTCAGATTTGAAAGATAGTCTAGCTAGTTGTCTCAATTTACCCTGCAGAGATCTGAGGAGCAGTTAACCATAGTACTCATAAATCGACTGGAGTTTAGAATGCCAACACAAAGAAAGCGGAAGGTGTGGGAGATCCAGCCAAAAATGAGGGACATCCGGCGGATCTTCTGGCGGCACCAGGGCCTAAATGAATAGTCGTTGATATAGACTACACTTTCTGTATGCCATCTTGTATCTCTGTACGGAAGCTAAACATTACTATTTGGTCCATTTTAGCCTAGTTTTGGTGTCAGGTTAGGTCAAATACATTGACAGGCATAGTGAATAAATGTAAGCATGGGCTTAACAATGCTGTTAATCTTGTGGGATATGACACTGTTTAGAGGACTACCTAGAAAATATATTCTGGTGTAATAACAGAAAATACAGTCCCAGAAAATAATTTATATTTTTTTCTTTTTGAAACAGGTTAACACTGCAAATACAATATTCCAAACTTTAAAACAATAAGGTATTTAGAAATACACTAAATTTGCTCAGCATGGCTATTGCTACCTATAACTAAAACATGAACTGCAGCAAAACATAAACAAGATGCTCACTTTAGAGAAACACTGCAGCCACGACACACAGCTGGGACTCTGATCTGTCAAATTCATGACGGCGCGGTGTCATCAGTGAAACCAATGAACCTTCAACCTGAGAGAGCTTACAAGGCTTACCTGTGTCCAATCAATAGCAGGTATTTCAATAACCCAACAGTGGTGTATTAAGAGGCACGGCAGCACCACACCTCCTACCAGGTTACAGTACAAAGCCCTATATACATACCTATCTACCTATATATCATGTAAAATTAAATACCACTGACAAAATAATGAGAAATATATTGGTTGTCTGACTGTCGCTACATTCGGTGTCAGGTTAATTTCCCTACTGTTGAAATGGGATTCTATATGTACCCATGAAAAAACGACCATGTCATAAAGGTACCTTAACCTTAATGAAATTGTCTTCACAGCTAATCTCTAAAGATGTAATGTCGTTCATGTTCAAGCTAATCATTTCAAATGAACACATAAAAATGGCATGTCCCATTTACGTTGTCACATTACCAGGTTTACGTTTGAGAAATGTGATTTTCACAAAATGTGTCTTCTTCCATTTACTTGAGTTTTATGTGGCCGCGTTGCTTATGTCATGTGTCACATGTGTGTCTACACATTGATTGTACATCGGGGTGCACAGGATGTACGGTATATGCTGGTTTTCCTTCTCTCCCTTAATATGCAACCCACATATGGCCAAATGTTAAGAGGCCACCAGGGAAAGTATATATATATATATATATATATATATATATATATATATATATATATATATATATATATATATACCGTATATAGGGAATGAAAAAGAAAAATCATGAGAAAGGAAAAATTTGTTGTTACATACCAGAGTGCATGTGTTTTATGTGTAACTTTTTTGTCTTTTGCAATGGCTGAGTCATAAACGCTGACAAAATACATCAAAATTAGTCCTTTTGTCGACATGAAATTCGGGTGAACTTTTCATGTATTCACACTTTGCCACTTAGTAATATAATTTTGTTTTTCATTAAGACAATACATTCCAAATTGTTATTTGGCTTTTTGCACATAGTGATTGTAGTCATGTTATCTGTTCTTCAGCATGATTGCTAGGCAGAAATATTTATGTAGAACTAATTTCAAAAACCTTATTACACTCAAGTCCAATGCAGGACGTAGTGTGACCATAATTTAATGCAACTAGAAAGTAGGAAGCAGAGACTTGACTGAGGCTACGCATGAAGTAACCGAAGCTATGGCACAGCTGCAAAACCATTCCAGTGGGAATTATGAAAAAAGCATGACCCGGCCCGACCACATATGATACATCGGCTTAGTGGTGCGGGGGTGCCCACTGCACTATAAATCAAAACCTACGCTAACTTAGGTGTCTTTGGCGGAACTCCTTTTTAAACGAGACTGTCCTCCCCCGAAAAATGCCCACATAAGTTGTTTGTTCAATCAGAAATTATGACTCATATTTACGTTTATAGCAGCGGTGTTCTCTAGTGGCTGTAGTAATTATGACGTGAGCAAAGCAGAAAGTAAGCAAATGGAGATACTTTATTTATCCCGAAGGAAATTAATTAATTAAATATTAAATAATAAAATAAATTCCGCTTAAGGTAGCTGGATGGGTCAAACTAACACAGGACTTTCACCCAAGATACCAGGATTTGTGTCCCGTTTGAAAATGAAAGTAAACAGCGAGTTCTGTTTAAACTCTACGGAATAAACGGAACAAACATTTGCGCCACGTCACATTTTGCGTCACATGTGCAATCGGAAGGGAAATAACGTCTGACTTTACCCCAAAACCACAATCTTTTCTAAACTTAACTAAGTCATTTTTGTGCCTAAACACATTCAAGTAGTTTTTGTGACTAAACCTAACCAAACTGCGACTGTTTCACAACCGTGACCCTTAAGTTCTGTGGTTTAGATATGAGGACGGAAAACACTCCTGTGGTTCATATTTCCTGCTACCACTAGGGACACTAATTTCTGAAACGCTCCTGTGGGGTGTATTAGAGGGTTGAAATACATGACCTATATCGTCATAGGGTCTGGAGGACTTGTTTTAAACCCACTGAATCAAATTAGACTTTAGTGTCCTTAACCATGATCTTTTTCTTACCTGCCTTAAGTGAATTTTGACCATTAAAATCCAAATACCTGCCTATTTGTGCATGCAGCAGAGATCGAGCAACATCCTATCGGAGTACTTTTTCTCGCCACTTGTTGAGTGGAAGTCCGATGTTTACTTGCAATTTAGGCTGCTCGTGGTTTTAATATGAAAGCTCAGTTTGTTTTTTTTGGTCAAAAACGCCGAGCGTGAAACGTGATCAAGCATTTGCTGATGTGTACAACATAAATGGCATGTCTGAATTTCTCTGTGTTCATAACAAACAAGCGATTGTACTTTGCTAATACGTTGCAGGGAACGGGCTGATTTAATGTTTCCCCAAAGTGTCATTCTGGAGAATAGCTGCAAATCAAAACCGCTTTGAAGAGAAACCGTTGCTATAGTGAGGACATCGGCCTCTCCAAGAAAAGATATTTGAGACATTAACTGAAACGCTCCCAGGACTGTTGACACCCAGCTATTGTATTGACACAATGTGACATGGAGGTAAAATAAAAAGAAGGGAAAAGGCACAAGGGTGTCATAGACAATAGGGAAAGGCTCATAGACATGCATTGTTTAGGCATCGTTTCATACTGTGGCATCAATGGTATGCCCCCATCTCTCACACGCACACACACCATCGTTCCTCATTTGACAGTCCCTGCAGTCTGCGACACTACTGTATTGACTCTGAATTGATTTTGAACAGGGCTGTCACTGGATCAATGGGAGTTTATTAGTTCCAGAAGGAGCACTGGCAATGAAGCTCTGGCCCCTGGGAAGTGTAGTTTCACCAGCCTTCATCATCAAACCTTCTAATACCCCCTAGGGAGCATCTAGTATGGGAATTTGCAGTTTTCATTGTTCACAAAAGAAATCTGTTATTCTTCTGAAATGTCATGGTTTGGGCAACATTGGTATCATGAGGGGGAATTGAAAGAAGCGTGGTGGCAGAGTATGTTTTATAAATACATTAGCAGTTGATGAAATGCAAAGCGATGTGGATAGACGTAAAGGAACAACAGAGCAAGGTTATTTAGTAGCGCTCACACGCCCGTCAGCATCTACTGTATGTCAGGTATTTGCGTGCACCAGACGTTCTTTTGACAAACAACCAAGTGGCAGCGTTTACAGCTCAGCATGTTATATTAGAGTCATTTAGATAGACTGCTGGAGCCCACTCTCCCACTGCTCTCAATACACACTGGTTTCAGTTGCCCAGGTGACTACTGCAAGGCTGTGATTAATTGCACTTTGTTAATAAGCAATTCCTCCAACTGTCCGCGAGAGCAATTTGAGTTTACATATCTGTGTGTGTGTGTGTTGGCAGCGGAGGTATATCGGCATGCTCACACACATGTTTCTGTGGCAAGCTTTTGTGCCTCCATGCTATTGTACATGCTCATATTCACTTGGGATTTAAACAATTACAAACAAGAGAGGTCTTTCCCCAATATTGTCCTCATTGCTCACTGTCCCCACCGCTACTATTTGTCCAATGATATATGAGGTGAACCTAATACTGTTCTCACCAACCCAATGTCCTGATTACAAACAATTATTCATTGTTACTTACAGTAATAAAAGGGTAATGGGGCCTCATAAATCTACTAGCTAGTACTCCCATTCGCTCCCAGAGGGGTGTTGCCAGTGGACCCACTGGGAGATGAAAGACTGGGTGACCAGGATGGTCAACGCCAATGTCAAACATTAGACCTGCTTCATTGATTTATGTCTGCTTTACAGTGACATAAAAAAGCATCACGTTATTGTTAAGTAAAGTGTGCCGACGATAAATCTCTGCTGCAATTTATGTTCAAAGGAAACTGACAAGTCGTAAAATATTTGAGTTTGTCAATAGAGTTGAGATGCATGGCATTGCCAGGCTCTGATTGGATGACTTTGATTAGATGAAAGGTGGTCTCAAGTGTGTGGAGTGGAATTACGGAGCATAATGAAGAAGGTGATGTTAAATTATCTGCAGCAGAGTTGATGCTTTCAATTACATCCGAGTACCGATGTTGTCGAAACATATGATTCGTACATGTCAGGGGAGAAGCGTTTGATGTGCAATGTCAGAAAATGAAAAGAGAGCGATGAGGGAGGGAGGTGGGATGAAGATCTTTTTATCATCTGAGGACATGTTTTGGGAAGCCTCCCTTCACTAATTCAAACTTGAATGAAATGCAAACTTTTCTCATCACATCAACCTATTTCTCATTTCCCACGCTCCTCCTCCCACGCGTCAAGCACACACAGTCATAGACACCGAATTCCTGGACTACCCCGCAAGAACGGCAGTGTTACCATGACGCTACTCCGGTCAGTCTTCAAGGACAGCTCGTTGAAATTCCGCTCATCTCTTCCCTTTCTCCATCACTGTGCTTCTATCCCCCCAACACTCTCCCCTTCCAGAACCATGGCGAAGCAGCCTGCTTTTGTTAACAGCATTACATAAGTGCCTAAAGAGGAGCAAGACAGAGAGGGGGGGGGGGGCAGAAGAGATCATGGCACACATGTAAATAAAGAAGAGAGCTAAGATTCTGCAAAAAAAAAATTCATCTCTTGTATGTATTACTCAGGTAATCCTTTTGTAAATCTCTTATTATGCACCTTTTGTAAAACAGGGATAAAGTGATTAGGAGGCCATTCGAACAGAACTCTGCTTGTCCCCCTCCCCATCAAGTCCACACACACAAAATCACACACATACAGTACAGGCCAAAAGTTTGGACACACCTTCTCATTCAATGCATTTCCTTTTTATTTTCATGACTATTTACATTGTAGATTCTCACTGAAGGCATCAATACTATGAATGAACACATATGGAATTATGTACTTAACAAAAAAAACTGAAAACATGTCTTATATTTTAGATTCTTCTAAGTAGCCACCCTTTGCTTTTTTTATTAAGAAGGGAAAAAATTCCACTAACTAACCCTGACAAGGCACACCTGTGAAGTGAAAACCATTTCAGGTGACTACCTCATGAAGCTCATTGAGAGAACACCAAGGGTTTGCAGAGTTATCAAAAAAAGCAAAGGGTGGCTACTTTGAAGAATCTAAAATATAAGACATGTTTTCAGTTATTTCACACTTTTTTGTTAAGTACATAATTCCATATGTGTTCATTCATAGTTGTGATGCCTTCAGTGAGAATCTACAATGTGAATAGTCATGAAAATAAAGTAAATGCATTGAATGAGAAGGTGTGTCCAAACTTTTGGCCTGTACTGTACATTCCACCACTAAACTGATGATGATTGCCAGGAAGCACTTAGCGTTTCACTGACCTCAGTGTTTATTTGTAAGGATGGAAGGGAGGATTGTAGAAAACATATAATAGGGATGCAGATGGGAGGGGAAAGAGGGTGTGGAGCGTAGATGGATTGAGGAAGGCGCATACTTAAGTAATTTGTGACGGCAGCCTCATTGAGGGAAAGACCTTTGATGGACTGCATGTCCGGCGCTTCAAGGACAGGTTGAAAGAGGCACATGAGGAGTGCGTGCTAGGGGGGGATGGAAGTAGAGGTTATGAGAAGGGGTTGGCGGGTATGGGGCGGCTGTGGTGGTGGGGTAATGAGATAAGTGGGCCGTTTGATTCAGTAGCGTTCCACGCTAAACACGTGTTTTATTCTGCTTCATTTAGCTCAACCGAGGCCAGACTCTGTGAATCCCACTTATACTGAAACAGACTGACACATTCTGAACAAGGGGAGCCCCCGCTTACATGTGTTTACATGACAACTCATCGGCGCCACTGGCATGAATATCCATCAATATCATGCAGTAGGCCGAAAAATGCACACAAACACATACTTACACACATACATGCAGACGCACAGCTGCACCTGCCTTTGGCTGGCCCATTAACCATGTTGAGAGGGAGGAAAGTCTGGGGCAGTGGAGTGTCTCTTATTCCAACAATCAATCAGACATTAGCCAGATAGCATATCCAACTGAGCAAACTGCCAACCAGACAGGGAGATGGAGAGGAGGAAATCACTGCCTAAAACCAGGGGCATATTTGTAAAGCTGTGTGTTCACACAGTTCTGTTCTGTTGTAAAAGCATGTGTACGTACACATGCCTGATATTCACCCACACATATACATACATATGTATATACATACATTGTGCCTCATTCACCAATACCTTCCTAAGTTTTCTCTTAAATATGTTCTTAAGAAGGTTCCTAAGAAAAGTCTACGCCGGATTCATGACGTGTTCTTAAACAGCAGAATTGTTCGCATCTGTGTTCTTAGGGTTGATGAATCCTCGCGCCTCATACTGAAAGCGTGCGCAGTAGTTGTTCCTAATTAGCATAAGAAAACGCCCCGCAAATTCCCATATAAGGACATGACACTTCCTGTGCACCTCCTGGGAGACTGGTTTTCGGAGATTGTCGGAGCCGCGGTGGAGGAAGTACTGAATCTCAGTACTTAAATAAAAGTACTAATAACCAGAGACATATTTACTTTAGTAAAAGTAGAAGGTGTCCACTACCACAAACAAGGCCTGGCTTTTAAAAGAAATTCCTATCCTAACCAGCATAAAATGGAAATGTGTTGTTAGAATCGGAATGCGGTTGGTTTTATTCATGGATGTATTTTATTTTCTTTAACCATGCAAGTAAGCAAATAAAGTGTGTGAAGCAGCGCAAATGGGGAGATGTGAAGAGGTCCAGCCAAATAAATAAGATATGAACGCGTCTTACGCAGCCTGGCGGAGGAGTAAACGACGCTGTGGAGAGAAATAGATATAGCAACTTTGATTTAAAAACGGGAATAATAAAAACAAACGTTTTCATTTTCACTTTTACCGGGGGCTGTATTACCGAGGGTGAGTGGCGCTGCGCCCGGGCTCTGGAGCACCGGAGCCGGCTTGGATCAGCGGTGCCCCATATATACAGTATCTACGGCAACCAAACTTTACTGGTGAGACAAACGTGTGACGGTCAGGAAGACGTTTTGGCAGGGGGGAAACTGATCAGAAAATGTAACGGAACATTGTAGAAATGTAGTCGAGTAGAAAGTATAGATAAAAGTAAAAGTCAAAAGTAGGCTATGCACTATTGAGTCTACTTAAGTAAAGTACAGATACGTGAAAAATTTACTTAAGTACAGTTAGGATGAATTTGTACTTTGTTACATTCTACCACTGCATTTTGGCCATATAAATAGCCAGACTGATCTCATGAATTGGCGTATGTATGACATGCCAATTTGTATTCCGTTTTTGCGTGTTATGAAGACGCATAATCGCATTTTTGCGTGTATATCAACGCAAATCGGCCGCCATTGGCCTATATTGCGAGTCCATTTCCGCCGTAGCGAGTGGTATAAAGGAACGGGGGATTGGGTATGGAGCAGAGATGGCAAAAGTACTCACTTCCCGTACTTAAGTAGAAGTACAGATACTTGTGTTAAAAATTACTCTGGTAAAAGTAGAAGTACTGATTTAACTTCTTTACTTAAGTAAAAGTAACAAAGTACAGGCGTTGAAATGTACTTAAAGTATAAAAGTAAAAGTAGCCTTGCGAATGACAACCACTTTTTAAACAAAGCTACCTGGACCACACACGTTACTAGAGTGCAAGATGAGAAACTTCAGTGGACATAAAAACCAGGCTCTTTATATGCCATTGTCTACATTTTAAATGGATGTCTGCCAAACATCACATATATGATTATTGTGACAGAGACTGGGACTCCAGCTCAATAAGATTCTGACTGAGTAGCAAGATATGAATTCAATTGTGATTCTGTGAGAATTCACAGATCCAGTTTCTCTTTTTTAATCGTCCCCTTAACATTTAAAGGAATCTACATGTATGTGTGTGTGCTCAAATATAGAAAGAAAATAAAGGATACAATATGAATTACTAAACATAGATTAATTAAGAAGTTCCCCATACTTTTAGAGTTACACAGCACATTGGCCAGGAGTCATACCTGATGCCTCCTAGCCTATCTCAAACATCTCTCTCAGATAAGGCCAGGGATGATTGGGAATGTCTTGCTGCTTGTCTGCCTAATCTCTGGGATCTCCGTTTTCTTCATTTTCAATCATGTCGCCGTCCATACTACTAGTGCTAACGTTACCACCATCAAGCTGCAATTATTTGCCGCAAATGAATGCAGAATGCGGCCGAATCTGTCGAGTCGTCTTGTAGTGGTGCGTTACATGCAACGTAGCCTACAGTATATTCCCATCCAATTAGATTGAATTCGGTATTGATCACGTGAAAAATAATAACGGTAACTCCAGTGAAATTATTTGAAACTTGCTAGTGAGGATTAGATTAGGACCGTATTTAAAGCTGATGCTGGTTTCAAACTTCGCGCTATTCTCCGACATTACGACCTCTTGTACAAAACTAAAGTAACGAGCCAATATTAAAAATGTAAGGAGTAGAAAGTACCGATATTCGTGTTAAAATGTAAGGAGTAAAAGTAAAAAGTCGCCACAAAAAAAAATAGTAAAGTAAAGTAGAAATATCCGAAATATCTACTTAAGTACAGTAACGAAGTATTTGTACTTCGTTACTTCCCATCTCTGGTATGGAGGTAGGTTGAGGTGGGGGATGGGTAAAACACAGGACTTTCATATGGGAGAGCCGGGTTCGCACCTTGCATGTGCTGATTTTTCGGCCGTTTTTTGTTTTTAATTTTTTGTTTTTAATAAGCCTTACCCAATGTTTCTTTCCTAAACCCAACCATTTGTTGTTGTCGTAAGCGTGTTTTAGTCGTAATTTTCCGTGTTTTTGTCACTGTTTTGTTACTAAAGCCTTTCCCTGTGTTCTTTTCCTGAACTCAACTATTTTTTTTTGTCTTGCCAGGCGTGTGACGTGGTTCTCGCGATAGTACGTCGCGTTCTCGCGATAACGCGCAACATGGCGAGGCCACGTGGTGGGTCTGTTTACATCAGCTGTTTCCAGCGTGTATCATACACGTGGATAGCTGAAAATGGCGTAAAATAACACGCCATTTGGCTTTATGAAAGTGGCGTATATATTTACGCAAAGTCATGATGCCATGTTGAAATAGCGATCAATCACCAAATAACGCAGGATTTAATCAGTTTAATTGCTGATGTAAATTGCAGTGTTAGTGTTTTTTTTGCATAGGCCTACTATGATATTTTTTTCAACAAATGATCAGAAATACATTACAGTACAATACTATCATTGTAAATGACTGTAGAATTAAATAAAATGCAGTAAGCAATCATTTGGAGCAAATTGTCATCACTCAAATGTGCGTAAGAGTGCTTTTCAGTGTAAGTAGATTTTGTTCTTAGCTAAGAACAAATCCAAGTTAAGATAATATTAGTGAATGCCAGAATCTTCGTAAGAAGGGTTTAAGAACAAATTTCTTTGTAAGAACGGTTGGTGAATGAGGCCCATTGATTTTAAATAAGCTCTTTTTCATATTAAGACATTTCTCTGATCCACGAGTTTTGGACTGCAAAGCAAAGTCCTCCAACATCACCAAAGCAACTGTGTCTATTTATAGCTCCCATTTATAGCTCGTCATTAATTGATCACATGCACCTGTAAACCATTACATTGATTGATTTTTTTATAGCGTTCATGTTCCAACAGAGTCCACAAAGTGATTTGAAATTCTTGGAATATAAACACATGGAAATAAAATGATTTGAAAGTGATAACTCCAAAGCAGCATAATTGTGCCTGTTTGGCAGACTGACAGTGTCTAGACTGCAAGCACGTTGAAACTGGCTAACAACATTAAAAAATTTATAGAGAAAGGGTCTAATGGAATACGTTAGATGCTTTCTCTTTCCACATTACACATGTAGGAAAAGGTGTATTTGCTTTGTGCATTATAACCATTTAAACATGTTTGTGTACCAACTTGTCTAGTGTCAATATTCAGGTTTATATCCTTTGTTCTTCTGTGTCAGTGGAGGAGTTGGGCTCATAACTACATCAACCATTGCTGTTGGATAATTATACGAGGTATTTATTGATACTTTGTACAGTCTGGCTAAATACATGCACACTGTTTATTTACCATTAAAACTGTTACATGCTACCTAAATTCCTCATAGATATTAACACTTTTTTTCCTTTAAGAATGGTCAGTGTGTGGCCGGGTTAGCTCAGTTGGTAAAGCAGGCGCACATATAAAGAGGTTTACTGCTCGACACAGTGGCCGCAGGTTCGACTTCGACCTGCGACCCTTTGCTGCATGTCATTCCCTTTCTCTTTCAAGTCTTCATCTGTCCTGTGGAATTAAAGGCCTAAAATGGCCAAAAAAATTATCTTTAAAAGAATGGTCAGTTTACCCTTTGACCTTTTTATTTTTTTTTTTATTTTATAAAATCCTCTTGCAGTTACAGAATATTTTTCATCTTCCCTACCTGCATAACATCAAACAATATTGCTGCATCCAGTGTTTTTGTTTTTTTTCTTCTTACTGACTGCAAGTAGAAAACAGAAGACATAGTTTCTTTGAGGTGAGTTTCTTTCACTGCCTTGGTTTTTACACATGGCTCTACAGATGGCGGTTGGTCAGCCCACCATTATTTGGATCGCTATGGAATTTTATACAGACATTCATGGCCCCAGAGGATGAAGCTTACTTCCTTGTCTTTTCCTCTAGTTCAACCAGCAGCTTGACAGTTTTGGCTTCTTGTGAAAGCTCTCTGCAACTATTGGATTTATTGCCTGGACATTTTGTACAGCTATCCATGGGGGCCAGACAGTGAATTGCAATAACTTGGTCATCCTCTGACTTTTTAATCTAGCACCATCATCAGGTGAAAATATCAATGTGTCCAATACTTTTTCATGAACAAATACCTGCAAAACTTAAGACATTGCCATCAGCGTCAGCTGTAGCTCTTGCTTAGTGTAGTGCTAACTGCTGATTAGCACGCCAGCACACTGAAATGGTGAACATGGTAAACATATTTTATACCTGCTAAACACCAGCATGCCAGAATTGTCATTATAGCATGGTAATGGTCACATTTAGCTCTAAGCACCACTGTGCCGAAGTACTGCCTTACACCTGTAGTTTGTTTGTTTGCTTCTGGCTGGCTGCAGCAGCTAATGTGTAACATACCTTAAAATGTACCATTATTTGCTGCAGGCATGACTGTTTACAGAGTAGGTATAATGTATTCATTTAATAAAAATGCTGAAGCCAAGAGAGTATTCAGTAAGCAAAGCAACACAACTAGAGTTAAGCAGAACAGGACAAATGAGCTTCTGATCAGCACTGCTGTTTGATGTAAAATGTGTGCTGATCTGAAGAAAACAGAAAAGTTTTAGTTATGACATTTGATTAAACCATTAGGGACAACGAGAAGATGGTTCTAGTGGTTTGAGTAAAAATGATTTCAATGAGCACGAGTAAAAAGGACTTACAGGAAACATTATGATAACCTAATTAAGACTGTAATTAAAGCATCGGGAATCCACAAACTGCTACAACAGTCAGTGTGGCCTGGCACATACGCTTTAGGTAGCTAAAGCTCTACTGAGAGTACTGCATTTCCTTCATAGTGACAATGTTCAGAACAATGTGTATTTACTGCCATTAAAGTTTAGCTTTAAAAAGGGGAAGGGGAAAAAAAAAACTGGTTTTCTTTTTTTTTTTTTTTTTTTTTTTTTTTTTTTTTTTTTTTTTTTTTTTTTTAATTTTGCTGTTATGTACACATCAGCAGAAATACTGCAGTCAGCACCACAGACAGCAACACATGCTTCAGTGAAAAAAAATCTGGATTCATGTTTGCGTTTCTGTTTTCTGACATTTGTAAGTATTAAAAATACATGAATCTCCCTTATTTTCAGTGATTAAGAAACGTTGCCACTGCTGCATCAGCGGCCTTGCACAAGACTAATAAATGCATGATGGAAAGTCATAAAACCCCACTTAATGTCACAAAACAGATGTTT
This sequence comes from Perca fluviatilis, assembly GCF_010015445.1. Lineage (NCBI taxonomy): Eukaryota > Metazoa > Chordata > Actinopteri > Perciformes > Percidae > Perca > Perca fluviatilis. The sequence continues at coordinate 13,387,845 of NC_053124.1, read as the reverse complement.
TGATCACATCAACAAGTAAACAAAATGTGTGTGACAGAGGGAAACAGGTGGAGCTCTGCTCATTGAAAAGCAGCATCACAGGGTTTGTTCCTCTAATGGAAAAGGGAAGAACATAAAAAATGAATAGCATTTAAATATGGGAACAAGTTCCTCTAGTTTAAGATGCAGCAACTTCAGAAGTTAGTTACAAACTAGCCAAGCCTGACTTAATGGGTCATTGCAAGTCAAGGCATGGTTGACTGATCTAATATGATTGTGTAAAATAGTGAAATAATGGAATCCCATCTGCTTATTATAAATAAAGTAGTGATGCATGATGGTGTAGATTTTGCATTTTAGTATTAGTGTACAGTATGTGCCATGTTGGGCTCTATGACTTTCATTTTAGGGATGCATTATTTATATTTGTGCATTGCAACAGCAGCCTAAGTGTGCTTATACATATTGACGGGTTGCTGGGATTAAGTGGTAGCCAGTGTGTTATGGATCTCTAAGGCAGGAAATTACTGTGAAGCATGTTCGTGAATGAAACCAAGCTTTTATCCTTTAAAAAAAGAAAAGAAAAAAAGGTGCTCCTCATGTTTATTTTAACACCCTGGTAAAAATGAGATGTCAGAAAAACCATAACCCCGAGCTCAAAAACATGATTGAATTTCCGAAGGACACTCCCCAAGGATGCCACTTGGGGAGCATTTACTCCTCAAAAGATTTGTTTTTATCATGACACACAGGCTTTAAGGGTTTTTCCACACACAATACCTGCAGTGGAACTAACTTATTTTTGTTCCTAATAAATGCTTCTTTTCTTGCAGTATTTAAATTGCATCATCTCGTTGTGCACTGTTCTTCTGCAAGTTTTAAAAGGCATGCCACTGGCACCACTATCTGTGGATCTCAATGGGCTGAACCCTTTATATTTGCATAACCTTAGTGGATGAAAAACAGCATTATTTAGCTTTTTCTTTTCTCCCATGTAAAATGAAATGTTTTTTTATTGGACGTTTTTAGACCGGAGAAGGGGAGGGAGAAGCGGTAGACTTCTACCCAGATATGGGGCCCCTTCTCCGGTCAAACACGTTGAGTGATGATGGTGTACCAGGGGCATGAAAAAGCTTAAATTTTAGACCAGAAAATGGGGAAATGCAGTTAAAATGTGAGCTACATTTGGATGGACCTGACTAATGATACTCACACAGTTAGACACATTTAAATGTATTTTTCTGACTACAACATTATGTCACACTCTAGTATGGTCTTGGCCTACAGAAATTGTTATAGCAGTGTCCTAAAATCAATATCTTACAGCAGGAGAAATAGCCAAAAGACAAAAAGGCAGTAAGTGGCTTTAAAACCTTTCAGTCTAAAAACTGCTTTCCAAAGGAAATAAAAGTAATATTGTAAATATTTAATTTCGACTGCAGTCAACCACCATGTGAGAGTGCTGTTTGGACAGTTTGTCTTTTTCTTTTTCCTCGTGCTGGTGAGGTCATCAAAGTTGTACGCTTGTTGCGACAGAATGCTATCCTCATCAAATTCATCTGTCTGTCCAACAAAAACATGCAACATATATGAATTGCATTCAGTGTGCAGTATGTTTTTTTTCTGTGTCACTGAGCACATGCTGTGACTCTTTTTGAGCCTGTCTATTAAAAGATACCACATATATGAATTATGAATGGAGTGTTAGAGGCTAAAATTCAGGAAAAATGGAAGTTACTTTTGAGAGCCGTGCATGCAGCTGGAGAGTTTAAGTTGTGTTCTTTATGCAGACAACATGCACTATTGGCACAGTATATGCTCATTATCTTACCCTATTTAACGGAGTCATGCTTGTGCAGCAGAATACATAACTAAAACAACTAAAATGTACAAAATTTGTAACATCATTGATAATGGCTTCTTTTTTCCTATCTATTCTATCTTACTTTATTTCCCTCTCACACAAACAATCACAACCACACTTGGGACTAAGGGCCATGGCCTTTTACCTTTTGTAGTGTTTTCAGTGCTTATTGGAGCGTGCTGTCAATGCCGTGGCCCAGCTCTCAACAATGGCCTCAGCAAAGATCCCATTTAGTTAAGAGCCCTTAGAAGACCTGTCTCAAGGCTAAACACAGAGGAGCAACGAGGCTAAGAAGAGAAAAACAGAGTGAGAGCAAAAGAGCTGGCAGAAGACAGAGATAAGTAACTGGGAATATGTGGGCAATGCTTTTTGGGTAATTGGTTGGTGAAACCTAAACCACTCTTCGTTGTCCAGTCATCTCTCCTTTACAAGAAGGAGAAGGTTTAACCAAAGGGAAACATCCTCACTCAACACCTGTATTAGTCCCTTAACACTAGCTCTCATGAATTCAGCATTTGTCATTAAAGCCCCTTGAAAGTCCAACTCTCTCCATCCCAGTAGACCAAGCAATCTCACTCCCATCTTGATTCCCTTTTGGTATTGTCAAAATGATGGAAATAGCTGCAATTCGTCAGTGAGTGTAGCTCTCTAATGGTGATGGGTGTTTTCTGCTGGCATGAAATTGCTAACTCATCTCCTGGAGGGCAAGACCAACCGTCATCACTACTGTCACACCAGGGTTTATTCATCGCCCTGCTCTGCCCACCTAACGTGATGGAGCACAACAAAGCCTCGTATTTCATGTGCCGTAAATGCTCAATTAAGACCATGTCTGTCAAGGAGAGCGGCCATAGGTATAAGCCACTATCATGATGCACAAATAGTTTAAAGAGCTTTGGTGTGTTGTACATCCTTTTCTTAGACTTTCTCTTCTATGAGGGATCATTAATGTTTAAAAGGTAAAGTACATGTTCAGTCACTTTATTACACTATCAGTAGCTACTGGGCCCCCAGCCTGTAGGGTTACTTGCAACTAAGGTTGGTTTTGAGAAAAGTCAGTATTCCTGACCCCCCCCTCCTTAAAATCTGTGACAAATCTAACATACCCTGGGAACACTCTGCCCCCGAAGTACAGATGACGTCACGTGCAGTTTTTTTTTTTATTTGCATAAAGTTATAATCTTTCAACTTTACTTAATGCAGGTTTTGGTGTCGCTGGCCAATTACCAGGTACCTGGAATCCTGCAATGACTTGTGAAGGGATTTGCTCACATTCCATTTAAAGTTTGTGTCAAGGGTTATTTAGTAGTAATTTTTCAAGGACGTGAAGTGCTTCTTATGCTCCAAATGAGGCTTGGCCACGTTGAGTGCTACTTGACAAGACATGATCCGTCCGTTCTCACCCAGAAAACGACCGTATGGGTTGATTTATACAAGCCGCTCAAAACGACCCACAATTTTGTTTCTTTTTAGGCACCAATCTTTCGTGGCTGTAGTAATTAAAAGCAAACGAGAAAGTGGGTTGACAAAGTATAGGATCGACAAATTCCAGGTAAGGAGGGTTGGGTGGATGGGGCAAACAAACCCAGGACTTTCACTCAGAAGACCGGGGTTTGTGTCCTGTGTGGAACTAAAAGTCAACTATCATGTTGAAATTAACCAAGTTTTACGGACCTTAGTCTGTGATGCAAGGACGTCTGTGACGTCACGTTACGTCCTCATTTTAGTAGTTTACATGCATCCTTTAAGCCATTCCCTCATGTTTTACTAACCCTAAGTAAGTTGTTGCCTGCGTTTCACAACGTTTACTACCCGTTTAAAACTGCATCTGTTGTGTTAACTAGAACGGTCACATGACTACAGTCACATGATTAAACTGCCACCGTGTGACAGTACATAGATTGATTGTATGTGTCATTTTAGTTTTGGAAATCGACAATGGTGTTTAGGTATAAAGATGTATTGGACATGATATATTCAAGACGTTGATCGTGCCTTAAAGCCAGTCAGAATGAATTCTGCCATGCTAGAGAGAGATTTAATGATTAAACCCTCTTATTCCTCTACTTGGAATAAATCATGCACAGAAAATACCCAACACAGTAGTCACTGCTGTATGATTGTTAATTTTGGCTCTACTCTACATATAGGCTAATGCAAAACATGCTGTCTGTTTGTTAGACGTGAAATTGAATAGAAAAGAATTACTGTCAGTTTATGTTTTTAATTAACATTTTCAGAAAAGTCCCTGAAAATGTTTGTCTTGATTGATTGTTCTTCTCAATCAATGGAGAAAATCAAAATTATGCAAGCAGTTATGAGCAAGGCTGAAGAATAGTTCAGAAGTTAGCTTTTAATAGCTGAACTCCAGACTTACCAAAATTACTTCTGTCACAGGTTATTAGATCTAAAAACTAGCTGGGGCACCACAGAGCAGCCCGCCCAGCCGAGAGCAAGGTAGACTTAAATCATAGATTCTTTTTTTTTTTTTTTATCTGGGCCTGTTTGGCCTACAGTCAGTCATGATGGATGGGGCAACAAAGAATGGTCTGCTGTGGGCTTCAGCTGCTCTTAAATGTATGGGCAGGGGGCTGGAGAGAATGGGATGAATGGAGCAGACAGAGAGATGAGATGGAGGGACCAGAGGATATATATGAGAAGAAAGCCGGAGAGAGGTGATAGATGTGTAGGAAGAGAAGCGAGAGGAAAGGGATTGAAGGACTGAGATGACCACTGAGATGTTATACTGTAGGTGGGCCAAGGGGGGCAATGGTCAGCCTGTGATCTGTCTCTGTCGGATAAAGGAAAGGACTTTCACCCTCAGATAACATGAAATGTAACACCAGAGCTGAAGGAAATGGTGGTTGTGTGTGGGTATGTGGAAATGCACCACTCACTATGTGTTACCCCATATGAGTGTGATTTATAGCATGGAGAGAATGGAACCTGAATGTTTCCTGATGAGCCTGATTTTGTTTGCTCACCATCATGACTGCAGCCAACACTTCACGTTCTCAGACGGAGGAGAAAAAAAGAGAAGAGACAGAGATTAATAGGCATAGTAAGGGGAAAAATTCACAGATTAGGCATTAGACATTTTACGATTTAAGCAGCTAAATCCCTTTGTTTTTCTAATGGCTCACTGCACAGTTGTGTCCTTTCTCATTTATGTAATTTATCATACAGTATATTCAAAAGTCAGTACGATGAATTACATAAACTTGCACTGCAAAAATATGTGGATCATTACAACAGATCTTTTTTGTTGTCGTTAGCATTGCGGTACAGTCATTCATGTGTTGAAATTGTTCACATCTACAAATACTTTAGTGTTGTGTTTGAGGATGGATTCAAATTTAATGAAAATACAGATGCCATTGTGGAAAAGGCTCAGCAACGTCTTTGCTGCCTACGTAAACTGAACTCCATTGGAGTAGATAAATGAGATTGCAATGTCGGACTGTCCGTTGACAGGTCGCCATGCAATTTGGTACACAGATTCACGTTCCCCCCAGGATGAATTGTAACCCCCTTTGAAGCTCTCTGAACTTCTAATCTAATGCCATCATTAGGTCAAAATGTAATTATGTCCAATACTATTATTGCACGCAATGTTTACTTGGAATGCTACATAGTCACTTTCTGAACCGCCCTCCCAAACACGTGATATGTGCTTGTAAGCTTCACTGCTGGAGTGCTTCTCAGTAGCAGTGTTAGCCGGTTATCTTGGTGACTTTGTTACATTTTTACACACACAGTCTAACAGCATAATCTAGCTTTGAGACATAGGCCTCATGTGCTGATTCTTCATAGTAGAACTGATTTGGAAGATAGATGTAGTTTACTGGAGAATGCCGAGGGGCACTTTGACTTCAGTTGTCCTCTTTACTCATTGATTTGATAACATTAAAGAAATTAATTTAACAGAAATTGCAATTACATTCATGTATAAAGATATCCTCACGTTTAAATAAGCAATAATTGCTTATTATTAACGGTGGCTCTGAATTAGACATTGAATTAATTTCTGTACTTTTAGCTTTTTTATATCTTCAAATATGTGATCTTGGGCTGACCACTTCCTCTGGATGATTACAAAATTTACCCATTTTTCTCATAGTAGTACAGCCAGATGAAAGTATCAAACCACCTGTTAAAAGGCACCAGAATACAGTAAATAGCATCTACTCTGTTAAAAATGTCCTGGGGGAGGAACCCCAGACTCCACATATTCAATGCTTCCTACGCCCATGCCTTTGAGTACTTTAAGCTAATACAATCAGGGATGTGTTTAGATCACATGCATGGGGAAGGGGGTATTCAAGAAGCCATTACACTTGTAAACACTAGGTGATCAGCTATAGATTGGACACTGCCATTTAACCTTGTGTATTTCAACTATTTTCCTTATCTTATCAGTTTTTGTATTTTTATCTGATGTGCCTGAATCTTGTTTTGCCTTGTTTGTTTTCTACCTTTCCCTGTAAAACGACTTTGAGTCCTTGAAAAGCGCTATATAAATTCAAATTATTATTATTAAATTGTTTGGTGGTATTTGTGTTTGCAAACTTGCTTGCCTTAAATTGGCCCTTGAGGGATAAATACAGTATTTTAAATTGAAGACTAATGCAGGTAAAGAAAACTGAGTCTGAGACTGAATTAGTTCCAGGGAGATGATCGGGGTAGATATATTACGTTTGAGTGGACCGGTAACATCGCATAAACTGAAAAATGCAGATCTGCATGTTAGAGGAAAGAGCAGGAAACTAAAGGATGGGAAGAGGAGGTGGCATTAGGAGAAAGGAGGAAGGAATAGATGGAGGGAGTCAGAGGGGAGTTTTGTACCAAGGAGCACTATCATAATTGTCACATTTGATCAGGGAGGAACTCTAGTTAGCTTCATGGACCACTGCTTTTTTCCAAGCTCCCACCCCATTCAGGATTCAGTAGGCTGAGCATGAGAAACACACACACACAAACAGGCACACACACACAAACAGGCACACACACACACACACACACACACACACACACACACACACACACACACACACACACACACACACACACACACTCAATGTTATGTTGGCAATCATGTATGTGGCCAGACACGGACCCACACATGTGCAACGCACACTTAATTATGCTCATACAAGCATCTACAGAAATAAAAAAATAAAAAACAATAGAGGAAGTTTCTGTTCTGTCACCCTTGTGTGTTTTGTTCAGGTGTTTGTTTGTGTACTTGGATTTAGCTCAACACAACATCCCCCAAAGCATTCTTGCTTGTTAATATATTATTAAAATACAGGCAGAGAAAAGATGCATTAACACAGAAGAGAGGATTACTGAAGTGTATCTCTGAAAAGTGTGGATGATAGTGGTAGAGTGAAAACATTATGGTGTGGTATGCTATTTTTGATCGAAGTTGGTGCACTGGCAAACTTCAAAGCAACGACTGCAAACATGGATCAGATCAGAAAAGGAGAGAATGATTTCTAAAGGCAAGTGAAAAAATATGGACATTCAAACTGTTGCAGACGTCTTGCAGGGAAAACTTCAACTCAAGTGAAATGTTTCAGTGGTTTGAAAAATACTTCTGTCTGTGTATGTTTGGCAAGTTGTCAAAGTGGCTGTGATTGAATTAAACTCTTTTCCGTGATACTAGCTTAAGTGGAAGAATGCAAAGTGAAAAGCAATGGTGACAATGCGACTTCAACTCCGAAGCTCTGGCCCTGTCCTTTACTTGCTCTGATTCATAGGAAGCAAATCAAACACACCATTGTTAGGAGCCATTTAGCCTCCACAAAATTAATCAAACAAGGCAATACAATTTTCCCACAATGCAGGCGTTTTAAAATTACAGAAAGGATGAGTAGGAAATTACAGTTTTGATAAGGGGCCCAGCAGTGGAGTTGTGGGTATCTGCATCCCTTTTTGCCTTTTTCATTTAATGTCAGTATTAAGGTTGTACACATAAAACTCACATTAAGTTTGAATATTACTAAGGAAAATGCTTATTGGCATGCTAACACACAATTTACAAGCTAGGTGGACACTTTTTGGTAAACAATATAGCAAGAAATAAGACAGAAACGTGTTTTATTTGGATAAAATGGATATCCAGTAGCCATTTAACATGTAGGTACAGTACATACATTACACACCAAAGTGATGATTCTCACACTCTATCCTCATCTGATAAGATGCCTGATGTTGTGATCCTGCTTTGATGATTTCTTCTACTAGTTCTTCTCATAGTATGTAAAGGAGCACACCCTCTGGCCACAGCAGATGTCTGCTAATCAGGTCAACTTGTGCTAATGTGTGCTTACATGGTATACTTATGTTCAGCGGTGGCATGGACAATACAAAGCTTGACCTAGCTGCTTCATGAAGCATGCATGGCCACCAGAATTGCAGGTCAGCTGCAGTGCTTTGGAAGTGTTGTTACTGCTAAGGGTAATGTAAATTACTTATTCAAAATGCAGCTACAAGAGTTCTGACCAAAACCAAAAGGACAGCCCACATCACGCCTCATTACAAGTCGTATTACTTATTTCAAAAATATCTACATGGAGTTGGCCCTAAATATATGACTGGGGAGTGGATGGCTAGCGGTGCCCAGGGCAACATCTAAACGAGGAGAAGTGGCCTGTAGTCATTATGCAGCACAGCGCTGGAACCCACTGCCTGATGGTCTTAGGAATACCCCAACAATTTCAGTATCAGTCCAGACTGAAAACCTTATTGTTCTTAGGTGCTTTTAACTAAATGTTTCTAAACACCCAAGGCCTTATTATCATGGTATGAGTAGTGGTGGTGGTGGTAGTATTAGTAGTGGTGGTAGTAGTAGTAGTAGTAGTAGTGGTGGTGGTGGTGGTGGTGGTAGTAGTAGTGGTGGTGTTAAGCAAAGGAACAGATGTCGGACTTGAGCACAGGCCGTTGCAGCAAGGACTCAGTCTTATACTCTTTATTTTATTGATTAAATTGTATAGTTTTGCCTTTGAATTGTGTTGTTTTAACTTTGAATTGAGTTGCTCTAACTTTGTATTGTCATTTTAACTTCTCTGTGTAGCAACTTGAACCTATACCTCTGTGTATGAAACATGCTTTATGAACAAAACTGCCTTGCCTGAATGTATGAAAAGGCATGTAAGATGAAATACATTTTTGAGTTGTATTGAGTGTATTTGAGTTGAATCAGTTTGTTCTACTATAAGGTTGTTTTGCTTACAATCATGATTGGTGAAACTAAGAAAAGGTTTTCTCATAAATGCGGATGAGTGTTTGATAATATTCAAGGTTTGGCTCATTCTCGGAGTCAAATTATTTTCTGCTCATGGAAAACAATGGCATCCACTATTTGATCCTGAGAAAAGAGTGCAGTGAAAAGCATGGTTAGGAATATTTAAGTCCAATTGAGATTTTAAAATTTTGTTTCTTTTCCACTTTGCTTTTAAGGCAAAAATATAGTGCAACATTTATGTTTAGAGAAATTCCTTTTGGTTTAATAGGATGGAATCACATAAATGTATTTTACAAAGACGCTCTCAGCCTCTGTGCTGTCCTCAAACTGGCTGTGTGTGTGTGTGTGTGTGTGTGTGTGTGTGTGTGTGTGTGTGTGTGTGTGTGTGTGTGTGTGTGTGTGTGTGTGTGTGTGTGTGTGTGTGTGTGTGTGTGTGTGTGTGTGTGTGTGTGTGTGTGTGTGTGTGTGTGTGTGTGTGTGTGTGTCAAAATGTGTGTAAATAGGCTCCAGATTACCTTCCACGTCTCTGAGCTACAAATGGCGCTTTCCATGGTGCTGAAAGTGTGTGTTTGTGTGACCATGATCTCTAAGCTTTGAGCTCTCCATGGTGCTGAAACTGCAATAAACTCAACCATATTTCTTTTCATCATCCAACTTTCATTATGTCACTATTTTAGCTTCCTTTTTACGGTTTATTTTGGGTAACAATGACATACACGGTAGCCAGTATAGCAGGCAGGACCATGAGTAGTGATTCATTTCTATTGCCCAATATCAGTTATTCCAATGTCTCAGTCGCCTTTACAGGCCAATGCCAGTAATGGTTCTCAATACAGCCCAAGTTCTCTAAGAACACAAAGACAATGGATTTGCAATGTAATAATACAGGTATATTAGGCATAAAACTAAACTAGTAAATTCCACCCAAGGAATGGGTTCAATTACATGAGTCAAAACAAAATAAGTCCATGATAAGCACTCTTAATATCCCCCTATGAATGAATGTATCAAATTAATATGCCTTTGTAGCATTGCACTCTAAGCCTACTAGACCACATCCCGCATTTAGCTGTGGGTTGACTTCACTACAGTGCAGATACATGCTTTGAAGCATTTGCCAACCATCCCCATTGTAACAGCACATTTAAAGTCCTTACAATGTGATCATTCTGTCTCTGCCAAGAGGGTTGCTAAATAGGCTGTAGTTGATGAAAAATGTCCCTTTCTAGTGATGCTGTTATTCTGAGGTGCTGTCTTGCCAACTGGTTGATGTATAAAGATGCGAGGGCGTCATGTCTGAGTGATGTCTGCAAAGCTTCCCGGACATTTTGTATTGAGAGGAGACGAATGTCTGAGCATTATCTGTAGTGTGCCTTCTATTAGAATAGTTAACCTCATCAGAATCCCTTTTCCAATTATTATTGGAAATGATAAATTTTAAAGAGAGACTTCTGGCAGTCAGTAAGTGAATTAAAAGTGGCGAGTGGAGACTTTTTTTCATATTGCGGCAGTAATAGTTATGATGGCATATTCTAATGCTAAAAAATGAGCATGATTATTACAGTCTCAGTCTCCCTTTTGATCTGCTTTGTGCTTTCATTTGGTCCAATTTGGGAAGACACAAATTCTCTGCAGGATCCTCTCAGGCAGCAAATTGTTCATAGAAAGTAGCTTACAAGAGCTGTAGAGTTGGCGAAAAATGATCATTGGCAGATTTTTTGACAATGGTACATTTAGGAAAAAAGCCTAGTTTCTCTTAATCTTAAGCAGAGTAAAGGCACCAAAATGCATGCATTCTTTCCAGACATTTCAGATAGTACTGGGCCATTTACAGTAGTTTTCAAACTACACTATTAGTTTTACTATTAATCATACGCACATAAATCATCATTCAGCAATTAAAAATGGATGTCTGTAATGCAATGCATCAATTCAATGAACTGATGCAACTCTCTAAACCCTGAAGCAAGTAAGCAGCATATTTCCAACATTAAGTAGTTACAAAAACGGTCCAGAAAGTCAAACCCAAGCCTATTTACATATAAATAAATAAATAAATTAAATAAATGTGTAGAGACAACGGAAATCTAGCAACCTAATAAGCCTCACTTTTCAGGCAAATTTATGGGCTTGCACTACCTACGGGTTTCATACATAGTTAATACACATGCTCTGACACGCTGTAATCTGACAGACAGTCCCTTGATAGCTTCTATTTTCTCTGTATTATCTGCCGCTGTGTTCACTGAGCCCAATGGTGAGCAATTTTCAAATCTGGTGTGTGAAAGTAATACTGTCCACTTTTGTCTTCAGAGATACGGACTTCATTTTCACACAGTGTTCCTCTGTCTTTCTCTGCATTCGACTGCCAATGTAGCGGCTAGTTGTTGACTGTTCATTAAAAGAAATAAACTTCATTGTAGAGTAATTTGATTGTGCCCTAAATTGGATGATTAGTTACAGAACTGCAAGAACAGATGATGGCTGAATATATGGACGGTGGGTATCTGTCTTCACTGGAAGAGCTGCAGCACTCAAGATCCTCCTCCACCTCCGAGCCTTCAAAAGAAGCACTTGAGCTGACTAATGTCCTACCACTTTTACTCATCCACATGCAAATACATGCTGCACGGTGCCTCAAGATCTAATCACATTATCAACTGTATAGATTGTGCCTGTGATATAAATATAAAATCTGAAGCCATTAAAACATTAATGTTGGATATATAAATATTGTTTGAATTGGCATTTTAGCTTGTTAGCTTCATCCAAACTTGCAGTATTGATACTGAAAGCATAACGAGTGCCAAATCTCTTCTACATTTTAGAATATTTCTGGCAGAGCGGCAGAAGAGTTGACAAGGATATCTGTGAGCAATGTAAAAACATTTTATTTTAAATTAACTAGTATAAGCACTGCGATGTGGGGTGATCTATTTAAGGATTTATGCATAAATGGGGTGCTTTGCTAATGTATTAGAATAGCTTGGGATTTAACTGTTTCGAGGAATACTGCTGTTAGTCCAAAGATGCAAATAGTAAACTTCAAGTGATCAAACTGCAGAAGTAGCCTGGGTATGGACTGATGGCCAAACAAACTTGGAAACGTGGCTCATGTTACAAATAAGTGGAAGAAGTGGATTTTGAATACGTCTCTGCTTGTGCACTTGCTGTATTTGGAAAACTGCGCGTGCTGACGTCACTACGGGCGATGGTAGTGGGGGTAGGAGGAGCGGGAGGGAGGAAGGGTTTCGTTGTGAACGCGCCTGACGGATCCCCGGCGGAGGGCAGCGAGGGCGCGCATCTCTGTCGTCCGCTTGTGAAGCGACTGCAGGGAAGCCAGATGCCCGACTGTGAGCCGCTGCCTGTGGATACCTATCCCAGATGCCAGAGCAGGCGAGAGCCACAGACACATTTCACCCTCTGACAGGGAAGAGGAGAAAATAGGGGCAGTAAATGGAGTAAGAATTAAAATATATTTTCCCTCCCTCTGTTTCAACCTCTGCTTCAGATGAAGAGCTTCACTGGACTTGGAGTACTGGGCATCAGTAGAAAAAAAACCCGTTATTCAACTCAGCCCCTGCTGCTGCGGCGCGGCTGCCTGTGAGCGGGTCCTCTCATTGCATTGGAATATACAAGCTTGCCTATATGCGCAAAAACCATGGAGATTATATGACGTGGATTTATTTTTTGAACAAAATTGGACATCTACAAAAGCGACGATACCTCTTTTCATTGTTTTTGCCATTGCCTTTTTTGCGTTCTTCTGTTCCGTTCTTCTCCGTACTTTATGATTTTGTCCTTAGCGATCCTTCCTTAATTTCATTTATTTATTTATTTTTTTACACTTCTTTTTTTGGTCTGTTTCGGAGGCGCAGAAGTGGCATGCCTGCCAGAACATTTGTGGGGAGAAGAATCCGCGCAGCAGCGAGTGTGAATGAATGATAGTCTCCCTCTCCATCTGAGACGTGCCATGGATGGGAAACTTAATTTGTATCCACGGAACCGATCGGGGAATAGCCGTCGCATCAAATAACTACTGCTGACAGCGATCAGGTAATGCACATTATCTATTAAACTCGACATCCCTTTAGGCTACTGTTTCTTGCGCCATGGACTCCTGATTGCTTTGCTGTCTGACGGTTTATTCATGTGCTTGATTTTTGACAGCCTCGTGTAAAGGTAAGTGTAGTCCGGTTTTAATGACGCATAGTCTCACATTGAAAGAGAAACTAGACCCTCATTTTCGCCAGTCCGCGCTGTTTTACTAGACTTAAGTATGTCGGCTGTTATCCGCTGGGATGTGTGATCTGTGAACCTGAACGGAAGTACCGGTAACAGAGAAATCCCCAAATACATCTCAGCAGTTGAATTACAGCCCATTAGTTGAGCACAGGTGGACAGCAGTAGCATCCTGAATGCTGAATCCCTCAGTGGGAGACACAGCGAGCTGTATGATAGCCTCTAAAGCCGCTGGCAGACCTGTAACTTTGCGCAGTGGCCAAAAGAAACACACACGCACAAACGCACGCACACATGCACGCACGCACGCACGCACAATGATGGTGTTCTCTCTTTTGGGAGTTTTCCACGATGCCATTTTGACTTTTAAATAACATTTCTAAATCCGAGCTCCAACACCCGCAGCGAAGCTTTCTTTAGCAGTGTCCCTGATGAGTGGAGCTGATTCTTGGCAGGAGGATGTCTCGTCCGTGGCCTGATTCACGTATAGTGTTAGGTTAGAGGGCTGATGCCGATGCTTCTTCCCGCCTGTGCTCCTGGGTGAGTGGGTGCCTTCTCCCGTTGAATGCTAAAGAGACAGGATGTACCAAAGACGCCAGTGAGCGTTCACTGGGAATTGAAAGGGGGAGGGGCTGCTTGACTTAACATCCGTACTGGCATCTCATCACGCAACAGAAAGCCCTTTGAAAGCTACCTGATTACGCACTGAGGTCCGATTTATGTGTGGGCTCCTCAGACTGTGGCGGGCGTCTGCCGCAGTGCCGCTTCTTGTAACCATGCTTCCTCCATATTCCGTGTTATTTTCAGTAGAATGAAAAGTATGTGTGTGTGTGGGGGGGGATGGGGGGATGGGGGCGTTTATCGAGTCTGAGAAAACTGTTCCTCAGACGTTGGCCTTGTCCCCCGGTAGCGAGCAGGTGGCTCCTGTGACGCTGAACAGGAATGGCACCCGGGACGCAACAAGGAGAGTGCAAAGGAGCCTTCAGCATCCTCTCTCTCCCTCTCGTTTCTACCCATCTGTTGAGCATGCTGTGTGTGTGTGTGTGTTCTCTCCGCACGCACCTCAAAACAAACTACTATCAAGCCCCTTTATAATAGGGTTTAACACACATGGCAGCAGCGACCTCGATTATTTTATTCCCCAAGTAGCCATATGTGGCATGTTGATCAAGTTCACACAATATTCTACTTATTCCACCACTAAGTCAGCCAGACTCTGCTACAGCAGCCAGTGGCTGAACTGGTGTAGGCTATTTAACAGGGACACGAGCAGTGCCTGTCTCTTTGGTTCTTGGCACCATTTGGATTAAAATGTCAGATTTAGCCTGCATAGTCATATTCTAAAGGAAGTATCTTTTTTTTTTTTTTTTTAAAAGAAACACAATCATCGAGAAAAATACACAGTATGAACAATTTTAAAGGAATATTGTACTGACTTTTCCTTTTGGAGAACTCTTTGTGCTGTATCCCTGCCTCCACCCTGAATGTGAGCAGCAAATAACCATAACATCGCCTCTTCTTTTTTAAGCACAGTGAATAACCTTGTTAGTTTTAGTTCTCCGGGATGCTGTCGGAAATAATGGAGCCGGCAGGGCCATGTCCCCTTTTAGCAGAGATGAGCAACCCATGGCTGATGGCTGATGTGTTAGATGTGAGAGAAAGCTCCTTTTTAACCCTGCTGTGTAGAGGACAAAGGGTGGTCAGCATTGGTTCAGGAAAGCTGTGGCAAAGTGTCTGAGTCTAATATATTATCATCTTTTGCAACCAAAGCGTCCAAGCTTGCTTATAGTGGCCATTTAAAGGATCTGTATTATGTTTATTCTGAGAACATGTGAAGCATTGACTAATGAGCTTAGAGAACATTGGTTCCCAATGCAGAACTGGTTTGATAATAATATTTATGATATTTCTTTTTTAAATATGGTTTCAGATAAAGTGCTGAGGATTTTCTCCTTATAATGAGAAAAACATCTAATTTAGACCCATTTTGGCTAATTTGCAGTGTGTGCCACAACTCTCCACCCAATAATTACCCGTGGAAATCATACCTGCGTTAACCTCCGTGGTGCTGAAAACATAATTCTAACCTTTATGTTCCTGTAGAAAATGCATGAGACTTATATTTTATATTGATAAAACAAATCAAGAGTTCTAAACCATTACACCTGCTTTGATTGCTGCTTCCTGTTTTTAATTTAGATCATAAAAAGTGCACTCAACCCATTTCACAGTTTTAAAAGAAAGAAAAGAATTCTCATTAACTGCTAGTGGTATCAAGCTAGATAGTTTTTGTATTGACCAGATTTCTAGAATTTTGTTTTTGGGGCTTTCTGCATAAAAAAAATCCTTAACTGGATCCAAAGAATGCAAAGAACGCACTACATTTGTAATTTCTCACTGCAGAAAACGTTGAACTCAAGTCAATGCAAAACCAGAAAGTCTATTGCAAGAATGGGCAGGCAAACTGAACTAACTAAATAACTCTCTTAGTGAGGTTGACTGGAGTGGAGGGAGCTCAGCATTGACAGACACCAAGATCTGAACCAGTAAGATATACTGTATATAGTCAGCTAGTTGGGTGAGGTAAAATATGAGGGTGATCGGTCTAAGCAAAATATTGGCCAATGGGATTCTTGGCCACCTGCTTGAATGTCAGGGGGACACCCAGAGCAGCTCCAGATCCAGCACCCTGGACAGCGATCATGGCAAAAAATTGTATTTAAAATAAAATCGATTGCAACATGTTTTCACAGAAACAATATCTGGGTTACTGTTGACAGCATGCTCTGTGGGTTATCCACAGTACGGCAGACTACTTTTCTAAAATAAATCTGTTGCTGTTTCATTTTTTAAATAGTGTGAGCACCACAACAAATATTCGGTTAACCCTATTGGATATGGCGTGGCAGCAGAATCTCAAAGACGGGTTACTCAAAACCTGGTCAAATCAAAAAATCTAAACTATTTGGCTAGAATACACTTGGAGGTGAGTTAGAAAATGTTTTTTCTGTAATTTAAAAAATATTTTGAAGTGACTGTTAGTGACTGGTCGAGTATATGCTATATTTTAAATAATATATAGGCAAAGGCTGTTCCAAAGTTTATCAGATACATCTTTTTGATATCTAATGTGCATGTGTTTCTGATTACAGTTGACCAATGCGATTTGTTGATAAAGAAAACACACATGAACATTTGTTTGTGTATAAATGCTGTCCAGAATTTATAAATTATTATAGTGGAAGTCAAACATCCTCATTTACCGTGTTGAATATGCAGTTTGCATACGCATTCTCATGAATGGGTACGTATGATATAGCACAAAAACATATGCACAGCAATTCATGATATTCTGTGAAATTATGACCGCCGGCTGGTCATGCGACAACCAGTCACATGGCCGTTGCAGTTAAGTTTAGCCAACAAAAGGTGACCATCCTGCGTCAACGACGGTTAAGTTTAGGCACCAAAACTACTAGTTAAGATTAGAAAAAAAGACTGGTTTGGATTTAAACACCGGTCCCCTTAAGTAGTACTCCCCGGACACGACACTTTTCCTGGGTGAAAGTCTTATGTTTTCTCTGGGACATGAACTCCACTCCCCTGCTTGAAAGCCCTGTGTTTTATGACACAGAATGCTCTTATACAGCAGCAGCCAATGTACAGCAATACATATGTGTAATACATGTGAATTACAGTGCTTTACATTTCATAGCTATATGTACCAATGGTTCATGAGAATAGTCTGTATAGCTACAAGTGTGTTTGCATAAGAACATACTGCCTGCATAAGAACATACTCCCTGCCTTTGGGGCCCATGATGCTGTTTTTCGCATCTCTGAGTGTGCAGATATGCCATTTTTTTTGTTTGTGTTTTCTTTTGTTTTCAGCTGGAGTTATCCGAAAATCAAAACCCTCGGCACTGGGATTGTGTGGTCCTTGCCAATCTGGCTGAGGCCAGTGTCCGCCGACCTCTCCAGAGATCTCTCTTGCTCCTTATAGCAAGAGCCTTCTTAAGAGGAGCTCCTTGTTATTCTAGGCCAAAATGTCCACATCAGATTTGTTAGTTTGTTTATTTAGGATCATCATTAGCTCCTGCGTTGCAGGTGCTATTCTTCCTGATCAAGTGCCTTATTCAAAGCTACAGTCACCTGCTTGCTTATTGTGACGCTACTACCGCAGAATGACACGTTGGCAAGATAGAGATGCATTATTGCTACAAAGCTACAGTACAAGAGCTGATCAGTGTATCAAGGTGTCATGTTGTGGGTGGATACAATGTTTTTGTGCATGCAGGCGTAAAAGGGTTGTAATTTTTGGGTCCCATGAGGGGAGAATTGGGATATCTGACTGTTATGATGTGTGGCTGTAACTGGTTGTGAAAACTCTGCGCTTGAAATTTTGATTAAACATAATAAAAAATATTTTTAAATCCTTAAATATAAAGTGTGAGGGAAATCTCAATGAGATGATGGAAAGAAACACATTCATTACAGAATGAAGTTATTAAATTGGTCAATTTTGACCGAAGCACAGCAGGAAGGTTAAATGGGTCAGAGAAATGAGACTGCACGTAATGACTGTGCTGTCATTGAATGATCATCTGAGCAGCTGCTGGAAATGCAACGCAAATGACAGTGTGACACATATCAGCTGAAGATGTATGAAAACCAGCCAGTTCAGTGGCAGTTTTATAAGACCTGTAAATGTAATACTAATAACATCTTCAATATCAGCCCACACGTCATGTACTAATGCTGGCAATGCTAAATCTTTCTCTCTTAAACACACATACTGTAAACACATCTCTCCTTCACCTATGTCTCTCTATTACACATGTCTATTTCCCTGAGGGGCAACTCTGATGGGCAAATGTGCAAGCACACACACACACACACACACACACACACACACACACAACTCACACTCACACAGGGAAAATATACAGTATCCAAAGTGCTAGTAGGCGTGTGTGTGTGTGTGTGTGTGCACATGCATGCTGTTTAGAGTGTATATGGAGTAGGGGCCAGGCAACAGCTTGGTCTTGCCTGGATCACTGCACCCTGGCTGGGCCATTGTTCCTCTGACACCCCCCCCTTACACATACGAACACACACTTCCTCCTCTTCCCTGGCCTTTACCTAACAAGCTTCCTGCTCTCTACTCCTCCTATCTTGCTTCCTTCTGTTCTATAGCCATTAATCCATTCTGTTTTCCTATTAGAATAAGATATTATCCATATGACTTCTGTGATCCAATCTTGGCATTTTTTGATTTGTTTTAAAGTTGTCAGTGACCAGATATGATTATCCAGGAGTACACTGCACTTATAAGGCCTTGGTTGATGTATTATCTTAAGTTGGGTATGGCTGTCTTCTTTTGTCAGAGTGGTCTGGTGAGCTTGATCCAATAACATGCACCAAAAACGAGGCATAGGACTTTTCTTTGCCACATCTAGAAACTCTGTTGTCAGCTATTCACAATGGCCATCAACGGCCATCTTAGCAAGGGATAGAGGGCCCAGAAGACGAAAAAGGTTCATAAAATGTGAGGATTTTTTTAGGCTAAAAGAGATGAGTATACCAGCATGCGGAAGTTGCCTAGTAGAGACCAAAAAAATCTGGAGAAGAGGTGAAAGATTTTCAAA
Source organism: Perca fluviatilis (assembly GCF_010015445.1). Taxonomy (NCBI): domain Eukaryota; kingdom Metazoa; phylum Chordata; class Actinopteri; order Perciformes; family Percidae; genus Perca; species Perca fluviatilis. Next base: position 13,368,863 of record NC_053124.1, on the reverse strand, counting down.
GGGCGAGTATCTACTTTCCTCCTCGCCTCATATAGCGTCATATATCGTGCCATCCTACTTTGTATGCTCTGCCAAGCTCCATTTGGAGTCACAGATGCCCCTGTCACTGGGGCGGCATTCATTTGGCACGGCCCCCAGGTGACTGTGTCAATATTTGCAGTTAGGGCCATTTTGTTTTGGGGCGCTCTATAAGGGTGACTGGGCTTGGGCGATGCTAAGGCTAAAGGAAAATCAACAGGAAACAAAAACACCGGCCCTATAGACTTGCTCTCTACAATTAATTAAGCCTTTGGCAAGAAAAGTGAAAGGATGTGCCTCCTTGGGAATAAATAGGCTTGGTTTGCAGGAGGATGAGTGGGGAAGAGAAAACAAATTAATTGCTTAGAATTGCAGGGATAATTCACATCTCTGATTAATATCGATTGCGTGAGGGATAAGAAACTGCCACAATACAACCATAGAGAACAGTTAATTCAATGAGTTTTTTTGTGTTAATAACTCTGTGCAAAGATGAACACAGATTTTGAGATTGTTACTTGGTGTGCGTGGATCTGTTTGTGTGTGCGTGCACACGCTCCTGTTTGGTGACTGACTGCATCCCAGCTGTAATATTTGCCTTTTATGTAATGTTTTTCATAATGTGTGGCCCTTTGGGACGAAGAAAGCACAAAAGCTGGCAGATTGTATTGATTCAGAGCATCTAAAGCTGCTATTTTATAGCGCAGTACAGGAGGGCCCGTGAGGTTTGCCTAAGCTAACACGTTTTCATGATTGCTTTTTCTTTGGTTGCTTCTTAGCAACTTACTGAACAAGTCTTACTGTTTCATTTCCATCCCATCTCTATGCCTCTCTGTATAATGTCTCTGTATTCTTACTGTTGTCATAACATTACCATGCACACAGTCTAAAAAACCTTCTTGTCTATTTGTGCTCACTCCTATTATGTAATGGGATATGTCCACACTCTCCACATCCACAGAAATGCATATACAGTTGCTACACCTTGCAGCTCACGCACAAGCAGGCGGCTAGTTTCACTGTTCAACTCAGCGTTCAGAGGGCGCAAACTCATCTGCCTTAGCACATTGGCTTCGTCATCAGCAGAGTGCCCTGCTGTGCCCCCCGTCGGCCCATATTACAGCTCCTTATAGAGGGACGCTTCGTGTTTGCGGGCCAACAAGTGGAATGCTGTGCTCTGCCGGAGCAGATGGAAGAAGCCTGGACTTCTGTGTGGTGTGATCTAATGGGATCTGATGTGTGCATGTGCGTGTGTGTCCAGTGCTAGTGCAGGCTTGGTAAATACGATGTCTTGTGCATCCAAGTGTTTTTAGTGGGAAACAATGAGATATCACAACAGTGGACCCTACTGCAGGGTTTCATTTTGAAAAAAACATCCAGAGGAGGTTTATGTAAATACGGCATTACAGTGTTTCCATTTATGTATTTGCTCAACACTGTGGATTTGTGTTGCTACAATTGTGAGTGTGTAAGTAATCAATTTTAGTAATTCTCCACACTTAGTGTTCCTTAAATGCCCCCTACCTCTTAGTAGATTAGAGTAACAATCATAGAAAGTCCTGAATTTCGCAGTCATCATTATCTTTCCCAATACTTTGCTAGGTGAAGCACACAAAGACACTTGTCTTTGGTGAAAGAGTGAGAACATTTATGAGAAAGTAAGATTACTCCCTGGGCTGTTGCTGTACATAAAGTGTGTTCTTTGGAATGCGCTCTGTTTGCCTGTTTGAATAAAGGTTAACACAAAAAAAAAATCTGGCAGGCATTCAGTGGTAACATGCTGTGATTTGTATGTGCTGCCAGTTTTCATGTTTCATTAGATGTATGTGTGTGTGTGTGTGTTCGTGTGTGTGTTTGTTCGTGCGAGCGACCGCCCCCAGGTCCAGTCAAAGCGGTGTCTTGTGTATTTTAGATGAAACAAAGTGGACAGGTGGAATTCTAGCCCAGAGGCATGCTGGGTAGAATCACAGTGTGGCAGGTGTGTACATTTGACAGTGCAGAGTTGCCATGCAGAGGATTAACCAAATCCCAGTGGTGCATACTATATAATTTTTTTTCTGTTATGTTAAAAATGTAGGGCTTGAGATTAATGGAGATCGATTGTGTGTTTCTGGGTGAGTCCATGTATATTTGTTAGCACTCTGAAGAAAATATGCATCCTTCAATATCTAATACCTGATTTATTTTGAACTACCCCAAGCATTACAGACAGAGAGAGAGAAAGTGAACAAGTGAGAGAGATGTTCAGAGGTTCTACTGTAATAGCTTTAGACTGCACTAAGAAAGTTGCATGCAAATGTTGCTCTCCACTGTGGATAAAAGTCTGCATATATTCATGAAGTAATTGTTGATACTGTTAAACAGACTCATTTAAGGAGTGAAGTAGAGTTGATGTAGGTCAGTAAAGAAAAACAATGTCAGCATCTTGTTAAATAAGTACTCCACATATTTAGCACTGCACCCCTGTAACATTGTCAGACTCGAAACTGAGATAGTGTATTATTCTGCTTCTTTTCTTATTTTCAAACATGTAGTCTTCAACCCCAACTGACACTGACCCAAGTGACATCACTTTAGGCAATTTATCAGATTTCCGCACAGCTCCTACTTGAGCCTAGCCTGGCTGCGCCCTCCTACGTACTTCCGCTCAATTTTAATTTTCCTTCAGTCTCCGTCTCATGGATGTATTAAGAGAACCCCGTCTGGGTTTGCGCAAGGGGGTAAGCTTCGCTTCAGAACTCGAACCTCCTATGGCGCCATTTTGATGCTACCTAGCCATCACCTCCCGTTAGCATTCCACTGACTAGCATTCATTTTGACGTCACTTGACAGTGAATAACTTTACATCTGAAGCGTTTAAAGACTCTATTTGTCCATTGTTTAGTTCTAAAGAAACACGACAATGTATAAAAGGCTCCGTTACCTTGTACCTCACGTTATGGCTCCATAGCAGATGTTTTTGTAAAAATAGGCTAACGATTGTGTCACACAGTAGAGGAATTACCGTATAGTACAGGATAAGCTTGCAGGCAGTTTCGACTTACATTAGCTGTTTAGGTTTAATTACTAATGTTAACTAGCATTTTAGTTAGCAATAATTAGCCTATGCCCATGTTATCTCCTTACATATACCTACGCTCTCCATCTCTGTAAGATTTGGAATGATTGAGATTTCTCTTGGCACAGCTACCAGAAGACTTAAAACTTTCAGACACGTTGCTCACGTCACATTTACGTTGTATCTCTCAGTTGGAGGCTGCGCAGTAAAGCTGGCGATCACCGGAAAAGTGCTTCTAATAGCTTTCACTGGTCTCCGTCCAGAGCAACAGGGTCTATTGGTCCATTATATACTATCTATCATGGATGTATTAAGAGAACTGGGTTTGCGGTATATTCTTGTTTTTTTTTCCAGCCAAATATTTGGCGGTCCAATCAGCGAACAGAGGGAGTGGCTGAGAACGATGACGTTGAGGACGCTAGAAAGATGCGAGCGAAGCCATTCGGTCCATTGTGGCAACGCTGCCGAATATCCAGAAGTTAAAGCCCAAGAAAGAACAATGTTTGCTGAGTTGTGTTGGTGGCCATGATGTTGTGGCCCTCCTCCCCATGGGGTTCAGGAAAAGTTTTCCAGCTCGCTCCGTTAGTGGTGAAGGAGATGGTTAAGGCTAACGCTAGAGATGCTAATGCTAAATATAAGCCGATAGTTGTTGTCGGTCTCCCCTCTTGTTGCACATGCGCATGACATATGTCACGACCAAACATTAGCGATTGGTTATGGCAGATCCAGAGTGGCTCTGGGCAGATCCAATAGTTTTAAACTACAATAGAGTACCCGCCTTCAAGGAAGTTAACTCTTTTCAATGGAGAGTGGCCAGACTCTCTGTACAAAAGAAATGTACGAGAGTCTGGTAGGACCAGGCTAACTTGAGCCACAGAAGACTATGCAATGTCAAATTTAATTCTTGTCTTTGTATAGGAGATTAATAGTAACACGTACATTTACTCCAAAATCAAATTTGGCTACTTTGAGGTAAAGTAGAGAAAGCTACAGATTTGACTTCAAATTAACATGACTGCTTACAAATCACTTTTTATTTAGGCTCATATATTTCTTACAGAGATTTAAATAGCTTAAATAATTAGACATCAGGTTTGGCAGTTTTTATATTATTTGAAAAGTGTTAACTATCCAGCACATTTGAGTGTTAGACATAGAAAATCCTGCATTCTTTATTCCCCACCAAAAAACAACAAGGCTGCATTGCTTCTGAGGCTATGTACTAATCCATTTCCATTGCCAGAATTGGTAGACTCCATCCATTACAGCCCAGCGTATTTTATTGGTAGTGCTAGCCAAAATGGTACACAACCTGGGAGAACTGCTACAGAGTAGACGTCTGGAGCAAAATAATGCACAAAGTATATGTAGTAGCGCATGCCAACTTCGATCAACAGTACTTCAGCAGAACTTCCATTTTCAACCCCTATGTGGCCTGAACCTTGCAGGGTATGTAAGTGTTGCAGAGTGGCAGCAAGTGGAGCAATATGATCTTGTGTGAAGTACCTTTTTTTGAAAGTCGTGGTGTTGGTGTTCTCTCTTGCGCCCTCTCAATGCATTTGATTGCTCTTGTGCATTTGCAGTCTCTTGGCCACTGACATCAAGTGTATGCGTCCCTAAATGGCAGTGCCAATATTTGCTTAGGGTTTTAACAACACAAAGTGTCTGTATTTGTGAAGTGTGTCTGAGTGTGTGACAGTATTTCCCTTTGGACCATCATCTTTTGTTGCTGTCTGGGTGCATGTATCAAGTGGAGTCACACACTTCTTTACAGCTTGGGGGTAACTGCGATAATGTGCTGGAGTTAAAATATTTTCAGACATTTTGACACATCTTTGTCTGTTTTTGCCACATGCAGCAAATCTAGACATGTGTGCCTATGTTAGCATCTTCACTCTGTTTGCTTTTACGCCTACCTTTTAAATTCCACGTTGTTCTGTATAATACAACTGAAGGGCAGAATTCATCACATTTGCTATGGAGCAGGACTGGAGCAGGTTTTCTCCCAGCATGACTGGAGAGCAAGTGGGGAACAGCAAATATAAAACCGACAGCAGCTGGGAAGATAGTGAATACAGAATGTTTTGAGCAGGAGGAACTGCTGCTGTTCCACTCTGCTCACAAACCATGGGATTATGTGTGCTGAATTTAATGGAATTTTATGGAGAATTTATTTATTCAGGTGTTATGGCTTCCTTATCGGCCAAATTTGATTTGCTTTGGTGTCCCTTTTTAATAACAATATCGGGCTTTTCTAATAATAGGCCCAGTGTTTAAAACCATTGTTTGTTTTTCTGAAGCAAGTGCAGAAGATATGTTTACCAAGTTTCATGGAAATGGTCATAGCGCTATGGCCCATGTGGCCAAAGGGCCATTATTCATAAGGACCTTCGTGGTTCATGTGTTAATAATAATAATAATAATAATAATAATCTCAAGGGAAACTGAGAACATGTACTGTATGAACATGAAAAACAATATTGGAACAAAAATTGGCAAAGCAAATCAGGTTAAGCCTTGCAGCATTAAACGTCTATAAATGAGTTACTGCGGTTAATAACATGACTCTGTTTTCATGGAGTACCACTAAGAAATACAGATCTTTGGAGCAGGACTGCAGTGCCTTCGCAGATGCCTTGTGTAATTTACCTCCTCCACACTTACCATCTTGACCAGAGGCTGTGTCATCATGTGGCCCCTCCCGCTACCATCACAGCAATTAGACAGGTAGATGAAATGAGAGTGTTGCAGAGGCCAACAATGTAATTCAACAGCACGCTCCCACACACTGCGTGAAGGCGTCAATATTTATATGTCAATATGGTTTATCTGTACCATCTACATGCTGTGTGCGTCTCAAGGTGGCAGAAAGAAGCCCGTACAGAATCCACGTGTGAACATACAGAAAACCCTGAATTTGAACTAACAAGAGGCTAGCATAATACACTTAACAGCATTATTATATGAGAGAAACCTTTACTTTTAATATCCGCAGGTAATGATAATCTGCATTATGAACTGCTCCAGAAATGCACTGTAGGTTGAATGGACAGGTAGGATTTGACACTGAAATAATATGACGGTAGGTGAAAGGAGTAGCTCAACATTTTTGGAAATATCCTAATTAGCTTTCTCTCTGAAAGGGAGTAGAAAATATCAATATCAACCTCATGGCGTATATGCAGAGTTGGAGTTAAGCTAACCTCAGCTTAATTTTTCTTAAATCACAGGCTGGGGGAAACGGATAGCCTGGCTTTGTTCAAAGTGAAAAAAATATGCCTACCGATTTTGTTTTTTGCATAGATGAACGGAAATGTAAAAATGTCAATCTGAGATTTTATGAGGTAATACATGTTGAAACAAACATTTCATTTGTATCAGCTGTGTTACATTGGTAGATAAATGAATTCAGGAGTTTCTCATTCACTGTTCCTACTTACAATATACTTGTGAAAAGTAATGCACTAATTAATTAGTATATGACCCATGTAATCGTGAGCCAGGACGTGCAGTCAAGTGACCTAGTGTAAAGAGTCTGCGTAGGGAGGAGGTTGGAATGAATGGAAGGGTCAGCAAACACAGGACTTTCAGCCAGGAGACTGCGGTTTGTGTCCCATGTGTAAAAGCAAACGCCAACGTTTACTTATTTTAACTTGCTTTTGTTTCGTAACTAACGTACTTAACTAACAACCACGGACGTAACATAAACCTAGTAGTATTGTTGCCTAAATAGGTTCTTCACTGCAGGGGCTCGCACAAGTGCACAAATTCTAGAATAAAGCACGGAAAATGTAGCATAACTTTTTGCAAGATATACAGTACAGGCCAAAAGTTTGGAAACCCCTTCTCATTCAATGCGTTTCCTTTTTATTTTCATGACTATTGTCTTGTCTATTCTACATTGTATATTCTCACTGAAGGCATCAAAACTATGAATGAACACATATGGAATTATGTACTTAACAAAAAAGTGTGAAATAACTGAAAACATGTCTTATATTTTAGATTCCTCAAAGTAGCCACCCTTTGCTTTTTTATTAATAAGGGAAAAAAATTCCACTAATTAACCATGACAAAGCACACCTGTGAAGTGAAAACCATTTCAGGTGACTACCTCATGAAGCTCATTGAGAGAACACAAAGGGTTTGCAGCGCTATCAAAAAAGCAAAGGGTTCAGTTATTTCACACTTTTTTTGTTAAGTACATAATTCCATATGTGTTCATTCATAGTTTTGATGCCTTCAGTGAGAATCTACAATGTAAATAGTCATGAAAATAAAGAAACACATTGAATGAGAAGGTGTGTCCAAACTTTTGGCCTGTACTGTACAAACTGTTGTATGTATATGTTGATAGATTATATGGTTATCAGATTATATGGTTATCACATAATTGCTCTAACTTGCAGTCATTTTAGTTTTCAACCTTTCCCTATAACCTAAATCTAAATCATTTTTCTTTCAGGGGTAAATTTTATTCTACTGGATATGTGAAAGTACGTAAGTGTGTAGCACAACTAATGATTACAATGATCAAACATGTAGGTATATTATGAATCATCTAATTTTGTAAAATATCATGCAATGCTGCGGCATGATGGCAGGCATGATTTCTGTGACCATCTAAAAAGCATGTTAGGTTCTCACAGATAAACTAAGCCATAACAACATCCCCACTTGTGGCTCATGCGGTTTATAGAAAGTAAGAGCACCTAATATGATAGCTGGAGCTCTGATTTGTTTCATCTGATTTGGTCTGTGCTGAAACCACTCCAATGAGTGTACTCTGCTGACATGGAGGTGTTTTGGTTTGCAGTAGAGGGTGTAAATTAAATTGTTTTTTTTGGCCAAGTGTAAAGCTAAAGCTTTGTGACATACTGTACTGCTTGGCCAAATTTAGCTAGTGCTCACAGGGACTCTGACATGGCCATACAGTGCAATTTGAGTTGTTAATCAGTCGGTGTTCCTCTGCTCAAATTGTAATGAGTTGCCTCTGGGTCTTGCAGAAAACTTGTATGTCCGTAAGAGTTAGCTATTCTGGGAATCAGAAGGTGATTGACCCAGCCCTGATCTTTTTTAATGCAGAATATCCAGTGAAGCCCTGATGCAGCATCATAAAGCATCTTCTTGAACAGCAGATGGAACAATTAAGAGGTAAAAGGTTTCCGTGTGCGTGTGGAGGATTGGAATACTGTTTTATCCGTTTAAGAACCCTTCCCTGTTACACGGCTCGCAGTAATGGTTATCTCATCAAATGACTATAACTTAATCAGTAGTACATTCGTTCTTTTTTCATTTCATATCCAAACTGTGCTTAACCTTTGTTGTACTTTGAGGTTTTCCGTTGTTGCTTGTGTGTGTCAGTGGCTCTCCACTGCAAATGGTACACTCATTTTTCTAATAATTTCAGTGCACACACTTAGATTTCGCACCATATCTAGAGTGCGTATCGAAGCAGTTGTTGCCACTCATCGGATTTAACATCTCATCTGCTCACTGGTGTTTAAACCGTTTGAAAAGAGAAAAGCTCCGGCTTTACATGCCGAACAGATAACAACTCCACAGTGGCACCCACCCTGTCTCTGCAGGAACGTAACTGCATGCATGTTCCCTGCGTCTTTTCTATTATTTCTCTGTTGAATTAGAACTTTTCTTCTGAACCTTGCACTGTGTGCAAAGTCACACACATGCCATGCTTCCCACTCAGCTGCGACACATACACACAGCGTGACACGTGACACATCAAATCTTGTCCTATTACAATTATGGCAGATGCCCTTATCTGAGAATACTTCCTGAGCTATGCTTTTCTCCAGAGGAGCTCCCTGTTGCTATGTCATTATTCTTGCTGGTTGGGAGTCACAGAGGCAATTAATGTAACCCTTTTGATTTGGACGGTGAACGTAATATGATGACTGTGATCTAAAAGGACAGGGTAGAAATGTAAATGCACAAAAAAATACAGATTAAACAGGATGGATCCATCAAGTTCAGGTGCTTAGTATTCTCATGTTAAATGTATTAACCATTTTTATCTTGATATATCGGCTATCGATATAGCCGATATACCAGCATAATCTCAAACATAATCTCTTTCTAGATACATATGGAGCTTTTTAGTACACTCGCAGTCGGTCACTACACATGGACATTAACACCAGCCATTAGTACCATAAGACTTTCTCTCTATGTGCTCTTGTGAAGAAGAAAATCCCTGGTGTTGCTTTGATAGGTTTTATTGCTTGCAGCCTGACAGCGTTTAAACTGCGGTTCCAGTATCATAGCAGCCCAATCTCCTCTCACCACACCATCAGCACCTTTCTCCTGGACCCAATTTAGCTGGTGATCCTAAATCTAGCATGCCAGAGACTCGAGAGATTCAGAACACTGCTTTTGGTGGAATAGCATCCTACTGGAGTACCTACAAGGAATAGTACGCCTCCGAGTGTAATTAGATGCTGCCAATCTCTCGAAATCGCTTGGGAGCGGGGCTAGTGGGTCCTTTTTAATGGAGAGGGTTTGTGCATGTGTGCATCCTTTGGAAGTACAGCAGATCTCACTCTCAAACCAGCATGTTAAACATCAAAGTATCTTGTTAAAATGCCCGTTGTTATGAATGTCCTCGCCCGTTGGATCTGATCTCATTTACTAAATGATGCTTTGTTAAACTTGCACGTCTTGTAAAACCAATTCACAACATGCGCAATGCAACCATGCTTTCTCTAATTAGGAAAGCAGCCTTTTTGATTGCACACGTTTACCTGTTGAAAAATATTGAAATAGCTCAACTTTCTGAAATGTTTATTTTACAACTAAGTAAATATCATACAATCCAGTATATAGTCTCTAAAGTTATATCATCAAATATCTCAGCTCCAACTGAGTCATGCTACACTTCCTCGACAGATTTGATGGCGGTATGATTATCGGTGTATTATCTGATGGTATGTTAAACCCTGATATAAATGTGGTTTAAATCCTATAGAGCTTAAGCTATGATACGAATGTAGCTAATGGGACTCTTGCCTCTACTAAATATATTTCCGAAGTGATTCCAACGCTTAGCTCTGCCATTAAAGGCTTTCCGGGGTATTTATGATTATGTCAAATATAAGAAATATGAATCGCTATTAAAGGACACCCAGCACAACCCAACCAAAACTGGGCAGGGAAGACGTGTTACGAGCCAGCTAATACAGTCTCACCCCCTAACAAATGATACCAATTACAGTAGTACAAAGTTAGCACCAAACGATGGATTGTAAAATTTGTAATACACCAGAAGTTTATGTAAATAACACTTGTGCTGGCCTGGCTGCTCCTGCTGTTACTACGGCGTCTAACAACAAAACAACACAAAAGATCAACAAATAAATAAATTAAATGGTAATGTCTCCAAACTTACCCATTATACTTGCCTCTATTAACTACACACTTACTTTAAAAATAAGTTAAATTAAAAATATTTTTGTTGCATCTCTTCGGTGTTGTAATTGTAGATGTCTCTAAGCACTTGCTTACAGCAGCAACAACAACAGCAAGAGAGAACAGGCAAGCGTTATTACATAACCTTCTGGTGTACTTACAAACTTTACAATCATCGTTATAGTGCAAACCTTATATACTAGTGTAACCTTGGTATATTTCGGCTATAGTGGGTAATTTAAGAACACTATCATTAGCCTCTGCAAGCTATTACGGCTAACCTACTCACGCTAACTCTCCCAATTTCACCCAGTGAAAAAGTTTGGGGTTTCTCGAGGTCATGGTGCAAAGGACCCTAGGGTGAAATTACTCCGAACCATCACTTTAAGGACCTGCTACTGGAAGAGTAACCTAAAATGCATTTAACCTATAGAATGTTGTCATGCTGGAAAGACGTGGGAGATTTTGTATTAAGTGTACAGACACACCCAGTCTAATGCTGTGGGCATACACTGTAGAATCTGCTGAGGACTGACTACACTGCACTGGCCCTGTACTCAATATGTGGTCTTCAGTCTCCTTTTAAGGCGAGGTTAAATGGCTGTAAATACCTATTGAGCGATGGGAGTATAGGTCTGATCAGATGAATCATTGTGTGTGTGTGTGTGTGTGTGTGTGTGTGTGTGTGTGTGTGTGTGTGTGTGTTATAGTAGGTGTTTCTCACTGTGGATTTGCTTACGTGAGAGTGCATACCGGCACCTGGCAGTGCAGTGATAGGACTCTGTCTGCCTCTTTCTCCTTCTATCTACACTGTTTCACAGTTACAGCATTACATTTACCAACGTGTGTGTGAGTGTACTGTACGTGCTGAAGGCCGTCTGGTGTGAGGGCCACTGTCAGAGCTGGACAGCAGAAGGTGGCGGCAGGAATAAGAGGCTACTGGCATTATTAACCCCTTACTAAATTGAGTGGATTAGGCAATTACAACTAGTCATGGCTGTCACATTGCCAGAGGGAGACAGCGCTAACACACACACACACACACACACACACAAACCCACAACAAGTATCAGATTCTTTACTTTAATGCACCGTAAGCCCCCAGACGATTACAGCTGTTTTAAGGAAATACAAACAAGCAAGAGCATTTTTTCCCTTTAGAATGATAATTGTGCTTCCAGACCTTTTGTCTAGCACAGACTACAGCACTGTGGAGATAAGTCTGACTACGCAAGACTACAACCTGACTCCTCATGTTACTTTCCCCATTGCATTGTCCCAAGATCTCTGCAGTGACTTGGTGAGGAGAGTAAAAGAAATGATAGAAAATACTATAAGAAATAAAATCTTAACATCAAAGCTCAGCAACAGAATGACAACATTAGGTAGACAGATTGCAAACATATTATGAAGGCTATGGATCTGAAAAGATGTCACAAAACTTTGTGCCGCCGAAACTGAGCCACTGGCCTAGAAATCTTGACACACCCTAGCGGCAGCAAATGTAATTTGCAGCCATCGGGTCTAGCAACTTTCCGTTGGCTTGCGAGCTGGAAAACCCAAACTCTGGTCGGGCCAATCACATTGTGTATACAGTCGGTAGGCGGGCTTATGGCTGCTGCTGCTGGAACAACGGTCTTTCAAATCGGACTTGGAGTTAAGCTTTTCTTTGAGAAAAGAATAAAGAACGGCACTGAAGTCATTCTTCAAAAAAGATGTGTTCGGAGTTTTGCCAACCGGATACGGCAAAAGTTTAATCTATCAACTAGCTCTGCTACCTTTTTCGTTGGTCTGTCTGATTTTAGCGCTATCCTATTGCGTGCAGAGAGAATATGAAAGACAACCGTTTATCCCGCCTCCTCGGATTGAGCCCTGTCAATGGTAAGTTCCCAGACCCGACATCTTGATCTGGCTTGTCAGGCTACTGAGCCACATGATTTCCTTTCTAATGTACCACAGCGACAAGGACAGTGGACACCCTACACATGCAGTACATACAACAATGCAACAATGTAAAAATGCTCCATTACAAGTAAAGGTCCTGCTTTTCAAATCTTGTATAGTTTTTTTTTTTTATATATATATATATATATATATTTTGTCTTTGCCAGCAAATTAACGGCAAAACATACTTTCGAGTCAAAACTAAAAGTGTTAACTATGTAGAACAATCACTGTTACAGTACACCATATCATGCTCTGTATTTTGATTATTAGTCTCCTAATCCATTACTGTGTAAGGTGAATTGTAAATTTGTAGTTTGTGGAAATGAAGCCGTTTACACATTCAATATTTAACATTTTAATTTACATGTTTTATAATGTAAAATCCTAAATTAACTGACAAAAAAGTGTAGTGGAGAGAGATATGGTTATCTCTGAAAGTATGTCATGTTGAAGTATTAAGAAGCAGAACATTGCATGAGAAAATGTCCTTAGTTATTCCACCGCTGCATACACATTTCTAAAATGTTGTACCTGCGACAACATCTTTCCTCTGTTTGCAGCAGCCACGAATGGTGCTTCCAATCTTCATTCCTGTTTTTGTCTTCTAAACACTCCACCCACACCAACTCCCTTCTTCTCGCATTCTATTTCAGGGTGTTAAGCTGAGCACAACCAAACCTGCAACAGTTTATCTGATCAAATCGATGCCTATTTCTCTCTCTAGCACTTTATTTTTTTCTTGCCCCTGGTTAGCCACGATGGGATGATTGGAAGGCGATACATCCACCGGGTCTGTCTTGTCTGTGTGAGATAGAAAGATTAGCCGGGGGGTGGGGGTAAAACCAGTGAGGGGGCTTTGCCATGCTACACCGCAATAAGGTGTTAACAGATCCATCAGTGTAGCACGCTTAGTGGAAGCTTACTGGACTCGCTCATAATGCGATGTAACTCCTTCATCTCGCCTTCCCTTCATGTCCCCCATTAACACCTCATGTGGCCAATAAGGGAACAGTTTGAGGTGTCTTGTAACACCCCAAAAACATCAACAATCAGCTGCATGTCAGCCCCCACCAGTTTTGTCTGTCAGATGCCCATATTTCTCACAAGTGTCCATTTTCGCCTCATTACTATCTGTGTTGTCTCTTCGGTTTCCATTATTTCATCCGCCACACTTGAAGCTGTAGTGTGCAAAATATATTTGCATCTCCCATGAGCGCTTAATCTTCTTTTTGTTCTGTTCATTCAGTCTTTCCTCACTCCCCTCGATGATTAGATCTTCCTCTCCCTTGGTGGAGACAAAGGTTTATTATTATCTGGGTGCAGAGTAAGAGGTATACAGAATGATTCTGTTAGTTTTGTTGTGACCAGAGGAGGTCAGTCTGCTGCAACGCTGTTCAGATGTCTTTGTTTTCCCTCTGTTTCTACCGTCTTGTTGCCTGCTTCCTTCGGCTGTGTTTTTATGCCTTTGTGCTCGCTTAGGTCCTGTTAGTTTAGGGAAAATGTGAGGAGCCGCAGTGTTTCATTAGTACAGCAGGTTCCATCACAGTAGACTGAGCAAACGCGCATACACACACACTCAACTGAGCCATTTATTCATGACTCAGCCAGCAGGCCAACAGGATGTGAGCGTATATGTGGGGATGTTTTTGCTCTTTTATCAACATCTAAAGCCTCTCCTCTGTCTTCATACACGTACCTCTGTGTATACATGTCCATTCCTATCTCTCTTACTTGTGTCAGTCGCCTCCTGGATCTCATCCTACGCTGTACACTCAGAATTTCTGAAGCTTGCTTACGTTAGATGTTTGTTTTCCTTGTTTTGTCTTACCTGGCATAAAATTTTATGTTTAGTATTTTTACTTTACAGACCTGCTGCAATGGCTACAATCTGTCTGTCTTTGAAAATCCTGTTTTTTGTGTGTGATTTGGAAACTGATTCTTGTGAGCCAGCGAACACACACACATACAGTATACTTTTTGTCTTTCTCCCAGTCTGTTGTTGTTGTCAAACTTCTTTACTTCCATGTGAAAGTTTTTTTTTTTTTTTTAGACACCCACACACATGAAGTAGCTAAAAATAATGGATAAACCTTTGAAATAGGTAACGAGCTAAAGGTAACAGATACATTGTTGTATAAAAAAGTTAACATATGCAGTGGAAATAGTTAATTAGCTACAAGTAATGGGTTAACAGTTGAAATACTGTAGCATACACAGTTGAAATAGTTTGCAATGGATAAATATTTGGCATAGTTAATTAGATTAGTCTTTACCTTCCAGGGGAACTGGTACTTCTGCAAATGATGGGGGGTAGGCTACTAATTGACTCAACAACAACAAAAATAGAAATTAAGATTTGATTTTTTTTTTTTTTTTTTAAATCCACATTTGTGTTGAAGAGGACAATAAAACAGCCAAATAAGATTATGAATTGGTGTGATGCTGGTATTTAGCCTACTATATTTACAATTACCAGTAAGTTGCCCATCAACTTGCATTAACAACAGTTGTTGCAATTGAGAGCATGTGAAAACTAGCTAGCAAGCAAGCAGAGAAGTTGAAATAGTTAGCCTAAAGTAATAATCAGTCTAAATAGTTAACTAGCTCAAAGTAATGGATACATAGTTTAAATAGTTAGCATAAGCAGTTTAAATAGTTGGCATAAGCAGTTGAAATAGTTAACGTTAAGTCAAAGTAATGGATAAATGGTTGAACCATCCACTCTGTCCAAGTGCAAACTTAAGCAAATCAATCTACTTTGATGTATTAGTATGACAATACTTTTTATACAGTACTATAGTTAATAGTGTTAAATAGCATCTAATTTATAATCCATTGATAAGAACATATTTGGAACATAACACTAGGGGTCGATAAAGAGGTACTTGAGCTAATGTGATTGGACTGTGGGCAAGGCTACATCAGACAGAAAAGGCAGGGAATTACTGAATTAAATAACCATCTAACTGCTGACTAGATAGCCATTGTCCACATAACTGTGCTAATGTCTATCACTTTCTTGCCCCCTCTCTTCTTCCAGCTCTGTCACGAAACGTCTCCCTCCCTCTCCCCTTGTGTTCTCTAACTTTACCTTTTTTATTTTTGTCTAGTGACTCAGTGCTGGCTTTGTGGATTCAATCATCACATATTTATGAGAAGCCCTTAAAGAACTCCGAATGCACTCCAATTCTGGAGGAGTGGTGCTGAAAGAGATTTCGTTTTTTGAGATTTTTCTTTCCCACTCAACCATTCTATGTTGTTAGCTTTGTTGTTAGCTCATCCTCCCTGTCTCATTGCCCTCCAACTCATATTCATCTGAGGGTCGTCTAAGGAAACTAATGACACGACTGAAGCATGAACCCAATCAAGGCTGAGCTCTGATAGGCTGACAAATATCCCTTTTGCTTGATCGGAACTTTGATTGACACCCTCTCATAAGCTGGATTTAAAACGAACCCACATTAAACACATTCGTAGCTTTTATTCACAAGTACATGTTGTTGCTCTCTTTCCTAGTACATAATGATTCATACATGTCAGTTATTATGATTATGATCAAAGCTGTTATGGATCCTTTTTGTCTCTTTTCATTGAATGACACCCTTTTTGGGTTCCTCTTGGCATGCTTGGGTGCTGGAGATCCACTTCATTAGGGTAACGGCCCCCCCTGGAAGCAGAAAATGTCAATTTAATGAGATACAAAGCTTATATACTGTACATAGAGCTACTGACTCTTGAAGATCTGTGCCTGTCAAAAACCATATAGCAATACAACTTTTGCAATAAAGGACAACCATGTGGGAACAATGTATAATTGGTATTTGCTGGTGTCGATGTGGCATCTATGAGCCCTGCTTACAAGAAAATGGAGCAGAGTAGGTATGGATTACAGTTAGAGGAATGTGCTGTATACTAAGCCTTAGTAGGAATCAGTTCTGACATTGTAATCATTAAAAACAAAACTGTAAACCTTTTGACTTAAACAGTGTTCAATGAGAGCATAATTCATCTTTTTTTTTATTAAAGGCTGAAGTTTAAAAACACAGCTCAAGCTAATCAAAGCATACAGCAGTTAACTCTAAGCCTAACCATTCGGTATGTATGTGCATTTATTTACTGTTCAAGTACCCAAGAACACAAATGTTTCTGTATTTGGGTTTATGCATGTGTATGTATGTGTTTCAAGGAGAAGGAGATCCTCTGCATTGTTGGCTAATAGTGGGATTAATCTGCCTAATGAAAGGAACTAGGGAAAAAAACTAAAATCTAAAATAAAGGACACATGCGGTGTTGTGGCAAAGAAAGACAAGGAGGGAATGATTTTCAAGATGTTTTTTTCTTTTTATTCACCTTATAACTCTTCAAACCTTAACTTTTTTATCCTTGATTTTCCTCCTGACTCTTGGGTTTGAGTGTGTTTCCTTACTATACCCTAGTTTCCATTCAATTTCTCATTATTTCTGTATGATTTTTTTACTGTAGTTTCTCCATCATACCATCATATCATTTTACTTTTTCTCCAATATATATCCACCATCTTTTTACTGTAGCCTCTTTGCTATTTGAAAGTCACAATTTCTTTTTTTATTTTACTATTCATTCCTGCCAGTAAAATCTGAGTTCAGCCGGGGCCAGTGAGTAATGAATTATGGCTGTAATATCCTCCGCTGGCTGACGGCCAAATCTCATCTCTATACACTCTTTAAAGGGGTGTGTGTGTGTGTGTGTGTGTGTGTGTGTGTGTGTGTGTGTGTGTGTGTGTGTGTGTGTGTGTGTGTGTGTGTGTGTGTGTGTGTGTGTGTGTGTGTGTGTGTGTGTGTGTGTGTGTGTGTGTCAGCCAGGATGACTATGTCTGCGTGTGCTGTTTAAATGGAATGATCTCTCATCACCATCCCTGCCCTCTCTTGGCAGGATGTTCCATCATATGCATGCACATTTAAATGGAAAATGCACAGTCATGTTCCTGTCTTGCACAGCCATGATTATAACCCTTCCCAAATTGTAACCTCATCCATCTAAGAAGGTTGAGGCGAACATCTTTAAATCGTCCCCACATTTAATGTAAGTTAACGTGATGACTATGTGATAAATATGGTTCTTACGCCTGAGTAGGTTTGTCTTGTAATCGCAGGGAATAAAATTGCTTTAGACTATACAATCTAGGATCAAATTCATAATCAAGTGTGTTAACAAATCTAAGTATCCACTTGTGACGAGGCCCCGACTTTAATTCTTTATAACCACCATAAACCCAGACACTCTTCAAGCAAATCATCTGGGCAACAAGGCAAGCGCTTATACAGTGTGAAATATGTGCTCGGCTGCTGCTCTTTTTGGCAAATGTCTAAAATAACTAAGCCTAATTGGAGGGAAAAGGCCAATCCCAGAGTGGGTACTTAAGTCATTCAGCTCTAGACCTGAAGACATGCAGAGTGTTTGGCCAGAGAGGGCTATAATGTGCTGTTCTTATATCTGTCACACTCATAACCCTTCATTTAGAAATTTAAACAGGAGGTGTGCGATGCGTTATGCATTTATGTATGGGAATGCATGAATGAAAGAGCGCGCGCACGTGCACGCACATGTTTGTGTAAGAAACGCAACCAAGTGGATCTTACTTCTGTGAGCTAATAGGGGGAACACGACAGATTCATTACGTTTTCCTCAAAGATATTCTACGCAGGGCTTTAAACATGAATAAACACTGACAACAGTGCCATTTACACTGTCAATTATGTGCTAGACACGTTTCTACAGGGTTAATGATTATGACTTAGTGGCATTCATGTGCACATACAACACACAGACACCGTCCACAGGGTTTTGCTGCTTTTGATTTGTGCTTTGTTTTTATAAAGGGAAATTATACCTTTCACTGATACTGTCACCACATGAGTTTTGTCAATGTGTGCACAATAATCACTGTCCGACTCCCATGTGTCTTTTTTTTCTGCATTTGTATGAGGGTTGCTGCTCAATTAAAGCACAGATTTTTCCTCTCTACATTGAGAGTCTGGCACTGTAACCAAGGGCATGCGCAGCAGTCATTGTACTGCAACAATGATAAGGAGAAGCAGAGTGTGGGAAGAACACAGCGTCTGATTTGGCTGTAGTGCTGCCTTCTGTCTGATCTTCAGCTAAAAAGGCCCTAACTCCTACAACAGGCTTATAACCCCGCGCTAATCCCCCCTTCTGACTCATTTTACTGCAGTTTGAAGCTCTCTCTTTAAATCTCTTTTTCACTCGCTGCCGTGCATTTGCACACACACAAGCATGCTAGAGTCTCTGAATAACAGAACCCTTTAGTAGAAATGGAAATGTCTCGCTGGACCGGTAAATTGCACTGTGAGAAATATCTTTAGCCAAATGTTCGCGCACAGGCACAAGCGGAGACACAAGCAGAAATTGCAAATCCATTTTGTGATTTTGTGTTTAATTATAAGTGCGTGCGTGCATGCTAGCCACCCGTGACCTGCATTACTGACAGCTTTTTGTTGTATTCATTCAGCTTGTGTTAAACGTTTTTTTTCTTGTTTTTGAGCATAATGCCCTCAATGGATATTCACAATACACATGGGCGCGCACACACACACACACACACACACACACACACACACACACACACACACACACCCCCAACAACAATGATACATTCCTTTTGGTCACATTGCCTATTCTTTCTTGTTTTATTCTGTTCAGTCTAAAATTAACACATTTCTTTCTTTATTCAGACCAAATTGAAAATAGTGACTTTTGTGAGTGAGTGGGGCTGTCAGCGTTTTCAGGGGAAGTAACCCCCCTCCCCTTGACAGATGGCCTTTGTGTCTTTTATTAAAGATTAATGTTTTTTTGAGCACCGCAGGAATTAGCATTAGTGACGGTTTTAGTGTCAAACGCTTGTTTCAGAGCTGTCACTCGCGCCCGCCTCCCTAAAATGAGACGACTTAATATCATGGTGCTAATAATACCACCTCATCACAGTGCCAAAGTAGCAGATCACAGTCATGGGTTTAGTGGAAGGGGCAGAAATATGGAGGAGAAAAAAAAAAAGATACAGTCGGCATCTTATGCTCATGGGAGGCTAAAACTACTTTAATTCACGTCTGTTTTATATTTGATTCACACAATTGTTCCTTGATTACAATGTTGTTGGCCCGAACATAAATGGATACTCTTTTTGCCACACCTGCTGTGGAATTTAGTAGCTAACCAGAGGATTGCTCTGTCTGGTGTTTTTGAGTAAAAAGAATCTCCCATTTCAGCGTAGCTTTTATTTTGGAGTGGTCTTTAAGCTCCTCTATGGTATGCATCTATTAGTCTATTAGAAGTCCTTGCACTGAATGCAGTACAGAATATTCCAGTTACACATGAACACTCTCCAGCAGCTCCCTCTGATATATTGTCCTACCTCCAGCGTGCTGCAGCAACACTCTCCATCTTCATTGCCCTATGGAATTACATTGACCAGTCATATGTGAATGGGATGAGAATATGGTTATGGAGAGATGGATATTCACCATGCAGAACATATCACCGTCTTCCCCCTTCAGAACGATTAAGCTCCGTACTCAAACGATATTTCTGCCCCCTCTTTAAGACCAGACTATCAGGTGATTGTTTAAAATATGATCCAATTGCCTTTTGTTCATCAGCCAGGAGTTAAATGTCAGTGATTCTCACTGTAATTTGTGTGCTCTCAGCCTTATGACACACATGCTTGAACCCAGATACTAGTATACAGTCTCCTGTGCTGCGTGTAAGATGAGCGTGTAATAGCTCAGTGATGAGGGCGGTCTTATCACCAGGATGTATGGACCATTTAGGCACCCATTACATAAATGAATATACTGTAGATTTATTGGGCAAAGCATTTGTTTTGTTTAAGAGTCTGTTTTTAAAGGGTGGCTTATTGGCAGAGGAACTCTAAGCCTTAAACTTGCAATAATGGGTATTTTTGATCATATTGAGTCAAATGGCTCTGTGTAATGGGAAAGGGGTTGCTTGTAGTGCCTATTGTAAATCACAGATTTAGCAGTAGCAGAGTATTAGCCTCCATTTTGCAGCTCTACATAGCTTTTTAGCCTCTTTAAGTTTTCTGTTTTGGTACAAATTTACTGTATAGTTGAGTCAGAAGCTATGTTTCCATCGACCCGTTTTTATCCGAATTAAGTGATATCGAATGAAAAATGCCTTATGGAAACAGTAAAATCCGACTGAATTTCATGAATATCGACTCAAATAAAATACGTTCGGTCTCATCGGATTTTCTCTTGATCGATATACGGCTTATGCGATAAACGCTAATGGAAACGTTATTTGCCAAATAAATAATGAATTGCGATTAAATTTTAGGTAATTTTATGGTTGCAACCCGCAATAAAACGAAGAAGTTTCAGTTCATTTCCGCCCAGTATTTCCGCTCTGTTTGCACACATGACAGGTGTCAACAAAAACAGATGTAAGCGGACAAACGAGGAGACGAGATACTTTTTAAATTTAATTTACCAGAAAAATATAACAGCTATTTTAGATAGCAAAAATCTAAGAAACGCCATCATTTATCAGGAGCTCGCGAAGGAAATGACCAACAGTTACAAGGACATTCTAAACATTCGATTTAGTTTTTTTGACAGGCTTAAGTGTTCATGACAATATATGACCATGATACATCTGGTGATGATTGATCGTTGTTTAGATACATTAAACCACGTTAAGCTTTTTCACGTTATAATGTCCCTTACGACAAGCCGTGGGACGTCCTGCGGAGTAAATGGAAGGCGCTCAAACAGCGATACACGGCTCAAAAAAGAGAGTTGTCTCGCAGTGGTGCTGGAGGGAAAATATAAGGCAAGTTCCACCTTTTAGATGAGCTGGATCAGATCCTCAGCCAAGGCCCATCGGAGCTTAGGCTATAGCAATTGGCTTCTAATATTAACAACTACTTCTGTCAAAAAAACTGTGCAAAACTTTGTTCGCAAAAGTTCGCTTGAATCTTGTGCGATTCAGTGCAAAAATGAATGGAAACACCATAAAATGTCTCAAATCAATTCGATATACCAATTTAATTGCAAAACAGCATGTGACGTCATTACGCACAGGTTTTTATTCGCTTTAAAGCTGTTGGATGGAAACACTTTCACCAGCTTTATTCGCATGAGTTTTTTTACCGAACTTCAGATAATTTGATTGACAAGTGGATGGAAACTTAGCTAGAGTTAGTCTGCCGTTTCCTCTTTCCCTGTTCCTCCGACAGTGCTTTCCTAGCTTTCTGCTTCTTTTTTGCCGGCTCAGCCATGACGAGTGTGAAAAACTCAATCGCTGCCTTGTTTTTATAGCCATCCGGTTCCTGTATGCGTGCAGTGCCGTGAAGCAATTCGTTACATCGCGAGACCTGATAGTTGCAAGGGTGGATTTTCCTCTCACAGACGCTAGGGGGAAGCAAGACTACCACCATTCAACTTGAAAAAAGTCCTATAACCATTCCAATGACTCCGAAGCTGTTCAGTTAAGGTAAATTAAGCTAAAGAAACTGCATAGTTCCCATTTAAATTGTTCTCTCTAAAACTCCGCTGGGGTGCGTTCCATCTAATTTCCAACCCTGGTTATTGCTAATAGTTAACTAATGAACTGTTCTCTGTTCCTCTTTAAACGTACATGACTAATGTACAGTAAGTCAGCTCCTGCTTAGCAGGGAAAGCCATTACACAAACGGTAGAGAACTGAAATGAGCTTTGAGCGGCGGAGGCTTTCTGTAACATTATGTTCACATCCTTTGTATCACTTTTGAACCTCCTTGTTTGCTTTCTGCCAACACCCATGTGTTTGAAGTTGACAGTAGGTTTGCAGAGACAATGGTCTTTGCAAAATGCTGTACAGTTTTAGCACAACGTACACAGATTAACAGGCTCACAGATAAGCAGATGCCTATACTGTTAATTGCATCATAGTGTAATAATCTAATACTCCAATGTCCTTGCTTTTGCATCTCTGCTTCCTTGCCACAGTTCCCATATTTGTTCATCTTTAAGGCTGGGACAGTTAGATATACACTAATGAGAAACTAGGTGGTATCATGCTTGTTAGTATGCAAGTGGACACAAACGGATTGAGGCGCTTTCAACCAATGTCAGTCGATGTCAGTTAACAGCTTGTCCTGATTGAATAAACAGTACAAAGAGAGGATGGAGGGATAAAAAAGATGATAGGTTGCATTTTTGATTAGCCTCTGAAGTGAGGGGTATGCCTTTAATCCGTCCCCTAACTAATCCCTTTCCTCTTGGATGGTCCTCAGTGCCTGGGGGTGAAAAGTGTTGAATGCGAAGCCAGCGGCCATATTGCAGGGCTTATTTTTTACATCTGTCCATTCCTTTCATTCGGCACAGTCTTCTTTTTGAAGGACATTATCACATGAACTAGGATGTTTCATATTCAATTAAAAGCAATACACAAAGAAAATAGTTACCTATGACAACCATTCAGTTATTATTACAAGGCCAATGTAAGTGGCATAGCCCTTGGTTGGTTGGTCGGTCAGTCCATCACTTTGGTTCCGACTGAAATATCTTAACAACTATTTGATATCCCCTGACTTTTCCTCAAGTGCAAGGAGTTGGACTTTTTTGTTTTTTAGTAACTTATCCTGACATCGATTGGATGGATTGCTATGCAGTTTGGTACAGATATTCAACCTGGCCAGCGATGAATCGTAATGAGTTTTCCTTGAATCCAAATGTGTTTTCATCAGCAGCCATCAGGAGGTTAATGTTGTCACTTATATCTCAATATTGACTTTATGGATTGGCACAACATTTTGTCCCGGCATTCATGTTACCCTCATGATGAATTGTTGTCAATGGTGATGCACTGTATTTTCATTTAGAACCATCATCAGGTGAATTTCAGTATGTCCAAAACCATTTTATGCTTGCAAAACTAATGGCATTCCCATCAGCTTCAGCTATACTGCTTATGCAAAATGTTGCCAACACGCTAAACTAAGATAGTAAACATGGATAAACATTATATCTGTTAACCATTAGCATGATAGCATTGCAATTGTAAGAGTGTTGACATGCTGAAGTTAGCATTTAGCTCAAAGCACCACTGTCCCGAAGTAAAGCCTCACAGAGCCGCTAGCGTGGCTGTAGACTAAAGGTACAGTAGGACTTCACACCATGAATGTGTTTGGCATGAAAGATGGGTATTAATTCATATAACAGTAGTTTTAGTTCACTTTATACATTTGGTCTCCATTATATCTCTTGTTCTCACACCTTTAGAATTATTATTTTTATCCTATCAAAAAGTTTTCAAGCTGCAATTATAGAACAAGGTCATAAAGGAGTGGAAGATGAACCCACACTTTAGCCTATATCATGTAGCAAATGGGGAAAAGCCTGAAAAAATAGTCAGCTAATTGTGATTCCCTGAGCAAAATTGGAACTTGAAACCTCAGCTTGTAGCTTTATTCTTAATACTGAATTTCAGCTGCCTGTACCCATTATAGGCTAACATGCCAGAGCATATCTTGTGCTGTGCAGTTCAATTAAGCCAAATGAATATCCGGGCTCCAGATAGCATGACATGCTCTAGTAACTATAGCAAACCTCCACGCAGACAGCAGCTGTCAAGAAGGACCAGTGGCTGCATAATATATACCAAATGCTTTGCCAGTGGTATCAATGTGTGATCAATATGCAATAAAAACTCATTAAAGCATTCTATGTTCTGTCATGGAAATTAATTCCAGAAGACAAATCTGTGATGTCTCACCCTGGATATGATTTCAGTCCATCCATGCAGAAACAAGTTATTTAAAGACAGAAATTGGATATGGAAGGGGGGGGGAGAGAGAGAGAGAGAGAGACCGAGACCAACCCATCTGGAAGAGAGGAGACAGAAAGAGTATATGACAGCCTGGCATAATGAGATTTGGTAGTCTGTGTGGCTTTCTATTCACCTGAAAGGGAATTAACATAAAAAAACACACTATTCTCCATTCTGCTCACATCTTTTTATACCATATCCATCCCTCCCACTCTCAGAGATTCCAGCATCTGGTGGATCAATATTCTGACTGCTTATTGTAAATGGGAGTCTTTTTACCTGGTTTAAAGGCGGAGAGACAAAAATGTGACTGAGACGTGTGATCTAACCATATGTTCCATTGCAAACATGCAAGCTACATACCCCAGCAGGGTGGCATTGGATGTTGTTGTTTTTTTTTTACCACAAAAGTTTTTTGTGGTTTTAATCTTGCTTTGTAATGCCTTCGTGTTGGGCTACTGCTGTGAGCAGTGGGAGGAAACGATGGCGGAGTAAGTTTTAGCACAGGGTAATCTGTCTGTATTCCCCTTTGTTGGTTAAGAACACAAAAATACTGACGTAACAATAATAGCTCAATCTATGTGATAGAATGTATATAGCTGCTGGGGAATGCAGGTTTCCTTCCACTCTGCAAGAGCTGATATTTGAATGGCTTACTCTGTGTTCACCTTTTGACAGCCAATACTTTTTTGATTTTTGTTTTAGGAGAATAGGAATAGACATTGATACTGTATGTATGCATGTTGGACAGAGAGAGATAATTTGTACCTTTCCTCCCACTCGTTTTTTTTATTATCTAACCTCACATATTGAAATGCAATCATATTACAATCCAACTGTTCATTGACTGCCTCGGTTTCTCTCTGCACCTTTGCCTGTATGCCCATAGGTAACACAGCTGTAAGAGACATTGAAAGTCTCAGTTGGAAAGAGGAATGAAGGAATGTATCGATCCGGCTGACCTCTGAGGCCTGTACTACGAAGCAGGATTTGGCGTTAACGAGCTAACTTCAGGTTCAACCCAGGATTTTCTGTACTACGAAGGTGGATTAGTTGTTATCGGGTTCAATCGCCGTGGTAACTCATGCTGAACACCTAACCTGGTCGGGAGCAGGTTAAGTCGGAGATCAGAGATCAACCGGTCTTAAAGCACCGCCTACTGACCAATCAATACTCGATTGATAACTGCTTCACCGTTCTTAGAAGATCAGGCGGAGCTCGGTAGAGAGAGAGAGAGAGAGAGAGAGAGAGAGGGGTGCGCTCATAAAAGTTAAAACATTTAGAGATCGACAACCCGTTAACATTCCCTGATTGGTATTTGTATGAAATATATATATATATATATATATATACATCGGTTTGAATTATGTTTTTATATTTTTTATTTGCTCTCACGATCGCTTCCCACTGCCAGGGTTGCAACTGAAATTATAGGCTAAAGCAACGACACTTTATGGAAAGCACAAGTGTAATTATGGTCAGATCTTGGTCCTGACTGATGAGGAAGTGATATTAATAAGCGTTGTGATTTAAACATCTACAGCGTCGGCTATTTTTTTTTTTTGCCAGCTTTCCTTCCTGTTAGGAAGCAGCGACTGTATTGCGTTATGCCTGTAAAACCGTGTCTGTGTTTTTCATATTTATGTAGAATTATAGTTTGCTCTTCTTGTTTAAAATATGCAGCTCTGGTAGATGTTTGCGATTGGTCGTGGTGCGCAAACCTCGCCTCTTTTATGTGAACGCGCGCGCCGCTGGATTGGGAAACCCTGAGTTGACTGAACTAGTTGATAACCAGCGTCGTAGTACAGGTTATGCGGGACCGCGGTTGTTAGGTTAGGTGAAGCCGGATTACTGAAAGAAATCCAGGCCATGTTGATCTTGCTTCGTAGTACAGGCCTCTGGCTTTTATCTGAACAGAGCCTAATTCCTCTGCAGGACGCCTTGACTTTACAGGGTGAGGCAAAGGTGCACAAAGGTGCCAATTTGCCATTGTTTCACTGAAACTCAGCTGATTAGTTTAGTAGTCGTAAAGGGTAAAGGGTTGGATGATCTTATATATGTTTTGGACTAGGTGTTCATGTGGTACATGCACTTATCTTTCATTTTCACCTATAATCTGCTGTGCTGAAATAGTATATTGATTCATAAAGCATTATCCCATCTAGTAACAAGCTGTTGAGAGCAGAAGCTCACGCTGGCCCCATTGATATGTGTTGTCACAGTCTTAAAATCAATGTAATTGACTCATAATCATTTGTATAGGCTGGTAAATCACCATAAAAGTTGACGCTTACCTGATGGTGTTGCAGTTGTGCCTTTTGTGAGTGCTTTCAATAAGCACAATAATGAGGGTCTCCAGTCTCTGTGGTCACGTATATTTTTTGAGTGGTTGTTTTTTCACAATAAAATGCTTGATATGTTATCTGTCCCTGTCTTTTTTTGGTGCAGCATTAGCTTGGCATGCAGAAGCTCTTGTAAAGTTGGAAAGTAGAGAGAGTGTGTGTGTGTGTGTGTGTGTGTGTGTGTGTGTGTGTGTGTGTGTGTGTGTGTGTGTGTGTGTGTGTGTGTGTGTGTGTGTGTGTGTGTGTGTGTGTGTGTGTGTGTGTGTGTGCGCGCGCGCGCGCGCTTTGGTCTGCATGCTATGACTGCAGTATTTTGTTCTGAGTCAGATCCTGTGAATAGCTCGGCTAATTTTTCCATTTATCCCTGACTCTGCATTTACAAATCGGCCCTGTCACATCCTATTCATCAGTTCCCGGCCTTTCATTTATTCAACATCCCCCTTTTATTTGATCACATTCTCTCTGTTTTTTTTTTGTATTCTCCTTGAACCAATTGGGCCATTTGCACCCAGACCCACAGCGTCGTGCCAACAAAATATTAATTCCAAGTACGTTGAGTGTGTTTTCTGTGAAATCCCAGCTTCCTGTAAACTTTTTTTTTTTTTTTTTTTTTACCAATTTGTCTTCTTTCTGTCCCCATGTTACCTCCTCCACCCCTCCATCCCCCTTCGTTTGTTAAGTCAAGTAGTCTATTTGCCATTTACACAATACATTGGAATATTTAGTTTATATTTGCTTACATTAGGCGAGTCCAAAGGAATAACAAGCCTTGGGACCATTTGATGTTCAGAAATGCGTGACAAAACACACCAGGGTCCTCGCTATGTAAAATCACAGATGAATATTCATAATTCCTCCCATCTGTTCGATGAATAATCACTATCAGTGTAATTAGCCCTGGCAGTGGACTTAGTAGAACAGCCAATCACAGCCCACTTTGACTTGAAGGCCCACAGTCAAAAACATTTTTACCCCTTATATGGTGTTGGGGTCAAATTTGACCCGTTTTCAAGTTCAGATATGTAAAAAGTACCATTTCTTTTTTTTATTGGAACAAGCCTTCATGATATCCTCCGAAGAGGCTATTCTAACGCAACAAAAGATGTTAGAATTTTAAGAAATTTGAAATGTCTCTTAATAAAAAATAACAAATGTAGTGTCAAATATGACCTGGAATAGAGAAATATCTGTTGTATAAGTTGTGCTCTGCCTTGTGGATCAAACTTAGCTCAATTTGCACACACCACACACACACACGCACACACCCTACCCCTATATCCCGGGAACACAGGCTTTCTGGCAGGATATCGATACAGTTTGACTAAAAATCAACTTGAATATTAACACACACACACACACACACACAAACACCTTAACCCGAATATACTTAACCATTGCCATTGTTTTGGCTGTGCATCTATGGTCCTCAATATCATTCAATTTATAGAGTTCACTGTGGTCTGGCAATTCATTGAAACTGTACAGTATGAATCACAGAATGTCTGTCTTTTCTGTCTCATCCGTCCTTCATTAGTCCGGGTTAGGACAGAGCTTAATGGATTGATGAATGAGGGAAGTGGCTGGCAGGGCATTTCCTTTACTACTGTTTTCAGCTATAGCATGGAAGCCTTGCCAAACTGCCTTTCCAAGCAAGTTCAATGGTTTATTGCTGCTTAACACTGAATGTGAGCGTCTGTGTGTGTATATATGCTCACCTGAATACGCACACACATGCATGCTCAAGCACACATAATACATCTGCTGTGGTTTTTTAAATGTATTTTTGTAGTGGAGTCTCATATCCTTTATATGCTGGCAGACTGTTGCTGTCTATGAGTAGGGAGTTTGAGTGGAAAGGCGGCTTTCTGCCATAGAAAACCCTGCAATAGCACAATGTATATGGCTCAGCTTTCACTGCCTGGGGCTCCATATGAATTGACTCATAGGCGGTTTGTTTACTCACATTTAACTGCGGCAGATAGCAGTATCAGGCTGGTCTATGTGGTCTATCTGCTTTTCATTACCAAGCTTCTTTTCAAGGTTGAATACATTTCATCGTAATCATCTTTGAGAGTATATATTAAAGTCTTTAAAGTAAGGCCATTGACAAGGCATTTAACTCTGCACAGGATCTAAAGTATGTTTTTTTGCGCTGACTTAAAGTGAAACTTTTTAGATTTTCAACCAACTTTGTGTGTGTGTGTGTGTGTGTGTTTGTGTGTGTGTGTGGTATATGCAGATAAACAAGGGTACCAAAACTCTGTCCAATAGAGCTGTAAGTCGATGTCACTCCATGTGTTTGTGTATGTTGAAATGTATCTCTGTGTGTGTGTGTGTGTGTGTGTGTGTGTGTGTGTGTGTGTGTGTGTGTGTGTGTGTGAGAACAGGCACATTGATGGGGCGTTAACACCTATTAATGTCACAGCTGGGGGGAAGCATTAGTGTGGTAAATGGAATTCGTATACTTTCATGTATGCGTTTATGTATGTATGCGTGTGGGTGTGTGTTTGGTGGGTACGAGTTGGGAGGAAATGTCACACCTCATGGGAGGCAGGAGGTTTTGATGTGGCACGTGCACTCTTTTCCATTTTAAGCCCTCAAAAATCTCCTGGGCATCCAATCAGCTCTGAAGGGGTGGACACGTGGGAGTGAAAGCTGATGGGAAACACGGCTGGCCTTCATGGCAGGAGTCTGAGCCAGCTGGTCTTTTTCCACCTGGGAACATAAAGGTCTCATTACTGATACATGATCATTGACCACCCTACACAAAGAGTTTACAATACACACTTAAAATATGTGATAAATCACGTAGCAGAATCTAAACCACAGCTTCCATCTCATGACTCATAATAATGTTGTCAGTCTACAAGTCAGAGGAAAGTGAAATAAATAGAAAATGGGTCAGTCTGTGAAGGCTTTCACTGAGGGAACATGCATGAGAGAAATGAGGATTTCACACACGCACAAACACGCCAACACATTCACACATAAACACGCAGTCAAGCTGTTATGTTTCTTCAGCAGATATACTCTCAGCTACCTCTCTTCTGACCTGAAATAAAAAGGCCCTAATGTGCCTATCTTCTCTTTTGATGTGGCCGTTCATTGGCCTGCAAGTGTGCGATGTGAGCTTGTGTGTTCATGTGCTGGCTTCTGCCCACATTTGTTGGAATATTCAAGCACAGGCGCTCTCTGTGGTTATTATTTACAGTTCAGCTCAGGTTCAAGACAGTTCGAGTTGTATTAGAATCAAGTGTCACTGTAGATGAGGGTGATAAAATGGTCTGTGTTGTGTGTATCTCTAACTAATCACACTTGACAGGTGTTATTTTTAAGCCAAAGTGCCTCGATCAATCAATATTGGACATGTATCGTTATATAACACTTGGCTCTACAGGAGCTCATCGGAGCCTGCTTGTAACAACAGTGCTTATCCACATACTATATCACTCTGAATAATCCCTGGACCTTACTTAACTGAAATAATGTAGATTATACAAAAGAAATAGCCCCTTAAAACTGTGGATTAGGAGTTGTTCAGACTTTCATTCAATATATTCAAGGTTCATTCAATATATTCAGACTTTTATTCAATATATTCAAACTTTTATTCAATATATTCAGACTTTCATTCAGTATATTCAGACATTCATTCAATATATTCAGACATTCATTCAATATATTCAGACTTTCATTCAATATATTCAGACTTTCATTCAGTATATTCAAGGTTCATTCAATATATTCAGACTTTCATTCAATATATTCAAACTTCATATAAATATATATAATATTTTCCTAAACTGCATACCATTTTTCATACATATATATATATATATATATATATATATATATCCCCTCTCTCCTTTCCCCTGTAACTCACTGAAGTTGTTTTTGAAAAACATAAAAGCACACTGGAAGTGGAGAAGTGGGAGCATTACAAGCAAATTACCCTAGCAGAGGCTTTCTCCCAGCGGCCAGTAAGGCTACCCTTCTGCTTATTAAAAGCCAAGCCGACTTGAAGGTGTACAGAAACCTACGGCTGCCTCTCAGAGGTGAATCAAGCACAGGAAAAGACTAAGAGTTAGGCAAAAAGAAGAGAGGCGAGGGAAGAGTGAACTTGACAGTTGGCGTTCAGAGAGCATTTTATGCTGACAGGTCCCACCTAGCCTGGGTCAAAGGCAGGAATGAGATGAAAAGGAGGAGAGAAAAAGGAGTGGATATCGGGGATTGGTGAAAGCTGTGGTGTGGGAGGTAGTGCGTTACACCTTTTATCTTTTATTTTGAAATAAAGTCTGCATTTTACTTAACAACAAGCACCCAAAAAATAAATAAATCGAAATAATAATAACTCTGCTTGATCTTATCACTCTAAGCTGTTGGTTTTTCATTTTGTACAAACTGATATCACGCGTCCCCGTCACAATGCGTTTTCCATTTGGTGGAGGGGAGTGTTGCAGCACTGAAGTGTAATCCTCTCTCACAATAACACATTTATTCAATCCACAGCCAGTGAATCCGTTGACATCTTTGCTCTCATAAGCTCCTTCTTTCTCACCCGAGTCTCTTTCTCCCCATCCCCGTCCTTCCTGGGATCCCATATCTTCAGCTTTCACATACATACTGCCTTTTGTTTGAGGAGTCATTCACCTGTTATGTTGTAAAGTCTTATGTACATTACGCGTCATGAGGGCACAGACGTTCGAAAGACGAT
Organism: Perca fluviatilis; assembly: GCF_010015445.1. Lineage (NCBI taxonomy): Eukaryota > Metazoa > Chordata > Actinopteri > Perciformes > Percidae > Perca > Perca fluviatilis. Next base: position 13,337,533 of record NC_053124.1, on the reverse strand, counting down.
GGCCTATCAGCATTCACTCATCCGACCGTAATTACCCAACCTTGTCCTAGGTCTGAACAGCTAATCTGCGGGTGTGTGTGTGTGTGTGTATGTGCGCTAACAACACAGGCGTGCCGGCGCAGGTGGGTGTTTGTGTTTAGATGATCTGTTGTTAAGATGAAAGGACTTTGTGGACAGAATAAAATTCATGGGAAATGAATCTGTGGCATGAGGATTAAGCACACATAAATCGTACGTGTGTGTGATATGGTAGTCTGGACGAAGCCAAAAAAGATCTCCGATGCCCTGCTTTCCTCAGCTTACTAAGAGTACAACAACATTAGTGACAATTAAGTTTTGGGGTGTCTTCGCTTTTGTGCATCTTTTTTACGGGTGTGTGCGCGAGTTCTCATTTGTGAGTACGGATTAGCCTGCGCTGAGAAACTAGTTAAAGGAACCCTCTGGTTGATGAATTCTCTTTAGAGAAAAAGCTGATTTAATTGGGTTGCTCCCCAATCTTTTTACTGATACGGACGCCTTGATAAAAGATAATTCCCCTCTTTTCTCTTTGCTTCATTTTCTCACATTTCTTCCTTCTGCTTTATCTGCAACATCAATTTTTTTTTTTTTTTTTTTTAACCATTCCTTCACCTCCACTTTTCCCCTTCTCCTCTGTGCATACAGTATATTTCTCTCTCGCTTTCCAGCTTTCTCTCCTCTCCCTGCCCCTCTAATTTATTTTCTCTGTGTGCTGTGTGTGTGAAATGCTGAATTAGAAATTGGGTAAAAAGAGAGCCTTGGAGCAAGAGACATCAATAGCTTCCTTTTAATTCTGAGAACTCCCTCGCTCTCCCCCTTCCTCTTTTCTCTCTCTCTCTCTCTCCTTCTACCCCCCCCCCTTTGCTCTCTCTCCTTTCCCCTGCTAATAAAGCCAAATTGGCATGAAAGCTAGTGACCTCTCTCCCTCGCCTTCTCTCTTTTCCCCGCTTAAAGAATCATGTCGGCGGATGAAATGACAATGACAAAAAGGCTGATGACATTTTCCATCCAAAAATATATCACCCGCTAATCAAGTTCCTTTTATTTTTACCTTTTTAAACTCCCTTTTATGCAGCCTTACGTCTAATCTGTTTGCTTCAGGTGCCATTCTTGCGTGCCTGCCCTCTCACAAAAGACCTCTGCATTTTCTTCTTTTCTTCCTTTCATTCTGTCTCTTTTTTTGGCATTCCCATGGGAAAGGTGGGTTTGAACTTTTTAAATGTCTGACTCACTTGGTGTGTATTTAATAAGTGTGCCTGCCAGCCATACCTGCCTGCTTCTCTGACTGTCCTCTTTTGAAGGAGTTTCTGCAAAGCGACCCTGAGGTTGGAGAGACCTCCACAGAGTTTAGATTTAACAATCACACTCCTTTTTTCATCTCTGTGTCTTCCCTGACCTTGAGGGGCACTTTTTCTTCTTTATTTTTTCACGCCGACGGCCTGTTTTGTAAAAAGAAAGAAACGTCTTAAGTCCCTTAACTTGGACAGGGCTGTTTTTGAATTCCCAAAGGGCAGGCGAAAGTGGAGCGCACCTGTCATTCGCTTGTCCTCTCTTTTCAAAACTTTGGCAATGAATTATAAATACAGCGTTTCACTCTCTTTATCCTTCCCTGGGCATGGAGGAAGCTGAGCGTTATATGCAGAGGTACACACACACACACAAACTCTATATCCCTCTTGGGTTATTCATATATTGTACATGGCAGCATTTCATCCATAGCTTATTTGCATTTCCTTTGTTCTCCATCTTCTATTGCCCTTTCTCTTGTCATACTCTATCTCTGCTGCTGCCCCCTTTCTGGTGTGATACCAACATCACAGGTGGAAAGTTTTGGACTGGCGACACTTTCTTTCATAAAGTACGTATGATCCGCTGTCACGGTTATTCCTATTTCTCCCCTCCCGATTCTGGTGTTAGCATGTTTGTGTGTGCTTGCAATCAGTCTCTGTGTTTATGCAAGTGCGTCCTGTCCCTCTGGGAGTATTTACACATTAGGTTTGAGCCTGCGATTATTTTTGACTTGGTAGCTGTGTTGTACTCAGAAGGGCCAAGGCACTAATATAATTGGCAATTAAATTAAGGAAGCAAGCTTTCCACACAACCCCCGGTGAGTTTGCACAGTGTCTCCTGAAGTGCTCTGCACACATGCTCTCAATACTCCGACGAACAGACTCCCTGAAGTAATAAGGTTAAAGGAGAATTCCGGTCGATTTCAACACTTAGCTCGGTTTGTAAATTTGGAGTGCTGTCAGTAGCGAGAAAAACGAAAAACAATCGGTGCTGCCTACACCGTGTTATCCTGCTACAGTTTGGGGGCAAGTTTTGTGTTCGAAATGTCATTAAAAGTGCCTAACCATGTGAAGTGATTCCTTCCGAGTGAACACAGTAAATGTGACTGCAGTAGATGTGAAAGAAATGCATGAAAGTTGTGCTAATTCATACCTCAACACTTCGGGTGTTGAGACTGCAGTAAGACGAGTGCTTAGGGACAGTCTACAAACTACAACACCGAAAAGAGATGCAACAAAAATATTTAAATAAGGTAGTGTCTCCAAACTTACCTCAATTATAAATTGTCTCCTGTTAGTGGTATTACAGCACTTACTTTTAAAAGAAATAAGCATATGCCTATTTTTGAAAATATTTTTGTAGTATCTCTTTTCGGTGTTGTAGTTTGTAGACAGTCCCGAAGCACTCGTCTTGCCGTCTCAACACCGGAACTAAACAGAGCTGAATTAGTACGACTTTCATGCATTTCTTTCACATCTACTGCAGTCAGGTTCACTGTGTTCACTCGGGAGGAATCACTTGACATGGGTAGGAACTTGTAATGACATTTCAAACTTGTTAAGAGGCTAAAAGCACATTTTTAAAATGTGCCCTGTTTCAGCCTCCTGGGTGCAAACTGTAGCAGGGCGATAACTGGGCGTAGGCAGCACCGATTGTTTTTGTTTTTCTCGCTGCTGACAGCACTCCAAATTTACAAACAGAGCTACGTGTTGAAATCGGCCGGAATTCTCCTTTTAAGCTACACGTGGAATGATTATTGTCAGTCAGGGCTTTTCTGTTAGGAAACACACTTTCACTATCAACTCGATCACGAGCCAAAGCTTTTTTGGGTCAAAGAGTATGATGTGACATTTCTTAATTGACAGAAAACATCTCATTCAGTTAATTTTGTTTAGTAAATTTCAGGTGATGCATGAAGCAATGCTTTCTGTAATGTTTCCAGTGAATCATGCTCATGCACAATGTACCATCATAATAATCGTAAGAAAAGCACTTTCAGCTAAATATACTCAAAGAATAAAAAGTAAAAGTACTTGTTTTGCAGATAAAAAATGCCTGTTGTATGATATATCATTGTATACAACATAATTTGTTTGTTGGTGCTGCTAGTTTTACTTTTTTTTAATATGCATACACATTATGAGTAGATACTGCCAGTATTTCCCAACCAGGGTCCCAAGATAAATCTAAGGAGTTGTGAGATTATGAATGGGGTATTAAAGAAGAATGAAACTACAATCGAACCAAAAATGGTATTTATTTTTCAAATCTTTAGATTTTGATGCTTTGACCTCTTGTGTCCTCAAATTGTCATTTGCATGAAACCATCTGAGAAGTTTAGAGGAGAAATCAATCTCAGACATTTTAAACATGACAAGGGTCTCCAAGAAGACACAGTTTTTTTGTAAGGGGTCATAAGCCAAAACGTTTTAACGTTTATAATTGTATAAGCTTATCATGTCTTTTTATGATAAATCTCACTATCAAAAGCAAATATTCCCCCTCTTAAATGTAGTGGGGTAATAAAATAAAGTTGCATAAAATGAAAACACAGATGTGTCTTGAGTAAATCTACTTTCCACCGCTGAATATTTCTGATTGGTTAGAAATTAGAGTATAAGTTCATGTACAGAAATAATGTACATCCATTTGACAACAGTGAAGAAGGGAGTCTGCATTAGTATGTACAGTAAAACACACCTTTCCTCAACTTTCTAAATTACACTCTGCTCTGCCCATTACTGGGAGCCCAATGAGAGCAAAGTTTGTTTAGTTCTGCTCCAATGGGAGTGGATGTTGTTTGAAGGCCTGCCATTTCAATCAGGCGTGTTGTTCATCTGTTGTTGTCTTTTGGGGAACCTGGCCAGGCTCATCGCCAGAGAGACACATGTGGTTCATCACGCCTGTAATTGGATTTGATTTTGCGTTCTCCGCTTTATCCAAATGTTCAATTAGGAGACTCTGCCACTGAAGACTAGTGCTACGGCGCAGAGGGAAGCAAGATAGACCAAAAGAGGGAAAGACGGACATGGAGCCCAAAGTGAGGTTGCATGGAGATTAGTGACTTGGGAAAAGTGGGCATAGCTAATTAGTATGGGTATTTGTCAGTTTACAATTAGTTTGACTCCTACCCGAGAGAATGGAAGCGGTTGCATACAGGCTTTTAAGTAATTGTTTTCGAGACCGGTAATTTCACCTTGTGTGCATGTGAGCTTATCAGTTCAACAGCGAGACTAAGGCAGGGGAGGGGAGGGAGTGATGTACAAGAGAAGCTGCATCGATTATGACATGGCCTTCCTCTCAGGGGGAACCGTGGTCAGGCCATTTGTTTGACGGGAAAAGAGTGGGGGGGAGTCTATTAGCGTGGTGCCCTCATGGACCGATGACAGGCAGCTATAGCTGCAGGGGCCGAGCCCGCTGGGACAGACCCCTTCACTCCCCCCACACCAGCCCCTGACGGTTGATGCAGAGAGAAAGGGGGGAGAAAGATAGTGGGAGATGGGGATAACGACACTACCGTACCCGATGGGTACTTTGAAGGTCAAGATCTTTGTACGGCCTCACTTTTTATCTGAAAGAGGAGGTGTGTGTGTGTGTGTGTGTGTGTGTGAGTGACTCTGACTGTGTGTGCGTGCAAAGGGGTCACAGTAATGGCTTTCACCTTCTCCTCCTGTACTGACAAGGAAATGGAATTGGTCTGGTGAGGTGTCACAGTATTACAAGAGAGTGTTCCATTTCCAATTAAAAATGCATGTTAAATCAGTGCAGTATTGTCTGTGTTTTGAATATCCTATTTCTCCATTATGTTTCCTGTTAGGATAACAGTTCCCATTTCAAGGAATGCTCCACAGAAAATATTTTAACCATCAAATCTTTAACTTGTTACTCAAAAAAGAGGCATTTACAGGAGTATACCTTTAAATTCCTGTCCAGCACAGTGGATAAAAGTTTCTGCAGATTTTTTTCTGTTGTTTTGATAGCTATGCCCACTGTTAATATTAGGTTGTCCTTTCTCCACGCTAAAGATCAGTTCACTTCTTATGTTGCCAGAAACATAAAAGAGGATTAAATTAAATAAATAAGCAATGCATTCATCCCTCTATGGCAGGGCTATGTGATGTGAGGAAAAATAGTCAAATAGGTGTCAGCGTTTTATGTAAAACGTTTAAACTCCTTGGACCAAATAACTGCTGTAAACAGACTGTAATAAAATGATGATATTAGCAACATTTACTTTACTACATTAACAGTCAGGAAAATACTTATTCAAGCAGGAGGCCACTGAGGGGGATAAAAAGGACAAATGCAAATCCATCCCCCAAAATGTCTGGCATACTGTGCAAATAAGGATCTTTTTCCCAGGACAGGGCTACCTGACACTGATAGTTGGGAACATTATATGCTAAAGCTTCATTAACTGGCTAGAGGTTAAATTGAATTGCATTAACTGACAATAAAGAGAAGCAAACAAGGATTTATGGGTCAATTGTGCCGATCGCCGCTCGCGGCATTTCGAGCAACCACAATCAGTCAAGCTACTTGGCTTACAACAATTGCTAAGAGGCTTCCTTTCTGACTGTGCAGCTCCAGCCTCAAGCTAAGGCACTGTCATGAATCAAATTTGGGCACTGATTCCAACTTATTTAAATTTACCCAAAAAGATTGTCCAAGCCCACGCATATAGCCCTGAGCTGAGCTTGAGTTAGCGGCGCCGCTCTGCTCTTTTTTTCTTTTTTTGTTTGCACAAAATGTAATGCAGCCTTCAAAACTGCCTCGATAGTTTCCCCTGCTGTCATTCTGACATCCCACTGCCTTACTCGTTTTACCCACACAACTTGAGTGGCAGTTGTTCGCCCACAGCATTACACTGTATTATAAGTCTGGCGCTAAATGACCATCAGAACAAGGCACTTATGTAAACTAGGAGTCAAAGTCTCTTTATTAATCTCCCTGGAGAAATTTGTTCTGGACACTGGGCAAGAATTGCGGCAATAGTTACAACAGAGGCACACAACAAGCACAGGGTTAAAACAATTGAGAGACAAATGTACAGTAAGCATATGGGCTACTCAAAGAGCTGTGCAAATTGCAAATTACCATTGTCTATACTACAAAAAAGCCATCCTTCCTACATTCTTCTGTTCTCCCATACATGCCTTAGTCATTCCTACTTCCATAAGCATCCATGCATTCAGTCATAAAAAAAAATGCGACAAAGCATTCAGTTGGAGACGTGGTGATTTGTGAGCATTGTAAGTCTTTGCTGTATATTTCAGTAGCATTAAACGCACTGCAATAGCTTGAAGAATGGATTTTCTTTTATTTAACATCTTGCTTTAGGGTTGCTGGTCACATTTTTACTGTGCAGCTATGTGCGCACATGCTTGCACGCAAAAATGAATGAGCACGTTGGAGAAAAGAGCATCAGAGAACAACTTTCGGGTCACTTCAACAGCTGTCTTGTCCTTGGCTCTCCCATCTCTGTTGCTACTGCTCCATGTGGGCTGCAGGCGCAAGGCCAAAGACATGAATCCATCCCAAGCCCTTGACTCTCTGAACAACTGTCAGTGACAGAAGTTAGATTGATTTTTGTCCCTGGGGTGCAATTTCAGATGCTGGCTTGAACATGGTCATTTTCAGTGCAATTGTGAAAGGTTATGTTCTCTGAAAAGGGATTAAATAATGAATACAAAATAAGTGCCTGTCTCAAAACCACACAAACTAAATTGCCACAGAATCAAAAAAAGGGCTGTTAAAAGAAATGGAGTGATGATTGTACAATTTGAGTGACAGAGAAAAACACAGTGCATGTTCAGGTTATTGGAGTGCAGATAATATTGTTCAGAAAATAATGACAGTGTTAGATGATATGCCAGGACTGATGCAGAAAGGGTTTGTTTTCACCCATGCACAAAAAGCAACCGTTTTCCAAGGTCATTCTGACAAAAAAAGCACTTTCTCTTATATGGCATAAGATGTTTCAACATGGAACATCTTAATATGTTTGTGTGTGTGTGTGTGTGTGTGTGTGTGTGTGTGTGTGTGTGTGTGTGTGTGTGTGTGTGTGTGTGTGTGTGTGTGTGTGTGTGTCTAGACTTGGCCCCAAACTCGTCTGTAGCTGACCTGTCATAGACTGCTCTGCTCAGCACTACTGTAATATCCACTTATTCTCTTCCGATCCTTACGCACATGCAGACACACACACACTTCTGCACATACACACCCTCATTCTCTCTATTCTGTTCCCTTGGCCAATGCTGACTCAGGATATATGGTGACCAAAAGAACAGACAAAGAGCTGACAACACCGGGTCACTTGGCTCGCAGCGAAAGGGTTGCATCGGTTGACAAAATGTACGACTCGACAGGCGTAGCGCTTATGAGCACTTTGTGGAGTAAAGGGTTTTCATTTCAACGTTTCCTCTCTTCTGTATTCACCTAAAACAACAAGAAAAGACACCTCCGTGTACATTCCCATCATCACCTCATTCCCATGCAGCATTTCATCCATTTTAGCTGTATAGTTGGAATGGAGCGAGATTAAATAAAATGGAAGAAAAAGCTATTTGCCTTTTACGCAGCCGACCCCACCAGTCAGCGCCTCCTTATCTCATCATTGATCCACTGCTGGATTAGCCACCCGCTTTGACCAGCGTGTGGTATCGATGGGCTGTCTGTCACAGTCAAGAGAGCCCTCCAAGCCAATGAATAGAACTCAATGGACGAAGGGCGGGGGGTTATCGATGCTGACCTGGCAACCCGTATACCTAATATGAATCTTTTGGTTGTAACCACAGGGCGTGGTTGAGGCGCTCCGAGCGCATCTGGATTGCAGTGTCGGGCTGGGCTGCGATGATTCTCATTACTCATATCAAAATGAATACTGTTTAAGTTATTACTTCCCGTGAGGTGTGCATTCATCACAGAACGCTATATATTACCTCTGTGTTACACCCTGAAAATTGGCAATTGCTTCCTGTGTGACCTTCAGAAATGAGGATAATTAAATTGCTTCACCTGTGTGTAAATGATCAGGGAATCCAAACAGCATTAATGTCCAATTGTCTAATCATCCAGCTGATTTATGTGCTGCTGTGCTCTCTAGCGAACTATACCATAGTCGGAGTGAATGCAGGTGGTGTCGCCGTGTCAGAACGGATGATTGAATGGATCACAGTTGGCAGTTGATGGACAGGTAGTCCATGTGAAAGTGGTTGTTATTTAGCCTCAAAACACTATGTCAACATGTCTTAAATTGGTTGCGACATCTGCTTTGGAACATTTTTTTTTTGTATTGACTTTAGAGCCTAAATGAATCTGTAGCAGCTATTAGCAGTGTTGGGGGAGTTACTTTTAAAAAGTAGTGTTTGCTCATTACCCGTTACTTCTTAAAAAAGTAATCCGTTACTATACTTAGTTACCCCCTGTCACTGCCCGATGTGAGTCGAGCGCAGATGTGACGGTTTACGGCATAACGTGTCATACCCGATGTTAGCCGAGTCGGACCGGCTCTGGTCGAGTGCAGATGTGAGTTGCGCATGCTCAGATTTAAATGGCTTACAGCATAACGTGTCTTACTGAAATTTGTGAAATCCACAAAATAATAAACTTTTATTTTTACATACAATAACAGAAGATGGAAATCATTTCAAAAACGTGTTAGCTATCTATGATTGATTGCTAACGTTGGCTCAAAACGCCATTCAAGTGACAGCCTTGTTGGGTTTGACTGCTAACTTGTAAGCTATCTATGATTGTGTGATTGCTATCGTTAGCTCAAAAAGCCGTTAGCATCTTGCAGGCTACTTGTCGCAAAGTGACGCATGCGCGACTCAAATCTGCACTCGACTCACATCGGGCAGTGACACCCCGTATGGAAAGTTACTTTTTACGTTACTCGTTATTTTTAAAAGCAGGCGTCTCTGGCAGAGACTGAAGTTAATTATACAAAAACTATCTTTGACCATAAAGCTAATATGTGGTTTATCAGTGAAGTGTCTGGACTACACTGCAGACAGGATTCTCTACTCAGAGTGACGGCTGATTCATTATGAACGAGTCCAGCGCAGGTTGAATGCACACCGGCAGGTCATCGGCGTTAGTGTATGTAATGTCTGTATCGACTTGTACCGGTCGCTCAGCCACGATGGTCCGTGCATTGTCGAAGACACATGCAGCCTCTTTTCTGGAAATCCTTGCGTGTCCGTGCAACCAACACAAGTCCACAGCGGTCCTCCGCGTGTATGTATGAGCCCGTCTCCACCGCATCCATCTGTGAGGTTGTCAGCTTTGTGTCTGCCTGGCTCAGAGCGCCGTCCAGCAAAAAGCCACAAAGCTTAAAACGCTCTCTAAAGTTAGCTTTGGCTGCTTCTCGCTTGCCATGATTGCTCTGCTACCACCAGCCTCTGTCACGTACCGTGTGGAGCTTGTGAGAAGGCAGTGTCGCTGTCAAATCTGTCCCTGGGAAAAGTAAAGTTGCGGCAAATTGAAAAACTACTACTAGTTACGTTAAAAAGTTACACACAACACTGGCTATTAGTCATCAGATTATAAATTGCAATCCATGATTTCCTTCATTGTAATCCGAAGAGATTTCAGCATTTAATAAAACTCTGAAATTGTAGAAGTGGAAGAGATTAACTGAGGTTGAAAAAGACTTCATAGTGGACACAATTAAAGTAACTCTACTGACAGTGGTATTTATTTTGTGCACAAAAAGGTACCAGTACAGAAAACACAAGAAGTAAAACAATAAAGACAATCCATGAATGGAATGGTGCTCGAGGTAAGCTCTGCGTCGTTGCGTCTACGTCTCAAAAGAAGTGTACAAAAAGAAAGAAACTAGTGTACAGGTAAACTGAAAATGTAAACTGAAATCCAGACAGCAGAACACTTGATCAACAAACTGTTCAGACTACTCAATATGTTTTGATTGTCGTATTGTCTTTTTGTTTCTTTTTAATGTATGACCCGGTCTTTCTGGAAAGCGGTAGAAGAGAGGCTTGTAGATTTCAGCGTCCCATTTTCTTTTTCCCATTTTTATTTTTTTTATTTTGGATTGGATTGTTGGATTTATCTTTTCTTTTCTTTTTTTCAAATCCAGTTAATCTACCTTGTGCTGATTAGCAGGTGAAAAGCTGCCTTGGTGTTAAAATTGGGAAACATTTCATTATAATGTTTTCTCATGACTATATTTCATCAGTCTACAGGACATCCTGGACATATGTCTTGGTTATACAAAAATGGTCAAACAGTCAAAACCTTTCCATACTCTACACTACGGAGTTATTGTGCAGGTTTACAGCTGAGATTTGATTGCACTACTATAATTAGTTTATATACCTCTCATCTGGTTTGGTTATATATCCAATATGCTTGAAAAATTCTAAAACAGTTGGGCATTCTTACTGTTGTCAAAGCTATTTGACTAAAATCATGAATAATAGAATAAAAATGAACAGATTTATTTACTACCATTTATTTTGTATTGTTTTATTGGTATATACAGTATTGTTGCTGTATGTTGCAAAAATGCTTTTCCAACTGCATCACCGGCAAGTATGCAGATCCCTGATGAATATGAAACACCTCAGTGTGTATTTGTGTTTGTGTGGGTTTTGGCATGCAAATATTTTTATCCATTTCTGCTTGTGTAACATACATTTATCCACATTCATATGTACAACATATTCAAGAGCGTTTTTGGGGGCTTTTTTGGAATCTGGTTGGTACAGTACATTAATACAGTATGTGCATGTTCCCTCATGTGTGTGAGTGTGTGTTTGTGTGTGCTATCACCCCTTGCGATCAGCTGTGTGTGTGTGTGTGTGTGTGTTTGTGAGCTCTGCCTGGCTCCTGGATCACGCTGGGTCGTCGGGCCTCCCTGGCGCGCTGCTGCCAGTCTGCAGCTGGAGATAAAGTTCTGGCCTGAAGTACAGAAGGCAGGCCATATCCACCCTCTCTCTACTTAATCCGCCTTCTCTTCCTCTCGCCCCCGTCCCTTGTTCCTTCTCTCCATCTCACTATCTCTCCCCTTGCTTCCCACCTCTCAGACCTGTGTCCTTCACTACACCACGCTCTCACATCGTATCTCCTCCTCGCTTTTCTTTATCTTCCTCCTGCTGCTCCTTCCTTCTGCACCGTCTTTCTTATGTTTTATTTTTTTTATTTTGCTGTCCATATGGCCTGCCAAACCAATTCTATATCAACCTCTCTTTCTCCCGCTACCGAACCAATTATATATCAACCTCGCCTCCTCCCCACGCCTGCTGCTGCATCCGTCTCTATCTCACTTTTCCTTTGTTTTCATTACCTCAGATGTGTTTGATTTGGTGTGGATTTAGTAGATGGTAAATCCATGGAGAGGCTCCTCTCTCGGTTTGTTTTCTACATTACCGATTCTGCTTGTACCTGTTTGTTTACTTTTTATTTTGTATCTTTATTGTTGCGAATGTCTACACGAAAACTGTAATTTGAACATAGCTAAAAATGACTGAACTTACACTCACTAAACGGAAGACAAAAATGATATAGATAAAAGAAAAGATGCTTCACATAACCCAACAAAAAGAGATTTTTTTAAAATTTCTCATAGACTCCTGCATAGTTCTTCGATTTTGACTAGCACAGAACAGATGTTAGAATACATTTGTGGTTACTATGTTCATACTGAAACTGGTTTAGGTGCATTGCATGATTGCTTTTAATGGAAAACAGCATCTCACATTGGGAAGAGAATAGATAAAAGCCGTCTAAGATTTCAAAGAAAGTTCTCCCAATCAATATGGTTCTGGAAAAGCACATATATTGCATTGCACATTCAGTAATAGAGAGTGTAATTTGAAAGGTTAATAATAACCTTTGTTTTGTGTAATACTTGCTACCAACGTGTTTTACACCTGTAGGGATGAGAGGGTTATAATTTCCCAAGCTAAAAGCATTGCAAGGCTTTGAAGAACACGGAAGAACATTACACACCTGCCTTCACAGACATTTAAAAATGCATCCATTGCCTCAATAATTAGAAGAATGGGCACTGCTCTTGCCTGTTAAAGGTCCTATGACATGCTGCTTTTTGGATGCTTTTATATAGGCCTTAGTGGTCCCCTAATACTGTATCTGAAGTCTCTTTCCCGAAATTCAGCCTTGGTGCAGAATTACAGCCACTACGAGCCAGTCCCACAATGAGCTTTCCTTAGGACGTGCCATTCCTGTATCTTTAGCTTTAAATGCTATTGAGGAGGAGAGAGGGGGGCGGGGGGGCAAGGTGGAGGGTGGGGGTGTGGCCTTGACCAACTGCCATGCTTCGCTATTTGCAAGCCATGATGTCTCTCTCCTTCTCATGGGCGGGCCACATTCTCTGGGCGGGCAAAGCAAAGAAAGGGGAGGTAATCTTGCTCCTTATGACCTCATAAGGAGAAGATTCCAGATTGGCCCATCTGAGCTTTCATTTTCTCAAAGGCAGAGCAGGATACCCAGGGCTCGGTTTACACCTATCGCCATTTCTAGCCACTGGGGGACCATAGGCAGGCTGGGGGAACTCATATTAATGTTAAAAAACCTCATAAAGTGAAAGTTTCATGCCATGGGACCTTTAAGAAAAGTACACCCCTTTCTAAAGTATGCTATTAGTGTTGAGATTGATTTTCTACCTTTCAGACTCCCATTACTACTTATTCATTCACCAATATATATGAATATTAACTTGCAGAGACTTAAGGTTATCCATGACCTCAAGTTTGCTTTATTTTTTGTCTAAGTGATGCAGAGATAGGGCTGCACAACATATCATTTTTTTTTATATATATAAACGCTTCGCGAAAGGCTGTGAAATATCGCGAAAGATGTTTTGTGTTAGTTTAATTACACTTTAAAATGTCATTCCTTTTCAGTGGTGCCTTTTATATTCAATTCAATGTTCAATTTGTTAAATAAAACAATGTTGGAAAAGATTTACTTTCATTTGTAAAAAAAAATCAACAAGCAATTTGTTTGATTTTAGCAGAATACTGAACGCAGCAGAAATGCAGAACTGAGTACACTTTAATATCTTTTTATTTATCCCAACTAATATTGTCATCGTGATATTCAACAACGTCATCACATAGTTTCCTCATATTGTGAGCCCTATGCAGAGACATTTGTCTCTGCAATGTTATTGCTGTGTATTGCTAGGGTCAATCTCAAAGCAAACAACATATAGCTGCTTTTTAAATGGTCGTGTGCGATGTTTAGAATGTGTCCTGTAATTCACAGTTATGAGATCAAACAAACGTGAAAGCAGCGGTTAGTAGACGGTTATGTAATCTTGGTTCTTTAATTTGTTGCGAGGCAGCGATTTAACTTAACTCATGGACTTAAGATCTGCAGTTACTTTAGGCACATGTTTTTTTTATTATTGACTTAACTGACATTAATACTTCTCTCTGACTTCTCCCTGAACCTAGCTCTCTGGCTAGTGGCAGTCTCTCGAGTTGGAAAGAAATCTCAGAAGCCAACACACCTCTCCTTGCTTAAAATATGTAGGTTTCCTGAAAGTTAATATGTCTTTAAGGATGGTCTTCCCTACTCTTGCATCCTGTTCTTGTATACCAGAGTGAATCTGGACAGTTTCTAAGGCTGATCTGGAAAATATTAGAAATTAATGCATCCAAACTTGGATACAATCTAGTGGGATTGTTTAGTTTTGATTTGTGAGCGAAATTTGTTGTCTCCCCTTGTGCCAAATATCCAGACACAGATTCTGTCTGCGTGAGAATGATTGTCCTCTGCCACCGTCATTAACATTTGCATTTCAATAGTCCTCGCTTGATTGAACACCAACAGTAACATAAGTGGTTTGGCAGGGCAATTTCCTTTTTGCTTCAAAACAAACATCCATACTTATTGAGGTTTCTCTTCATCAGAAGCAAGAATCACTGTCTGTTGCTTTCCCTTTGTCTGTTGGACAATATTAAATCTATACTTTGTTTTCCCTATCTTATCTTTCCTTTGCTTGCTCTCTCATTCCATTCTGTATCATTGATGCCAAATCTTTTCATCATCTGCTTTCCTTTTTACTGCAGTATTAGATTTTAGCCACGCTAGTGGCATCTGTCTAGGGATTGCGATGTCCGTCTGTCGGTCGGTCTATAACTTTGGTCCGGACTGCAATATCTTAAAAAGTATTTGATGGATTGTCATTAAATTCTGTACAGACATTCATGTCTCCCCAAGGGTGAATCCTAATGACTTTGCGTATCCCCTGACTTTTCCTCCAGCGCCAACAGCAGGTCACTGCTTTCAGTTATCCACGGAAACATTTCATCTACCTGATGGATTGGCACCAAATTTGGTACAATGACTTTGGTGATTCTCCGACTTTTACTCAAGCGCTCCATGAGGTTAACATTTGTCGGTTTTTTTTAATGAAATATCTCAACAACTATTTTAATGTATTATCATACAATTCGGCACAGACATTCATGTTCTTATAATGTGATTCCTTAACTTAGTGTAACTCCTTCATCCGTCAGAATTTGTATTTGTCCAACACTAGTTTATTACAAAATACCTGCAGAACTAATGGCATGTACCTCAGCCTCAGCTATACTTTGTGTTTAGTGTTAATTAGCAATGTTAGCATAACAAGTTTGAATAAAACAGTCATCCAAGATGGTGACACCCTTAACATTTCACCTGCTTAACATCAGCATGTTAGCAATATGATTGTAGGCATGTTAGTACTCTGATGTTAGCATTTGATTCAAAACACTGATTTCTTCCCTTTACCACTTTTACATCTCTTGTCATGTAATCTCATCTAACAGCTTTTCAAAATGACTGTGACAATGTTGAGACACATATACAGAGACATATACTTAAGGATATACAGTACATGCACACCAATGCACACACGCACAAACTTGCGCTTCAGAGAAACCGGCGACAGCTTTCAGAAAAGGTGACATGTTTCATCTTTCCATCCTCCACATGCACACACAAACACACATTTATTTCTCCCAACAGAGATCATGTTTTCTGACCTCACCATCAGTCTATCTGCGCACCACAATGACAGTAAGCAAATGGTGCCAGACTCGAGGCATTGCCAGTGGTGTGTGTGAAGAGGGAGGAGTGTGTGACATCAGTCTGGCTCATATTAGTCTCTTCTGTTGTATCTGCCCTTTCCTGATTGTCCTACCAGTCATACAGTGCTATGACCGCTGTGTCTCATTCACGTGTCATTTTATGTGATGTGGTCATTGTCAAAATTGACCCATTTACTTTTTGTGTCCAATGTCAGAGCCTCTGATCTAGAGTTCACTTTTCATGCAAGGGCACATATGCGTTTCCTTCCTTTCTCCTCTCTTACTCCCCCCCCCCCGTCTCTTCTCCATCGCTCTTTCTATATATCTGTCAGTGCACGAGGCGAAGAGAAGAAGTGAAGCAGACAAGAAATATATCCCTGTGAAAGACAGGTCTGGATAAATAAAGAAGAGGTATACTGGGCCCTACCAAAGAGGGAAGGCTGGGGGGATATGAGGTAGGGTTTTTTTCTTCTTTTCCTTTTCCTTAAGGCAGCTGTCAGATTTTGAGAGGACAATGAACAGGGGAGAAAGAAGGTAAAAAGGAGAAAAAGTTGAGGTGTTACGTGGGCTGGATGGGTGATAATGAGAGATAGGGACCAAGTCAGTATTAGTAAAGGAGTTGAGGATGGATGCAACGTGGCTTGTACACCGGCATAAGTAGAGACACTGAGCGCAGATGAAAGGTTGTTGCACTTACTGAAATGTGTTAGCTACGATTGTGTAAAATGATTGTGGTCTTATCATCAACATATCTGATAATGGAATCAAAATATGGAAGCACTTAAATGACAGTGTAACCCACATTATATACAGTATATATGGCTTTAGACATATACATTAATACCACCTTGTTCCCTGTTTAGGGAGATTTTTTTCTTGTTAGGTAAAAACCACATAACCCCAAAATGTCAGCTTTTCAGGAGCTATTTTCATTTTATTAATTAGTTTTGAAAAGGTGTCTTAAACCCAACGGCTATTTCCTCAATCCACAGAGAAGCACATAATCCTACAGTGAAAGTGAAACATGAAAACCAAAATTGCAATAACAAGATTTTCACATGACAACCATGATATGTCACATTGGCAATCTTTTTTAATGATCCCTCATTTACATCACACCGTCAGGACTCTTAAGTAGATCTAATTAAGTTCTCAACCCCCAACCTTGAAGATGGTAATTCCAATTTGGGCATACTGGTACACCTTTATGTGTTTGTTTTGATCTGACCTCATTTGAGTTACTGCTTTAGACGAGCATGACGGCTTAAGTTTTTTAAATTAAGCTTTTTTTCTATGACTTCCTCCCACAAGAAACTGTGTTTTCTACAAGTGCTGGTAGGTGTTTGCAATCCAGCCATTCTGGCATTAGGATGTTCTATACTAAAATGCATGCGCCTGTTAGTATTTTTGATTTATTTATTTGTATCAAGAACGTCTTACACATGAAAAGACATCAAATAAAATCGAGGATAAAAACACAATAAAGTCCAGGACTTATTTCCATTGTGGTCCTCAGTAACGGTGTGTACTAGATAGTTATGCAACATTTAGTGGTAGAGCTTTATAAAATGTGTAACCATAAGTTTTACCAATGTAAAGTAGAGCTCAGAAAAATGTCACAGTAAGGCTTACAAAGTGCTGTTCAGATAATAACATTACAAGCATAATTCATTCTTCAAACATCACCTCATTTGTAGTGTAACTGTGTTCTGTCTGCTTATTTTTTTTGGACATAAAAAGACTTCAGACAATACTGGAATAGTTTGAGGAATTTAGAAAATTGTTTAAGCTTTCAACTAGGCCATTTGTATTTTAAACAAGAGTGTTGGCTGTCGTCCTTATTTGTTCGTAATTGTCTTAGACTAAAAATGTACTTGGCAAACCCAGTGTTTTAGTTTTCTGTTTGGCAAATCCAGCTTCCCCTAGTGTGGGATTGCTTTTTCTAACAGATGCAGTGCAGTCTCTGGTTGATCCCAGGATTTCCTCCTGATTTCTTCTTCTGTGGCATTCAGCAGAGAGCCAGAGATGTACAATGGCAACACCATTGTATACTGCACATGCATTTGTTTCTAGTCTACTGATGTTTATGAATGTCACTAACTTGTAATAGTATTCACGTGTCCATACCTCTGTGATTCTGCAGCAGTGCAGCACAGCAGCTTTCTTCATACACTTACAATGTTAATGATCATTTAGTTTTTTGGGACTGGTAATTTTATCAAGTGGCTGGTCATGCAGAGGGCCTGTGGTAATGTTTATCTGTAGTAACTAAGGCTTTAATGTTAGTGTGTTGCTAAATTACAATGTGAACGAGTGTTTTCACTCTGTGGGCAATGTCCAATTGAGCATGCATTTGTTGTGTAAAACTGCACTTATGGGGTTAGGGTTAGGCACCAAAAAAGTGTGGAGCTTTACCATTTTCCAAACTATTCTCCATTACACACACAAGGTTGAAAGCATGATTAATTGGTTTTACTTTAAATGTGCCTTTTAACAACAACAGCACTTAAACACCAGTTAAACATAGCTGTGATTGTGGCTGGGTTGGCTCAGTGGGTAGAGCAGGTGCACATAAACACAGAGGTTTATGCCTCGATGCAAAGGTCCAGGGTTCGAGTCTGACCTGTGACGATTTCTTGCATGTCTTCCCCTTCTCTCTCCCCTTTCTAACCTAGCTGTACTATCTATTAAAGATGGAAAAGCCCCAAAAAAAACATAGCTGTGATTGGCCAATTACCGTGACATTTTGCTCATAATAGCCAATCTTGTACCAAACCTCCTTGTTTACTTTGCTGGCCGGGTTTCTTTCAGCTTTATATGTCATCTGGGAGGACGTGGAATTTTTAATCCGTAGAACATCCAAACTCATTTGTACTTTGTTTTTGTTTTTTTAACAAATTTAATTGGAGTGCAAGCCACCAGCACACTTTAAGGTCAGATCTGTATGGTCAACATTGGAATGATTGTCGCTTTAAGCTATGTAAATGAACAGATCTGTGTGAATATACTGTATCATAATTTAAAGGTAAGATAAAACTCTTGATATTAGCTCCAGTCAGTGAACAACATGATGCAAACATCTGCCAACATAAACAAAAATCAATCCTATTTAAATAAAAGTATATTTAGCATCACATGTACAATGTAGTACATTGTTTTTTGTCTAAAATGGTGGGTATAACTGCAAAACTGAACCCCCCAGACAAATCTTGCACCTGGTCAATAGCTGTGTGTGAAAGGACAGCTATCCTCTGTGACCATGTGTGTGACACAGCTTTACTGTGGACACGGCCAACTTTAACCCCTGAACCCTCAGCTGAGGTGCGACATGTGTCAAACAGACACAAGGAGAAAGGTTTCACACACACACACAAATGCAGGTGCTCGGTAAATCCATGTCCCCTTCAAGGTCTGTGTATTTCTTGCTGACATGACGGATACTTGCAGGAATGGAGCATGCTCAGTTGATGAACTTGTATTTGCCAATTCAATATCTCCCCCCACCTACCATCATCTTAGACTGTTCCTGAACCCCACAGGTGTGTGTGACACTTATAAGTGCAAGGAATAAATACACACACACACACACAAATTTGAATATTTGTGACATTTATCCTTTGAGTATAAGACCCATATAAACAATAAAACCTGAATCCCCACGATAAAAAGCCTATGGTAGAGAAAAACATGAGGCAGGATTTCCTATCCTTCCATCCTTCCTTGTGAGGACATATCGTCCCCATAAAGATGTGAACAACACACTAATGCAAACACACAGTCCACAGTTGTAGGCCTGTACCTGCAGCGTCAGCTTTTCCTTGCCTCGACTCCTGTCTTCCCCTTGATAGCGAGCCTTAAAAACAAGGAGAGGAAATGGAGTGGGAGAGGAGATAATGAAATAAATACCCTGCCTGGCAACGCTTCAAAGAGAGAGGGAGAGCTTGATCTGCTCTACTGGAAGCTAGAGAGGGAAGAGATGTTACATAAAGAGTATAGATTGGGAGACAACGGCAACCGCCACCTCCACAATCGCACACAAACACAAATAGATTCACACAGAGAAGCACGACCGCAACTAGTATGCCTGCTTCCTAGCTGGGTAGATAAAGAATCTCCGTCTGTGTTGTGGCTTGTTTTGAGTCACTGACCAGCCTTAGTTAGTTAAATTATATAGGTTTCTTATTAGTCCTAACAAAAACAAATTATTCCACCACTTAAGCCATGTACTCTGAATGAAAAAGATGTCAAAGCTGAGCAACGCGAGATTCGTGTTTATTATTGGTGTCGGGCAAGCATGAGCTTTTTCTCGCATCATGCTCTCATGTCATCTATTATTCATTTATTCATGTAATACACACATTCAGGCGGACAGAGGATATGGCCATTTTAAA
Organism: Perca fluviatilis; assembly: GCF_010015445.1. Taxonomy (NCBI): domain Eukaryota; kingdom Metazoa; phylum Chordata; class Actinopteri; order Perciformes; family Percidae; genus Perca; species Perca fluviatilis. The sequence continues at coordinate 13,317,765 of NC_053124.1, read as the reverse complement.
ATGTTCTGATATCTACAGGACTGCGTGTGTGTGTGTGTGTGTGTGTGTGTGTGTGTGTGTGTGTGTGTGTGTGTGTGTGTGTGTGTGTGTGTGTGTGTGTGTGTGTGTAGTTCGACTGTCCTCACAAGGTGGTCATAATTTACATCCACATACTGTAGGCTTTCCATACTAATACACAATCCCACATAAAAACATGGCGGCAGGCAGGTGCAGCAGGTTTGGTGTGCTGTGGCCATTCCTGCTTTATGCGTTTATTTTGACATTGTCAGTTCCACAGTTTGAGCCACAATGGAAAGACCATTGTGGCTGCTACATTCGTGTTTCCCAGCCTCATGACCTCATTTTAAAAAAAAAGACTCAAAAAACTGTCTGAGCGCAGATCGCAAGGCGAAACGCTGATCATTATCCTGTGTCTCCTATTATCGGGAGACGTTCATCAATGCCCAGGCCCCATCTTCAATAGCAGCAAATCTGATGAAATAAGGGGCTGTGTCGACTCTGTGTGCACCTGCCCGGCCGGACCAAAAGCTGCGAGTGTCTCCGATCATTTTCACCTGGATCTACCAAGTCAACCGGTATATGGAGACTCGTGTTTTGGGTGCTCTGGGCAGGTTATGTGTACCGCGGAAAGTGCGATACACAAGGTGAAATGGTGCGAAGGAGCAATGAACGAAGGAGCAACAAACGATCAGTCTAGTTTGGAGTTGGATCAGTTGGGAAACAGTAGCCGAGGAGCAGAGGGAGAACGTCATGGAGCTTCGGGGAGCATGTGGCGGTTGAACGCCACGGAACGGATTAATTTGCGACATAAGAGAAGTAACTTACCTCTGTCAAAACTACAATCACGGAGGTATGATTTGACACTTCTTCCCACACTCAACCACGCTAAAGTTATCTGGGACGCTAAATCGAAACCTAAAGGTCTGCTGGGGGGACATTTAAACGTTAGGAGTATTTCCTCTAAAACCGAGCAGGTGGAAAAACTACTTACTGAATCGAACTTGGACTTTATCTTTCGGAGACCTGGTTAACAAAGACATCTCCTCAGGCAGCCTTCTGCTTTCCGGGCTATAGCATATTTAGAAGGGATAGGTCTACTGGAAGAGGTGGTGGACTACTTTTCTATGTTAAAGAGTATTTACAATGCCAACAGATAAATCTGCAAGATAAACTGGATGTAGAGATTGAATGTATTGCTTTAACTATTAATGTTCCACCACAGATGTCATTCATTTTAGTTGGTGTTTATTACGGTGGCCGGGAAGTGCAATGCAACATTACAAAGAATGAAACACTTTTACAAAGCTTGAGACAAATTTACATTTTGGAAAACAAATTTACATTTTAGAAAACAAATTTACATTTTGGAAAACAAATTTACATTTTAGAAAACAAATTTACATTTTGGAAAACAAATTTACATTTTAGAAAACAAATTTACATTTTAGAAAACAAATTTACATTTTGGAAAACAAATTTACATTTTAGAAAACAAATTTACATTTTAGAAAACAAATTTACATTTTGGAAAACAAAATAACATTTTGGAAAACAAATTTACATTTTAGAAAACAAATTAACATTTTGGAAAACAAATTTACATTTTAGAAAACAAATTTACATTTTGGAAAACAAATTTACATTTTAGAAAACAAATTTACATTTTGGAAAACAAATTTACATTTTAGAAAACAAATTTACATTTTGGAAAACAAATTTACATTTTAGAAAACAAATTTACATTTTAGAAAACAAATTTACATTTTGGAAAACAAAATAACATTTTGGAAAACAAATTTACATTTTAGAAAACAAATTTACATTTTGGAAAACAAATTTACATTTTAGAAAACAAATTTACATTCTAGAAAACAAATTAACAAGATGCAAAACACTTTTACCAGTCCTGAAACAAATTTACAAATGACAGATTCTTCACGGAAAGGGAATGTACCACATACCGGAAGTGATGAGGTGTTGTATACATGTCGCCTTGACTACGGCAGTTATGGATCGAATGCGTCAATAGAGCCGCCATCTTGGAACAGGGGAGGCACTGCCTTATATACTGTCTATGGGCCGTCTTTAATGCATCAGCGTCAATGTAGGCAAAGGTCTAACGGAAATAAAATCACTATAAATCGTCAAAATCTCATGCGATGTTGTAGTTTTTTTAAACAAAAAGACAAAGAGACTAATTAAGGTGTTAATACAAAGAATATTTATTATAATCAGTTCACAGATATGAGTACAAACGGAAACTTCACCCTTCTGAACTAAGAGGTTCTGCTTCAAAGTGAAGTTTAAACAGACTGAAATGTCCAGGCTCACTCCCCCACTAATGATTCATTTATTTCTGCATGTAGTTATTCATTTAACGAGACTTAAAGTCATGTTCGTTCGTCATCCACAGTCCGAGTCCCGCAAACCTTTAGGAAACCTGTGATTTAAACTTCAGCAGGTTGTGACAGTCCGCTCCGTTTAGTCCTGATCTGATTGCTTCTCCGGGCTTCCCTTCCCTCCAGCGGGCCCAGCAATACGGCCTGGGTCTCCAGCTGCGTGGTGTCGGTTTTGGCTCCCAGGAATGGGCAGTGAGCTCCAGGTCCTGCAGCTGCAGACGGACTCAGCTGCCCCCGGCCTGTAGCTTCGATCCGGCCGCGGCTGTCGACACGTTTTCCCCGTTTTTCCAATGTTTCTGTCAGGTCCGCGTCATATAAAAACTCCAAACACCGACCACACGTAAAGTCACCATAAACTTCATTCACGCCATATACTCAACAACACAAATTGACGCGCTCACCAGCAACACCGCAACACCTCATCACTTCCGGTATGTGGTACATTCCCTTTCCGTGAAGAATCTGTCATTTGTAAATTTGTTTCGGGACTTGTAAAAGTGTTTTGCATCTTGTTAATTTGTTTTCTAAAATGTAAATTTGTTTTCTAAAATGTTATTTTGTTTTCCAAAATGTAAATTTGTTTTCTAAAATGTAAATTTGTTTTCTAAAATGTAAATTTGTTTTCTAAAATGTAATTTTGTTTTCTAAAATGTTATTTTGTTTTCCAAAATGTAAATTTGTTTTCTAAAATGTAAATTTGTTTTCTAACATGTAATTTTGTTTTCCGAAATGTAAATTTGTTTTCTAAAATGTTATTTTGTTTTCCAAAATGTAAATTTGTTTTCTAAAATGTAAATTTGTTTTCTAAAATGTAAATTTGTTTTCTAAAATGTAATTTTGTTTTCCGAAATGTAAATTTGTTTTCTAAAATGTTATTTTGTTTTCCAAAATGTAAATTTGTTTTCTAAAATGTTATTTTGTTTTCCAAAATGTTAATTTGTTTTCTAAAATGTAAATTTGTTTTCCAAAATGTAAATTTGTCTTGAGCTTTGTAAAAGTGTTTCATTCTTTGTAATGTTGCATTGCACTTCCCGGCCACCGTAGTTTATAGACCACCTTCTGCTGATGCAAAATTTTATATATCATTTAAGGAGATTTTAAAATATCTAAATACCTTTGGTAAAGAAGTAATTGTACTAGGGGATTTTAATGTAAATTGGTTAGATTATAACAGTAGGAAAAGGTTAAAGGAAATAACAGGTCTTTATAACTTGGAACAGCTAATAAAAGGACCGACAAGGATAACTAAAACTTCCAAAACACAAATCGACCTGGTATTTTCAAATAAATCTGACAGAATAATAAAATCTTTTAATTTTATTACAGGCATGTCAGATCATAATTTGATTCTTATAGCACGGAAACTAAACAAAAGTAGATTTACATTCAGAACAAATAAGAGCGATTATAAAGAGACCTTTTTAAAAATACCTAACAAAGATTTGGCACATTTTGACCAAGAGTTAGAGAAGGTAGACTGGAATGTTTTGAATTCTGACGATGAAATAGGCTCCTTCTGTGGGAGCTTTTTAGATCTAATTAACAATATCAAGGTGAAATTTATTAAAAAGTGTGTTAACTTGTGCAAAAAGGCACATTTACCCTGGTTGACAAAAGACATTTGGAAATCGATGAGGAGAAGAGATTTCTTGCTTAAAAAAGCCTTAAAATCAAACATTGAAAATGATATGCTTCTATTCAAGGATTATCGGAATAAAGTAGTGAAAGAATTAAAGTGCCCATATTATGAAAAAATCCCTTTTTCTGGGATTTGGGGTGTTCTTTTGTGTCTCTGGTGCTTCCACACACATACAAACTTTGAAAAAAATCCATCCATGCTGTTTTGAGTGAGATACGGTTTCTGAATGTGTCCTGCCTTCAGTCTCCTGGTGAGCTGTTCAAAATCGGCTCGTGACGTCACAGTCCGAAATGAGCTGGCTAACCACAACATGCTAACGCTAATGCTAACGCTAGCATGCTACGCCGTTCTCAATAGCAAAGCGCTGCTACAACACACACAAGTTCACCATAATCTACAAAAGAACTACTTACATGTGCGCCCTCATTTAGAAGTCTCCCAGCTAATCCTGCCTTGTAACTGACCAAAGTTGGAGAAACAGGCTTTCTTTTACTGTCTCTAGAGTTAGCTAGCTGACATGATCTACATCTGAGCTACTGAGCATGTGCGAGTGCAATCAAAGATAGTACAGAAGAAGAAGATGAAAAGAGGTCTCACTCTGTAGCTAAAACAGAAACCAGGTGAAAAGAGGATCTGCAGCAGTGAGAGAGAGCTGTGCAGTACAACAAAAATATGGTGTTCTTTGAAAATTAAACCATGTAAACCTATTCTGGTACAATCTTAAAATACAGTTACGAACCTGAAAATGAGCATAATATGGGCGCTTTAAGGACTTCGAAAGCGAACTTTTTTATTGATTTGATAACACAAGCAAAAGGAAACAATCACTTAGTCTGGAAGCACATTAATACTATTTCTCGGAAAAAAACATCTCAGAAATGTTATGAAATGAAAATAAACAACGTCTTAACGCAAGAAGAATCAAAGGTAGCTAGTGCTTTCAATAGTTTTTTTAAAGATTCTATTAATGATTTGGTTGTTGTTTTTGGTAATAGAAAAATGGAAACGAAATATGTAGATTCAACTAAACAAGTGTTTCACTTAAGTGAGGTCACGGAGCAAGAAGTCCTTAAAATTTTACGACTTAAAAATTCAAAGTCACAGGATTGTTGTGGTTTAGATTCGTGTATGATTAAAAGGAATGCTGCTACCCTATGTCGACATATTACTCAGCTAATCAATCGATCCATCAGAGAAGCGGTCTTCCCTGACTGTCTAAAAAAGGCAGTGATTACACCTTTGCATAAGGGAGGAGATAAAGCTGAGCTGGACAACTACAGAACAGTGAGTATCCTACCTGTACTATCGAAGTTAGTTGAGAAAGTAGTGGCCAGGCAACTGATGGATCATTTGAATTATGGAGAGTACCCCCTGAATCCACTTCAATTCGGTTTTAGAAAACATCATTCAACTGAAACGGCACTTTGTTATTTTGTTGAACAACTTAAAGCCGGGTTGGATAAAGGTGGGTGCCATATTTCTAGACCTGAAAAGAGCTTTCGACACGGTAAACCATAACATCCTGCTATCTAAATTGTCCACTCACAATATTTCTAACAAGACATTATGATGGTTTAAATCATATTTAGTGAATAGGAAGCACTGCACAAGAATTAAGAGCACTATGTCTTCTTTTCTGGACTGCCCAGTAGGGGTGCCACAAGGCTCCATTCTGGGCCCTCTTTTGTTCAGTGTTTTTATAAATGATCTTCCAGCTATCTGTCCTGACATTCATGTACAAATGTACGCCGATGACACGGTGATATATGTCCATGCAAAATCAGGTCAAAAAGCAGCAGCTGTGCTCCAGGGAGCGATGGAAAAAATCTCAGATTGGATGGTACAATCATGCTTGACATAAAATTTTAGTAAAACAGTCAGCATGTTCTTTTCAATAAGGAATATGTTTCATTATGCGCCGGAAATTGTGGTAAAAGGTACAAGGATTCAGGAAGTTGAGTCGGTCAAGTATTTAGGCGTAGTGTTGGATAGGACACTATCGTTTAACAAACATATTTCAAAATTGATAAAAACTGTAAAATTTAATTTATCACAGTTTCGATATATTCGTCCTCAAATGAGCACAGATGCTGCTAAGCTTTATATGCATGCGATTATATTTTCTCATCTTACTTACTGGGATCACAAATTGGACTCTTTCAACCAATTCTGCGTTACAGCCGCTTCAAAGCTTGTACAAGCAGGCACTTAAAATTTTAGATAAAAAACCTTTTTCATACCACTACTGTAACATTGTGAAGAAATATAAATTATTAACATTTGACAATTTCGTTGTGTTTTCAAATGTCAGTTTAGTATACAAGATTCTTCATAATTTGGCCCCACAGCCCCTGAGAAAGTTTGTGAAACCTTGTGAAGAGGCAGGTATTAGAACTACGCAAGCCTCTTCCAGAGGAGATTGTTATGTTAACTTTAGGTCTTCCACTTTTGGGCAGAACTGCTTTTCTGTGAAAGCCGCAGGGATGTGGAATTTGTTGCCAGTTGTTGTTCGAGAGAACAGTTTAAAGTTAACCTCAAGAAGTGGTTGAAAGACGGTCAGATTTGTAATCATTAATACAAAACTGGTAAACTAGGGTACTGTTAAAATTTTTTTGAGGTGATCCCTGTGTAGGTGTTGTATTTGTATTTTATCTGTATTTTATATTGTGAATGAACTTCTTAGTAGGAATGCTCATCATCCACTGTATATACCTGCTGTCACTTTTCCTCTGCCCAGGGACGACAGATGAAAATTAGCTTGTAGCTATCTCTGGTCTGTGCAACACATTTGTTGTACAATATCCCTGTCAAATAAATAAATAAATAAATAAAATAAATAAAAATAAACACGCAATCCAACCATGCTCTATATGTGTTAGCATAAACAGGTGTCTTTTATTCAGAGATATTTGGAGAAAACATACCTGCCTGATGGATGGTTCTTCCATCAATTTACACACCTTCATACATGCACATACATAGAAGTACACACTGTGAAATATAGGCGGTCAGTATACATAACCTGTCAAACACACACACACACACACACAAACACAGACTTGCCCTTTTCAGTCAATTTTTCCGTTTAACTGTAACATTTCTGTCGACACAGACAATAAATTTAGCCCTGTCTGGTTTTTATCCCCTCAAACGGCGGCCACAATTACATTAAGTACACTAATGCTTGGTGTGACATATTGTCTTTTTTAATGAATGTCTCCACATGCAGCGCCCTCTCTGCTCAATCAATGACTTTTGAGACTTAAAAGCTTCTTTAATGCCCTCTACCTCTCATTCAGATGACTTGGCTTTTTATGTAAATTTGATTACGGTCATTTTTCTATATTTTAGTCCCAAATTAAATTCAGGATCAGGTTTGCAGCAGGGAAATCGTAGCAATGAAACACAGCTGTCCCTTTTTACATTGGTGGGAATAAGATTGGTGCACATATTTTGTCTTGAAAGCAAGATTTCCCTGTCGTGGAGGAATTGGAAATCTCATCATGGTGGCCTTGTTGCATGTACGACCCCTTTGATCACGACATTTCTTATTGTTTATTCTGATGACACACATATTGTAGATCCAATGCATCATTTACTGCATCAGAAATAAAGATCATCAGTATGGATTTTATTTTTCTTCTTCTTTTCTCTTATTCTCTGGCTGTTTCATTTAGCTAGTTATATCCTCATCCAACTATCAAGTGAAGTTTATGCACATCTAAAAATGGTCCCAAAAAAATGGCATCATAGATGCAGTGCAATCTGACATGGTAGTTAACACGTCTAAAAAAATCACATCCATGAGAAAAAATTTTTTGTAAATGGCCAACAATTTATTTTTTATTTTTTTTACTTTCAGCAACAATTAATGGTCCTATCTTTTTCAATGACATGAAACAATTTTCTGGGCCAATAATTTCATATCATTATTTATCTGACAACATAATTTCAGATACTATTTCTTACAAACTTTGCTGTTGAAAAAGACTATTTTCACTTCAACGGAGTTGTAATTTTGAGGATTGTTAGTATGTTTGGTTTTTCCTTTCACATTAACCTTTTGAACACTTTATGTTTACGTATGTGTCTCTGCCTCTCTCACCCAATTTCTTTCTTTGCCTACCTCCCCTTCGTACCATACATTTGTGTTGTCTTAAAGAAAAAGCTGGTGTAAGGTGATCTGTTGGCAAAGATACACTGCGGAGGTAAGCCGGCCACTCACTTCCTCAGTCTGTGATTCTCTATTTCACATTGAAACCTAAATTCCCTCTAGGCCCACTACAATACTACTAATTGGACCCCCCCTACACACACAAACACACACACACAGCATATATTTCACAGTGTGTACTTCTATGTATGTGCATGTATGAAGGTGTGTAAATTGATGGAAGAACCATCCATCAGGCAGGTATGTTTTCTCCAAATATCTCTGAATAAAAGACACCTGTTTATGCTAACACATATAGAGCATGGTTGGATTGTGTGTTTATGTGGGATTGTGTATTAGTATGGAAAGCCTACAGTATGTGGATGTAAATTATGACCACTTTGAAGACACCTTGTGAGGGCAGTCTAACAGACAACTACACACACACACACACACACACACACACACACACACACACACACACACACACACACACACACACACACACACACACACACACACAGATTTATGCAGATGTATACACGTGTACACGTTCCAGTGTTGTTGTGTTTTGCACACAAAGGGATGGTCGGCTTCGCTCTCAGTTGGAAAATGACTCTGTGCATGTGTGTTGCATCAGATTCTGTCCAAACACTCAACAGATGGTGACATTTAGTTTCCCCACTGTGACAACAAGGTTAAGGGTGTGAAGATGCCTGAGTGCGTGTGTTAGGGTTTTGCAGGGTCAAGACTGACACATGCTTCTGCATCTGTTAATCTACATCCTGCTAAAAGTCCCTCTGTCCGTTAATTAGCACATATAAAAAGTGATGCATCTTAATGCATTATTACTGCAAAGCACAAAAGATGAGCAGCAACAGCCTACTCATTAGTAGCAGAGTCGTGTATATGTAAACCAGACATTAGTGATGGGATGTTGTGACATGGGGAGAATAGGCATGCATTTACTGTAGCTGTCTGTCACTGTCATATTACTGTAGTTACTGTCCACATTTCACTTTGGTTTAACTACTTAAAGCTACTTCGCTCATGTATGTTGTGAAAGTAGGCTGTACAGCTTGCTGTGGTAAAGTATAGTGTATTTTTAGTTGAAATAATGCTTCTATATTATTACTGTCAGTGAAGTGTATTGTTAAACTGCTGACAACCAGAGATTACCCAGTGACAGCAGTCACACATGAATGGATGCAACATGAGTTGGGAATGTGTGTTTAATAAAAAAAGGGGGGTGGGGGGCAGACCTAGTAAACATACTGCCTCTATGCAAGCCAACATCCCCTCCATTTGCTTATCCTCATCTCCAACAATCGTTTATTCACTCATGTGAAATCAATGGCCGTGATTATCAATATCTCCCTGTTAATGCACCAACGGTCAATATTGAAATTCAGGTTTGGAACATATTGAATAAATGTTACATGCCAGCAAATTGTTTTTAAAGGCTATGCGACCATCTAATAATTAGCATTAGATATTTTCCCATTGGGTGTATTGAAAAACTCCACCACCACTGTGTTAGTGCAGTGCCTGGTAAATGAGGTGTCATTTTCTTAAGAGTAATGTGAGAGGACATGGCAATGAGTTTTTCCCACAATACCGCATTACAAATAGCATTGTTGTTTCTTCTGTTATTTTAGTACGTAAAATGGCACACTCTGCATAGTATAACACAGAGCTGGTATGGCACCAAGCTGACCGTTGCTACTGGGTTTTATAATCTCCCAGAAAATAGCTTCCTGATAGTGTTGGCAGCAGTAGTGGCCATTTCTGTGCTGTTTAATCAGTGCTCATATTCATAGCGTATACTCTTCTGTCTGTTTCTGTTTTGCTGCTGATTACAGATTGTATGGATCTCATATGGATGGAGATTGGAGTTATGAAGTCGCTAATCATGAGAAGTCACTTTCCACTGACGCCATAGAAAACAACCTATTTTTTCTCTCGGACTTCACCATGTTCCACTTTGTGAAGCTACTTTCTTGAGTGCTCTAGCATTGCATTTTTCAACCTTCTCCACTCTTATAGTGTTTTCCTTAGCCCCTCTTATCTATTCATCTTCCTGCAGCTCTTTACTTCTTTCCTCTTCACCTACGTTACATCTTACCTTTTAAATTCATTGCATTCAGGCGAAAAAGAAAAAGAACATTGGGCAACACAAAGGGAGACATCAGCCTTTTTTTTAAAGAGTCATTTCATGATGAAGTGTGGTCATTTACTCCTCTAAGGCTGGGCTACCTTTTTGACTGCTTCGTCTTCCTCTGTTAGCATTTCACCTATAGTTACTGTCTCCAGCAGTGGAGAACACTGTCTCTGTGCTACAGCGCTAATATCAGTGGAACTCATTGTTATCCACAACTCGATATGGGCACAGTGCTTTGGAAATGAAACTATGGATGGATTATTTGTCTTCGCCCAATTAAAGGCTGATGTTTTGTAACGTCGTACAGCTCGTGCTGGTTGACCGGCTTGTTCTGGAGTTCGGTGCTCTACTCTCTAAGTCTCTGTTGATTGACAAAATATTTTACTTTCATCTTGAAGAGCTATGATGCCGTCTTTGAAGATAAACTACAACTTCCATCCATTCTGGTGCGTTCACCTTGCACACCATCCACATGCTGCACTGTGGCCTTCAAGTTCCATGCTTTTTTGTTCCGCCCGGTTTATTGGTAACATACTGTAACATACCATAGAACCCATCAAAGACGGCCGTATATTTCACAGACAAAGCCACAAAGATTGAACTGTGTCGCCATTGTATTCTGGACTATTGTGGCTGCTTGTTTCTGCATTCAAACTGGACAATGATATCCCAACCCTCCATCACATGTCTTGAAAACTGTTAAAGTGTCATACAGTTTTTTTCTCCTTTAAAACACCTGTATGTCATCTGTTGACCCACACCTCTACCTGATTTTAATAATACATAATGAATTCCCTACTCATCACAAACTTATGATTTTCACTCTGTTCTTTCATCTGCACACATGTCACATGTCAAGCGGATGTGAACGTATGAATATGTATGAGTGCATGGGTGTTTTTTTGTGTGTATGTGTGTAGCATATGCCATACCCCGAAGACAAAATGGCCTTTGCTGTGATTGAGGGGCTTAGTACTGCCGTCTCTTTTCACAGCACGATATCCTCTCAGCTTGTCTGCCATTTGTGAATAACTGATAAGGCAAAGTTAAAAGCACTGACTTGATGGCGCACTGGAGTGGGCTTGATAAAAGGACAAACAGAATACTGACTTCTAAAATGTCAGCCGGGCTAAATTAGTTGAACAACATTGGTTCTTCATACTAGTTTACAGCCAAAAGATCTTATCGAGATGAAAGACGGAGCACACATTGATGCGTGTAGATGTGGGCAAATAAATCAAGTTTGACTTAGAGAAAGGCTGAGATTTCCAAGGGGGTGAAGCCAAAGATGAGAAGGGGCAGAGATGAGGATTTTATGCTGGAAGGCAGAGAGAGGAACATTTCATGACTCCATAATCAGTACTAGAAAGAAACTCCTTGACGTCAGGATACAGTCTTGCATTTCGAGTTAGCATTTGTGTTGTGTGTGTGTGTGTGTGTGTGTTCATACAAGGACCACATGCTGATCTCCGCTGAGGCCCGCAAATGAGAGAAATACTCCACATCAATAAATAAGACAATGCCATTCTCTACCACAGCGCACTTAGATGTACAGCACTAAGAGACAGATAGGGGGAAAGAGAAGGAGATAAGCCGGGCTGTCATGATTCTCCATGCATCGCTCCCGAAATTAATTTCCCAAAACAGAAGCACCCTACCCAGGGATACTGTTAAGTCTGTTGCCCACAACCAATTCCACTCTATTATTCCACCAGAACAAGACAGTTAACTGGAAAATACTGTTGTTTCAGTGCATGAAAAGCTACTCATGGAAAGCCCCATACAGTCCATTCTTAAATAATGACCACTCTTGGTAAAGCAGTGCCATAAGCATTTTCTTTAATATGACTGTATGATTACTAATATTCTCTACTCTAGTACTGTATGCTCTCTTTGCCGCTGGCATTTCATACAGCCAAAATGACAAGTGGGTATGCAAGATAGCCAGTGCACTTTAAATCAGTTTGTTCTGTACAGCTGCCAAATAATGAAATTGCATATAACAAAAACACACTGGGCTAAGTTGGCTGGGGCATATTGGTTCAGGTACCAGTGAGACCATGAAATGCGATCAGGAAGGCAGGTTTAAGCTATTGATGCATGAGTTTGAAAGCTTATCACATGGCAAAACACTTAAAGGAACACGCCGACTTATTGGAAATTTAGCTTATTCACCGTAACCCCCAGAGTAAGACAAGTCGATACATACCCTTCTCACCTCCGTGCGTGCTGTAACACTGTCTGACGGCTCCAGCATTAGCTTAGCCCAGCACAGATCCTGCAGGTAACTGGTTCCAACTAGCCTACTGTTCCGAATTGTGACAAAATAACGCCAACATGTTCCTGTTTACATGTTGTGATTTGTAGAGTCACAGCGTGTACAAAAAACAACGTAACATGAGACACAGCCATCTTCTAACAGTAAACAAACCGGGAACTATATTCTCAGACAGGCTTGCTGCGAGCATATCACTCCGCCCAAGTACTATATTCTTCCGCCTGTGAATACAGTTCCCGGTTTGTTTACGGTTGTTTACATGTTACATTGTTTTTTGTACACGCTGTGACTCTACAAATCACAACATGTAAATAGGAAAATGTTGGCGTTATTTTGTCACTTATTCGGAGCAGTAGGCTAGTTGGAACCATTCACCTGCCTGTTCTGCTGGCCTGATGCCGCTGGAGCCGTCAGACAGCGTTACAGAACGCACGGAGATGAGAAGGGCATGTATCGACTTGTCTTACTCTGGGGGTTACGGTGAATAAGCTAAATTCCCAATAAGTCAGCGTGTTCCTTTAAAAGCAGGATCAAACTAACAACTCTGTGATTAATAGAGAAGCCACATTACCTGCTGAGTCAGAACCGCCCCATTAGAAAGTTTCTAGTGAAAAGCTAACAGAAAATCGGGGGAGAGAATAACGTGGTTACTTTTAGTGCCTTAAACCTCCAGGCCACCAGCTAGCTTTTCTTTTTTTTTTTTTAGATGATTTTTTTTGGGGGCTTTTTCACTTTATTATGAAGTGACAGTGGATAGACTTGAAAGGGGGAGAGAGATGGGGGATGATACGCAGCAAGTCTGATTTGAATCCTGCGCCGCTGCAAGACTCAGCCAACACGGGGCGAACGCTCTTACGGGGTGAGCTAGAGGCCGCCACAGGTTTAGCTTTTTTGACTTTTTTGCCGTCGCACTCTGAATCAGGATCCTGACTGTGCCAGCGTAGTGGTCTCATTGAAATGAATGTGTGTGCTGCGGATGTTGGTCTGGACAAGGCCTAAGAATAGATACACTTTTTACAATTTTACTGTGTGAGTAAGCAGAAATGCCTGCTGTATATTGGAGAATGTGATAAGCAGCCTTTCATGTACTCACTACCCAAGCTGAAAGGGATGACGCTTGAAGCTTCCCCAATGACAACCTCAGGACCACTATATTCATTAGTTATACATGTTGCCTCTGTGGGAAAAGTCTGATTTCTAATGATTCTTAAATAATGGTGACATTTTGTGTTAATACAGACTTTTTTTCCATTGCTAAGTGTGTATTTTCTTTTTTTTTCACAAACAACTTTATTCACATTCTGATTGTGATAAGATTTTATTGATCCCCCACAGGGCAAATCAGATTGTTGCAGCAGCACAGGGACAGGAGTAAGTTCAGATAAGTAGAGAAGGTTCGAAATAAATTAGGTGAATAAATAAAAATAGAAGTAAAAATAGAAAATTTGCAAGAGCAATTGAAAATTACAAGGCAAAAATGACAGTGATCTGATTAGTAGCAGCAGTTAACAGTGTGAGTTCAGCGGTGCATTTATTCTCTTCCACGGATGAGGTCCTTAAACATAGTCTGTGGGTATTTCTAATTCAGTCCTTCCCTAGTGCGTCGGTTTGTGGTTTCATAGCACGTTACAGTGGCATTTCAATGCAGTTAGAAATGAAGCTTTTCCAGCATGTGTACCAAGACTGTGGGGCTTCCAGAGACATGCAGATGGATAATAATATAATTGGTGATAGTTCCCATTTGCTTTTACCATCAGGGAGAATGTAGAGGGTCCCAATGTGTGAGGAGAAACAAATATAATCATAATTTTATCCCAGAGACTGCTCGAATGCTGAATAAATGAGTAGAGAAAGGTCCCTTCTTTTGCAGTTTTATTGCAAGCGAACTTCCTGTTTTGACTTGCAACAAAGTTTTAAAAAGTTTCTTCTGTACATGTACATCTATAGCAGACATTAAAAGTGACGCTATAAAAGGAATCATGAATATTTTGTGAAATTATCCCTTATTTGGGGACAGTGCAGTGGCGGAATATAACTACATTTAATCAAGTACTGTATTTAACTACAAATTTGAGGTACTTGTACTTTACTTGAGTCTTTTCTTTTCACGCCACTATTTCCTTCTACTCCACTACATTTCAGAAGGAAATAGTGCTTGTTTTTCTCCACTACATTAACCTGACAGCTTTAGTTACTAAATTAAGATTTTTGCACACAAAATACGATGTTTTATTACAAATCAAACTGCCCAACAATATTTAGGCCTAAACGATACTTACGTACTTTTACTTAAAGGTCCCATGACATGCTACTTTTTGGATGCTTTTATATAGGCCTTAGTGGTCCCCTAATACTGTATCTGAAGTCTCTTTCCCGAAATTCAGCCTTGGTGACCTCATAAGGAGCAAGATTCCAGATCGGCCCATCTGAGCTTTCATTTTCTCAAAGGCAGAGCAGGATACCCAGGGCTCGGTTTACACCTATCGCCATTTCTAGCCCTGGGGGACCACAGGCAGGCTGGGGGAACGCATATTAATGTTAAAAAAAAAAAACTCATAAAGTGAAATTTTCATGCCATGGGACCTTTTTAAGTAACATTTTTAATGCAAGACATTTACTTGTAACAGAGTATTTATATAGTGTGGTATTAGAACTTTTACTTAAGCAAAGGATCTGAATACTTCTTCCACCACTGGGACAGTGATACTTTCCGTGCTGTGCTATTAGTTAGTTCACAGCACTGTTCTCTTTTAGATGAGTTTTAGAGTGAGGACAACGAGATGAGTCACATTGTCACTTCATTGCATAAAAGAATGAAGACGGAGCCGAGAGGAAAGAGAGGCAGGGAGTGAGGGATATACATATTTTGCTATCCTTGGTGATAACATTAATGTCAAGGTGGAAGGGGGAAGGAAGACATCAAAGCTAATTAATATTTATGGTTGCCCACAGTAAAGTGCTGTTTTAGAGTGAAGTGGGACAGAATGGCCTCATGAAGACAGCACTTTAGGGCCTACTCTTGCACAGACTGTGGGTCTATGAATATTCATTGTTCATTGTCCCAAAAACAATTTGCTTAACGCTTCTGACTTCTTCTCATCCGTTAAATGTGCTCAAGGTTTTACCTATGCATGGTTTGGTCTTTAATGCTATTTATCTTCACTTGTGATGGGTCTGTGACTAGATAAACTTCTATTCTTTGTACAGTCTAAATTAAAAAATACAAAATTGTTCTTAAAGCATAGACATGCTATCTATAAGCCTAGTTGCATGGGGAAACTAGAAATGCTATTCGTCCTATTCTTTACTATAGATTCATACTGCATTACAATCATAGTGAATTCCTGGATTCAACAGTTCAGTGACACATTGTTAGCGGGACATGTGTCACTGGCTGTATAGATGTTGTATCACAGCATATTTGTTTGAAAGTCTGACTGGTTAAAGTGGCATAGTCTATAACCCCATCATATGCCAGACAGTATGATGTCCTTGAGCATATTTCAAAATATGCTACATTACCCTTCCCTAGTATGCCACTCATTTGTCAAAGTGTCACAGCAGCCAGAGCCAACACTGTTTAAAAACCTTTCATGTCATATTTGCCGTGTGAAAAATCAGCAGGTGAGAATCCTGTGTAGGAACACCCAGTGATGGAAAACGAAAAGCAGGAGAAACATCAGAAACTAGAAAAATACATGTCCAGGTCAGAACATAAGGTGTTGCTATGGTTACTACTCACTACTACCACCAACCTCTCCCAAAGTAAATACGGCCTGATAAGCGTAAGGGACTAGTGTGGTCTAATATACAGTAGTATAGAGTGTGTGTTTTTTTTGTGCAGTCCCTGGAGTATTCCAACCAAATTAATGTAGGTAAATAATCCTTGAGCATGGCAGTAACATTTTCTGCATTGTTGGCATCAGCATAATGCTTAAAAGCTAGTGATTGTGATTGTTTATTTTTCATGGTGAATGATGCAAATTTTGCGCCTATTTTTACAATTCCAGTATAATTGCAATAATGCCTTGCTCACTCCAACATCCATCATCTCCTCCATGATCTCTCCTGCGTTGTATCGCCCTCTCTGTCTGCCTTTCATGCGTTTCTACTGCTTTTATTAAGTGCACCACAACCTCTTATAAGCCCAAGTGCCTCTTACTGTCCAACTTATGTGGGGTCACCTCTTGACGTGGTGAGCCAAGCACAGTTCCTAGCCTCTTACCTAGACCCTGTGAACTACGCGTCCAATGCTGGAGAGCATTAACAGACTTCTGTGTAGTACAGGCTACTGCTGTTTCATTAACCTAGGTCTTAGGGAAGTGGAGTTCATGCTCTAAAAGCACAAACATGCTTCATATAGAGGCTGTGTCACATGTTTAGTATACAGGGCTGGATTGGGACTCATTTTCAGCCCTGGATTTTCATGCCTTAGACTGGCCCACTTTACTTCACGAATGACTATATTAACAAAATTTAAACAAAACCTTAGTATATAAGTCTGCAATAGCGCCCTGTCCTCTACATCCTTGTAATTCGGTGTATTTTGTAAAATATCACTATTTCCAAGTGTTGCCTAACAATGTAGATTTATTAGAAAAGTTAACATCTTAACAACAACCCAATGATGTTGAACAATATCATAATTTGTTTCTGTGCAAATAAGTAATCACAGATTAAATAAAGAACAAGATACATTGTATTGCACTTTCTAATGACACCATAATCTATTTTTTCCTTTGAATATTTCATACAACTTTCATAATGGGTCACAAGTAATATTTGGGCATAAAAAGTGATTATATTTTAGCTAATCTGATCATGTTTGCTTGTTCACACACTGTGATACAACAGCTTACAGTAGATGTACCATACACACTGACAGCAGCTATCCCTAATGCACACTACTGGCTCTGCTTCTGACACTAAATCACATATTATAAATTGTCATAATTCTCAGCACAAATCTCTCCTTTTTACAAAGCTTTCTGATCAAGTCAAGTCAGTGTCATTATGGTAATGCCGAATCATCTGGCATCATTAATTATCCCAGGGCATTTTTCATATAGAGCAGGTCAACACCACACTCTTATTAATTATTATAATACTCAGTCAATGATCAACCCTACCTGCCCAAACTGGAGTTCTGGGCTCATATAGCTGCTGCTTGGTAACCTTACTGGCTCTTCATTGTCACTGTTAGCAGCAAACTGGACTAGTAGGCCTACTAGCTGCTGCTGCGGAGCTACAAGAACAAGTTTGATTCATATACATAAACGCTGGTTTGCAGGCACTTTTCCTAACTAACTTAGCTTACTCGTCTCAACGTCTTCATTTGGCGTTTTGCTAAAAATAGAAAAAGTTCATCTGGCCGCGTCACTTTCTAGAGCTCTACTTTTTAAATTGACGCTTTTTCAGTGCCGTTTTGCGCTTTCTATTACCCGTTTAAAACAGCTTCTTTTTGCTCGCGGTAGCATCCTCCAACAAGCATCAGTGACTTGTGTACGATGACGTTTTTTTTTTTTTTTTTAGCAAGGTGCTGCCGTCGGAGGACTCCGAACATAAATAGGTCATCATTAACCAGGCTGCACTCTGCGAGTGGGCTGCAAGAAAAAATAAATACTGTAAATACAAAAAGTGGGCTGCGAGTGCAGGCAGCATAGGGACAGCATCCATAATATTCAACTATGATTTCAACCCAGTGCCATACCTGAACACCGGCCCTCCAACCAAACAACCAGACCGGCCCAACGGGAATTCTCCCGGTGCTCCCGATTAGCCAGTCCGGGCCTGTTTAGTAACCTTGGTGCTATAGCTACCAGGCGGACCAATTTGATTAGGCAAGACCAGGAGAAATTGGTGTGCTCTTCCTGGGTGCAGGTGAGTTTAGCACTATTGTGAGGAAAAGTGGAATGCCTATTTTATTTGCTTCCACATTTTCATTAATGTAACAGAAACCTCTTCTACTTCAAAGCTGTACAGTATACTCACAATAGCTTAGCAACTTTTTAGCATGTTTAGATAGATAGCTAGATAGCTAGCCGGGACAATAAGTTAGCACTAAATGTAATGGCTACCAGGCAGTCACTACTTACAGTATGTTAGTTTGAATGTAGTAACGTTACATTGTATTGCAACTCATATATTGCCACATTCACGTCCATGCCATATCAGGAAAATGGGAAGAATAAAAAAAGCTCTAGCAGTCACACATTCCACCATTGTTAGCTAGTGGGAGCACAATGCAAATTGAAACGCTATAGCTATATTTCACTGTCTAACATATTTTTTGTAAACATTTTATGAATGGCATTTCCCACATGCTTGCGTGAAATTTAATTCTGTTTGATACCTTGATGGTATACGTGCAGTTCAGTGTCACAAATTCCCCATACAATGTCTTTAATTATGAACCTTGTAAACCACCTGTGCTGTTTAACAGGTGTTTTATAGTAAGTAATCAATGTTGCTGCAAATGTGCATTATTTACAAGCGAAACAATGGCAGGGCGACCCCGTTCTTCGGAAACGATTGTGGCAAATTGCAAGGTCCTCAATGACGATCAAATTAAGTGGGAGGAGTGGAATTTAACGAGGCTAATTCCCGAACTCGCCACACCGACAGCGACTTTGGAGTGGCTGGCGAAACGTCGCTAATTTCCCCCCTCGCTTCCCAAAAAAAAAAAAAAAATTTTAAAAAAAAAAAAATAATAAAAAAAAAAAAAAATTTTTAAAAAAAAAAAATAATTTTTTTTTTAATTTTTTAAAAACTTATTTTTTAAAAAAAAAAAAAAACATAAAAAAAAAAAAACACTCATTAATTTAACACTCACTTTAAAAAAAAAAAAAAAAAAAAAAACAAAAAAACATTTAAAAAAAATAAAAAATTAAAAAAAATTTAAAAAAAAAAAAAAAAAAAAAAAAAAAAAAAAAAAAAAAAAAAAAAATATAAAAAAAAAATAAAAAAAAAAAAATAAAAAAAAAAAATTTTAATAAAAAAAAAAAAAAAAAAAAAAAAAAAAAAAAATAAAAAAAAGGAGATGAACCTCTGTCATATTCCTCCTGTGTGTCTTTGGCTTTCTTTCCTATCATATCACATCAGATCATAGCCCTCCATACAATTACCCAACTGTTGTGTTTTTGCAATATTTTCTTTGACAAACATAGTTATTTGTAACTGGAAGCTTCTTGTTTTGTGATAGTGTGCAGTAGTTTTGTAAAGTTTTACAAAATTGTTGATGAAATCAACAACTCAAATCAACACTGATATTACAGTATAAAGTTGCATCTCTTTCTCAAAAGGATGTGTTGCAAGGAAGCATTTGTTGAATTTCAGTTGTCTGGGTATCATACCATAAGGTTACAGGTAGAGTGGTGCGAACATTTCCCATCTCCCACACATCCTACTCAAACCGCATTTATGCAAAACCACTTGAAACTCTCAGGTGATGGAGCAGACACAAACAGCAGACAAAAATGTAGTGGGTATTGAAGTAGTTTTTTTGTTGTCAGGAGTGTGTGTGTATTGTGTGAGTCAAAATCAGGCTGTCGGGGAACCCTTACTGTGTCGGTGATGGTAATGGTTTGCCAGAGCCTTGGGGGAGCTGCTCAGCAGGCGTGTGTTGTGTGTTCTTGTGTGTGTGTGTGTGTGTGTGTTCGTGTGTGTTCTTGTGTGTTTGTGTGCGCGTATCAGCAGGAAAGGGTAGAGCAGGCCCCACAGTGCATGTCTCAAAAGCCAAGTCATCAACCCTTTTAATCAGCCCAGCAGGGATGTGTTTCTGTTTTTGGCAGTGCATGTGTAAGTGTGCGTTTGAAGAAAAACTGCTGCCATAAACTTGGTTATGTTATACTCTGAGGCAAAGGCAGAAACCTGTCTATAAATATTTCCAACCAGACATGCTTCTTTGGTCAACAGGAATATTGTTCAGTTCTTCTTTTGCCCGTGGTTTTCACAGGTTGTGTTTAAAGATATTTCCTGATGTACATCCCCCTCTCTCCCCATCCTCCTCTCTTCTCTCTTCCCCTGCAGGACGAATGTCATAGGATGAACACTGCTGGTGGGGTGTGTCTGTCTGTGCTGTCCTCTCTCCTGGCTGTGGCTGGGGCCCTGGCTGCCTTGTCTGCCCTCGCTCTAGCTCCTCTCTCTGCCCTGGCTGAGGCTGCCCGTGGGGCTGCCGACGGCGTCCCCAGCACCGGGGCAGAGGGGTCCCCCTCGCCCGTCTCCTCGCCATGCTCCAGCCTTGTAGCTGGGGTGCTCTACGGCTCTTTCTCCCTAAGGGAGCTATTTCCCTCCCGGGCGCCGGGCTGTTCCTGGTCCCTGGAAAACCCCGATCCCACCAAGTACTCCCTCTACCTCCGCTTCACCCGCCACCCTATCATCTGCCGGACACACTCCCCCATGCTCCTCTCCCTTGACCACCACCTGGCCAATCAAAGCTGTCCCCTTCACTTACAGACCGCTGCTGCCAGGGATCAGGAAGTCATTGATCTTTGTGGCAGCCAATCCAACACAGAGGGACCGTACTCCTTCCTACAGTTTGATAAGAACTTCGTCCAACTATGTCTAGCGAGACACCCAGCTGCGGATGAGCCTCAGGTTTCTAAGGAATTGCTGGAGCTGAGACTGGTAGAAGTGTTACTCATTAACAACGAGAACTCCAGTCAGTTTACCTGCGGCGTGCTCTGCCGATGGTTTGAGGAGTGTTTACGCACAGGGCACAATGGAGACCAGGAGGATTCTGACGGAGATGGTTGTGGGATGACCCAGACGGGATGTATCTGTCCAAACCACAACATCATGGCACCACCTGTTCCGTTGCTCCCCGAGACGCCCCACAGTTTCAGCAATGGTTCGCTCGTTCCCGATGATTGCTGCGTCACTGAGCTGCATTCCAATGAAGCAATCGCCATAGCACCCAGAGATGTTCGACAAGGTAGGATTATGTTAAACATTAGCACACTTCTCTGCACATTATTTATGCCCTGTAATGCAACATTCTATAACACAAATTTACAAGGCACACACTATGTTACATTGTCAAAACAGTTTCAGTTAAGGTATATAACAGTTGTTGATATTGCAGAAGCAAATAAGACAAAACAAGTTTGCCTTGTTATCCTGGCTTTTGATACCTCCTTAGGGTGCCACATGCCACTGCTTAACAGAGAATTTATTATTTCAATTTTGTTTGTTGGCCTTTAATTAAAAATCGAAGCAGTTCAAAGGGGGCCCTTTAAACCTTCCATCAAAAAGATTTATAAATGGCTGTCAGAAATCCAGCCTTCTGATGTATATTTTAGAGATTCCCCCATGTGGCCAGGAGGTGTGGCTCCTAGGACTTAAGTTTCCATGCTGCTGTGTGTGTTGTGTGTGTGTGTGTGTGTGTGTGTGTGTGTGTGTGTGTGTGTGTGTGTGTGTGTGTGTGTGTGTGTGTGTGTGTGTGTGTGTGTGTGTGTGTGTGTGTGTGTGTGTAACCATCTGTTGACAATGTTGGGACAAGATCAGATTTGACACCCATGCACACACACACGTGCACATGGTCATTCATACATCAATGAATTGAGCACGAAGCAGACAATCCCTTCCCACACATAGAAATATGTATGCATGTGTGCATCTGCAGAAATCTGTGTGTGTTGGTTTGTGTGTTTGCCTGTAAGCGACATGGATAAGCGTTTATCCATACAGAGATGGACGAGTGTTTGTACTAAAGCTTTCTTATCCGTTTTAGTTCATCACTGCCACCAGAGTATTTTCTTTAAATAATTCAATTAGACTAATGTAGAAGTGAAACGTAGATATACAGAGAGACATTGTAGTTTGTGTTATAGTTCACAGAATTACATACTGTAATCATTTTCCTTGGGGCGGATTATAGGCATGTTTGCAGAGTGAACAGCACTAATTAGAACCCTGTTATTCTTATTCCAAGCCTTTAGCAACACACTAACACTCATACTGGGAGCTCTAGGGTGTCTTACCTTGCTGACGGGAAGGTTATGGTTCTCTGGATTCAATCAGCAAGGGGGAGTATCATCTAATCTACTCAGAGAGGGAGAATGAGAAGGAAAAGGGAGTGACCGAGGAAGAGACGTGGCGTAGGAGGACTGATGCGCTGTTGGTTGAGACAAAAGCCCAACAAATAGCGGCGCTCAATAAATTGATGCCAAGTGTCGGGGTGATGCTAAACTTGTGCCAGTAGCCTAAAGCCATTTCACCTCAAAGACACTGATGTTGCATACGTATTGGTTAGCACTCGGTCACTCTATGAGGAATCTCACACCACTCATTAATACGGCTGTACTGCCGAGAGCCCTTGATGAGAGGATAGCATGACGAAATGTGGGCAAGCCTTTGTGTGCAGAAGACTGTTTTCTTCCAAACAATTCCCCTATGTCCTAATTACCCTAAAATAGCAGAATTACTATAAGCCAACATCACGTTGTCAGAGTAAGAGCCAGAAGCTTGCCTCTCTCCTGTTGCCTTTCTCTATCCACTAAAAGACAAACACTGACACCCTCGCCGAGTCAGAAACACGTCTCCATCTCGAAATCTTTTCTCATGTTTTGACTTTCTCCAGCTCTTCATTTACAATGCAGATAAGAGAACAGAAAATAAAAAATCTTGCACATGCAACGTTATTGACTTGACATTATCATAATGACTTGTGTGTGTGTGTGTGTGTGAAGCTCTTTGGATAAAAGCGCTATATAAACCTGTTTTTTCACACTTTGCAATGAATGTACCTATTGAGTTTTCAATTTGAAAAAAAAACTTCCTGCAACAAGGAACAAAAGTATATATATTTTTTTTGCTTATGTTGATTTAGTAGTTTGTAAGTACTGAACAAACTGCCCTTGTTGTATATTCTGGAATGTCTGTGGATGTGCTTTAACAAAGCACATTTAGTTTTCTAAGGCCAAGGAGCTTGAGAGACTCTGTCATTGATTTGCAGGTGGCACTTCACTTTTTTTTTTTCTTTGAGTGGAACCTTTTGCTCGACACAGAGGCTAACCATTTTTACATTTGATCACACTTAATCATTGTGAACATGCAGGAAAGAGACCAAAGCCACAGAGACACGAGCAGGAGGTCAATTGGAATCATTTGTCCATTCTTGTGCCTGCACTGTATGTGGCTGGTTATTGTTAAACTGATACATACTTTAATGCTTCACATTGATGTTGTAAAGACAGATACATGAACACACACGTGTATGTGCTGTATACAAGCAGGGGTAGATACCTTCACTAAGTAAAAAATAAGTAGGAAAGAAACAGAAAAGTTGTTTTATAATGCAACTTGCATGGGCCCTTATTACCCAATTTATATGGAAATGAGACACTATTTGTAACCGTGTTTACACAGATATTCAAATCTGCTCAGTGTCATACAGTAATACATTTATATATTGGATGGACAAAGACCCAGGACCTCTAAAATAAAAAATAAAAATACATATGGATTGAAAATGTAATGTCACAGTCCACTCCATGGGGCAAATCTTCATTAGAATGTTTTAAAAAATGACTTATTTCTCCTCTAACTGGGAGGATGAAGGACAAACGGGCATCTGCACTAAACACCATTCATCATTGACCGATTCCACCTGCACAGAAAAATGCTGTCCCTTTAGGTCACCTAATACCATGCAAAGTATTATCCGGTTCCTGTAACTGTCGTACCGATAACAAAGATTCAGTATCTTATAAGAACCTTCTCAGCTTCAGGCAGCAAACCTTGCTGAGGGTTTTGTCGATACAGGAATAATACAATGGGCTTAGTGAAGGTCAGTCAGTATAATAGACTATTGTCCATCACAGCCAGAATCACAATAGAATGATAAAAACTGTGCTGAGAATTGTCCTCAAAAAAGGATTTGTATTTTTTACAGTCCATCCAGTTTTCAGGCAAAAAGCAAAGGATCAAAGTTAATTATTTTCTAATTGCTATTTGTAATTATTTTTGAATAATCAAAATCTTCAAAAGACTAGCTTGCTGCATTTATCTAAATATTGATATTTCAGATAAAGAAATGGATGATAGAAGGCTAAAGAAGTCCTTTGTATTGGACAAACTGACCATTTTACTCTATATAAGTTTATCACATAAAATGTAATTCCTACATAGATCAACAGAAAGGCCAACATGCAGCACATCCATGAACTAGAGCATTATGGCCAAATGCTTCATATTTTTGTAACTTCCCTGCTCATGATGCAAGTCTTAGAAACCACATATAATCATGCACTTACACATTCATTAATGTCAGGTCTGCTATTAAAAAAAAACAACCCAACCAGATCCCCAAGTTCTCGTGTCAGTCAACAGCACACCCCACTAACACAGACTCCCATCATAACTGACATGCAATGTGTTTGACACAAAAACAAATATACCACTTCTTATACCAATTATTCCCTCCCTCTACAAAAACCTTTATTTTCTTTCAGCCAAAATAAGCCAGTAACATCAAATTCAGCTGGTGGTTGATTTCCAACCAAACTGCTCTCCCTGACTGTTTGTGTTTTGACAGAAAATTACCTTTACTGTTTGAACACATGCAGCTAGCTAGCTCAGTGTAATAAACTATCTCTTAACATCAAAAAGACAAACTACATTGTGTTTCATTCCAACAAAAATGAAATGAAAAACGGCATGTTTGTCTTAAAATAAATGACCAAATTATTGAAAGAGTAAATACCAAAAATTCCTTGGTGTTTATATTGATGAATGTTTAAATTTCAAATGTCATATTGATCATCTAACAAAAAAATTATCTTAATATGTTGGGTTATTTTTAAGTTAAGACATTTTCTCCCGCACTCAGCACTTCTCACCTTATACAAAACGTTGTTTGAGCCTCATTTAAACTATTGTAATGTCATATGGTGTAATAGTTTTCCCAGCCACTTGAAAAACCTACAGATTTTACAGAAAAAAATCATACGGGCATTAACGTGGTCCGAGCCTAATACCCCCACTCGTCCTCTATTTTGTCGTCTGAGCATATTAAGGCTTACCGAAAATATAATGTCTTTCAGAATGCCTGCATGATATTCCAGGTTATCCATAGGTTAAACTACCGTTTGTGTGAGCTTATTCCAATAAATCGTCCACTGTACACTTATGACACAAGGAAAAAATATCTAATTACTGGCAAAAAACGACGGTTAAAGTGTACGAGCCCGAGTATAGTTTGTAGGGGACCGCAGATTTGGAACGAGCTTGAGGAAAACTTGAAAGTGTCTGTCTCCATCTTCAAGAAAAGCCTAAAGGAAAAATTGCTCATAACATATGATTGCTAATTATTCTTTAAATGTTACAGTTTGTGCTGGGATCGTTCATTGATTGTTTGTAGTATTTGTTTATGTTAGTTTAAGTATGTCTTTATTTTGTATTATTTACTTTGTGTTTTTGGTAAATTGAGTTTTTGGATTGTATATTAGGCCTATCTGTTGTTGTTTATTGTTACTGGGATACTGGCAAATGATACATTGATTACGTGTGAAATAAACGAAAAACGTAAAAATAAACAGTCTCTAGTATTGGATACTATTCACACCCAGTAGTGAATACCTTCCTTAAGTTAAAGGTTTATACCTGGAAAATGTCTTTGTAAATGTGTGTAAAGCCAGGGTGTATGTGCTGTACAGTATGATGGAACTATCCAACAAGGTCATATTGCAAAAGAGTAACATGAAAGAATGAAGGTAACCTCCATATAAATACCTATAAAGGCACATACATAGAAGAAAATGGAGTAAAAGTTAAAGTCACAATAAAACAAGATTAAAAAGGGCCTGAAGTCGTCCGTGGCCTTGCAGTTTTAGCCATTCATGGCTCTAGAGATGACAATGTCAGTCGGTAGTTCAGTTGTCCATTCCACCAATTTGGGCAAGACGGAAATTTCTATTTCATGACTATTGGACGGATTGAGATGATATTTTGTGCAGCCATTCACGGAGAATGAATCCTAGTGCTACAGAAACTACAGAAGGAATGCTCACCAACTAAAATGGCAAATTTCAGAAGGATATGACCAGAAGATCAGAAAGACATATGAGGAAAACCTTTTTAGAGCTGACTGATTTTTAGAGCCAACAATTACATACGTTTGTCAATAAGAAACTGCATTTTCCTGCAAGTTAACAGCTACTTCTACATCAGAGGAAGACATTGTACTTCTGTATTTACCTGACAGAGAACGCTGTAGATTCAGAATGTAATTACAAAATATCACAATGACAATGTGGAGTAATCAGACATTAGCCTCATGGACTCATGGCAGTGCGCTACCCATCCGGCCCGTTATGCGAGCTAAACAGCACATATCTGCGTTCATCAAACACCAGAACCGGACCGTTTGTGTGTATATAGAGAGAGAGAGCGAGAGGGAGAGAGAATTGTCTTGTGTCATACGATTGTTAACAAATTTAACACTTCAGCAGAGGTGTTAATTTCCATACAGGTTTAGTGGCTTGACGGTTAACGTATGGATTTTATTCACGGGGGTATTTTGGCGACGATAATGTTATTGGTGTTGTAAGTTAGCAGTAGGCCTAGACTTAATTAACCCGACCCAGGGTGAGTTTGATGAAAACTGATGCCTGCCTGTTTCAGCTCTGAGATTTTCTCGCATTGCACAGCGCTGTGAAGGAATAATCTCCGAGATTACGTTATGTTCTGCCAGCTCACAGCAATTTAATACATAGGAGGAAAAAAAGTCTCCCCATCCAAACACACCCCAAACACGGACACACATACGTCTCGCTTTATTAGATCGCCTGTCACGCTCTGTCTGCCACTTATTTAGTCAAAGTCAAAGACACAAGGCACATTTTTGTGGGTCTGAGGTGTATTTCACATTTTAGCTGCTCTCTGTCTCTGGTCCACAGTGTGAGAGGGGGAGTGGCTAGAGCGGCAAAAGCCAATGTGTGCTTCTCTTACCTATATATATTTAACGATATCTTTTGCATTTCTAATCCAAACGTCGTCAAACTTGGCACTGCACTTTCTCGTGTCCGTAGCAAGACACCTGTCAAGTGTGAAATCCATCGGACTAACGGTTTCGAGAGATATGCACATAACAGACAGACAGACAGACGTTCCTGCGATTTATAGATAGATAGATGTAGTAATACAGTATGGATAGATCAAGAAGGATCACACATTTGTGGTGACAACTGTAAATGTGGTCATGCTGCCTGCACGTGTGCCATCCAAAGCACTACTAGCACAGCAGTGAAAAGGTCACCATGATGGATGCCTCCCAGCCCTCTTTCGCCTGGTGATTGAGATCCACAGGGCAGGAAAGATTAGAGCTGTGATATGGACCAAGATATGGACCTCCCTATTATGTCACCTCATCACTTCCGTCCCATTCAGCAGTAGCTGTTTCACTAATCTGAAAATTGCACTCAGGCATCAGATTTATGTTATTGTGTTAGTAGTGGTTTCCTCGTGTTATCAGCTGTTGAGGGGTTGTAGTTTTTGGTTGTATGTTTTTTCCAAGAAAAATTTTGACATAGCATATGACATTGCCACTATTGTTCTCTATCATTCATCAATCATTCACAGGGAAATTACACCATCCTCTATGTGTTGGCTCATCCATCATGCTGCTGTAGCCACCATTGCTGTCCTTTAATGTAATTAGTTGGCTTGCACACATTAACTTGTGGCTGGAAGTGGAAGCTTCTCTCTTATGCTGTGTATGCACTAAATATGTGAAGCAAATGTTTTGCATGGCGCAATTACATACGAAGTCAATGCAAACATGCAAATAGACCCAAAATTGCAACGGGCAACATGAATATCGCGATGCGAATGAGGCCAATATGCGATATCCGTATGAGGCTGTGTCGCGAAAGCCTATCAGCGTTGAGATTCTCCTGACGTCACAACACTGTTGAATCAGAAATGGAGTGATCTGAAAACCGGACATTTTCATGAATTTATAAAAAAAAACCTGGACAGTAGGTAAAAAGTGGACATGTCCGGGCAAAAGAGGACGTTTGGTCACCCTATGTTAAAACTATTTCCCATCTTCCTGCCGCAGCCTGTCACTCCTCCCTGTACTAACGTTACTCGTATGTAACGTTAGCTACTTGATCTAAAGACCACACAATGCCTTGTGTTTCTCACTCCTGCTAACTTATTGTTCATCAAACGTAACATGACAAAGGCATTTCGTTTCAGGGTTTTAAAGAGACGGGTGCTAAAACTGAGCATTTAGGACAGAGTGAATACTGTATATTCAGGACAGATAGTATGAGAAAAATAATGGTTTATTTTTTTTACATTAAAGCATGTAAACATGGTCTAGTAGAAACCCCAAAACACAAGTATGAACCTGAAAATAAGCATGATATGTCTCCTTTAAAGTAATTGCAGGCACTTCTTGGTTAGTGTTTAGTGTATTTGCATGATAATGCACTGTAAAGCAGCCTGGTTTGGAGTGATACTGGACTTGCTGCTACAATGTGAAGCACAGTCGTGTTTATCTTTCTTTGGTTATGCCATGAAAGCAAGATGCAACCTGAAGAGTCAGGAGTTAAGTGGCTGAAAGCAGTGTCCACTGCCTCCAATATACAGTATGTCCAATCTGGCTCTGTGCAGTCACGACACATTCAGGTCACGGTCGTAATGTCCACCAGCAGTGTTTCAGATGCAGCAGTGCAATGGCAGCCAGACTTGTTTTTACTGCAGTGTTTTTCTTTCTCTTTCCCTTCATTTTTACTGACTCACAGTTAGTGGAATAGGGCTATTTATCAACTAAAACGGCCGGAATTGTTTTTTTTATAATAGCCCAATACCAAGTTTTGTAAAAAGAATCTTGACTCCAATCTTCATAATAACACACTTTACTTTAGCATCTATGCATTTTTATTATGTGTGAGTCTGAGTATATTGCCATCAAAATCACTATAAGATTTCCTGTTTTTTTTGTTTTTTTTAAAG